>NC_139229.1:188130352-189557734 GCF_977018435.1 Lepisma saccharinum
TAAATATTTCTTCCTCGCTGCCAAAGTCGTTATACTGGGTATTTGTTGGCGAGTTGTATTAGTTGCAGGAGTTCAAATCCCCTTTGCGTCCTCGGTCACCGGATATAAACCCATGAGATATTATTTCATGTGGAGAACATGTGATAATGTGTAATGTATCGGTTGCAAATTCGCATGCTTATCTGGAAGGAAACGAGGCTGAAAACATTTGGCTGACGTGGAAAACTATATGGCCGAGCTAGAAATTGGAGATTCTGTTTGACCTAATAACAGCCAGAGCCCTCCCCGATGTCGTGGTAACGCTGTCACCTTCTAATCAGGGGTTCCTGGGTTCGATCTCCGGTGCACACACATTGTGGTTCGGATACTACTTTATATCGTAGGCCCATTCCCGGTTAGCCTATCAGTGCATAATGTGCATTAAAAAGGAACTTTGACTAACTTTTTATGAAGACGAGATATCCGTGTATCGTTGCATTGAGCGGCGACTTTGTTGCAAATAGGACCCAAGTTTTCTTTTATTCCTGTGTTGTGAAGACAATTGGAAGTGTACTCGAATATGAAGGGGTCGCTGATGCAAGAGTTGAGATGCATGCAAAAGCAGAGGAGAATGGCAAGGCTGCCACTAAGGTTTTTCTGTTACATAAGAATATCTAAAACAGACGATCTGTATTTTTTTGCGTGTCAGATAAGAAACATGTACCCCTGTAATACATTTTCTTAAGGATTAGCATATTTTTCGGAAAGTTGCTCGTGATCGAATGTATGCTTGTGCGAAATACGAGCGTTCAATGTCGTCTACGTCTTTGGTAAGTGAAACGTTATTAGGAATGAAAATTGCTTTTTCGTTCTCACCCTTTTCCTCCCCGTCTTTTGCAAATTGAAGCAAAATTGTGCCTGTCAGTCTCATAAACTGAGATCGAACATGATCGGAAAAATAATTTAGGAGTTGTAATCTTCGGAACCTAATTGTGAGTGTTTTTGAAACGTATCGATTCCATTTCGTGATCGTTGATGCTTATTTGTTTCCTTGTTCTCCAGGCTCTTTTTTTTCCTTTTTCTTTCAACAGTCTATTTCGGATACTCTTTTAATAATGTTGCGTTTTGAAGTATTTTTTAACCTATTGTTTGTCCTTTTTTCGTTTTAAGCTACTTTCTATATATTTGATGTGTTGTTCGGAGAACCAAGAAAGAGGAATTAGCACTCAAGTTTATTACATGTAAGACGTTCGGTCTCTTCGGCTCGGATAAGTGTTGACGTTTCTGTTGGTAATCCCTTTGAAGTGATGTCGCAGATGTCATTGTGCTGTTGACGGTAGTGCTCTACAGTTTTCCATCAAATTAATCGGAGTTCAAAGGGAGGAGTATGTTCGTATAATTCTATTTCAGTCTCAGTTAAGCAATAATAAGTTTTAATGGGACGCTGGTTTCGATATTAGATACAAGAGAGTAAATACTTAATTACTTAATGTTTGGTATTTGCTACCAAAGGGTAAATACTGAGCATGCATTGATATGTAAGTGATGTACACCATATTTTTTCCAACAGTTTATTTATAACAATGAGTGCTGTGGTACGTCTTCTGGAAGGACTTCCAAGTGTCAATCTCATATCCCCAAGTAAAATGTCACTGCAAGTTAACAAGGTTCTGTCGTCATGAACCACAAATATGGTTACCACCTATAATGTTGCCTGTTGTGTTCATTTGAGTTGTTCGAGTTGACGCTTTTGTTCATTCTGAAAACTCTTTAATTACCTATATGTAGGACCGGACCATTATATCTTAGACGTCAGATATTTGTATTTTTATCCATATTCTTATTACTGAAAACAGTTTTTAATATAGTCTCATTATCTCTTCACAGACTTAATTGACCGTCATGCAAGCTCCTATCATTCCCACTTTGAATATATGTAGATCTCAAAATTACGGCACAAAACTAACACAGATATCCCCGCATATATCTGATTCGAACTCAGAAGAGCCTCCCCGATGGCACAGACAGTGGTAGCAAGGGGTTCCGGGTTCGATACCCGATGGAGGCACATAGTGGTTCGGATCCCACTTTGAACTGTAGGTCCAGTCCCGATTAGCCGTAGTGTGCATAAAATGGACTTAAAACATCAACCCAATCAATCAATCGAACTCGGAACTTGCATTCTACCCTCTGTCTCTGGAGTCTGTAGAGCAACGCCGCACGTAACGGTAGAGAAGGGTAGAAAACGGGTGGCAAAGCAGCGCGCTGCAAACCAGTAAGCTGCAGCCTCATTTTGCCCTCCATGTGGTCACATCTCCTCTCACGCGTTCATTGGTCGAATCCTCTCGAACCACTGCTTCTGGACTTGTTTGTTTCCATTCGCTTGCTCCAAACTCCCTGGACAGTGTGTAAACTGCATATCACATGGTGTGATGTTTAAATACCGTGAACTTTGCTCTGCAGCTAGTTGAGTTCACGTTTGAACAGCCCAATTTTCGTAAACGTCAATGACGTGAACCCCCAGTTATCTGGCAGACTGTGAAGTCCCGAATATTGTAATTTGTTAATAATATGGAAAATCCACGAGTGTTGGAATGGCATTTAAACTAGTTCTGCAAATTTTGACGAAAATAATCATACTGCGGGAATGTTTGCTGTATTAAGGAAATTATTTTTCTATTGTCATTATGATATTAGTTCAGATAGCAAATTATTTCAAAGGTACACACTTTATTAGTTATAATTTTGCTTTTGTTGTAATACATACGGACCGTATGAACTGTGGCTGTAACTGTGAAGAGTAAAAGAAAGATTCATTCTCTCAGTTGGTTTGTACATTTCATTCTCTACCTAGGATTGTCTCTCCTTGTCACAATTTTTGAATGTGCAATGCTTTTGAATTATAGGCTCTTTTTTATGTAAAGCATAAGGGGTAACCAGCGATCTCGTTTTGAAAGGACTCGTGAGCAACTTGGGAGAAAAATATGCATCCCTGACTTTAGAAGGAATTGGACGTGCCTTTGGAAATAGCCCGTATTACATATCTAGATTTTTTTTATCCTGAGAAACCGAGTCTGTTGCCCTGCTTGGAGGAAGGAGAGAACCCGCTTTAATCCGGATTTGATTACGGTAGCAGTTAGTGAGGTGAAACGAGGTCGTCCAGGTAAATTTCCTGCTGCCGGGTTGCCGTGGCCCCTAACGAGACCCCTGGGTCGTGGTTAGCCAGGAGGCAATTAGGGATTTCCTCCCTTCATATTTTACTGATTTCAAGCTAGGGCTGCTCTGTGTGCTTCCCTCTCCTTTTGTTTGTCTCTGCTGTTGTTGCATTCTTCGGAAAATGGCAACTCGTTAAGCGTTCGGCTGCAGCTGCCGTCTGGGTATTATTGCTTTCCGAAATGTGGATGCGACAGAATCCGTGCAAATGTTTTCGCCGCCGTTGCGAATAAAAATGCCCTTGTTTTTGCAGCTGTGCTTTTACTCGTGTTGTGTTTTCCAGTGGAACTCCGAACCTACCCGATGTTATTTTGTTTTGAATGATAACACGGTTAACGGTGGACGGATCGGTAGTACGGTAGTACACTGCAGAAGTTAATATAATGGAAGCAAGCGTAGGGTATATTATTATGTAGGGAATATTTTGTAACGTCACATAACAGCACTTACTTTCATATTTCTTTGGCTAAGCAATTTGTATGGCACATTACTGAATTTTGGCTATTACGAATCGATCTTGTCCACGACTTAATCCTGACGATGAGAAAGTCAAAGTAAATTACATTTACAAGAGGACAAGCACCAAGAATGCCTTTTCTTGGATTCCAACCCAGGATTCAAAAGATCAGTCGGTCACAACATTGTCAAATATGCATCAGTTTGTTTTTGACAAGTTATGTTGATTAAAGCGTTTAACTTATCAAGGCATAGAGAAATGCAAAAGTGAAAGATTATTTTTAATATTTTCTCGTTGCTTTGGGTGTTTTCTCTCCCGCTTCGTTGTTCTAAAAGGAGCAGAAATGGTATACAGCTCTCTAGTCTTTAAGTGAATACATTTCATTTTGTCGGTGATTGGCACCTGTTATGTTAATATTACTATACATCCGTTGGGCACTTGAAGAGAGAGATGTGCTTTCGAAACGTTGTAGGAATATACAGTGGGTAAATAAGATAACGAATTATGTCCAACGGCCATTGCTGGATGATAGTACAAAACCATGGCCATATTCAGACTAATATTTCAATCCTAGGAAATTCACATTCGATTGGTGTTCGTCATTCCCATAAAGTGATTTTTTAAATGATTTTCCTTTTTGAATGAATCCGCGAGAAATGTAGCCAATACGGCATTTCGAATTACTGTCCGTTCTCGTCACTCAGTACTAAGTCAAGTGTACGCTGTTGCTGATGCACTCAGTCGTCTGCTTCACCGCAGAACTCTGGTGCACAAGTAAGAAGGGGAAAACATAACGCACACAGGTCATTAACCTATAAACAGGAGTACGGTAAGCTTTGGCATCGGTGGTTCGCCGATGTGGTGGGTTTTCGTTGACACCCTCAAACTTTCGCCTGCTGTTCTGCTGGAAAGGAAACAGACAGTAACTTCCCCTGTAAATTGTTATGCCTAAGTCGAGAACAAATTGTTTTAAGCCAGCTGTGCTACTTTAAAATATACTTGGGGAAGAGTATTTTCCGGCTAATGAGTCTCTGGCGATCGACCCGCACTACTTAGCTGCTTTAGTACTTATTTCCACCTTCCTTTAGTGTGTACCTCCTTCCGGTGATGGTATTGTTTCATATTCGGAGATCGTAGTTTCAATTCCAGGGCAATTGATTGTATCTCTTTTTATTCTTATCTTCGCTATTAACCCGAAAAGCAAGTTAGAGTCTATATTTTCATCATCCGTAGTCTGTATTCTCTCTTCCTTCCTATTTCCCCCTCCACCCTTTTTTTGTAGGGAATGGTATCCATGTGGGAACTTTGTGCCTAAGAATTCGCCCCCTTTAAAATTACACACTCTGGCCTCCTTTTTGCAATATTTTACCAAATTCTCGAGGGGTCTTGTAAAAAAACTATTCGACTTCACAAGATGTTCCTCGCGAGGACTGAAAGGGGGAGAGAAGCGGATCTCGCGAAGGTTCCCATTTAACCGAACAAGGCCCTGACGTCTCTCTCGCTATCCCCCAAGGACAACTATATCGATATCTTCTACAAGCACAGGAGTGCGAACCGACTTGAAACAAAATTTGGCTGCAATGTCCGACGAGGTAGCACAAGGGTTCAGGACATCTACAAGAACTGCAGGAACAGCTGAAATACTAGTAACAACACATATGTAGTTTATGTTAATTGTTATCTAAGAATGATGAACATATGCACGTGCAACCACTTATTCTTTGTATTTTCATTGCTAAATAGACTACATAGAAAATGTTAAAAATTTAAATAGAATTGCAGGCTTCTCAGTGATTTGGAAATCGAGAATGAAACCTGATAAATCATTAAAATGGGCTTATGATTAAAAGAAGTCCTGTTGAAGCAGTAATACCTAAAAAGAAGTTCAAAATCAAAGGAAAGTTCTGGAGTATTGGATATAGTTGTTGTTCACCCATGCCTTGAATGTGGGTATTAATTTGCTACAACATATGTTCCTATATGTAAAATATATACTTAAAAATGTTTTTTCCCTTTCAACTGAGGCAAACGATTTAAAATTTCCAATCAGAAAATGTTATATAAACCGAGTTGAAGCAAATTAAAAGCTTGCAGTGTGGTCTGGAAAAAATATGGTTAAGTCAAGATTTTTTTGGTTAAACTTCGATAACTGTGATACCTTTAAAGTATAGAAACACGAGGTGTGCACTAGGCATCCTAGATTCTTCCTCAAGTTTATGTATACAGGTTTACATATGATATCCGTACCATTTCTTTACAACCGAAGCATCATTAATTAGGTTGACTTCCTTGTCCCTACACAGGCAACGTCCGCAAGTTTAGCTCGATTGGATTCCACAATATGTACTTTCCACCACGAACGGAGCAGCTTTTGCATAATGTCGCTGATGGATCCTGTGTTGCCTGTTCCCATATTGTGACCTTCTGTACTAGACAAGATAATATTATTTTTTGTGCGCTATTATATTATTTGCTTTCATGTAAATGTATTGGTAAACGAACAGTTGCAGAAATAAATATACTAAATGTTTCCAAATGGAACATAAATAATCGAATGCTTCTTCACAGTAAACATTGGTAAATTACATTTATATTTTCCCCCTGTTTATCTCTATGGATACTAATCATGTGGAGCTTCTCGTGAACGTCGGTGGTGTCACCACACAGTCAAGAGTCGCTGGGAAAGCCGCCCTCACACCAAGTGGTTACGGCGGTTGCAAGTTACTACAGGTTCGATTTCCGATAGAGGCATGTCACTGCAGTGTTCTGAAACCCACTTAAGTTCTAGTTTCTGCTCCACAAAGTCCCCTTTTAAAGTGGTCGATAGCAGGCATATAGCAGGTTTGCTTAAGAAAAACTCAAGGTGATGGAATATGTCATCGTAATTATGAACTAACTGTTCGTTGAAAATCGTCCTTCCCACTACGCCATTTCCGTTGCTACTTCTTTCCGAGTGACCATCTGAACACCGTTGACAAATTGGATTCTTCTCATGATATTGATTAGTAACTGTGTAGATTACATAAAAATGTAGAAGAGGTAATTACACTATTTATCGGCAACTGGCTTGCGTTGGGCAAGTAATTCCAACAACATTAAAATAATAAATAACACAATTATATGTGGAGTTTCTAAATGCGTTTGTAAATTGTAGGAATGAAAATTGAGACTTGATATTTAGAGATACAAGGTAGTTCCATTTCAGCACTTTCGACAATTAGTTTCGAATCTTGCAAGCTAATTCTTACAATAAATGTTTATTAATTGTGGGAACATTTTGTTAGAGTAACAGTCTTTTATTGATTGTGGACTGGATGATGTAGATGTCATTTATGCAAAAGCTTTTCTGAAAATAAAAGGATATGTTTACACATGGAGTTAGCGTTATCTTTTGTTTATCTTTGCCTTTAATGCCCTACAATGGGTTTTCCTATGTAAACGTGAAATACTTTAACATAATGCTTCCTTTATAGTTGGCAAAAATGGTGAAAATGGGAGTGTGGAAAATGCTGTTTATCTAATTACATGAGAAAGGTGGGAACTTTTTTATTACTCATTATCGGTGGGGAACCTTGAATTGCGATCGGTATTGGAGAGTGGGTGATCATGTCTCCACCGGCGAAGTCTTGATGAAGAGGTACTTATATGGGACTTGTATCGAATACGTTCTGAGTACCATCCTTTTTGTTCGCGACTGATTCGAGTTAATACTTAACTCGTCTTACGAAATCGTGTTCTTTGGTGTTAATAAATATCTTTTTACCGTGATCAGGCTTACAAATTTGCTCAGCCTTACAAGTTTCTAAGAAACCCTTCCCTCCTTCGAGGTCGTCCTAAATTCTTTCCAGACCTTTTCTGCTCCATGCTACAGCACGAAGATACACTAAAATTCACAGCCTTGTCATTCCTCCGCCACAAGAGCACTGGTGAAACTGATTAGAAGTGTTACCCCGAAGTTTGGCGGCAGAGGGGGGAGCGAGCCCGCTTCAGTTACAAGAAAATTGTTCTAAGCACGCAAGGCAAACATAATAAAGAACGTTACATGCCAGAATGGATGCTGCGAGGAGGGGCATCTTCTGGCAGGGAGGAGAACCGCATGCGCATCTCAATTAATTTTCTGGGAAATTCCAGCCACACGGGCGGGCCAGGAGAAGTAACAGCTTGGTAACGTCACGAATCTCTGTTTTTTTCACTTCATCAAAATTCTCCAAGGAAAAAAGAGAGAGAAGTGCCGCTTTCGTTTCAGAGTGCGAGGATGCTCCTTTCGTTGAAAATGCATATGCATTACGTGATTGAGGTTCTATCTGACGATTCCATTCTGTTTTCGGTGTTACTTTCACGGAAGGAAACCTACAGTAATTAGTTATTGGAACATGAGGATCTTTCTATTTTTTTCTCTCTCCATATGTTGTTTGTTTAGAACAAGAGGGAATTCGCAAGTAGTTATTTCCACATCATTGTGTAGGCCAACACGTCCTCTTTCCTCAAATCACCGACGTCCAGATTCGGCGACCCTCTCACCCAACCCGAGGAGTAACTGTACCAGAGGGGACTAACTATACCCCCCCCACGCTACTTTTATATGGTTTTCTAAATCCGAATCCTCTACCTATATGCCTTGCAAAGCCAGTTCCACATCTTGCATCGAACCTGGCACCGTTCAAAACAAAGTGCAGTGCGTCAGCCTTTTAGATACACGAGAATCTAATTAGAATATTTCCGAACTTAATATTAACTGTATGATTGGGATAATATTTTTATAAGAACAACACAGAAAAGTGAGGTCATTAGATTTGTATTACTACTTCTTTATTTAGTGTAATTCCGGAAGAGGTGAACCTCCTTTCCAGATTTTTTCTTACTTTTAGAAATACTCGTGAGAAAATTGTACCATACCATTCAGGTGGCATACACTATCTATAATAAATAAATAAATAAAATTTTGAATGTAAAACAACACATTAGTTATTAATTTAAAAATATGTGCACAGGGGTAGTTTTTGATTTAGTATAGTATTGTATAAATATATCAGTCCATAATTTAACAAAACAAAATAATAATAAAATAATAAACTTTTTATTTTCTTCGCATTTTTATTTGCATCTTCAATTTATGTCACGAGTATTAGCGGATTTAGTCGAATCTCACTCTTTCTCTCGAGTGAGAGACTGGCATTAAGTCTCGGGCTCGTCTCGTTTTTATTCAGGTCTGTCTCATTCTTGATCTTGTCTCGAAGGGCCTGATCTCGTTCTCCTCTCGATATTTACAAAGCCGTCTCCGAATTATCCATCGTGGTTGCGTATAGTGGACTGCTAACGATAAGGGCATATAAAAGGCACTTCTTGTTGCGACAGTAAACTTTGACAATTATTTTCCACCCTATTTTAGATAATTTCAGTGCGTTTTGAATAGACCAATTTAGTATCTCAGGCAACTATCACTGGTAAGCATTTTCATTTGTAGTTTCTTTCTCCATGCGCAGAGAATGTTGTTACCCATTTTGTTGTTGTCTTCCTCCGTGTTTTCCTTTGTGTGCTGTTTACGTATTCTGCCATTTCTCTGTCGGCAACTTCCGCTGCAGATTTGTCCCGCAGGAATTTAATTTTTGGTTACTCCTGCGCTCACAAAAGGACGCCCAATACATGCTTCCAGGTAGCGCCCCCCTTTCCTCCCTCCTTTCCAAGGAAGAAAGGCAGGCAGTCCTGTGACGATCCTTTCTCCTTGTGAACGCGGCGTCTTATGAGTTGGATGAATTCCAAGAAAACAATCACCCCTGAGCACACGACATCCGCATGAATACTTGATGGTTGTGTTTTACGACTGCAAGGCGGAAGTTGGGATTGCTGTACGCTTTGACAGGCGTTCCGTGGCATCACGTGATGATGCAGTTTTGGAGGCAGCGATTTAATAGAAACTTTAAACAAACCTGGAGAAGCGAACATAAATCTCTGCCTCTTGTTAAAGTCACGTCCCCGCCGTGTTGGCCTTTATTTTTTCTCCATCTGCTAGCAGATCGCTTCCACACCGACCAATGGAGAAGCGCCGAGTCTGGACGTTCTTCGTTGTCAGCCTATCCAAGCTCCTCTTGACTCTTACGTGGTGAATTCAAACCCTTGCTGTCACGATGCTTTTTATTCGCTACCATTGCAACCATTGAGCGTTTTAAATTAAATTACTTTTACTAAACGTTTATACGTATTACTGTGTGTGTATGTGTGGTTTAAATGAATAAGAGTTTATGATTACCAGTTTAACACGAGAAAAAGCATCTTCGAATACAGGCTAGGTATTTTGTATTTTCTGTGTATTGGTAATTGTTACAGCGAGGTGATCTTAGTGACTATTTTAGGGTTTTATGTTCATATCTGTCACTTGACTGTTGTTTTCAATATTGAATTGTCTTGTGTTAAGTGTACTTAGGCTAATATGGACTGGACGTGCAGTTTAATGTGGGATCCGAACCCCTGCGTACCTCCAACGGCGATCCAACCCTGAACACTTTAATTTTCAAGACGACCGCATTTCCTATAGTGCTTTTGGGAGGCTCAAAATTTTTGCTTCCAATAACTGTTCATAGTAGTGCGTAAGTGAATATTGAAGAATTCAGAAAATGAAACTAGATATTTCACATACACGTAAATTTGCAAAACCAAAGAATTTTCTCTTAAAACTTTATATACCCAAAAATGCGTAAGGTATTTGAGGACGCATTAGAAGCAGTACGAAAAAGATCCGGACCAGGGCAACATCGAAATGTATTGATGCAAAACTTGGTACACAGATGTATATATAAGATAGAACTGACATATGTAGCTATTATTTTGGAGGTAGGGCTGGTGTAGCTCTATCCGAAAAGACTTCACTCCAAAGTGGATAGTTTTGAATTGAAGATTCATAAGACTATCTGATACAAGTCATGCCAGAAAATACACAACTATCAGAAGAAAATTCATAAAATATTTGTGTGAAATCGATACATATATATGTGTAGAATCCATCGAAATGTGTATTTTTAAAGTCCATTTTATGCTCAGACAAGATAATCAAGACTGCGCAGTGTGACCTCATCGGGAATCAAACTCGAAACTGCTTGATTACAAAATAACAACATTAACCACTAAGCTTCGGGAGATCCACTGAAATACCAAGAAATGTTATTCTCCTCGTCATCGACAAGTCAGCGCTTCGTTTAACTAAATGCTGTAGAAGTGACGTAATTTTTTAAAAAAGAAAAATCTATAGGCTTAGTTTGTAAGAGGATTGTCTAGACTAACTCAATGTATTATATTTTACTTACTCTAAAAATAATGCCTCAAAATAACATTTAGCTTTTACGCGGGCTGGATGTGGCCGGCAGGCCGTAGTTCAAGCGGTCCTGGTTTACATCGAATTGCCTAGAAGGAGAACAGCGAGTGAATGTACTATTGGATTCTTGCGTCTGGAATTTGGGAAATTTCTCTGGAGAGACCCAAAGTTAGTTAGACTTGAAATTATGCGAGAGTTTAAGAGTCGCCCAAGTTGGTCCGATAGGGACAGGCTTTCAGATTGCTGCGGTTGAAGTGGTTTTCCTGCTATGGAACAAGACACCAGGGACGAACATACTTCGAGACATTCTGTTACGCAAAGGCAATTAGCAAACTTCAATTAGTTGGTTTCACCTGCAGTTTCTTAACTTTAAACACATCCGCATTAACTAGCGGAACTGGCTAGTGGTAATCGAACTACGACTCATTACAAACCGTATAGGTGAAAAGCACATACAATTGACACTTGCTCTCCCCCCCCCCCCCCCCCCCACGCCCCCGCCTCTCTCTCTCTCTTTGTTTGTTTAAAGGCTGGCGTATAAGCTGGCGAAATGGCAGAGGTGCACGGTGGGGATTCGTTGGCAATTGACAAAAAACGCAAATGATAGTATTTGTCGAGTTTCAGGGTGGATTTTGTTATTTTAGAAGCAATAAATATGCAAATAGAAAAGAATAATGCCGCTGGTTAGTCTTAGCTGCAAAGTCACATCATATTAGTTATGAATGAAATACATCGAACGACTAGTAAGTGAAGCTGATAATTTATAAGAAGTTGCTTGTGGAAATTTGTACCGGACTAAACTGCATCATTTTTCTTACAGAATAGAGAGACATCTTTTAATATTTCCGCTGGTTCTCCAGGCGCGATCTTTATTTGCAGGTATATATCTTGTACAGTCACGGACACGCCTGCGTTGTAAGAATTCAGTGTACCTTCAGTAGGATTGTAACAACTCAGAAGCGCCCATGACTGTAGCATCATTCGACACCATACATATTTCTGTCCATTTTTTAGAACAACGCACAAAGGAATGAATACACTCATAGTTGCAATTAAAACTCCGAAATATTGATGTCTAATGAAATATAACTGTAGTTTCGCATTATCCAGTAATCCGTAAATGAATAGTCATGCTTGTACCTAAATAAGGTTTAAGATACCATGAAAATTTCAAACAAGTTTATAAGCACCACTGCGTAGTCGCCAAAAGTGCCAACCTGAAAGATTCAGTTATCTCGCTAAACCAGAAATGAAGGTCGCCCAGCGCACTGCGACATGAGGGGTCCCAGGTTCGAATCCCGGCCTTGGTATGGGTGTTCTTTGTGAGTGTCCCTTCATCAATTTCATCATATCATCACTCATCCTCATCGTCACGATTAGCCAAAAGTAGCAGAAAAGCGACGCTAAATAACAAAAATCAATCAATAAATGACGGTCCTATTTTGCTACTCGCCACATCTAATTTGGAATATTATCTCGGACGATTATTTTGAATCCAAGTTTAACAAGACGGGTCATGAAAAATGAGTATAATGCATCCATTGGAACTCGCACACTGTGTGAAAAATTCATGTCAAGGTAGGTTTGAACCATAACTGGTGTTTGAACACTCTCCTCTGCTGCACGGAATGCAACGGATACATGGTACTAACTCCGTCTCTTATTGGCTACTATCACCAATTGGCTTCCTGCCGCGGGCACGAGGAGTTATGCCGGGAAACCGGGCAGAATTTCTGCTCAACTTTCTCCAACTGTTGTGTGCCCCTAATCGCCCACTGTTAAGTGGAGGCAACGAAGAAACGTTTTGCGAGAAATCATGGTGGTTTCAACCTCACAACAGCTAATACCTAGTGTCATGGCAACATAGCTCTTCTGTTGAGCGTTCTGGAGGCATCCTGGATTTTTTTGTCCTCTGTAGAACGTCAATTCCGCAGACCGAACATGGACTTTGCCCTGTGTGTGCATCGAAGGCGAAACTAATTGGTAATTCCTGCAAATCGCGCTTCTTGTTATCTGCGGAAACCTACGCTGATGACTGACTGAATGTCATGCTTTCATTTTTGCTTCTTCCTCCTGTAAACAGAAATGTTGATTGCACATTTAACGTTATACAACACATTTGTATCCTGTTTTATTATTGGAGTGTAGGCTTTCAGCCCTTGTATGTAAAAGAGTGTGTGCTGCCAAAGTTCACATTGTCAGAATCGGATAACTTGCTGCCTGCTGGACTTGTCTGTGTTACTTTGGAGCCTCTCTTGTGAGTCCCATTTATTTAATTATTAATTTTGAGATCTTTCACTCAATAGTTCATAACGCAACTAAGATTGATGAACACGAAACTGCATCTGTAGTTTCTGTAGCTTTTATTTTTTAGTTGAAGCTGTTTGAATTTTGTATCATACCGGTACCTTTTTCCACGTGTTCACAAAAGTACTAGGGGCCTCTCCGATGGCGCAGTGGTAGCGTCGTCGCCTTGTAATCAAAGGGTCCCGGGTTCGATACCCGGTGGAGGCACAAGTGGTTCGGATCCCACTTTAAACTGTAGGTCCAGTCCCGATTAGTCCTACTGTGCATAAAGTAGACTTAAAACACTAAATCTATCAATCAATCAATCAACAAAAGTACTACAATTTTGTATATATTTTCTTTTAAATGAAGACATGCAAAGGTACACATGTGCGTGTGCACACATGACATGAAGGCATATGGGAGGTATAGAGCTCCACAAATTTTTTTATCTCGGCCATAGTTGGGATGATGTGATCATCATCAGAAAATCTATTTATCTTGGAAATGTGCATCAAGCATATGGAACCTCTGAATGTTATCGAAGTCGTTTGAATATCCGAAGAACATGTGAATCGTTAAACCCTTTATTATCGTAGCATAATTACAGGGCTGACGATAGAATGGTACGCCAGTCGCTTTGATGCGTGATCTGTTGCCCTTTCCACGTTGTAGAAAATAACAACCTTCCTAAGAGAAAGAAGGATGAACACTTTCCCATTCTCTGTAGTAATAAACTAAAATATTTTGAAACTATGGAACAGCAAGTTATAATATTTTTGTAATCATTCAAGCGCTTGTGTCATGGTAAGAAAGGAGAGAATTGGGTTGCAAACAGATTTTATTCCCTCAGTAGTTCTAGTTTTCCCTGGTGAGTGGTTGATTACGCCAAGGCCTTTTTAAGGTAGAGGAGACCGGGGTAACAAAATTTGACTGTTGTGGCATATTTGTAACATTTGAAATAATTAATCACGGATATTTATTGGAAACCATCTATTCACCCTTCGCCAATCATTGTACACACACAAAACATATTTACGATCCATGGTATGTGTGAAATATGCAAATAAGTGCGGAAGGGTGTACTGTTACAATTGACCCCACTAATGGGGACAATTGTAACACTCATAATAAATTAAAAGAATTGGTGAGTATAGTGGACTATCATACATAAAATACAACATACATACATACATACATACATACATTCATTCATAAATGGTTCTCAGATTATGAACAGACTAACTTACATTTTAGTCTGAGAAACCGTTTGGACACTCAAAATTTCACCTTTAGTGCATCGAACACGAGCCCATTCATTGCAAGTAATGCACTGAACACACTGCTCTTTAGGACGGCTGTTGCTGTAGCTGTCAAGACAAACGAGACAATAACAATCTTCTTCTGATGATGATGATGATTCAACAGTGTTCTCTTTTTTCTGTAGCAATAGTTTCCGTTTGACTTGTTTCTTTACATCGCCACCAAATCTCTTCATGGAGCGGTTTCTACTTTCTTGTTCTAACGCGTCTTTCTCTGGTGTATCTGTTAACACTGCAGTTTTTCGTCTGTTTCTTCCTACTTTTCGTTTTGGCATTTTTTCAAAATCTGCCCTGGGAAAGGTGCAAACCAATTGAGGAGAAAAATCAGATTGCGTAGGCGTAGCGTAATCCCCACTTGTCTTTCTTCTGGTGGTTTGCCGGAGGAGTCAGGCTTGCTGGAATTTCATTCAGCCTGTCTGCCACATCTGAAGGGGCAAATTCAGAATCATCGAATATGTTTCTATTAAATGGCCAGCTGCCTGTAGAAGAAAACCCCAACAAAATGTTTTTTTTTTGGGGTTGCAGCTTGCGGAAGTGCAAATGCAACTATCTTCGGAATATCATATATGGTCATCCCAGATCCTGGGTGGCTTTTCATCCAGGAGTCCATTGCCGAGTTCATATACTTCTTGAATGGCCCGTACACTCTGACGTCGAGAGGTTGGAGGCAATGAGAACACGGAAGACACGGTTATGAGGATTGTATCCAGTTTTGGATTCTTGTTTTCGCGTTTTTTATTCCAAACCTGTAGAGAGAGACATGGCAAAGTCCGAAATCCTTAGCGGCACTCCTCACCGATTGGTCATTGTCTATAACAGCAGAAACAGCAGCTTTCATCACTTCTTGGGGTGTCCCTCGGCCCGTTCGTCTTTCACGATTACGCGTCATACTGAAAGAAACAAATACATAATATGTAATTAAATTATTGAAGGGAACTACAAAGGAAAACAATTTAGCACACAACGTGAGTGTATATGGTGGCAATAGTAACATGTTACAACCGTCCCTGCTCGGTGTGTTATAATTGACCTAGCAACGCCATATTGAAAGAAAAGCGAAACTAATTTTAAACAAAAAACAGAACTTTTACTTACTTTTACGTGAGCTGAAACAGGATACAAATGCACGTGTGCTGATATGCTGGAATGCTAACAATCACTTTCATGAGGCTCAAGACAATGATTTTTTTTAATATATATATATATATATATATATATATATATATATATATATATATATATATATTTTCGTTTGTGACACAAAAACACGTTTTGGTTCCTACACAGCCTAGATTGCAACTGACTCTAACGGTCCTTTGTGGTTTTGTTCACTTTGTCTCTCCGGTTACTTCAGCCATCTGCCGGCATTCAAGTCAATTAAAACAAACCCACAATCGCGACTGTTACAATTGACCCGTGTTACATTTGACCCCGGTCTCCCCTACAAATTTAAACACACACACGATTTCCCATTTGGCAAAGTATTTTGAAATTTGCGTATGAATATAACCATACAGGATATGCATAACATTGTGCGTCGTCCGCTTATAGTTTATAAATACATATGCTTCATTTGCAATAGTGATACTGATTAGTTTCATAATTGTATACGCATGTGGAGATTGCTGGTAATGGCATGTATGAACCATTGATCGTATACATGGCTTCTCGTTTCAGTCTTTGTTTGCATTTCACCTCCCTTTTCAAATCACTCGACACATTTTCAGAGAAAGATAAATACAGAAGCGTTTGGCGGTCTTCGCGTAAGAAGTTTTCGGTGTTAGCTTTTTCCACACTGTGGAATTGGTCCACACGATTTAGCCACAGACGAAAGAACCCGCTTCTGGGTTTTGCATGCGGTGCGATAGGAGTTGGCTTTTGTGGACCTAGGTGAGCGAATCTCCATCGCTCCGGGAAGGACATTCGGATGGGAGACACGGGGCGGTTCGTCGCGGAAACCGCCGTGGAAGTGCACGAGCGTTCCCGAAGGGAAATAGACGACTCGATTTCCAAGCGACAGAAGTGTACGATGCTCAAGTATTGACTCCCGCCACGTTCCTCGACGGTTGCAACTTTTGAGAGGCAACCCTGTGACGGTTTTAGGTGATTTCTCTTGCAAAGACAGATCAAACAGCCTCCCCGGGAGGGAAGAAGGGGAGGTATTCCCGACGCGGGTTGGTTTGTTCGCGAAGAGCGTGTCCTGCCTTTTTCATATCCGTGCTTCCGAAGTTGGAGGATTTCGCTCTTCTGTGTGTATATATATATACTCCCCGCCTATCTGTTCGTGCCAGCCTTGCGAGGCATTGTCGGGGAAATGCGTCCTCAGAGGAGGAACACAGTTGATCTTCTTGTGGAAGTAATCCCACATTATGTTCTTCTGGTTTTCCCTCCCTCCTTAACACCATAACCGGTTTTATTTCTGTGCTATTTCTAGAAAAACATTAGACAGAATCAGACTCCACTTTACCCATGTCACTTTCTTTCCAGTAATATATACAGCGTGTACACGATGAACCTGCGGGGTTTCGAAGTGATGGGAAATCGAACACATCTGCACACTTTTTGGTAATTTTATTGCAAAGAGCAACTCAAAAAGTTTCGTACAAAAAATTGCCACACTTCTATGTGAGCATCTTTAGTGACACGAAGAATGTCCAGCCGGTATTACGAGGGTCACTATTTATGTTTTGAGCCTAACAATGAAAAAAAAAACAGGAATTTGGCATTGAAAATTGCTTTATTGTTTTTCGAAGTATTCTCCTTTATGGTCAATACACTTTTGCATTCGTTCGAACCATTTGTCAAAGCAGTTTTTCCAATCTTCTTGAGACACCTCCATTATATGGTTTTTGAACGCATCAACGGCATCTTCCGAAAATCGTTGTCCACACAATTTATTCTTGACATTCGGGAACAAGAAGAAGTCATTGGGTGCCAAATCAGGACTGTACGGCGGATGACCCATCAATTCGATTTTTTGACTGTTCATAAAGTTGGTTGTTAGACGAGATGTGTGACAGCTGGCATTGTCTTGATGAAGAATGAACCGACGGCGTTTGTTTGTTTTCCGTATTTGACCGAAGACCTCTGGCAAACAAATTGTTGTGTACCATTCAGAGTTGACCTTTTTACGTTCCTCTAAAGGCACAGTTGCCACATGACCAGTTTTCCCGAAAAAACAGGCGACCATTTGTTTCGATGTGCTTCGAGCGCGAACAACTTTTGTTGGATTGGGTTCATCTTGAAACACCCATACAGTCGACTGCTGTTTACGTTCCGGCTCATATGCACCTGTTACAATCTTATATACGTCTTTTGAAGCACCACGATTGTATTTATTGAGCATTTGTTTGCACCAATTGACGCGAGCGTCTTTTTGAGTTTTTGTCAAATTGTGTAGGATCCAACGAGAACGTACCTTTCTCACAGCTAAATGATCATGTAATATTTTATATATGCTGGTGGAACTAATGCCTATGGTTGCCTCAATCTCACAGTATGTCACATGACGATCTTGCAGTATTAGGTTTTGCTCAGCATCAATGTTTTCTTGAACAACAACTGATTTTGGACGACCTTCGCGAATCTCGTCGGTGAGCGAATGGCGGCCACGATAAAATTCGTTATACCAGCGTTTCACAGTGGCAAAGGATGGGGCTTCATCGCCAAATGTGGAAGTAAGTTGATCGATGCACTCTTGTTTTGATAATCCACGTTGAAAATCGTAAAAAATCATCGCACGAAAATGTTCACGAGTTAATTCCATTTTATTGTTGTCGCGCAATCTCCAAGGCAACATAAACAACACAAATGAAGCTATTGACAAAACATTTGAAGTACGTTATGGTCAATAATGCCATACGATTCCGTGCAAACGTCAAATTGCGCCTAACTTCAATCAGTGTTGCCAAGGCTCAAAATATAAATAGTGACCCTCGTACACTTCGCGCAGCAGCACGTAGTCAGGGATCGTATCAACGGCAGCAACAATGCGGCCACACAAAGCATTCACGTTTGGCGCCTTCGTTGAGTAAACTGCGTCCTTAATATACCCCCAGAGGAAGAAGTCCGAGCTACGTGGTGGCCAGGGGATAGGGCCCTCTTGCCCGATCCAACGACCTGGAAAAGTGGCGTTCCTCCCCCTGGTTTCTTCAACACACTCTCCGTTTCCAGAAAACTTCTGTACCATGTCCTGATGATCTTGTCCATTAAAAACACACCGAAATTTACGCTGCACCGTAACAATTGATTTTGACTCCGCAAACCATACCACAACGTGTGCTTTCTCTTGAGAAGACTCCATTTTAACAAAAGCGACGACAGCGCTGCCAAGCATGACGCCTGCGAACTAAAAAAAAAACACACCAAATGGCACCAAATACAAAAGACTGGATTGTCGTAAATTTATTTACTGATTTTTAATATTGTGTTAAACCCCAGAAGTTAATCATGTACACCCTGTACATTAATAGTTTCGTGATGAAAGTAAAGAGTGTTGAAAAGAAGGTAACTGAACATTGTGTGTGCATCTCCTGCTTAAAAACAAAGGACTGTAATTAATATTGTGTGCGTATTTCTTGTTAAAAGTAAGGGGTAAGATCAACGGTTTGAATTTCGACAAGCAAGTCTTCCTGCAGAACGGGGCTACTTCATACATCGACAATGGTAATCTGGCGTTCATCGAGGAACTCTTTCCAAATGAGTTCGTGACCAGGGAATCTGCCTTTCCCTATCTTCCTCCCCTCCCTCGAAATCCCGGACCTTACGGTGTGTGTGGCGCTTTACTGTGAGGCATGCTAAAGGAACGGTGTTTTAACCAGGTACCACGTATCTTTTTAAGACCTGCATGCCAACATTGAGTTTGTAATAACTGTTACAGCTTCATATCAGAGTGGTATCATGGTTGCATGGATCACTTACCGTTTACGCATGGAGTACGTAGTAAACAATGACGGACGCCACGTGTAGCATGCTGTATGTTCTGTAAATACTACAGTGCTTTTGGTTTGTTTTGAATATTTTCAGTTACCTTTTTATTACAACACCCTGTATTTTATTCAATTAAATACAAAGGAAATGAAGAATGTAAGGTTTACATGTATTCAAGTGCTCGCGAGTATTAGAAAGAAGGGAACAGTGGATGGATTTCTCCTCAATTTGCAGTTCTAAGTCGATTGTTAAGCTAAATGAAGCTTACTGCAAATCTCATTAATAAATGTGTTTCTTCTCCCATGTATTTCTTATGGAGTATGAAAACGCTTGCTCTTCAACTCATAGTTTTCATGAAACAAGTCATTTTCTTGTGACCAGTTCTTCCTCTACCTTTGTTCTTTCCGTTCATGTGATTCGTGCGTTTATAGAAAAGTAACACGTTACTAGAGTAATTTTAAAGAAATAATGCTTACGGAAGCACCTATGAAATTCTAGCTTTCTTCCAAGTAGTTCAGATGTCCCCCTTGTTCGACGTTGTGGGAACTGTACCTTTCGTCTTTGATATTGCCTCAATCAGTAGACAAATATGAGTCGAGTTCGTACATATAAGGAAAGATATAAGATATATAAGATACCAAGACAGACAACAACCCCTATTCACGGATCTGGTACAGGACGTACTTTGCCCTATATACATCTGATATTAATTCAGTGGAAAGTTATAGGATGTGTATGTACGATGGATGGAAACAGAATGTTTTTTTAATATCGACAAGACCGCTATTGTTGATATTGTGACATCAAAGTCGAAATGGTGTTTTAAATATTGGTTGGATAACGGATATTGGATGGATATTGAAGTTATTCAGTATGCTATTTGGTGAGAATTTATTGAACCACTGAAAATAGCATTGTGGGGAATAACGAAAGGACCACATAGGGAGCGTACGAAAGGAAAAGCTTACTGCACACACACGTACACAAACAACAAGGGGCCTCCCCGATGTCGGAGTGGCAGCGTCGTCGCCTTGTAATCAAGGTGGAGGCACGTGGCACAGTGGTTCGGATCCCACTTTAAACTGTAGGTCCAGTCCCGATTAGCCTTATTATGCATAAAGTGGACTTAAAACACCCAATCAATCAATCAAAACGTACACAAACATGTCTGAACGAGAATAAAATTTGAAACTGACTTCAGATATATATGAAGCAAACATTAATTTCTAGATTGTAAACCTTTGAAATCTTATCCTTCACTATGTTTTGTAACGTATGCATCCTGAGGAAAGCTACGGGGAAAACTCAATATAATGATGATCAGAAATGCAGCCCGAACTTGTAAAATGTGTAATTAGTTTGCGCTGACTGGTTTTATATTGTCTGCTGGAAAAGCCATCGAGCAACCCTTTTATTTGTATACGTCTGCAAGTAGAGTGAATCGAACGGAAGGCGATGTTGCCTCGAAAGGCAGTGCTCTGCCACGTTAACCCAGAGAAGCAGCGGAAGGTGAATTTGAGTTGACAGTGGTCTCTTCATTTCGTGCCGGATCTTGTCTTCCTCGATTTAACTTTCCGGAACAGGTTATTGCCTCAGTCACGAAAGAGAAGGGGTCGAGGGGAGGAGACGGAACGGATTGAGATCGAACGGAATCTTGTTGAATACTTCTACGGAGAGGACCGAAAAAGTTTGCGGCGGGGAGAGGGGCGGTTGATTTTCAGAGTTGTCCGCTCGACACATCCACTTCATGTCGGCGAAACCGGTATCGGGGGTTATTGCATTTACTGGCTCGGAAACTAGTTGTTTTCCTCGACTTTGCGGGATTTCAGCTTGTGTCTCCAGGCGGACGGGAGGACCGCGAAACGAGTTTTACAAAGTTTGAGACAATCCAATAAACGCCGCGGAAAAGATTTTTATTTAATATACCCTGATATTGCAACGGTAATTTTGGTGTGATTTGTGACGGCGGGAGAACGAGAAGGATCTCCCATTGCATTTTACGTTATACAAGTTGCAGCCAAGCAAGAACATTGGGTAATGTAAAAAATAACTTTCTAGCCGGACATTCAGCGACATTCAGCGGATCCGAATTCATCCCGTCGAATTTAACGTCACTCTTTTTTCATCTATGAACCCCAACGATGAAGATTGGTGATAATTAAAAGTTAAAAAGTGTAAAGTTATCCCCTGCACTTTCGCTGCATGCTGTGGATGCTGTGGTAGAGCTCCATACATCCAAAATCTAGGCCATCATCACGCTCCGACCGCTTTTACCTCCCAAGTTTTCCCATTTATTAGAGACTGGATGAACAGCAGATCCGCTCTAGCAGGACCATTGCTTGAAAAATTCCCACTTGCAACCACTCACTCCTGGAATTGAACCAGTGTCTCCCGCTGGGCGGACACACTACGGGTTGAACCACCGCTGGGTGGGTGTTAATTAGATGAAATAAATATAGGCAGAAGCATAGTGGAACACACTCTCTGGGTCGATAGGAGGATAGATTGAGGATCTAGGAGGATAGATTGAGGCGCATTATCCCTTGGAAGACTGTCATGCCAAACGGATTTGTTTTCAAGAAGCTCTTCAATTGCCCTCACGATGCTGGGTCAAGACTGAAATTTTGGAGCTCCCACTTAATCCGGGACCACTCGCTCCAAATGCTACACGAGAGCTCTCAGTTTAGACACTTATATCAATGAACGTTTAAACAAAATTTCACACTTTTCAGAACTGAATGTGAACACTGGGACTTCCTGTAGTCTGGAAGTTGCGAATCGCGTTATACAGCGTCTATTTCAGAGAGGGCACTCTTCACGGTTCGGCACGTATACTAACCTTACTTTAGTAGTGCCGCAATTCGCTTCCATATGCAGCGTTTTTTGTCCAAAGTTCAGTTCGACCGACATTGAACTCAAATGCTGTTGTAGTTAGTGTACTAGAAATTGTAGCTCTCAGCATAGCTTGATATGATTTAGACTCACCTCTACATACACGCATACGCAAGCAATATCTTCAGGAAAAGTGGACGAAACTGGTTTTTTAAGTTCTGAAGTGATAAATTATTATTTCTCAGTGACAAACTTCCAACATAACACAGTTAACAACCGAACTGATAACTTGATAAAACCACCTTCAACAAGATGGTATAACTCAATTAAATTCAGGTAAAGTCAACCAGACTCTCGCATGCATCCGAGCGTATCAAAGCGCGAGCAGTTTCTTTCGATTCAACTCCCCGGAATAACTTGCTAACTTCACAAAAGAGCTCCTCATACTAATTGATGGGCTACGTAAATAGAACCCGGTGGCCTTTCATTTTGTGTTTTCTTTTATTCCCGTTCGGGGAGAGGGAGGCAGAGGAATTCAAGAATTGCTTTCATCTCCTATTTGTTGACACTTTTCCCGGAGTATAGAGAGAGGAAGGGGAAAAGTTTTAATAAAGCCTCGGTAAGAGAATGAGGTAAGAAAAACCTGCCCGAAAAAGGAGAAGTTTCCGTTTAAAGCTGCCGCTTGAAGATAAGAACAGGACAAAAGTGATCTGAGGATGGAGAAGGACTTGAGAATTCATCTTTTAATAATGCTTGGAAACTTAATTAAACTTTGGCATTCATCTTGCGGTTCTAATGACCGAGCTCTGTTCGTAAATAAAACAACGATAAGGTTGGGCCTTCCTAAATACAGTATTGATGAACGCTTAAGTTGATAGTGAACTCGTAAAGGAAAGTCCTGTGATCTGCATTTTATCGACCAACTTCTCCGGTTAAGAACATTTTTTTAGTTATTAATTGGTACCAGGATAAGTTACTACCTTCAAGAGAAGATCTTGTTATAGCAACAGTACAGGTACGAGCCGGCTCGGGTATCTCACTTAACATAGGGGTAATTGATTCCCATCACATTGAATGTGAAGGTAGTCAGTATTTGGTGGCTCGAGAAATCTGCTTGCTTCGACTTACAGAAGTAATTCCTTATCGTTACCGTACACGGTATCGTTACTGTTATGGTTATTACTTTCAAAGCAATGTCTCCTCTACTAGATTCGATTTCTATGGTTATTTTGTGAAGCAAAGAACGCCGTTCTGACTGACATCATCATTATAAGAATTTCCGTGAAGAAATTTCTGTTACCACGGTATGCGGGAATTGTCAAAACATAAATTAATGATGTATTTTACCTTATCCTAATATATCATACTGCACATTATTATAGCCATAATGATATTTTCATACTCAATTGGCTATTGTTATCTGCAGTTAGTTTTAAATGCTTCTGATATGCTAAATTTTTATGAATAAATAAACTTCGAACACTTTTATTTCTGAAAACGAATTTTTTGACCATGTAGTTTCTCCAGTTCTTTTAGGAATTCTGTGTGCAATCTTACTTATGCTCATGTGGCTGTCCGTAAGACTTTAATTTAAAAAAGACAAAATCCAAAATTAATGGAAAGTCACAGCAATTATATTAACTTTTGTAGTCACCAGAAGATGAGTATCACTTCCTGGCCCGGTCATCCTCTTATATCGTTGTCCCTCTTCCATGTCTTTTCACTCAGCATTTCTTTATTTGTAGATGTTAGGATTCTTACCGCATGCCCGAGTGAAACCCCCTTTTAAAATATAAAAATCTTCTGATGTCTCAACATGAATGGGTTGAGTCAGTGCTTTCAGTTGGGCACGATTTAAAAATTCCAGAAAGAGGTTGGTGTATTGCGATGTACCTTGTTTAAGAGGCTGCAGATGCTCGAGCCTTCCGTCTCTGATATTGAAAACTCCATCAACTTTTGCTACCTTTCCTGTATGCATTCATGATATCCCGCTCAGCACATAGGATAACATTGCCTTTTTTGTAACAAACTTTTTAATCGGTAAATAGCAGAGGTCACAACTTTAAATATTTTTAATAAAGTGGAATATTACGTTCGAATTGTGTTTTTATAATATACTGCTAGTAATGGGAAAGTTACGTTCTTGAAGACAGATTGAGTTTTTTGAAAGATAAGTACATACTCGATAATGTGTGCATTTTTAGAGAGAGAATGAAATGAGAGAAATAAATAAAATACAGCATATTTTAACAAATGAAGGAAATGTTAAAACGCTGAGCGTAAATGTCTTGTAATATACAGGGTGGTCCAAAAAGATGTTACCACTTATATAGGAGGTTGAGTTATTGATATTTATTGATGTTACCACTTATTTGGGAGGTTGAGTTATCGATATGTTTATATTTTGTGTTATTTGCTGTCATGGCAGTGTATCATCAATGAATGTGGTGCGTAGGAAGTTTGAGAACGGTGGCGCCCAGGTTGAAGGTGTTCACTGATTGAATGATGGAGCTGAGATAGAACATAAAGAACATGATAAAATGTATTTCACAAATCAAACATAATGACAAGGAAATAAACATTATAACTCAACTTCCCATATAAGTGATAGCATCTTTTTGGACCACCCTGTGTATATATATATATATATATATATATATATATATATATATATATATATATATATATATATTACAATGCACAATTGAGCATTTTCTCATATTACATATTTCCGTTTGTTCATTAATTTCCTGTGCTTCTGTGTTATTATTCCTTTTTGTCGGAATTTTCCTTGTGTTGCTGGCGACAGCAAAGAATTGCTGATTTCTCTGGTGGTATCGTTCATCACTGTGGTAGCATACAGTGTAAATTACTTTTCGCAAAAGTTTGAGTTACGAGGCGGCAGGGCCAGCAGGCTGTTGTCTCGCGAACGGGTTTCGCACAGAATGCTCCGTGAAGCGTGAAGTGCAGCCCCTCTCCAGGATGAATTATTTTTTTTTATCCAGAGCTGGAAGAGCGTGGAAGAGACGTCATGTGCTTAAATTTAACCAATACGGATCCACAGAGTGGGCGATTTGCCAGGGCTGTTTTGCTCGGTATATCGTTGTTTTAAATTTAAAATATTGCTCCAGTGGCACCCAGGAAACGGAAAGGCTAAAGAACATCTTGCGACAGCGTTCACTACCTTTGGTGATCAGGTGTTCCTGTCTGCCCTTACGTTAATTTCCTTCCTTTCCTCTTTCTCGTTTAATTCAAGGTATTTTGGTAGTATATCGAAGTTGAAAATGTTTTCGGTATTAAGTTCGATGTAATTTTATCATTTGTTTTTCTTTCTTCCACGCACTGATGATGGAATTTCTTCAAATTGTGCAAGGAACGTATTTCATCGCGTGGAATTAAAATGACCTTAAGGGTTTAGATATTGTTTCACTCTTGAAGCTTGTACTTATCTGTTGTGCTTGATGGTACCTGTCCTACACCATATTCCTACCTTAATTTCGAATCAGTACACAACGATCACGTACATTACATGCTCCACTATTCGGTATTACTTATTTTTATATGTAAAACTTGTATCATGTAGTTCCTGCGACATCAACTATATTTTTTCCAAAAACATATTTAGTTGTTTTACAATAACATTATTAATATTATTAATGACAATTCCCTAAATCATCTTTACCTTGGTTGTATAAATTTGTTACGTTCTTTCTAGTGAATATCAAAACGTCACGGATGGGTGTTATTTGTTGCAAAATGCTTGAATACAATAAAAACGCACCTAACCAAAATGTTGTAATGCTTGCAGGCTGTCTGATCCTTTTTCAAACTACGTTTTCTGACATTAAATACATTTTCAATATTTTACTTTCGTTCGTTGAGTGGTTTATGTAATTAATGTCGCTTATTTGGTTATTGGTATGGGGGACAATAGATGGAAAAGTATAAGGAAATCAGAAATGCTTTTCCTTAAAAGTACCACTCGACGAAAGCATTGCTGGCTGAGAGATTTGAACCTGCGACTACCGAACATATAATTATATGTTGAGGGTATTTTACTTCTGTATCACTAACCTGCCCCTTCTTGGATGAGAATGAACAATAATGAAATTGATGAAGGGACGCTCTTAAAGATCGGGACTCGAACGCGGAACTTTCGGTAGCAAAATATTGTCATATGTAATCACAGTATCTGTTGCTTATTACTATTGAATAACATTATAACTAAAACTCTAAAAACAATGTGAATGTTGGTTAGTACGCTGTTAAGAAAGAATAAAATTGTTGGGTTTTTAAATTTTACACTACTATATATAATTTGGAGAATGCAAGAAAATTCGACATGCAGGTCTGACATAGAGCTAAGATGTCGCGAACTAATTGTTATGGATTATGTTCTCTTGGCCGCTCTGCTGCCATCTGCATTAAAACTCAATTGCGGAAAAGTGCAGGAAGTACTATAGCGAAACGCAAGAGCGGAGGTGAGTTAAGTCCCGCACAAAATATTCCCTGCCTCATGGAATTTCCACCTTCCAAGTTGACAGCTTTAGTTTTTTTCTCCTTTATATATGTTTTTCAGAAGTCACCTCCACTGCAAGACGGTCTCCGAGAGATACGCGCCTGAATAATTCAGAATAGTATGGAAAATGTTTTGAGCCGTCCTTTGCTTCCGTTCGTGTCTCTCTCCCTTTCCTCAACGTCCTTTCTTCAAGTTTCCGCGTCCATTAACGCTGGATGTTCTTCCCGCAGGCTGGACGACGAAGAGAGAGTGAGTTCCTGGGCAAGAGGAAGGTGGAATGCGTAATTCTCTTGCTCGTGTCTCCTTTTTTTCCCTCCTCCCGTTTCTTGTGGAGTACGGTTTTCTCTTCTTTGTATCGAGGGATGGTAAGCCCTGGCCCCAAGTACATTTTCTTAATGCGTGTAGCTTTAGCTTTTCTTGCACGGGAAAATTTCTTGCGTATAAGGTGTACTGTATTTCCCTCTGCCAGGTAACCTACCTCAGTGGCGAAGCACAGCGCGCTGGGATTCCAGGGGTCCCGGGTTCGAATTCTGGACTGGGCATGGGTGTTCTTTGTGAGTGTCCCTTCATCGTATCATCACTCATCCTCATCTTCGCGATTAGCCAGAAGTGGCGGAAAAGTGAAGTAAAATATACGAAATCAATCAATCAAAGGTAACCTGCAAGGATGCCACGTGAAGAACTGGATATTTCATTTCTACTATTTTGCAAAGAATAGGGGAGATTACATACAATTTATAACAATACAAGAATCCTGAAAAATAAGATATTACCTTCTGGTGACTCATTCCGCACATTCGTTATTTGATCGATGACTTCATCCAAGTAAAAAGGTCAAGTGCTCCCCTGTGCATAGCACTACGCCATGAAGGCGTATAGGGGGTGTGGGGGTAACGCCCCACACTTTCTTGATTCGGTCGTGAGTGGGGGTGATGTGATCAGCCGGGGATCGAACCCGGGACCTTTAGCATGGTAGTCAGACGCGTTACCGACTGAGCCACCGCGGCCACCCTGCTCACAGAATCTGCTATGAGCGAGTGCAAGTAGCTTTAATATTTCATTTCAAGTACTGATGAACGTGATGTATTTTAGGAATTAAGGGTGATTGTAGTCTGCTGAAATGATGCTTCAACCTTAGAACGCTCCAGGCTGAATGACTTTCCGACTTTTGCCGTGTTTTGTTTCGTCTAATCATTTCTTCACTGTCGCGATTACCTTTTCTAAAAGCTGTAGAGACTTGGCGTTAAATAACCAAATACAACATCTCGTGACTACTTTTTGTGTTAAATGCTTCAAGAATTTCTTCAGTTTCGATCAATTTATCCTGCCAATAAAGAAGCAATGGGAAAAAGGTATGTGGTAATTGCCTCTCTGGGGTGATAAAATTCTATGCTTTTACTTGCTTTTACGTGAGCTGCGGCTCTAGTCACAGCAGAAACCACGAGGAAAGCTTCTTGTAGCGCAGGAAACTGACTTTCACCTCTATTTTGGAATAAAACTTTCATGAAAAAACGAACGGCAGTGCAGGTGACAGGTGATGATGTCAAAATGATGCCTTAGTCACTCATTACACAATGAAACTATGAATACGGTGATTCATTCAATCTTATGAAGAACTTTTATTTTTTACTAATTAATATATTCCAGCTCACAGAGTCTGCTATAAGCGAGTGCTTAGCTATTGGTTTTTATATTTTTTGCACATCAGCGATGTAGTGCATATGGGCATGATGTAAACAAAGGGCAATGAAGGTTAAAGGGCATTCTGAATATATAAGTGGGTGGAAATAATACTATTTTAGATGTGTGTGTGTGTTCCAGAGGTATGTATATGTATATACCTGGGTAGATGCGCGCCAGCAGATAACCTATTATGTATATATATATATATATATATATATATAATATATATAAATAATGTAAAAATTGAAGATTTGATTCATAAATTGTATTGACTACTTTCATTTTATGAGTTCCATTGCTACATATTTGTAATATTTCACCCATTTCAAGGATAAATAATAATGGCCTTCAGCTATCTCCTTCTTTCATTCCTTTGTTTATTTTGAGTCTTTTAATTCGTCGTTGTTAACACGTGCTAGTCCACTGATAGTATTTCTACATTCAAATAGTTTATACGGACTGCATACGTAGAAATTTCTTCTTGTCACCTTTTCTCCCTTTCTTGTTTCTCGCATTTTCCCCGTCATAGTAAACTTAGAGGGACAAATAAGCGACTTTAACCCAATGCCGATTTCAAACCTACTCTCATCTAATGTTCTTGTTATATACATACCATCAATAAGAAGGAGTGAGTATAAAATCGTTATGCAAACTACTTCGTAATGAAGGTTACTGTAACCTAGGTCCCACCCTTCCTATGATTGTCGTTCGGTGCTCAACTAAGAATTCTACAATTGTAAGGTTTTGAGTTCTTGTTTTGTTCAGTTTTTTGTTTCTATCATGAACGTACTGAGTGACCTTATTCGAAGGCATCCAGAAGCCAGTCTCTATCTTCAGTACTCCCGGAAATTGAATGCATGCTTCCAGACAAATGAGGCTCTGTTGCGTGAACCCACATCCAATATAATCCTCTGTCGGGGGTCGTGTGTTGTCCTGTCTCTTGTCAATGTGTGCTTTGAGCGATGCCGACAGCCATTTTACAGCCTGAGCTTTTATCAATTGATTCGATCAGTATAGGCCTCCTCGATGGCGCAGTGGTAGCGTTGTCGTCTTGTAATCAAGGGGTCCCGGGTTCGATACCCGGTGGAGGCACATAGTGGTTCGGATCACACTTTAAACTGTAGGTACAGTCCCGATTAGCCTTACTGTGCATAAAGTGGACTTAAAACACCAAATCAATCAACGATTCGATCAGTAGTGCTTCTATCTGTTTTAATTTGTTCCTGATAAGGAGTTCATCTCCATAAATGTGCGTTCTTTTAATCCACTAACTTAAATTCGCTGTATTTTGGCTAAAGGGCTCCCCCTCCTCCCGGTATTAGCAGAAGGGTGCAAACACCATAAGAGCTGATGCACCCATTATGATTTTTGATAATAAATCAAGAGAAGTACTTTTTTGTTCATAAATTGAACTTTTAATTAAGCTAATATTTAAAATGTAATTAATGAATTTGATACGTCTCTCCAAGTAACATTCTCTGTAAGAGGCGGGCTGTTTTCCAATTTTTAGGATAAAATATGAACTTTCAGTCGTGCCAATGAAGGCAGAAGCAATTAATGTCCATGCATGTTCACCGTTTACCCAATATGAATTTTTCATTTCGCTTGTAGCAATTTATGAAATTTTCACCGATCGTCCACGGCCTTCTCTTTGAAATTTTATAAATGGCATTGCTTCGTATAAATTATACACCAGATCCCATCCCTTTGCGTGTTTATTTGAGTGAGGAAAGCTCAGCAGGATGAATAAACCACGAGCGGCTTTTTTGTTCATGCATCGACCGCAAAATGTTCCTGCAGTCCGTCGTTCGCTGATCCATCGCCAGGGAAACGATTGCTGCTGCTGAGTCCATATTGCATTACGAGAATGCGATGAGCTGGTTGTAACTTTTGTGTACTCTGCAACACTCTGCTGACTGAAATGGAAAATAAAATGATGATGCGATTAACTAGTCGTGGTTCCCCACCCTCTTCAAGACTGCAAACCTGCTCATGGTAACAGATGATCTGAAATTTTCATCAATTTTCTCTCCTCTTTCATATCTTTTTCCTCTCCTTATATTAAAACATAAACTGACGCACGTGTTACTGGATTGTATCCAAACTAGCTCTAGGATTTCTCCGATGGTGTAGTGATGAAGTTAACACGTTGTAATCAAGGGATTCTGGGTTCGATTCCCGATGGAATTCGGATCCCGGTCCAGTTTCTATCCATCCAGCCTATGTGAGCATCAAGTTGACTTGAAACGAACTTTGACGCATTCTGTCTTAATTACGAGCTATGTGTAAAAATGGGCGGGGCGGGGGTGAATAGATCGAATGTCAATGTCAGTTCGGTTCTGTGCTGATTTTTTAAATATTTTATTCTGCATTACTTATGTACCTCTGGATTAATCCCAACGATGAGAATGAATGGTGTGTTGACGGAATGAACACAATGGATTGTCCTCACCAGGTTTTGCATACAGGACCCCTGGCTTAGTAGCGCGCTAACTGACTCCATCAGACAGCTGCTAGTAAATAGGCACTACTTGCCTCAGTTAGGGATAATGTCGAGATGATACGAGACGATACTTGACTTATGTTTTACAGTTGTAAATGTCTGTTTTGTGCTCTGTCATATGTCGGGATATAAACCAATGTCTAGCTCTGCGTCCCGAAGAGCAAATTTCGGTCTGGTTTCGAGTACATATTTATCTGTTTTCTTGGTAACTACCTCAATAAAAGGAATATTATCCTTAATATGCAACTGCATGGAGCCACACTGCACGGGCATTTGCCACTGATGGATTGACTTTGTAATTTAACAAACTATTTAATTTTTTTAAAAAAAAAATTTCTGTAGATAGCAGCCTAAAGCAGCCTAACCTTTCATTTGCCACTCTTAACTTATATTTTGTTGTTGCAGAATCCCACGACCAATATTTTATGTCGCAAGGTGCATCAAATATAATATGGAACAGCGAATTGTGGCTTAACCTATTAATAAGTTTGGTATTATAAACAATTTCTAGTAAGAATGAAATGTTGGAACATGTCGAGCCTCTGCGATTTCGTGGACTACAGGTTAAGAACCGTTGGCCTAAAATATAATTGATTTAGGTGTTTCAAATATCATACCAAAGTTTGTAACGAGGCTGAGACTCTGACACTAAGTCTCGGTCTGTTTTTGTTCTCATTCTCCTATATATGTACAAGGCCATCTCGGTATCATCAGTAGTCCCAGCTACTGTTACATTTTTAAAATATAGTTACAAGTTTTATATATATATATAGCAGCAGCGTATACTCTAGGCTAGCTAGGCTATCTGCGAAGCCTGAAGTCTAGATAATAAAATTCAGGAGAAAAATCGACCAGAAATTGTAAATAAAATTATTCATATCAGTGAAATGATGATGGTGATTCTGGAGTTGGCAACCTGATTTCCTATAAGTTGGCAACCTGATTTTCTATGAGTTGGCAACCTGATTTCCTGTGAGTTGGCAACCTGATTTCTTATGAGTTGGCAACCTGATTTCTTAGGAGTTGGAAAAATGTATTTCTATTCATAGCCTAGGACCACGTGACATAGTGAGATAGCCCAGACCTTGGATTCAGTATACGCTACTGATATATAGATAGATACACACACACACACACACACACACACACACACACATTATATTTCAAATTGGTCAATTCTAGGTTTCAGTGGCGGAGTGATTATCACAGCACGCTACAACGCCAGAGGTCCCGGGTTCGAATCCCGGCTTAGGTATGGCTGTTCTTTGTGAGCGTCCCTTCGTCAGTTTCATCATATCATCACTCCTCATCTTCGCAATTACCCAAAAGTGGCAAAAAACGACGTAAAATAAACTAAATCAATCGATCAATCAATGAATTCGAGGTTATGTTAGGAAAGCATATTGGGAGTGTAGAGATAGTGTCTGATTTCGATTGTAGATCTCTGCACCGAAGCTCTCAGTTTCGAGTTCCGTCCTGGGGATAGGTGTTCTTTGTCCCTTCATCAATTTTATCTAATAATCAGTCATCCTCATCGTTTCGATTCGCCAAAAGTGGCAGAAAAGTATACTCGTAGTGCAAGAGTTTGAAGACTGAAAAGAAAACACAGGGAAATATGGAATCCAGTGTTCAGATGATATAATACTATATCTACCTGTTTTTAGAAAAGAAATGCATAAAGCAGAACGTGGTTAGATTGTGATCTCTTTTGCAGAAGATTGAAAGGCAACCTTTGTGAGTACGTTCCTGTTGCAAAATGTCCAGATCTGTTTAAGCATGTTGATTCCGTGGTTAGATATGTCTGACGGGAGGAAAGCTGAAAGCAAAAGCAGCCCGGAGAAACAATGTCAATATGAAAGTTAAAGTTCTTTTGATCAAGCAGGAGCGAGCAGAATAGAGGAAGTAAAGTAAGAAAGGGTGGGGGATATATCAAAAATGAAATGCCACATAGTCGTGGCAGATGTCAGTGCTTACGTGAGCGGAAACTCGCTGCAAATACAAGCAGAGAGAGGAAAATTCTTTAATGGCTGTACTTTTCTGCAAAAGATAATCCCAACTAAGCGCGGTAAGCTTGCTTGGAAACTTTTAACGGTGGGAATTAAAACTCCAGTCTTTCCCTTCAGCAAAGAGGAAGTATAATGTGAACGTTTTTTTCCGCTGGAATGAGATCGAAGCTTGACTTTACTCACTGCACATTCAGCAAGCTGAACAATCTTTATTCTCTACTAACGTTAATGTGTCTGTAGCTCCCGGCACACACGCACAATTACGTTACTTTTTTTAAGGAGCTTTATGGATGTGTAGTAGATTTTCACTTGTTAAACAGCCTTCATAATGTAGTAAAAACATTCATCCTACAAATCCACAGATCAATCCGAAATATCCAGGCCCCAAATCTTAATGGTTTGAAACTGTAGTTGCAGTGCCAAGAAACCTGTTGTGTATGTATAGTTTTGGTGTGAAATGTTTATGACGTTATTTCTAAACATTTTTTCCTAATTTCTCTCGCAGCTAAAATTGCATCACAGGTTTTAAATATAGAATTTTCCTGTAATGTAATTTACGAATGACTCTGTAATGCAAAATTTCCTCTCATGATTAATCATGGCTGCATGTAGGGCCAACCACACGCATGCATGGAAATAATGTTTCCGCATTCTCTGCTGCAATGGAATAACAAAGTACCGCGATGCAATCCTGTTGCAATCTCTTGCTGGAGGTAACTCCAGCCCATATTGTCGATAGAGGCAGATTACGACGGGTTATTAATATGCCTTGGGACATCGGCGGGATAAGTATTCATAGAACTAAGTTGAAAAATAAAAATGACTTCGTTGTTTCCGGTTGTGGCGAACTCGTTGGGTATTTTCAGTCTCGTAACCGAAGTTCTTTGGTTCGAGTCATCAACTTTGTTCATCCAATCATCATTCATCCTTATCGTTGCTAGTAACTTAAAGTGGCAGAAGATCGAAAGCGACTTGAAATTACAAAAATAATTAATATCGTTTCTTTGTTGTCCACTCCTATCTTCAGAGAACGAACATTTTGATCTCTGCTCGTACTGCAGTTATATTTCTTGTAGTGCTGTTGGCCGCGGAACTACTTGAAGTGTACTATCCTGTGTACCACAAGGAAGTAGAATATGATTTTGCCACACGGATTCTTGACCTGAACGCTATGCATAGAAATAATAAATTACAAGAAGTAGGTAATAGCACAGTACAGTTTTTAGTGTCCAGGTTCGATACCCGGTAGAGGCACAAGTGGTTCGGGTCCCAGTTTAAACTGTAGGTCCAGTCCCATAAACCGGACTTAAAACACCAACTCAACAACAACAACAACAACAGTTTGTAGTGTGGGAACACGTAACAGAGACAAAATAACTCGCACTCTGTCCCCGGAATCTCGAGCAAGGCTGCGCAAACCGGCAGCGAAGGGGGGAAATCGAGTGGGCAGAGCGAAGCAGTAGACGCTACTGCGAAGGCTGGTATCTGAAGTCGCTCCCGCTCTACTTCCACACAACCCCATTCTCTCATACGTGTTCATTGGTGGAGCCTTCTCGCGTTACTACTTGCGAGTCAGAGACGGAGTATACTCTGCGGGTGCTCGGATCAGGATATATTGCCATCAAAGGTTTTCGGTTTGAGTCTCGGCCAAGACATAGGTGCTTCCATTAGGGATGGTATCGAAGAGCGATGTCTCGTCTCGTGTCCGAGACGGTCTGTGTCATTCTCAGTCTCGTCTCTCTCTTATGTAGTGGAAGTTATACAACGTGTTACACCACAAACTATCACAGCGTCAAGAGGCCATTAAGGCTATCTTTTCTTAACTTGTTAAAGATCAAGATCTACAGACCGTAGAGAAAGGATATCTTTTTCTGAATAAATGCACCACCCTCCACAGGTTCATGATTGATTCTAACGGATTGACTTTGCATTTACGATAAACATAATATGTACACATTTCTTTAAGTAACATGTTAATTATGCGCCTGGTACAGATATGTATATCTGAATATATCGCGTAGAGATTTTCAAATACCGTATGCAATATAGTTGACGCAAGTCTGTAACAAGACTGCGAGTCTTGTCTCGATGTTATTTTAAAAGGCCGTCTCTACACCATCAATAGTTTCTGTAATATATAGTTTCATCTAGATCATCTTCGGTACTAATATCAAGAAGTAGAAAACAATGTTAAATAACGACAAGCAAATAATGATAAGCAAAGTAAGCTGCTGTTACATGTCTTTTTCCCTTGAAAATCTAACTAAATAAACAACGGGCCAACTTAAATGCCCATCACTCTTTGGATCATATTTGCATTTCCGAAAGAGTAAAATATGACGACAAGCAAAATCATGTGCCCCAGTAAATGTGTGACAAATCACGTGTCAACATCATTATCTCGCCGAAATTTGTATCATCCGACGCCTCTGCAGAGAGACGCGCGTCAAACGACCGAATTGAATTTTGTTTCCTCTTTATTTCTAGCTTCTCTAAACAGTTCATATTTACAGTGTTTTCTGAGTTATACTTCCTTAACAGTCAACATGAGATGCTCCATATCTTAAAACAATTGAAATCAAACAATTAAGACGTAACATATGAAACAACACAGAGAATCTGCTGGGGTGTAAGGGGTGACCCCTTCTGAAGACTCCCAAATGTCAACCTCACTTCCACGTAGTACACCCTGGACTGCATTCAGCAGACTAACGAGGCTCTGGCGCGTGGACAGCCAAGATAATTCTCTGTAGGACGTGTGTTGTGTCTTACGTATATGTTTTCTATTGTCCTTTCATCTATCCCATCATATCACCATTCATCCCAATCGTTGCGATTAGCCAAAAGCGGCAGAAAAGCGACATAAAATAACCCAGATCAATCAATGAAACAACGAATCTGCTGAACGTGGATTTTGTTCCTCATAACATGAAATAAGAAACGGCTACATAACGTAAATGTATCGTTAGTCAACATATCGTACGTTACAAGTATTGTAAAATTGCATTACAGAATTGTCAGGTACGAATACAACGGCACAGATATAATTGTGTGAAGCTTACTTATGCATGAGATACTGCTAGAACCTAACACTACGTAACGTTTTCTAACTTTGCTTTAACATTTTCATTAAAACAATATCAAAACTAAGAAACCGGTCAGTGTGCATCTCAATCTAACGAAAATGCGAATTTAGACAAAAGTAACAGAGAAGTGAAAATAATAACGACGATTTTGGGCAATAATAACACCGAAAAAATTTAGGTGCCTTATTATCATTCATTCTTACGATTAACCTAAAGGGGCCGAAAAGCGACCTAAATTGGAAAAAAAATAGGAAAGTGTCGCACAGAAAAAAGTTTTAGAGTTGCATATTTCTTTACATTAATCGCAATGTTGGGTGATCGAAAAGACAAATATTTTTTTTATTGAGTTTAAATACATATTGTTGTACGTTTTCACGGGTCTTTGGTAATACAGTTGTTGATTTAGTGGCACATTCATAAAATTATGGCAACTCTGGTTTCTTTTGTAATTATTATATTTTCCGCTTTTAATCGGAACTGGACCTACATTTTTCAAGTAGCACCGTCCTGGGCATGTTTGTGAGTGTCGATTAATCAATTTCAGCATGTCATCACTCATTCCCATCTTCACAAGTTAGCCAAGAATGGCACAAGAAGCGAAGTAAGAAAAACCAAATCAATCAATCATTTTTCAAGTGGAATGTAAACCAGTGTTTAATGTTCTTCCACCGGGAATCGAACTGGGAAACTTTGATTACAAGGCGACAACACCACTGCTAACTCATCAGCGAGACCCGGCAATCTTTGAAGTAGGGGTAAAATCTGAAAACCTCCAGAGGTATCAGAAGTAGAAATCGAGTATTTCAGATTTTATGCCACATGGGAGGGGAAAATAAATATATTTAGCATGAAACAGTCTTACCACAAAGAGAATTTAGGCTGAGTCTAGGACTTCCTCGATATTACTAACCACCAGAAACCCCTCCGTTTTTTTCTTTTTTCAACACCTTCGCTTGAAAAGTAATATCTCCGTTACTGGCAGCTGTAATCCCCGCTCTTGCTGCGCCAGAATACCTCATTTCACCAGGTCTGCACGTAACGCTTTCCCGCAGCTGATTGAGGGCTGCCTATTACGAGAGACGGTTTCCATGGGTGGAGATTATTTCTTTTCTCTGCTCGCAGTCTCTTTTCGGCGTGAGCGACTTTGGGAAACGTGCATCTGGGAACTTGTGCGGTACGTTCAACGGAGGGAAGATCGTCTCCCTTGAGGTGTTTATGACGAGGGCCCAGTTCATCGGATTCCAGTTATGTAAATTATATCGCTTCTCTGATGAAGGTTCTGGAATGACGTTCACTCTAGTGTCGTCTGAGCCAAGATGCCCTGTTGCTCGTAACGCCACCTAGGGTTTATATTCTGCAGGGTTAAAACTTGGAGCCAAGGCAGAAAAGAAAGCCTGCAAAAAATGCCTGATTTAAATATGCGATATGTACGAGTTCTTTTTTTAAAACTATAATAACCCACTGAAAACTGTCCATGGATTTTATTTATTCAGGGAAGTGAGTATTGCCCCTCATGGATATGCTCATGCCAGATTTAAAGAAACAGGCAAGGAGTTTCTTGGAATTCCACTTTATGCTCAGATAGGCTAATCGGGACTGGACCTGCAGTTTAAGATGGAATCCAAACCACTGTGCAGAGTGCCTCCAACGAGACTCCTTGATTACAAGGCAAGAAAAGAGAATCCAACAGAACAGTGGTTACGTACAACGAGACAATATATCGGCAAAGAGTAAATGGATAGACGAAGAGATACAGACCGAAAATAACAGAGTAAGACACAAAAATATCAGATAGATGGCTATAAAATTTTAAACCCTCAAATCCAGCAATACCTTTTTTTTTCCCCTTCAAAAAAGTGATGTGCGCCCAAAATAATGCTTGCCTTTGAAATTCTGACAATCCTTCCTGGAATTACTAGTTCCCTAGAATTATTAATTGACGTGTATTGTCACTAAAATTACGTGTGATTTTTTAAAACTCGACTTCCACTTTCCAGAGATTGGGTGAGATTCTCCCTTGACCCTTTATCGAACGCCCATGAATTCACATGGTAAGACAAGTGACTGACGCTGACCTGCGTGATAACGGTGGTTGGCATAGCGCGCTGCGACGTCAGGTGTCGCGTATTCAAATTCAAGCCTGGGCATTGGTGTCCTTTGTGAGTACCCTCGATCAATTTCATCATGTCATCGCTCATCCTCATCGTCCCGATTAGCCAACAGTGGCAGAAAAGGGACGCTAAATAATAATAATAAAAAATCTTTTTAAAACTGTCGACTACCTGGAGTTGGACGGCGAAACATCTCTCTCTGGATTTCCGGACATGAGTTTTTTGATCACTCTGTGCAAATCCGGTCGCGAGTTTGAGTGAATCCATTTCTCTTCGTCGGAGACTTTTATTTAATGTGCGAATGCGTATCCTTTTTATTGTTATTCAAGAGGAGAATAATGATTGTTAAATAGAATAAAAGGAGTGGAAGCGTGTTGACCCCTGCGGGACCCAGCTCAGTGGCGACGAGAGAATGTGGCGGATGCCAAGTTGTTATCGCTTGGCTGTTCGCGCGTGACATCGCTGACCAGAGTTGAAAAGTGCTCGGAGACCGTGGAAGAGCTATTGCGCTCGGAGTTGAAATGCGCTGCTCAAAAGGGGGAATTGCGGCAGTTTTCTGTCCGACTTTTCAGAAAGGAAAAGAGAACGGTGGGCGGAAAAAGTCTCGTGAGTGCCCCTTTTTACTTCAGCTGCATGGAATGTCTCCTCTTTTTTTTTTAAAAAAAATCCTTGTTAAGCCAAGACGGAAATTATTCAAATGGGGACCAAGATTAAAATAAAATGTTTCGGTTCGTTCTAAATTTTTGAAGTAGAAGACCCTGCTTCCCTCTGTATACATATTTTTTTTCTTTTCAGTTTTACCAACCCGCCGTACATCAGTTTACAACAAGAATATAAATAATTACGTTTTTCATTTTTGTACTTTTTTGTTGCTATTGCTACAGCAGCTCTTCATTATCCCTTTCTACCATAGTTGGTCTCCAATAATGCCAAATGTGTTTCTATTACTCGTCACAAAACAATTGGCAGAATAACATTTTGTTTTTCTTGTGGCAGATATAATATTTAACCATGTTTCACTGATCTTGGAATTCTCACTTATATGGTGTCCAAATGTTTTGCGGTTCGTCTCGCCCGTAAGTCGCATGTTGCCAACTGGAAAGGTTGAATATTTGAGTAGTTTTTTAGCGTCCTTTTCTGCCACTTTTGGCTAATCGCGACGATCGGGATGAGTGATGATATGATGAAACTGTTGAAGGGACACCCCACAGTACACCCATACCCAGGCCGGGATTCGAACCCGTAACCCCTAAAACCGTAGCGCGTTGTGCTAACCACTCCGTGGAACAGCTGAATCGTTTCATATTGCCATTTTTAAGGAAGGATGTGCTTATTTTTCAAGTTTATATTCAAAGTGGAAATCTTGGTGTCTGAAAAAAAATCATCAAAGAAATCGATAGCGTCAAAAATAAATAACAGAAAATAGCAATTTTTTCACATTACAATGGCCGCCAACACGACTTTGAGTAGATGATGAACTCCAATTTGAATTTCTAGAGTGTTCGTACGTAGTGCAGCCAGTGTTCGTTTGTTTATCCTCCTAATCATTTTTTTCTTGCTGTTCCATCTCATAAATTTGTTTTTAGATATCGCTGTACACATTTTACTTCCGTATTAAGAATGGCATTTTAACCGTCCAATCACAATAGCGCTTCTACGGAAAAAAATACCATTTGGTTCCGTTCCAGACGATTGCTAAGAAAATGAAAATGTTGTGTTCGGGATAATTATTACTTTCTTAAAGCGAATATGACTATACCTTCTTTTTTCTTAGCAGTCCTATTTTTAGCCATCTTTTCGTGTATTTGATGTACTTTTTATGGACATTTGGTGTGTCTAATGTGCTTGCTGTTCACCGCTGGTTCTCATGGAAATGGCGTTTCCTCACCATGACGTAAAAATTCTGTCTCCCCGTGGAGTGGACGATTACCATCCTCTTGACCAGAGAACACGAATGACCAATTGCAGGAGTGCGACTGCCACCCAGTGGAATAAATTTCTATTTTTTTAGCGGCAGCATGTGCTGTATATACTACTTTATTCCCCTTTATTGAAAATAAATCGTATATTCTCCTGTGCTTTGAACGCTGTTTGACATTTACGACGTACTCGCTCATTTAACTGCATAGGATGTTTTATTTTTGTTATGTAACAGTCTTTTGCAGTGTTTTTATTATTTTCAAAATAATTTTAGGAAATGATTCAGTCTATTCTCGAGAGCTTACCTTGTGATTGATTCGTCGTCAAATACTTGTATTTTTTGTATTATTTTGCGTATTTTTCTACCAGTTTTGGCTAATCTCGATGATGGTATTTGTTTCATTGTGAGCTACGTATTATTATAATGTAAACACCACTTTCTTCACATAGATATTTTAAAATAATCATTCACTTATAGCACTGGAGCATCCCGTATTCCCCTCCCCCCTCCCTCACGAAACGTTAAAAAAACAACTTCCAAGTAACCATTCAAACCACGATTAGTTCAATAACAAATTTGATGCGTAGCAACAAGTGACTATTAAAACTATATCCTAGCAAGGATGAATGATGATTATATGAAATAGCTACAAGACCATTCACAAAAGAACACTCAGGTCGTGAATCATGCCGGTTTTACCGCCTTATAATATAGGGTTCGAAACCCAATGGTGACACAAGTTCGGTGGTTCATAACGTACTCCTGATTAATTTCTTATTTTCCCAAAATCGTGCATTATTGTTGGTTTCAAGTCTGAAAGTGTTAGCAATAAAGAAAATGGAAACATTCGATTGCTCTTGTAGCTAATTTACGGCATTTTCTTCTTATCCAGTTTAATATCACCAATGATCCCAGACGGTGAATTAAGTAAATATGGTAGAGAAATGACATAAAACTGAGGAATGCAGGTTCCGTTACCATTTGCCATTGTGAGTCACCATTACATTGCAGTTAACATTGTCACTTTTGAAATATTGAACTTGCCTTTTCTCTCGCAATCTAATTGCCGTCTTAAGTGAAAATTGCTGATTTTATTCAATGATTTTGTAAATTCACTCTTTTACATGCATAGCGATTCGCGGGAATATTCAATGTGTAATTACAAAAGTTATGCAATTTTCATTTTCCAACTTCTTAATTAATTTTGATTTTCTTTATTCCATTTCAGGTAAGTGATCTTCTACAATTACCCAGACAGACATTGAAATACGTAAGTACAGAGGCACAGTATGCCCGTAAAGGCAAATATTTTCGCCGAACTGTTGAATAATGGACTGTGATTAACAGTAAAAATCACTCTAAGGTAACATCTGGGAGTGCCGAGTGCAATTAAAAATTACTTCGGCCCTTCCATCGTTCAATCGTGATCCGAAATTTAATACGTCATCTCGCTCCGTGACAAGCTGTTGCCACGACCTAATTGTAACACGGCACCAGAAAGGAATATTAAAAGGTTAGTTGGGCTGTTATTCCGTGGGAGTTTGGAACGAATTTCCCGTTTAGTAGGGATGGTATAGAGACGAATCTCGGTCTCTTCTCATGTTGAAATTACTTGGCTCTATGTCCGTATCATCTTGATTTATAAACACCTATCTCGTCTAAGTCCGACACAAATTATTGGTCGATTTTGTAAGGCTATATTTTCACCAAGAACAGAACAGGATGCTGCCACCATTTGAACCAAAAACTCAATAAGCTGTCCAAGGCGGAATTTATTTTATTTTAAAACATAAACTTAACGTTAGGTTTCAACCTTCTACCAAGGTCTTCTTCAGGCTCTGTACCAAATACAAATACCATTTGTACTGATACTGAAATGGATATTCAAACATTATAATTTGCTACACTCATTTAAAGTGAGTCTTTCATGTCGGTAATAACTGTACTTATTACCTTGATTTTGTTATTATACATAACTTTTCTAAGTGCACTTATTACCATAATTCTGTTATTTTTACATCGCTTCTCTGCAATTTTATATTAATTGCACCAATGCCGATGAATGTGATTGGATGAAATTAATGAATGGCCAAAGGAGAGTGAACACTCATGATCAAGTCTGGTATGGTTGAAAACTTTCGGTGGATACTTCGAATCCCAAAAGAATAAATCGAATCGTAGTTTCAAACATTCAGATCTGTGCATCTTTTTGTGCCTACACATTTTTCCTCCCCGATTTCAGCATTCTACAGAGAATGTAGATTTTGCCACAAACGCTCTCAAATATATTCAACCACGACGCATACGTTTAGTTTCCGAGAACCGTGCTCCATCTTCGAGAATACCGCTCTTCAAATCGTATTCCACCCCCTGAAGCTCGCACACACCTGCGAACCCAATCTCGTCTGCGGCGAAGTCGCCTCCTGTTGTCATTTTTCATTAGTGCAAATGCTCAACTGCTACCTTCCCTTGAAACATAAAGCATCTGGGCAGAATGGGCTGCTTGATGTAACTCTCTATCCCCTCCTCCAGCAACCTCTGCGACGCCGCCATTATCAAATGGATTATGATGCAGTTCGGATATGAAGCACTGGGGGGAGAGCACCACATAAAATTTACTCTAAGCGGTATTCAACAAACTTAAGTCGAATATTCCTTCTTCTTCTTCTTCTTTTTTTTTTTTACGACCCTCGCGAAGGTTTCATCGGAGGGGCGCTAGGAAACGATCAAGCTACTCAAAGCCACCTGAGCCATGGCGGAGGATCTCATTAGCTTACTGGATAACAACTTTCTCTACGACTTAAGCCGCGTTTACGCACCTCAAATATTTATGCAGACATCGCGGATGCTTCGGGATTTTAACTACGGGGCTCCGTAAACTGTTTCTTAACTGCAAGACTTACGAGACAGTTAGTTATATGTAAAGTTTGGTAATGGCCGGCCAGCACTTAGCGTATATTCGAATGAAGAGTTGTGCCCGTTTCTCCGAGAAACTGAGGATTGGGCTTGGAGGATGTGACAGTGAGTGTAGGCCCTGAGCCAAAATGGCGGTGCTAAATGTTAACGTGGCGACAGATATGTTGCTTATTTTAAAATATTATCTCTGTAACGCACTAATTAAAATAAGGCACTGTTTATGGAACGAGATAAACTGGGTTGAAGTTAGTATAAAGCAACGAGGAAAAGTGAACTTGGAAATTGAAGCACTTGTCTTGCGGGTAGGGAGCCCAGATAACTGCATGTCTGTCTGTGTCCGTCCGTTAACCTGTCATCGTTTATCTTCGCGATTAAATTAAATTGGTACAAAAGCGACGTTAAATATTTCAAAGGCATATGAATCGGCATATGCAAGAAGGTGATATGTGACAGAAATGAAAGTTTACAGAAAACTCAAAAAACTGATTAGCTCTTACAAATTCATATTTGAGAGCCACTAAGTAACCGTCATTTATTCTTATACACCTTCTTGAAAATAGTAATTAGTTGGAATATGCAGTTTCCCTCTAAATTGGCAGAAAAATAATAAAATATTATGGACACATATCACCATTTTGAAAATTATCAAGATATTTGTGTGTGGAACTACATCAATAATATTGTGGACACATATCACCTTTTTGTAAATTAACAAGATTTTGTGTGTTGAACTACATCAATAGCATTTATTACAAACAATATTTTGTTATGAAACACAATATAATTATGTACCAAAATCACATTAGAGTAATATACAATGCGAGACAATAAAGTAATGAAACATAATCCAAACATTGCATTTTTTCATGGAAGTGTTTCTGTGCTAACACATGAAACGTTACTAGCTGTTTTCCATTTCATCTGTCTGATTGTTCTCTTTAGATGTTGTAGGCCACTGTAAGAGCTCGTTGTAGAAGTCCATCTGTGGAATATATTTTACCACTTTCTTGATGTCTTCTATTTTCTTTGTCAATTGGAAGCCTCTCGCTGTATGCTTCTTCAGTTGGCAAATTGATGTCAACAGTACGGGATTTCGATGCAAATGTATGTGACACTAGTCCTTCAATAAAAAATCTTGCAATAAGCTTACCCTTCATACTGGCATCATAAAACAGGTGATTGAATTTACTAACTTCGAAGGATACCTTAGCACTCTTTGAAATATGTCTTCTCCTGCGAACAATATCTCTTGACTCGATCAAGGATTGCAAATACACATCTTGCATGTCTTTGTTGTCCAATTGATTGAATTGCGTGATTATGTCTATGAAATCACAATCCTCAAACTTAGCAAAGCACTGAAACTTACATTTGCAATGTTCGCCAGTTTTTCGGGCAGGTATCACTTTCCCACTCCAATTCACGTGTTCGTCTCCTTTCACCTTACACTTCTTAATAGCATTTCGTTTGTACTTTTCAGCGTTATGTTTACGCTTCTTGCAGCACACTGTAGCTTCTTCTTCACTAGACGACATGGTGTCCACAATCGACAGACAGAAATACACGGAGAATTCACAGCATCAACAATGAACCACCTTCACCGCTACACAGCTACGTACTGGTAAGGAACCTCCAAAAACACCACGTGACATCATGGCTACCAACCTATAAACGGGGCATAAAGGAGATATGTGCTGCACATGTCACCTTTTTGCATCTGCCACGGAATCTGAAACCCCTTTCTCACCAAGAAAGAACTGCATCACATGTTCCATTTTTGCACAGGTTGTGTATCGATCCCAACAGAGTTCAATCCTGTAATTATATCATTTTTGAAAAAAATGTCACAAATCACCTTTTTGCATATGCCGATTCAAATGAAAATTTGATTCGTTATTTAGAAGAATGCAAGCGAGACGTCAGAGTGCGTTGAGTTGAAATTGCTATGTGATCTCATTCTGCCGGTCATCTTTATTGTACCATCTGTGCGATCAGTGGTTTTGTAAGAATTCTGTGGTAGAATTGAAGGCAATCGACAACCCGGTAAGTGTTACAACTATTGTCTACTCAGAGCTGTAGCAATTGTTGGGACAGAAGAGGTATATTAATGGTTATACAGTTTTGGAAATCCAACGTTTGTGTGACGAGTTTTATTGAAACATATGCCATAAATTTCTAACCAATATCTCGGAATGATTTGGAGACGAAGCATGTAAGTGAGGAAGATAGCATGCAGTGTGCAACAATTAGCTGGTTAGCCCCACGTTATGGGCTCCACTTGCAACAATTAAGGGCGTCAGCCCGTTGCCAAGACACACGACACACCGGCTCGGTCCCCTCGACAGACAAAGACCGGGCGTCGCTGCCTACCAAATATCTTTCTGTTATAAATATATAAATGCCACGACTACGCTCAGTTCCTGCGGGGCATGAGACCCCGCATCCCAAAGTTCGGGTAAGGGTATGTTTCAAGATAATAATATAATCAAAAGTTAAATTTACACTTACATAACCAAGACTTCAAATTATATTAGCCCTTTCTCATGCTTGAACTCCACCGCAATCGCACCCGCATCCCACTGACCAGTGAGGATACGCATACGATTCGCGATTGAAATCAGCATAATCAATTCTGGCGTCCTTTGGATTGATAAGGCCTCCGCCTCACTGACCAGTAACGGCGGGACACCCCTCCAACCAAAAGGAAGTCAGTTAATTTATACTTATTAGGCAAACTTACTACAAAGAAATACCAAATAACGATTATAAATTTATTTACTAATCCATATATATATGTTAGGATAAAAGAAAGTATACAATCTTCAGATCGAGAGAAAATTACAATGCCAAAATTTAATTTCTGTTCAAATAACTTCCGAAAAACATAGACTGAAACTTGCTTTCTCATAAAATACAATCCAGAGAGCTCTCTCTTATATAGATATATATATATCGTCCATATCCCAGCTTAACTTGGTTTCAATAAACAGGTGACAAATTAACAGCAATGATCGACAATTTCCATTAACCAAAACCAAAAGAAAATTACATAAACTTCTTATCCGTAAATATCTATTTGTGCTTCTGTCATATTTTCACTTCAGTATTATGTTCTTTAGAACTCTCGAGGTACAGTACTGGCCAAAAGAGTGTCAACTTCGTGTTTTTTTCGCATACCTCTTGCCAATGTTATCCGATGAGGATGAACGTCGCATGATATGTTGTTGAGGATGTTTCTGATGTTCAACGCATGTACTTTGGTCGAAGTGTACCATTTTCACCATAATATTAAGGAATTACAAAACCCGCCGAAAAATTACTATTGTACCTATCCATGCTGGTTAATGATTGTAACAATGTGTACCAGACATTTTCCAATTTGTGTTCATCATGACACATTTCTATGTTTTCCGAGTATGGGTACTCGCCGTGGATGAACCAATCTGTCTCCTAACATGCAGAGAGGCATTGCTAACGGACGCGCACAAGGGCGAACACTGCAGGAACTGGCAACACAGTTTAGAATCACTAGAAGTGCAGTATCGAAATTTCTGAAACGGTGGAAGCAACAGGGAGGTGTTGTGAAGGAATCCCATATAGGACGACCCAGGACCACGTCGAGACACGTCGACAGGACCATCCTCCGCATCAGCAGAAGCAACCCCAGACTGACGTCAGCCGACATTGCTCGGGAGCTATCATTCCCAACCACCCCGTCGCCATCTGGAAGGACCATTAGACGTCATCTCCAAGCGGCTGGTCTCAATGGACGTCGGCCTGTTAAGAAACCGCTGATTTCGGCGAAGAATAAGAAGGCCAAACTTGCATGGGCAAAAGCTCATCTGGCGTGGACCAGGAGAGAATGGAAAGTTGTGGTCTGGAGTGATGAATCAAAGTATTGCCTCTTTGGAACAGATGGAATAGTGTGGATTAGACATTCTGTCGGCCAGAGATTTGATCCCAAGTTTCAACTTCCCACAGTCAAGCATGGAGGGGGATCTGTGATGGTGTGGGGTTGCATCACTGTCAATGGCGTCGACCCACTATGCCGAATCAATGGTATTATGGACAGTTTCCAGTACGAGGACATACTGGAGAACACAATGAGACCATTTGCTCTCCGAACCCTTGGTCGTAACTTCACCCTCCAACAAGACAACGACCCAAAACACACCTCCAAGCACATCAGCAACTGGTTCCGCCGTCGTCGCGATAATGTTCTCGAGTGGCCCAGCCAATCCCCGGATCTCAATCCGATTGAGCACATGTGGAAGGAGTTGGAGCGTTGTCTGGCAGGGAAGAGAGCACGAAATGTTGATGAGAAGTTTGCTCAGTTGGAGGAGGAATGGAAGAAGATACCAGTCTCTCTTATCCACAACCTTATCGACTCCATGCAGCGTCGTTGCCAAGCCGTTATTGACGCCAAAGGCTTTGCCACAAAGTACTAGATGCTGTTTGTTAATTTTGTGTTGATCAACACCAGTTTTGACCTTTCCCGGAGAACTGAGGTGCAATATTTCTTTATGTTCGATGGTGTGTATTTTATTCTATTTACATAAATTTGTTCTTTTGTAGACCATTTCACAGTTTGCCGAACCACTCGGTTATCAGTCGAATGTAATCCATTTGAAGATGTTTTGGTGCAAATATTGTGTAATTCTCGCAATAAATACCTCAGTTACAATAAAAAAAACAAAAGTTGACACTCTTTTGGCCAGTACTGTATACTACCCTCTTCGGGGCCAACCTCCAATAACATTCATAACTAAAGATAAGGGGAGCCTGTCTCTAACCAATTACCAAAGCCATCTCTCGGCCACAAACTACAAATGTTCGCTTGGAATTCCATAACATAACAGGGGACACTGTCTACCCTCTTTGGCTACTTACATTGCAAAAGCAAAGCAATAGACTTTTACATAAAACGAATTTCTATAAAAACATTTACTCGACCGGTCACCTATTATAACTGTTTCAAAATTATATCTAACATAAAACCAAAATAAGAAAAACCAATAAACGTTCCGGATACTCAGACTTTAGAAACGGACGTGAAACTATATAAGTTATTAGATTTAAGAGACATCCTCTGACCAGAGGTATGCTCTCGGATTTAAGTATCAAAGAAACAAATTTATTTAAATGAACCTCCTGACCAGGAGAATTCAGAATGATTTAAGAATAAAAATTAACTCGACGAGAAGGATGTACATCTTGAATTTATACCGGAGTCACACTGACCAGTGCCAACTTCGATAGAATTTATGAAACAAAATTTTAAATTATTAAGATTAACCCTTTACTGGAAGTATGTGTCTGACAGACACGCATGGTTTTTTTTCTCGTTGTGCTGGCATCCCTGTATGTTTCTGTGAAGCGAGCTCCTCAATACCTTCATATTTTTTTTTTCTTAGTTTGGTGGTGTGATTCATTGTTGTCGGTCGTGCTTGTGTGTTAGCTGATAAGAGCTTTTTTGTAACCTACCGTGTCTGAGAGGCACATACTTCCAATAACGTAAGTTTTTTTGCGTGTCCCTTGGACACATACTTCCAGTAGTGGAGTTTTCTTGCACACAAGTATTATTGATGTTGATGATTAGAACTTAGTTATAATGGAGGAAGGACCTTCTACATCTAGGAAAAGGAAACTAAGCGATGTAGCGAAAGTGGGTGAACCCAATTTTTGCGCCAAGGTTTCAAAAATGTGGGAAGAAATGGAAGAAGAAGACGGGCTAGAAGAGGAGATGGAAGATCTATTTTCTGATGATGATTCCGATGTGGACTCCATGTTCATTCTTGTGACATATGGTTCTTCCACTGATGATGAAGATTGTCGTAATATCGAAGCTAGTATTTCGTCTGTAAGTTGCAGGACAAATAAAGAGAATGACGTTCCAGCTTTCTTTCAAGGTAAGGAAGGATATTCTTGGGAATCTAAAGAACCAACAAAGACTAGACGTGTTCCTCGTCAAAATATAATACGAGGAATTCCAAGCTTGACAAAGATTGTTAGAAATTTAGGTGAAAATCCTCAAATAGAAGATATTTGGTCTCTAATTTTTGATGACGACATTATTGATCATATTCTGTTGTGGACAAACGTAAAATTAGAGAAAACAAGAATTAAAGTCAAAGAGCATCAAAAGAGCAATTACAGACCAACTCATAAGTGTGAAATAAAGGCACTTTTAGCTCTTTTTATGCTTACATCAATTTGTAAGTCTGGACATGAGGATATGGTTTTCCTATTTTCTACTGATTCTATGGGTAGACCCATATTTAGATCAGCTATGTCAGTGAAGCGTTTCTAAATTTTGTTACTCTGCCTCTGATTTGACGACTCTGAAACAAGAGAAACACGGAAGGAGACAAACAAAGTTGCATTTTCATAAAAAAAGAAAAGTTTTTCTCAATAATAGTTATTTTTTCTTACGTAGCACTTGCGTTGTGTATGTATTTTGAAATAAATTTTATAATATTAGATTATAAGAATAAATCTATGTAATACTTTGCAAGGAAACAAAAGTTTCGGCGTTCCGTGTCTGTCAGACACATACTTCCAATTATGTAATAAAAAATCATACTTCCTGTTAAGGGTTAATTATGTATAAATCAAATTATTTACAAGCCTGCCAAAATCCCCTTTAAGGATCATGCTGACCAGCACAAATCCAGAAAGGTGGCTTACGGAAAACGCAGGACATTGTAGAAGGGAGAGCTGACCAGCCACTTCCCTCACAACGCCTGTGTTCTCCCAGCCCTGGACCTCGACAAGCGATTTAATCACCTAACGATTCCGGAATCTACTGCTATACTGAATGAATCTGCCAGCGAGAACGCTGATATTTATACTTGCGAGATTGCGCAATCCTATTTCTCAACAAAAGATTTCGACAAACTGAAAAGTTATTTTTAGCATCTAACAATTACCCTTTCCAAAAGACATATCCAGAAACACAATGCAAGCTAAACTTATTTACAACCCCACGCAGCGCCGAACGAAAAAGAACCCATTGTTGTTAAGGAAGAAAAACAATACAAGCTTCAACTTGCTTCGCGTTCTTTTTCGCTGGGCCGAAACTGCGTTACAATTTTCTTAACAAAGATAAAAATGTACATTCAAAAGATTAAAACTCCAAATGAATTTATACGAGGGCTATTAAATATTAAAAAGATTTGCCAAAAATTTTTTCAATCGTTACAAGTGTTAATTTATATCAAGGGAGAGTAGAGGGTATCTGTTGAGTAACTGTAATCTCTGCCTGAAATTTAAGGTTAGAGAAACTTGCCAAGTGTTGAATTCGAGAAAGACTACAACAATGATGGAAAAACAATTTTATCAGTGAACTGAAGTGATTAATGTAAGCATTGTATCTTCACCTTCGTACTTTTTCTTTATTCGTAAGGAAAGAACATTCAACGTTACACGCAAGTCAACTACCATTTGAATTCTGTGTTTACATGTAGAAGAAAACAAGTTTCGTAGGTTTGTCGCTACATGCAAATAGTTTTCTTTTTAATATCTACGATAAACTTTATGCATCTATTAATCATTGTGTTGATCTCTTGCAATAGGCTAAATCAATTTCCAGTCTACATCGCAGTTTAATTGGGCAAGGGCAACATCCAATATATATTTCTACATAGAAACATAATGTCGACATTTCGTATATCATAAATGCTCTCAAAGTTCCAGTTACTCGCTACACCCTGCCTGTTCCATCTATACGGCAGAGTTGTACGCCATTCTAAAGGCACTGGACTTTGCAGACGTCAATGGTCTGAAGAAAGTCCTTGTGTGCAGTGATTCGACCAGCGTGTTGCAGACTCTGGATTCGCCGTATTCCCGGCATCCGGTAGCGCAACGCATATTCAGACGGCTTGTGTCCTTATCTGCCAGTGCGGATGTACACTTCTGTTGGGTCCCTAGCCACGTGGGCATCCAGGGGAACGAAGCAGCTGATGCTGCCGCCAAGTCTGCTGATGCAGATGGCGACGTTCTCGACAACCTTTTGCCAGCTAGCGACCTGCAGAATGTGTTCCGTTGTTGCCTTCTCTCGGCGAGAAGAAGTTATTCTTACCCGCATGCGTCTAGGACACAGCCGTCTTACGCATAGTCACTTGCTACAAGGGTTGGACCCTCCGTTGTGTCGTGTTTGTAATGTTATTTTAAGCATTCGACACATTCTCGTTGAATGTGTCGATCTTGCTTACCTCCGGCAGACTTTTAACCTTTCCGGCTGTTTGTCATCCCTCTTGGGTGATGACAGCAGTATTTTATCAAATGTTTTTAGTTTTCTGCCAAGAGCTGGACTCTTTCACCGTCTGTAAGGAGGTTTTTAGTTTGTTTGTTCTGACTTTTTAATTTGTTGTGTTTGTCTTGTGCACGTCTTTTTACAACCTGCACTTTTAGTTTTTCCCAAGGGGTTATTTACCCCCCTTTTGTAGTTTTCAGTCAGAATTTTAGATAAGGGGATATTTCCCCGTATACTTAGAAGGGTGCAAAATGGCCTTAAGTGCCGACGCACCCATAAATTTTAAATCAATCAATCAATCAATCATAAATGCTGCACGCTCGTGATGTCAATGTGGAAATACACACAACAGGAGTAATTGAAATTTACACGTATATAATTATGGATGTTTGCAAACTTGATTGAACAGAATTTTCCTCCCGAGGAATTGCACATACTAGGGCCGTGTTGAACGTTTGCATTTGTGTGCAGCCTTGTCTATGGTTATTTGTGTAATTGTGTAAAAATGTGTTTATTCGTTGCACACAATTTCAATCAGAAATAGTTTATCCCGAGCGGAGGGCTGTCTGCGCAGGTGTAAATCTCGTTACATTAAAAATGCTGAAACACTGAGAATGTTGCTCGGGGAGAAAGGGGTGTCCGGTCACTGCTGAAGTGAACCTGGTACACAGAGAAAAATGTTTGTTTGGATTAACCAAAAAAATGGCAGTGGTGAACAAATCGTTTGTTTAAATAGGCATCAACCAAACAATTGTTCACCAGTACCAAAAGATTTGGTCAAGTTCTATTTGTTTGTCGTAAACAAATTTTTGGTTACCAAAACCAAATATTATTTTGGTAAATCTAACAAAATGTAGCCCAAACCATTTGTTAAATAATTTATTTATTCATAATTACTTATGTTATAATCTGGCCAATTCTAGCTAGGGTGTACAGTTTTAAGAAACTCACTGATCTCAAAATACACATTCAGAATAGAAAGTTCAGATCAACTATCCATTTCTAGAGCGTGTTTGTTTTTCTGCGAGACACTTAGGCCCAGAATCAAGGAAGTGGCTCATGGGAGGTTCACTTTTATTCACTGCAGTACATTTTCTTCTTTAATTTGTAGCTTCGATGTTCACATATCTTTCGAAGTGTGTTAAAACACAATTTTTCACTATGATTACAATCAAACGTACCTTTATTTGTTGTACAAAAACTTATGTTTCTTCTACAAATTCTGACAGAACCATCTAGCGGCCGGTGTAGGAAACTCAGAATATTAGGTTACACAACAACATAAAGACTCGTTTCGAGTAATTATCTATCTATATGAGTTTCAATTTTCTACAAACGATTTTCATACTACACTCGACGAAACTGGACAGTCGTTATTTCAAATTTGAAAGCACATATAGTAAATTTAACCAAATGTTTTGTTTCTCTTTACTTACATATGTATCATTTTGTTTACGAGTACCATATTTCGTCTGACCAAATTTTTTGGTATTCTTAAACAAAATTATTTAGTAATTATAAGCAACATTTGGTTATCGGAAACAAAAAGCATAACCAAACAGCTCAACCAAACTTTTTTGATAATTCCAAACAAACCAGTTTTTTCTGTGTATGAAATGCGGAGGATGCAAGTATTGTAAAAGACCAAAATGGCAGGGCACTGATCGGAAGGGAATGAGATGGGTGAATCGAGACTGGAGTGGGATGTGCGCATGTCAATGAAGAGGAAAGAACTCCGGCAGAAAGTTTCAGGATTCTGCACGGACAGATATCTTCCATTGTTACTTCATTGTAGCTGCACATTCTCAATCGTGAATAAATTTTAGTTATGGTAAGATCTTATCTCACATTTCTAAAACCATTACGTCGACATTTAACTCGGGGTTTTCTTTGTAAGCGAGCACCGTAGAGTTCGATACGATTGGTTATCACTAATTAAAAAAATTAACACACACCATGGCCGGATTCCAATCCATTGGCCTTTATATTGCATCTGATTTTTTATATTGTTTCGGTGTACAAAGTATTTCACGTATGAACAGCATTTATTTGCGATTGAATTATTTTAGGAAACCATACTTATCTGAATTTCGAAACCTATTTGTACAGAAAACATTGTAAAACTTATTTGTGCTGATTTCTTGTTGAATTAAATGGATTGTGCACTAGTTTAGTAGTGATGCTTTTCCTGTATTGTTTTTCTAAACTAATAAACACGGAAATTTTCGAACATGATCTCTGTAACGAACCTGAGATTTTAAGGTTTTATATTTGTAAGAAGTTAAGATTTTTTAAATGTTTGTTACTTTAAATAATGTGCAAGCTGTCACAGACAACTATAGTTAGATTGATACAGTTGTGGTTGGAACTTGTATATACAGTATGTTTATAAATACGTCATAATGTGTTCGTGTTGACGTCACTTTCTCATCTCAGCAGAGGAAGTGAACTCACCTGAATGTTTCTCACCTGACGACAGACTGGTTTTGTAAAACAGGTGAAGGTGAAGAATCAATAAGAACTTGGAAACGGAGAGAATTCAAGTATAGATTTTCGGTTATCGAGTTTTTTTTTCTTGCCGATATGTTGAAAGTAAGCAATTAATTATGTAATTTGACTTTCGTTATATATGAGTGAATTGCCCAACGTTAGTATTGAATGTTCTTGTGTTTTATTGGTAAGTGATTATGAAATATAAGCGATTATAAAACGGCGTTTAACTTTGAATACTGTGTTGTGTTTCTTTTCTACCCAGCAAGCCCTGATTATTTGCAAAGATTCTCATGTTCCCGACTAAAGGAGTAGCGGACTAACTTTGTGACGACTGGTGTACAACCGGGGGGACGTTGCATCTCCAAGAAGACTGCTTAATAGGTGTATAATACCAGAACTTCAGATTCCACGTTAAATTCTAGGTCCACTTCCGCTACCTACTAAACATTTTTATTTGACAGGAATTTAGAATTGACGCAGAACTTCGAAATCTGCATTCGAAGAAAACAGTTTCTTCGTTCCGTCGGAGGATGCACATTGAAGCAAGTGCGTTTCCTGCAAACTGCAACCGCCACAAGAGATGGCTTTATCCCTGGAATTGCTACCCCTCCCCGCTGTTTATGTAAATGAGCTTTGCAGCTTCCTTTACAGGAAAGTACCGTTTCTCATTGAAATTCTTACCGTTTCCGCACGCAGTACACTGAAAATACCTAGAGAAAAAAGAAGCGTGGCGATATTACTCCGAAGAAATAGGCTATTCGCAACACGTCCGGGCACCGCTGACAATGGGCAATGGGTTGTAAAGCAGAATGAAGAGAGTCTTGAAAAGGGGAACCCATTCTCCATTTTTCGACACATTTACTGCTGGAGAAGTAGGCTTGGGATAAGAGACCGGGAAGTATAGCTCCATCATATATAGGGAACGTGGCGTCTCCCATAAAACTGTGCATTCAGATGAGCCTTAAAATCAAGGATAAAAGTTAACGAACAAAGGAAAGTACGAAATCGTTACCCGCTCGCTCAAGTTATTCCCAGCGCACAATGATTTTTTTCTTTCCATAAAACCTGCCGGCGTCATGGAAGTGGTTTGAATGTATGGTGTGGTTAGGTCCTGCATTCGAATCTCGGGTATGTCACCAGTGTCATTAGTGATCTATTGATCGTGCCAAACTTGACAGATTGTATGGATGTGAAAAGTATTACTACATACAGCCAACGACACATGTATGCCTGCGCTTACCCAAGTGAAAATCGACACGTACATTAATTACGGGCTGTCCCTTGTGGGAGACATGAATGCAGACAAAGGCGGACGAGCACATCGTTCAACGAACCCACGTGCGTTGTGCTGCGATTGTAGGCCACAAAATAGTGCTGTTAGTTTTGGGCGGAAGGAGTTGAGGGGGCTAGGTTTTACCCGCCACGAGAAATCAAATATGAAAACTTATAACTTACCATGTAGATCACTTCCTAAAACTTATATTCTGATTATGAACGCCAATTTTCCTGATGCACGAACGTACAGTCGCAAGTAAAAGTACATTGTAGCAAGTCGTATGATTCTCTCTCTGGTGTTGTAACAACGTAGAAACTCCTCAATTCCAGGCAAGTTCAAACGTGCACTTTTTCTGTGGTCAAATGCTCAGACATAATACCTTGAAAAAGTACTATTTTTGTACTAAGACGCAAACTGCCTACATTCTAAACAAGCACCAGTCACGACACGACCGAGAAACACTGCGCAAAACGTGCCTAGCTCAAGGGGACGAATCCAAACGTAAATGGGGAAGTAGGTAGATCAGTGTTTCGATTGTAGGCGTTCGATTGTTTATTATCGCTTCCTTTTTTGTGTATTGATTTTTGATTGCTGTTAAAGCTCGTAACAAACTCTTTCGAGGTAGAAGAAGTCGATTTTTGTGGAACGTGCATTACACCTGTAGCCGTCATCCCTGTTTTGCCACTGGACACGTTCAATTAGCACATGCGCGCTTGCCTCGGTGGTCACGACTGACGCATACAGACTGCAGATATGCCACTGATATTGTGTGGCGGAGCTATATACAAAACATGCATTTGTACCACTTTTTAGATAGACTTGACAGTTACTGGCAGCAAAAGTAGGAGCAAGATCTGGTGTAAATTCTGACAACGTAAGAAGTTGAATGAAGTCAACTTTCCTGGAATAGCAAGCCATATTTCAAACGTGGCCACACACATTTATTATATAAATATAATTAAATTATATATATATATATATATATATATATATATATATATATATATATATATATATATATATATATATATATATATATATATATATATATATATATATATATATATATATATACACGAGGGTCGTTCAAGTCAAGCGGGGACTTTTTTTTTTAAGAAATAGAAGAACAAATTTCAAAGTGTGGTAACTGGATTTATTTTTCCACATAACCTCCTGCTACAGTTATACACTTATCCCAGCGTTTAACTAACGCCTGGAATGATTCGGCATAGAATGATTTATCATTACGGCGGAACCATTGTAGGACAGCATTTTTCACTTCATCATCAGTGTTGAAATCTTTTCCTGCAAGGAATTCCTTCAGGGGTTGAAACAGGTGAAATTCACTTGGCTCTAAGTCAGGACTATAGGGGGTGGGGGTGGTAATATTCCCCAGCCGATTTTCTGGAATGTGCGTTGAGCAGTATGCGGTCATGCATTGTCTTGCAAAAAGAGAACACCCTTTGTGATGAAACCCGGACGTTTCTTTCGTAAACTCTTATGCACATCACGCAGAACACAGCAGTAATACTCACTGTTGATCGTGACACCTTGGGGTAAAAAATCAACGTGAATAATCCCCTGTTTATCCTAAAAGACACATTCCACGCGCTATATGTTCCCAGGAATGACTGCCGTGGGCTGTGATCCACCACGACCGGGATCGTCAGTAATAGAGATACGGCCATCTTTGAAGCGCTTACACCATTCAAATGTCTTACTGCGACAGAGTGTCTCATGATCGTACTGAACCTGAAGTCTTCCGTAAATTTCAGCAGCTTTCCTGTCCTCGTTCACTAAAAACTTCATCACAACACTCTGTTCCATGTAGACGTTCACACTGTTGTCCCCCATCTTGAATAACGGTCTATGCAGAAGCGTGGGATATGAGCGCCGTCTACCAGTAACAGCACACAGTTGCCAGTTCCTACTGCATACAAAACCTCCAGCCTAGGCATCTATTTAAACCTGAAAAAAAAAAAAGTCCCCGATTGACTTGAACGCCCCTCGTATATATATATACACACATCATAATTATTTGTCCAAGGAATCGGGAAACAGTCATTGTGCGTTTGAGTCTGACTAATTCTTTTTCTACTTCATAATCAGAGAAGACTGCTTATTTCTTCACTAATACACACATATTATTTATTTTTATTATTTTACCTAAACTTTCTGATACAGTACTGAATGTCCATTTTTATACTGATACAGTAACACCAGGAGAGAAAACAACAATAATAAAACCAGAAAACATACAAGATGTCACAGAAAAAAAAATACACATAGTTACACTGTTAACATTTTTCTGAAACTGAGCTCAGGCAAGAATATGTCAAGAATATCCAGAGTTTATAACAGCAGTGACTTGATGTTCGTTGCTGATTTGCATTGCATCGCTGCAACCGCAATCTACCCAAATAGAAAATCTGAGAACCCAAGCGTGCATAGTGATTTAATTCTGTCGAGATACGTGTAAGCGAACTGTTGTAGCTGTTGAGCAACGTTGCAAAAGCTTGTGTACGAGACGGATTATTGTTTGTTTGTCGTTGATTTAAGAGATTCCCTGAACTGGGAAAACTTAGACCGGTTGGCTTGACAAAAGCTTTCAATGTTAGCGAGCAAAGTTCAGCAAGTAAACATTTGTTGAAAGTTTGTCGCAATATCTCGAGGCCTGCAGCCATTAGCGTAATGAGGAACTATGTTCATTGTACTTTCAGTACGTTAAAAGCGGTTTTCGAAGGGAAGGTTTCTGGAGGGGATGTTCCCAATTAGACGTTCATGTCATTAGCCGTATCGAAAATCATTTTTTGAAACATAACCCGAAGGAACGGGCCTAGTTCTGACATTATGGGAAAAAATCGCGTCGGAAAAAAATCCTTTTCAAGTAGCTACGCGATACCCTTATGGATGTTTTTTTTTAATTAAATTGTTTTGAATTAATGCAATTAGGGTGTATCAAATTATGAACAATGATATTAAAATGGTTAACGAGATGAAACATTTTCGAGTTCATTATATGCCGATCGAATCCTCGAAATAAAAATATTCAATGCATTAAGGAATAAATCTACAAATTGCAAATCGCGGGTATCTCTGCGCAAGTAGTGTCTTGAGAGTGCTAGACCAATGAACTCGGTAGAGACAACGGAAATGCGTGAGGGGAGGGCGTAACTGCAGCTACCAATCATTTGCAGAAGCGTGTACTGCTTCGCTTCTCCACTTGTTTTCTCCCCTTCTCTATCGTTATGCACTGCTTTGCTTCACAGATAGAGTATAAGTTTCAATCTTGTGATTTGTGTATCTTAGTAAACACACTCGCTCGCGCACATGTACAGGACGAATCTGATATATAGGTATGTATATACGATCCCGGACGTTTTACTACTGTTACCAACCTTCGTGGTGTGGTTGAAAGTCTACGAAAGAAGATGTCCCAGGTTCTAATCTTGGATATGGCATATGCGTTACTTTTCATTGTTTGCTTCAATTCACCACTGATTCTCATCGTAACTAACTTAGAGACGTGAGGAGAGCAACGTTAAATTATGATGAATTTAAATATAACCTCTTGGGAACATGGGTCCAATTGTGAACGGTTACGAATATCAGCTGCGAGACTTTTTTCTTTTCTACAGAATATTAACCATGTTATTCCTTGTTCCCCTCCTCTGAACACTTTTCATTGCGTTTTCACTGTATATTCCATTGTGGAATATCATTTTTTCTTTATTGGCATGTGGGTTCGAACACCTATACTTGTATGCCTACGTCATAACCGAGGGGTTGCATGCATTTGTGTAAAAGCAGGGGATACGTAGACTCAGAGGTAGACAATCATTTTTTTTGCTCCATTTGACGATCTGAATTATTGATGCGATGGTCCGGGACGGATCTGTACATGGAGGGAACCTGTTGTCTGAAATATTTCTGATGCGAGGAAGCACATCGAATCATCAGAATGTGTTGTGAAATATTGATTCGAATGGAAGGTATTCCGACCAGCATTGTTTCCTTTGATGCACGGAGCATCTCTATTTTACAAAGCGCGTTCAGCGTTCGTTGCGTGTTCAGGAACTTTTTTTTGGTTCACCTCCTGTATGAGGTATTTTCAGTCATGCCGAATACGTGGAACACAAAGGGATGCCAAAGAGAAATCAGAAAAGTAGAACACGAGTGCTGAAATGTTTATGCCATGTAAGTCTTGGAAGCAATAAATATGTTTTAAAAATTAACGTCATTAACTTAGTGATATGTATCACGGGAAACGGAACCTTTCCCCTTTGTTTATAGAGTAACTGGGATTAAATGTTGGAGGTTCATATAGCTAATAGATAGTTTTATACGGAGGCTACATTTTAATAAAGGCCGTCGTTCCTTTTGTTAATAGCTAAGCAAGAAGCGAATATAAAGAAATGATATATCCCGATAATAGGGGAAAGGGCTTCCCGATTGAGTAGTGGTAACACTTATCTCCCGGGATCGATACTCAGTAGTGGAAGCATATTGCACAGTGCCATGCACCTAACGCTCATTACAAAGGATCTATGAATTTTGAATATGGTCCTTTAATCGGGCTTCTCTGAGTTTACAGGGGAGGAGCTGTAATGCCTTCCTTTATTATATTTTATGCGCGCAGGAATTAACACAATTACGAGTATAAGCTTGGATTTATAATACTTATCGGCTTGTGCTGTGTTCTCAAGTAACTAGCACAGATTACAAGTTCACAGTTTCTTGTGGCAAATATTTATTCTTTTGGCTACACGTATGATTACCTCTCACACATAATGCATCAGTCCAGTTCCAAACTAATACATTGGTGTCACAATTCATAATCGAATCACCCACTTACAGTGATAACATTAAACTCAGAACATAATGTTAGTTACATAGTAATTAATTAGTGAAATCAAATCAACTTACGTAGCCATAATCAACATGTAAAAACGAAAGAATATCAAGATCATTTTTTTCAGGTTGCAATATGCAGGTCAGTTTTTAGCCAACTGGGCCTAGAAATATGTTATATTAATGAAGTCTTTATCCTCACTAGGACAGTCGTTACAACAGTGTTTCGGATTCTACTTTGAACTGTAGGTCCATTTCCGATTAGCCAAACTAAGCACAATTTTCACTGGAAAGAAACGTTTTTGATATCACATTGGTTAACATTATCGTCTTGTAATGAAAGGTTCAGGACTGAGTTTCCGTTGGCGGAAATATGCAATGGCTAATATCGTAGTTCAGAGGACGGCCGATAAAGTTGAGTGTAGATCTGGAAAGTGTTATTTTTTTTCTGGAAAACCTTCATCGAATATTATACGTAATATACAGAGTAACCATCCTGGATACAGAGTTGTTAAGAGTCCAGGAACTCATAAATTCTAATGGGCTCTGTTGGGTTCCGCAGCAGGGCCGGAACATTTTTTCTCGCACAATTTAAATTCGGTCCAAGTTGCGTATTTTTTCATTAAAAAAAGGTTCCTGGAACTTATTTAAAGTGATCCCGAAAAGAGGGTCCTGGGCCGTATTTAAATTGGCCCGGAAAGAAAGGTTCCTTAACTCTATTTAAATTGATATGGGAAAAAGGTTCCTGGACAGTATTTAAATTGATCCGGAAAGAAGATTCCTGGACCGAATTCAAATACTTTTAAAGACAAAAAGGTTCTTTACGGTCGAGATGTATGCTTGCTGATTTTCTCTCCTGGACCGGAATTGAATTTATTTAAAATTCCTGGACCTTAAACAACTTTGCCTGGATATCTTTCAGCATCAATATAATAGATCATGTCATGGAGGTCCCGAGAATACAGTATGCTGTAGATTGATGGGAAATCGAACCTTTTCTGATGGATATTGTGGTGTCAAATTCTCAATTGGCTGGAACTCCCCATCTGCCGAAGATGTGAACTCCCGAGATCCAGCGATGAAGTGGACGACTGCCGCAACCCGATACGTCCTTCGACTAGATAATGCCGATCCGGAAGCACGGTGCGTTGGGTGTGACGTCAGAAAGTTGTTGTCTTGTTGACAGATACAAACGGCCCCGGCTCATCTGCGAGGTCGACGTGAGAGCGTCAGCATTAGCTGATTGTGCAAACTGGGACGTTGGCTGACGTTGTTGTTTCTGGTGGAGGATATACTGCGTGGCGTGATTAGATTTCGGAGGGTGTGAGGAACTCGAGATTTCCTACTTGGGTAGTGTAGGCGTCTCTAAAGTTGGTTACACATCCGAGTAACGTAGTCAAAGACAGGGCATTTTTCTAAGTAAACTATCTTAAATGACATGGTGTGGGTTGCAAATTTTTCATAGGTTACATGAGATTTCGAAAGTGGCTGAGTACAGGCTGAGTGAAAGAAGTTGAAATTTGTTCAAGTATCACTGATCGAATAGAAACTATGTTTATCGGGAATTTGATTTATTTATCGACTTATAATAGTAAGTTATAGGGGAAGGTGCTGGTTTTAGTGTGCACCCCCAAATCTAACAGTCCCTGGCAAATATTGGACTGAGATAGGTGTGTGATGTCCACTCCTTTAGGAAATGACACCCTAGTCGACATCTTGTGGTGTCATTTGGATAGCATTATTTCGCTTTTTTATTCCTTTTTTTCCCCCGCTTGCGTCAGGAATACGCTAGTGAGTCCGCATTTCTCATTGCATGCTGCTGTTTAAACTAGATATAAAGATGACGAAAAATAAGCCATTGTTACATTATAAGAATTTAATATTTACTCAGATATCATACGTACGTTAATATACAACTCCACGCTGGTAGATTCTTTATTTAAATATGGAATACATTATCTACCAGCGTGGAGTTGTATGTTAAATATGGCCGGCCCCCCGCTACGCGCTGCGACGCCAGTGGTTCCGGGTTCGAATCCCGGCCTGAGCATGGATGTTTGTGTGTCCATCAATTTCATCATATTATCACTCATCCCCATCTTCGCAAATTTGCCAAAGTGGCACAAAAAGCGAAGTAAAATAAAGCAAATCAATCAGTTTTTAAATATGCATTTATGTTATTTAGCGCCGATTTTCTGCACTTTGGCTAATCACAATGATGAGGATGAGTGATAATGTGACATTGATAAAGGGAAACTCACAAATAATATATATGCCTAAACTTGGATTTGAACTCGGATTGGTAGATTGTAAGTACCGTCGACGTTGTCAGTGTTTCAAAGGCAATATATCCCTTTTCGGTTTCTCATATCGTACCTCTCGTCGAGAAAATTGTCATTTTAACTCGACTTCGTATCGGACACAGCCGTCTCACACATGGTCATTTTTTGCAAGTGCTGGACCTTCCGTTATGCCGTGCATGGATCGTTGTTTTATGGGTTCTAGTTTCCTCAGACAGTGATTCAGACTTCCCTATGATTTTTATGCACGTTTGAAGATGACGACAGTGTTTTAACTAACGTTTTTAACTTTTTTAGATGAGCGGGTGTGTTCCTCTGTCTCTGAAGATTTTTTTAGCGTATCGTTACCTTTTAACGTGTTGAGTTTGTTCCGTGCAGGTCCATGTAAATCCTTTCGCTTTTAACCTTTCTCAATAACTTTTTACAACCTCTTTTTAACTCCCACGTCAGGATATTAGAAGGGTATATTTTCCCGTAAACATTGAAGGGTGCAAAATGGCCATATGTCCCGACACACCCGAAAATTCTAATTAATTCATTCATCACTGTCAGAGACAATTCCACGTAGCCAGAAGCAAATATCACAATCGGAAAGAAATCAGGCGAAACCAGGGCTGGCTCAGTACCCCAGGTAGCAGAATAGTGGCACTTGGATTCGAGTCCTGGTCGAACCTGCATTTTTCGCTTAAGTTTCTACAAAGAACTTCTAGTTCGACGTAGAGAACTAAGTTGAAGAGGCACTTCGGTGGTAGGGGGACAAAATTTAATCATTCGTCTCAGACTCTGAGTCGAATTTCGCTCGAAAACGTTATTGTTTTACGCGTAGGAAGAAAATGACTTGCACCGAGTGCATTATGAATAATAGAACGGGGAAATGGTTTGCTTTCAAGCTCGAGAGATTTCTCCGGTGCACGCATTTGTCTCGGAAGTTATTTCTTGCGATATGTCAAAGAAATCACTTTGCGCTGGATGAAGAGGATTGATTTTTCAACGGACAGAAATGCAAAGAGAAGTCCGTTTTATTAAAATTTGTAAATGTCAGACGGGTTGAAGTTCAGTTGGGTTATTGAAGTTTTTGCAGTAATCTGTTATCCCGAGGAAATGTATTTTATTCGCCCTTTTCATTTTTAATTCGTCATCATTATTCAACTGTTGACATGTTACTAGGACCACGATAGACGAAAATGAATTGTTCTTTGATACATGTCTGAACATGTTCTAATGAAATGTGGCATTGTGAGTGATAATAAGTTGAGTACAAATGCCTTTTCTTTAAGCAGGCTGCTGAGTGATCGTGAAAATAAAGAATTACCACGGAATGTTATTCAGTTAAAGGCTAGAAAATTGTGTTTTAAAAGTTTAAAATTATATTGCGGCACTTGAGTGCATTGTGATTATTATTATTATTATTATGTAGTATATTAACTATATAGAACTCTCATTTTAACTATAGTTTTACATTCGTTTTTGTTGCTAACGAAATTGATTTTACCAGCTTATACCATTACATAATTACGTGAAATAAAATGATTCATCATACCCTAAGGTGGGTTTTAATGTTATTATTAGATCATATTATTATTGTAAGTTGCCTGCAATAGAAATTCAAGTTTGGTGGAAGATACTGAATCAGAAACAAATATTAAAATACCAGAAACCTTTCGCTTGGATCTCTCAGGCTAATTTCAGCATTTAAAAGAATAATCACGTTTGTATCATGATGCTCGGAGAAAAATTCTACTACTTGTTGTCTGTTGCTTTGAACCTTAAACAACCAAAATATCTCACATTGAGAAATGAAGTTTGACAAATTTGCTTAATATGCAACAACCGAAATATTAATATTTTTTGAAAGAATACTCTTCATTCGTTTCCCTAAGCTAGGAAATAATATACCGTGTAGTGAATTTAAGTAGTTCTGGGTTAAGTGTTAGGCGAGTGAACATTTGAGTAGTTTAGATCCAATTTATTATCCAATTCCGAATAAAGTGGAGTTAAAATTTCGCGAAACTCTCTAATAATATGAGTATGGCATATTCGTAATGTTGGTAGATCTGTGTGAATCCTACCACGCTGACCGTCCGTTTTGTGTGGGCAGTGCGAGAGGTTTCTCTCTTCCGGGCCACGCTGTTCGAAGTCAATTTCTTCCCCGAGTGAGCATGGCCCGAGCTGCCTGGCCATAGTACTCAAAGCGATGGGCCCGAGCGAAGGTTCACTTTGTAATCAATCTGGCAGAAAATTAATTGCGTCACCAACAGATGCAGGTCGAGTTTGGTCCGCCCACCAGGACTTTTGCAATTACTTGGGTTAAAATCAAACCCAGAATGCATTTCAGTTTATGGAATTGAATTTTTCCCCCTCTCGATTTGCGTTTTCCTTGTTCGATTATTCGATTAACTGCATGCGAAGAGGATACAACTGACTAGATTGAGATTGCTTGTCTGTATGCTAATAAAAAGCAATACGTCAGCATTGATAAATCATGTCACGTTTTCTTCCAGTAAAATGTTCCAATATAGTCTTTCCCATTGATTCTCGAAGCTCTTAGAAACATTCACTATTTCGTTGTTTGTTTTATATATATATATATATTTTCTTTCTTACTTCGCCTCACGCAACTAAATTCTAGAATGTGATACAAACTTCCCATGATTTGTTTCGAATTGTATGATCACTGGATAGGGATATGTCAGAGGAAAGAAAGAGCAGCTTGCGTTTACTAGAAAGGTACTCTCTGTACAGTATCTTTCATGTCCAGATATTATTAGAATAATTAAATGAAGAAAAGTTAGATGCGCAGCCCGTGTGGCAAGAATTCGGAGAGGAAAGAAGACTTTACAGGATTCATGTTGGAAAACCTGATGGTAAGAGACCTGAAGGAAGGCCAATACGAAAATGGTAAGGATGGAAAGTATTGGATTGATGTTGCTCAAGGTAGGGACGGGTGGAGGGCTGGTGTTGCTGCAGCCATAAACCTTCGGGTTTAAGAAGGCTAGAGGGTTTGCTAATCTGTACAGTATCTGATTGCGCGTGTTTTGTACTTTTTCCTTTGTATTTTTCTTACTTTACATCCCGTCTAGTGCATCTTTAAGTATTGAGGATGAGTAATGATTCAATAATATTGATGAAGTAACCACCCTCGGGTCAGGATTGGAAATTCGAATCTTTGAAAAACAGATCGTCAGTTCATCACTGATACACAGAAACTTCAGATTACACTTTGAGGGGTACAGTTTGGATGGATTTGAGGAGATACAAAGTATGTCTGTCTGTATTCACTGTCTACATCACTGGCCATACTCACATGTAAGATATGAAATGAGGTTCCGCTTATATAGCTGATATTTCAGAAGTAGCTGCTTGCTACCAGGACCTTCCAATATGATATGGCTAATTCTAATTACTAAACGGCGGCATGGATTTATCCATAGCATCTTGACGTAATACAATTTTGACGAAGGTCGCCTCTCTCTCAGACTTTCTCTCTCTCTCTCTCCCTTACTTCCCGACTCGTCTGTACTTTTCGAAGCAACCCGGCGTCCCCTGAAAAGACGACGACCGCTTTATGAGAATCGGGGCTCCTTCTGCGAAATCTAATTAACGAGCATCTCATTAAAGAGTTTTCCGCGACCCCCCGAAAGGAATTGGAGTAGGGCGCTTCGGCTGGGGCACGGCAGGATTGACGGAAGGAAAGGCGGTATTTTTCACATGCTCCCCCCTTTCCTCTTTCTCACCCAAGAGACGAAGATACCCGGGAGGTGTCGGGATCTTCCGAGATAAATTTGACAGGACTGATGAATCCGTTGCGAACGCATGCAAATTGCGATGATCCACCGGGGGATGATTTCCCTCGTTCGTTAGTTCGGAGTCTATTCTCCCCTGGTGCCAATGTACTTGGCGGTTATCCATTAGGAAAATGTCCTCCGCTCGACGGTGAGATATTAAATCCTATCTTGCGGATGTCGATGAGCATGGAGTAATGAAGTAGAACGATTCTTCTTGTCGATGTTAGAGTTCGTAAAGTTCGCGCGGATGTGTTCAGTGTGCTCACGGTAGGCTAGATTTTTCGGGAAACCAGTAGAGTTCCATGTCTTGAAGAAACTTGGATTATCGTAATATAACTAAGCACCTACTCGTTTCTTGATATTTTGCAGCACGTACTCCATTTCGAAACCTCCTCAAATAAGGAGCAATCCCCTCCCTACACACACACACTACAATTACCTGCTCCGTTTGTAGTCATGTATTGCAGATATTGCACACCATAAGCGTGCGTGTCTGTTCTATTTATACATGTATGTCGCCAGGTTTTATGAAATGTTAATACATTTAGTGAGAAATACCTAGGTTGGGAACAATGCAACACTAAAATAAAGGCTCACGCCTTGAACACGTACTTCACCACGGAGATACGTCCTTGTGAGCTCTTGCTTTATATATACAGGGTGATTCTAAAGGTATAGTACAAACGAAAACCACAGATACCTCCCATGAAATAGAGACGAAAGTTCCCTTTCCACTTTGCCGAGAGATGCCTCCGTGAGGAGCTAGACAACGCCGAAAACGTGTGAAAATGAACTTCACACCTCTGTAAAGCCAGTACCAGTGAAGATAGAAAGGCGGAACAAACGAAGTCAAAAGGAACACCAAAGTCGCCCATCCGAAAAACACTAGGCGGCAGCTGCGCAACGCATGCGCATGGGGTTCCACAAAGGAAATAGGAGTGTCCCGCAAGACAAGTGAAGGGAAAGGGTAGCGATCGACAACGGTAGGGACAAAAGAAGCAATGAAGCATGAAGTAACAATTGCACAGCGGGAAACAAACACATGCAGCGCGTGGGGAGTCCCCAAACACAGTGGGGAGACACCGCAGCAAGAACAAAGCACGGTGCAACAAAAGAGAAAGAGGACCGGACGGGGAATGGTACCTGTCAAGGAGACAACAAATGCGGGACGAGGGATTCCCCGTAGCAGCACCGAGGGGATGTCACACAGAGGTCGTGCGCCAGCAGGACAAACACAGCAACTACGGGCACAGGAGGTTTATTGCCACGCAAAGGTGCACTTACAGATAGGAATAGTACGTAGTACGTAGTCGTACCCCGGACTGACGTTGTTACAAAAGTTGCTCAAATTGACGACCACCACATTCAATGCAGGCATTGCAGCCTCGCAGGAAATTCTGGCGAACCCCATCAAAAATCCCTGGCATGGTACACACCTCGGCCGATGCTGCAAGTATCCGCGCTACCAATGTTTCCTTGTCAGGCACCGGGGTCTCGTAGACGAGTGTTTTCACATGGCCCCACAAGAAGAAATCCATTGGTGTGAGGTCAGGCGAACGGGCGGGCCAGGGGACGGGGCCCTCTCTGCCGATCCAGCGCTGTGGGTAGGTACGGTGCAAAAGGGTTCGCACTGTGCCATCAAAATGTGCAGGCGCTCCATCCAATTGAAACCACATACGATGTCGCACGTTGAGAGGTACATCTTCTAGCAGCTCTGGAAGGACTGATGCAAGAAAGGTGCGATAGAGGCGGCCATTTAAACGTGGTGGCAGCAGGTATGGACCGATAATCTGTTCATCGATGATACCTGCCCAGATATTCACTGCAAACTGGGTCTGATGGTGCACCTCGACTGCTGCATGTGGATTTTCCTAATCCCACACATGGCTGTTTCGGCAATTGAAGATGCCCTCACGGGTAAATGTTGCCTCGTCCGTGAAAAGCACATGGCGCAAAAAACGGGGATCGTCGGTACAAAACTGCAACAGTCGTTGACAGAATTCCACACGTCGTGGGTAATCCCCAGCCTGCAACGCGTGGACTCGCTGTGGATGATAGGGATACAGCAGATCATCATGAAGGACACGCCACACTGTCGACTGTGATACTCCCACTGCACGTGCAATGCTATGGGTGCTAGTGGACGGTGTGTCGTCCACGCGAGCAAGTACGTCCTCCTCGACCGCCGCGGTGCGCACATGTCTTGGGTGACCGACATGATGGCCTGCACGTAACACACCCGATTCACCAAGGGTACGGTGCACGTTCGAAAACAACTTGCTGTCGGGTTGTCGCCTCTCCGGATACCGTCCGCGATAAAGGCGTGCAGCTGCTCGGCCATTGCCATCTGCAAGGCCGTAGACAAAATGCATGTCCCTCAGTTCTACAAATGTGTAGCGTTCCATGGTACGGTGAGGATAGTGCCAATTATGGAATACTGTACTGCAGTGCACAGGTGGCACACACACACACACACACTGGTCACAACGGCTTCGAAACAACGTACTCAATTGTCGTACGTCAAGCACACCACCACCGCACCGGCTCTTTCACTGACACGCTCCCTGACGCTGCACTTCCAATCAGCCCACACGTCCGCACGGCGCTGTGGTACAATCAGGTAACGTTCCTGAGCCACCCGTGCCTGTGCTCTTCACTACCTGACCACTGCCGTCAGGTGGGGCCATGTACTCTGGGGGCCTTGTCATCGTGGAACACATGTAGCGTCCTTCATTCTTGCCCCATTCACCCACAACACGTACTTCGTCCGTCTTGCTCGAGCCGACGGGGAGCACTACGTACGATCGTGTGGTGTTTGTGTACACCAATGTGGGGTAACCCAGCAGTTGAACAGACGTGCATACCCCCACGTAGCTTCATTACACGATTGTCCCACGCAGTTTATCTGTCCAGCCTTGCTCGGCCCGGTCTCACACCCATGCGGCAGTGTGCGGCTGCGGTGGTGTGAGGCCACGCTTCGTTTCGGAGCGGAAGGCTGCGGCCGAGGAGGGACTCGAGTTGTTCGGCTGGGGTTGCGCTCGGAAGCAAGCAGCCGCGTCAGGTCTGGGAACGGTGGACCTGGTGATCGGGATGGAAACATTCCGACCTCGTCCATTAGTGTCGTCCACCATACGGAGTGGTGGGGTCCGTACGACACTCCAGCAGCCTTTCGCCCGCTCCCACCCAGCGATGTGCCTCCGGCTTCATTTCTAAGAGGCTGATTGGGCCCCATCACGACGTTTGTTACAACGTCAGTACGGGGTACGTGGTCCTATCTGTACGTGCACCTTTCATTAGCAATAACCTCCTGTGCCCGTAGTTGCTGTGTTTGTCCTGCTGGCGCACGACCTCTGTGTGACATCCCTTCGGTGCTGCTACGGGGAATCCCTCGTCCCGCATTTGTTGTCTCCTTGGCAGGTACCATTCCCCGTCCGGTCCTCTTTCTCTTTTGTTGCACCGTGCTTTGTTCTTGCTGCGGTGTCTCCCCACTGTGTTTTGGGGACTCCCCTTGCGCTGCACCGCCAGCGCCGCCATTTCTGCCCCGAACCATGTACGCGTCTGTTGCCTGTCGAGTGTCACGGACCACTTTGCTTGCATTCTCGGTGTGTTTTTACATCCTACGTCGTCCTCCCGTGGTTCTGCAACCCCGCACTACTTTTCTCGACTGCACTGCTTCAGTCATGGTGTTTGTTTCCCGCTGTGCAATTGTTACTTCATGCTTCATAGCTTCTTTTGTCCCTACCGTTGTCGATCGCTACCCTTTCCCTTCACTTGTCTTGCGGGACACTCCTATTTCCTTTGTGGAACCCCATGCGCATGCGTTGCGCAGCTGCCGCCTAGTGTTTTTCGGATGGGCGACTTTGGTGTTCCTTTTGACTTCGTTTGTTCCGCCTTTCTATCTTCACTGGTACTGGCTTTACAGAGGTGTGAAGTTCATTTTCACACGTTTTCGGCGTTGTCTAGCTCCTCACGGAGGCATCTCTCGGCAAAGTTGAAGGGGAACTTTCGTCTCTATTTCATGGGAGGTATCTGTGGTTTTCGTTTGTACTATACCTTTAGAATCACCCTGTATATATATATATATATATATATATATATATATATATATATATATATATATATATATATTAGACACGATCGTCTCTAGTCGTTTCTAAAGTAATGGATGTGTGTGCGTGCTTACTTGTGATTTTCTGTTTCTTGAATTTTGCTTTCGGTATTCTCCAACTGAAGTTCAAATGTCACTATAAGATGACAATTGGCGAAGTTATTTATGGTGAAACAAAAACTAGACGCCACGATAGTAGCGATTCTCGCCCGGTAACTTCTCAAATACGTCGACGGAGATGCTTGGTATATTTAATTTTTAATTACATATGAATCAGAATCGACATAAGAGTTGATGTTAGAAATTTATGTTATGTCAAACTCAGCGCTTTGTTTATCACAACACCTACAGACTTTCCCAGCGTGTAGACGTTTTGTTCATAAAGACTCCTTTTTTCGTTATAAGCTTGTTGCGGCTCCGGACTGTTGTGCATCCTTCACCGCTGAGATTATGTTAAAAAAAAAACACTCGCGTACTGATGATACGTGTCTTTATTGTATATAAAGCATGAGCCATCTGTAAATATACATAAAAATACATGAAAGTACATAGCGTTGTGAACGGTGATCCTTTCGTGTGCAGGTGTCTGTCTCTGCTGTACGCTCGACGATGTTCTATTGTTTTTAGTACTACTCAACGCCAAGAGATGGCGCTGGTTGCCTCTTCACACTGTTTTGCAATTGACGGAACAAAGCCCTTGAAAACTGCATTTTTATACTGTACGTTACAACTACGCATCGCACTCACGATTGACACTAACATTTGTTTTCCTGACTTTCAAGAGAAATGTTCTCCGTCGTGATGTCACATAACCCTGTCGATACCCTTCTCCGACACCCTGTTTATGCATAGCATTAAATTTACTACAAAAACTTTTCTTTTTATCATGTTGTGTTTTAATGTGTGTTCTCTACAAGCTAGTTTACAGCTTTGTAGATTTCACTCTCTTGTGAGGTTGGAGAGGTTTTTAATCCTTAGAAAATGACGGGTGTACAATTGAGAATGTACTAATTCAATTTTGAAACCTTCACATGTAAGAACATAAGTTATTTGTTAGATACGTATATATACGCACGTACGTTCATGCAGAATACGTTGTAACTTGGACTCGCTTGGAATAGCTATACTAAACGCCCGGCCATGAAATTAGGCGCGTGGCAGAAGTTCACGCTGTTGCCACGTCGTAGCACAATCGCGTGTATAGGGAGGTTTATGAAAATGGAAGATCTCGTTGTTGGTTGGTTTTTGTGTAATACATGTGATACAAACTGACAGCATTTGCTCGAAAGGTCAGGGATTACACAAAAATGCCCCGGAGAGAGGTTGGTCTGGCGCTCGAACTAGGCAACGCAGCCCAGTTGACTTTGCCACACAGTGCGCGGGAACCAGCGACTTTTATCCCACTCCCATATGTGGCACCAGCGCATTTCTGCCCAGCCGCTTATTTTCATGGCCGTGGTTTAGGTACTTAAAACAATATATTTGAGATATTTACTATATTATTTTGATGGAACGGTGAGTAGTGCACGTTTTTTCACTCGTGTACTAGGGCGCGGTCGCGCAGACACAGAGTTACGTATTTCCTGGATGGAGATGGAATCCCATTTCGTGCACAGGAAGAATCTCTTTCGTTGCTTTACGGTATTGTGTCTTGAGATAATTACAGTAAAATTATCGGAGATATAAAAATATTTGCGTGGGTGCTTGAAATGCGAGTTGTAGTGGCACTGGGCTTGTTAGCTGCATAAATTATCTCTTGTATCCGGATTCATTCGAATTTTATCCAATTATAAGTAATTTTATATGTACATAATGAAATCATCCATAAGGGAAGAAAATTAGCAATTAGCATCGGAAGTTCCCAATTAAATAATAATTTTACAATAACAGTATGTTTACAAGCTGATGAAATTTCTTCATACCAGTAGATCACAAACCTATTAAAGGGTACGGTTTCTTTCCAGCGAAGTGTTTTGTACGTATTTGCCACGTTTTCCCAAATTTATGTCCACAGAGTCAATTAAATTAAATATTTGCGTGAAACTTTATTTGGAATATTGTCATTCATGTTCTTTACGGTATTCCACAGTTTTTCTAGTGGATTAAAGGGGATCCATTCGTGCCGAGAAAACGATTTATGAATTTCCTGATAAAAGCAACTGCTTAGAATACAACGAACGAGATAAAGACAATGAGTTTAACGCCTGAGCAACTTTTCATGTTTATCTTGATGCTTAGATACTTCCACGGTGCTATTTAAAAAGAAAGGTGCTTTTTTCTTGCCCTTGGAAGTTGCAGGAATTCTCTCTCCCTGATTCGCACCACTTCACGTTCTGCTTTTTTTTTTTTTTTTTTTTTTTTTTTTTTTTTTTTTTTTTTTTTTTTTTGAATGTGTGTTTTGTGATGACGTTCCTTATCCGAATTTTTGAGAGAGTACAGCGCTTGGTGTTTTATTACTATTGTTATTATTTTGCCACGTTGTTTAGATAAAGAAAAGTGATGGTGTCCATCACGAACCCGCGACCAGAAAGATGGATGGGAGTAAAGACCCAAACCATTGGTAAAGATGAATTGAGTTGTTTTCAATTGTAATTGCAATAGAAAATTATAATTTATGTTTCCGAATCGAACGTAAGCCGTAAGCTATATTGTTCCTTCCTAAAAGTGGAAATAACTCCAATTTTTTTTTTTCCTCAATTCAGGCTTGTGATTAAGTGTAGTGATGGATGTCATCTTCTTCCCTATACTGTGTAGGATCCGAAAGTATTGGTGGCCGAATCCGACACGCGACTTAAATGAGACGGGGGCTAAGGATTTCCATGTGAAACAATCCTTTCGGCCACCAACTTCGGTTGCCAACATCGTCTTCGTGTATTTCCGAGAGATTTATGATCAAGACATTAACCGCTACAAACTACACGAGTTCCGTATTTTTTCGAACATGGCACAGCCTACATATTACTGCTTGGTATATTTTTGGAAGTTCTTAACCAACAGAAAGCAAATTGTAGCTTCGTCGGTGGCCAAAGGCGTTCCTTTGCGAGTCTCCCATCATCATCATTCATCCCCATCATCACGGTTAGCGAAAAAGTTGCAGAAATACCAATGCAATGTGTGGGCAAAGCTTTTCTCGTGAGAAATCACTGAAGGAAAATGTTCCATTTGGAGCTCATGTCAACTTTGTGTTTCGCTCGGTGATAGTTGTCTTCAAATGAACGCAAACGAATAGTTTTTAGATACGAGATTGCCGCCTCATAGGCCGAAGTAGAGGCGGAAGTGGGTATCAGGCACTAGGGAGGAGACCAGCCAGTGGTGAATCTTGAGGAGAAAATTCCTATCAGAAGCAATAAGGAATGAGATGTCCATATAGAGGGACAGTCACGTGACGCAGTAAACTGCATGATGTTCCTTAATCAACTATATTCCACTTTTTCTTTAGCTTCCTGGTTTATCCGACACACTGCCAACTCAGGAGATCTTCTAGCACACATAAGCATCGTCTTTGCTTTTGCTTTCCGTAGAAAAACGGACAGTTTGTTAGTGTTCTTGCTTTTGTTTCTTCCTGTCTGATACCTACTTTGCACATTTTGTGCGGAGGTTACTGAGATACGAAATATAAATTTCAATATGGATGATCAATTTCGTTGCTTTCATAATTTGAAAATTCTCGGGAACTATAATAGCGGCGTCTCCTCACGTACGTGCCTTACCATTTCAGCCCTAGGCTGAACTCATTGAGTGATCAAATCTTGATATCGTAATTTATCCTCATCGTCGCGATCAGCGTGAATAGGTTGGAAAGCGACGCAAAAACTAAAGAAATACATCATATTTCCAGATCGGGTCGAAATTACGTGGACTCCCTCCAGTGCAACGCAAAACATCATTGAGCGTTTCCGTGCCAACGATCTGTGTAGTCAGTTCGCTCTTAACACCCCTGCTTGAGTCCCGAATTTCCTAAACCAGCCTGCGGCACCAAATCCAAAGGGAGTTGTTACAGTGTTTCTCTCCGCAAAAGACACCTCATCTCAGCCGAAGCGGGATTCCACGTACCACGTAAATTGGCGTTGGTGGACTGAATGATAACTGGTAATCAGAGATGCTTTCATTGCTTTGGAAAAAAATCTCAGCATCTCTCACCGCAAATGTTAAGAAGAGATTCGTGAGTACCTCAAAGCCAAATTTCGCGGAATCCAGTGGAACTTCTCTTCAATAACTTCCGAGACGAGAAAGTTGCCGCCTAAGCTCGCCCGTAATGTTCGGCACCGCCTCTCTTTGCCTGCTTCTATTAATTCTGTAATCAGTGTTTATTGCTGTGCGAAAGCGGAAAGCGCGTTTAATTACGCTCCGAAAGCTTACGTCTGTGTGCCTAATACTCTCATTTCCATCTTATTAGTGGATGCCACCTGGCGGGCTTCCTTAATGTATGACTTATTATCTCAGAAAATGCATTGGGTAGTTGAGAATAAATGAGAACCTTTAGCTGTTATATATTGAGAATCTGTTTAGTTTTGATCAACAGCTATAATGTGTACCTTACCTTGTACATCATGTGTTGAATGTGTCCATCTCTGTGGATAATATCTCTTATCCGGGCAGTTCAAAAGATTTATTTTCGTTCCTGCATAACTCTTCCACACAACGCAACAGTACAACCCAAGATTCCGGGTTCGGTTCCCGTCCTGGGCAGGTGTTGATTTGTGGGTTTCCTTCATCAATTTCATCCAATAATCATTCATTCATCCTTACCGTCACGATTAGCTTGAATCAGAAGAAAAGCAACGTAAACTACAAATGTAGGCTTCCGGTGCTTTACAACAGCCTACCTCCTAGTGTTGACCTTTTTGTGCTTTACATACTATATAGAATTCCTAAAATCTAATATTTAAGTATTTCCTTATAATCTTTTTGAGGGGGGGGGTAAATATCAGTGTAATAAAACCTCAGTACTTATGAGGAACTTGGTATAAATAAAAAATTGCATTTTGTTTCTAAATTTTACTTCGCTTTTCTATTACAATGATAAGAGTAGATAATGTAGAAATTACACAATGATGGACAGAGAAACAACGATGCACGTACACCTCATTTCACCATTAGACCTGCATTGCAACTTAGTACAGTAACTACTACACTATGGTGGCTGTAGTTTCTATCTCTTGTTCTTCAAAAAAAGTACTCAATGTTCGATAAGTATAGTGTGTTGTTATTGAAGACCACCAGACCACATTTTGATTCATGAAAGCTGAATTAAGTGTCACACCTAGAGGTAAAGTTATGAAATTTAGTCTTGTTATTGAATCATTGAAGAAACATATTGAATTTTATACATATTATGTACTCTTACTGAATATAAACTTTACACACTACATCTTCACTTAATTTGTTACCGATGTTTATGTTTGCAAGCAAGAGGTATAAATAGTTGGAAAGTTTGAGCGTGTGTTATTGATTCCGAAACAACACTAAATTTATTCTCAATGTTGGAAACATGAACTTGCATGTTGCAGAATAAACGCCGTTAATCTGAAAACAAATGTGGATATCATTGCAAAATTTGTGTTAGATTAAAGAAAACTGAATATCTGTAAGTTTCTTTTCTTGAATTTATCACTTGTGTGACCTATATGTAGATAATAATAATAATTATTATTGCTTTTCCGTCCACCCCTTTGTTTTCGATCTCGACAAAAGGTGGTTTGCAGGGAATGCGGTACCAGCTGCAACAATGAGTTCAAATTTGATGATGCGTGGGGGCGAGTTAAATCAGCGCAGAAATTTGAGAGCCCCGTTAAGCGACATAATCCAAAAACTGCCAATTTTATCTTTCTCGGGCGGCACCTCGTTCGGCAGAGCACATCAACGTTTCATAAATCTTTCAGGAATAACCAACCACGTTACCTGGGCACTCGTACGTCACGTTCTGCTCGTTCCTATGAAATATTCGGAGCTTCATCCGCGGTGGATGCTGTCGCAACGCCGTTGTCCCCGAAAGAGGCCCTTAGTTACATCCCTCACGTCGTTCCTATCTGTTCCATAAGCTGGTTTCTGTTTTCCCCCCACCTCTCTCTTTCTCTCGGGAAGATCGCATGGCAGTGTCTCCCTTTCCCTTTGTTCTTTGTCGTTAGGATCTGGCTGCATTAGGAATGCTAAATGAGATTTTTTGCACCGCACTAGGTCCCGTACCAGCGAAGGTGCTGAACCTGTATTGCGTATGTTTCAAGTGCAGCACTTTACACCAGTTTCAAGTACAACAGATGGTGATGACTTCCATTGGCAGTTAAATGTTACTGTGATGCACACTGTGTAATTCAAAGTACCTAATGGTGTGAATTCGTGAAATTTACGTAGAATCGCTTGCTGTAATATAGGTATTAGGATGTCCCATAGTACAAAAATCAAATTCTGTTATGAATATAAAGGGGAAAATTATTTTCGAAATATAATTTGTTGTGCACTAGGTCCCGAGGCAGGTGATCTGGACCATTCATTTTTCCAGCTATTTCCCTGTTTCTGCGCGGTTCTGAGGCCCACCCAGTCTCGCATCTATGGGTAACTGGGGCAACCCTGGAAGGTAAAGGCGACCGGGCATGATGCTGATCACACCATCCCAATTATGACCGAGATCACATCACCCAATGTGCCTTCATGCCGTTTGTACAGTGTCTCTCAAAAGTTTTAGGACAACGACATTTTAAACTAGGCAACCCAATTTACACAAGGCGTTGGTGGGTTGCGTGTAGAGTTAGGCTCAATTTCAGGGTTGCCACATGCACAATAGATATTTATAAAATATGCGAAAGGAATAAAAACAAGTAATATTGTATAAAATTATGAAAAATATCACTATTATATCGCAAGTGACAAAATTCTTTCTGAAAGAAAAATAAAGGTTTCTTAGTATTTCATCGCTGATGAGTCTACAGAAAGGAAAAGAGGTGAGAGAAAACGAAAGGTGACAAAGGAGAGGAGAAAGAGAAAGCGAAAGGAGAAGACGAAAAGTAGAGGAGAGAAGAAAGAGAGGATAAACGAGGAGAGGAGATGTAGTGAGGAGAATGGAAAAAGATTCTAGGAGAGATGAGGAAAATGGAGCAAAGAAGAGAGAAGAGGAGACGAGAGGAGGGGAGTGGAGAGTAGAGTAAAGGAGAGAAAAAGAGAAGAACGAAAAGAAGAGGAGAACAGTGCATTGGAGTCGGAAATCTAAGACAGGAGAGGAGATACGAGGAGTGGAGATGAGTGGGATGGAGATAAGATGCGAGAAAAGTAGGGAAGGCGATATGAGATAAAAGCAGAGCGAGCAGAAGGAGGAGAGAGGAGAAGGAGAAGAGAAGAACAGAAGGGACTGAAGAGAAGAGGTAGTTGCAGAAAATATCGTCTCAGCGTCAAGAATTGATGCATTGGTCAAATTATCGACATGAAACATTCAATAACATTTTGAAATGTATTGGAGTATGTATTAGATCGGTTCGAAATGCATTTTGGCTTAGTTCAGAGCAAGGTAAAACCTTCCATGTAAGATCTTTGATTTTGCCTGCGATTATACCACTAAAAACATGAATGTAATTTGAATATTTATAAGATTTATCCAATTTTCGTCCACTTCTCGGTTCGTTGAAATGGAGATTTTGTAATTTAATGTTTCCCCTCCCCCCATCGTTAATTCCAAACTGAATCATTCCGTTTCACACGGCGTGGACAATGAACACAATGGGATAGGTCTAAAACTTACGAAAATTTTCTGCCACCGGAAGGGTTTGAACCTACGACTATCAGATTGACAGTCCTGAACGGTAAACACTACCCTACAAGCTTTCGCTCCTGAAAGTAAGTAGAAGGAGCTGACCAATATGAAATGTAGATGCAACTCTCCTCCTACATGTAATGTGCAAACAATACTTGTTTGTAACAAAGAAAACGAAGGTAGTACGACTCGGCGAAAACATTTAATGGAGAATTGCACATGATGAAAACTTTTCATTCCATATTTGCGGAGGTATCCTTGCATTGAACTCGAGTGGGAAAAGGGATAAAATTAGTATGTCCTGAATTGCCACAAATATAAACAGTTATTTCATTAATATTTGTCAATGTCTTTGAAGCAGTACACAATTATCGTTAGAGTATCATAATTCACGATCTTATACATGAAAATATCCCTTTGAATGTGTGTCAATTCATTTATTTGTTTATTTTTACATAAATTCCATATGCAGAACAATGTAGCCACTATACACTGCTATTACAAATCCCTAAGGTTTATGGCTGCAGCATCACAACTTCCATGTGTCCCTATCCTGGGCAAGATCAGTCCAATCTTTTGCATCCTTACCGATATTCTTTAGGTTCGTCTGAACGTTATTCCTCCATGTTCGTATTGCCCTTCCTACAGGTCTCTTACCATCAGGTTTCGCAACAAGAATCCTGCAAACTCTTTTTTCAACTCTTCTTTCCTTTCCTATTCGTGCCATATGGCTTTCCCACCTAAGTCGTCTTGATTTATTTTTTCTTAATTAATCTTGTTGCTAAGTTGTTAGAAAAGTATATTCCTATAGTGTCCATACGTTATGAAAAGTTCAAGCTTGCGATCTTTTTCCTTTCATGCCTAAATCAACCGTAACCCGCTTGTAAAAACTTATTTTAAAACAATGGGAATAGATGATCAGTTTTCTCCAGCTCCATTAAATTACTCGCAAATACATCTAGTCAATACCTCTTAAAAATCACTTCTGTTCACAAAACCATGAGCTGAGAGCTCTCACCGCGTTTCCTGGAAGCTAAGGGTAAGCCTGCCATTTATTTATTGAGAGGGACAGAAGGGCGGAAATTACCGAACATGTTTTGGGGGCCGCAGGCGGGATGATCCTGGATTTCCCGGCCATATCTCCATATGCGTCCATTTACTCGAAGTGGGTATTCATCAGAATGGCGCTCTTGCAACCAACAAACAAATCACGCTTGAAACTTCCACGTTGTTCGTAATAGCCATTTTCGTTACTTCCGTCCCCGGAATACATCCATGTTCGTTCGGGAAAGGCAGGCTCGTTCCTTCCCACTGCCGCAATATTTTTGACGCTTTACGCATCCTATTTATGGCTCAATACCTATTCTAGTGTTACTTACTACTAGCGATGCATATTAATATTCTGGTTTGCATGCGATGAGATGTTATGTTTTTTAAATGGTATCTTCTGGTGTGTGTTGGACAAGAATCGCAAAGCTGAAGGTGCGGTATCTTTCCAAAGGAGCTACTCAATTAAATTCAAATTCTACTACGTATGTTTCAAGTCCTATTGATGAAGTATTTAACTAACATATGGAACTCAATATCAAGACATTACCCAACAATGTATTCGAGTTTCGAAATGTTGTTCAAAGAAACTGGATTCCTGACTAGAACCGACTACGTTTCGAAGTCAAAAGCAATCTCTGCATCTTCCTTTGCAAAATACGTGTTACTGTATGTCATGTCACTGTACTCGTTTCTGCTAGTTTTGTTTTTAAGTCCATTTTGTGCACAGATAGGCTAATCGTGACTGGAGCTACAGTTTAAAGTGGGATCCGGACCACTAAGTGCCTCCATGGGAATCGAACCGGGACCACTTGGCTACAAGGTGACAACTCTGCCACTACGCCATCGGGGAGACCTCTCGTTTCTCACACATCGTAATTGCATCCATAGGCTGGAAACTCATTCATCGTTCAACAACCTAAAATAATTTCTTTACATCGACATTTAATTTTATTATAAGGACAGGAGAACAGAAAGAAACATTGACATGACGAGTACTGTATTGATCTTTTGTGAGTGTCCACAATCAGTTTTGTCTAATCCTCATATATCCTTATAAGACGGTCCGGTCCACCCAAGCAGGGATGCAGCTCGAGTTTCATGTTACAACCGTCCGGTGGCACTGGCGTCTATTCTCTAGAGTTTAACAGTGAATTTCTTGCTAACCGAAAGAAAAGCTAGTCCCTTGTATATACGATTAAAAAATATATATTGCAATTTTAGTTCGGTCACCCTGTACACTGACCACCCTGTACCATAGAAATATGGAAGGCAATTACCACAATACCCTTAGTACCGACTATTTTGAAACTAGGGCACTTTCAAACATTTGAACAAATCCTGTTGACAACAAGTTTCTCCCCCTCCCCCCTCTTTCCTTCAGTATGCTGGAATTTCATATAGAATCATGCTCTGGGTCGGATTAATATTGGGTGGAAATTTCAGACTACAGGCTCAGTTTTTAATCAAAATCTCATCCCAGATAAACCCCTCTATCCAACATGCACCCAGATGTTTCCCCCACTGAAAGAGAATGACACGATAGTTTAAAATCACCTGTGAAGTGTTTATCTGGAAAGCACTGATTTTTAGGTAGAAATGCAACACAAAAGTTCAAACCACTGATTTATTTAGAAATAGCTCGAATTGAAATATTACCGCTGGACTTTCAATACACTTTTGAAAAATCACACTTCTTTAAAAATTACATGAGAAAGCTGGAGTTTTCTTTTCTAGTGAGTGCTTACATTTTCTTACACATGCGTGCTTTTTGTGCAATCAACAAATAAAGAAATACCCTGATAGATTTGCAACGTTCTATAAATTTAAAGCACTATTCAAGTTCAACTTATCTATCGGTATATACTATTATCCAACCTAATCTTTCTAGTTTAACAATAGCAAAGCGCTAGTCCGAAGAATGCATTCTTTAACATGCATTAACTCGAAAACTCCTCAGGCTACATTATAATTGTTGCGTAATATGACTATACAGTTTTAAGGTTAATGATTTCAGATAACCGTAAGATTTTATGTCTTTGAATTACACAAAATACTTTGTGTATTACCAGATTAATGTTCAAACTATACGAAGGGAGGTACCTCCATCAAGTAACACACACTTTCATTTTCTTACATCCTTTTTTCGACTGCTGCACAATATTCACAACGAGCGTTATCGTTAAGCAAAGTTGGAATAAATCAAATATTGTACGAAGTGCGACAGTGATCACTGGGATGTTTTTGCAATGGTTATTCGCATTTCATTTCATTTATGCTGCGCAATTGCTTTGTGGTGGGAAAAAGCCTACTCAATGTGGCTGCTGAAACGACTAGTAACGGCACACGCACGTCGACTATGCATAGCATGTTCCATGATTACTTTGCGTTTACTAACATATACATTCAGTCATTTACTTGTAACTGGTAAATTCGCTAGACGCGTGACAATGTCTTGACCGCACTTTCTTATTTACTGGAGGCGAATGTCCTTACCTTATGACTGCGTCTTAGCAAACCTGCTTTTTTGCTCCCACCTTCCTTTGGTGATCGCTCGTCAGCCAAGCCACATTCCACCAAAATATTGAGTTGTGGCTTCACTACTCTTCTTTGTACACACGATGGACGATATCACCACTCGTCTCCGTGCCCGTACAATGCAGATGCCGAACGATTAATTTGCACTGTTTTTCTTGACTCCCATATCGCCTTCCGCCATTGTTTCCAGTACCGTGAGGTCGGACCTCTCATCCTCTTCGTGCCCCAAACTTCCGCCAGCACACCCCTTAGTTCCTTGCATTAAAACTGAAATTTCACAAATCACACCTGTACGCGTGAGAAAACATGCTTTTTGTACATTTACATGAACAAACCAACAACCACACAAAAATTACTTCAAATACAGTATTTTAACATTCCAAACGTAATTGCATCACTTCGTACAATTCGCATGATATCATTTGCCTGGATCAAATATTACAGAGAAGGTAGCGTCCTTATAGTGTCCGTTTGCATCAATTCACATTAACAATCGTACACTTTTAGCAATTTGACACGTTGCACCTAAAATTTTATTGTTTTGCCTGTATTGCAGACGAGATACATCTGTTGCCACTCTTATGTACTACAAATACAAACTCCGTACAACCTGCATATCTCTGAGATCTAGCAGCAATCCTGGACACTAAATGTAATTACTCTACTTCGGGTAAACAATACGCGTTTTTAATTCTCCCATTTTCGTTTGTTCTTCATATTAATTGCATGAACAAAATAATTACTCTCAAACATTGAAATTATGACAGAATCGTCATACTTATCGTCGCGATCAACCTAAATAGGCAGAGAAACGACGTGAAAGAAAAAATACAAAATAGATATTGGACAATCGAATTGCTGAAAATAGAACTTTTTATTTTGTTTCGTGCATATAATAGTAATACTTTTTAGAAGCACACTTCTGTTTTTGTTACTGGGATTCCTTCTATTGCTCAAGGCAGAGGTTCCCAAACTTTTTCGTTTCACGGCGCCCTTAGGGTTTCAAGATATTTCCGCGGCGTCCAAGTCAGAATGTAGGCCTATCTAACACTTGCAATGCTCATTTAGTGTCAGTGATGTTAGGTTGCTTGCCTGAAGTTAAAAAATAAACACACACTTGAAATTCAGAAACATTTTATATGTAAAATGTACTAAATAAGCATATATTTGGAACAATCATATCATTCCAGTGAAAATATTACATTTCGCCGCGCCCCTGTAAGCCAGCCACTGCGCCCCATGGCGCCGCGGCGCACCCTTCGGGGACCACTGATAGTGTTGCCCACGAGACGAGACTTTGGCCTGTCTCGTCTCGTGGAGTCTCGTGGAAATGCTGTCTCGTCTCGAAAATATTCGTTTGTCTTATGACACATGGTCAATCTCGTCTCGTCTCGAATTTTTAAAAGCCTGTCGGGCCTCCCCCATGGCGCAGTGGTAGCGTCATTGCCTTGTAATCGAGCGGTCCCGGGTTCGATACCCGGTGGAGGCACAAGTGGTTCGGATCCCACTTTAAATTGTAGGTCCAGTCCCGATTAGCCTTACTGTGCATAAAGTGGACTTAAAACAGCAACTCAAACATTTTAAAAGCCTGTCCCGTCTCGTCCCGTGGGCAACACTAACCACTGACTTAAGCAACTCTGGATGAAGAATTAAACCAGGATAAGATAAAAATACAGTAATCATCTATCAAAATGGGCACTGTGTACTGATATTGCACACGAAATAATAACGCTTTTCGTTAGAATGAAGTTATTTTTTCTCAATGCGGTACCCTCTGCTGTAACTTGCACCTTTGGTACCTTTCCTTGCATGAGTAGAAAGCTCGTATCAGAAACAACATCATATAATCTGTGAATTTATGTCCCGTAATAAAGATCGCTCGTTGTGCTTAATAACTCTTCTTGAAAGGCCCCTGGTGAGGCTGAAATTGCACTGCCGTGCGCTCCTCCTCCGTTCACTATGGATAGATCTCGAGTCCTTGGAAATTACCCTGAAGGCACATCGTTGATGATAAGCGAGCGAGTCTAATCGCGCTCTCAACAATTCCGACCTACAAAGTAATCACCTGTCTTGATGGCATTGTTCTTTTTCTAAATGCAATTCTGAAGGTAATTTTTGAACAATTAACGTAGTTGCTACCTGAGCTAGCTGAAACGTCTTGCTTAAACGAGTCTTTTCCGTTATCGCCCCTAGGCTGCTTTTGTGAAAGTATAGGAAGCAGCTATATTTTTAAACACGACCATCTTCTTGCTGCTTCCTCTCTTCACATCTGAAAAGTAAATGCTATTGATATTATTCGATGACTAAACGATTTCCTAAATCTTAGGAGCCCTTTTTTATTTCCCGTATTTATTATCTTGATATAGTTACAGTTAAGCCATACGGTATTTATAAATAAATAAACAATATTAATGTAAATAATGACATGATACAATTGCATACTGTGCGAAGAGTGTATCTTACTAGACTACCAATAATCATGACCTGTAACGGGGTAAAACACAATCTCGGAATAAAATAGTCAGTTTCCCATTGTATACATTGCTTATTGGAAAAGAATCATCTCGCAGTAAATTGTAGGGCTGCCAAGTGTATTCTCGCGTGTTTTCCTTTCAACTTTCTAAGTTGGTAGTCAAAGTAAAACTCAAAGAAATTTCAATGGCTGTGTCCGGCATTGGTCAACAAATAAAGGCCCAATCATTCTGCACAACAACACTCGACTGCACTTCGCTCAGTCAACACTGCAGAAGCTGTGAACGAATTAGGCTTTGAAACTCTGCTTCACCCACCATACTCAACGGACCTGTCACCAGTCGACTACCACTTCTTCAATCATCTCGACAACTTCCTACGAGAGTAACGCTTCAACAACCAGGATACAGCCGAAAGCACGTTTCAAGAGTTCGTCGACTCCATAACAGCGGATTTTTATGCTACCGGAATATATAACTTGTTTCTCATTGGCAAAAAATGTGTTGATTGTAATGGTTTTAATTTTAGTTTAATAAAAATAAGTTTGAACCAAGGTATACCATTTCAAAGTGGCTGTTCAAAATCGGCCATTATTTTTGCATGAGACTAATAGTAAACTCTGCTGTGGAATGCCACATAACAGGCTGATAGGAAGGGACCATTACCTCAATAGGCCTCTTAGTAGAAGTTGTCAGAGAATATATTAAAGCATAATTATACCTACATACAGTAGTTGATTTCATATTCATGAGTTAATGCATTTGGAATGAAATTTTCCCATCAGTGATAATTCTTATCTATTTCTATACGATGCCAATTATTAAGAACTCGGAATGTTCATTTGCATCCAAATAGTATATTTTTTTAAGTTTACTCGCATTAGACAGACAAAATAAATAATCGTGAAATGTAATTTCATATCGTAGTTATATCGCTATGTAAATTATTTTGATTTGAATCGAAAAAATAATTATCCTTGCAGATAGATAGATATTATCAAAGTCCATACCAATTTAAATGCAACTGGTAATTTATCTACGTTGTTCTTTATTTCATATCGTACTTGCCAAAACTGAATCCGAACTGCTTAACTCTTATTCAAGGATGAAATGTGCAAATGATGTGCTTGTCTTAATCAAATGTTACAATCTAGTGTATATAATGAAGTAGATTTTCAACAGATGAAAATGCACCTAATAATAAATAGACTTGACTCTACGTATGATACACCGGGTGGAGGCACACAGTGGTTCGGATTCCACTTTAAACTAGGTCCAGTCCCGATTAGCCTTACTTTACTCAATCAATTAATCTACTTATGATGCTAAACGAGGTATTGAAAATAGAAAAATAGAGCAATACACGTGTTCGAAACTTTTATTTGAAGAAACACACAGGTTAGGATTTATTACAATGGGTAAGATCCTAAACTTGAAGCTAGTCTGCAAACACAAGAGAACAGCAGGTTTTTTTTTTGCCTTGGGTGTTTTCAGACTGAGATGACCAGCGACAAACAACGAATTCAGCGTTTCACGGTCACCCACAACTTCCGCTCGGCTGATGTTCTCATTTCGGCTAATTTCAAATCACTAAAGACAGCCTTAAAAATTGCTGTTGTGTATTTGCACTAGTACATAGAATATATCCTGCTTCTGACAAGTATATACCCTAGGCCTCCCCGATGGCGCAGTGATAGCGTCGTCGCCTTGTAATCAAGGGGTCCCGGGTTCGATTCCAGGCGGAGGGACATAGTGGTTCGGATCCCACTTTAAACTGTAGGTCCAGTCCCGTTTAGCCTTACAGTGTATAAAGTTGACTTAAAACACCAACTCAATCAATCAAGTATGTACCCTGACTTGTTAGGAGTGTAGGGAGCGACGGAGAGGGCCTTATGGAAGGGGCCGTCTCTTCATCAGATGCATCGATGCGCCCATAACTAGAAATGTTAAATTGGACATCGCTGAAGCAGTCAACCGTATGGTTATGAAACGTGTTTTTGTTTATTTTTTTAAGTCAATTTCTAGAAGAATGTATGAGCATCTATCGAGGTACCAGTGTTAATAATGCATTACGTAATGTTTACCCATCGTTCCAATTTGACCAGTGTGATAAAGGAAAACCTAGTTGGCTACGCCATGTGGCGCACATTACACGCCACAGTTCAACATCCAGGTTGCAACAGAGGAAATTAACTCGAGTTGTTACGAGTTGGATTACTCCAGTTTGCTCTCTGCGTTAGTGGAAGTGGCATTTAATCGACGGCTATTCGTATTAGTGAGTCGCTACCACTTCCATCTCCTCTAGTGGAACTAGCCACCGAGGGATTTCCTTCCGTGTCAAGTTTCGGCCGGTGCTAGTACTTACTCTTGTGTACCATTTTACAGTGCATCTCTTCATGGCAGCGTTGTAGGTTATTGTATGTACAGTAACGGTCACTTCTGCGTTGTAACGACGTCATTGTTTTTCAATGGGGTCGTAACAATATGGAAGTGTCAATGTCCATGCTTATTCGTATACCCATGGCGCGCCTACAACTCTCGCAAAAGAGGGGCATTTATGACCTCGAAACAGTAAAGTATGACCCAATTTTTTTAAAAAAATTAACAATTTTTTAAACATTTGTCACGTACACAAACTGCGTTGCTTTTCTTTGAAATAAAGGACCATAGATGGCAGCATGCAAGAGGAACAACGGTTATAAAAGATGCTTCATAAATAAGTTTGGAAAGTGGGTAAGAGATGGCACCACCCAGGAGAACTTATACGATTGTAAATAGAGACAACGGAAAGAGCAGATGTGATGAAATAACGATTGTATATATTAATACTAATTATAAGGAAATAAATAAATAAGTTTAAAATAATAACAGGATATAAATAAGGAGAAAGGGGAATTATCATTCAGTAATGACATAAGCGATTAATATACAAAGGTAAAGAAGTCGAATTGCAATTTCGATTTTGTGTCTATTACAGTTCCCACGAACTGAGAGTTTCGTGCGGCTGTTGGGTTGTTTTCCCCAGGTGTAGCGCCATTTTTCGGCAGCACCCAAGCACATTTGGAGGCGCATACATTGTAGCTCCAAGTTAAGGTTAGCGCCGGCCAGGCGGCGATCTTTAACTAACCCCTTTCTCTTTGTTTGTCTGGGAGATCGATTTTCTTCATATTTACGTCAATTTGGATAAGATCGACAAAGAAGCCCAGAGAAGAAAAAATACACAATATGTAATAATTACAAGAAGAAGCAGCATATGTAATTATAAGAAGAAGAATTAGTAATTACAAGAAGATGAAGCCTTAGTAGTTATAAGAAGAAGAGGCCTTATTAATTATAAGAAGAAGAAGCCTTAGTAGTTATAAGAAGAAGATGCCTTATTAATTACAAGAAGAAGAAGCCTTATTAATTATAAGAAGAAGAAGCCTCAGCGATTACAAGAAGAAGAAGCCCAAAGAAGATTGGCTACAATTAATAAGAAATAAAAATAGAAGAAAAATATTGTATAAAAAGATTTCCAAAGTTATCTAATATTTGTACATGATTATTCAAGAATATATTACGAATTGTACCCTCCGTAGTGGGTTAAATCTATTTTTTCTTTCCATATATTCGTAGTGTTAGTCACCCTGATCTGTGCCCAGAGGTATCTCATTGTTTCTACCCTGTGCTAAGCTGGCAGATGCTCACGTGAGAGGACGTGGCACATTTACCTATTAATAGTTCATTAACAGGTATTGACTCAATTTTGGTTTGTATGTTAATGCATGAACGTGTAAATTGTTCGAATTTAATATAACTCGCTCGCGAAGGGGATAATGCCCCCTGAACACCCCTCTGTAAGAAACATTCTGAGTATTGTAGAATTTGCAAATACATGCAATTCAAAATCATTTTTTGAAAGAAGTCGTTCTATCCCGTATTGTGGCTTTTCACAATACATCCGAATGAAATGAACAATAAATACTTGTCCAGTAAGTTCACAGTCAGGAAGAGAAAAATTTTCACCTGTCAAAACTTGAAAAGTAGCTGTAGGAGTTATTGCTCACTATCTATTTTTTTTCTTGCAAATGTTTTCTGGTTATGTGTGAAAACGAAGCGAGCAGAAATAATCAATAATAATTAAAATATCAAACATAACGAAAATGCTATTGCCTTCTGGAAAATTTTAAAAAGTTCAAAATTACTAAAATTGCCCGAAAATGACGTATCCCTGGAAAATGACGATATTTTTTAATGCCTTTATTTAACCAATTATTTCATGACATATTTTTGTATAGCTATTCGATCAATCTTAGTACCTTGATATATGTATATATAAAAATAATATTATATTGTGTGTGTATGTGTGTCGTTGGAGTTAGAAGTAAACATATAAATAGTCGAACTGATGTAAAAAGGAATCAATTCCGTATAGTTGTATGCTACAAGATAAACGTGTTACTGATGTTTACGCTAATGACAGCTGTATTACTATTCCTCCCATTCTGCTAATTGCACTCCAGTGCAATCCATGGATGTGAGCATTTTGGATGCTAATAACCGCAATGGGTAAGTGTTTGCCTTTGATTCCCACGCCTCTACATACGTATACTTGCTCAAATATCAGTGGAATGCATTAATGCAGAATTGCTCAAACTGTTGACCCTGCACTCCAGAGAATCACTTGATTTTCAGGAGATCCAAATAATTATCCAAATCAGTTGAGATGGTGTCGCGAGTTCTGAATGCATCGTTACTATAATTTGTGTCTTGAACCATATCATACCATCGAATGTTCTGCGATCGAAGTTTATATTCTTTGTCCGAAAAATATTCTGTGCGTTCCCACATTAAACAAGTTGTGTTTGAAATAAATGATAAATTTTCTCTTTATCCACACTTTCAGATAAAGTGGAAGTGCAAGGGACATGAAGAAAGTTGCAATAGCCATATGTTTCATTATACCCTCCTCTTTCAGTGGCGATACAACCCAAATCCAGGGTTGCTACAGGTCGTGAGAGTTGTAAATAAATTCAATTCCTGTCCGGGAGAGAAAATCGGAAAGCGTAAATGGGTTCTGGACTGTAAGGAACCTTTTTATCATTAGAGTATTTCAATTCGGTCCCGGAACCTTTTCACTGGATCAATTTAAGTACGGTCCGCGTTCGGTATTGAAATGAGACAATACGAAACTTAGAACGAATTTAAATTGTGCGAGAAAAAAGGTTCCGGTCTTGTTATGGAACCAATAGAACCAATTAGAATTAATGGGTTCCTGGAAATGTAACAACCCTGCTTTCAGATGAGGGCATCAGGTGAGCGTTTTCTTCTTAAACCCGTTACTTACACGTAGTCGCCGAAGTGAGAAAACGCGTTAGGTTGCCTTACAATAATTGTACTCGTATGATCAAGAATTTAGAAATCTAGGAGATACTTACTTACTTCTAACACTAATATGTTGATACTTCACCGTTCTAAGTTATACATGTAATTCAATTTCCACGAAAAGTGGAGTTACGCCACTTGTGCTCTTAACCCCTCATTTGTTTCTTTGCTCACCTTATCCATACAAGTGACAGTAACTGGTCCACTCTGAAAGAGGCAAAAGTAAGCATCAAAGATTTTACAGGTTTCGTCGAAGATTGAAATTTTGTGGAAAACATTTTGATCAGTAAAATAATTATAAACAATAATAATGTCGATACAACTGTAAGTCAAGTTCTGATTAGTCTTATATTATATGATCGAGTGAACTTAACAAACAAACCTCTGAATTTGTTACTTGATTAATGTTTAATAATTGTAATAAATTTGCCACTTTCTAACACTGAAACCGGTGTTACCTCCCATGTGTTTTGTGTAGCGTGTAATTTACACACTCACAAGATCCAGAGATTTACAAGTGTGTCCCTTACTCTACGGGCTAACGAGAAGTTGTGCGATCATGGGCTTATTAACTTCTTATCAAGTCTTTCGTAATCTGCCGGCGAGAAAAATTTCTGATGACACCTACACAAAAATTTTGCATTGCAGACTGTATCCTTTCTGTGTAAATTTCCTTCCTGTTTCCATCGTGGACTGATGATTCAACAAATGCAGTAACTAATTTTGTACCTGCGCCCCACTCCGTTTATTACTGCCCAATATATTTATTATTTATATTTTTCAATGCAGTATTTTACAGCCCCGTGTTATTAATGCCTTAGATTATCGTTATGCGGGGAATAGGTTTTTTATTTGTAGTGTGAAAACTTCGGACTATATCGGACAAAAAATATGGGTATTTTTTTTCTTTTATCCTGAAATAAATTTATAACGCCCTTACAGTGAAGAACACACTGAAGATATCAGTGGAGAATATCTCCACAAAAGATTTCCACTGACGATACTAGCTTCCTTCTTTCTGTGGACGCTTTAGTTCTTTTTCACCTTTGCAGTGTTTTCCTAAAACTCTAAATCAATAGAAGGACGTTTTTTGTCTCTTGTAATAAAGTGCCGAACCGTCCTTGATTTACAATTGCCATTTATGCTAAACACTGAAATGTAATAATTCATACCAAAGTAGGTCACAGTGCAGTAGATTTGCACATGCAAATCTAGACCTGGTAGTTGTCCCGCAAAGAATTCGTTTTTACGTAGTTTGATCACTTCAATCACATTTGCTCAATTCGTGCTATTGCGGGTTGTGCTCGTTTCGAATTATGCATTTAGCTGATAACCTTTGGTCTCTTGTCATTGAATATGCACTTTGAGGTGAAGACACATGTCCATGTTGAATATGTAATGCATTGGATCCGGTAAAACGGTTAATCAATTCGTAGCACAGTCCGCAACGTGTTACCGATTCATACTCAACATGCAGCCTTTTCTGCTTAATCTTTAAATAAAAGTAACATGTTTAAAAAATCTTTTCACTAAAAATTATAGATAAAAAATCGGATTGGACTCATTGTTTTATATATTTCATAATCCCTTTTCTTAATTTAACCACTGATCGGCGATAACTTTGCATAGGAGTAGAGTTTGACACATGTATGCCATAAATTCAACAGGTGTGGCAATAAATTTCCCTTCGGATCTGTTGCTGCTTCCATGGCTGGTGATAAAAGTTGGGAAGTGCGCACACGTAGGCCATAAACTTGTGGATACTCTGATCCTATTTTATCTGTTTTTGACTTACGAACGTTCGGGAAATCCACACTATCTATAGTGGAAATTGTCACGATTACTGGTCGTCTACTGACGAAGAATTCTGTTAAATTTGGAAATTATGAGGGATTTACAGGTGCTACAAACAGAAACATGTTAAAAACTGTCAGTTCTATAAGCTTCTCAATTAGTAGGCGAGTTGTAGTATATAATATCAGGGAAATGTTTCCGTATATTCAGAAAATATCTTATTTTTAATTATTTATTTTAATCTCTACTGAGTGTAAAGTTAGTTCACTTGCCTTGAAGATACTCTAATTTGTCTTCAGAAGTTACACCGTCTCCAAACACACACTTCACCCTTGATACATTATTCTACGTCCTCTTTTAAATGCCAATAGTGGAAATAGGCACACAGTCGAAATAAGATAATTTTAAGCACAATAGATTTTACTGCTGTACTCTGGAACGAGTTTCAGAATTTAAAAACATACAAATCTGTTCTCGGCAACAAAATATTCATTTAGGGTCAAATCCAGGCTCCAGTAATGATACAAGTAGAATGTTTCATTACTTTTACCACAAAACCTTCGCATTTGACGAGACTTACTTAATTATTGTTTGTTGTATGTAGAATATTTTCTTAATGTGTTTGAAGGATTTTAGAGAGAGCAAGCAACAAGGATTGAATTAATAAACCAATTAGGTAAAATTGTAGTGATTTTACGTTTTCGTCTAATTTTCCAGCGGAATCTGCTTCACCGTCGTCTTGATATGAAGGAGAATCATTTGGGCTTTATTGAAAGATGACCGTGAAAGGAAAATATTCTGTGTATCAAAACAATTTAATCCGGACATAGGGATTTCAAGCTTGTTTACTTATCATTGAGGTTGTCCGTATCGAACGAAGGTACCTGTAAATTGTGAAACTTGAATCGTAATTTTATGCCGAGGTCTCTGGTAGTTTTGACACTAGTGACGTAATGCCGGACCCTATGTAGACATGGTTAAAATTACAATCGACAAATAACTTCTTTGTAAATGGATTTATTGGTGGGCCTACAGTAACCAGAACCTCGCGTTAATTTTGAAAATAATTTCACTAACCTTAACAGCTTGAACTCTCTACAATTTACAAACTGACAGTAATTCGGGGACAATTCATCGTTACAGTTCCATGATGTAAGTATAATTGATTTCAGCCGTATCTGTGCAACACTTGATAATCTTTCGGATTATTCACGCGTACACGCATGTAATACAGGCCTCCCCGATGGCGTAGTTGTAACACGGTCACGTCAAAATAAAGGGGCCCTAGGTTCGATCCTTGGAGGAGGTACAGTGCATAGTTTTTCGGATTGTACTTTAATGTACAGGCCCCAGTTCTGATTAGTATATCTTTGATTATCTGTATTCTCTGGCGGATAGCACAATTAGTGACATCACGATAGACACCGTCAAGGCGCAGCCAAAGGATTTAACTCTGTACCGTCAATTTATTTATTTATTCATTGCTATCAATGCATAAGATAGCATTAAAGATATAATTCGGAACCCTTGTCCAGAGGCACCAGTGAAACAGAAAGTAAAATTCGTGTGGGTATTAATATGTCTGACAAATTTACAATTCATGATGGGTTAAAACAAGGAGATGCATTATCTCCATTGCTCTTTAATTTTGCCTTAGAATATGCTGTTAGGAAGGTAAAAGAAACTAAAGAAGGACTAAAATTAAATGGTGTGACTCAGTTGTTAGCATATGCAGATGATGTAGACTTACTGGGGGATGATGTGAATACAATTAAGAATAATGCTAAAATATTTTTCAAAACTGCTAAAGAGATAGGTTTGGAAGTTAACAAAGAGAAAACTAAATATATGCTTACAGGCCGAAACCAAGTGTTAGGTAATAATCAAAATCTAATTATTGATAACAACTCGTTTGAACCAGTTTCCAAATTCAAATACTTAGGAGTAATATTAACAAATGAAAATTATATTAAAGAGGAAATAAAAAGTAGGCTTAATTCAGGAAATGCATGTTACTTCTCTCTTCATAAACTTTTGTCTTCTCGTTTAATATCTAAGAAACTAAAAGTTAAAATATACAAAACCGTAATTTTGCCTGTAGTATTATATGGATGTGAAACTTGGTCCCTTACATTGAAAGAGGAACATAAATTGAGAGTATTTGAAAATAAGATCCTTAGGAAAATCTTTGGACCTAAAAGGGATGAGGAGACAGGTGAGTGGAGAAGGTTACATAATTTAGAAGTACATAATTTGTATTCATGTCCAGATATTATTAGAATAATTAAATCAAGAAGACTTAGGTAGGCAGACCATGTGGCACGAATGGGAGAGGAAAGAGGAGTATACAGGATTCTTGTTGGGATACCTGATGGTAAGAGACCTGTAGGAAGGCCAAGACGAAGATGGAGGGACAACGTTGAGATGGACCTAAGGGAAATCGGTAGGGATGGAAAAGAGTATATAGAACTTGCTCAAGATAGGGAAAGATGGAAGGCCTGTGTTGCTGCAGCCATGAACCTTCGGGTTTAAGAAGGCTAGGGAGTTAGTTAGTTAGTTAGTTGTCCAGAGGCTTCCATGTAGTACACCCTGGACTACATTTTGCAGGCTAGTGAGGCTCTGGTATCTGAACTCACGGCAAGTTGAATCCTTCGTGGATCTCGTGTTGTGTGCTGTCCTTGTGTGTTTACCCTTCCGTCCATTTCATGTTATTACCATTTATACTCATCTTCGCGATTAGCCAAAAGTGGCAGAAAACCAAAGTATAATAACTTGCCCGGAGGGGCTTCCTAAACAGGGTGGGATGAAAGTCGCTTTCCCCAAAAATGTACATTGCTCATTTCTGTGGGGAAAGCATCTTCTATCCCACCCTGTATTGAATAGTAGGTAGCATATCAAAAGAGAAAAACGTTGAGTTAATAAAGGCCTTGTGAGTTATGCTAGCTGTGAAAATTTACCTGTGTTTTGTATGTAGCGCCACCTTACCTATGTATTTATCATTATAATGCACCGAAATCGAGACAACAAAACGATGAGACCCCGTGTCGTTTCACTACCGTACCATATATTTCTGCTCGCACGCGGTATGCAGAGTGCCACACGTTCGTAATTTTCTTGCAATTTTCTTTATCTCGGCAGCAGCAAATAACTGCGAGCAACATGGTTCGCGTCTCGTCCTTCTGGTAATGCGAAGTTGCCATTAGTCGACGCCACAAGGAGCTGGATCGTCGCCAGCTCGAAATTAAAGTGGCACCCGGCGCACGGAAACATGCAGGAGTGGTTCGCTTTCAGGGGAAATCGTCAGTTTCTGCAAGAGAATTCCCTCGCTGTTTTCCCTTTGGTTGTCTAATTTTCTTTTTCTTCCTGCAGCATAGGAAACGATTACATTGCGCCCCCCTTCTTCTTGTCCTTAGAAGGGTTAATTGCACGTTCCTGCGCTGCGGATTCTCCTCGCTGGAAAATTAACACGTTTTGGTGTAACGGTTCCAGGTCCCACTTCTAGTTCCTAAGTTGATGCCTGCGAGAAAAAAAAATATCCTCGGCATTAGATAGCGTTGGTGAGAATCGGACAAGTGAGGCAGGAATTTGAAGTGCGACATAAAAACGCATTTGTTGAAGAGTTATTGTTGTTATTTGTTTAATTTAACAATAGTGGCGTTATTATTATTCATCTAATTTAACATTAGTCTAGGCATGGTCATACGAACAGAAAGCCTCAAGAGTCTCCCACATTCAGTGTGTAAGGGGTGGTGACCTTCTGGTAAGCCACACAAAAGTCAACCTTACTTCCACGTAGTACACTCCATTAACTGCAATGTTGCAGACCAACGAGGCTCTGGCGTCTGAACCTACGGCCAGTGTAATCCTCCGTAGTGATGTATTGTCCTGTCTTTGTCCATGTGTGTTCTGTGTGTCCCTTTACAGCCTCAGCTTTTAATAGGTAAGGATATTTTTGTTCTCAGAGACAGTATAGTTTAAGCTCGTGTTAAACAATGAATGAATGAATTCGTTTTAAAAATTGAATTAGCAAGTTTTTAACAGGGATATTTTGTTTTCTTGTCAAAGGTCTGTCCTCAATATCCTCGTATTGAGTGACGGGCAAATATGTTGAAGTGCACATAATACCAAGTTCAGTCAGTCAGTCACGGAGGCACATGCACTGTGGTTGAGGTCCACTTTAAATTGTACATCTAGTACCTTTTCCCCCATCTCACCATTTATTTGTCTTAGACACATACACATTACACTCGACTACATGTTATGTAGAAGATGAGAAGGAGAAAAAGAAGAAACCAATGATAAAGTGTATCTTGGGAATAGGACTTGTGGCCACCAAAAGTCCTTACATTATAGCACAGATTGTAAAGGTTCTATTCAACCCCTCTTTAGTCAGTTGGTCTTCCAGTCTTCCAGGTGGTCTCTTAGAAACAGATTTCCAGTTATTATTATTATTACACTGGTCAACAATGATTTTGTTAAGTGAATAATTTTCACTGATTATTATGTTCTTTGGTATGCTGATTCTGAATATGAAGTCAGAATTTCTCTATCGGGCTCCATTTTTTCTTTGAAACGCGTTTACATTTTTCTCTCCTTGTAGCTTATTTTTACCATTAAGCTCTATTACAGTAACAAAAGTACAAGCATCATGAGTTCCAAAACATGAATGAAAGTGACTTGCTTTGGTTAAAACGTTTCTGCGCAAGCCAATCACTGATGACAACAATGATAAAATACTGGTTTATTACCATCAGGATAAACAGCAATAGTAATAATGTTCAGTTGAAATCGAATTCTCTTATGTTTGTGACATAAATACGTTTTTTGCTTCTAATTTGTGCATATTTTGTGTTATATACAGTGTTCATATATTTATATATGCTTTATAGATGTGTTAACCACCCCGAAACAATTTCTGTTATATTTGCGGTGAGTCATTGGCGGGTCCAGAAGTAACAGTTGGGAGGGGCGAATTTCAGTCGAGTGCCTCACCTCACCCAGAAGCTTTTCTAACCTACACTTGCACTGTTTTATATAAACAATTTATTGTACTTTAAAAGAGAAACAAGCTGACTTCCATGTTCTAGAGATGAGAGTATTGATTTACAAAAATAGGTGTGCAGGGGTGGAATATATGTTTTTTTTTGTGTGTGAAAAGAAAAAAAAATAGTAAAAAATTAGATAGTTCTATACTCATTTATTAAACATGCGTATTGGTAGCGGATAATCCCTATCGCCCTCCCCGGGGATTATGAGCCTGCTGTGAGTCGACTTCGAAATCTCAAAGAAGAAACACAATTCCAGTGATTAGGAAATCATATGAACTATATTTTGGCTGCAAAATAGGTTACAAGGATAAATCTTGGGCCCCTCATATCTGCTGTGCTCCATGTGAGACACTGTTATGTGTGTCTGAAAGAGTTTGTCACATGCCTTTCAGAGAGGCCATGGTGTGGAGATAACTATTGAACCACTCAACGGATTGCTGTTTTTGCGTTACAAAAATCTCTGGAAATACTGCGAAGACTAAGCATATCGTGAAATACTAATATACTATATAATATATTACTTCTGCCGGAAGGGCTGTGCCTCACAGCCCAGCTCTTCCCATGTTTGAATGAAGCTGAGGTGGCAGCAAGGGGATCATTCCAAGAAGTTGTAAAGAATTTCCTCGGAAATTACAAGGCAGATAAGTACTCGTACAAAGAACTTGTAAGTGTGAGCTTCTTGATAACTACAGAAACCATTTGTTGGTCGAACATGTGGGCTTATCCCCCTCCAACAACGGCAGTGTGACTAACCTTGAGAATGCTTCCATCAGGAAATATACATCATGGAATGCCTTTACAAAGGTAACTGGATCCCACGAACGTTAGAAGACTACTCCTGGACTCTCAATTGAGACGTTCCTCAAGCTTCAGAAGCTTAACAAAACCGAAAGTCCTTTAGAAGTACATTTTAGGCCAGTATACAGAATATGTTACACACATTAGTTTCAATAAAGTAAGGTTATTTCGTTACAACAAAAAATGTGTATTACAAAACATCTGAGCCCGATAGAGAGAAACGGTGAACAGATTTTAAATCAGCGGGAAAATCCTATAAGAATCACCTTTTCTTTTCCATTTAACAGAGAAAAAGTTAAAATTTGTGGTCCAGTGTTATTATTGTCGTTAGTTATTCTTTCCTATGATGTTTATTGTGAATTGTTGGTGTCTTGAAAAACGTAGACCTGGGAGGACTTGAAACAAGATTTTCTAATCTTTCAGCCACGAAACGTTGCATTCTAGGTCTTTCATTCGTTGTACGTGAATGCATTTGCAGGAACTGGAATAATACCTTCGATAACATAAATGAAAATAAAAGCAACTGAATGATTAATAGTGTATAATTGTCGCAAATTCTAACTCTCTTTGCTCTTCCATAAGCCAGAAGACCTGCGCTTGCATTAGCGATGAGCTCAAATATCTACCGAAATTGGTTTGCATGATGCTTTTCTCGCTGGTGGTCGTATCTTCATACCTGCCTCCACAGTCGGTCAAAAGCTCATTTTCATCCTGTTGGAGATTGGTCCTGCTTCCCTCCCCCTCTGGTTCACCGAGAACCTTTGATGTCACGAGGCCAAATGATAAAACTTCTGGTGGCTGTTGATGTAAGGGGCGCTTGTGTGCTTTGTGTCTCTGTGTGTGTCAGCTTTACGGACACATATTGTGAACCCTTGCCACAGGTACGAACAAAGATCCTTTGCAGCTGACTCTTTTTTACTGTAGGCGCTTGGAAACACAACATTCCCATTCTTTATTGGTGAAGCTAGTGTATCACAAACCCTGCATCATCGTGTTCATGTTTTTCACATCTAATATTGCGTAGTCCTTCTGGCCTGTGTCAGCTTCTGGATACTGGGTTTCATTATTTTCTGCACACCAAATTACACGCACACTCATTTTTATCGTCAAAGGCAGGGAAAGATTAAAGCACGGAAAGGATGAGATATTAAAAAAAGAAAATACCTTTTTCGGTATCTATATTTGTAACAGCTGTGTGATATAAAACTCATTTTAAAATAGTGTAGTTGAATCGAACTTTTGTTCATATATTTATGTGTACCTTTTTGTGGAGCTCTCATGGCTCGAACCCTTCCAGACATGCCATATCCTCTTAGATATATTATTGTTGAGGCTCAGTAGCAGCCCTATAGACTTTAGAATTTTATTTAGTAATGAGTATTCCCGAATTACGTCGGATAGCTTTTCTGACCATGCATGACGTTCAGATACATTTAGGTAACGTTGTTTAATTTTGCTCCGAGTTTCTACCACATTTGTCTAATTGCGCAATGATGATGACACATGATCACTAGATGAAAGTGATGAGGATACAATACCCATTGTCAAAACACAGAGCACAAACCCACAGTGGAGATTTTAGCTCTGTATTCAAGCGCCAGAGCCTCGTTAGTGCGCAAGAATGCAGTCCAGAGCAGTGGCATAAACTGCGTGCCAGAGAGGTAGTTTTGGATAGTTTTCCATATACATAAAATTTTCCATATACACAAAATTTTTCATATGCATAACAACTTTTATACAGTACAGAATGTCCCACATAAAACCGGTACGTACCATATGTATAGTTCATTACGGGCGTACCGGTTTTATGTGGGACACCCTGTATAATATTAGCTACTACTCGCGTGATGACACAACTCGGTGATGAGTGTGTGGCTTAACTCGTCATCTGAGCAACCACCTCCTACAGAGGGGGTAGCACGCGCTTCCGTGGGTATAGCATTGGATTGTTCGCGACTGGTCCAGGGCATATCTCGTGGAAGAGACGTTAAGTGCCTTCCGAAAAGGTCCTCATACGCTCCACTTAAGATTGTCCAGACAGTTGTAACAATATCTCCTTATTAGTACGAAGTAATGCCACAGATTCGGACCTGAGAACACCAAGGTGTTGGAAATTTTGCCGAATAAATCAGCATCCAAGTTCCAATGTTATATTTCCTCTACAAGAGACATATTTAACAGATTCTTAAACAAGGGTCGCGCAGGGCCGTCAGCGTAAGTGCCTTAAGTACGTAATTAATTGTAAGTGAAGAAACCTCTCCGGTGATGAAGGCAAGGAAGTTCAAGCGATGCCATTACTCCTGCAGGTAAAGCTGGAGGAGCGTTAGGTGGAACTGGAAAGCAGCGTCCCTACACCTCTTGCGAACCTCACTTATCATGTTATAAAATTGAATTATTGTTCCCCTGTCAAAAGTCGAGCGCCTGCGAGTGAACGCTCGTGAGGCGCAAATTTTCTCCTGCCATTAATAAAAAAGAACCAACACGGTAATGTGAAAGTTATTTCCCCGACTGTTGTGTTCCAAATTTGGCTTTGGTTTGCTACAGATATCGCAATACCTGCATTTGAATCCGCAATACCTGCATTTGAATCCAATGTGAATCGCAAATGCTTCTGTAGCTTATGTTTCATCCATTATTTTCATTGTAGCCATTAGGTAGAAAAGGGTAACGTAAAATACGAGATATTGAATTTTTTGTAAAGTGCATATAAGTTTTTATAAGAGCCCGGGTTTCTGTGCACTAGAAACTGGCAAAAGGAATTAAGAATGTGGAAAATAGGCACGATAATAGGTCCTAAAAATAAAAAAGGGCATATAAAAGGCTTTCACTTGTAATATTGTGAGTAATGGATTCGTGAAATTCAAATTCTCTCATCCAAAATTTAAACATTTCCATAATGCATGTATTATAACAATTGTATAAATTTTGATTTAACGGAATCATTCTTCATTTTCAAAACAGAAGAGAATACACTTATGTTTTTTAACTTCAAATAGTAGAAGAGGTTTAGTGTTTGTAACAATTGCTCTGCATTCACATAGGAACTGGAAGGGTCTAAAGGGTGACTCTTCCTGAGGATATGCAAATGTCAACCTCAGTTCCACGTAGTACACCTTGGACTGCATTTCCAGACTTTCGAGGCTCTGGCGCCTGGAGTTACAGGCGGTATAATCCTATGTGGTGCTCGTGTTGTGTCGTCCATAGATTTTTGTGATTGTCCCTTCACCCACCTCATCTTCGCGATTAACCAAAAGTGGCAGAAATACGAATTAAAATCAATCAATCAATCAACCAATCGAGAAGGGAATTATAACGCCCAGGTCCTTGGAATGTTTGATATCGAGGTCGTGGATCGACCGCTCAACGCGCTCGGTCACAAGAGCGGTCAAAAGCAGTGACGAACTGCAAAGAGCGAGAGGATGATTTTTTTTTTATCGCCACGTACTATGCAGATTGAAGATCGCGTTGTTCTAAGTTTATTGAGTATTTATTATTAAGGTCTAGGAGGGAAAGCACCTTCATGTACAGTATGTCCTGAATCCGCCTGTTAGGAAACCTACACAAAAAGGGCACAAAAACCACTTTTCGCAATTGAACTTTTTTGTACCTCTTAGGTACATTTTAGGCACTTTTATGCACACATGATTGTATTGCCTTTACTTTGGTACTCAAAGCACACGAATCTGATCACAGGAAAAACATAGGCATTTAGGACAGTATCCGCGCTCTAGTTATTTTTTGGATTGTAACTCCCTAGTAAACCACAAAACTGTTTATGGAAACGTGAGTTATCTCATAATCGTGTTATTGTTTTCATTTTATTATTATCTTATTTTTGGACCACGAGAGAAGCAGCATTCCTCAAACTCCCGTCAAAAATCATTTAGATGAAAAAAAAAGGTAGTGTTTTTTTGTTTCTCTTGGAAAATATTTTTACAACAAAGAATTGGATAATTTATATTACTATTACTAGAGTTTTGGTTTTGTAAATTCTTGCTCTCCATTAAAAGAGAAGAGAATTTTCTTTTGCATAAGTTCGTTAAATGTGTTAGTTATGAAATACTCTTTTTACCACACATTATTATGTACAAGAGCTCTCAGTATAACTCTACATATTTTCACAGCATACAGAGGATATCAAGGGGAACAATTTTTCTCAACTTTTATATATATATATAAGCGCTGTTTCCATGCTATCTGCCCTCTTAAACTCAATACAATTCTCACACTCGTAATGCCGCTCGGCGACCGAACGCGTTGAAAGGTCGACTCTTGATCTCGCCATGTTTCCGGGTTCGAGTTCCGGCCTGGACATGGTTGTTCTTTGTGAGTGTTGCCTCATAAATTTTATCGTATCATCCTCATCGTTGCGACTATCCAAAAGTGGCAGACGCTAAGTAACAAAAATCAAAATATAAATTATCTCTTAATAAGCACATTTCGCACCTAAATTACCTATTTAGAAGTGTCGTTTGTTTTATGTGATGCATTTTGTACGCAATGCACTTACTTATTCATCACCGATGTTCTTTTCTTGCAGTGTAATTAACTGTTAATCCTCCGGGAGTAATAAACCGGGACAAACATTGTTTTTATTTTTATGTAATTGGGCCACAATTGACCCAACAATAGTACTACATAATAATGATAGTGGCAGTGCATTGTTGACGCTTTATGTCTCAGCAGTGTTCCATGTAAGCGTAAAGAACACCGTTAACAAAGCCGCGTGCGGTTGGCAGTTCCCATTGATCCGTCGCTACGCGTTGCTATTGTGTAGCGGCACGAAGTAGCGTAGCGCCCATTAACCCGTTGACCCTACTTGTCGTCGCCTATAAACAGCGCCATTTATCTGGCGGAACCCCCGAACTAATCTCCCACATGGTCCGAGCATAGTTTCATTATTTTGGGATTTTTCTTAATTCCGACCATTGCTTGCCATGTCACGTAGGCTTGTTTATCGCATGTAATAGCGCAACGCTCCAGACATTTTCTAGCTGGGTAATAACCACTGCGGTGGATGATTCGGGTTTGTTTCCACCCCTTCCTAGATGGCGCTTGTAAGTTTTTTGGGGAAAAAAGCAGAAGAGCGGTAATAACCAGTCGGCTGTGTTGCGTCGAGCGTTGTCGTGCTGCAACGAGGCCGTAAAGGATTTAAGGGGAAATTTATGTAGGCGTCCGCGGAATTAATGAACATGAATGTGTCAAACCGGCTTATGTTCATATTTATATCAAGTAGCCGAGACACCTCATCAGGCCCGGCTCCAGTTTTCTCGAAAGCAGGGAGGGAGACGTCTTCGCGGTGTCTGCTGACCCGGAATTCCGGGAAGTATTGTTGTTTTTGCGCCGCAAAATTCGAACTTCGGTTCTTCGCGAAACTATTGTATAATGTCACAGCTGTTAGTACTTAGAATGTAATTCGTACTTTGTGAGTAACATACCAAAATGAGATATCTTTAATGGAACGTCATAGAAAAAGATAGATTGCTTGCGTGCTGTTTTTTGGCAAGTATAAACAAAAATTGTAAGTAGCCTTGGCTATAGATTTGTAAGATTTGGTGACTTCTGAATAATAAATCGTTTCTCACTTCTTTAAACAAATGTTTGGTCACAAGTTCCTTGGATGTGTGTGTTCATCCGAACATATCTCTTTCTGTGCACTTTTATTTCTTTTATATAATTATAGCAAGGCAGTTTGACTGTAGAATTAGGCTACTCTGTAGACTATAATAGTGTAGATGGGTGCCATTATAAAATCAAGATTAAAATATTTCGAGAATGTAGACAGAATCTATAAAAAACGGGTTCTGTTGGCAGAATTTGCTATTGTGTTCAAAACTAGTGGAATGAATGTGGCAAAGGTAAGTTCGGGAAAGCACACTTCATGCACAAAAGAGGAGAACCGAGTCCGTCTTTACAATGAAAATCAGATTCTAAACCGGCCAGATGATCCCTCGACAAGTGCAGTCCTGGAAAATTGAAAATAATAAATGAGTGTCTGTCGTAGGACCTAGATGCCTCCGACTACCTTACACGGCCCGTTTCTCTCTGGATAGAAGAATTATACGAGTAGTTCATTTTTTACTTCTTCATTGACAAACTTCTAAAGAATTGACCATCGCAGTATCGATCTATAGACTTCGCACACTACACCACGCACTCACGTTCGACATGCAAACACCAATCTTTAAATTGAGCTGGACATTAACCAGACGGGATTCTCGTTGCGAGCGGAAATTAAACGCGGTCTCCATTGATTATAAAGCGACAGTTCCAACCACGATATCGACTATGAATCTGTGATACAATGTTGATATCTAGGAGAGAACATTTTGGGAGAATATATACTCCAACCATGCCTACATGGCCCCAGATGTATAATAGCGTTAATGGAAATTCTACCTTGGTACTTGTGACCACAGTTACATATTTTCGGGGCTGGGGACAGGTAAAATGTCAGAAAGAATAATTTTGGCAGTGTTCCCACTCTCCAGGAAATCCTAGAAAATGTGGAAAGGTGAGTAAAATCGACCCATGGCTAATTAAATCATGTAAATGCCACGAAATATCATTTTAAAATAGGGAAATCTCAATATAATTGTTTTACATGATTGATTTACTTCATTTCACTTCGCTTTTTTGTGCCAATTTTGGCTAATTTGCGAAGATGGGATGAGTGATGACATGATGAAATTGATGTATGGACACTCACAAACATCCATGCCCAGGCCGGGATTCGAACTCAGGACCCCTGTCGTCGTAGCACGATGTGCTAACAACTCCGCCACAAGGGCCGGCATAATTGTTTTACATTCTGTGAATAAATACATATAGTGGTTCGGATGAATCCCACTTTAAACTGTAGGTCCAGTCCCATTTAGCCATACTGTGCATAATGTGGACTTAAAACACCAATTCAATCAATCAATCAATATATATATATATATTGATTGATTGAATTGGTGTTTTATATATATATATATATATATATACACACATACACACACACACACACACACACACACACACACACACTTCACATTCGTAAACACTAATTCGCTACACCTATGTAAATATTAATATGAAGAATAATATTTTTTCTTATTTGGAACCAGTGCTTTCATCTTCCCACTCGGGAAACACCTTTAACAAAGTTGAAGTAATTCGAAATATTACAGAGAGGCTATTTTGAATCTGAGAAAATCATACTATATCTACAGAGTGAGTGGAAACCTTGCAGGGGGGGGGGGGCGAGGTAAGAATATAATGTCTGCAAGCAATGTCGGAACATAAAAAAATTACAAAGAATATCATATACCAAGAAACTATTTTATTATTACGGAACGGATGAAACAAATAAAGGAGGAATATGTTGAGAATCCTTTTTCTTTATGAGAACCCCCTTTTTCAGCGGTACTTGTAGTTTATTTTTATTCTTGGCTCTATTTGTACTAGTCTCTCCGTGTTTGCTTTTCCGGCCTCCCTACTTTGATGCACAAACAGTATATATAGGTATATAGACACACACACACAGCCACACCACCCCACACACATATATTAACATGTACACAGAAGTTCATGGAAACTGGACGATTTGAAAAGTAAGTCTACACTGTTAGGAATGACAAAGAACGTTGCTGCGCACATATCAAGCATTTTGCAGGTCAGCTGAAAAATATATCATGGCAATGTGATTTTTGTTTGCTGCCCTTGTTCGTTTAGCGTTTTCTCAATTTCGTAATCCAACATCAATAAATGTTCATTCTTGATTTTACCGCATCAGCAATAACAAAATAAACACGGTGAAAATATGCTGATGAACCCCAAATTTTAATTTCAGTTGTTCAATCAATCAATCAATCAATTTAAATAGTGGATCAGTGGAAGTGACTCCACTCTCAACCTTACTACCTAGGTAGATACTGCACTCCTGGATCCATTTCGTCCGAATTTAGTGGACAAGTGTGTTTCGGTCTATTGGAAAGCACAGAAAGTTCGACTTCTAGTATATTCCGTATGCAGCATCTCCGTAAAATTTTGGCAAGTGTGAGGCCTTTCTAACCGACAAGTACCGTCACCCTAAACCCGTTCCCTGTCTAATACGTCAGAGTCGTTCCCTTTCCATGTTGCAGAAAGCTCCACAACCTAAACTTTTTCCCTGCCCTCTTACCCTCCTGGAACTGACAGGGTTCACGGAAGACAAATAGCACCGCGGATTCCGTTAAATTCATTTTGATTCCGATTGTGTCGACTGCCGTTTCCGCTTGGCGCGTCGTCGCGGTGCCAGAAAAACTGGCCAGTGTCGATCTCTGCGGGATTAACCTGTCCCTCCAGCGCGAGACGTTAAGGTTTTTGACGCTTCCTTGCAGCTTCTCGTCACGTCCTGCGAAATCTGCCTTGACTGGGGCTTATTGGCCTGCCGGGAGGAGCTTTAAAGTCGAGAGCACGTCCCGGTCGGAGAAAAACCGGAGCAATATGGCGATGCGTGATGCTCGGCGCGGCAGATGCGAATAAAGCGAAGTTGCCCTTATGGGTCGTATAAACTCTTTTCCTCGGAATTTATAAATCCCAGTATTTCTTTGGGGGGCCTTTTGTGACAGTGGACCGTGCCGGCAGTGCAGATAGCAACACGTGAGATCGCATCTCTATGGTGCTCTTGCTTTTATTTATTTATACTTGGTTTGTCTGTTGCGGGGTGTTGGAGGAGAGGGATGCGCAGTGATTTTTCTTCTCCTTCTTTTGTCATGTGGCAAATAGTGCTCTGTTTAATCATTTTTGGCCGACCTCCGTACAGCGAGTTACGACGCCAGAGATCCTGAGTTCGAAGAATCCAGGCCTGGCAATGAGTGTTCTTTGTAAGTGTCCCTGCATTAATTTCATCACTCATTCTCATCGTCGCGATTAGCCAAAAGTGGCAGAAAAAGTCTTTGATATTATTTATTCTATTGGTACGAATGGGAGAGGAAATATGAGTTTACAGGATCCTTGTTGGGAAACTTGATGGTAAGAGACCTGTAGGAAGGCCAAGACGATGATGGAGGAATAACGTTGAGATGGACCTAAAGGAAATCGGTAAGGGTGGAGAATATTGAATTGATCATGCCCAAGATAGGGCTTCTGTTGCTGCAGCCGTAAACATTCTGGTCTAAGAAGACTAGAGAATTAGTTAGTTAGTATTGGTCTATTCACATCGGTGAATGTGTGTAATTTCGATTTATTATGTGATTCAAATGCTGTGAATGGAAAATGCAGGTGAGAGACGACCATACCTTGCTCGATTTCACAAACTTCTTTCGCCGGCTTCTTAGTCCCACTTTGTCCATATCCCCATTAATTTAGACTGCCAAGTTATTACAATAGTATCAACTTAGTATGTATTACTTTTGACTATCGGGCCTCCCCGTGGTGGTAACGTCATCGCCTTTGCAATCAAGGGGTCCCGGATTCGATACCCGGCGGAGGCACATACGCTTCGAATCTCACTTTAAACCGTAGGTCCAGTCCCGATTAGCCTATCTGTGCATAAAGTAAACCTAAAACAAAAACTCAAACTGAAACTTGAACATCTTATGAACTGCTTTCATTAACAACTGAAGCATGCAATGCATTTTATTATTTCAAAAATAAATCTTAAATTCTCTGGCTTTGTTGAATGTCCATTTACTAAAGCATGAAGAGGGCACTCTAAAATGTTATTCCAGGAATGATAAGTGTGAGAGATAATATGTACGTGGCTATCCTATTTCATTCCTACTTCTCGCCCCCAAACGGACTGAATGCTTAAGTTTGCATGCACATAGCTTTGGAAAGAGGTAGAAGGTGATGTAGATGTAATTATTTCAAGTTCGTCTGAATTAAATTAATTGCAAAACTATCGCCAACGGAGCATACACTCTGGGGATTTGTGGTTTGCGGTACCATTATTCATGTCTTTCGGCTTGTTAGACTCGCCAGATTTCATTATTGTAACATCATTGATGTCAACATTCAGCACAACTGTAGAAAATTGGTTTTATATGTCTACCATGTCGATACGTCATCCCGGTCGATATCTCAAGAACAACTAAAAGTAGAGATGGACAAGATGACATAGCAAGAGCAAACCGTGTTTTTTTTGTTTATTTTTTGTTCTTCCATACAAATAAATCGATGTGAAATGTCATGAATTATAGTTAGAAACTAAGGAGTTTATTTTGAGTCCATGTTATGTAGATATAGGCTAATCGGGACTGGATCTACTATTTGAAATGGAACCCCAAGCACTGTTCTTCCACCCCGAACCTCTTGATTACAAGGAATGGAATGTTTGTTATTCGAGTTTCCCCAAAGAAAATATCTGATGGACGTATATAAACTAGACAGTATTCAGACGTTTCATTAATCTGTATAACATTCGCCATTTAATTTTATTATAAAAAGGGGTTGGGGGAAACTAGTTGACGTATTGTCGAAAAATATTAACCAAATTGATGTTCTTGTAAAAATATATTGTATTAACTATGTAAGAGGATACTGCTCAGAAATTTACTAACCAGAATTTTTGACTCAGCAAATCTACCATTATATTTTCCATGCAATTGGATCACGTAGCCTTCTAAAGACATTACATAACAGTGACTTTTTCTAGGCATTTTTTCCATTCCTGCAGAGGGCAGAATACCGTAAGTTGAAAACAGATCACGTAGTGAGGAGTAACTGTTAAGATTACCGAAAACTTCAATTCATTGTGACACTGTAATTAGTACAAAATAATAAGTACAGTATTTTCTTAACACAGAGTGCTTAACATATTTCAGTCAGTTTGTCTTGTATAGGGTTTTCCAATAAGAGGTAGCATTGCTGTAAGAGGTAGCATTGCAGAGGTTCCAAATTTATCGATTCCTCGTCGTGCTCAAGAATTAGGGCTTAGAAGAACGACAACTTGGCGTATCTTGCAAAGAGACTTTGGTTTACACCGTATAAGATTGTGTTGACCCAAGAACTGAAGCCACTGGACCATCGTAAGCGCCGTGACTTTGCTGCTTGAGCTTTAGAGCAACTTGAAACAGATCATAATTTCGGGCAATAAATGATCTTCTCAGATGAAGCTCATTTCTGGTTAAGTGGAAATGTTAACAAACAAAATTGTCGTTTTTGGTGTGAAAACATTCCACAAGAGATTCACGAGAAGCCCTTGCATCCGCAAAAGGTCACTGTATGGTGTGGTTTATGGCATGGTGTCATCATCGGACCATTTTTTTCTTCTCCTTCCAAAACGAGGTAGGAGATGCAGTTACAGTGACTGGTGAGCGGTACCGATTTATGTTAACACAGTTTTTGTGGCCAAATTTAGATGAAAATGATTTGGAGGACATGTGGTTCCAACAAGACGGTGCCACATGTCACACTGATAATGCTACTATCGACGTATTGCAAGAACAGTTTGGTGAAAAGATAATTTCAAGAAATGCAACTGTTAGTTGGCCTCGTGATTTAACTCCTTTAGATTGCTTTTTGTGGGGTTATATGAAATCTATAGTCTATGTAGACCACGAACCCTTGATGCATTAAGATTGAACATCGGACGCTGCATTCGTGACATTAGGCCCGAGTTATTGCACAAAGTCATCGAAAATTGGGTTAATCGAATTCACTCGTGTGCACGAAGTCGAGATGGACACTTAAATGATGTGTTATTCAAAACATAATGTAATAAACTATGCTTCAAAATAATATAAAACGTTTGGTTGTATCTGATATAGTTTTTATTTTATTTCATTGTAAAATCATATCGTTCTTATTAGAAAACCCATTATTATGAGAAGTTCTTGTCTTTATCGTTAGTGCGACCCATTATTATGAGAAGTTCTTGTCTTTATCGTTAGTGCGGTCACGTTTTGTGATGCGTGTATCTAAAATGTTCAGCACTGTAGGCCCTACTCATGCAATTTATTTTGTCCCGTGGAAGGTACGAAAACCGAAGTAAAACCTTTCACAAAGTAAATTATACTTTCTCTAACGCCTCAGTAGGTCCAGTCCCGATTAGCCTCTCTGCGCATAAAGTGGACTTAAAACAACATATCGAACAGTTCAATTCAAACGCCTCAAACACCAACCCATCCTGTGTAAGCTCACAGGATGCAAGAAGAAATTGAAATAAGATAGTGATCGGAAATTAGCGTCCACGTGTTTTTTGAATGCATCTCTACCTTAAACACGTCTTTTGCTGTGCCACCTTTTCAGCTTTCTTTGTATGCCTCCTGTCAGGAGTGTCCCATCAGAACCAAAACTTAACGCGTTATAAAGGGACTTTGGGACTACTTGTATCATATCGTATAAATCAATGTAAGGTTTTGGGCATAACGTTCCGAGGTCAGCATAAAATCTTGCTTTATCGCAAAGATATAAGACCGTGCTAAAAGAAGAGGCGGTGTGGGAAGGTTTCTTTGGTGGTAAATGTTGTTTTCGACCTCCTCCGCGCTCAGAACATCCATTCTGCTGTCAAAAGCACAGTCCGAGCTGATTAAATTTCCGCTCGCCTGGCTTCATAGTCGTTCCCTGAAGAAAGGTGAACCCTGGTGTTGGCGGCTGATGCTTCTGTGCCCTTAGAAATCTTCGCACCTTCGCGGTCGGCGACTGTGTTTGTGTGCCGAGGAAATTGAAGAGGATTTGCACATCTTTCAGTTCGTCTATATTTTTATTGCTGACGCAGCTAGTTGCCTTTTTCAGGAGGATAATAGTGGAGGAAATATACGGTTTCACCCGGAAATAATTGCAACACATTTTTTTTTGTGGCAGATTGTGCGGAGTGATAAAGTTAATAATACATTAAAAATCTGCCATCCAAATGTTTGGGGAAAATCCGCCATCTTGGAAAATGGCGGCAAAAATTCAACTTAAAAATTAAAAAAAAAATAATATCTCGAAAACGGTGAATTGTACACAAGAAGTAAAGATAACCAAAATGAAAGAACAGAAAATTTGCTAAATTATGGTTTTTATCTGATAGAGCTACCATAAATCTTAATTGAATTAGAAACGTTCAAATATTTTTCTCAATTTTTAGAATTAGAGTAAAAGTTGTTTTCTGACACAAAAAAACAGCAAATATGTAAGAAACTATGTAATTTACGTCCTAAAGTCACTGAACCAAATTCATAGCTTATGATTTCGTCTAGAGATTGTTTATTGTTTCGTGCCTTTAGTGTCAGGGGTTGAGGAGATATGTAGATTAATGCAGAGTCGTGAGTTTCCCTAAATTTACGTGTTCCATTTCCTATGATATTGGTGGATTGATTTGCTTTTACTTTACTTCACTTTTGCGACACTTTTGGCTAATTGGCGAAGATGTTAATGAGTGATGATATGATGAAATTTATGAATGGACACTCACAAGCATCCATGCCCAGGCCGGGATTCGGATCAGAGACCCCTGGCGTCGTAGCGCGATTATGATATTGAGGAGAACGTAATGCATTATTTCGTTCACGTGGCCTTTGTTACTTACATGTTGTTTTTGTTGTTTAAGAATGTATGCACACAGTGTCGGCGATTAGGTGTCTTAAGTGAGGGGGGGGGGGCAAGGATAGTTTACTTTCTACTGACTGCAATTAGAGAGAAGCGTATTGAAAATGTAATTCGGGCAGATAATTTTGGGTCAAATCCACTGGTAGACAAAGCTTAGCATTAAGAGACCATAGTGCAGGGACAATAAGCGTGTATGGGTGGGGATACTGCTCCCCATGCCCCCCCATCCCTAATCACCGCCACTGTCAATACATTCAACTAAAATAATATGCTAAAGTACGGTTCTAAACCGGTCACTTTGCCTTGGAGCCCATTGCAGAATTTTTCGTACATGCCTGGTGCTAACATGTTAAATTGCATAATTTCCTCTACATACAGACGTGCACTTGTAGCACAGGTGTTGCCTATGATGCAGCAAAAGGAGAAAATTTGCGTAACTGATTCATAGTGTAAACCCCACTTCCCAATACGCTCGCCTTTAATAAAATTGCGACAAATATCGAGCATCCTAATGTATTGCGGCCCCAGAGCAGCAGTGTCCTGTTATCTTTCAGAGTTGAACCAAATGTATATAAAGATTTTTCAGCACCTCAGAGCTTGAACTTACATTTTCTGAATTGAGCAGGCCAACGATTTATTGAACGTATCTGAGAAATATGCTCATTTGCAATGCACTATGTTACTTCAAGATCAAATAGCGTGAAGAGTACTGCACAAACGTATGAAATTACTCCTTGGCCTTTGGCTATGGATTTTTCGGATTGACTTGCCACTTTTGGCTAATCATGAAGATAATTGATTGATCGAGTTGGTGTTGTAAGTCCACTTTATGCACAGTAAGGCTAATCGGGGCTGTACCTACAGTTTAGAGGGATTCGAACCATTATGCAATGTGCCTCCACCAGGTATGGAACCCGGGACCCCATGATTATAAGGTCACAACACTACCACTACGTCAATCACGAAGATAAGGATGAATGAATGGACAATCATAAACATATATGGACGACACAACACGAGTCCTTCTGTGGCAAGTTCTGCGGCAAATAAACGAAAAAGGTGATCATCCAGGAAAACCAGCGATTTCTTTACTTCCAGATATGCATTCAATCCACATTGCACTGTATTTGTGGCCAATGAAAGAGTTAAATAAATCACACAATCATCATCACATTTGAACAACCAATCTTTTTGAAAGCACTCTGTATCGTAGCCAATGAGAACTCTGATAGTCCTCTGAAGTAGCCCATACTAAGGCTGGGTGGTCTTCATGTCAAGATGTGGTGTTTATCTAATGGAAGATTCAGGTCTCCAACAAATCCTTGAGATCATTTACCGAGGTAATACTGTTAAACCTATGATCACAGGAAAAGCGCCTCACTTCCAAGCAGTACACCTTGGACTGCAGTTTGAAGACTAGCGAGGCTCTGGGGTCTGGATTCACAGTCAGTATAATCATCTGTGGGGATCGTGGTGTCGTCCATATTGTCCCTTCATCCATATCACCATATTATTATCAGTCCTCGACTTCGCAATTAGCCAAAAGTGGCAAGAAAAGCCATAGCCAGAGGCACGAGGGGTCATTTCATAGTTTATGCAGCACTCTTCACGCTACTTAAAGAAGCAAAGTGCATTGCAAATGAACATATTTCTGAGATACGTTCAATAAATCGTTGGCCTGCTCAATTCAGAAGTAGACTCTAATGTAAGTTCAAGCTCTGAGGTGCTGAAAAATCTTTATCTATATTTGGTTCAACTTTGAAAGATAGCAGGGCATGGGGAGCAGTACCCCCCCCCCCCCCATACACACTTTTTGTCCCTGCACTATGGTCTCTTAATGGTAAGCCTTGTCTACCAGTGGATTTGACCCAAAATCATCTGCCCGAATTCCATTTTCAATACGCTTCTCTCTAATTGCAGTCAGTAAAAAGTAAACTATCCTTGCCCCCCCCCCCCGCTCACTTAAGACACCTAATCGCCGCCACTGTGTGCATACATTCTTAAACAACAAAAACAACATGTAAGTAACAAAGGCCACGTGAACGAAACACTGCACAAAACAATGCATTACGTTCTCCTCAATATCATAATCGCGGTACGACGCCAGGGGTCTCTGATTCGAATCCCGGCCTGGGCATGGATGCTTGTGAGCGTCCATTCATAAATTTCATCATATCATCACCCATTAACATCTTCGCCAATTAGCCAAAAGTGTCACAAAATTGAAGTAAAGTAAAAGCAAATCAATCAACCAATATCATAGGAAATGGAACACTTAAATTTAGGGAAACGCATGACTCTGCATTAAACTACATATCTCTTCAACCCCTGACTCTACAGGCACGAAACAAAAACCAATCTCTAGAGGAAATCATAAGCTATGAATTTGCTTCAGTGACTTTAGGACGTAAAGTACATAGTTTCTTACATATTTTCTGTTTTTTGTGTCAGTAACCAACTTTTACGCTAATTCTAAAAATTAAGAAAAATATTTGAATCTTTCTAATTAAGATTTATGGTAGCTCGATCAGATAAAAACAATAATTTAGCAAATATTGTGATCTTGCATTTTGGTTATCTTTACTTTTTGTGTAAAATGCACCGTTTTCGAGATATTAATTTTTTAAAAAAATTTTAAGTTGAATTTTTGCCGCCATTTTCCAAGATGGCGGATTTTCCCCAAACATTTCGATATCGGATTTTTAATATATTATTCACTATATCATTCCGCACAATCTGGCACAAAAAACATTTGTGTTGCAATTATTTCCGGGTTAGGCCTTTTCTTCTCGTTCGTTTCCTCTACTATAACTTCAGTTCCTGTTCGTAAACTTCTTCGACCACTGAAATGTTCAGTGGTTTCATTTGATTTTGAATTGTAACGTGTGTCAGCAGTACGAATATCACAAACAAATTCAGAAAAGAGGGGAAGAGGAGGATGTTTGGCCTTTATATATGGATAGCCCGATTTTTATGTAAAATAATAATAATAATGTTAATAATAATAAACTGGGAGGCCACCGTGAGGGGGTAGCCGCTGTCTGCGAGTATCGTGGTCCACTCCATCCCTCTTCAGCGTCACCAATGACTACTTTCCCCTTCATACGCAACAAATGGAGTTATCTCTTACGAACAACAAAACAAGGAGCGCTTTGTTTATATTGATCTTGTGCAGATAAACTCCTATCAAGACACTATTATCCTCCACACCCTTTAAAAGAATGATTCAAGCAAAAGTTTATATTTACTAAATACTTACTAATGAACAGTTAATCTTTTACAGTGGTTGTCATAGACTGTGTTCCTGCTAATGTTTTACATTTGTTGTAAACAAACTAATGCTTGCTGTAGGCGTTGCAAACTTCAAAACGCCAAAAACTTGCAAGTGATGGTTTGGAGGACTTAACTAGGATTATCCCACAGTTTAAGCCCGGAGGAAAGTATTTCTTTGGCAAGAAGTTTTGTATGAAAGCTCATTGCATGAAAACGGTTCTGGTGGCTGGAAATAGTTGCGGAAGCTCTTGGCTTTTGTGATAGCTGCTCGTTACCAAACCGTGAAAGTCTCTTTGCCCGCAGAAAGGCGTTTCTGAGGCGGCGGCAGAGGAAAGCGCCTTGGCGGGATCCAACTCCCGGCGAGCGTTCGTTCCCTGCAAGGCATCCGCTTTCAAAGTCTACACACTCAGCAGAAGCTTGTAATACAAACTTTGCAGTATTTCCACTTTGAAATTGCACGATTAAATTGTGAATGCACAAACGGGAGGAAAAGGTGTTGTTGGCGACTTTTGTGGAAGTTCCCGCGTTCTCTGAAACGGCAGTCTTCGTCCCCGCGCGGGTTCACCTTTGTCCTTTTCTGCCGACGAAGCGGAAAACTGTGATTGGGAAAATCCAGCCGCTTTCTGGGAGAGAGAAGATCTGTGGAGGAGTGTTACCAGGCGTTTTTCAATGGAGGGTGTGACGTGGAGAAAAATCGTTTCGTGGATATCATTCTCAATTCCACATTTCGCTCTCAGCGTACGCAGCAAGAAGTTGACAGAAGTAATATCTTTCTAAGACCGTCAGTTTCCGCTGTCACCCGGCTACCGTAAAAAATAACCATGTCTGTTTTGTAGCATTATCAGCTAGAGCATGGTTAACCTTTATTAATGTACAGTCACCGGCAATGTAAATAGGACACCTAGATCCTGAAATACTCGCTTCCCTGCAAGACGCTATGTGTGTTGCCTAACGCTACGGCGTTAGTAGAAGTTTCCATTGAAAAGTTGCTATTAAAAGCCGCGACTTGACGGGAAGCGAGCATTTCAGGATCTAGGTGTCCCATTTTTATTGCCGGTGACTGTACGTACAACTCCAATTAATAATCATCTAACTTTATTCAAGATAAAATATTGGGCCTCGCAGCGCGTTGAGGTATCCTTGTCGCCTTGTAGTCAAGGGATTTCGGGTTCGGCACCCTGTGGAGGCACATTGCACAATGCATAAAGTGGACAAAACAACAGATTCAAATTAAATTTGAAAGTTTTTCATATGCAACTGGATGCTGTGCTACAGTCCTAAATAGTGTGTAGTATGTATGAGTGTGTGGCTGTGTTAAACATTTCAAGCGGTTACCGACGCCATATTTACTTCTCACTGTAGGCACAGCACAGAGATGTGAGAATATGAACCTGCTTGCTCTCACGAAATACACGATTCTTTACTGTGTTTGTAAATCAACAAGCAGATTTTAAATTTAATGGTAGAGTATCTGAAATTTTACTGTAATTTGTAGCATCGTAGATTCTCCCATCGATATTTTTTTTAACTAGGGAATGGCACAGAGAAGTTACCCGGAGGTACATTTACAAAATCTGTCTGGATTTTCATGCATCCGAGTTTTGAACCTAACTGTATTTTTCTGTCGTATGAAAGGGAAATGATAATACAGCCTTCACCGTAGGTTATTCAATGAATCAATGTTTTTTTTATTTTCCAAAATGTTTTGCTTTTTCTCATTCTATTAATGCATTTGCTAATGCACAGTAAGCCTCTTTTTATAAAGGTCCGGTCATTCCAATTTTATGTTCAAGGTACGGTTTCAAAGATTACAAGTGATGGTTATTTGTCAATTCAATCGATGAGTTGAGCCTCCTGGGGCTGAAGCTCGTGGAATTAACTGCGTTATCGGTGACAGTTGAATTGAATTGCATTTGCTAATTGGAAAAAAAAACGGGAACACGCCATTATTTGTGATGGTAGTGATTTTAAGTTGATGAGAAATTAACCATTTCGTAATCATGTGCAACTGCGCAAGTTAGATTAGAGTGCTATTTTTAATAACAACCATATCCTATTAATAGTTAGAATTCAATTTTCGTTTCTGCTCTAATTTGATATACTTGCACGCAGCGATATATGAGACGCACGCCCACCCCCTCCACACCTCACATATGGTCTATGTACATATTGTGGGGAGGTGAAAAATAATATTGAATCTTAATGTTTACTGTTAAGCTCGCCTGCTGTAAGTTTTGTTTGTGATTCTGAGTACTTTCTGGTAGTATAAAGAGAACTAATGTCAAAGCTCCTTATCAAGTACACTTTAGACTGAAGCAGACTCGTTTATCTCCCCCTCATTATTTCTCTCTCTCTCTCTCTCTCTCTCACTCTCTCACTCACTCTCACTCACTCTCACTCACTCTCACTCACTCTCACTCACTCTCACTCACTCTCACTCTCTCACTCACTCACTCACTCACTCACTCACTCACACACACACACACACACACACACACACACACACTCTCTCTCTCTCTCTCTCTCTCTCTCTCTCTCTCTCTCTCTCTCTCTCTCTCTCTCTCTCTCTCTTTCTGTCTAATGATAGACTGACCGTGGATTTACCGTTTTCTCATGGGGAGGCAGTTGCTCCTCAGATGATTCAAAATTTTTTGACTGTCTGTTGTTTTACTTCCGGTTCGTTATAATCCAAATATTGATTTGGAAATATCTTTGTGTGTCCGATCCATTAGGATCACTGTATAATATACTATATACTATATTGATATCAGCAAGCAAAAGAAGGATGCTCTTTCATATAATTTTGTGTACTTGGTAATTGCTGAAGAGAGGTTATACCTCACCTGCTCCCTCGCATCGCAATATTTATTTGTACCACTATAGATGTATGTAAATAGAGTGCATAAGGAGTTGAATGTTTCAGAATTTATTAACTTTCGGATGTTTATGTGAATTTTTCTTAAGCATGTATATCGCTGGGAGTAGCTGGCACAACATTATCGGTGGTGGTGAATACAACTGTGATTGATTCTATACATATTATGATAACAAAAGTTGATTTTCATAAAATTTGGGGAGTTGAAACTATGCATGGAACTTAGTAACTATGAAAATTTTTGTTCTCGTGCGTCTTGTAATTGGTAAATTATTCAAGGTCAAAGTTCGCATAAATTGCCCTTTTTGAGCCCGCTTAGCTATACTTAATGTGCTGTAACTCCGCCACTATTTTGCCTAGGAAGCTCAAATCAAGCTTATTGTACAGGGAATGGAACAAGCTTTCCAGTGATATATAACAAGCCCACCTTTCGATAAAAATATAATGTTGTCACTTGACCTTGACCTTTGACCTTGAAAATCTCAAAACATGTTATAACCAAAAATCGTGAAAACAATATATTTGGTCCCTCATGTCATACTATAAAACATATCAAAAAATCATTCTGGGACTGCAATGGGATCAGAAGATACAAAATAATATGTGCAACTATGTGACTGATAAAAGCCTCATTATATGAACTATGACGAGTCAAAAACCCTCTACAAAATGTAAAGGAGTTATCTTGGTCATGAAAGAAATAGGTTAGGCACAGGGAGATCCCTAACTGTGTGTGTCAAGCGCAAGTCTGGCACATTGTTTACCGCCATATTGAATTCAACGCAAAATTTTTAAAGGAAAGGGTGTGAAGTGATATAGAAATCAGGCTAGAACTTCACGAGAAATGAAACGGCGAAGATTTTTCCAAAGTATCTTTAACCAGAAAAAAGTTATTACTGCATGCTTGTAACCATTTTATCCTTTTCGAGGTGTTAAAAACAAAGTATTAATAATGCTCCTAACGTGTTAGGAACTCGTCGAGATCACGCTGACATCTTGGGAGAGAAAGAAGTATACGCACCATTGCATATGATTTTAATCAGCAACATTCACCAAATACTTGAATAGTGAATAGTAGAGAATATTGGGAAAATTATCTCAAACAATTATACGTGACACTTCCTTTGGAATAAAAAATTCTTCAGTGACGAGGCTAATTTTTATGTCCACGGTAAAGTTAATAAAACTTATATGCAATACCTGTGATTTGATAATCTACAGTAGACAGATCCCAGCCGAATGGTGGTTGCTGGTAAGCTAATGATTTGGTATAGTGTATAGAGAACGGGAATGGTTGGTCCATATTCAACAACGGAACCTTAAATGGTGAGGGCTGCTTGGATGTGTTAAGTGAAATGGTTTTTCATCCTTGGTTACGGGATATGGCACTTTTCCAGAGTTTTGAAACAGGACAGTGTGTGACCACACTATGTGAACATTTTGGCAATTTCTTCATGGTAAATTTCTAGGTAGATTGATGGGCAGACGGGGATCTATTAAAAGGCCTGCACATTCCCCAGATCTAACATCTTAGGAGGACTTTTACCTTCAGAAACATTTGAAGAGCATGGTGTATGCACTAAAAGTCCCTGATATTGACCATCTGAGAGAAGGCATAGTTGCTGCTTGTGATGATGTTGCACCTGCTACATTGCCAAATGTTCTATGTGAGTGTGAGAGACGTCAACGAGTGTGCTCACAGGAATATTGACAACACTATAATGTGCATATATATTTTAAGTGAAAGATATGCGTATAACGTGTTGCTGCCTAAAAATAAGTTGGAAAAACCTTCGGTGCTTCATTTCTCGTGAAATTCTAGCCTGATTTGATGTATCACATCACCCTCTTTCCTTTCAAATTTTTGCGTTGAATTCAATATGGCGGTAAACAATATGCCAGACTTGCACTTGACACACACAGCTAGAGATCTCCCTGTGCCTAACCTATTTCTTTCATGACCAGGATAACTCCTTTACAATATGGAGAGGGTGTTAAAGGACTTTTGACTCGTCATAGTTCATGTAATGAGGCTTTTATCAGTCACATAGTTACACATATTGTTTTGTATCTTCTGATCCCATTGCAGTCCCAGAATGATTTTTTGATATGTTTTATAGTATGGAATGAGGGACCAAATATATTTTTTTCACGATTTTTGGTGATGACATGTTTTGAGATATTCAAGGTCAAAAGTCAAGGTCAAGTGACAAAATTATATTTTTATCGAAAGGTGGGCTTGTTATATATCACTGGAAAGCATGTTCCATTCCCTGTACAATAAGCTTGATTTGAGCTTCCTAGGCAAAATAGTGGCGGAGTTACAGCACATTTAGTATAGCTAAGCGGTCTCAAAAAGTGCAATTTATACGAACTTTGACCTTGAATAATTTACCAATTACAAGACGCACGAGACTAAAAATTTTCATAGTTACTAAGTTCCATGCATAGTTTCAACTCCCCAATTATCATGAAAATCGGAGATGGTCAGGTTGGAAATTGCACATATCTGTGTTGATTTGGCATGGAATGACTCATAAGTAATACAGTATAGAAACATATCGTTCGTGCTGTGTGGAGACCATGTTTCGTCAAGTATGTGAAAATTTCGGTACGTATATGCGCCCGACACAGAAAACAAAAGGTCGCGCGATTTGACTCGGCTGGGTTGTTTTCTTTGTTGCTACGTGAAAGGTAAGGTGTATGCCAAAAATTTGAAACCCACCGCCAAGATCAAAGAAGATATGCAACGCATCATTGCTGCAGTTACGCGAAATATGCCATCAGAAACCATACACTAGGCGACATGATGCCAAAGGTGGCTATTTGTCCGACACTGTATTTCATATTTAATTGAGGATACTTTCACAGTTTTGTTACCCCCCTCCCCCCCTCCCCTGACACAGTTGTTCCGATCATCGTATCAGGTGTGAGCCAGACTTTAATATAGAACCTTTTGCATACATTTGTTGGTTGAAGTGTCCCTGTTCTGAATTTTTTCTGTCTGGAAAAGAAGAAAATGGGTCAGTTCAGATCTCGTCTGGTGTCCTCATTTTTGCAAGATAACTCGGCAAGTGACGTTCTGCATTCTGATAAAGTCTGGATGGGAACTGCTTTCGCGCCTGACATGAGTCCACCCAGGACTTTGATTGTTCCCAAAACTGAAGATCTCAGACCCTAGGAAGCATTTCATTAACATTGAGAATATTTCTGATAAGGTAACCAGAAATAATTGAAACAATAAAGGTGATCTTCCAGGAATAGAAGACTTGCCCAGAAGATCGGCCGTTGTGATAAAATGGCGATTACTTTAAAGTCTTTCAATGTATTTTGTAAAGTGTATTAGAAAAGAAGAAAACAGCGTGCAACACTTTTGAAATCATCATCCTATAAGTTTATCACTAAATCACGGTGTGCACAATTTTCAGGTACGTAAGTGTGGATATGTATTCCTACAAATTCCACACATTTTTTCTACAGTTTTATCGTAGTCTCATGCATGTTGGGACCTACAACTTCATCAGCCCTCCCCTTCGATACGCTTTTGCGTGTAGGTCAAAAGAACCAACTAACATTTGGGTTCTCATGATTGTAATCGACAAATACAAACTCTGTGGGAGACGCTACTGGACAATGGTCAGCAAGCTGTACATGGCTCGCTTGCTCTGACAGTGACAGCGCGTATGTCCAATCCAATGATACATGGCTAAGTCCTGTAGAGGGCAGTAGAGGTACGTCCGATAGAGGAAAAAAATTGCTTTGCGGTGAATTGTTGTGCCACATGTGCGTGGTTACTGTTGCGTCCGCCGTGTGGTAATGGCGGCTAGTTATGCATTCGCTGCCGAGGATTGTCCGGGAATTGTCGAAATGCAAAGAGCTTAAGGTCTTGCTCCGATGGCTGCTTCCGGAGCATGAAATTGGTCGTCGTTCTCACTTCCTACACCAGGACGCTTTCACTGCCGCCGAGGCGGAAGGTAATAACTGATAATTCCCGGGGGGAGTCGGAGCTTCTCCCTTGTCACTAAGCACACCAGTAATAATGGAAACAGTCGAGCGGGAAGAGGCGCATTCATTAAAGGTTTCAACGGAGTTTTGCTTCTTTGTGCTGCTTCGCATCTCGCGTTCGATTTCCTGTCTCGTCACTCTCCGTGGGAGTCCTCAGGAACCTTGTTTGAAGCTGTATTAGAAGTTGATAATTAATTTAAAAAATAGAACAAACATTAGGATCAGTTTCGGGATATCGATAGGATCATCCTTGACATTCTCCATGTAAGTAGGTCGAATACTAAAAAATAATGGTAACTCATTAACAACATGGAATGTTAAATAAATAGTAATATAATCATGCCTGTTGTGACAAATTACCGTCTGTAATACAAACACAACGGAGTAGACTTTAATGCAAATATAAATGTAGGGTGCCTGCTAATTATCCATTTTTTACATGTTTTAATACAATTATGTGTTAATCTATGTAACTCTAACGTAATTGTACAGTGACATGTGACCCTCTGAGGCGATATGATTATTTTTTAAATGTACAGGGTGGTCACAAAGTGGGCATACCATACTTTGTTTCCAATACTACAGTGGCTGTTGTTGTTATAGCGATGTGATCACGTACCTGATAATTCAATTAGCAAATGTTTTGCGGAGATATTCCGGCGTCACGTCCTATCAGCATCAGAGAGTTCATTAACGTGACAAGGACGGTACGGCTTGCACTTTAAATCAAGTTTCACGTGTTTCATCATGGTCGAACGATTGCAAATCAACAACAGTTAAACATACTTTGCGACGAAAAACTCAGGGGTACGCCCACTTTGTGTCCACCCTGTATGTTGGTGTATTAAATACATCAATTTTTTATGGATAAATATATAATTTTTAATTCTCCCGCCTGTGTGTAATCTATAATAATAGTTCAAAGTTGAGTTTACGGGCAACATTGTAATGTTCATAATATAATTTAACTTTCTGTAGTGTATACGAGGGCTATTCAGATAATAAGTTCCGTAAGGGTGTTTTATGGGATGTGCAAAATCAAACCATTTTAACGATTGTGAGCCTCTCCTGGGTGGTTGCATGTCCTTGTAAGATTCCGTTTCCGTTTTTCAAACATTGGTAGGTCGAATCGTAGCATCATAGAGTAAAACGTTATCAAGAAAAGTTGTTTGCCTTGATGAAAGTTTGTGCGGTGATGCGCTGAAATTGTTTATGCTGTATGTTTCGAGACCCGAGACGAGACGGAGACTTACCCTTCTACAATGAGACAGATGTTTATTATAAATCGAGATGAGACAAAGAAACCCTTATGTCTCGTCTTGTCTCGACACCATCCCTGTTTTCTATTACAAGAAGTGTTGTCCAAAATTAAAACTATGCTTGGATATCTCTTGAAGCCGTGAAAGCAAAACATGCTGATATTGCATTAATTATATGCATCAGTGAATGCATTTTCGCGTAGCAGCATCAAAAGAGAGGTTGCAATAGTAAAATTCAGCTGATGTTTCCTGTTTTTCATATTTACCGAGGAAAAATATGTTGACTCGCAAATTACCCTTCGTATGCGCATCCGTTGGTGCAAATCCACCGCTAACAAGAGAATTAATGGAAATATAAAACATGTTTATGTATGAAGTACTGCGCCTGGAACTGACTGCGTTCGTTGTGTCATGCAGTCCCGTCGCACTCATTTGACGGGACGTTATGTGGACGTGTGGTATTTGTAGGCTAATGTCGTTCTTTTTCAACGAGGCATATTTAAACTTTTAATGCTGCCCTATTTCATGTGAGATAGAAAGTTACTCATTTTGATGCATCTACCGTTCTATCATACTCTTTACCTCACCGTAATTTACAGTTAGGTTTTGTAGCTGGGTACGAGACAAGTATAATACTGGTACGCTGTACGTTCCGGAATCGACTGGATGATGAGAGTATAATCCTTGAGTTTAGCTACTTATTAATTGGATTGCTATACACGAATCTTATTATGTAAGTTACAAAATTGTTTTCATTTTCTGAAACTTCTTTTTAAGTTTCGAATTTTTGTTACTTTTGTTGCAAAAAACGGCCATCTAAAATTAGGCTACAAGGCTGTGATTTTATTTTCCTCTGTATCCTTGAAAATCGTTTCTGAAACACCTTACCATCTTTGGATTCTTTCAGTGTATAGTCCATAATTTGTCGGGTCCAGTCCTGCAACAGGCTTTCGGAGAGCAGTGTCCCGGATTTTCATTTACGTAACATAGCAACCCTATGCTACTTGCAAGGAGCACACTTTGGAAGGGAGTTGGTATTGGTACTATTAGGGTATTGAACAGCAAGGGCAATGATTGCTTGATTGATTTAGTTTATTTTACTTCGCGTTTTGTGCCTCCTGGCTAATTTGCGAAGATGAGGATGAGTGATGAAATGATGAAATTGATGAATGGACATTCACAAACAACCAAGCCCGAGCGGGATTCGAACCCGGGAACGTTGGCGTCGCAGCGCGATGTGCTGACCACTCGGCCACAGGATCCGGCAGCAAGGCGGCCAATGAGTACAGCACTTTTATATAACGATAGTGTCGACTGTATCAGAAAGTAACAGAATTAGAAATGTAAAATTTGATCCACAGAAGTACGTAGGAAATAGTAGGGTAAGTGAACATAAATTTACATCATAAATCCGCCCGCCTGTTCATGCGAATCAGCACTCAAGGCGACGTCTTAATATCCGAAGCGTTATAGCATGTTGATGATACACCATATTAAGGTTGTTGTGCTGCAGGTGTCAGTGCAGTTAAACGGTTTGATATGTTCTTCTTTATACCTGACATGGCCGGTAGTCACGTACGGCTTGAGAATGGCACGGATACGAACAGGTTTATCCTTTTTTCTGTGAATGTAGAATGTAGAACTATTATCGATATCTCAAAAAGGTAGAAATAAACCTGAATGCACATGGGTGAGTGTAGAGGTAGGTTCCCAACACATTTTCCACGTCAGCCATAGTAAAGGTGATGTGATCAGACCACGCTTCCGCCACTTCAGATCACCCACACCGGGAATCAAACCCGGTCTCCTGCACGACAGTCAAACACCCTACCGACAGGACCACCAGGCAGCATCTACTCAATATCTCGAGGTCAGTCGTGCTGAAGGAAACTTTCATTTCCATACCGCTTTACCGGGCATTCTTGTACGGAGAGACATGCGAGCATCCCATCCCAAAATCAAACTTGAACAAGAATGGTTGCCAGGAGACTAGATATCCGAGGAAAGCAGGATGATATTTGTGTCGAGGCCTCACCTCACCTTGATGTCGGATTTCTCTTTCCAAAAAATGTCCTTCTCGAATACCTCCCGAGTCGTCTCTCTTCGTAGAATCCCTGGAATCCAAGCTAATATAATCTAACTCCTCCCTGGGCTTGTCCGCGCCGTACAACGAAGTCACCGGAAATAACAGTTGGGAGTTCGGGAGTGAAGCAAGTACTCGCTATCTGCTTGAAACACGCCATTCCCCTGCAACACTGGTGACAGGAACTCGAAGATAGTGGGGACAAGCTTATTTCACGACATCCCGGATTCCTTGCTGCCGAAATAATCCCTTTTCGTTTGTCGCATATCTCTCTCTCTCTCTCTCTCTCTCTCTCTCTCTCTCTCTCTCTCTCTCTCTCTCTCTCTCTCTCTCTCTCTCTCTCTCTCTCTCTCTCTCTCTCACTCTCTCTCTCTCTCTCTCAATCTCCTCTCCTCTCTCTCTAACACACACACACACGTTGTCGGTAACGGTGCAAAATTCTACGCGACGGTATTTCAGCCAGCTGCAGAAATTCGTTTTGTTCCGATTGATGTGTTCTGCAAACATTTCTGTCCATTTTACGTTCCGTTCACATCTTTCAAATTCCCTTTCCAGGTAATAGGATGCTTCTCATGTTTTGCCTGTTAAGAAAAGTACGTAACCAGAAGGTAACTTTTCCCATGCAAATTGTATGTATGTTGGGTACTACTCAGCTAATTCTGATCGGTTATGCCTGTTCCTGCGTGTCAGCTTCTTGGATATAACGTGTAGAAAAAGTGGAAGGGTAAACTTGCATTATTTTGATTGTCTTCTGTGATCAATAATTGAGTTACGATTGATATTTCGGCAACAATATAACGGCTAAGAACGATCATGATTTTGTGAAGAAATGCTCAAAAGGTATTACTCTGATCCTATATGTCGTGCTTATCTATTTGACCTCGAGAGGCCACGCTATTAGTCTAATATAGAAGCCCGCTGAATCTGGTATTCATTAGTGTAATGCTCTAAACATAATGTATATTAACAAGCTTTACTTGTATGTTCTTACCTCGTATCTTAAATGAATTAGTCACTACATCATGTATTAGATACATTCTAAGTCCCATTTTTCAAATTTATATTTCGTATTGGTGTTGAGCATACTCATTCCCACCTATTTCATACACACGTTGCACATAATCTTGTTAATTTGACATTAACATTTTAATTCAGTGTGGGTTTTATGAACAGTTATACCATATGTCTTATCTGCATATAAATTGGAAATATTATTGTAGGAAGCACCTCTTCATTTGTAAGTCAGGCCATTTAGTTGTGTTTGTTTTCCCCGTATTTCCAGAATCCTCGATTTATTTCCATTAAGCCATTGTGCATTTTTTGCTTTTACTTCACACATATTGAAGAAACGAAATAGAATCTCAGATGAAATAATAATGAAATCAACAATGTATAGGCGACAGCAGACCATTGTTCAGGCTTCTTTTGGGAAGGGGTGGGGGCGGATGAAATATTATGGGTACTCTGACTAATCGTAATTTTTACCCAGATTTCAAAACCGAAATCCGTGATGGGCACGTGTCTAGATGTTGATTTTTGAATATTTCTGTCTGTAGTGCTCATTGTGTGTATTGTTACAAAGTTCAGTATGACATATACTTTACCAGCGTTAGTTTTGCTATGCTCCGGTACTATTCATGCTTTTTAATACGATGTGTTGGATTTCCTTCAACTTTTCGAATGCCGTATACACCGTAGTAATCGCTAAGATAATGGTAAAACTGCAACGGTGGATTCTAACTTTGTAATTTGTAGAGGCGTGTTATGGTCATCGTTTACGTAGTACGACAATTCGTTGTTCCTAAAATGCGTTCCCCGTAGATGAGAAGAGGAGGAGATTCCTTGTGCCCTGATAGGAATTCAAGCAAAACGTTTCTTTTCTTTCTTCTGCCAGAGTCGCGGAGTCTTTTTCTTTTTGTGCCCTGCATGTGGCACTTCTCGACTTGTGGCCTTCTTCGCCTGGAATTTCAATTTCCGTCTGGATTGTCTCCGTGGCCCTCAGCTTATCTGTGTGTTGTCAGAGCCACGCGGTCGCTCCACAAAGTAATTGGCGCAAACATTGGGAAACGTCTTCGTTCCCCACGAGTTACTGCTCCTCCTGCGACGCGTCTCTCCGACCTTAAAGCCGGGAAGATGATGCCACGGGAGATGCAATAATGAATTGGGAATTTAACTGCAAGCCCTCTAGGAAATTGCACCTGTCTTTTCGCGTGGCATTATTCTCCTCATCGCCTCCTCCGGGCTTTTAAAATATTGCTGGCATTTATCCAATGAGCTGGCAATGCGGGAGGAGCGTGAATAGGCTTCTTTTGCCATAACATTTCCGGATAGAGAGAGAAAGAGTGCATTTGTCCCGAAGGCTTATTTTTCTCTTTAATCCCTTCCCTTGATTAAAGGTTTTTACTGGCGCTCGCAAGGACATTGTGAGTTAATGAATTAATGCTTAACATAAAGCGATAAAATGCTGCTTTCTGCGGATTTTCAGTGTCATGAAACGACCTCCGTGACGGAGTGGTTAGTACAGCGCGCTATGACGCCAGCGGTCCCTGGTTCGAATCCCGGCCTGCGCATGGGTGTTCTTTGTGAGTACCCCATCGGGGCTTGTCTTCCATTCATGTCCCCAGACGAAAACAGTTTGAACCATTTCTGTGCTGTCATAATGTTCACTGTGCCCTCACCTTCCACCACACAAATTTCCCTAGCAGGACTCGCAGCTTTCACCCCTTTATTCCAATATTGTCGTAACAAGATATGCACGGCAAATTTGTCGACCTCCATGACGGATCGTCATAATTGCACTGTGCCTGTGTGAATGTATGTTCCAGGTGGCGTGCACGTCACGTGCCCACCTTGAGGTGCTCCCTTGGCTTTTGAGTCTTTTTCTCCGGCTTCACAGTTTCCCACGTGAAAAAACGAACAAACTTTTGACTCAACCTGGTAATACCACTACTGATCAAATAATTGTTATACATAGTAAGTAGATAAAATTATAATCACACGAAAGCAGATCTTGAAGTCCTTCTTATGCCCACATAGGATTGTGACAATTACTTTTGTCACCAGTCTTTTTTGTAGTTTATGTGAGTGTATTTTAGAATTTCGTAAATACTCTTAACAACTTTCTGTAGCCAGTTGTGCTTTTTGGCTTTTCTTGGATTTTCGGTTCTAGACGGCGAGGGTAGGAAAACAATAGCGAGTTGTGGAATTTTTGACACTAAGGGTGACTTTTACTTGTCCAGCAATGGGAAGAACGTCCTAGCTGCCGACCGAGGGGGAGTTCTGTCGCAACACGTGTGAGGACTGCCCTGTTTTTTTTTCTTCACCCCCAAACCTCCCAAGTGGACAACGAGCCTGGAAGAAAGACCACCGTCCAGCATTTTTTCTAAGCTAACGAACTGCGAGGCGGTTGATTTTTGAAGTTTCAAGATTTCCTTAAATACCCCTGGACTCCAGAGGACCGACACAGTTTAGCGCCATATTCAGACCGAACACCATCTCCGCGTCACTTTGCGCGAGATACGGAACTTTGCTTTGTTTTAACCTTTCGACCGCGTCGTGTTAATTGTCGTGAGTGTGTGATCACAGTGACAGTGCCAGGAATTGAGGCCGTGTTAATTACGTGTTTTCACGTGCTCCAGTCGTGTTTTTCCCCTTTTTTGTAAGGAGGGACATTGAATCAATATGGGCGGCTGAAAACTAAGAGGGACGGGACCTTCGGGTTTCCGATTACTGCTGCCATGAAGCCAAGAGAAGAAGCCAGGACCCTTGCTTAACTATACGACGCCTTAAGTCAAGAGAACCGCACCACGACGCTTGCATAACGGCGTCTGAGATGAAAGCCACGCCGCAGCGACAACTCGCATTGCCAACCCAGATGAGAGACGAAAGTACCACAACGGTGAGACGGATGTTACACCGAGAAAAGAAGAAGAGATAGAGAAAAGAGAGAGATGAAACGACGTCCGCCCTTAGACGACCCGACGCCCTGCGTATCCCCGAACGGCCATTGAAGCCACGATCGGATGCAACGCCCCGAGCAGACAGATGGAAGCGAGGTGCTTTTTCCGCCCATCTTCGTCGCCGCGATGGAAAAAGGGAAGAAAAATGAATGTTACGTCTAAGTCGAAGAGACAGTTTTCGCCCGCCAGGAGGACAGACTGTCATGGCCACGAGTGTCGTCGGGACGCCGCAACGATGACCGTTGTCATCAGCGAGGACCATGCCGCCTTTGAGTCGGTATAGTATCCTCCAGTTATTTCTTTATGTGTGAGAGTGAACATTTGTCCACCTACGTCGCCACTGGTTCGTCATAACACAAAGCGAGATGAAATCGAACAATGTTGCCGGCGATTACTAATTATTTTGGCCAATCAAATCAAAAGTACTATAAATCTTCAAAAATTAAGAACCTCTTTCGCTCACCCTTCGAAATTCATTAAATGTAAAAGACCTACTATTTGTTATTGTTTTCCTATTCTCGCGCCGAGTATTTATATAATTAATTATTTGACTTTTACCGTGCTCTTTGATATATATAGGTATTAGAAAACTAGGTACTCAATAGTATAGCTGAGTTAATCATTTTGAATATATCCTAGTTTATATTACAGTCGTTTGTATTATCAGCACTCGTGTACTTGTAATCAAGTTAATTTCCTCTTGTCATTCATTTAGTGTATGCTTATTCTTTTGCATAGTAGTGCCCCAACAAGTGTAATGTCAATTATTATTTACTTTTGGTAACTATGACGCCTAGCTAATCGCGTCTCGTATGTGACAGAGTGCTGGCCGCGCGTATTTACATTGAAAGCAAGCCTAAGGGGCTAATAGAAATCTCAAATTCGAAGGTACACGGGAAATAAACCAAAGAGGCGGTTAGATATTTTATCATGTAATGGTATATTGTGTTCACCCCTGCAGCGTGTGTGTGTTGTGTTATATTATCATTGTTGTGTTTATATTTGCCGAATACACGTATATATTCGTTATCCTACAGGTGTTCTTGATTCATTTATATATATGTATAGATGTATATCCTCGTATGGTCGATATTTTTGGTTTTAGTCCTGAGTTTGAAGCTGTATAGCTTGTCTCCATTGACCAGAAGATTTATAGTTTTCTATTATTACAATTATTATTATTATTGCTATAAAATGAATAACAGCACCACTTTATGCACGACGTGGCTTACCGCCGGAGGTGTAAATAACCGACCCGGTGACACGAACCTGGAATTAAACCGTTAGCTGGTGGTAGGAATCGTGTTTCCTTAACCGGAGACGCGAACCAAGGACCGACGACCGTCCAATCGGGCGGCCGCGGAACCCTGAACCTACGGACCAGCGGTAGAGTAGTTTGGCACCTCGAACTGGGGACTTCGGTCTCCCGGACGAGTGGTCAAACCCTTTACAGGATAATTAAAAGTGGACCTACAACTTTTCCAAGCCTGCTTTGGTTAGTCAACTCAACATACAGCCAGGAACAGTGCACCGCACTCACTGGGAGAACCGTACGCTCACAAATGCTGGACCCGACTGGAAGATATTGCACGAACATTTTAAATTGATCATTCTGAGGGTTAATGGTGGATCCTTGACTGTAGGCAAAATAATCCTCTTGACATTCTGCTTTCACGAGTAACTTCATTTCAATTTGCTTTAACGACACCAAGATCTGCGTTCCCAGACTAGTTGACAAGTTGGAGCCTGGGCCACCACAAAATAATCCTCCCGGACATTCTGTTTTCTCTTCAGTTTTTCGCTCTGACTGCCTTTTCTGAACACACCCTGTGTTCGGAGACTACCAACATGACTAAGAAAAAATCTGTAGTAATATAAACCCATGTATTTAAATTCTCTAGTTTTGTAACTCATTTTTGATACCTAATAAAAAGGTTATTTTTTTTTTAATTGTTATCAACTCCTGCTCCTTCAACAGTGTTCTCGTTCTAATTGAGGGAAGGATTTTACAGTGGTACTTTACCCACAAAATAAAAGAACATTATTGTTTCAGAGGAAGCCTAAGCTAGAGACGGTAACAGGCGGAAATACATCTGTGAATTGGGAGTTGTGAGGCGGATTTACTGAAATGTCATTTTCAGGCAGTGGATCTTTTTGTTACTCGATCCGATATTGGAAACCTGTTCCAACGTGCCTTGTGAGTATAGAAGAGAAGACTTTTTCTTTTTTTTGTCCCCACTGCTCTCAGACGTATTGTGGGGAGTAGGTGACGGTTGTTTCCAAATGAAATAATCTTACCTAAGAAGTTTGCCTTTCTGGAACAAGATGCCAGAATAAGATAAATGGTTTAGCCAGTTTAGCTGAATGCTGTGTTGATTCGAAAACGAATGCAGCATATGAAACTATAGTTTCAATGAGTTTATTTCATTTGGTGCTCACTATTGCGTTTTATAAACACTAACATTTTCTAAACTTAACTAAAATAAATAATATATGTATTAAAGGCTCAAGAGAAGTGTATCGCCATTCACATTGTAGGCACAGGAACTTGACACACTTAGTCCTCAAATGCTTTTAATGTACGCCGGACAGATGTGGATCTGTCGGATACTTTCCATTTCAAGTACGTAGAATCGCTTCATAAATTCCAGGTCATTTTAACACCCAATTTTTCACATTGAATAACATATTATTTTTTAAATATTTTGCTTCAGTTATACGTAATGCTTTGTAGATGGGACAACATAACTGTGTGTTTCTACGTAAACTAACCTTTTGAATAGTTTATTTAATAATAAAAATAATAATAACGGAACTTTTTATTCTTTTCACAAGAGTGGTACTACAAATTAAATCTTGGTACTTAACAAAATCATAAATTAACTCAATGGGAGACCACAATACAGCCGTAATTTACATTAATTTTGATGTGTACTGTAAGTTCTAGATATCACATACCACACATACCCTATTCCATCAAGTTCATAAAATGAAATTATTGTTGTTTTTAATTAAATTAAAGTTTAAGTGTTTGTGAATGCATACAATTTGCACATTTCATGAACAAAAATTATTTTACATCTAGCCTCTAAGCTTCACAAACAAGTGAAGTCAAACTTTACTACATTTTTAAAGCGTCACACATTTTCGTTTATGATATTCATGCATTTAGGCTGTCATCATACTCTTTTCCTTTTCATTTGTTAGGAGGCATCACAAAGTACTTCTTAATTCTATGGAATCAGTTCATTACGTTTTATGTGTGAAATGCCACATACGTAACGCTGGAATGCACTTTACATCACAAAAAATGCCGGACAGAGAAGGTTAAATTTAACCTGGAAAGAAACTCCGCTGAATCTTTTGAAACAAATTTTTCGTAATTGATTTACGAACCACTGACTTATTAAGAGCAGGAAACACGCTGAGGAAAAAGTTTTCGCGACTAAAATTTAAGATTTATTGTTTCCGTTCGCTGTGTTTGAACTGAACCTCAGCGCACGTGCCTGCGTACCTGAACTACATCGACTCGGATATCGACGGCAATGTGCACCGGAGGACGTCAAAACAGTTGCCTGCTGTATCTAATTATAGGTAGGGCTTGTTCAATACGCCCACTGGGAAGGGAAGCTCGGGATACTCCTTGGTCCCAAGACGATGTCCTTAATCAAGAGACTCTCAGGAGACGAGAAGAGCGATGCGAAAGACGCGAGGGAGGATTGCAAAGAAGAGGAAAACTTGAAAGGAAATTTGATTTTAAAGATTGATTATATAACTGGAAGGGAATCAGTGGGTTTATGGTACAACATCACGACGAGCACCACAGTAACCAATCTGTTTGAAATAACCGAGTAGCTGTGCACGTACACACAGTCTTTGCCTTCATTTTTAGAGATGCGTTGCTTTATTATTCCTGATTGTAAGGTTGGTCTACCAATAGAATAGATCGCGAACAATAGCGTATATACTAGGCTTAGGCTAGCTAGGGCATCTGCGAAATATAAATAAAATATCGAATACAAATCGATTCGATATTGTGAATAACATTGTTGATTTCGATAAGATGATTATGATTCTGAAGTTAATACCCAGATTTCTTTGGAGGTTGCAACCTGGCTGCTGTTGGCATGGCAACGTGGCTTCCTTGAACAAGCAAAATGAGTGTGTCTAACCACTTGTACACGTCGTTTACTGGTTTTCTTTCTTCCACAATACCCTAGGACCATGTGTCATGCTGAGATAGTCCAGATCTTCGACTCAGTGTACGCCACTGATCAAGATATATATATATATATATATATATATATATATATATTTGTCACCTTCTCTGGAAGGCGGGTTTAAACAATGCAAGGCAGTTTCTGATGAAACTGTACATTATCTCTGGAATTTCTGGTGCAACCGAACGAAAACAAGTCCTCTGCACAATTAAGTCTCGAGAGGGCCAATGAACGTGTAAGAGGGAAATTGAGTGCATGGAGGGGAAAACGCGGCCCCAGCTACCAGTCGTTTGCATGCTTTTCTACGCTGACTCGCTTCTCTCCTTCTCCACCGTTATGCGCCGTCTGCTTCTCAGATTCCCGAGACTAATTGTAGTGTCAGGTGACATCAGTACTTTCTGGCAAGTTGAGATAAATAAGCATTTGACGTTGTGTGTGTTTGAATATGTTGTTATTACTTTCAAGCCACTAAGTTTATTTTACAGTGAAGTGTGAAGTATTTTAAGTCCACTTTATGCACTGATAGACTAATTAGGACTGAGCCTACAGTGTAAAGCGGGATCCGAACCACTATGTGCCTCCACCGGGTATTGAACCAGATACCTCTTGATTACAAAGCGACGACGTTTTATTTTTCAGCGAATTTTGGGATATCAGTGTGTGTATATATATTGTATATTCTACCGATAGGTGCCTACTCTGAAATAGATACTCTTGATTGAAGACATCTTGATATCACCATCTTTGTCACTTGTAAAATATTAAAGATCTTCCGGCTTTGATTCTAGAATAAAACTTAAAACTATAAAACCAGTCATTGATTGTATAGTGAGCGTGAAAATTATTTCAGTCCGACAGCATAAAAAGGAACACTATTTCAACTTTCCCATCATTTTTTTCTTAATAGGGAATTCCAACTTTAGAAAATATGTAATTTTGTATATTTGAGTTTTCGGTAATGGTGAAGGTTGAGGGTGCCATTATTTATTTTTAGATGAACTAAAATAATTACTAATTGTGCGTACAGTAGTACTGTGTTCGTGTCGCGACGCGTCATTTCATAATTCCTCTCCCCCGTTGTTCGTAATTTAATACCCCCTCCTTCGCTTCGACACTATACTTTATATTCAACATTATTGCAAAATATGTGAAAGTAAGTTATTTGTGACCGATGAATTATGGTAGTATACAGTAGGGATGGCCACAAAATCCGGATAACGGATATTCTAATTTAAAATTATCCGATATCCGTTTCGGATGCAACGTATAATTCGGATATCAGACCAATACGGTTAGCTGAGTATTCAGATTATTACTTACTTTTTCAAGTTCAGTAAGTTATTCTGGTAAGAATGGTGTCTGGAATAAAGGAAATTATGTCCAAATAAGAGATAGGGACAGAATTTATCTGATATCCGGATTTCAAGATCTCTAGTATATATAGACCAGGTTAGAAATATCAATATTACATGTGACTTCCAATAATTGTGTTTACTGTTGTAATTCGATGACACGAAATGGAGTATATTTATCTTTCGGGAAAGTAGTTAAGAATCTTTTCCTCCGTTGAAATTGCCTGGAAATGACATCTTGCAAGGCAGGAAGGAGACATAGAACGTGAATTCCCTTATATTTCTTTTCCATTTCCTTTTCGTCGAGCAGATCTCTACTGGAGCGGCCAACGATGTAGAGAGCTCTTCCCAGAAACATTCTGTTTTAATTCGTAAGAACTTTTTTTTTTTATTTCGCGCTTTGCAGATATGGAATATTTATGCGTTTAATCCTTTACGCTGCAAGGATAATCTCGTTCTGAACCTTGTCGCTGCGAAGATGCGTTGGGTTAGAGTGCAAGAACTCTCAGGAATTCCAAGGAGAACAAAGAAGTGTAAAACTTGGAATTCTTGGAACGCGGCGGATCGTACTGGTATTATCGTTACAGACGCAAATTCCAGAGCAAGTTATCATTGGATGGGAACTTTAATTAGATTTCGCAGGGGAGAGAGAGGGTAGCTAAGAGAGAAATAAAAAAAGCGGTAGAAGCTTAAAGCAGCAGGACAATTTAACTTCCCGTACAAGCCATTAGATAAGATAGAAAGTACGCGGATGCATTTGAATGAAGTTACGATCTGCACCCATCGTTATTTTTCTTGGTTTGCACTGCAAGCTTAATCGCGATGATAAGAGTGCGTGATGCGCAAAGGAACACTCACGTCACGGGTAAAATCCGGGAGAATGCTGGGATGGTATCTTCCTACCTTGCCCTTGCCATACGAGGAACTTACTTACCTGAGAGGGTGGGGCTCAAAGTACACTTTTTTATCAAGAAATCATTATGTTATCGAATCACTGCTTCATTTGTTATTTATATAGGTGTAGTTATGTATTAATTATAAATTAGAAGAATTATCATCATCGTTAAAAAATAATAACCAAATTATTGCATGAATGTCACTCACTTATTTTATTTTTACTCAACCTCAAAATAACAATATTACTTTTTCATCAATGCATTTTTGCTTATGTAGGTACAGTTATATATTAATTATAATAACAAAAATTACTACCATTACCAAGGAATTACATACACACTGTCACTCCCAGGAGTGTCATGAAGAGCACACATCCAAAGGGGGCCAAATATGTCCACCTATGCCTATGTACATTACTTTTATGTTTTTATGAACAAAAGTAATACAGAAACATTGCGAACATCCTAGGGAGTAATGTTTTTTTGTTGTTTTTTTTGTGGAAAATGTTCACAATTCAAAAATCGAAAAACAAGATGTCGAGAATCTGCTGCTGCTTCCTCCCACGTTTCATCCATCGTCCCCCCGCAACCACTTTGGATTTTTGTGTTTTCTCATTTTTACCCTTCGGTTCATCGCGACGATGCGGATGAAACGATGCTTAAGTAAAGTTGATGAAGATACATTCGCAAAGGAATAACCATGCCCTAACTGAGACTCGACACCGAAAAATTCGATTGCGAGGTCGTGAGATCACTTAACGCACTCAGCCACCCTGTATTACAGTGTTCTATTTCTTTTGTAACATAACAATTTAAATTCACTTTCATTCCGTAGGCGATATAATGAAAATATTCGACAGTGTGGAACCGCTCTCTAATGCTTTAACTAACGTCATACTTCGTGCATTCCGCAGATTCATTTCCACAGGGACTTCCTACAGACAATATTCCGAGGTCCTTACAGCAATCTGCAAACATAAAAGAAGAGAGGGAATGCTGAGCTTAGTAAAGATTTACTCGACCGAAATGTTCCGCGCTCCAAGTGTGACGCTAACCGTGGAGAATGGTATGTGGGGGAGGGGGGGGCAACTTTTTTTTGCTGTTCCAGCAGATATACATTCTCGGTGGAATTTTTATTTTTACGATGCAGAATGGCGAGTCATTACCCCGAATATGCAGCCATTTTATGGTAAGGTTTTGTTTCTCCTTGTCTGCGTTTCGGTTTGCTCCCCTTCGTTGGTAAATCATGTGGAATTGTCTCCGTTCGCTCCCCACCTCCTTTCTCTGCTCCCACACACAAGCGACAACAAAAAAAGCATGCTCGCGCCCTGAGACGGCGGATGGAGAGGTCGGTTTGAAGCGTTTTGAGGTCTGGAAATAAACTCCTGTGAGTGTTCATGCATGGCCACGCGCTAAGTTTCCATCTGTGTTTGTGTACGGACCGGCGTCCGTTGTTTCATGTTGGGCGCTCGGCAGTGGTGAAAGATAACTTGAATAAATGGGCTCTTTCTTTTCATTTTTTTTCAGAGCACAAATGTTTGAATTTAATCTGGGTTTGTGAGAACGTGATAACCGTTTTTATTACAATCCTCGCTAGTGTTTCTCTTCGTTTCGTATGGAGATTTCGTTTCGTATGGAGATTGCTTTTTGGGGAAAATTGTTGGATGTTTCCTGGAAGTTGGCTGTTATGCTCGGTTTAGTTCTGCTGTTTTAGTTTTAGGGGAAATATTCGCAAGGTTTTTGTAGATTTTTCGCATACCTCACAGAACTGCCAGTATTTCTCTTCGAACAATTTTTTAAAAAATGCAACCTAATTGTTTTCTTGGCCTTTTAAGGATTAGCCTGAAGTTTTGAATACTGCGAGAAGATGCAGGATGGTATGATTGATTTGCTTTATTTTATTTCGCTTTTTGTGCCACTTTGGCTAATTTGCAAAGGTGGGGATGAGTGATGATATGATGAAATTGATGAATGGACACTCGCAAACATCCATGCCGAGACCAAGATTCGAACCCGGGACCCCTGGCGACGTAGCGCGATGAGCTGACCACTCCGCTATGGTGGCCGGCAAGGTACAGTAAGGGAATGACGAAACTGCAGTCCTTGTTATCTCATTAAATTTTCATCTAGGGTTTTGTCGTTTCATATACTCTGTAATTTGCAGTTATTGAACCTACCAAGATTCTGGCGATTTAAATCAAAACCGAAGTAATCAAACGTGGTGTTCTTATCATTTTTTATCTTACCTGCTTTCCTAATTTATTATTGTTATTATTCTTATGTGTGTATGTTGCCGAACGCTTTAGCTGGCAGACTTTTGATCTCGCCACCAAAGTTCCTTGGTTCGAGTTCCGGCCTGGACATGGGAGTTCTTTGTTAAGTATCACCTCATCTCATCAATTTCATGTAACCATCACATCCTCATTGTTGTGGTTTAAAAAAAAACAAAAAAAAAACAGGGGAGCCCTCCCTAATGGAACCCGCCTCCACATGCATCACTATCTTAGAGGCTCTATCTGTTCAAACTGTGGGAAGATTTATAAATCGACTTCCCGGAGTCGAAAAATCTAGTCGACCATGGAAGCAAAACAAATGTTGGACTGGAGCGGAGAGTAACATTTACCTAGCCATTCTCATCTGTTAAAAATCTTGCTTTCATGCAAAAAAAGGCTTTGAAGCAGAATGACTAAAAATATATGGAAGCGGAGAAAGATAACAGAAATGATATGAAATTTTTGCCGTTCTCATCTCGTAGAACTTTCTCATTCTTATGCATCTCCTATCTCGGCTGTGAAAAATGAGTAGTGCAGATTTTTGTTCAGAATTAGATTCTCCTTTCTGTGGTTGAATCCAACCATAAGGGGAAGAGACGGAAGGGAGGAAGTCTGAAATGAGTTCCCCGTAAACGAATTTACGGAACTCGGAATGTGTAAATGGAACGTTTTCCGCTGAAGAAGAAAATTTATGACTGAGAAAACAGTGGTTACGTGTAACGCGATTATCGCTCCGCTGGTATTGTTGTCAAAGAGAAGTTGGGTTAACCGTGTTTTTTTGTTGTTATTTGAAGGAGGAGCTCGGAATTTACTGCTGCATAATTTTACTGCATTAATATTCTTTCCTCGTTGGTAGAGTGTATATTGGTTTAACGTGGTTACTGATCAGTTTTTATTATTTCTGTATTTAAGAACTACATCTGTACATAGGGACGATGAAGTTATTTCTTCACAGAAATATACAGAAAACAATCCTAGTAAATTTACAGAGCGTGGGTGTATCCGTCACGTGTCCCTCAATTTTCATGTAGTTGTCATTCATTCATCCTCATCGTCGCAGTTGAAAACAAACCTTGGCAGAATAAGGAAATGATGTCACGGAGCAAGGAACGTAATTGAGGAAAGAAATAGAAACTGATAGCAATGGAAGTCATGGAGAAATGGACAGAAACCGTAATTAAAATGAGGAAGAGCTTCTAATATATATGAGGGATTCCAGAAGGTCATCCACATTGTAAAGGATGGGGTGGTAGTTTCCTTTTCGATTACATTCTTCCAAATGTGACAACAAGTAGTTATTTTTTAAAGTAATACGAGTATTTTAAAAGTGATGAGAGACACACACTCACACACATAAATTAATCTTTCATCGCTCTGTGATTGCAAATAACATTTTGCATCTCCAGTATACGTACATTGTATGTATAGTAGCTAAAGAAATGTGTTTCTCTCCACAGTGGAGTGTCTTAGCGAGTGTGTGTAGACCGCTTGTAAAACTATGTATGCTAAAAACGCTGTTGTTGATCATGCACTAACTCTTTTAGCAAGAGATAATGGATTAACAAAATGCATATTTTTGAGCCTTCAGCCTTGGTTCACTTTGTGCCGGGAATCTCTGGAGCAAGCGACTGAAAGGAATTCTCTGCGGAGTGGCTCTAGAGGGTTCGATCAGTGAACGCGCGATATGGTGAGTGCGTGGAAGGGAAAACGCGGCTGCAGTCACATGCCCTTTACAGCAGCACGCATTGATTTGCTCCACCTACTCGCTTCCTCCCCTTCTCTGCCGGGTTGCGCGGCATTCCTCCACAGATTCCCGGTACCGAATGTACTTGCAGAATTTGAAGGAAAATCCCCCCGAGACACACTTTACTCTTTTTCTCGTTCAAGAATCTAATAAGACTCGTGCCCAAAAGAACTGTATTTCCTAGTTTAATAACATTCGCAGTTTGTTTCTGTGCGGTTTTCGTTATAATATTCGGAGTTGGTTTCTGTACGGTTTTCTTATCATAATTTTGGTACTTATTGTCTCTAACCTTTGTCTCTGTTCCATTCTATTCTTTTTCTTGTTGACTTTTTCTAACTGTTGTTTGTTCCTGCATGATCCTTTTAGAAACTTTTATTTTCCACTGTCAACAAATGGGGATTCATATTGGTCACCTTTAATATATGGAAAGGTGTCTTAAGTTGTTCAATATAAGTCTTACGGAATTACATGTTAAATCAGATTTGAGCCACTGTGCATGTGTGTGTGTGCTATAGTTTGACCTGAGCTTACGGCACCATAGTATCCACTGCGCCACGGAGGTCGACTAACGTATTTCGATTAGACACTCCGACACACCACATTTTTCTCTTGAATTTGCTGTTGATGCCAATTATAGGCATTGCCTGTACTCTTAAAGATATTTCATATGCGTTTTATTAATCTCTTAAGGTGTTTCGTGTCTATATAAATATACCCTGGTAGAACCAGTGGAGTACGCAAGAGGGGGGGTTACCGGGTTTAACCCCCCCCCTTGAGCTTTTGAAATATTATGGAAAATGCTGTAGAAAAAAATTAAAAATGGCTAATTTATCACAGTCAAATATCTGCGACAGTAATAATAATAATTTGAATTATTATTCCCATGCAGCATGAAGAAAAACACAACATTCCAAACGCAATCTAAGCGGCCGCAAAGTTCAATTTTGCAATTTTTTTTTGCAAAAAGTCGCGCAGTGACTCTCGCGAGAATTGTGAAAATTCCTTGCTTTGTCACAGTGTGCTGACCTTATTGCAAACGTTCTTCCCGGTACTGATTTCACATCCCCTTGTGAACTCTCAAGTAATGCTGAGTCTACATCCACATCATTAAATAATGTTGAAGAAGTGCTTTGTGAATCCCCTAGAACTGATAAATGTGTTGGAATGTCTATAAACTTACTTAAATTCTCCCGTGCATATAGCACCGTGCCATGAAGGCAACGTAGTGGTGTGGTGGGCCCCAGAGATTCTCGATCTCGAACTATTTTGCAGGTGATGTGATCAGCACCATCCCCGAGGGTTGCTCTCAGGTACCCATTGCTATGAGGCTGGGGCTGGATAAATTCCAACTAATTCCGGGAATCGAACCCGGATATCCCACGAAGTTGTCAGACTACACCAGCGCGGCTCCTTGAATGAGTTTCATATTTCGATTATTTCAATAAATATAATATATTTGCTTGTTTTTATGGATTTTCTTCACACTTAAAATGTCTCACTTATCATATACAAATAACCGTTGACTAGACAATTATTTTGTAACAAAGAAACAAAAGAAATGTAATTTTGTTCTCTTTCTTTCATAAATAGCAGCTGCATTAGTAGTAATTATTAGTAGTAATTAAACTAATTAATTATAAGAATTATTAATTAATTTATTATTAATTAATTAATTAATTAAAGTATAATAAAACAATGGTAATGTGAATTTGTAGAAAGTTTTCGAAATAACACCCCCCTTGATGAAATCCTGCGTACGCTACTGGGTAGAACTATTGAGGAGTGGAAAACAAAAGCTACGAAAACCGATGAAATATTTCAATGGAAAAATAACAAACAGTTGCATGCAGATAAAGGCAAGCTTAAAAGTAATTGTGAAGCTGTTCCCGGATAACTTTGTTTTAAAAATCTGCTTTCCTCTAATTAATGGCCGCTGTGTGCCGGTCTAAACACAACCCTACATGCAGTGCTGAATATACGTACATTCCACCAACAAGGTAACATACAAGGAAGATCGTAGAGTATTTTTAGATACAGAACTATTTCTTCTTTCTCATAGATGTTGTCGACATCATCCGCAGCGAACATGGATTTTCTAGATTTTGTTGCGTGTCTCCTCGCAGACAAGGGAAACTTCGATTCAAGCTATTTCAGGCATTTGATGACGCATAAAATGAACGAAGCTCTTGCAGTGCAAGGTAATGAAAAGGTTGTAATGTTGAAATTAACGGCACCCGTTTTTTTACCTCTGCAACATCATAAAACTGTAAGCACCAACAACACATTCAAGGAATTTAATTCATTTATACGGTCCAGGAACAGGTTTGTCGGGCTCCTGTAATCCGATAATTAACACCATGTATAATATTGCATACACAGTCGAACTGGAGAGCACTGTTTTCACCAGTAGTGTACTTCAATAGGAATTTTGGTTTCGACTCCGCTTGAAACGCCCTGTTTGGAATCATATGAGGGAAGACGTTAAAAATGTGCATGCGTTTCAGCAAAGCCCGAACAACCCTTGAAATTGTGCTTTGTCCGCCGTGTTGCAAAATGACTTACATGTTTAACGTAGTGAATGAGTTTAAAATATGGGTGCGTCGAAACATACGGCCATTTTGCACTCTTCAAAGTACACGTAGAAAAATCGCCTTCTCTAAAATCCTTACCTCATTGTTAAAAAAAGATGGTGTAAGAGACCCTTGAGAAAAGTTAAAATTGCAAGTTGTAAAGGGACCTGCACAGGACATACACAACACATTAAGGAGGTGAGGATACATTAAAAACTTCCTCAGAGACAGTGTAAAAGGTCTGTGCTTCTCAAAAACAAAAAAATCATGAGTTAAAACACTGCCATCTTTTCCAAACATGGATGATTTAAGTACATCGTTGCACACATAAAGTAATAATCCTAAACAGAAATATATTTATTATTAAATATTGAGTAAAATGACTTGATAGAAATAAACGAGGATATGAAGTCGATTATTATTGCCCATGTTGCGGACATATGGAAGAACTGTGTTATTGGGTTATTTATTTTCTAGTTTATTTAATACCGTTAGACCAGTTGCTAAGCAACAACATGTGTAAAGGGAACCTATAGTTTGATGCTGTTTGGAATATCGTAATTATTCATACACATGCCGTGTTGCACAAATTATTGCAATTTTTCAAGGTGTAATGTTATTGGTGTGTTTTAGTGTGTATTATTAGATTTTTCAGTAATTCGTAATATTTGTATTTCAGCTCGTGGGTGGCGAGTTTGATATGGAACTGAACTTCGTCATCCAAGACGCACAGAACATCAAGCACATGTTGGAACTGCTGGATCATTGCCCTCCGAATCTTCAGGTAAGTCATGGCCTTTTTTTCTTGAATTTATAAAGCATGTTGAAACACGATTTACTGGCGCTACTCTCCACTGCTGCGATGATTAAGTTGTTAATTGGGAGAATAGTGCCCACATGTTACAGATACGTTGGAGTTCACAGAAACTCCGTCAAGACTGAAATTGGAAAATGGCTTGCTTGGTGACTGAGATGCTGTGTAGATTGGGAATATTTGTGCGAGATGGAAATGTAGCCTTAATATAAACTTGATGTTATTGAAAGGTTGATGTTGGCAAAACCATTGATGGGGCACGGTCATGAAGAGTGAACAACTTTAAAAGCGAAAAGCCTAGGCAGAAGGCCAGTTACGTCCCGTGCGCTTCATACTAGGTTGTTCACAATAAAATTGTATTCATGAAATTATATCTGCACCTGCTCCCTTTTTATACTCTGTCCTGTAACAGAGCGAGCGAACGAAAACGAGTCTCTGCGCAAGTAGCAACTCGAGAGGGCTCGATCATTGAACACGTGCGCGGGAACTGGAGGAACGAGTGCAGCTACCAGCCATTTGCAGCAGCGTCGACTGCTTCGCTTCGTTCACTCGCTATCTCCCTTTCTCTGCTATTATGCGTGGCCTTGCTCCAGAGATTGATTCCCGGGATAAGTATGGTTCTTTTTTTTTTTGTAATTATTTGGTTATTTTACATCGCTTTCTGGCTCTTGAGTTAACCGCAACGACGTTGATGAACTGATGAAATAAGACAAGGAACACCCATGCTGAGATGTCAATTATCTTCCATGGTTTTAACCTAGGACCTCTCTATTTGTAGCACGAGGCTCTACTCAACCTGCCGTGGCTATATCAGTACACATCATACTCCTCCTTTTGTAGCAAACCTCTAACTAATTTCTAATCTCTACAAACATGTTTCCATCTTCTAAGGTACTATACATCGTACAGCCCATGTATTTTCTGTCCCATTTAATACCGCACCACACACAGCAGATAAAAAGTGCCTAATTAAAGAAAGGTTTATAGAGGAATGCGCTCAAGTTGAAAATTATCGCGTTGATTGCTTAGCGCGTGTCTTCTGACCGGAAATTTTTGCCCCTTGAAATTATGCCCGATTTATTAACTACAGCTTTTAAATGTAAATTTTGTGTAATTTTCTTTCATAGGCGTTGAAAAATCAATTGAGAGATATTGCGTGAAACAGGCAAAGCTGAGGTATCCTTCTTTAGTGTGCATTTGCTGAGGTGCAGTACATTCCAGAGTCAGAGTAGACTCTTATCGGGTGGTATTTTAAAAAAAAAAAGAAGAAGAAAAAAAGCGGCAGTTAAAGATTTTTATAGGCGATTATTATTTTTTCGAAATTGAAAGTTCACCGTATTGTCCGTAATAATCCTTTATCTTAGCTTTTTTTTTAAAATAAATCTAAGAATAATGTGAATTAATTATGCTAATATGCGTATTAGTAGCCTATAATTATGCTGTGTTTCAATTTTGTAAATGTGCCATGCTTGTAAAAACTCCTTATGGGGTAGCCAGAAATCGAAAATGTTTGTGACTGTAAAGCACACTCTCACACGTTAGAACAACCTTACAACATATTCTAAGGCCGGCTTTAGACGAAAGCATTTCCTTTCAAATTTTGCTTCCAAAAATCTTATAGCAGATAACACTTTGTACTTTACACGAAAGCATTTCGTGGAACATTTCAGTTAGCTTTTGCGATTACAATGTATAATACATACAGCAGTAAGGCACATCGAGTTGCACCATCTATGGTGAGTGCACGGTGTTTACAATTGAAACAACTAAAATATTATTTCATACGTGTGCAGTAAACGTTGTAAAGTATGTATTTAGCAGCGGCATTGTTTTGTACCTAATAACGTTTTATACGAAACGTTATTCCTCTCGGTTGCATAGTTATCGGTTTTTAAAAATGTGAAGTGATACATTGTTTACATCTCACGCGGCCACCATTACAACTACACTTGAGACCTAGAGGTCGCTTCTGATTGGTTATGCTACGAAAAATGCTACGGAAATAGGATGGATCCTATCCTTGAGAAATGCCATGAAATATGCCATACAATTTCTGATTTTACACGGTAGCATTTTGGTGATGGCATAAATGTTACGAACTAAAGTGGACCTAACGGAATTTTCAAGTCTCCTTCGCTCTCAAAAGATAAATATCCTTGTTTGAAGACAGTATTTTTAAAATTTTCTCTTTCTTTCAATGAAACAGACGCATACCCCTTGTTCTGTTTCAGTCTTTTCATCAGTTGCTTTTTCCGGTGTGTCGCATACACCCGTTGTCCCGTCAAGACTTTTCCGTTTCTTTTTTGTTTTACTTTGATTTGACTTTGGGATCAGGTTATTCTTCCGAATTCGCATATGTTATCTTAGATGGCTTCATAGGAGTTTGAACGTTTGATCTCTATAAAGAAACAGTCTCTGTTTGTGGTGAATTTGCCTGTTTCTGTTTTCACTGAAACATAGGACTTTGCAAAAGATTCCAATAACTTTGGACGATGTGGGACAAGAAGTTAACTATTACCTGAAAGTGAACTTATTTTTGAATGTCTAATACAACCCTTTCGTTATAATACACTGTCAGAGTATTTAGTTGGTAAATAAATCTAACCAATAAATTGGATATGCCAACACACTGCTAGTACCCACGGAGCATATCGCTGTTACACAGTAAAAGCACCTTTAACCCCGGGGCGGGGGGAGGGGTGAGGCTTTCTCTTAAGTGATTGAGTTAAATTGTTACCCGTTCCTTTAGGGTGGAATTTTCAGTTCTCATATTTCAGTAGAATGCTATTGCACTAATTCAATAGCTATTGTATAGGGTGTCTTTTGATTACAATCCCGGGAATTTCTGGAGGTAAGCGAATGGGCGGAGCGAAACAGTACACCGCTGCTGCAAAGGCTGGTAACTGCAGTCGATTTCTCCCCTCCACGCAATCCCGCTCCCTTGCACTTGTTCATTGGTCGAACACTCAAATCACTACTTGCGCATTGACTTGTTTTCGTTCTCTCGCTTCAGAGATTCTCTGGACAGAGTATATATAGTTGTAAGTTAAATGTATTTCAGTTTCCCCGTTCCCATGTGATGTCGTATAGTTATAGAGTTCTAATGCGCTGGTGTTTAATTTTTCACCTTCCACCACTAGGAGTACTATGAATTATCTTCATTTAAGTGTGGCGTCTGATACACAAAGAGTTGTATTTTCTCTTTAGTACTTATTTCGTTATCCAACCAGTGGATCTCTTCCGCACATTGTTGCAAACGTTCCCTGAACGGTAACGAAAAATGTTGTTTTCACGGCAATTGCAGCCCTCCTGTAGACGGATGCAGTAAATTATACGCGTATGCAAAAAGAAATCTGACAGCATTCAATTAATCATTTATGGATACTTAAGACCTCAACGTCATATGCAGTGCCCTGCACCATTTCCGCAGCGCACAAAACGAGGGCATCTGGCGATTCTCTCGGGAGATTCGAACTACCCCAGCTATGGAGGTCGTTACGTCTTCTCGTTGAAATGACGTTTTCTTGAGAACAATGCCTTTACTGTTCGCAGCTCGTTTCTCCAGGAGCAACTTTACGACGTTCAAGCTTTGTGAAGGCAGAAAATCTGGCACGCTGCGCTCATTGTCTGAAACAATTATGGCTGCTTTGACACAATCAAACTCCTCCGTTGACAAAATACGCACCCCTGTAAGCCTCGCGATGGGATCCTTCAAGTTGGAGCAGGCTGCGGAGATAAACCCTGCTTTGAAGCTGCTAACGTCATCCCCTGCTTGATGTCGCTTGAGATTTCGAGCGCTCGTAGTTTAGCCAATCAGAGCAAAATAATTAAGTGGTGGTATCATTGTTGGGTTATGTGGGTACTACTAGAGATGGACGACGATGGGATTCTGATAGCGTTATAGGCAGGAGTCGGAAGATATTAACCCTAACATTCTAAAAAAAAAAAGTGTCCTCTTAAGAACCCATAACATTTTTGTAGATATTATACTCTATACTTGGATTTTTCATAAATAATAAAAGACTCAAGTTCTTGTGTAAGTTCAACACGTCCAGATTATTGGCGGTTTAAACTGTTGAAGCTAAAGAGACGGGGACAATTACGTGTTCTTGTACTCTTATTGTGGGTATTTCTGCAACGTTAAGTGTTCGATTCCTTTGTACCATTGTCGTTATCTGCGACCAAACTTTCAAAAATGCATGTTCTTTCTCTTTGCACTTGATCGGAAGTAGTCACCGACAATAAAAATGGGATACATACATCCTTAAATACTCATTTTTCTGAAGGGTGTTATGTGATGTTGCGTATCTTTACGGAAAGTAGTGGATTTTAATAGTAAATTTTCAATCGCAAGTTCTACCACTGCCGTAGAATTAGGTAACACACACAACGACATGTAGGGAAGCGACTATTTCAGGATGTAGGGGAGAGCGGGGCAAGTTGATACAATTTGAGAGTTTGATTTTTTTCTTTTTTATGTTGCTAGCAAGAAAATTAAACATGTTACTATTCGATAGCTTAACTCTTTACCTTTATAAAAAGCACATAAAATTTCGCAGGTATAATTTGTAAGCTGACGAGAACCTAATTAGTAACGCAGGACGCAACGTCTCAACTTGCCCCACGACGGGTATTAGCTAATACTGGTATGGGGCAAGTTGATACTAATTTGAAGTAGGTTGATAACGATGTGACATAGTTTGATTAAATAAGACAAAATACAAGAAAGTAATTTTGAATTAAAGTTTAGTATTCAGGAAAAGCATACAAATTAGGGATGGCCAGATCCGGATCCTCGCGGATCCGAAATCCGGATCCGGTTGGTTCCGGATCCTAAAATTTTTCGGATCCGGAATTTTCAGATCCGGATCCGGTACTTTCGGATCCGGATCCAAAACGGATTCCGGATCCGTTTTGCCATCACACATGCGCTTCTTTGGAAAGTAAGAACGTGCTTATAACATATTGTTGCCTGCTAATATACATATACAGAGTGTCCAAAAAGTCACGCAACCCGGTGTTTACGACCGTATAACGGAATAGCGAAACGGAATGAGAAGAAACGATTTCTGCCAAGATAATGCCCTGTATATTGGGAAAATTTAGAGAGGCAAACATACGTAAGAACATGCATGTTTTAATAACAAATAAGCAAAGTGTTGCCAAAGGCGGAAAAAAAATATTTGCAAATCATGTATATTGATGCACAGAACTCACTGAGGTAAATTATTGCAACATTTCACAATACCAACGAACAATTTGGATGGCCATCTAATGAATTTGACAGAAAAAGAACTTTGACGAAGTTTCAAAAACATTGCAGAAGGGAATAAATGGGCTGTTCCAAAAATCGATGTTTTCACAATATTACGAGGGACAGTGGCAACACTGTTGGTGTCACGAGTCACTAACAGACGTGTTTCACCTCAGGCTATCACACTAAGGCACTTTTAACGACAAAGGAGAAAGTTGGTTTTTCTCGAACATATGCAACAAATTACATACACCTTGCAACCCTGAAATGTGGTTTCAATTGGATAGGTATGTCAACAGCCAAAATTCCAGGCATTGGTCGACAGAAAACCCACATCAGTTGCATGAACTACCCTTGCACTCTCCGAAAATCGGTGTATGGTGTGGAATATCGCGACGTCGTATTGTGGGACCGTTATTCTTTGAGACAACAGTGGATGCTGCTGTACGGGGATCTCATAATGCAATTCGTTGCTCTCCTGGAAGAAGACGAACGTGATGTTTGGCTACAACAAGATGGAGCAACTTGCCATACATCTAATGAATCGCTTCGTATGCTGAGAGAATTTTTTGGTGATCGTCTAATTTTCAAGGATTTATGGCCCAGTCGCTCGCCCGATTTAACATCTGGAGATTTTTTTCTGTGGGGTTACTTAAAGGGGAAAGTATACCAAACGGGACCCAGAACATTGGAGGAGCTGAAACGAAACATTACACAGGAAATTAATAATATCGGTGCTGCAACCCTCAGGCAGGTATCTGAGAACATGATCAAGCGAACCAACTTATGTATCCAAGAAAATGGTGGACACTTCAAACATTTGATTTAATTTGTAGTGATAACCACATTTCAGGGTTGCAAGGTGTATGTCATTTATTGCATATGTTCGAGAATAACCAACTTTCTCCTTTGTCGTTAAAAGTGCCTTAGTGTGATAGCCTGAGGTGAAACACGTCTGTTAGTGACACGTGACACCAACAGTGTTGCCACTGTCCCTCGTAATATTGTGAAAACATCGATTTTTGGAACAGCTCATTTATTCCCTTCTGCAATGTTTTTGAAACTTCGTCAAAGTTCTTTTTCTGTCAAATTCATTAGATGGCCATCCAAATTGTTCGTTGGTATTGTGAAATGTTGCAATAATTTACCTCAGTGAGTTCTGTGCATCAATATACATGATTTGCAAATATTTTTTTTCCGCCTTTGGCAACACTTTGCTCATTTGTTATTAAAACATGCATGTTCTTACATATGTTTGTCTCTCTAAATTTTCCCAATATACAGGGCATTCTCTTGGCAGAAAGCGTTTCTTCTCATTCCGTTTCGCTATTCCGTTATACGGTCGTAAACACCGGGTTGCGTGACTTTTCGGACACTCTGTGTATATATATAATACACACACACACACGATTTGTAATTAATTAATACACGTATAAGGGAGGTCTAAGTCTCCTCCTCCGATTTCCATGAAACTTGCAGGGCCCAAATGAAGAAATACGTGTTTTTGTTTTTTTTTGTTTCGGCAAAAAATTTGTTCTAGGGGGCAACCTCCTCTCAAATGTCAAGATGAGAACAAATTGAAGTGGGGATCTGACCCCTGTGTTCCCCTCCGATTTCCATGAAACGTGGTAGGTGTATAGTAGGGATGGCCAGATGCGGATCCGAAATCCAGATCCTAGCGGATCCGAAATCCAGATCCAGAACATTTTAATTTTAATTTGTAGAACTGTAACTGTAGAACAATTGTATAATTTTTGTATAACATTTCTATCTTGTTATATGTGTTAAAGGTTTCATCCTAGAATGGAATGTCTCACATTTATGTGTGTTTTCATCCCCCCCCCCTCAAATGTCAAGAGGAGGAGAAATTGAAGTGGGGATCTGACCCCGAAACCACGTAAATATGGCATAGGAAGAAACAGGGGGTATACGGCCTCTCTATACACCCGTCAAATTTCATGAGAATCGAAGGGGGACACAGGGGTCAGATGATCCTCACGTCAATTTGTCCTCATCGTGACATTTGATGCGGGTTTTGCCCCCTAAAACAGTTTTTTAGCCGAAACAAAAAAAAAACACGTATTTCTTCTATTGGGCCCCACTATACATCTGCCAAGTATCATGGAAATCGGAGGGGGACACAGGGGTCAGATCCCCACTTCAATTTGTCCTCATCTTGACAATTGAGTGGGTTTCGCCCCCTAAAACCGTTTTTTTAGCTGATTCCCTTTGCTTGAAAGCCTGATATAATATTTTTTGGTGTTAGAGCATAAGGTAGTGAACTACTAACGACTCCTGGTATGTCGTATATAGTAAAGGTCTTCCCTGGATTGCCGGTCATCCAGCTGTCAATTGCTGCAAATAAAACTTCCTAAAATATCCATAAACAGATCTGTCCAGGGGTTGGAGTTTGCGGGAAGTATGAGGCGGAAATGACAACATAATGATCCCGTTGTCCTTGCAGAAATTCAACACTTCAATCGACAAATGAGAATCATGATTGTCCAGTATCAATAGACATGGGTGATTATGGCTGTTTCATAAACAGCAAAAATGAAGACGCTGTCATCCATCCTGTGGGATATGAAGTTCCAATACAACGACGGGGTCCGCTCTGAATAAAGTGATCTTTCAAAGAGACCCTTGGAAATATTAACATTGGGGGCACGGAGTTTCCAATCGCATTTACGACAGTGGCAAGTGTTACAATTGTGCCCCTCTCTGCTGACTTTGCCTACTTGACGTACATTCTTTTCTGCAACGATTTTCCCAGGGCGCTGAACTTGTTTCATCGGTGTTCCAAATATCTTTGCTCTCAAATTTGTACTTCTCCAGAACAACTTTTAAGTTAATGAAAAATATGCCTACGTTGTGTCGGTTAAAGCTAGTACCACGGCTTAGACTCGTGCCTTCAGGCTCTCTAAGAGACAGTCTAGGATGCCTTTTCATGTATGCAGTAAACCATACTGTCGCGGCAATTTTATTATTTATCCAAGTATCAGGAATTTTCACCTTGTTAGCTACTGCTAATTCATATGCGAACTCATATGATGTTTTTAGGCGTCAAACCATAGTAGATACTTGAACAGTGGACAATGTATTCCTTTAGTTGCAGTTCTAAATCTTCACTGAAGACCTGACGATGTTTGGAGTAACCCATTCGTATTTTGGCACCCTCACTTTGGTTTACTTCTTTTTCTTATTATACCTCATAAGAGTCATTTTGTCGATCCCATATATCTTTGCGACTTCTTTCAGTGACAAGGTACCATTCTTGACATCGGCGTAAGCTTTCTTAAATGTTTCAATTGGTATTTCTCCTCGAATGCCGGAGCATTTTCTGTAAACAAACAAACAAAAAATAATAATTACAAGCAGCTGGGGTAAGTTGATACACCGTATCAACCGGCCCCAATTCAGCCGTATCAACTTTCCCCAATCGGCGCCATTTCGATTAACGAACTATAACGTACTACAGACAACAGAAAAACAAACAACAATAACCGAGTTTTCTTACATTTTAGTGGCGCAACACACATCCACCAAGACAAAATAATTCACAGTTCATGTAAGTCCACCAGGAGACTTCACACAACATCCAAAAAAGTTACTTTACGCCCTGAAAAATACACTTGGTCGGATAACTTCGCGCACAAAATTGTTCGTTAGCCATGCACACGCTCAGACAATATAACGGTCTCTTCTGTTTAATTGACATTACCCAGCGCATGAGCGTTCCCTCGTAAATGGCAATGTATCAACTTGCCTCCGTCTCAATTTGCCCCGATCTACCCTAGATGTCTCATTTTTATTGTCGGTGACTATACGGTTGATTTTCCGATCTAGGGTTGTGGAAGAAGTTAATACGACAGAAATGCAATAAACGACCGTGGAGAAACATATTGCAGTTCAGAAAAATAAAAATGATTGCAATGCCATGAAAACCTCCTAAAATACAGAAAAGGGAACAATAATCTGAAAAGGCCAAAGCAGATGCAAAATAAGAACGATGTTGTCTGGTTCTATATGAAGAAAAACTGCATACTATTATGTTTTCCATTGTTTCAATGTCCGGAAAGAAAAGAAGTAATTTCAACAAGGTCCGAGTCATTGGTATGAGACATGACACTACAGGATTAAGATCCTTCTGAAACCTTTAATAATTTCAACATTCGACTACTGGATTTTGAGACTAAGAATTCTTAAGTTTTAATATATATATATATATATATATATATATATATATATATATATATATATATATATATATATTGTGAGTTTTGTCTGTAAAGATGCAGATTGAGAATTCCTGTTTTCTTTTGTTGTGAATGAAACGAGGATTTTCATGAACTGTGTTGAAAACCTTGAGAAGTTGAACAGGGCGTTTAACATCGAATAACCGCCGGCATGTCTTTTTCCTCAACTGCTATGGTAACTGTTACCGGTTCAACTTTAATACTACCCACAATGAATGATTGTAAAACCTGTCTTCGGAATCTTGATACTAATTAGGGAGACGGCCGCCTCCTCAGTTATCAGTTATCACTAATGCTGGAGTGATGCTTACCAATTCTTACTTTTTCAAAACACATTTCGGGTGCTAAAATGAAATCATGTATGGAAGGGGTAATACTAATTCCCGACCATTTAATAGGATTAGCCATACAGATTTTTGCCGGTACGAAGGAAAAGTGATTCAATTTAGATAAAAGCATTTGCATTCAAGTGAGATGGATTTATTTGAAACTCGCATCCCAGAGTTAAATTGTTGGCCGTTACTTGGAGTGGAATTTTCAGTTCTCCGTCGTATTTCTGAGAGACTGTCTGCGTTCGGCGACCCCCACTTTCCGGTTTGCGGCTCGTTTGTGGCTGTGCTCGGTAGCTTTTGAATTACACGGCCGCTCCTCTGTGGCTTTTGTTTTGCGCATTCCTCCGAGATTGAACACAAACATCTCGGCGTATTCATTAAAACTGGTGTGTGCGGCCCCTTGGCTTCTCCCGCCCAGGATAACACACGGGGAAGACTAACTTCGAGGATATTTTTGCGAACGTAAATGCGTATGTGGTGTTCTGTTCTCTGTCGTGTTTGCTGGTGCTGTTCTCTGTCGTGTTTAATGGCGCCGCGTCCCTACCTTTCTCGCCTACGTTGATGCAGGAAAAAGTGGGGTGGAACCAGCGCTCCTCAAAGTTCTCACAATCGCGGCGTAGTTCCAAACATGCGGGACCTAGTTGCTGAAATGGGCATGGTGCTTTCATTTTATTCAATGTTTTGGCCCCACCACTTTGCCGGTAAAGTGTTTAATCCCAATATTAATTCGTCAATCGGCGTAGGGCGGTGTTTAATTTAAAAGCCATCAATCACTTGTAATAGGTTTTGACAAATGAACGGCCATTATCTAGATTTAGTGGTCAATTTTATTTTGTGTTGCTTTATTTTACTTTTCTAAATCTCGAGGTTCATACCGGCTATGAAGATTAATCGTAAATTGCTGAAATAGATAAAGGAACATACATACGAAATGAAACATCCATCAGGATTCGAGCCTGTAGCCCTTTCCTTCGTAACACGCTACACCTATCACAACGAAGAATATCTAATTTGGTGTATGCTTGAGTTTTGCTGGATCTGCAGTTGAATGTTGGACCGAACCACCATGTGCCTCCATCTGGTATCCAACCCGGGACTCCTTGATTGCAAAGCGACGACGCAACCACTAAGGCGCATCTGGGAATCCATGTTATTTTGGGTATAGTAGACACCCTAGTTTGGTAAAGCATGTTCTGTGGACTAAGGGGATGACCAAGACACTACTGACAGTTGGATCTGGTGCGGGGCACACCGTGCTTGCAACAAATGCCAAAACTAAGTGCTCCTAACCTAACAATTCCTGCTGCAATTCCCCTTAGGTGTAATAATGTATTTGTGATTAGGTTAGGAGAGCCAGGTTTAGAGCTCCTAGCATTTAGTTTTAGCGTTTGTTTCAACCTGGGTGTGTTCCGCAGACCCCCTGACCGTTTTTAAGTAGCACTAACCTTGAGCTATTCTCTGCACAAGAAACGCGCCCCTACTTCGTTATAATAAATAGCTGGGATGATCCTGTTGCAAACCTCAGTGGTCATGATAGTGTTAGCGCGCTACGACTCAGGGATCCAAGGTTCCAATCATATGTAAGTCGTGGATGTTTTTTGTTTTATAATGAACACAAATTAAAATAAAATGTTACGAGATATAGAGGGGAATGACAATAGAGTGTGTATATATATATATATATATATATATATATATATATATATATATATATATATATATATATACCGGTATATATATATATATATACCGTGCGTTCATTTCGATCTGCAGCCGAGAGATCGGGAGAAGCGTGGCGGGCGGCGCTGACGGAGATGCCGACATTTGCGGCCTGTAATGCCCGCTTATTTTTATAGACATATGCAGACATTTCTATAAATATTGCAAAACGATCACTAACCTGTGTTATAACACGCAAAAGTTCTTCTGTAATTCATCCAAGTTCTGCTCTTATATACACAAAAAATTACGCTTTAGAAACGATGTTAAGAGCCACAGATAATAAAACATTTTAATCATAGTTTTGACCAGTAACGTCCTGCTTAAGTTTATATCCTTGAAAGAGTTTTGTGGCCATGGGGATCGTTTGGAGGTTTTGAATGTGCAACACTGTATCAAGATTACGCTGTAGAAGAAACCGTTAAAAGTCAATAGTGTTCGTGAGCTTCCTTGCAATCCGAAATCTCCGAGCTCGAGTTTTTTGTTCCTTCGCGACTAGATGAAGACAGAGTTGTAAATATAGTGGCGAGCAATGTAAACCAAGAGCGTGTTAATTTCGTACTGTGCGCAAGAGTGTTATTCTTGGTTACTTTCAGTTACTTGTTTGTGTTATTGTAGTGTGTATGTGTGACGTGTCAGTGAGACGATTGGAATGCCAGCCGCAAGATTCACGTTAGAACAAAGATTTTTTTTATGTATGACACGTACCTACGTGAAAACAAACTCGTGTCGAGACGTGTGTAGGTAATTTGTACAGAAATTCCCATGCGTTTCAACTCCACACAGAGATACGGTTAGACATCTTGTCCTTAAATTACGAGAAACTGTATCGTTAAATTTTAAAACACCTAAGCAAAAACGACGGATTCTAACCGAAGCAAAACTCGATGATATTGGTGCAGCGTTAGAACGTTCTCCAAACAAACCTCTACGCCGTGTTTCACAAGAGGTGGGCGTGTCAAAATCATCTTCACATACAGTCACTAAGCTACTAAAATTAAAACCATACTCTTATAACACAGGTTAGTGCTCGTTTTGCAATATTTATATAAATGTCTGCATATGTCCATAAAAATAAGCGGGCATTTCAGGCCGCAAATGTCGGCATCTCCGCCAGTGCCGCCCGCCACGCTTCTCCCGATCTCTCGGCTGCAGATCGAAATGGACGCACGGTATATTGGTAATAGAAGCTATTAGAGAGGTTAACTCCCACTCGGGGAACCCGGATTCCATTAGCGGTATGAGTTATCTGAGGTGGAAACATTTTCAACAGTGTTCTTGCATTCACACATCTTGGTCTATTCCTAATGAATGAGTATCTGAGGGAGATGGGCACATCGTTATCAGAAAATGCGTATATGGAACTGGAAAAAAAGCATGAGTGAAGTATGCAGTGTTTGCTAATGGATGATTGTTTATTTACTAGTGTTCCCTCCCATCGTATAGATCTTAATATGTTTTCTCCACCGGGTTTAGAAGAAACGACATTTTTTACGTCAAAATAAGAATATCTCTTCTATTATCTCCTTTCTCAGTGTGGCAGTCGCTTCCTCCTGCCCGTTCCATCTACGTTTCTTCCAACCAGCTTCCGGGTTTTTCTCCGCCGTCTGATGTTGAGGTAGGAGAGATCCGCTGCCACAGATTGCGGAGACGGAGACGTGATGTAGTGTCGGTCTCAGTCTCCGCTGACTTCTGATTAAACCATGTCGGACTGGCCACCATTAGCCTTGTCCAGGCCCTGCCAGTGCGAAATTTGGGTCGTGGGGGCCCCTTTTGTACGTGGTTGATTTATTGCTCAACCTCTTTGGCTGGAGGCCGAAATGGACTCCCTTTGCACGTGTCGTTTTCCCTTCTCCACTTTTCCGGGCGAACAGAGTTGCCAAGTAAGATGTTCTTGTTCTGCTGGCTGGTCTTCCGTCTTGTCTTTGAGCAGGAAATGGAGATAAGTAGTGTTTCCGGATGTTCGGAAGGAAAAGTGTGCTTCAAGTTTTGACATTGCCCTAAATGCTATAAAAATACACCAGAAATACTGAAATCGTTGTAAATGAAATTGGTTGTATGATATTTTGTATTTAATTTATTTGAAATAAGATCCCATCCCTCGCAGTATTCGAAAAGACGGGTACAGCAAAGGAATCTCTCCAGTCTCTCTAGATTTGTTTTTTTCAGCAGTGACGTGCACTGAGGAGTAGCTAGTCTAGCAGAGATAGATCAATCAATCTCACATCTCTAATTATTTTCAATCACAATATTTATTATCTTGTTAAAGCCACAGTTCATATGCAACACTTTTTTTTTATCATGCGCTTCTCGTCCCTCGGTGCGATCCGCGGGCAAAGCTAGCGTAGCTCGCTCTTCCTTCGCCTCAACAGTTCCAGGTAGAAACGGCCGTCCGAAGGAAAACTGAAGATTTCTGACTCTACCTTCCTTGCCCCTCGCTCGTCGCTTCAATGGTTGAAAGCCCGTCCTTTCAGGTTCCCCAGTCTATCTCCTATAGGACAGATAGGGGATTGTTTTCCCTTCGATTTCTTTGTAGATCCTCTAAAGAACTTAGGGGGAAATTTTCTGCAGTACTTATGATTTCTGTATTTACACCACAACTTTTTACACGTTGTACAATATGTATGTATAATATGGGATGTAGTAGTTTTATTATTTATGAAATGGGAACGTGTTATGTGCAGACAATAATATTATGCTTTCTTTCTTTTCTCTTTTTTTTTAAAATATGGAATATATAATGATTAAATTACAAATATTTGCTCAGGTTCTCTCTCGCTCTCGTTTTAGTAGTGTGTTATTTATATATACTAATCTCTTGGCCTCTAACGGATGTATTTATTTTCATATTGTTGATGGTTTGGTTTATTGTACTTCGCTTTTCTGCCACATTTGGTTATCACGAAAATTAGGATGAGTGATGATATGATTAAATTGATGAAGAGACCTCGAACATTCCAGGCCGGGATTCGAACCCGTGATGAGCGCGCATTCTTGTCCCTATGTGTTGTACTCTGAAGTGAATAATGAAATAATTTGGAATGAAAAATGTATCTCAGAACTCAAAAAGGCAAATGAATATTATTGAAGAAACTACAAAAAGTGTGTTTTTATACCTGTTTTGTTTCTGTGCATAAAGTGGAATTTAAACAACAAATCAACCAAGCGTGGTGGAGTGGTTATCACAACGTGCTACGACACCAGGAGTTCCGGGTTCGAACCCCGACCTAGGCATGGGTGTTGTTTATGTTTGTCCCTTCATTAATTTTATCTCTGGCTTAGTAGTCGAATCAATTATTTTTTTTCGAATGTGGTTAGGGGTTACGTGTACTTTGTTTAGTACTCATTCATCATTTTGCAAATTTTTCCTGTTATTAACGTTATATTTTTAAGGAATACTGCTTCGTAAAGGGGGAGGGGTGGGGAGGGGTATGACCACCCCTCCCCTTGAGCACTTCACTGATCGCATCCCCAGGTGTCGACGTCACCGCACGTCACTATTTTTCAGGCTCTGCATTTCCAAATTCATTCACAACCAGGGAAAATAAACTTCCTGCCCTTTGAGAATACGAGTGTCACTATTTATATTTTGAGCCTTGGCAACACTGATTGAAGTTAGGCGCGATTTGACGTTTACACGGAATCGTCTGGCATTATTGACCATAACGTACTTCAAATGTTTTGTCAATAGCTTCATTTGCGTTGTTTATGTTGCCTTGGAGATTGCGCGACAACAATAAAATATAATTAACTCGTGAACATTTTCGTGCGATGATTTTTTACGATTTTCGACGTGGATTATCAAGACAAGAGTGCATCGATCAACTTACTTCCACATTTGGCGATGAAGCCCCATCCTTTGCCACTGTGAAACGCTGGTATAACGAATTCAATCGTGGCCGTCATTCGCTCACCGACGAGATTCGCGAAGGTCGTCCAAAATCAGTTGTTGTTCAAGAAAACATTGATGCTGTGCAAAACCTAATACTGCAAGGATCGTCATGTGACATACTGTGAGATTGAGGCAACCATAGGCATTAGTTCCACCAGCATATATAAAATATTACATGATCATTTATCTCTGAGAAAGGTATGTTCTCGTTGGATCCCACACAATTTGACAAAAACTCAAAAAGACGCTCGCGTCAATTGGTGCAAACAAATGCTCAATAAATACAATCGTGGTGCTTCAAATGACATATAAGATTGTAACAGGTGCATATGAGCCGGAACGTAAACAGCAGTCGACTGTGTGGGAGTTTCAAGATGAACCCAATCCAACAAAAGTTGTTCGCGCTCGAAGCACATCGAAACAAATGGTCGCCTGTTTTTTCGGGAAAACTGGTCATGTGGCAACTTTGCCTTTAGAGGAACGTAAAACGGTCAACTCTGAATGGTACACAACAATTTGTTTGCCAGAGGTCTTCGGTCAAATACGGAAAACAAACAAACGCCGTCGGATCATTCTTCATCAAGACAATGCGAGCTGTCCCACATCTCGTCTAACAACCGACTTTATGAACAGTCAAGAAATCGAATTGATGGGTCATCCGCCGTACATTGGCACCCAATGACTCCTTCTTGTTCCCGAATGTCAAGAATAAATTGCGTGGACAACGATTTTCGTCGGCGGAAGACGCCGTTGATGCGTTCAAAAACCATATAATGGAGGTGTCTCAAGAAGATTGGAAAAACTGCTTTGACAAATGGTTCTAACGAATGCAAAAGTGTATTGACCATAAAGGCCAAAAAGGCGAAAAACAATAAAGCAGTTTTCAATGCCAAATTCCTGTTTTTTCATTGTTAGGCTCAAAATATAAATAGTGACCCTCGTATATATATACCACCATAATTACAATAATTATTCATCTATAATTTTCAGTATCCGAACTCAATTTTAAGGTGTAATTGTACTACCGATGTCAAAATTTTTGTAAAAAAAAATGGAAACAAAAAAAAATATTATCTGCGACTTTTAATACATACCTCAGAAGTACGCAAATTGCTATTGCATTGGTACAGTTTGAATTCAATTCGGTAAGGTAGCTCAACAAACATTTTAAAAATATACAAATATAGAAAAAGGAATTTGTGAAAGTTTCTCCTAAATATTTTGTTCCATTCGAACACTGGTTTGATGTAAATTAATAGCTTCGTATTGCATACCAACATTACCAAAGTAATGAAATAAAGGAGCCTCTCGAATAGTGTTGTGGTAACGTTGTCGCCTTGTAATCGAGAAATATCGGGTTCGATCCCCGGAACTTAGTGGTTCGGATCCAACTTGAAAGTGTAGGTCCAGTCTCGCTTAGCCTATTTGTGCATAAAGTAGACTTCAAACTTCAAAGAATGAAATAAGGATGATGACTGTTACTAACGAATCTATTTTGGATGGAAATAAGGAGTTGCAATGTTAGTTTTCATATAACATGAAAAATAATTTTGGTTAAGTATTGGCCGAATCGTAGGGATTAATAGAATCTAGCAAGATAGAGGAAACTATGTAGAGCCCATAGACAGCGTTATTAAAAGTCAGGAATTATAAATAATATTAATTCCGGCCTGGGAGAAAAAATGCAAGCGTAAATGAATTCTGGACGGTAAGGAACCTTTTTCCGGGTCAATTGGAATACGGTCCAAGTTCGTTATTGGAATGAAACAATACGCAACTTGGAATGAATTTAATTTGTGCGAGAAAAAAGGTTACGGTCCTTTTGCCTAACCCAATAAAGGCCATTAGAATTAATGGATTCCTGGGCCTTTATCAACTCTGCCCGGAGATTATATGAAAAGTTTTCGAGCACTGTGGGTGGAAGACTGGAAGTGCTGAAGTCATAGCGACAATACGTAAGATGTGTAGAACCCAATACTGAGCCATCGCCCGTAGTTCAGTTCAAAATTTAACGCTATTTCAAGACTATTTCCTGAAAAGATCTGGGATTATGGATATGTTACATTGGATGATAGATAAACATCTTCAGTAATTAAGTGGAAGGGCTTCCGGTAATTAAGAAAAGCAAAAACAATCGTATTATAACAAACTTCAAAAACTAGTTCGCTGATACCATTTTGTCTTGCATTTTTTCGTTTGTATAATTCGATATGTTCAAATTGATCTAGTTGTTCGGAATAACTGTATTAATTGATGAATTCGAAAAGACGCCTCTTTCTGGCTTTCAGGTAGCAGAAAAGTCGACGCAGCCACATTGAGATCAGGACATGCAGGCGTGTTACTTGATTCTTGACGACTGCCTAATTGCCTATTGCTGGGCATGTCATTCGTTTCTAAAACAACAGCCATGAGATTTTGGTATTTGGGATTGCTACACTGCTACGAAATGAGGCGACATTCCTCATTCATTCAGTGGCTTATAGCTTCGCTCTGTCAACCGTTGGCGAGCCAATTGTCATCTACTCTGGCGCCGTGAACTTGTGATGTGATTGATTATTGTCTGTTAGTAAACACGATCCGAAACGTATTATTAAGCCGTAGATTGGGAGGCGTTTCCTGCTTTTTTTGGCCCATTTTCGAAGCTCCCACCCTCTCAGCTTGTCAGCGTGATTAGTGTTCTCTCCGTCCCTACACATCCTCTCATGAAAAGCCTCTTTCTGGGAGTTTGAGTCAAAGCTCATATTTATCTTCTCTAGTCTGCAGGATGTGGTGTTTCCATATCGAAAGTGTCATTTCGAATATTGGGGAATGAAACTTTGTGTCCTGCGCCAAATGACATTAAGGTTCGGCAGTGTATGTTTTGAATATAGTTTTTAAAATTTTAATCTCTGTTGGGAGACGACGACAGTGTTTTAGTAAATGTTTTTAGCTTTTTGAGAAGAGCTTGTCGCTTCCGCTGTCTGTGAGGGAGTGAGGGAGTTTTTAGTGTATTCTTACCTTCTTAACGTGTAGTGTTTGTCTTGTGCAGGCCCCTTTTCAACCTTGCACTTTTAACTGTTCCCAAGGGCTTTTTAAACCCCTTTTTTAACTCTTAGGGAAGATTTTTAGATAAGGGAACATTTCTCCGTATAAATGAAGGGTATAAATGGCCATATGAGCCGACGCACCACAAATGTTTCTCATTCATTTCTTCTATTAATATTATTATTAGCAACAATCGAGACAACACGAAGATCGGCTGCAATTGTTTATTTTTTGTTTTATTTTTAGAGTGCAGTAATATTCTTGTTTACATATAAAAGTTTCTGAACTATTTTTAATGCAAAGGATTTGCAATTACGAAAAATTGCCAGTTTCGGATAAATTACTACAAAAACGTAACTAGTTATTTTATTCAGTAAAGGGAGCTTTAATTTTCCACGCAGAATAATGAGCCGGTACAGAGTTAAATGGTGAACGAGTAAGCAATTTTGAAAATCCGAATTGTTAAAAGTGCCTGGTTGCAGGATCGTTGTCAGTTCCAAAAGTTAGATTTGAACTCTGGAAAAATAGAACTGAACAAGCTGGGATGAGCATGTTGCTGTCAGTCATTATCCTTAATGCTGTGCTGTGCTCATTTCCACTTACGGGAAAGTGATGGTTTCAAGCAGGATGACGGACGGCCATCTCTGCCAGGAAGTTTGTTTGTTGGAATGGATGTTTATAATTCGGACGAGACAAAATATCCCCTCCCCACGCACTCTCCCGGGATTCTGAAATTCCATCAACGTTTTCATCTCTCATGCGAACACAGCCTGCATGCAGTTTGTCCTTGATTGTGCGGTCAGGGGTAAATATAAACTAGGAGACACATCTGGCTCGGACCTGTTTACGCCAAATATTTAAATAACTTGTGTCCATCAGGCAAATCGTGATAATTAACCGAACTGTATCTTCCACTTTCTTTATGTCTCGCACACATGTCATAAGCCCTATTTGTTCGACTACGTCTGACTCAATAATGTGGGTTGAGTTGATTTTTATTTCATGGTATATATTAGAGCACTCAAGGTATAATCCAGCAATGCAAATCTCGTCATACCTCAAGAGATTATACAGTCTTTGCTCTTCCGCTGCCTCGATGGTCGAGCGCGTTGATTGGTCGATCTCGCTGCCGAAAAGTTCCTGTTTCGAGTTTAAGCCCGGCCATGAGGTTTCCTTTGTGTGCGTCCTTTCATCAATTTCAACTAGTCATCATTCATCTTCATCGTTTTGATTAGTCAAGTGCAGGAGGGAACCGGCTCTTTTAAGTTACCAATACAAATATAGGTTTCGTCTCCTTTAAAGTGAATTGGGAACACGCATATTGCTAAGATACATTCGACGCAAGAAAAGGTATTGATTTGATTTTGATATTTAGAGTCACTGTTCTGCCACTTTTGGTTAATTTCTACATAATTTTTCACATGTAGGAAGTGCTTTTGGAAATGAAGTTTTAGAATCAAAAATACATAATTTTGAGATTTTTGATAATCATTTAGAAAAGCAAGGCGACAGAGTTGTTTCACATTTTGAGTCTATAAGAGAAAATTCGAATGTGAAATTTCGAAACATACTTCTGGATTCAAGTGATAAAAGGTCGTTGAATTTTAGGGTACTTAATTTCTTGGAGAATATAGAAGAAACAGCTGTCTACGATGGGGATGACTGATGATATGATGAAATTGCTGAGACAATACAAATGCCCAAAACGGGATGCGAATACAGGACCCCTGGTATCGTTGCGCACTGCGCTAACCACTTCTCCACAGAGATATCTCTTTCCGTTGCATCCCCAACGACGAGTATCACTCTTCCCATTAATGACTGATTAATGAAGAGAGGATTGAGAGAAAACAGGAAGTGAAGGAGGAGAGACCATCACTCATGTAGCCGCGCGCTAACTCCACCAGCTGAGCCTTTTCATCTGTCATCCGTGGCAATTCGACTACCAGCGGAGCGTGGTCCCCCCCCCCCCCCCAACATGTCATCTCTCACTTTTCACACACGGTCTCTATGGTTGCAAAATATTGACAACTAACGTCATACACATGCACACGCATATATATTCCGTCCACTCTGCTTGTTACGGTGGTCCATTGTTCAATGGATCTGACACGCTCTTGAAACTGAAAGAATAATTCAGGTGGTTACAAAGCACCAGCGTTTGGAAAAATGGAAGCCTGGAAATGTTGAAGACCAGGTTAAAATGCCTTTAGGCCTTTTTTTTGCCGATCGACAATTTCTCTCACTTTCTAATTGCAACCCTTTGTCTGTGTTTGCAACAGTACTGAGGTTAAACTTTAACCAATATGGGTTCTGACCTCCTGAGACCACTGTCTGTGTTGCTTTAGAGTCATTCCACGTCAAATCAACCAATGGTCTGAACCTTGACATCTCAGAAATTGATAATTTTTGGTACAATGGTAGTACCAGTAAGTTGACGAAAACCGCCAAATTTCAGGCTTTTTGGGCTGTTAGTTTTTGAGTTACTGACTTTCAAAAAAGCAAAAATCCCAAAATTTGACGACATTTTGAAATCTTTCCGTAGAACAATAACTATTTGACCTAGAGAGTTCAAATTGGTATCATTCTCTTCTGGTTTCAATGAGCTTTAATTTGAAATGCAACGTGACTGTACTATTTAAATTTTGTATTTTTTCAGAAACCCGCAAAAACGTTTTTTCTTTTTTAATAAATCTCAAAATCACCCCTTTTAATTATTTTTTTTTAAAAATATATCTTTTGAAGACATCAGTTGATTATTTGTGTGCAAAGTTACATAAAAACGATAACTGTAAGCTGAGTGGTTGATGTTGAAGTCTTCATACTCATCTATTTTATAATTTTTGGACTACAAATAATATGAAAATTTATAATATTTATCACTTTTGATAATAATGTGTTGAGACATGTATAAAAATAATAAAGAATCTCATGTATATAACAACTTTAATATATAAATGTTATTGAAATCTGAGGAGCTGTCAGAACGAAGAGGCATGCAACAAGCAACACATGCTGCTTGTCCCTTGCATGTTGTTCACGCATGCACGACGAATGCTTTCTTATAGATTGTTGCTTTTTTTGTCAAAACCTCACTGTCGCTTGTCATCTGTGACTTGTTGTTTCTGTCTGAGTTCCTTACAGGTATTTCAAGAATAAGAAGTACTTAATTTATGCCTCTTAATACAACATAATGATTGATGAGAAATAAGATACGTGAAGTATTCCAGTGAGTTGTACAATAGTCGTATCAGAAGAGGAACAAGTCTGAATAATTAGCTGTATTCTTGATTGTTTACAGTGATAGATGGTGATCTTAACTTGGGTAGCACTGATTGTGGGTAATCTTCAATGCATCATCCATTCTCCCCCGCGCCTCTCCGCACACCCACACCCCCAAATGCATAAATTGTTTTTTTGTTTCAATGAAATTTGTAACGTGAATATTGCAATTTGTTGCAACTTTTCAACATTTGCAGCTTCTTGTAGGTTGAAGGTGAGGGAGTGGGGAAGTACGTTGAAATAGAAATGCCAGTTTTCATTTTGTGGCAGTCTCTACTTGAAATTCTTCAGGTTGTCGAAAAGGCTTCCAGTCTGCTAGCTTATTGTAGCGATGGGTGAGAAGCACGTGGATAAGAGTGCCGCTTACGAAATGTGCCTTCGACAAGACAATAAATACTGCAATTAGAGATGTGAGAGCACTGCTAGACTCGGTATACCTCAGTGAACATCACCAATTGTTTACTGCAATCTTCAGTCAGTTGTCTTTTGTGAAATGTTCAGTGAAGTAGCTGTGTTTTACACTCTCAAAGTGATGCTTTTAAAGTGAATTAATTTAAATTAATTGTTATTAAACTAATGTGTGGTCTGTGGTTGATAAAAATAGTTGTTTAGTTTATTATGAATGATCCGTATATATGTATATATTGCGGGTTCCTGAAAAAATACAAAATTCAAATAGCTCAGTCAAGTTGCATTTCAAATTAAAGTTCATTAAAAGCAGAAGAGAATGACACCAATTTGAACACACTAGGTCTAATATTTTTTTTTTTGTTCTACAGATGTTTAAAGGTATCAAAATATCGTCAAATTTTGGGATTTTTACTTTTTTGAAAGTCAATAACTCAAAAACTATGAGCCCAAAAAATCTTAAATTTGGCAGTTTTTGTCCTCTTCATAGGTACAATGAATGAGCAAGAAATATTAAAAATCTGAGTCCTAAAGGTTCAGAAATATTTTTTATAGGTTGGCATGGAATAACCCTTTAACACCATTTTTTTTAATAGTGTAAGAAGTAAAACTTTGAGACGGAAAGATTGTGGATAAAGGAATCTGTGAAGGTACACTGTCAAATATCACATGGTCACATTTGACTACATTGATATATTCACATGGTAGATACATTCGAATATGGTTTCGGAATATTACGTGTACGTAGTAACTCGGCATTTTCTCAAGTAATTTTATTAGATTCCTCATGTTTCTTCTGAATACAGTTTCTCATTTATTTGTGAAACGTGTGAAGCAGATAAGACATAACTGTTCTATGGTGTAAAAACTAACGGCTTTTCGTGCAACTAATAGTGAGTTAAGTGGGAAGTACTTTTTGTGTGATCAATACCACTGCAATCCCATGGCGCGATAGTAACGTCGGGTTCGATACCAGGTGTAGGCGCATAGTGGTTCCTATCATACTGTCAACTGTAGGTTCAGTTCCAGTTAACTTTTCTGTGCATAAGGTAAAAGGTACCGTGGCATTAAGGCATATTTAGGGGATGTGGGGTTAGGACAAATAAAGTGGACTTAATACCACGGCAATGCTACGTTAATGATAATGGGAGAATACAGCTCACTATAGTAAAATAATGGCTAGCTGCTGGTTCTCACTTCTGAACACTCGATTAAGCCAGAATATTTTGTATTCAGTTTTGACGAAATCGTATTAAGAGTTCATTCTCAAGAAGATCCTTGTCAGCAGTGTGACCTGCCTGAGGAAATTTAGACAGGTAATAGGACACAGGAGAACAGACTGATGGTCTAGGATTAAAATCATGGGTTACGATTCCGACCATGTAATCAGTGAATTGGTTGGGGAAGGGGAGGCGCACCCCTAGTGGGATGCGTCTGAGCCATCAACATTTATAATCCCCATCCATGAGAAGGTTGCAATATTTTTCCCATGATTAATCTGACGTGGAAACCACCGAACTTAGTCTCGTATCAGATATAGTTTCATCACTCCCTTCTGCTCTCTTTGCAGTGTCATGTTGCATGTTAACGTTTTATTTGGCGCTATTCCATTTGCAGTTAGAATTTGTCGAATTTGTAGCCTCCACGGATATGACGTAGAATAAGATATTTTCCAAGCTTGAATTGACTACTAGCACCACTATTCAATCAACGTCACAAACCAATCAGCTTGACAATCGACCCGCACTTTAAACCTGTGGTCTTTCGCTCCTCACGCCATGCGGACGTATAAGGTGATTTCTTAACTATTTCTGACGCGAATGTCGAAATCATCAATCTGTACAACCAGTATTTTTTTTTTTTGACACTGTCATGCTGATAAATATTAATTAAGCGTGATTCTCTGGTATTGAATAATCATTACTCTGTGTTGTAGAACTGCTTTGCTTTATTTGTTATTGAAGAAAAGAGATTCTTCAATAATAAATAAGACCTTCTTCCAAAAGGTCAAAATGTCTTCCAAGAGTATATGTGAAGGGGAACTATGAAATAATAAGCATACCCCACCCCAGAACAACAACAACGAGCGTGTGTCCTGGTTTGGGAAAGCAAAATTTGGTCAATAACACATATTCAAAGGACATGTTTCACAGATGCAGTTTTGAACTAGTTTTCAGAAATTGCTCATACAATTCGTGTTTTTTTTTCTTTCCAATTTTAGACAGAGTTGGTAACGTACAACGCTAAACCGTAAAACGCGCTGAAAAAAACAAGTAACTAGTTGGAACGCTTGGGAAGAAAAATCCAACAAATAACTGGAGGATACATAAAAATCCATCGAAAGGCACAAGAAAAACGAAGTGGTTTGGAATAAATAAAAATATGAACATGTGCCTGGAGGATACATCGAAAATTTAGGAGAGGAATAAGAGGCACATTAAAACATATTCGAAATTGAAATCCTTTTTAATGAAGGGTGGGGGGGGGGATGGTATTATTATCATCATTATCAGTTTGAGGTTGATATACCTTCGTAAGAGCTTTCGTGGAGACATATTGGGCAGAACCGCTCTCGATGTTGCTTCCAGACATTCAGTACACCAAGCCAGAGAAAGAAATCCACTTGATCACCAAGAAACTTAGGTGAGAACTACAGTGAGAAACTCTGTCCTCCGCCGTTGTGTCGGCATTGGCCCTTTCGTTTCTGAGCCTGGTGCGAACGCACATGTATCAAGAAAATTAGGCCCCATTTCTATTCAGGTTACCTGAGTCTAAGAGTTTGTTTTCGCTGCGTCGACCAGTGCTCAGGAGAGAGAGCTCACAGCCGACTTGGCACCACGACGAAGTTTCCTTGTTATGTTTACATTAACAGGCAAACCCCTTCAGAGCAGGCGGTTTCAAATTGAGTTCTGCTCCCGAGCCACGAATGGTGGGGTTCCTTTCTCCCCTTTTGTGCTGAATTTCCAGCGGGGGGAAACTTTTCCTCCCTGTTTCTCTCATTCGCAGTCGTCTCTCCCTTCTCCCTAATCTCGTTTCATAGTTTGTAATCCCTGCTTTTGGTGCTCGGATTACGTTGACATTCTGGTAAGTGCTACCTCCCGTCGGGTACAGGCTGGCTTCGTTTTGTACTCTCTTCTAAGACATATCGTACGTACTTGGTCAAGCTAGTTCTGCGGTCATGAATTGTCTTGTTGCAGTCGAAGAGACATTTTCAACACACGCTGCTCAGATTATACCCTGTCCCAGATATCTCTGGAGCAAGGCTGCGCATAACGGCAGAGAAGGGGAGGAAATCGAGTGGCAGAGCGAAGCAGTACACGCTGCTGCGAAGGCTTGTAACTGAAGCGGCTTTCCTTCGTCTACGCAATCGAGTTCCATCTCACGTGTTCATTGGCGGGGCCGACTTGTTTTCGTTCGCCTGCTGACAGTGTATAGAGAAGTGGTTGAGCTGGTTTCCAATTGTGCTGACGATGGTAATTTGAACCTTACGGTACAAAGACAGAAATCGAATCATATTTGTCTGCTTTTTAAGTTAATTTCATCGTCAAGGTGAAATTACGGGATATTTTTATCGGCAATGTAAAAGAAAATATTTTGCTATTAAATTTCACACACGAATGATTAATCTGCCGTTTGAATCAAGCTAAAATATAAGTCTTAGCTAGGATCGGAATTCAGCAGCAGATAGAAAGTTGTTATAAATCAAACTTCGTTAAGGTGCAGTCCTTAGAAAATATAGTAAAGGAGCGACTTTGATTCCTTCCCCTTTATAATCGTCTCTTAAATTTTCGTAAACAATATCGCCTTGTAATCGAGAGAAGCCAATGTTAATTAATTGATGGGAAAACTTCTATTGAATCGAATCCCACTTTAAACTTTTAAGTCCAGTGGTTTACTCCAGACAAACTTGGCTAAATTCTCGCCCGGTGAAGAATGCAGATTTTCAATGAATAATATGCAAGCGGCGTCGCGCCTACCTTCATTCAGTTTCTACTTGTTTCGTGATTCATCCTGCACAGCAAAAATCTGCACACTGTTCAATCACGTGTATGTATTTTTTTCCAACCCTTGTGCCTCGAAGGGGACTGCGTTACATGGACTGGCGAAGATACGCAAAAAGTGCCTCGAATTTGCGCATCAAGGTACTATATTTAGTCAGTGTTGATATCGAAACCATCCACCCGAGAAAACATGAACGAGAAAAGTAATGTTTACTCATTAGCAATGTTTTTAATACCCTGTCCAGTCTAACCTACGTTGAGTTTCTCTATCAAAGCAGTTGCAAATAGGAATATCCTGTCATATCAACGGTAAATCTTCTTTACTAAATGTGCAGTAATGAAACAAGTTGGTGACTCGTTTCAAATCTTCCACTCTTATCTTCCTTTGGGATATGATTGAGGTGATATTTTAAGTCCACTTTATGCGCAGAAAGGCTAATTGGGACTGGACCTACAGTTTAAAGTGGGATCCGAACCACTATGTGCCTCCACCGGGTTTCGAACCCGCGACCTCTTGATTACAAGTCCTTTTGGGATACTTGTATGAGTATGTGTTTATGTCTTAAGGCGACCAGACCTCCCGGTTTAGTTTGACAATCCTTTCTGTTTAACCCCTGTCCCAACTTTCATTTCTGGCTGTAATCGGGACTTAAAATTGCCTTGGCATTTGAAAGTTTATTTCAGTTCGCAGATTTTTAAAATTATTTTTAGCAACAATAGCTGCTGCTTTATCATTAAGGTAATACAAATTCATATCATACTTTTTTTCTATTCAAGATAAATACATTGTTTGCTGAACATGTTTCACTTGGAGAATTCGTCTGAGAACTGATTGTCAACAGTAACAACCAACACTCAGGTGGGCCTCCCCGATGGCGCAGTGGTAGCGTCATCGCCTTGTAATCAAGGGGTCCCGGGTTCCATATCAGGTGGAGGCACATGGCACAGTGATTCGTATTCCACTTTAAACCGTAGGTCCACTCCCAATTAGCCTTACTGTGCATAAAGTGGACTTAAAAACACCAACTCAAACTCAAACCAAACCAACACTTAGGTGGTGGAACAGTGTTTATTTATTTACTAGCGGATTACCTAGCGTTGCCCGGGTATTTATTTATCTCAATCTTCTATTAGACAGCAAAATAATGAATTCTAACTAGTGCAAAATGAACTTGGAGTTGAACGGCATTGGGAGTGTCACTATTCATCTTAGCGACCACGTAAACTATGGATTCCACACTATACCGCGTTTGTTAGAACCTGTCCCGTTTCCCGCGCAAGCGATGGCTCGACAGTTTCGGTGCTAATGAGAAACGAGGGAAAAGTCGTCTGCTGGGCAGCGAGGAGCGAATGGAAGGCAGAAGAGATACGCTTACGTAGACGCTGTTGCCACATTGCGACGGTTTTCGATTATTTTTACATGTCACCCCTTCCCACTCCACCCCTAGGGGTGCCAGGGGTGTTTTACCCCCAAAATATTCTTTCCAGATTGCAAGTGATACGTGTACCAAGTTTGGTTGAAATTGCTCCAGGCGTTCGAGAGTTATGCCGGAACAAACAAACATACCCCCCCACACACACGCACGCACACACACATATCCAATTTTTATATATATATATATAAAAAGAATAGAGAAGAGATGTATTTGTTCATTCTGAGATCGCTCAACAGACATGGAGTCTACCATCAGTACGTGGTAACACAATTTTACTTAATGCTGTGAACATGGTTAGTTGGTTAATAAGTTGGAAATGTGCTAAACTAAATTTTAGGCTGTGAAAATAATTTTAATCATATATTTGTTTTTACTTAGAATGACCCAGAAGTAGGAGATAAACTACCTCTTCTATTTTTTTTTTTTTTTTAAATAAATCCTGTCATTTGAAAGTTTTATTTCAGTGAATATTATAATCTGGTACAGTTTCTTCATTCAAAAGCTTCATGGTTCACAGTTCGTAGATCGTTTACAGCAGCAACACTGCAAGACGAAAAATGAATGAAATACGAGATTACAACAAGCGAGTAGAATAACTTCCATGAATCCATTTCCATTACATCTCCACCTCCGCCTCCCCTCAGGTTCATTATAATGATTAAATGTTTTTTTCTTTCTTTCTTCGATTTCATGCTGAAAACATGGTAGCCGTATTACGCCTGAGTCATTATTTTCAAATGAGACAAAAATAGAGCAATGTATTTTTAATTAAAGAGGTTATATACATACGTCCTTGAACAACGTTTCGTATGTATTTGAGCGCTGTACAGGAAATCTTAGATTTGAGGTCACTTGTTCATGACACATTCTCTGCATGTTTGAGAAATTTCCGGAAAAGTTTCTTGGGTCTTTCTTATAACTTTGAAATGTAAGACAGAATCATGAACGAAATGTGACGGGAGGTCACAATTACTTCTTCGATTGAGTATTGGCGTGATTTGTTTGGCTATGATATGCATAAATTAATACGAGATTGCTATTTTTGGTTATATGTTAGGTAACATTATTTTCATCTCTTTAAGTGGCTCTCCGATAGCGTAATGTTCCGTGTTCGATTGCATATTACATAGAGGTTGGAATCAAGGACGTTTTTAGGGCGGTCCAGGCCCCCTCCCCCCCGAAAGACTTAATAATAACAAAAATTAAATAATGAAAATAATTAAACAATAAAATAACTATAATTAAGTAATGAAAATATACTTGTTCTTTAATTGATATTTATTTATTTCCGCCAAACTTATTGGAAGGCAAGGATTATATATTGTAATCATACTACTTTGAATGACAGTTTCAAAGTAGATTTATGCAAGATTTTTTACTACTAATAACGTAACATTCATAAAATATCACCAGGAACTTTACTTTTCGTCAAAGAATCTAACAACATTTTTTATATTTAATAAATATTCAATTCATTATATATTTGACATTAATTTCCTTGTCAGGGCAGTTTTTTTTGTACAAATTTTGCCGACCTTAAATACACAAAAGCTAGTTATGAATACTTGCTGTTATTTCTCTATTCTTATGTCGTCCTTTTACCTATTCATGTAATAAAAATATATTAATTAATACTATTTTAATTAATTTAATATAATAATTGAACATTAATATTATTATTTTGAGACATATGGTTCGGACCCCCCCCCCCCGAAACATATTTCTAGATACGTGCCTGGTTGGAATATATTTTAACCTTAGTTCTGTCGCGATTGGCCTATCACAGTATACTGCACTCTGTTCCAACTATCTGTGGAGCAGTCGAACGAAAACAAGTATTTGCGCAAGTAGTGACGCGGACGGCTCCACCAATGAACACGTGAGAGGAACGGAATTGCGTGGAGGGGGAGAAAGCGACTGCAGTTACCAGCCTTTCCATCAGCGTGTACTACTTCGCTATGCCCACTCGATTCTCCCTCCTCTGCCGCTATGCCCGGCCTTGCTCCAGAAATAACTGAGACAAGGTATAGTGGATTTTAAACTAACAACAGCCATCTATTATGAATAGTATAACCGATGTACAGAAACAGTTTATTCTCTCTTATTCAGACTGTGTATCGTAAAGTTCGAAGTCCGTTCAGTTTAATTTGTATCCTAGTCACTTCCGTTGCTATGTCTGAGGGTAAGTTGCCTTCCAGCTACCGATCCTCCACCCACAGGTAAAAGCCATGCGGGCTAATGGAGAACCCGTAAGCTACATTATTCAAGTGATTCGGCGTTAAATTGACAGCTCCCGCACGAACTGGCTTTTGTATCTTGGGATCTGTGGCTCGGGAAACCGAGCTAGGCTTGTTCAGGGTGGTGTTCAAATGCAAGAACGAAGGCAGACATTCTTGGCGAACGTGGTTGGAAGATCTGCAGACGAACGTACCATTTTGAGGCGCTCGTGTCCGTCAGATTCTGCTTCCCATCCTTCGGCTGCTTTATGCTTTGTCAGTATCGTCTTGACTGTGTTTAATCTGATTTTCGTATCATTTTGCGCCGGACCCTGTGGCTGAGTGGTTAGCTCATCGCGCTGCGACGCCAAGGGTCCCGGGTTCGAATCCCGTTCGGGCTTGGTTGTATGCGAATGTCCTTTCATCAATTCATCACTCATCCCCATCTTCGCAAATTAGCCAAGAGGCACAAAACGCGAAGTGAAATAAAATAAACTCAATCAATCAATCGTATCATCTTGCAATATTGTATCTCGCCATCGGTGTCTGAATACGTAGTGAGTGGTCTTGAGGGGGGCGAACCGTAATACGAGCTGCGACCTGCAATTACATATAGTGCAGAAATATGGACCAAAGCAACAGGGATAAAAATATCTTAAGGTTATTCCCAAGAAGAATAAACAGATGAAGAGAGTAATGTTTGTTTTATAATGAGGATATTATGAATGTCCAAATGGGGAAAAATGTATCCAAATATCGAATAATCCGGATTTCAGATATCCGGATACCTGACTTATTCGAAATATCCGAATATCCGAATGTTTGCATCATCCGGACAGTTTCATCGTTTATTAGTTTTACGGACTATCCACATATACTTTTATTCGTCATTTTCATATTTCATTGTACGAATTTTCTATAAATCCTTCATTAAATCTGTTCTATCCGGATTATCCGTTGCATCCTAAACGGTTCTCGGGTAGTTTGAAACCCGGACATCCGTTATCCAGATTTTGTGGCTTTCCCCAGAAGACATAAAGTCGACGAGAATAAGATGATGGAACACGTAAAAGAGAAGGAGGAGGAAATACTACCACAGAGGATTTTACTTGCAAGAATTTATGTATTCGTCTAGGAGAAATGAAAGACCTGATGTGAGATGGTTTCACAAGATGAGGAAGTATTCTGAAAATGATGACAATCGTACGATGGGAGAAGAGGAGGAACGGAAAAGAGTGGATTGGTATTGCAGAGGAGGTCAAAGCTCATGGAGGGACGTGTCACCGCTTAGTAACGTAATTGCATTATTCGCTTAAATTTCTACGTAGTAAATTTCCTGTGCGTTCCAAATCATAAGGTAACATACAGTTTCACGCTGCGATACTTGGCACCGTCGACGTCATCAGTCTGTCAAAGGCAACACATCCCGCTGTAGAATCACTGTCAGAGCCAATTCCACACAGGTTAAGTGGCAATAGCGAAAAATCAGGCGGAACTAGGGCTTGCTCAGTAGCTCATTTGGTGTAGACATTTCGCGGTATGCTAGAGACCCGGGTTCAAGTCGTGATGGAGCCTTCATTTGTGTTTGTTTCTTCATCTATCGCATCTAATTATCATACATTCTCATAATTGCGATTAACCTAAATTTTAAAGGGCAGAAGAGGAAACAACTTAAATAATCACATGGAGTAGAAGCAAAGTAACAATGTCCGAATATACAATATATTATTGTTTTTATTATGTATGATTAATATAATTGTTAATATCGATGAAAGCATGGTACTAAGTGCCTAAACCCCGCGGCTGGTTAAATTTGCAAGAACTTTTCGCATATATAGACCCAAACGTGTGCGCAGAATATATACTGCTGGACAAAAAAAACCGGACACCTTGATATTTGACATCTGAATTGCAATTACTTATGAATTACGCTCTCAGTTAAGTATTGAACAATTGAACATTCATTATTGAACATTTTGCATAGTTTTCCATTTACTATTTATTTATTTATTTACTCGTATTTACTTATTTGGGACACCTAGTAGGCTCAAAATTAATTTCATGCAATTTTGTTTTAATTTATTGATTTTCAATTCCTGTTGATGTTATTTTGTTTAATGTCTAGAGAGGCATGAATTTTGGTTCATAGTAACCATAGTAACAGATATTATTGATATTGTCATTTCTGGTGTTTATCTTGCAAGTGTATTGTAAGTTTGCTAGCTTGAAAATGAGACGTAAGCAGGTAGTAAAAGCAGTAGCTCTTCGTGATGATAGTCGTATATTGCTAGGGTGCTAAATATAGCACAAAGTACTATCAATGAAGCTCTCAGACGGTATGATGCAACTTGTTCCTATGGTAGAAGACCGGGTTCTGGTCGGAAACGATGCACAACAGCACGGGAAGATCGTTTCATGTGTATCATAGTCTTAACGGAACCATCGTACGACTTCAAATATTGTGGCACGGCGTTTGAGAAATGTTCATAGAGCTGTGGTTTCTTCACGAACAGTTCGTAGAAGACTAAATGAAAGTGGTTTATCATCTTGGAGGCCGGCTACACGTCCCAGGTTGTTAGCACGTCACCGGAAGCGAAGACTGGAATTTGCTACACAACACTTACATTGGAATGTGGAGCAGTGAGAAAAGGTTTTATTCTCCGATGAGTCAAAATTCAACCTACGTTCATCAGACGGGTGTGAACAAGTGTACAGAAGACCTAGTGAGCGTTATGCACAATGTTGTTTCGTTGAAATAACACCCTTTCGAGGCGGTGGTGTAATGGTCTGGGGAGGTATTTTTTTTACAAGGACGTACAGAGTTGGTTCTTGTAGAGAATGGGGCAATAACAGCTCGCAGGTATATTACAGAATGTTTTGCAGATCATGTAGTACCATATGCACCATTCATAGGCCCAGATTTTGTTTTTATGCATGACAATGCGCGTCCTCACATTGCAAATATTGTCACGGAGTACCTGGACAAAGTTGGGATTACGCGATGAGAATGGCCACCACAAAGTCTGGACCTAAATCTGATAGAGCATGTCTGGGATCAACTGAAACGACATATCAGAAACCGTGCAATAGTTCCAGGAACAATTGAAGAGCTAAGACTTGCTATTCAAGAAGAATGGGAGCAATTGGACCAAGAAGTGATTGCCAACCTTATTCGAAGTATGCCACGGCGGTTACAAGCTGTAATTGATGGTAGGGGAGGTAACACCGCTACTAGACAGCTTATATACCCCACCAGTATCACTTAACAATATTAAAACAAAATATTGCTAAGATTTTTTTTCTATTTTTTTTTGGTAGTTTTCTGTAACTTTCGTTTATGTTCTAATTTAACTTATTAACAATAAATTTTAATTTGCTTTCTGTTGAATATATTCAGGTTTTTTTTATTTCCAATAATTTCTGCAACATTTAGTTAGCCTTCGAATCAGAATTTATGCGTTATCACAAAAAATGCAAGTGTCCGGTTTTTTTTGTCCAGCAGTAGCTATAGTTCCGCTGCAATACTGCCGATTGTCTCTGTCTGTGATATGAATAGCTCGGCGGTTGAGCAAAACTGGTATGGGAGATGCTGAGCGCCGTTCTCGCGTGGATTAATACATAAAACCTGCTGCAAATTTAACCTGTTGCGGGACTTAGTAGCAGGAACTTCCACGAACAAGATTGTTGTGTTTTATTCTCAACGTTGGCATTTATTAGTAACTTTATTGAACGTATCGACATTCCATGCATTAAGGTGGCGTCGGAAGAAATGATCTCGTGAATGTGAATGTTAGAATCTTGGTGTCCACTGTTATTTATCACTTGTGTTTTTTGAAAAGCCATTTTCAATATTTCTCGCTGCAAACCATGAGCAGAATAAGTTAAGTTGTAATAAGCTGGTATTTCGTTCTCAAATTTATGGCTGTGATAGTTCCTGAGATTTTATTAGTTGGCATGAGCGTAGGATTATCCTGTGGTTGTGGGAATTTCTTTTGCAGTATTATATTATAATGCTTTATCCACCTTGTTGTTCATGGAACAGTATAGGCGTAGGACAGAAAAATCTTGGTTGTTTTCAGAAAGCGTAATGAATAAGTAATTACTTTTTTAATTAGCATTTAACACCTGCCGGATCTCACGAGTGTTTTAAGTTTGCCTCACCTGTTGCTTCTCGTTACGTCAGTTTTACACATATTTTTCGCAGCCGAGAGACCCATTACTGAAGGGAGAAAGAAATAGTCGGTTTTCGGATCCTTGACATTAGTCGCAAGTGTGTCGTTGGCAACTCTCTTTTTTTTTCCCGTAAGGAACGCTTTCCGTCATTCAAAACTTTGACAAACTTGCTGCTGTTGTAATAAAACGTAACGACCTGTGATATTGGCAGCAAGTCAGGAGGTCCCGTGTCAAGCACTTTCTCCAGTGGAGTGCTCTTCTTGTTGAAGTTTAAGTGGAAGGGAGTCTTTCCGAGAACCAAGGGCGGGCCTCCTGCTCGAGAGGAACTGTGTGACGGCGTGTGTATGTGTGTGTGTATGGAGAGAGTTCGATCAGATTTGGGCCTGTCAAGCCCGCAAGATGGATTCCGTGCCGCGACCCTGTTAAGATGGCAGAGAGGGCTGCGGGGGAGGGAGGCTGGGGAATTGCGAGTTGCCTACGGAAGGAAGAGGCTGGGAGCAAGAAAGACGCTGGAGGAACCAACTGATGGGTGCTTTCAACTGAGATGCGCATAATCCGTGGAAGTGTTTCGGCTGCTGGTGATAGATAGAATGCGCCAATGCAGAACTTAGATCTGATGGCTTGATGGGAGGTGGGTCCTTGTTTTCACACACACACACACACACACACACAAACTAAAATCATTTAGAATTCTTTGTCTTTGTATTCATGTTTTTATGTCGCTATATTCTTCTTCAGGTCACTCCCGGCAACGAGGATGAATGATGAACTTACATAATGTAAAACACAAATTCACTTCGTGTTACACGAGATTCGAACCCATAGTCATAGTATACTTTGTTGGGGAAGATCATCTAATTTTCCCTGTAGTAATCATTATCTTCAGATTTCAGGGGCAGCGAACTTAATCGGCAGTTCTCGGTAATTCATAGAGCATTAATTGGTTATAGCGCTTGACACAAACAAACACACATATCAGGAACTATTGCTTTAGAAGTCACCCACCTTGAGCAATTTAACGACATAAGTGTGAAACATCTTCACTTAATTCTTAGTTCCCATATTATAGCATGTGCACTTGAATAGCCATGCTTTTTATTCTCAGTCAACAACAAGTTTGAAATCAATTAAAAGAAAACAATATTGATTGATTTGGTGTTTTAAATCTACTTTATGCACAGTAAAAAAGAGAACTATGTGACATTGGAGAAATCCTATTGGTTGATTTCAGAACCATGAAAGTTCTATCTAAGGGTATAGCGATAAAGTGAAATTATTAGTCTGTTTCATTGTTGTGAATTTTTTCAATGCAAAATGGAGGCAGATATATTTACGTACAGATTTAACATCACTTTCGTAAATTCAATCTTTTCGATTACTTTGTCGAAGTATGCATCTTAATAACTTCGTGCTTCTCTCATCGACGGTGTTTACTGAGGTGAGAGGGTTGTTGAATTTCCGCACGTCCCCTATCGATAGCACAAATTTATGCAAATTCGTTTCCCAATTTTGCTTTCCCCACGCTCCCCAACTATAGTTAGACTCTGTGGAGAAAGTGGGTAGAGCGTGGTAATACCGTTAATCACTTGGAGGGTCGATCCTAGATTATTGGAACCGTTAGCAGAGGTCTGGGAGGTAAATAAAGAAGCATTTCACCGACCCACCCCCTCCTCCCCCGGGTAGGTTTTCGTGCATTCTTGGGACGGCGGGGAAAGTTCAACAAAGTGTTTTGTGTAATGAAGCTTCTTCGTTGGGAAACAGGGTGCGTTATCGCAAGGGCTCCGCAAAAAGGGATCAATAATTTATGTGCGTTTTAATATTCCAAAAGGGAAGCCCAGGCTTCTTTGGAACTGGGTTGATGACGTCAGCAGGGATTTTTCGCAGTTCACGGGCCACATAAGTTACTTAGAGTCGAGAGAGCGGAACGCTTCACGCACAGAGAGAAAGAGAGATAAGTAATTCACGGAGCATTTTTGCATTTCAAGGGATTTGGATCGTAAGTCACCGAAAAAGAACGGTGGCTCGAATGGGGAGTGAGTTATGGGTTGCTACTCGACAAAGGAAGGTTTTGACACCATTTCCATACTAAGTTGCCAGCGTGGTTATTTGAATAATTATTTAATTTCCGAAGTTCAGATCCCATTTATTAGAAAGAGAAAAGGAAATTGGTCGTTATCGTAAGTGCTTAAATAAAGAAATTATTCTCGTTTGATTTTTGGTAGATGTTCGTAATAAGTTACCAATTAGTGTAGACCAGTAGTGTCTAAGAATATTTAATAATCTCCTCACCGACTCATTCCAAGAACAATGAAGAAAGCGATGGTAAAAATTATCCTCTTTGTTTGTTCTCGATCATTTCAAAACGTACACTTGAGGAAAATTCCGTCTCAATTTGTTCCCGGTTGCAGGCGGAAGGAACTAATTAGGAATAAAAACATCGATCTAGGTTCATTGTAAAATATTTTATCGGAGACTGCGAAAAGTGCCGGAAGAGAAGACAGTGCTAATGTTTAAGGACAGAGTGTTCAGAAATCGGTGGACTTCCTCTGATACAACAAGATTTAACTGTAACTACGTATTAACATTGTCGGTGAAGATGAATGATGATTAGATGAAACTGATGAAAAACACTCACAAACGAATACTCATGCGTACATACACACAAAGACCAGAACCGACGATGGCGAAATTTTTAGTCTTGGATTCAACGCGGCGGATTTTTACCTTTTATCGATATTTATGGATGCAGTTCATGTTATGTTCCAGTGGTGGCACTGGGCAATACCTCAGAGTGACTATTTTGTCTTGCTGGGTAGTAGGGAAAATTACTATATCTCATAGTACTGTCAATATATATATATATATACTAGCTGATTGCCCGGCGTTGCCCGGGAATTTATTTATCCCAATCTTCTATTAAATAGGAAAATAGTGAATTCTAACTATAGTGTAAGTGTCACTCTTCATCTTAGTCACCCCGAAAACTATGGATTCCACACTAATATCGGTCGTTTTCGATTATTTTTACATGTCGCCCCCTTCTAGCCCCCACCTCTAGGGTTGCCAGGGTTGTCTTACCACCACAGTATTTCTTTCCAGATTGTGTTATAAATGTACCAAGTTTGGTTGAAATTGCTCCAGGATAGCAATATCGCCCCTTCTGTGTAGGCAAACAACTTCGCCGTGCTGTATAGCAGGAAGCATAACTTGCAGGATATGACACGAAAATGCCTCGCAATAGAATGCTATTTTATGTCCCCTTCCCACCCCCAACCCCTAGGCGTGCCAGGGGTGTCTTACCCCCACACTATTTATTTCCAGATTGCAAGTGATACGTGTACCAAGTTTGGTTGAAATTGCTCCAGTTGTTCGAGAGTTATGCCGGAACAAATATATATATACACACAGAATGCCAAATATCAAGAGATAATGTAATTGACCTTTCAATATTTTAATGGAGTTGTGGGGGAAATGTAGCAGTTAGTAATTGATTTTTTTTTTTTTCATGTCACGGGTGGAACACAATGGAATACAAAAGTAAATATAGAAGTTAATATGTATGAGTATGCATGCATATGTATATATAATGTATGTATGTATATATAAGGTCACATAATATGGCTACGTTTTATTCTCAGGCAGGAAACATATGTAGGTTAGATCGTGGTGGGTGTGGGTTATTAATAATTGTGGTGTCGTGGTCGTAAGAAAACTACGTATACGCAGTGGAAACAGTTTGAAAGTAATTAGCTGGGCATATTACTGTCTAAATAATCTCTCGGTCTAAAACGTCAATGGATGTGATCGTAATTTCCGTTATGTTGTATCAAGCAGTGATTGAAATAAGAAATGGTCGTGTGACAAGGAAGGGACGATGTTAATGTCGTTGATATTTAAAAAAGGCCATGTGTGGCGGATTTGGGAGTGTTGCGAACGTAGGGGGCACAGATGTCGGGGGAAGGGAAGACAAATTGGGGAAGCAGGTCTGTTGATTGTATATCACATGAGAGTGCATAGAGCTGTTGGGTGCATTATACACAGATCTGTAGGGAAAGAGTCTCTTCCAGAACAAATTCTGTCATTGTTGATAGCAAGAAAATAGTATCAATTAAGATATGACACACACAGGAGATGTACAGATGTGGAATAATACGATCAACTGATAAATTAGAGAAAATCTTTGTTAATATGGGGTTGGGCCACCCTGTGACTGAAGTACACTTTGTATGCGACGTGTGATGGACGCATAGAGGTCAGTACAATGTTTAAGGGAATATGGCGCCATTCTTCCTCCAGAGCTGTCTCCAATTCCGAAAGTGTGGCTGGAGGCTGACTTCGAGCACGCAGTTTGGACTCCAAATATCCCCACAAATGTTCTGTAATGTTCAAGTCAGGAGACTGTCGGGGCCATTCAAGATGTCCTACTTCATCGTCATGTTAACCATGTTTGGTCAGACCCAGCAGTGTGGATAGGAGCGTTGTCGTCTTGAAAAAGCGGCCGCTCCCCAGGAAATAAAGTCTGGACAAAAGGATGGAGATGATCCCCCAGAATGGTCCGATAGTGATTGGCGTTGATCTTCCCATGCAGAAAAACAAGTGGTCCCACACCGTGCCAAGATATCGCACACCATACCATAATGGACCCACCTCCATGCTTCACAGTCGGCAAGAGGCAGTCAGGATGAAACGCATCTCGGGGCGTTCTCCACACATAAACGCGCCCGGTTGGTCTGAAATAACGTGAATGTTGATTCATGAGACCAGATGACTTGTTGCCACTGCTGTGGAGACCAACTTCTGTGAGCTCTGCACCATTGGCGTCGCTTGACAGCATTACGTGATGTCGCTAACGGCTTACGAATTGCCACTTTGTCATGAATGTTTGCAGCATGGAGTTCCCTTTTTGACAGTTTTGGTTGAAATGGGGTCCTGGAGATGCCTGTTCATTTCAGATGTTATCTCGGATAACGATTGCTTGTGCTTTCGGGCCACTATGCGCTTCAACACCCTCCTATCCCGAGCAGCAAGCTTTGTCTTTCGTCCAATGTTGTGCTTTGAAGACTCCATCTTACCTTGTGTTGTGTACGCTGTCATAACGGCTGATATTGTGCTCCTTGCACACCTCACAAGGTTTGCGGTTTTTGTCACCGCGGCTCCAGCTGAACGTGCTCCAACAATCATTCTTCTTTGGAACTCTTGTCAGGTCTGACATTTCAGCGTCTCTTGAGAGCGTACGATAGATGAATGCACCACCAATGACTGCTGTTCACAGACTAATACCTTCCCCTTCACGGCCACTAGGTGGCAGACTTCAGTGTCAGGTGGTGCTGCTGTACTGCCGGTGTGTACTGTGGCAGCCTTTTTCACGGGTGTTCGTATTATTTTGTCCCCCATCTGTAGGTACTATGTAGAATTTCAGCGAGAAATGAAGGTTCGACTAGGAGACTCTGGCACACCGTGCCATTTCTGTACCAACTGAGCCACCGAGCCGGCCTGGCTTCGTCTGATTTTTCGCTGTCGTTGTTTTACCTGCCACTGCCAGTTCTACAGCAACAGGATATGTTGCCTTTGAAATGTAGACTTCGACGTTGGATGGTTCCTCCCAGAGTAGATATAAATGCATTAAGAAAACAGTAGTTCATCGTTTCCTCTATCACCACCAACGAAAGTGAGAGAGAGAAAATTCCCTGAAGAGGACGTGAGTTATCTTTTCATTCCGTAAACATTAGTGAAGCTATTTGTCTATGTGTCTAAAGCATTAAACAAATTATTATGTAGGCAGATTCCTGTAACTATACATAGAGTATCAGTCGAAGCTCACAGCTCCTATATGGTTATTGTCCATAGCAGCTGTAACTTTTGTGGTATACATATTAATATTGTCTGTCGGAAAGAAATCAAAGTTGCGACAACACTTGGGTCCTTGTACTTGTGCAAGTACAAGAGGTCATCGACGACCTACTCTCGGACATTCCTTGTCGCTGGTAATATCCTCAAAAAGTGAAACTTGATTTTCATTATACTGCAAATGTCACGCCCGCCTACCAGCATTATCCGTTATGAACATGCTACGGTTTCGATCCGGTTCTTAATTATCTTGTACCCGTACCTCTGAAATTCTGTTACCTTGCCTGCTTGCACGTCTCTGCAGATCTGGAGGAAAACTCGCGTCACGGTGAAGGAGAGTAAGATTGGATGGAGCACCGAGAATACGGAGATTAAGAGACGGGGAGGAGACTGTATCTGCACACTCGGAAGTCGCTTCCTCCACGGCGATGAATAAGACATTGTATCGGACTGGGATTTACGCAACACGTCCTCCTCCTTCCCGACGGTCTGATCAGGCTGCTTCTCAATTTCCGTCCTTGCGCATTCCTGGGGAGGCTGGCATTTCTCCCGCAACAATTTCCGGACGCTCGCTAATGCAACTCGTAATGCCGACTTCTTTGAGTGCCTCCGTCAGGAACTTCAAAGGCGCGAGGAAGGTCGGAGCGTGTATTTGCTTTTTCTGTCGAGCTTCCCTTTCTCCCTTTCCGTTTCAGTGAACAACGGGCAACAAAGCTCGCCAGGATATGTGTAATAGAAAGGATGCTCTTGAAATCACAATTTCCAGATGCTTCACTGTTCCCATTTTCTTAACGAGATGTTTTCCCTTTACGATCCTGACTTGCAGATGGTTTGTGTGGCGAAAGCCTCGCCAGATCAGGCGAGTTGGTTGCATTATTGGGAGACGAAGATAACACATTAACAATACTTTAAAGAAAAAGTTAATACACGCTTGAATTTTCAAGATTGTGTAATATCTGAAAACACTAAAAGATAAGGAAGATGAGGAATCCCCTGGGTTGATTTTCCAGGTTACTGATCTCGTAGGAATTTCTAAGTCAGTATCTCTGTAAGCGCCTCTGAGGCTCATACAGCGCCTTATCGGTGGGTACGTCGGACTACGCTATGATTAAAGGTGGACTCACGCGTAGCCAAACAGAACTATCGCCTTCGGTGCGATTGGTCCTGGGTTCGATTCGTGGAGGGAACCCTCAAAATTTCAGCAATGACCTAGCGTCGTGACGACTTGAAGAGAAGTAGAGGGCTCCGGTCTCGAAAGCCAGAAAACAGCGGCGATGGGATGACCATGCGTCATCCAACGAAAAAGCCCCTCATGACAGGCCTGGCTGTTGAGCGTGGAGTTTAGTTTATTGATTAAAGGCTGCTGCAGCGTGGTGCTAATCCCACCATGAACACTGATATAAATTCTGCACTATGAACAAGATATCTATAATGTAAGGTCTACCTATCCGCATGTGCTGGGATGGCATGTCTGATTCTGAATAACAGTGCAGCGTAGCATTACATTATGGCAAAAGAACCATGAGGTGTTCCCGTTAAAAGAAGGGCGCCTTCCCCCACAGTAATTTAAAGATAGCATTTCCGCCCCCCCCCTTTCCCCAGATAGTCACATCCTAGTGAAAACATTACTATCATACACAATGCGATATCTATTGCTACCGTAAATCTGTGCTGCGTATTTTCAGTGCAAGCATACATGATGAAGTTACATTTTTCGAGAGCTCGTAGCGTCGAAACAAGGATTTAGTAAGAAAAATATATTCAGGAAAGTTGTTCGCCTTTAAGCCCTCTAAATACGTGTAGTGTACAAAATCTCTCTCTTTCGGGCATTGCCCGACCCTGTGGCCGAGTGGTTAGCACATCGCGCTGCGACGCTAAGGGTCCCGGGTTCGAATCCCGGTCGGGCTTGGTTGTTTGTGAATGTCCATTCATCAATTTCATCACTCATCCCCATCTTCGCAAATTAGCCAAGAGGCACAAAACGCGAAGTAAAATAAACTAAATCAATCAATCTTTCGGGCACTAATAACGTTTTATCTTTATTATACACAATTTTGAGTTACAATTGTATTGGTAGTGAAGGGAATTTTGTGATCACCCAAGACTTGTTTTGGAAATGTAGGGTGTGGGGGAGGGTATTTCAACAGTGCTAGATTACAATACTTGATATTACAGTGTGTCTCAAAAGTTACTGTGTACACAAGTTCCACTGTAGAGGTTGTCATGGAACATGGATCCACGAATTGTCAAGGTACCGCGATGGGCAAGAGTTCGGTGACTAGAGAAGATGTTGGAAATAATGGCCAGCGACCTGCGAGCAGGTCTGGACACGATGCTGCATGTTCGTAAAAACGAAGTTGAGGGATTCCTGGGTGATGTTCTGTATTGCGGTGGAGATTGCATGTTACAGATCATCAAGTGTTTTTGGATTGTACGCATAAACATGTCCCTTTAGATAACCCCACACTTAAAAGTCTGGTGGGAGAGATCAGGTGAGCTTAGAGGCCAGATACCACGAGAGATGATGCGATTCCCAAAAATGTTATTCTTTTCGTTTTTTCTATCACTGCTACTCTACATCCTTTTATTATTATTATTATTATTATTATTATTATTCAGTACCATACGCATCGCCAATAGGTATGACGGTCCAACTGCACAGATACTTTTGGTACACCCGGTATTATCGCTAATTTTTATTATTACATATTGTTGACTACATTGTATAGGGCTTCTTATTAACTGAAAAGTCGATAGTTTCAACGTCTTAGAGGGGCTGGATTGTAAATTTCGTGGCGAATTCCTTCTAACATCTCTGTGTTCCTGTGTTCTATGCTTCCCTTGCACCTGGTGTGTTGCCTTAGTTTCGTGCTGTTTCTGTTCGTAAGTCCATGTGAATGCTATTGAACTTTACTGTTAACAATTCTGCCTTCATCTCCGCCCACCCTGTGTGATTTCCTGGTCTAACAGAATCTGGATGAAGTCCGTTTGTTAAGATCACGAGCAGCGTATCAACCGAAACTTACTTTCTCCATGATCTTCGCTCAAAATTATTTACCACGTGCATGTTTTTACTTGCAACTCCATGAAACTCCCTCGATGATTTTCCCAGGCTCACATTCACGGAATGAGCAACATAAAATACATTTCCACATAATCCGCTGATATCTGTCGGAGGAGCAGGTAGCCGTTTATAAATATTTGCAAACATGCATTCTCCTTCGTCCACAGCGTTCCAGGAACAGGCATATTTATCTTCCTTTCAGGCGAACAGCAGGGAGACAGAAGAATGTGTTTACATCCCGTTTCTCATAGCTAAATTGCGGAATGAACACACAAACTCCACGGGTTCCCTCCCAATTGCGTTCACGTTGCTCCGACAGTCTCCGATCGCGTAATCCGCAGAGTAGAATTGGCTCCACGGTGTTTGTCCTCAGGATTAATATTAACCATCTACCTTTCGGGGAAATTACATTTCGCTGGCTTACGTGCACAAGTATGTAAAGCTTCGATTGAAGACATTTGAGCAGCTTCTCACGTATTTATTATTTTTTAAGGGAGAGTGGCGAAACTAAACATAATTTTTCGTTCCTGTCTTCTGCTAAGACAAACTGTGCTATTCTTGGACGGTCTGATGTAGAAATTATTATTTTTCTTTTCGATAAGGAAATGTATCATTTTGATGTGGAGACTTCAAAGTTTGTGGTTTAGCTCGACATAAATTATTTTGAGCTGCTCGTCCGTCTGTCATTTTGCTGCGATTCCAGCTATAAATACGAAATTTGGTGAGTTGAAGGAATTGTTAATTATTCACACTTGATGCAATGTCCATCTTCTCGGTCAGCCCGTGTATTTGTCTGTTTAGTCAACAATTGAAACCGGCCGATGCATGGTCTACAGCACCTGTACAAAAGTAACTATTGAATCAACTTTGAATAGAAAGTTAATTGTCTAACATAAGTTAATAATTTTAATAAACATGTAATCATATTATGAGGATCGGGACTGTCACAAATCGAATTCAAGTGCCAATTAATGGTGATACAAATTATAAAGTAGTCTGCTCAGCGCGTTGCGAAACAAATCTATAATCCAAAAAAAGGGCAGGTTTGCCAATGTTTTGGTTATACTCGTGGACAATATCGCTGCAAACTCGTTTTTTTTAAAATTAAACCGTTACAAAATTTTATTTTTAATACATTTTCTATTATAATTAACCAAGAATAACATATGTTATTGAGAAAATTTAATTTATTTATCATTTATTTAGTATTTTTTAGCAAATTCTCATTTGAAACAGAAATAATAAAGCCGGAGGGATGGCAGTGCAAGCACTTGCAGGGCAGTTTCTCCACTTGTTTTGAATTTGTCTTTTTTTATTTGACAACTAGTAATTTTTTTGGAAATATTTTACAATTTTTAGTCTTAATTTTGTTCGTTACAATGAGTATAATTTAAGACAAGTGCTTTTTTCTCTTCTTTGCGGTGGCAAAATTGGCTAGATGTACCTCATAGAGAGACGTGTGCATGTGTAATTTATAGGCCTTCATGTATGTGTAATGATGTATATTTCTGCATTAATTTTGCAAAAGCATAATAACAAACCCTTCGCTTTAACTTATTGACCAATCTTCCTTTATTCATTGTTCATTTCGTTGCTTCCATCTCGAGAATTCCAACCTTTCCCTGGCCTTACAATGAAAGGGAAAGCAAAACGGGTCTCTACCGTTCACGTTTCAAAGTTAATCGTTTTCGGAAAGTTAAGAGGTTTGGCTAATGCCTCTCGTACATAAGACAATTCGCCCTGGAAATGGTCCACCGCGTCCTCTCCTTTTTCATTAAAGTTTCACCCGGGCCCCGCGATAGCCGGGAAAAGTGATTTTGTACTGTATCGGGTGGAGCCGATGAACGAGAATCGATTTCCCTTTTAAGGCTCGTTCTGTTTTCTTTTTATTTGTCTCTCTTTCCCTTGGTTCTACCGACTTAAATTTTCTCTTCGCGATTAGCATCACTTCCGGCCAAGATTAAATCCCTCCTTAGCGGGAGAAGACTTTCATTACCTTTCCGCAATGAACCGCCGGAGTAATTCGTCCTGAGATACCGAGGAGAGTAAATATAACCACTATCAAAGAAGGGAAGGCGGTCTTAGCTCGGTCGGGGTTTCGGATGACGGAAATTAGCCACTTCAGGGTAATTGGAGTCCCGGCTTGTTACTGCGGATGTCAGGTATAAACGCAATATGTGAAGTGCATCTTCAAGTGGAGGAGCGAGGGGAGGCGGGTCTAATTCTCAGAAGTTTCTCCAGATGCCTTCATTTCTGTTTTTATCATCCGCCTCGGCTTCCGAAAATGGATGTGCGATGACCTATTCTGGCAATGGCGGAACCCTTGGTGGAAGATAAAATTGTGGCAATCCAGCTGCTTGAGGATCACGTTCGAAATTAATTTGTTTCATGCGCCCCATGTAACCGCAATGCTTATAATGCAGCTTCCAGCTTCTCGTTTATATATTAGGTTTAAATACATGAAATTCCGCTGCAGTTAAGATCCATTTTGTGAGAAAGTGGTGAAAAACTTTTGTATTACGTATAATGTAAGGAACTGTTTTTATTTTTAAATGAAAACGCATGATATAAATGAATATGTGCTAGAATAGAGGAAGAAGCATGCTTGCTAATACTGTATGCAGTCTTCAGTCCATTGCAAAATAGGCACCTTTGTTTCCCTTCGGAAAAGTCAAGCAGTCAATATGCCACTGTTTTATATAATGAGGATTAGTATTTTTTTTAAAAAATAATTACATGTACCTGTAAACATGTGTGTGCTACTTCATACTGCATTGATGTGGCCGGAAGTTGCAGTGTTACATATTTATACCAATGCTTAACCAACGTTCAAAACAGTTTGTGTATGTGTGTGTGTTGGGGGGGGGGGGGGCTCAAATCAGGCAAGAAGATAAATTTCAAGCTCAAGCATTCAGTGAAATATTCTAATTCATCATTTGTCACTTGAAAAACGTTATATAATTTTTAATTGTATCTAGGTTCATGTTATACCACCGCTTTACACGGGTTGACGTTGTATCATGTTAAAGGTAGTTTTGTCAAGGTTCGCGTTGCTCTGGTACTGTCAGGCCTTTCCTTTCATGTTGCCGCTGTTAACGATTTTGGGTGGCTTTGTCATGTTTCATATAAATCACTTGGCTCAATTATTGGGGATGATTTTGTGGGTTTTGCCTTTATTGTTTCCGGGTCGTTTGGGCCTCTTTCTCTCTAACTGATTTCCTCCTCCCACCCCATGACAACGCTCCCAGCCTCCGGGAACCTGTTCTCAAAGGGTAGTTGTTCCAGATTTCCTTTGTTGAGCGTACATAAACGCTTGTATGAGTGTTTTTGTAAAAAAAAATCGATTGCAATTAAATTACCTCTGTTGCTAATCTGATAAAAATGTATTTCAATCTGCTTTATATATATAAACATCAGGTTTTTCCTTCCATGTAAAAAAGTTTATTACAACGATTTCATAATAGTGAGAGCTTTATTGAGATTAAACATGTTGGAGCTATACTCACGGCACCGGATACTGATGAATATCTGGTCAGATACATATCAGCATTACGATTTTGATTGAAGACTTGACCAGACAAAAGGGTGGATTGGAGTGGAGCCGGCCTCATGTTTCCTTGCCAGGTCACGTCGTAACTGGCTAGGAAACACGAGGTCGTAGGTTTAAACCCTGGGTAACACATACGAGATCATTGTGTGTGTCCCATTATCCTCGTCTTGAACTCATCGTTCATGTTCGTCGTCGCAATTAATCCAAGAGGTAGAAGAGCGACGTAAAACAACCAAAAAAGATGTAGAAACATTGGATTCATATGAGCACATTTCTCTAGTACTTAACAGTTCCAGAGATGTCGATGGCCAATGAAACTGCAATGTGCCAGAAATTACGTCACATCGATAATTTTGAAGAACTAGTTTTAGTGTTAAATAGTACAGGTTTAGAAACAAGTTACTACATGCAGGACACTTACATCATTTCAGGATCCTGGTTTGCATGAATTTGAATTAAATTTTTTTGGGTGCGTCAGCACTGAGGCTATTTTGCACCCTTCACACTATACGGGGTCCAGCCCATTATCATAACAAAATTAAAAGGGTGTCTGAGAACTAAAATTTCCTTACCTGGGTTAAAAGCTGAGGCTAAAAAGGGCACTCAGCACAAATAAGGACAAAACACAGGACGACACAGAATTATACTGGCCATAGGGCCAGTCGCCAGAGCCTCGTTAGACTGCAGTCCAGGGTGTACTACGTGGAAGTGAGGTTGACTATTGGGTGCACTACGCGAAAGGAGCACCCCTTACACCCCTGGTTTGCATGAGGAGTAGGTTTGAATCTATATCCTGCAACACCGACTATCGCTTCCTTTCTCCTATGTTTGATCTGCCACGTGTTGTAGTTCTGTTCGGTGATTTAATGTCGCTCTTTTTACCTCTGTAGAGCATTCGTGGCGATAAGGATTAATGGTGAATAAGTAAAAGGTAAGGCACAGGTGAACACCCACGCCAAGACCCTGAACACAAACCCAGAACTTTCAGTTTGGTGGCTGCGGGTCGATAGCTCGAAGTGCTCAGTTACTGAGGTGGCTGACTTTCCTTATGTGTACAGCGCTGGCATGTTGCTGAAGCCTCCTGCATCAGCTGAAACAAAGAAATGCGTAGAATCTGTAGTTCAGAACAAATCTTTAAATGCATCGTGGAGTAAGATAATAAGAAAAGCATCAATTGATGCAGTAACGTACAGCTCGACATGGAAAGAATTACTTACTTGCATCATATGATTACTTTGACGTTACCTTTACAAATGATATACTTTAAAAATGCATCAAACTGTAAACGTGATTCTAAAATAGATTTCATGCATTTTTTATTTTTTTGTGTGTGTGACAAAGTGGTGTCGTATGAAAAGCTATCATTTTCACGTTACCAGCCTTCATGGTTTGATTACTTACTGACTTCAACCGTCTCCTTATTAGGTATCGGGTATCGAATCCGGAATCTGAATATCGCAGGATTCGGTTTCGAAAAATTTTAGATTGGAATATTTCGGATTGCAATGATCATCTCTACTCTCAGTCTTGGTCTGGTAAGCACTGCATTGTGGGTAAAAAATACACTATATTAATTTGCTTAAGTCGACATTTGATGAAGTGTCAATCATTAGCAAAATAATATTGTCATTGTTCGTAGAAGCTCGCGTAGAATCGCTCTGGAACGGACAAAAATATGTAATTATTTCTTTCCGGACTGCAATCAAAGTTAATTACCTACGAATTCCATTGTCGACGGAGCATGGTTCCCCATATCCCATTTACTCCCGGCAGCTTTGAGAATTGACTAAACAGTGCTACAAAGTTTTGTACGGCCACCCTTCCTCCCTCGCTCCAGTTGCATCGCAGAACTGTGGACCGCGTGAAATTCATGATATTAACACGTTCGCTCCTACGTTTGCATACTTTTCAAAGCAATTTAGGTCGAATTTCAACTAAGTGCAGCACGGTTGAAATATTTCTGGTCGGGCCGTAACGTAATATCTGGAATGTTTTGTTGATAATTGTAATTAGCACTCGGCGAGTTACGCGACTGTTTTCATTACCTAGGTATATTATTTAATGCTTGCTGTTATACGGGATGTGAATATTGGAATGTCTGCGTCCTAGTTTAATATGTCGCCTTGATCACAATTGAGCAAAAAGAGAAAATAATGTAAACAATAATGCGAGTTTAAAATACCGTTTACACGTCCATTGGAACCACTGATATGATATATAGGGTGTCTTCTCACAGCACCCGAAACACAACAACTAAAACTGATGCGTTCGTTCAAATAGTCCAGTACAGTAAGTGCACGACATTGTTTTGGGAACTGTGTCGTACACACTGAAAATATCGCCTTGCAAAGTAGAATGTTAATGCTGTATTGCACTTATCAGCTTGCCGCGCAGAAATCCCCGATCAGATTGCCACGCCGGAAGGTGATCGTGTAGCAGGGACCAACCGCTGAGAAAGTCAAGATCAGATGTGAGCTGAAACATCAGACTTGTTTTGTAGTTTCTGATGAACGCGCTGCAAATTGATAGTTGTAATTGAGTGCTGGGTGTTCTCCCTTCAGATTGTTGTTACGCGCAGACGTCACTCGATTGTCTTGTCAGACAGAGGAACCGTGTTTGGTGACAAGAACTTTCAGCTCAGAAATCCGCGCCGCAAGATTATGCGTGTATAATAGAGTCCCAGGCAGGATCATCTTGCCACAGTAATTCGGAGATATTTTTCTGTCCAACAAGCTGATACAACTTAAATAGTCGTTCAAGTAATTCGACCTTTTCAACTTTATTTTTTCATATCAATTCTTCACATACATTTGCCATTTTTTGCACTTTTCTCAAATTTCTTCTTCCTTGTGTGTTATTTTCACGAGGAGCTCAACCACAGGCCTACTAGATAGTTGATTGTCACCAAAAATATTTGCAATAACTAACCATACGACACAACCTGACCGAAGGTTATGAAAAATATTATTATTCCAATTATAACTTTGCACATCGTATTTCTTACTGAAAGTAAGCGCGACGTTGCATATACACACGAATTCTGGGTGGTTATTTGGCCCAGCTGCATTTAGGGGCTAACCGTTGATCTGTTGATCAAATGTGATGCAAACTAATACTCTGCTGTAACTTTTAACACCTTTCAGATAACCTACTGTGAATACGATCATCCCTTCTATGCAAGTGTAACTTCTCTTGCAGCAATAGATTACGAGAAGTGTGCATTACTCATTGCCGTTGCTTAAGAGTTCTAAAAATAAAGCAGCTTCTATACAGTTCCACGCAGTGCCATTCTGCATGGACGGCTATTCGTGTTTGGAAAACTTAGAGGAAAGGGCACTTTCCAGTATTGTTTATGGCCAATTCTAACCCCAATACGTGCCCGGTAGGAAGTGTCAGCTGAAGTGTCTGAAGATATCAAAATAAAACTTCCCCTGGCTATATGGTGAGGATAGCTGAAGACTTCCAGAGCTCCCTAGACATTTCAACGGATTGCGTCCCTCTCCTTTCCCTTCCACTTTATTGATTCCAATGCGAGTGATGCTCCCTTTTATCCATCGCGGCGGGCAAACACTCAAGTCATTCAGCTGTAACAGGGAGGAGCAGCGTATGTCCTCGTACGAGAATGGAAATTCTTCTTTGACCGTTGACGTCACTCGCGACTTTGCACGTGGAAGTTTCCTAAAATCAGACAGGACATGACTATTCTGCTTGTCCGGTGCTAAAATAGTAATACTGAGGTTCCATGAGAGACCGTAATCGCATACAATTCGTTTGCAATGAAATTCCAATGTAATTCTGGACATTGTGCAGAAATGCATGTGCAGCTCTCTCGCCGCTCCTTCTTAAATCCCTCATCTGACGGTGGGTAGGATAACAATACGATCGTTCGGCACGGCAAGGTTCAGCACAGTACAGACGAGCTTGGCTTGGCAAATTGATTAAGAGAAAAACTAAGGGAAGTAACCCATGAGCGCCCGGTTCAGAACTGTTCACTTCGCTTCAGCTCGCGCATGCGCAGAATACTTACCATAGAATTATAATCGGTCGTGGGTATTCGTTCCGTGAACCAAGACTATGCTGGGGCAGATTATTTGTTTCCCCTCCACGCCCTTTTGTTCTTGTTCGAGAAAATGAGCGGGAAGAGTTAAGAGGTATCCGTTTCTCTATGGCGCCTGCGACCTACGTTCACAACATTCTGTCCATTTCATAGATGTATCTATCATGTACTCAATGTCTGTGTTTCCGTTTACTGCAGTAAACTTTCACGATTATTTTAGCACTAGAACTGGAAAAGCCGAAAGGCAATAGCCTCAATGACAAAACCCCTTCTTTAAAAGCACGAAATCCATCGTCAACGATCGCACGGCACCGGACAAGCTAGAAGCTGCATGGTTGCAGCTTGTGCGGAGGAGGAAGGGCGGGAACATGAGAAACAGGAACACAGCTACAGTAGCTGTGTCCTTCCTCCTTGCCGTGCGATCGTTGACGATGGATTTCGTGCTTTTAAAGAAGGTAGGCTAATCTCGACGATGAGGATAAGTGGACTTTTGTTGAAATAGATGAAGGAACCAACTCCCATGTAAAAGTCTATGCCTTGACCAAGATTTGAAGTCAGGATCATTGCTATTACAACGAGCTATCCTTACCGCTCCGCCACGGAGGATAATTATTGGGCAAATATCGTTGACAACTAATGTCGAGAAGCCAAGTAGTTTTACGTGCAATTATGAGCTTTGAGTAAACAGTGGTAAAGAGTCAAGTCGTTTAATAGTATTCACAAGTGTAGTTAACAGTTTAAATCATATATGTAACATTAAATAGTGTACAGATGTAAACAATATGGAGCATTCTGTCTACTGGCACGAAATTCTGAGTTTTCTTAATGAACCCAAAACATCTGATGTGAAGCATTAAAGTATAAGATATGTAACATTTAATTAACAGAAGGAAATATTTCAATTCACCCGAGAATAGATTTTTTTGTAACAGATTTTATCGAATTGTAAGGGGGGACAGTGCATAGAGCATCATATTTTTACGTTGGAAATTGAAAATTCTTAAAAAAAATTAGATTTATTTCGCTACTGTGGTAGATTATATAATATTACTCCATTAATCACAGGGTTCCCACTGACCTGGAAAAAGTGCAAAAGTCAAACACTTGGTAAAGTCAGACATGATTTTCTTGCCATTATTAGAACTGACAACCAATTTCATTTTTCTTCGCAACTGATTACTACGTTTGGGAATATTTCGTGTGTGTGTGTGTGTGTGTGTGTGTGAGTGTGTGTTTGTGTGGGTGTGTATCTGTTTTCAACAACGTTGAATAAACTTGGAGATTCATGTGATTAACACGTTCAAAGTTGATGACTATTATAAAATTGATCTGGAAGGTTATTTAGAAGTATCTGGAAAAGACAAGGAATTTATGGAATTTTTCAGCAAAAAATGCAGGCTCGACCAGGACTCGAACCCGGGTCTCTGGTATACCGTGCCATTGGTCTACCACTGAGCTATCACTGTTTTACGTGCGTGGAATCTTCTCTGTAAGCGCTACTGCAACGGAATCTGTTGCCTTTGAAACACTGTAGACGTCGACGTTGCCTGGATCCTCCCAGCGTAGAGATGTTATTTCTTTAAATTAGGCACACGCAGGAGATGTACTCGTAGAATGTTTCAGCGAAAAAGAATTTGTTTCGCAAAATTACTTTTTTTATTATTTATCACGTTCCGTTCGACCCTTCAAGTTGCAGCGTGTGAAAAATCTAAGAAACGTTTGTATACGAAATACGTATGCGTAGATAAAAATCCTCTCCCCTTGCTTAAAGCATGCAGAGAGCTCCGTGAAGCATGCACGTTGCACGGAATGGCATTTCCTCAAATGCCGGGACGGTTGTCTTTGAGTTTGCCATGTGATCGTCCCGCTGCAAACTTGGGCCAAATGCGGAGCAGCTCGTGCGTGTCGTGTATGTAATTCGCTCAGGCTGCAACAGCTAATCTAATTCTCCCTCCCTCCACCCCGCTGCTTCTCATTTCCAGAGAGCTTAAACCGTATCTTTGAGCGCAATAGGCATAAAACGTTCCCGGTCTCTCTACTTGAAACTGCCAAGGTGGAATTATTCACAGCGCCTCGCCTTGCTGCGCCGAGAAACCTCCGGTCTGAAATGAATTCTGTGAAAGAATTACTTTTTTTCTGTATCGTTCCGTCTGTGAAATAGTCTTATTTTTTTAGGTAAAAAATATTAAGATCTGTCGCAGCTTCTCGTTTTCTCGAGGCATACTCGACTTTCCAGTAGTTGCAGGCTTACGAGGCTTTCATACCTAAAAAAAAACAAAGAAAAAGAATCGCTGGCAGCAGGGAGATGCACAGTTTGTGACTTCAGCAAATATTTCCTGACTAATTGTATTTCAGGATTTCGCCTGACCTGGTAATCTTGAAATGCATGGAAAATATCCTGGAAACGTCCGGGAATTGCATAAAATATATTCCAAACCCATAAAAAGTCGGAGTGCTGTTTATGTACATATACATATTTATAAGCACTAATTTGCTATAACAGGTCTTCTTGCGTGACAATAAATGCTTAAAAATATGTTTTTTATCTTGAAACTATAGCCTTCATTTTCATATGTCCGCTCTTCTTAAACAGAGTGATTAAAGTATTACCCACGGATAGGAACATTTGTTGCAAAATACCTGGAAAATTCAGGCAATTTGACTTGGTAAAACGTGTGGGAACCATGATTTTTGTTACTTAGTGTCAGTTTCCTGATTATTTAGATTAATCGCTACTATGAAAGTGAATGGTAATTTGACGAATCGGATCAAATAACAAATTCAAAGGAAAGTGCAGTCCCTGAATGGAACTCAAACTCAGATTCGTCAAGTCTCAATCTAAATCGAACAATGTTTCACAATGTTTATAGCCCTATAATTCATGTTTGAATTCAATTGTTGTTTTAAGTTCACTTTATGCACAGAAAGGCTAATCGGGACGGAACCTACTGTTTAAATTATGATCCGAACCACTGTGCTGTTTGCCTCCACCGTGCATCGAACCCGGGACCCCCTAGAATTGATGTTATGCATTTGAGTGCACTTAATGGAACTGTGTGCTTTGCTTACTCTCCTAAACTGGGTTTTGCCAAACATGACACAAAAACATGACTTCTCGCAGTAGGCAATTAATAGCAGAATTGGGTTTGGCGTGATAATGAAAGACTCAATTAAGAGTTTTTATTCGGATCTATAGGAAATGCAATTACTTCGTGTATTCAATCCTCTGGTTTTCCACATTTACAATCAGGCAAGTTAATTTAGTTTAAGCATGTAATTGTTTTTTCCCATCGGAATCAAATTCTTTTTGCCAACAGGAAACCAAATGTGTACATTGATTCGTAATTACATGTTTTATTTCCTAATGGTGATGATTACTTTGGTTTAAGTATCCTTTTTTCGATAGACATGCTTACTATGCATTTTTTTTATTTCTATCTTGCGACGATGAGAATGATGAAATAGATAAAGGATCATACAGAATCAAACGTTCGTGCTTTACGCAGCATTTGAACCTAAGGCCCTTTATGTAACATGCTACACCAGTTGCTCCGTCGCTGGGACTGGCATAAACTTAACTGATCATAATGTAATTGTTACAGCTGTCGCCTTGTAATCAAATACTTACGGGCTGCATTCCTGGTGGGGAAACACAGTGATTCCAATTCCACCTAAAACAGTAGGTACAGTCCCGATTAACAACGCTTTGTTGAACTTTACTAATATGCTAAGTATTAATTTGGTTCTCTCTCTCTCTCTCTCTCTCTCTCTCTCTCTCTCTCTCTCTCTCTCTCTCTCTCTCTCTCTCTCTCTCTCTCTCTCTCTCAGGAAAGTTAATTCACTTACAACATATTAATACTAACCCGTGCCAACTCAATGGAATTGCAGCCTAGCAAATTAACACCAATTGAGTCAATTATGTATGAAGTATATACCTACACATGTGCATTTTGATCGGTTATTGATATCTATAATTTAAAACAATTACTCTGATTACATGTGTGGAAATAAAAGGGTAGTAATAATTTATTGTCTACCAAGGAAGGTATTGTGATAAATTATTTATCCTTCTCTTCGCATGTTTGCCACTTCATTAATTTCAATAGCACGATCATAAATTATGCGATCAAGATATTAGGAAAACTCTTGAGTTTGATTCTTACTGTTTTAGTAACTTTTAAAAACATTTCCTCATTTCATTACTGTTAACAATGTGCTACCGACGTGATAATATGAGTTGTAGCATATCTTACTATTTATTATTTAATATCGGTCTTTTCTCGTTACCCTGTTACTTCTGAACATGTACCTTGACATTCTCTACAAAACTTAAGTTCAGATTTAAAACAAATTTATCCCGTCTTTTTTTAAACCACTGAAACCGAGTACTAAATCCGCAGAATTGCGCTTCCAGTCAATTTTTAGAATTTCTTACCATAGGATTTAAGAATATCTACGAGTCCCACGCTGTTTTCTGGATCGACGTTTTCTACAGAAAACGACATGTGCTACATGACAAACTACCTAGCACTGTACGTGAATATTATAAGAATGACATAGTTCAAATTATTATGGATTTCAAACTTGATTCAGTGCTTCCGTTTAGCGATTTGTATGGCGAAGTTCTGCTTCTACTTAATAGATTTCAGTTTTGCCGTGCGTATATTTTGTGGTTTTTACACCAGATTCCTAATTTATTTTTTACGCTGCTGTACACTTAAGAGCTTGTTATGATTGATGCAGCCTTTGAGCTGACGTATTCATCACAAGAATAAAAAAAAATATGCGTGTTTCGATGATACAGCAGAAATACCTTTGTCATATATTTGCTGTTTATTTATAAGAAGTTATTTGATCTTGAGATAGTTCACTTTCGACTTTGTCATCGACTCGTGTTAGAAATCGATACATTTCATTTTCTGAAAGTACGACCTTGGATTTCATCGATGGCCCGAAGACTACGAAAATTTTATTCAAAAATGCATGAGAAGTATTATCTGTGCCTTTAAGGCTGTGAATTTCTGTCGATCAAGGGAGCGGAAGGAAGATCGAGTGGAATGACCAAGATCTCTGAAATTCGAGCGATTCGTCGCCTTCTTTCCCCTACCCTGCCCCTTCAGGTCTTTGCGTTCTTGCGGAAGTGGTTTTTATCCGCCAATAACTTGCGGGGAGAGAAAAGCGAGAGCAGTATTTCGGAATAACCGAATACGGAATCCGTAAGAAGTCTCCGATGGATGGTTGAAATCGTTATTGATCTTCAATCAGTGTGGCCATCCTCTTTTTCCAAATGCTGGGTCAAGTAGTCAGGTTGAAATACGAATACTTTTTCAAGTTACTTATTTATTTGTATATTTGCAGTTGCTGTGTGGGCCTTAGCTTAGGCGAAATGCAGTGTTTTATCTAATTTATTACCTGATTTATTTTTCTTCCTCAAAAAATACTTAATTTTCCTATCACTTGATGTTCATTGTTGTGTTTACTTTGCATTTCTGTATAGTGAAAGTTATCGACGAAGGGAGCTCTGGAATGGTTTCCTAGTATTCTAGAGCCAATACAACTCTCGTCTTTAGGATCCCAGTGAAGATCTTACAATCTACAAATCAGTAACACCACCACTAGTAGGTGTAAATATCTTATTAATCTTCTTGTGTCTAAAAAAGCTCAATATAGTCGGGCTTTTCATTTGCTCATTTGCACTGTACTAGTACAGTCCAGTTCAGATAAAGTGACACATTCTTCAACTGTCCAACCTTATAAAATGTGCCACTTTATGTGAACTGCAGTGTACAATTTTGTTTAGATTAAACCCAAATACATAGGTCTTTTAAGTTTCTTGTCCTTTTGTCAAGAAAACTCGTTTCTGGATTGGGCTAGAACTCAAAAATCTTCAAAGCAAGGATTCTTAGTGAAGAGGTGAGCGTATTTCAACCCCCACAAATGTACCATTTCTAAAATGAATCACAACTTTCCTCAAATGATATGCAACGCTAGAATATGTTGTTACCTTTCATACACTGAACGATGTTCCATTTTTACACACATACGTTCACTTTTACACATGTTACACCATTCTGGAGAGATTACATATGGAGGCAAATAAATATATTTTACAAATCCCCTATATTTTTCTTACAAGTACTCTTGTCCTTGTTTGGAATTCCGGTTTTTGTTTAAAAATTTTAAGCGAAGGAGGCTTAACTTTCCACAACCCACCCGGCTCAGTATTGAACGGATGTTAGTTTGAGAGTTCAAATCCTTTGACATTTTACTATTATCGACATGGTCGGCATTTTGTTGGGATGCTGTGATTCCTGTATTCCAGCGGCTGTTTTATTCGTAGAAGTTGCCTTATAAGGGAAGATTTGCATTCTGCACCGACGTCTTTCAGAATAATACATGAAGCGACCGTTTTTGCTCTCAGGCTTGTAATTGAACCTCGGGAGTTTTCGGATCCTGCCTCTATCGAGAGAAGCTTATTCCCAGCCATGACTTGCGAGGCAGAGGGAAAGGGCTGGGTTGAGGTACTCCGTTCTATAATGCTTTGGTGCATTTATGTCGAAAAGCATCTATTTGTCGGTAGAGTGGCAGGCACTGCAACAGAGATTTCTAGTTTTGGTAATCGCCTTAGCTCAGTCTTTTGTCCGTAAGTTATTGCTTGGTGAGTTGCTCCTATTCACCCTTTCGTGCATATATTACATCTTTATAAGTTTGAGGAGCTTCAATATACATTTTGCTTATTGTTCCACCTGCCCTGGAGAGTAGATGCTAGAAGGGTACGTGTAGTTATGAAAAGTTAAGAATTACCAGCTTAGTGACAAAATGTTTCCTTCGAGTATGGCTAGTCAGTGGCATCAAGATAGTCACTGATAAAGTTTTGTGGACGATTATATTGAAATTGAACCTAGGGCACCGATTTCGCAGCGGTATAGCTACACTACTCGTATAAATTAGAATGCACTGCCTAATTTAAAAGTAACGGAACATCAATTCATTTATTATTTCCAATGTTAATTCGTCCATAATAAAGTTAATCTAATTGCCGTTTGAGTTTTGGTTTTAAGTGCACTTATGCACAGGAACGCTAATCGGGACTGGACCTACAGTTTAAAGTGTGATCCGAACCACTTGTGCCTCCACCGGGTATCGAACCCGGGACTCCTTCATTACAAGGGGACGATGTTAACCGTTGGGGAATGTTTGGTTAATTCAGCACTGTAATCTAAATAATACTTTATACCACTTTATTTACTTAAAATGTTCTAATTTTGCATTGGTATCTTCTCCTTTTTTGTTGTATTTCGTTCGTCATATGTTTTATTCCTCACATCTGGTGTTTCTTAACTAATGCCAATCTAGTAAAGTACAAATTCAACACATAAATTGCCCCTGCATACATTTAGTTAATCTTTCGAGAATTTTCACTCGCCTCATCTGTTACGATGAAAGTAACTTGTTCTGGCACATGAACAGCTGAAGGGACAATATATTCATTAATTTCTCTAGATGAGTGAACGGTGTTTCAAGTTAGTTTCTGTATTACCATGTTTATTTTATTTTGAAATGTATTTTCTCTAGAGCAAGGTCATTGAGATGAGAATATTTTGTCCGTGCTTCCCTTCTCTTGGTAAAACTTGAGACAAACGTCCGTCTCGGTTAAACGAGTGCATCTCCAGTTCTCGAAGGGAGACAATACACTGTAGGAGACCTGTGGCATTTTGTTTGAGGCTTTCCGTGGATACCGGGCTGCGGTCGTTCAGGGGCAGCATTCGTCCACCGCATATCGTGGTAGCCCGCAAGATTCAGGAGCAACTTTGGCAACGGGAGTTCTTCCGGAGATAAACCGGAATGGCGAAGGCCGGTGGAGTCCATCCCGAACATTTTCTCTCCTTCTCTCCTCTCCCGGGAACTTCATTTCCTACATGCGCCAGGAAACCGCAAACGAAGAGAATTGCTCGTTAACTGGCTCAAGAGGAAGGAGGCTTCCTGATTTGTCTTCGATCTGGCTCAAGGGTCCCCATGGATTTATAGTGTTGTCTAAAAGTTCCAGTGCGTAAAAAAAAAATGACAACTCGGAGAAAGTAGCCATCACGGTGGGAAAATATGTCCCTACCGAGAATTGAATCCAAGAAGCATGTGGTTTTTCTCTAATCATTAAACTTTTTTGCCATTGTATGAAATTATAGCTACTTGTTTCTTCCCAGAAATTATCACTAGTTTCCGTGTGCACGGAGAAACTTAAGTTGATGACTGCTAATTCAAAATAACCTAGTGCCATTTTTGGAAGCAATCTGTCCATCTAAACCACATACTTAGATCAACACTAAACTTTAAAAACTACTCCCTGTGTATGGTGGTACTTACAGGAAGGTAGCCAGCCCCTTTTGTGTTCTAGGAGCTTTGGTGTGGGGGTTACATTTACAGGAAAATGTGGTGTGTGCAGATTAGGGATGGCCAGATCCGGATCCTCGCGGATCCGAAAACCGGATCCGGAACTTTCGGGTCCGGATCCGTTTTGCTATCCCACATGAGCGCTTCTTTGGAAAGTAAGAATGTGTTTATAAGATATTGTTACCTGCTAATATACATTATGTGTGTGTGTGTGTGTGTGTGTGTGTGTGTGTGTGTGTGTGTGTGTGTGTGTGTGTGCCCGATTTGTAATTAATACACTTACAAGGGAGGTTTAAGTCTCCCCCTCCGATTTCCATGAAACTTGGCAGGTGTATAGAGGGGCCCAAAGGAAGAAGTACGTGTTTTTGTGTTCCAGCTAAAAAACGGTTTTAGGGGGCAACCCCCCCCCCTGAAATGTCAAGATGAGGAGAAATTGAAGTGGGGACCTGACCCCGAAACCACGTAAATATGGCATAGGAAGAAACAGGGGGCATAGGGCCCACTCTATACACCTGCCAAATTTCATGGAAATCGGAGGGGGACACAGGGGTCAGATCCCCACGTCAATTTGTCCTCATCTTGACATTTGAGGCGGGTTTTGCCCCCTAAAACAGTTTCTTTTAGCCGAAACAAACACGTATTTCTTCCTTTGAGCCCCTCTATACACCTGCCAAGTTTCATGGAAATTGGAGGGGGACACTTAGATAATCTCCCTTGTTAGTCTTACACACTTTGTAATTATATAACACTCCATATATTATAATGTTTTTTTTTTAATTTGTAAAACTATAACTGTAGAACAATTGTATCTTTTTTGTATAACATTTCTATCTTGTTAAATGTGTTAAAGGTTTCATCTTGGAATGGAATGTCGCACATTTATGTGTGTTTCCATTTCCAATACATTCAAATGAATACATATTCGTTTCATTGGCATTTACAAAACCACCTCTGACATTTTATGTTAAACAAGTAAGATTATTTTTGTGCACGAGTGTGTTAGCCGATGCGTAGCAAAGTATTTTAGGAACAACACTTGAAAAAAATCTTGAAGGACTAACTAATGAAAAATTTCTTTGTAATCGAAGATCATAATACCTTTTAAGGTGTGCTAATATTATAATGGGATTGAGATACCACACTCTCGGATCCGGATCCAGAACTTTCGGATCCGGATCCGTTTAGCCATCCCTAGTGCAGATGAGAATTGAATTACCAGTTCTCAATTTTTCAGTCAGGAACAACAAATACTGACCCTTGCATATGAAACTTAGTCCATTAAATCAAATTGCGCAATATAGTCCCCAAAGTTTCAAATGCAATCATATGTTTTAGAAATTATTTCTGATATTTTAAACAAGTAGACTGAGTCATTTTTGACGAGCGATTTGAATGTAATGTTGGGGGATTTACTTATAAAACCTCACATTTATGAATAGTTGTGAAAGAGTGACAGCTACGGTACCTTAGATCATAGGTTGGTGTCTGTGCTTCCGCTCCATTTGACAAGACTTTGTTTTGTTTATCTGGTTTGGTACGCCTTGAAGAAATGCAAATGTATTCTCTTTAGAAGAGATTAGTCTTGTTAACAATATTATTTAGTCAGTTTCTCATATCGATGTTATGACAGCGATTCCTTTTTATATTACATAAGGGAATATTCCCCGTACATATTGAAGGGTACAAAATGGCCATATGTGCCGACGCACCCACAAATTTTAATCAATCAATCAACCTTTTCGTCCACGTAACAAAATTTCCATCTACTTTATTCATTCCATACATTCAAAATAATACGTGTTAGCTTTAAAAAAAACTAGGTATACACGGTGTGATTACATTTAGTCATAACATATGTTTTATTACACAATATTGTGCTTACAGCATTGATCAGATGATCGAGCTTCCCCATTTCAAGCTGAGTTCCATATCCCTATATTTGCAACGGATAAAAATAACTCGCCCACTGATATTATTATTATTATTTGTTTACAAAAATCCGTTAATATTTTATCGAGTAGACTTAAAATTGTTATCCTTTGATCTTTTTTCAACTTTACGGTGGCTGATTCGCAATGGCTCTTTCTTGTGAGACTCTTTGGTCGATGATGCCTTCCGTGTTCCTTGCTTAATCTCCTCTTTCAGGGATGTCTGTTTTTGGTGTACGTCAAAGTACGCCATGTTTTTGTTTCGTGAACGTTGCTATGGCGATGCTTGTATGTTTTGTCTTTCTTCCGCTTTTGGTAAATGTTCGCAGTGATAGTAGCAGTCCTCTAGACACAGAGGCGGGTTATTGAGAATCTCCATGGTGACAGATAATTGGGAAAAAGTTCCGCTGGGAACACTCGAGTGATGCCTTTCAGCTGGAAGAATAACAGAGCGTCGGTTCGAGGATCCTGTCTTTATGTTCGTAGTTAATACAGACGGGCGTGTTTGCCTTCGCGATTTCGAAATATACTACTATCGAGTCGAAGCTGGTGGCCTTTTTGAGCGGCAGACTACAATTCGAATTGTGGATTATACGTTTATGTTAACTCCGATGTTCGTTTTTTTGGGCATTACGGGTACTCGACAACCCCTGCTTGATCTGCGGAGCGGGTCAGATGTTTCTCATACTCGAAATGGCTCTCCCCAATTTGTTAACCTCAGTTCCACGTGGTACACCCTGGACTGCATTTTGCAGACTAACGAAGCTCTGGCGTCTGGGCCTACGGCCAGTGTAATCTTCGTAAGACTGTGTGTGCTTGTTTGTACTGAATGCCCCTTTACAGCCTCGGTTTTTAACTGATGTCAGAATATTTTAGTCTCCGACATACAGTTGTGTTCCTAGTTATATTTTAGATAAGGTAAGGGGCTGGACCCCGTATCATGTGACGGGTGAAAAATAGCCTAAGTGCTGACGCATAAGACCGTACGGCATGTGTGTATTTGAGGGGGAGGGGGCGGGATAGAAAAAGATGGCTAAATTATTTTAGGAAGCGATCTTTGAGTTCGTGTACACTTTATGAACAGGAATGCTAATCGGGATCCGAACCACTATGTGCCTCCACCGTGTATCGAACCTGGGACCCCTTCGCTGCAAGGCGGCGACGTTATCACTGCCCCATCGGAGATGTAGGAAACGATGTCATGAAGGGAAAATGTTACCATTTCATGTAAGTTTAAATTGTATGCATTACAGAGGCTCAAAGTTATAGCTACAACGGTGTATGTATTGTTTAGGACGCAATGTTTTACAAGTCGATTGCTCTGCTCATATCATACTGCGCCCTTTTGGTTGTATAATTTTATCTTCTACTTTGCTTACCCTTGTGAAGAATCGATGCGTTTTCAATTAAGCAGCAGACAGTATGCTGTTTCTTTTGCGTCTTCCTAGAATAAGCACTTAGAGAACTTTTTCGTATTCTTCATTCAACATTTAAGCCAATTTGGAAAATCTGGAAGAATGAAAAATGGCAAGCTTTTCATGAAAGATATATTTAGAAGACATATAACGATTTTTATAAGCACTTTTACTTTTGCTTTTATTGAAATTTACCTGAAATATTTTCAAAAAGGATGAGGAGAACAATCACCATGAAGGTTGCATTGGAAGCAGTATCCTTCCCGAGGTAATGCGTAGTTCACCTCCGTATTACCGAATGTGGTCCAATGTTTCAGAAGTCCTTTTCTTTCAGTTAGACAATCTTTTATCCTTTACCAGGCGACGCCTCTACTTATAGTTCCATCGTGTTTTTACTTTCTCGACAATATTTTGGAAACATTTTACTCTATAAGAATTCATCTCGGGCTTTTAATGGTGTTAATACTACTTGTAAGAGAATGTATAATTCAAAATATCTAATTTATTTGTGGTTTTACGAGGGACGTTCAAAAAAGATTTGCAGTGGTCGTATGGGTATGAAGGTGCTCATGAATATGCATGCATCCTTACATGTGACATACTGCAAGTTGTAGCCATGAACTAATAACTGTTTTTGTTTTCTGACTGTGAAGGTGTAGGATGGAGCCAGTGGAGCATAGATTAGTTATCAGGTTTCTGTTTCTCTAATGCAACACACCAGAACAAATTTTCGAGGAGATTATGGCCCAGATTCCCCGTCCTGAGAGGTCATAGAGCACTGGCGTAGGCAATTCAAATGTGGTGGTACATCGGCGAAAACTGATTCTATTCCCTGTCAACCGTAGTCAGCCTTGTTGGAGACACCGGTAACAAAGTTGAGGCTGCGATTGTACAATATCGCGCTAAACCATTTGGGAACAGGGTCAAGATTTGTGTGGAGTCTGTGGAAAAACCATCAAGGGGCATCTGCACATACGGAATGTTTCCACTCGCTGGGTTCCCAGGTTTCTGACTCATTTCCAGACGGACAATCGAGTTAAGTGCCTCCTAAAACCTTGTAGCCATATGCCAAGAAAACAAAGAGAGCTTTTTCGCCAGGCTAATTACACAGGATGAGACGTGGGTTTATCACTCTCACCCAGACAGTCTAAGCAATTAAAGCGCTGCGACTCAACCATCACCGAAAAAGGCACGTGCCCAACCCTCCTTTGGCAAAGTGATGCTCGCAATGTATTGGAACAAGAAGTGAGTGGTATTGTCAGATTTGCTGGAAAAAGGGACCAAAATACCAGGGTCCTATTATCCCTCATTGCTGGTGAAATTACGGAACGCCACCAAAAAAGAAAGTCCCGGCGTGCTTTCCGAAAGTGTCCCATCTCTTGCAAGACAATGCTCCTGTCCACAATGCGAATGTCTCCTAAAGGGAAGCATGCTTCTGTGCATATGATATTCTACAAAGCCAGGCACTTCCCAGATGATGACACAGTTATTAATTATGTGCTGTCCTGAATTTAGTTTCAACCTGTTGAGTTCTATAAGAAGGGCCTGCACAGCTGCATAAAACGGTGGGAGAAGTGTGTGACTCGAGTGGCAGCTATGTAAAGATTGATTAGAAAGTGTGCAAACTTGCGTCAGGCGAAATGTTTATTGAACACCCCTCGTATATGATGTGAACTGTAGAAATGAGAAAAGACCAACTAGATTTTGAATATGTCAGAACGGGCATTGTGTCTCATTTATGCCATTACCTACTTCGTAATTAACTCGCTTGCTAAATTTTCTACCTTTTTCCTCCCTACTGTACTTTGTTGTATGTGCATCGCATATCGTAATTTTGATTAAATTTATTATTGCGCTATTTTTCTTTTATTGTAGAATAAAATACACTGTTTAGATATTTGCTACTAACCTTACTTGAAACGACAAAAACCTTTTTTTCTCTCTCTCAATCCATTGTCATTGTGTAGAGTTAGTCTTCCTCTTTTACACCTCCTTTCATTTTATACGTACCCTACACGTTAGTGAATCCATTGTAGTAATGTGAATGAGTTATCCTAAATTCTTGACAACTATTTTCTCTTCAGTGTATATTACATTCTCTCTATTTAAAACTGCATTTACCTGATCAGTTGGGCCGGCCACCGTGGCGGAGTGCTTAGCACTTGGCGACGCCATGGGTCCCGGGTTCGAATCCCGCCCTGGTCATGAATGTTTGTGAGTGTCCATTAGTGTTGCCCACGGGACGAGACGGGACAGGCTTTTAAAAATTCGAGACGAGACGAGATTGATCATGTGTCCCGAGACAAACTAATATTTTCGAGAAGAGACAGCATTTCCACGAGACGAGACAGGCCAAAGTCTCGTCTCGTGGGCAACACTAGTGTCCATTCATCAGTTTCATCATATCATCACTCATCCCCATCTTCGCAAATTAGCCAAAAGTGGCACAAAAAGCAAAGTAAAATAAAGCAAATCAATCAATCAATCAACCTTATTAGTTGAAAAATTGCATTTGTTTGCAGCATCGAATTACTGACAACCGAGTTAACATTCGTGTTGAATTCTGAACAGGCAGTGTGAAAGTTAAATAGCAATACTAATTGTTTCCTACAAGTTGGTACCGAACCCCGTCCAATCATTGTAGAAATTGCCCTTTTTCTTCTGTGCTTAGAGAGAACATAAAACGTAGTACATATATTTCCATTTTTATGTTAATGACTTCAAACTGAGCTTTAGGCTTAATTGGCATCGTATCAATAATCCAGAGACATAATAATAAAATAAATAATAATGATTAAAGGCAGTGAGTGTAAATATATTCTTTCTAGAAACTTAAGTGTATTTGTATTCGCTTTCATGCCACTTTTGACTAGTCAGGACGATGATGAATGATGATTGGGTTAAATTTATGAGCAGACATTTAAAAACGTATCATCCACCCCCATGCAGGGACTCTACTCCGGAACATTTCATGGCAAGTCGTGAGTTTACCACTCAACACTGTCTTCCACCGAGGCAGCTACAAATTTTAAGCGTACATAATTTTGTAGAAATCTTTGCTAGGTCTTTGACATTTAGTTTATCTGTATAAAGGTGGTAAAAGGAAGTTCAGTAAATAGTGGAAATAGTGAAGAATGTCATGAGAGGTAGGGGATGCCTGATCATTTTCAAAGGAACACAGGTTTATGTATCAAGTGATTTGTTTTGATTCCTTTACAAATTTCTAATCACATTGTGTTTCAATAGTGTGTTTGAGCTATAAACCAACAAAACACCATAAGAGACAAAAATCTGTTACTACTAATATTCTAAATTAAATTACAATTACATTAATATAATTCATCTGGTTCTTATCCTCGCAGTGCACACTCTGGAACTAATGAAATAGGCTAATAGGCACTGACGACTGGATCCACAACCTTTAAACCTTCTCTTCAACTGTCTCTTTTTCTAATTTTAATTGATTTCCTTGCATACCGATGCCTCTTTACAGCGTGAGTACTTCAATACAAGCGTGGCAAGAATGGGATTAAGACCACGTTCCCGGTGATGTTGCCAGTTAATTTTCTGACTGAAACAATATTATTCTCTACTTCTCTCGTGATGGAAAATCATTAGTCTTATCATAGGAATACCTGCTCTCGACTAGTTGGCGGTTTTCATTTGTTGCGTGCGGGCCTTTCATATAAGCGAACCTATTCTCTGCGCACTTGTGAAAGAACGTGATATAATGTAATCCTTGAGCAAGGAATGAAAATCCGAGGAAATTGAATGCTTGGTTCCGCAAGAAAGAAGTTGAGCTCTTAAGTCGTCGGATTCAAATGCAAATCTGCTTAATGAAACGGCAGCAATTTAGAGAGGAAATGCGTTGCAGGTGGATCTTTGTGGGTGTTCGGAAATTATTAGTCACTAGGATTTCGCGTAGCTCGGGGGAAATTCGGCAACGTTCCTAAGAGGATACGAGATTCTTTTGTCTGGGTATAGAAGTCGAGTTGCGGTAAACGGGTATTTTAAGATTGATTTAGTTCTGAGAGATCTGTTTCCTCTTGGTAGAAACAGCTGAATGGAAATAATGATATTTTTCGCAACTTGCAGAGAAAATCATAAAAAGTTCAATTTACATGTTAACATTAACTTGTGGCTCGTGTTGGCCGTGCGCACTTTCCTACTGCTTCACTTTTTGAAACGCATCTGGCAGATCGTCTTAACTAATCGGAGATAGCAGGACGTGGCTGTACAATGTTAGTCTTTATGAAACTACCCCATTCAAAGAGTTGAGTGGAGTCAGCTGCCAGATCTGGTACGGTGATTGCCTTAGTGTCCATCCAGCATTGAGAAAGTCTGTCATTCATGATCTAGAAATACAGTACTGGTGTTGATGTACGATATATGCAGATCCGCTGATCGTTTAACTTCTGTTGTTACAATTCGCCATTCCACTGACTACCTGATTAGTATATATTGCTCGATTCTAGTATATAAGCTATATCTTGTCTTAGTTTTGTATTTGCATTCCCAGTAAAAAAGGCTGAGAAAAGTCAAAACTAGAAAAAAACTGTTTATGTGTTTGTTTGGTTGACTGCAGTCCAGAAAGCCAGTAGCTAGATAATAGCAACGATGGAACCACGCGTCACCTAATGATAGGCTGCTTGGCAGCACGTGCATGTGGTAAGTTAATGTGTGTTGAAGGAACTACTTTACTCTTCAAATTTGTAACCTCCCCCTCCGTTAAATTTAAGTGTCTAGAACGGCTGTTGTTGATTATTCCTTTATTGCACCATTTGACAAATCACTGCAACCAGACACGTGAATATGTGTGTTATTTATTTTCACTCGCCTATGACGTAATAATATTTCATTATTATGCGAGTGATGCTTTGCTCGAAATATGTCCATTCTTGCCCCTATTATTGCAAGAATTGTTGTTTTTTACCGTTGGAATTTTAGTATTAAAAATGTCAAAGAAACTGGGTAGCATACCTCCTTCGCATCTTCAGCTTGCCTAGGCGGGAGAGAAATTCTCGCTGCTACCTATGAAATTGGGAGAAAATGTAATAATGGCCCGGCGTGCATTTCCATCCTCTTCCACTTCGCTTCAACTTTCCACGCATGCGCGATCGAAACGTGCCACGAATTGGATCCCCAGGCGATTGCGAATGGAGATTTCTTCACTGGGGCATCCCGTTGTAAACCTCGTTCGGGAAGAAAATCGCTAGGAAGAAGAAAATTGGGGGAAGGAAGGGAGGTGGGGGTTCCGTCGTCACGTTCTTCTTGAGACGCGCAACAGGAAGTCTTCGGAAAATGACCAAGCGAGGAATATGCGTTATTCGGCCAACACTTTTGGATGTGCGCCCACGTTAAGGTTGTTGCGAAAATATATTTCGCACCACCGGTACCATACTGTGAACAGTTCAATTGAATCTCGAAAAACTCCCACCAAAACTTCCCTGAAACCTGACCCTGTCTTTTTGTTGACTAGACGCTTTTGCATGAGGATGCTACTGGCCTGGTAAGAATCTATACGAGGGCGTGCCCAGATGTTTCGAGACAAGACCTAGTGTCAGAGATCTTTGTTTTCGTTCGTGACATTGGTACTTCGCTAAAATTCCGTTTTTTTGGGATCGCAGCTTCTAAAGTAGGCGTCAAACCAAGAAAATAAACATGAGAAAAAAATGATTTTCGTACTCCCCTCTGTAATATGCTGTGTAAGTTTCTGCAGTGGCAGTTATATAGGTTGTTCATCCTGCATATTTCGATACTCGGATGAGACTTAGAGACCCGAAAAGACGAGAGACTATCAAGTCTCATCTCGATACCACCCCTATATTTATGTTAGAGGAGTGGCAACCTATTATAGTTATGTTGTTTTCAGTAGTGTTCTGGTTCTACGACCAACGGATCGTCTGAATAACAAAAATGAAATCAACAGTTTCAGACAATTTTATCTTTAAGAAAATGAAACTATTTTCGCCTATGAAACGCCAAATTATAAGTGTGTTTTCGTTCGCTGAAGCCTATATGAGAATCATTAGTACCAAACTTCTTTGTTTCAAATTTAACATATTAGGGTATCACTGTCTATAATAAGAATTGCAGATAAATCTATTTCAGTGTAACAAAAATCATCTTAAAGTGAAGGAAATGCCCTTCGTGCAAGAACCCAACACACTTACAAATGGTCAAAATTACTCTAAAGAGTTTAGGAGATACGGTCGTTTTTTCTTTGTTAATGTCTGCAGAGGCAGCCATCTTAGATGTATGACATCACACAGGCCATACGTCACAATAGTAGGCATCAACAAAATATCACAGACAGTAATTTTTCCTCTTTTTGTGCCAGAATGTCAAGTAAAGTGTAAAATACGCTTAGAGAGACACCTTGCAGAAAAGGGCACGAAATAATTTCAATAAGTATATCTCCATAACAGTGCGATATATGAAAGAAAAAGTGTAAGAATAAATTGTGTTTCTTTTTCAATTCTGAACAAAAAATGTATCTATAAAAATTTGTCAAAAACTACTATTCCCGTCATTCAAAAACCGACGGAGTTTTAAATATTGACAAATGCCCCTGGACTAAAAATGAATCTTTAATATTTGCGTTATTTACGAATCAGCATCCAGAGCCCTACACAAGCGCCTTTTAAAGCATGGATACTCTCGTGCACTATTTAACGTTTTCATAATTGAGTTGTCATGTCGGAAATACACTTTTTAATATTCACAATTGGAATTTAACATCAGGGACACATGTTATGCATTACATTTTAATGCACACATTTTAAACCAAAAAAAAAAGGAAAAAATATTCACGTTCTTTACTTATTTACGTGCTATTTATTTTTGATTTCACCATGATCATAATTACCCGAATAGGGTTAACAACAACGAAAAAAAATAGATTGACAGTAACAGGTTGAGCTCTATTCCACACAAAACGAGTTTCAAACTTTTGGACGATTCCCTGGCTAGGTACCGATATGCTGTAAATTCATGACTCTGTTTCTTTATTAGCATTTGCAGCATGTTCGACACGGACGTATGCTTGAACTTCCATCTCCACTTGTTTATAAATGTTTCCGGGCCGTTCGATATGACTCAGGATCGCTTCACAAAGTTAGCCTCAGCTGATGAGATCCGCGGTTTACATAACGAACAGGTCGGATGTGGAATTTCCGAACGACGTGGCGTGTGGCCGTTGGCGTGGTTTAATGGCAGTTTGATGAGGCATGTTGCCTAGTTAATCGTCCCTGATTTCTCGGTTGCGCCAATAGCCGCTGGCAGTGCTCCGTCCGGGAGAGTATGTTGACAGCGCAATACGATTACGTGCTATGACCTCTGGCCCTTCCTACCTTAGGTGCAATGTTGAACGGCGCTGAAAGCGACCCAAGACTACGCTCATTGGCGTGTTAGTCGGCGGATTATAACGATATGCCCTACACGGTGTTTTTGTAGACGCCTCACCGTACTGATCACCACGAAATAAGCCGTTATTTTAGTTATCTTCTTTATCTCGCTATGGCACTTGTGCCGGTCACTTTATGACCCACCCATTTGAACCCTGATCAGGCATGGGTGCATCATTGTATATGTTTGTCCAATCATCTTTTCCCGACCAACTTAAGATGTAAAATAATAATAATAATAATAATAATAAATAAAGACTTTAAGACCCATTTATGCATTGATGGGTTTATAGCGTCTGTACTCCATTTTTAAGTGGGATCGGAAATACTGGAATGTGCTTCTGCTGAGAACCGATCCGGGTACTTCTTGATTACCAGGCGGCACCGCACAAATGAAATGAAGTCGGGCCTTGGCTTTCCCTTGCTTGGAAACAGTGAGGAAAAACAATAATAATTTATATAGCGGTAATTCTATAATTATTATTTGAGCCGGCCCCCGTGTCGGAGTAATTAGTACATCGCGCTACGACGCCAGGGGTCCCGGGTTCGAATCTCGGCCTGGACATGGATGTTTGTGAGTGTCCATTCATCATGTCATCACTCATCCCCATCTTCGCAAATAGCTAAAAGTGGCACAGAAAGCGAAGTAAAATAAAGCAAAACATTCAAACAATTATTTGTATAATTTCCAAATGTGTATCAACGTAATTTTGTCATCAAGCTAAAGCGTGGAGGAGTAAAGACTAGGAAGAAAGCTTGTCAGTCTTGTGGAAACCAACTGGTCACAGTCACTTCTTCATTAGGGTGAAAGAATATCGATTTTGTCTAAAAATCCAATTATCTTCTTTGATAAAACTAGTTATTACTTGAATACTTACATAAAAACTAAAACTGAACAGCATGTATGACTGAGCTACTCTGGACTGGCTCAGTGATTTGCTCCTTAAAACAGTACGATCAGTAGAAATTCACCCTGTTGTTAATTTGATCGCACTTTGTAATGACTACACTCCGATAACGCCCTTTGATGTCTTCGAGATATTTATGGTGTAATATTTGTGAAAATCATGGGCCCACCTAAGCTCATCATAGACAAACTAACATTTCAAAGTCTAATCTTTTATCTGTTTCCGTCTTTCAATTACAACTCTTGTCCCACTTGTTACCTTACTTGCTTATTTTCCTAGTTAACAATCTATAACAACCGTACTTCCATTAATGTTTTCCTGGCGTGGGAACGATTCTTATCCTACATTGCCAAGGTAGTTGAGTAGTCCAATATCTCGTCAACGAAGGGAGTTCATAAATGGCATCCAATCATAATTCATCATCGTCGTGGCAATTAGCCAGATGTGCCAAAAAGCGCGTAAAACAAGAAAAATAATTAAATTCCGGAATTTTTGGTTTCGTTGCTGCGTTTTCTTCGTGTTGTGAATCTGGTAGAAGTGAATGATCGCGTTAGAAACCGACCGAGGCACTTCCAGTTCATTTCCCGGGGAGAGAGAGGATCCGAAGGTCGGCTGTTTATTTAGGCGACCCTCCCGGTTCTCGGATGCCCACCGGCGTTGCTCTCGCCAGCCTCTCCATCCGGAGACCTCGTTCAGTTCTTAACGCAGCCGAGGCTTCGATCTCCTCGAGAGTCATTTGTTGCCGCATCCCCGGATTGATTCGAGGCCCAGAGAAAGCAACCTCGGTCCCCAGTCAGTGGTTTCGCGAGGAATTAATCACGTCTCGGAGAGGAATATCGTGGATTTTTTTCCCATTTCTTTTTTTTCTTTTTTCTTCCTCGCGCACTTATCCATCTGCATGGGATGGGAGTCGCGAGATTCCGACCCGATAAGGCGTCGTCTGGAGCCGGCTGAGGATCTCTTGGATCGATATGATTACGGTCATAAATTTAATCTTAACGGTCCTCATGCCACTCTCGCTTGGCAGAAATTATGACGGAAAGTATTTAGGGCTTTATTGGGCGTACGTGTGCATCTGGATGAGGATTACGGTGAGGAACTTTCGAGCGATCGATCATTGGCGAAAAGTGGGGGCGGTACAGCGTGATGCACGGTCGGAGTCAAAATGTAGTGCCTCTCCCGTCACCGTTTGCTCCCTCTGGAATAGCGCCCTTGCATGGTGTGCAATCTGGTGTGCTCTAATGTAATTTGGATTGTCTGTCTATAACGGGAAGACTGATCGATTTTGGTGCTATTTTATCCCATGTTGTCGAACTTTTATATTGAAGTCGTTGGAACCCTAACATGTATTAGCTACTATAATGGCTAAAATTCTAATATAACACACATTCACATACACGTGTTCCTCTCTTTGCATTATAAAAATTAACGTTCACCTTTTTCAATATTTGTCACTCCAGTCCGGCACAGAAACAAATAAACAAAGAAAGTTGCCTTTTACAAGTTCAGTGTAAGGAAAATGTCCTTTCGTATGAGCACGAATAATTAAATTCATGATATTTCAAATTGTCTTATTTGTGTATATTTTGTTTTTATGTCTAAATCATTAAATATACAACAAAATCTCATATAGCCATTTGTAAACACAAAAATATTTACAAAACGTATATAAACTATTAATTTCTTTATAAATCCGATACTTAGTGATAATAATTTTTCTTCTTTCAACGACTTCTGAAAAGTTAGGAGAGAATTGTTGAAGTACTCAGGCGCTAAGGCATGGTATCAGTCGTAACTCTTTACCTGGTAGAAGGGCTTTACCGTTGTTGTTTTCCTTGTGGTTGTTTGCGTTCATTGCTTTAAAGTTTACAAATGCCAGGACGGTAATCTAGCCAACTCCATCAGTTGAACTACAACAATATGTTGAAAAAAAATAGAGAAAGTGAGATAAACATATTGAATTGAACATCTTGGTTTCCGCGAGAGAACCACGAAATTAATGGATAGAGTGGACTGATTTTCCATCTCGCAAATTTTATCCTGCATTGAAAGAAAACCGTAAGGGGCCAAATGCATGTCACAGTGACAAAACAAAGGTATATTTTCGGTAACCAATGTTACCTTTGTTCATTGAGATTTTGTCACTGGTGGAGACTGAAATCATTTGCAGTCTCTGTTTCCTGAACAAGTTCAAAGTGCATAAGAAATGTGATTTCCTTAAGGCTTCGGTTAGACAAACTGAATTATCTCAACGCATTAACTTCCGTTGTGCGGTGGTAAATGCGGCATTTCCCAGACCTCTGGCATCGCACTTTCGGCCACAGATTTCTGCTTGCTTTTGCATGTGCGTATGTAGATTTTTATTGCGTTCAAGCCCACAACTCGTGTGAGTTACACTTTCCTCGCGCCGGACTCCCAAATGACTTGTTAATTAGGGAGTATGCCCAAGGCTGCCTCGGCCGGGTTCCCGCTTTTAGGAAACAGGTTCATTTGGAGAAAGCAAATAACGCCGCCATATGGAGCCGCGTGGACAGCGTACCTAATATATCGTGTATCATTTACTTACGCGTACGTTGCGGCGACGGGCTGTTTGCGGAGCCGCTGGTATGCTATGATTGCAATGCAGTTTCAAATAAGCTCCCGGCCACGACCGAGGCCGTGATTTACAGCTAATTTTTGCATCTAACGAACCGTGCTGTGTGCTTAGCACAGGGGCAAAGTAGGACAATTTCAGGCAGGGGCAACGGAAACGAGATTTTTTTTTTAAGGCTGGAACTGTTTTCGATGGATGTTGCAAATATCGGGATATCGCGAGTGTAGCTTGTTAAAGAATCAGTGTTTTACAACTCGGTTGCCTTCGAGAGGAGATTTTAGTTTGACCAAGTTATTTGAGTCAGTCGCGGTCAGAACTCAGAACTTGTTTGACTAGTGCTGTGATTGAGCCTTCATTCAACATCCAGACGATAGAGAAAGAGAAGCATGGTTTGACCTTTTATTGTCCACCTCATTCAAATATGTGTATTTCCCATGTTTTATGTATTTTTCTTTCTTTTTTTCTTGGTGCTGCTGTTCTTAAGGCTCGGCTGGACGTTTGGGCAACGCCAGAGCAGCTGATTTCAAATTTTCTTCTCCTTTAAAAGAAAAACGCTGTAATATTCCAAATATGAAATATTGCATATGCTTGGAATTCCTTCTAGACTATTCATGAATCTTCATGCAGTTTGCTTTTACCTAGATATTATCAATAGTTTCACTGCTATAAGCATATTAAACCATTGATAAGATCTAGACAACAGAGAAAGCAAGTCACACGATGATTCACATGAATTGCAAGCATATGTAATTTTTCATATTTACCTGTTTTTTTTTTTACTTTTTATTCATTTATGTATTTTTAAAGGGAGGAAAATCCGAAAACAGCTACCCTGGGGTCGGCTGAAAGTCCAGCCGAGCCTAAGTTTACCTAGTTTTTAACGTATATGACTTTAAGTTCATAGTTATTTTTTTAATCTATTGTTTGAAATTTGGTTCATATATGCGTACCAGTGCATCACCAGTTTTACATCACCTGACCATTTTATATAAGGGGTTTGTGTATGTGTGTAATTACCTTCAGTGTGACTCCTGACCTCAAATTTCTTGAATTCCGGAAATTGGCAAGAATTTTGGGGTAAACTTGAAAACCTAACTAAACCAAGTTATATTCTAAACAACTGAATGGAATTTCTCATAGACTTTACGGTCCGTATGCACCTTACGTGGATTTCATCATTGATGATACGTTGATTTTTCTCCTCGCAAACTACAGCTGCTGATATGTTCATTTCTTGCACTGAAGCTATAACCTCCTTTATGATAATCTTGCTAAAAATGTTTCACGCTGATAAAAGCGGATATCGATTTTTTCAAGTAATTTTTAATGTATGCGTGCTTTTTAAAACTTTTCTTTGTAGAATAAGTAAAAGAGTGACGGTTAACAGAAAATCTAGTTTTCTTGAAGATTTATATGTACAGTAAGGCCGTTCTTTTTATAACTGTGGAAAGTTCTGCGTTTAGTAAGCTTTTCTAGATATTATCAAGTTTTAAATGCGGAACAGAGCGGTTGAAGTTTATGAAGAAAATTGTATTTAAATAAACGTCACAGATAAAGGTATACATACCCTTATATGTATGTCTAAACGTTCATGTTCTTGCGAAGTAATGGAGCAATAAAGTGGAAATATCCTGGCGTTTATGCAACCCCCACAATATTCCTGCTTGTCGGGGTTGCAGATACGTCAGGATAATTACAAAATTAAAATCTTTCCTAGTTACAGCCAAAACATTTTTTAAATGTAGGATCTCGACCAAGACGCTCGGGATGCAAAAGGTTAAGCAATGAAGTCTGTTATGTTTGTCCTATATATGCAAACAAATAAATATCATTTTAGAGCAGCTGTAAAATAATGAACTGGATTGAGAGAAGTGAAACTCTTGCCATCTTTCATTTCCTTGCAGCATCACTGGCGGTGAGAAACACAAGGTAACTTATACCTGCCTTAATAATCCGGCACGTTGTTTGCCGCTTCCTGTATTCGTTAATTAGGCGGATCTTCCCTCGTAGCTTAAACGTCGAGGAGCGTGTTTGCTCTTGCGTTACCCGTGCCTCCGCTTTGGCAAAGGCTTTTGATTCAGCCTTCCTTGAAGACGAGAAGCCAACGATGCCCTTTGGCAGTCGAAATTCAATTAACAGTGGTCCGTTGGAATCGGATAGCCGGCAGAAAAGACTGAGGCTTGCGGCGTCCCGCATTTCACGCCAATCCGGTGGATGGCCTCATGATGGTCTCCCCCTCCCTCTCCCCCGAGCCTTTTTTTTTCATCCATATACTAAAAACTAATTCTGCCATGAGTTCAGTGAGCTCTTCCCAAGTGTTCAGTTCAGAATTTTCATGATATTTTACGTTGTTGCAAAACGGTAAAAAGAAATTTGTCGTAAGTATGCTCTACATTCAGATATCATAATCGCAATTGAATCTAGTCAGCTTCCCTGGCGGAATGGTCCCGAGTCCCGGGTTCGAAACCCGGCCTGGATGTGAGTGTTCTTTGTAACTGTCCGTTCATCAGTTTCATCATATCGTCACTCATTTTTGCAATTTGCCAAAAGTGGTAAAAATGGAAAGTAAAATAAACCAAACCAAGCAACCAATCAAATCAATTGAGTCTACAGTTTGCCGCAGTTTCAAACCAACCAGTCTGGCACGAAATCGGGACCCTTTCATTACAGGGCTACAGCGATAACCACTACGCTCGAAGATGTCTACATAATTCTGAAAGTCATTTCAAAATATGTTAATAGATTTAGATATTAGAATCAATTGCTCGAGATTTCTTCGATTCCAAGTTGAGGCATTCGCAATTCGCGCATTTTAAACTGTTAGGTCCAGATTAGCGTATCTGCTGAATTTATTTTTCTTCCCAATACTCTTCAAGTTATCTTGTTTCTTGTTTTTCGGTACTGTAAAACGACTTTAAAGAAAACAATGCGGTATTGTACGTCATCCAGAAGTAAGCAAGTTTAATACGCTAGTCACTATAAGAACGCCTTCAGAATGTAGGCTCTCTGACCTTGCAACATTCCTGTTGTTTGCCCCTTGATCTACACGTGAATATTTTCAGGAAATAAGAAAAAAGTGAACGTTGTGTGTGGAAGCTTACACACTGGATGCTCCGGTCCTCTTCCTGAGAACCTCCTGCCTGAACAACCAGTCACCCTAATCCTCCGGCACACAGGAAATCTAATTTCCGGATCCGCGGCCAAGACCCGAGATTGAGACACGTCATCCTCTTCATTCAGACCGCTTCCCTTATCATAACTTGAAAGGCAGGAGCCCCTTCCCCCCCATTCAAAGGACCTTTCGAGTTCTCCCCTGTTCAGGAATTTTTCATTCTTCCCTGCTACCAGACTCGACCTTACGAAATACAAATTTGAATAAAAGAGCCGTCTGGAGAGAGTCTTGCTTTTTTTCTCTCACTCAGATTTTGTGGAAGATGGATGCTAATGGTGCTGTATCAGATGTTGCAATAGCAGTCGTAGACATGTGTTTACTGCTACAAGAGCAATTTGTCTTCATTTCTTTCGAAGATGTTGACTTGAGTTTTTGTTGGGATTTAATCTTGTCGTCCCTTGAGTTGAGCGAAACGATTTCAGAACGAAAGGGGGGTTTTGGGGGGTAGTTTTTACAACCACAAATATTCAAATTTGCGTCCGTTAGGAAATAGTAACTTGACCATTTTTTAATATATTTGTTGCTTTTAAGGAACGCACAGTTCGGGGCAACTGTACAGTCAACACTTTCGTGATATTGCATAACCAAATGAAAGTTAAACGTTTTAATATAAGAAGAAAGTATTAAATCTTTCATAACTAACGTATGTGATCCCTAATGTTAGTATGGTCATGTTACAGTTTATTGAGACAGGTTTCCATTAAATTCATTCTCTTTGTGCTTCAGAATCCCATACATTTGAGGTTGTTTTTTTTCTGCAGAAGGCCCCCTTTTCAGAATTTACAGAATCCTTGGAAACCGAAGGGTTGAGTGTTCAACTCACCACCTGTCTACTGAAGGTACTGCATTCGAGCACCGCTGTTAAAGTTCTTTATGTTTGACCCTTTGTCACGATTAACTTAACGAGACACAGAAGCTACATAAAATAAGAGAAAAATACAAAATAAGTTTCATGTGACGAAGTATATGAACGAGAACAACATGAAACGTGAAAGAAAGTAAAGGAATATGGAGCGTTTTTGGTTCTCTTGAATATATATATACAAACCAAGTTTTCGAACAAACTGCGAGGAACTGTATTTGAATATGTTTCAGAGTGAGAGGGAAGAGGGGAGGTTTGTTTTCCCAACCTGCTGAACACTCAGACCAAAGTGTGGAACACTCTTGATGGCGTAGCTTCGAAATGCCCGTCTCATTTTCTTTGGACGAGGAATGAATAATGAAGTATCAGTCTCCTACTGGACGTAGCTTGCTGTCAGCTGCGCTTGTTCTCAGCCAACACGAGGGGGAAAGATGCAGTGATCTTCCTTCGGCATGAAGATTTCACAGCGTGTTTCCTGCTCGTTGCGAGTTGGTTGCCTCCCAAGACTTTCATGGAGAAAATCGAAACCTGTTTAAAAAGATCCCAGAAAAGGCATGTGGCCTTCTTGCGAAGAGTATCGTCCGAGCCATGATGGTATTTTGCGAAGTGTTAGCCTAAAAAAGAATACGTATAGAACATCCGTCGTATATTATTCATAAATTACTCAGATCCTGAATAATGTTTAGCTTTCCAATAAAACAATTGGTATTGTATTACTCTGATAAGTTAGCTCTTGAAAAATAAGACAAGTAGAAGAATTGTGGAATTACCGGCAATTTGATCGATATCCTATTAATAATTTTTGGTCATATAACAGACGATTAATCAGATCCAGTCCCACAAATATATTCACACCTCTCAACCCCCACCACACACAGAATTGTATTAATTCGGCGAACGCGTTTATTTGATCTATTATTTATCGTCGCTTTTCTGTCACTTTTGTATAATCGCGACGATGAGGATGAGTAATGATTAGGGCCCGAGGCTTTGTCCTTTAAAACTGTAAAATATGTATGTAATTATGTCATAAGGGTTGAAAAATATGTCATAACTTAAAAATATGTCAAAAAAATGCAGAAATATTCCAAGTAAAGCCAAAAATATGCAGATTATACGGAAAGTCAGCATCTTCCAGAAAATATAAACTAGGGTGGGGTGGGGTATTAAGTGAAGTCAGGATTCCTTTAACCGAAGAACGTAGGGGGAAAATACTGAAAATATCGTGAGGTTCACTGCAATTATCCTAAGTTTTATTTACTATTACGTCAAATTTACACCTCTGTGGAAACTAAAGCATAAATGGCAACTCGCTACAGCTCTGACAAATCTGGGCAATCAGTACACAACACAGCTTTTTTTAGGCAGAATTTAGCTACATGGAATTTGAAAAACAGCCTACAAATTTATTGTCAGACAATGCACTTACAATCTTGCCGCAGAAGTTCCTGTTCACAGCATTCCATTCACTCGTACTACTACATACTGATTCGTGCCTGGCTCAAACGACAAATGATCTTGAAACTCCCGTACTCAATTGCCAATAGAGTAGGTGCTGTAATGTATCGAATCTTATTATTACTTTTAACTGATTGTTGTGAGAAACGAAAAAAAGATGAAGAAATGCGAACAATTGAGACTTGTTTACTGTGCACGCGCAACAATGACAGAGAACATTTTTCGTCAATAATGTTATCACTGCTATCAATTGTCGGCGGATAGGAAAAAATGGGGCGTTATTGTTCTGTACTAGTTGGCAAAAAAGGACGGTATCTGTTTTTAATTTCTGAGTCCATAATTTCCTTATCCTGCCATCGATAATATAAACTCTCCTTTGCGGTAATGGTACGAACAATAAGTTATAAAATAACCTATTATGAGCAAGACATTACGAAATTATACAGATATATGTCTTATTACGAGAAAATTTAAGAAATATGTTGTAAAAACGCAATATTGGTAAAATATGTCAAATTATGCCTAATGAAGTTCGTGTATTTTGGCTGATTTTCATCAGTTACGTAAAGATCTCACACCAGTGTTCGATCCGATGCCAAAGAAAATATGTTATAACATGAAGTCCCGGCCCTAGTAATGATATTATGAAATAGATGAAGGGACACTCACAAAGAACGGGGTTCTCAATATGTTCTGCACTACTGTCTTCTTCATGTTCTAATTAAGTATTGTATCATGATTCATTCCATGAACTAGTGTATCTTGTATATCAATTAAATTCAGAAGGAAAAGCTTTGTAATGAGATGTAGTCAAAATGTGATCCAATGAAAAGTGTGATAAAGTTATGAATGTATACATTCTAAAGGTCAATAAATTTAATGTTCTCGATCCTAGTAATATTATGAAATAGATGAAGGGACACTCACATAGAACGGGGTGTAAGGGGTGCTCCTTCCTCGTAGTGCACCCAATAGTCAACCTCACTTCCACGTAGTACACCCCGGGCCTCCCCCATGGCGCAGTGGTAGCGTCATTGCCTTGTAATCAAGGGGTCCCGGGTTCGATCCCCGGTGGAGACACAAGTGGTTCGGATCCCACTTTAAACTGTAGGTCCAGTCCTGATTAGCCTTACTGTGCATAAAGTGGACTTAAAACACCAACTCAAACCAAACGTAGTACACCCTGGCTCTGGCGACTGGCCCCATGGCCAGTATAATTCTGTGTCGTCCTGTGTTTTGTCCTTATTTGTGCTGAGCACCCTTTTTAGCCTCAGCTTTTAACCAAGGTAAGGAGATTTTAGTTTTCAGACACTTTTTTATATTTGTTATGATAAGGGGCTGGGCCCCGTATAGTGTGAAGGGTGCAAAATAGCCTCAGTGCTGATACACCCAAAAAATTTAATTCAAATTTTAAAAAAACTCGCAAAGAACACCCATGCCCGGGCTGGGATTCGAACCCGGGACCCCTGCCGTCCTAACGAGTTATGCTAATCACTCTGCCCCAAGGTCTGATGAGTGTTAATTTGATTACAAGTACAAGATTACTAATAGATCCATCTCTTTAATAATAATAAAAAAAAGACCTGGAAACTATCTGTATAAATTTAGCGGCGGAAAGTATTTCGTAGTTTTTTTTTTCTTCTACACATCGAAAAAAGAGCTTGAAGCAGTTTATGCATTTCGTTGAACGAAATAATACAATATTTACAATGTTATATATGTACGTTTTACTGCATATTCAACACTCGACACACTCCAATCGTTTTTTTTTTTTTTTGTTTTTTTGGTGCACAGTAGAGCGTGCGCTCTCTTTGTGTTTTGTCCTTTGTTACAGCGTTTGTTAAATTAACTGATACGCTATGCAGCAAACGCAGTCGATTTCGCATGCAGATTGCTGATATTTAGTTAAAAGCAACTGAAGATAAACCACCGATCTGCAATTTACTGCTTTGATGTGATTGCATTATTATTCGCCGCACCGGCTCCAAATTGACACACCACTGAAATCCCTAGGCACCTGGTTTTTTTGCCATTCCAGAAAAGTCCTTCGTAATAGGCCCCCGTGATTGTCTTCCAAGACACGTTCCCAGCGATCTCCAGCCATTCAGATCACGTTCCTCATTCGTCACACGAGAATACGTGTATATGAATAGCCGCAATTTCACGTGATTCACCTTCGGGTTGGAAATGGGCATACGTCTTCATCTAGGAGGGGAGCGGGATGGGGAAAAGCTAGCAAAAGACACTACTGCTTTTCTTATTAAGAGAGATAGCATTGCGCTTAAAAATCTTGCCGTACACATTAATTTTATGATTTTATACGTTGTACATGCTTAGATAAAATCTGTTTTTATCTTACCACACTCATTTCGAAACGGGAAGCGAACTTGTATACGTAGTTCCCTCAACCTTTTTTTTTTCATTTCTGGAATTAAGGTACATTTTGGGAAAATGGGGATAACCTCTCCCCCCCCCTTTCAATCTCGAAGGTGTTGGAAGAAAAGAGTCTGCATGCTGGTCTCTAGCTGTGATGATTCCCGATATATCGATTGCTGGCTGACTTTCTGTTCGCGGTGGTAAGTGGTTGACTTTCGATCTCGCCACGGAAGTTCCCGGGTTCGAGTCAAAGCCTGGACTTGAGTGTTCTCTGCGAATGTCCCTTCGTCTATTTAATCTAATCATTACTTATCCACTTTCGTCACGATTAGCCAGAATCGAAAAGAAAACCACGCTAAAATACAAATATAAAGAAACAACTAGAGGAACTTAATCTTGCATTATCTGTGTGGTTTTAAAAATACATCATTTATGCTTAAAATATCACATAAGATTTAAGACTTATGCTCAGAAAATCTATACGAGGTAGATGAATGGATCAATTGCATCACTGTTGTTGTAGCCGCCGTGAACTCTTTTCACGAATTACTATTTTTTGTAACGCGTCCAGAAGTGTTAATATTACACGTGCGCTTAATGAAATCAAAGCACATTTCCTAATTGAAATATGAATTGGAAACACATAAATGGAAGTACTCGTACATTAAATTCTTTCGAATTATCTTTCAGTTGTTTCTCCTTATAGCCAGATTTACATTTCTGGGATCGTCTGTCCGACTTGATTTCTTGTCACCGTTAATTTCTGACGAGCAGAAATCTCCTACTTACCGACCACTTATTACAATTAGAAATTTGTCGGTCAGGACATGTTGTGTGTTTGGTAGATAAAGGAAGGAAATCTCATGGTCACAGGCCAATATGAGTGAAGTAATATGGAATTAAATGGGCTCGATTCGTCCTATCGAGGATAGGTACAACTCAGTGGTGTTCGTTACTGAGGCAGTAACAGTAAAGTGACCTCGATGCTTATCAACTATATCCACCTTCATTTAATATAGATGTTTCACAGTGTTTAAATGTTTTTAGATCTTTTAGAAGTACCGGCCTTTTAGTATCTGTAGTTTTTAGCGTATCCGCACCTTTTTAATGTGTTGTGTATGGCCTGTGCAGGTCAATTTACAATCTTCCACTTTTAACCATTCTCAAGGGACATTTTACACTGCGTTTTAAACTCTAAGGATTTTATATAATTGTTTCTCCCCGTACGCAAAATGGTCATATGTGCCGAAGTACCCAAAATATTTTAACTCAATTCATTCGTTTCTTCCTAGAACAAAGCTGTTCTGTCATCACTTCCTGGAGACCTTCTTTTTGAGATACCCACTTCACTCATCCTAATCACAGATCTGTCTCCAGTACATTTTAGTGTATTTAGTTTCAAATTGCTCACTTATATATCCTTGTATAGAATAACATGTTAGTAAATGGTAAGTTTGTAAATATGCAGATTTTACCACCTCACAGTGTCTGTGCTATATTTGCATAAAAGGAGGTGGTAAAGCGAATTTAAAACACCGTTCCTGGTAGCCCAATGGATGTTTACAGAGTGAATCGGAAATGAGTTTGGTAACTTACTCAATTGTGTGTATCCGCGTCGGAAATACCAAGTTTTGACTGTACATTGCAAGATCAAAACAGGAGTTGTGTCCTATTTGCGGTTGCGGAAGCAAGTATTTGATTAGAGCTTCAAGGGTAATTCTATGTTAATGATTTTATTACTTACTCATGTGGAGTATGCCCTATATATGGTTTCCAAGTGCAGGGAAGCTGAGCAAGAAAAAAGATGTGCCATCCATACGAGCTGGGAACAGTTGGGCTACAGGAATCGGTTGTTGATTTCTTGCATCTTCATTCCAGGAGTGACCTGGGTGACGTGAGATCCAGGAAAATCATTTCGGAGCACTAGAAACGCAATCTGAGTATTATTCATAACTAGACCTCGGATTTTAGGTTTTTAACCTATTTTTTCCTTTGCAGGTAAATAAAAAGGAACAAGTTACGTCAGCGTTTCATTAAAAAACGCAACAACTGGTGAAGTTTTATAGTGCCTAAAATAACCTATTTTGCTTGTTAGAAGCTATTGTAGGTTTTTGCGCTTATTAAAACCTTTGTTAGGTCTTTTTTATATTTATAAACGTTTTACAGGATTTTTATATTACACAGAGGTATTTGTTCTGTTTGGTGACGAAAAAATGCAATGACTAACTTGTTTAAAACATACTCTCTGTCAGTTTTCCCATCTTCCAAGTCCATGATGTTTTTTCGAAGCTCGAAAGAAAGCAAAGTGTCTAGGGCTACTTTTGCCTGCGCACAGTGGCGTGCCTAGAATTTTTGAAAGGGGTTACGTGTACTTGTTTTTTTAGTAGTCGGTCTCATTCTGCCATCCTTTTCTGCTTTGACGAAGGAATACTGGGCCAAAGGGGATGGTTTGGACCCCCACCAACCCTCCCTTGGGAAACGCCACTCACTGCACAGTCCAAAATGCAAACTTCTGATCCTTGTGGTCTTGCCACTTTCTGTGCTTTGTGGCATTCACACCTTGCGAAGTAACATTTGAGAATTCAAATTTGCACACCGACTATGTTTCTGTTGAAATATCATTTTCAGCACATAAAATGATCTTCACAGAAAAAAGGCGGAGTTTGTCTGCGGATAACGTGAAAAAGTGTTATGTATTGGGCAGGAAATTATACATAGTTCATTTTTCATATCATCAAGTAACATTTGCTAACAGCACAAGTATTAGTATTACAATATAATTTGTGGTTAATTTTGAAAATGATGCATAAAAATAAAACTTGTTTATAAAATAAATATTTGGTGACACTCATTACTTTTCCCGGGTTCGAATCCTGCTCGGGCTTGGTTGTTTGTGATTGTCCATTCATGCATTTCATCACTCATCCCCACCTTCGCAAATTAGCTAAGAGGCACAAAACGCAAAGTAAAGTATCGTCACCTTTTTACAGATAATTATTTATAAGCATACCACAATGATTTCAGTAATTCTTACGATGAACACAAGAACAAACCACCTTGAAGAGTACCGGAACCTTTCTTCCCAGAAAAAAGGCACTGTATATGCCTATCCAATTTTTTTACGGTTCCTTTGAAATTTTGTTTTCAACAATTGTACGTAATCAGTATTTTTCAAAATTTTGAACCATTTTAAATTTTTTGGAACCTACTTCAAAAGTAAAAGTTTTTGAGTAATTTAATATTTTTATAATTTTTATAATCTTAATAGGATTCTTAGGGCCTATTTTAGGAACTTTAAAGCACACTCTTTAGAACCTAATAATCCGAGGTCTAATCATAAGCTCTACTAATTCTTGCACTTATTTTTGAGATGAGTAAAAATTCCGTCTTCGTTCCTGTTAGATGAGAATTCCCACTCGAACTCAGATCCCACTTCATTTACCATGAAACTTCCATTTATTCTTTCCTTCCTGCATTTCATGAAAATCTCCACTCGCAACCCCTGACCATGTGGGAATCCGTCAGGGATTCTGAAACGCCATGGAATGGTGAGAGCAAGAGGACTTCCTTCCCTGTTACTCTATTCACTTCTCGCAGAATTTTTCACCATGTAAATTTTCATCGCCTTCCTACAAATCCCCTCCTATAAATCTTGCCTTAAGTATCTACCCTCCGATCTGAGAATAATGTCAAGGTTCAGTTGGGAATGCTCTAAATTTTCTCCCAATTTTCATGATGCCAAAGGATAGTTTGTGGATGTAGCGTCCCAATATTTTTAAAATGCGATTTGTTAGCTCTGGGTATGACTGACGCTAATTTTGTCGCACTTTTTTTTTAACTTAAGGATTTGCCCAACACTTGTACACAGTACATGTATGTAAATTGTAGTTGTAGAATTATAATTTAATATATATTTTTTGAAATATGTAGTTTTGTACAAAGCACGCTGCAGGAGAAACAATCTCGCAACATTTATCATCTTGAATACACGAAATTATGGAAAATAGAGCTGTAGTTCAGACGAGGTAGATGAGATGTAATTTGATCTTCACAACACAAAAATAATGGGTAAGCAAGCTACTGCAGTTTCAGTTTACAATATACAGGTATTGGATAATGAAACTGAAACACTTCCACAAATAACCTGGGATGTTCGCGGGACTCACCAAAGCCATCTGGTAGTTGAAATCGTACTTTTGGGCAATGAGTCACGTTTGCGGGTCCTTGGTAGTCACTCCAGTAGAAGAGGTTCGTCAGTGATCGTCAAATCGTGTGTGTAGAGCGGTATAATGGGGGACATATCAGACTTCAAAAAAGGGCAGATCGTAGGGGCGCGTCTAGCAGGTGCATCTGTATCTAAAACTGCAACACTTTGTGACGTCTCACGAGGTACAGTATCCAGGGTGATGTGTGCATATGAACAGGAAGGACGAACCACATCCAGGAGGAGCAACTGCAGGGGACAACGGAAGTTGTCGGAAAGGGACGTCAGGGCATTGACTAGGATTGTTGCACGAAAACGGAAAACCACCGCAGAAGTAAATACACACCTCACAGAACCTGTGTGCACGAAAACAGTCCGTCGATACCTGCATAAGGCCAACATTCATGGCAGGGTTGCTATCCCGAAGTCTTTCATCAGTAGCACAAATGCCGTAAAGCGGGTTCAGTGGTGCCAGACTCATAAAAACTGGACGTTGGATGACCTAAAACGTGTCATATTCTCGGATGAGTCCAGCTACACCGTGTTCAAAACAACAGGGAGAGTGTTCTTCTGGAGAAGTCCCTCTGATGCATACAACCCAGACTGCTTGGTACCCACAGTCAAACATGGAGGCGGATCCGTGATGGTGTGGGGTGCAATATCGTGGTAGACGTTGGGCCCACTAATTGTTCTCGAGGGTCGTGTCACACTACAGGACTATTCTGGAGGACCATTTACACCTTATGGTTCAAACAATCTTCCCGGACGGTGGTGCTGTGATTCAGGATGATAACTGCCCTTTTCACACTGCTAAACTTACCACAGAGTGGTTCGATGAGCATGACAGTGAGGTTGAACATCTTCCATGGCCCGCTCAGTCGCCGGATCTCAACATTAATGAGCCTGTATGGGGTTTGTTAGAGGACCGAGTGCGGAAACGTTTCCCTCCACCACGTAAACGTGCTGAACTTGTCACTGTGCTTCAGGAGGAATTGCTCCAAATCCCTCTGCACACGGTACAGGACCTCTATCGATCCTTCCCACGTCGTGTTGCTGCTGTACTGGCCGCCAAAGGCGCCCCAATACCTTATTAATTAAAAATTATGGCTTTCTACCAGGTGTTTCAGTTTAAATGTCCAATACCTGTGTGTGTATATATATATATATATATATATATATATATATATATATATATATATATATATATATATATATTGCTGCCTATGTGGTCGAGCATATTGAGTGATTGACTCACTATCGTGCCACCGAAGGTTCCGGGTTGGAGTCGTAGCCTGTTTATGAGTATTGATGTGTGAGAGTTTTTCTAATCAGCATTCATCCTTGTAGTTGAACTCAGCTCAAAGAGGCTCGAAAGTAACTAAATATCTTTCTGTCAACTCTCGCAGATTTTATAAAAGTTGCCAATGCTGAGCTTTTGAAATTCTTGGGAAATTCATATTGGAGAGGCAAATATATATTAAGGAAGCTCCTTGAAGTATCTTCTTTTTAAGCACTGCTTTTAAGACCCTTTCGTTCGCGAATAAGGAACAGGGAATCAAAGAAATCCCCTGACAATTTATTGTTGATTCTTTCACCTTCTACGACATTTAGTTTGAATAAGTTTTGCTATTCTCTCCACTTAAAATGTCAGGGAATGAGAACTTCTGACTGTCTTCAAATATTTACCGTGCTAAAATATGCATGCTGATCTAAGCGAAGTTTCTCCAAGTTCTGTCTTAAAATCCCTACTTTGCCAATTGTACTTAAAAGAGGTCCATCGTTACGTCCCTATTGATGCTCTCTCATCCGACAATCTGTCGTTACGCTCGATAGCGTATGTTGCCGTCTGTATCTCTTTTTTTATCTCTCTTCCTCCTGCTCGTTTATGAGAGTAATAATTTATGAGGCCCGTCAAACTTGTTTTGTTGTGTTTCGCGTCCTGTCCGGTATTAACTGCTGTTTCCAAAACACGGTACTAATAGATGTATCGGCCTGATTATTACGGTTCCCTGCACTTTAATCTTCCGTGCGTTTTAACACCGGGGCCTGCTGATGCTACCGGGGCTTTCGCGCCAAAGCAGGAACAATGGACCGGAGAAAGTGTTCGTAATTGGTTCTGATCCTTTTGTAAATTCTGCCCTATCGTGTTAACGGCCCAGCGGATCTTGGAGGAGTTCAGTGGAAGTAAATTGGATTGGTGGGTGGTCGTGTTTCCTCGCGGTAAAGCTTATACATTATCTTCGTGAAATAGGGCATATACGTACTTTTGGTGGATATTCAAACCTTGTACGGCTGACATTTTATTTGCTTGCAATCTGTTACTGGATGAAGTCTCATTAAAATCCATACTAAAATCCATGTTTTCTATGACTATTCCAGAATATTTAATTATTATTCTTTTGGATATTTGGGGGTTTTATGACATTCTGAATTTTTTAAAAAAAATCATGAATGTATTGTAAATCGTTGTATGTATTAAAATTACATTCTGTAATAAGTTCACTCTGCACAGATGGGAGAACGGTTTAGAGTTGGATCCGAAACACTATTTGCCTTCACCGGGTATCGAAATCTTAGAAGGCGCCGAGGTTACCACTCCGCCATCGGGGAGGTTCTACTACTTGTTGTCGAAGCTTGCTCTTAAGCATTCTCCCAGCATTCTCCCAGTCCCGTTTACACAGCACAGGGATGTAAGGCCAAATATGGCATGCATGCATTGAAGGCCCCAAAATAGTAATAATAAAATAAATATATAAATGAGGAAGCGCGAGGGATATTTACCAGGGAGGCTGTCACAAAAAGCGCATCCCTATTGCCATACAGAAATAAATGTTTGGGCCAGAACAACATTTCTTTATCTAATGTTCCTTATTTTCTTTGATGGAGCCAGACTTATCCACAATTCCCACAACAGCCTGTCAGTTTGAGCTTTGAACCCGAGAACAACAGACATGTTGAGACCATTTTGACGGTTCCGCGTTAATGGAGGAAAATGGCGCCGAGTAGAGACCGTGTTGTACAATAAGGAGGAGATTGCCTTTTATGGAATCACTAAAAGAGGAGATTGCTTTTTATGGAATCACTAAAACACGTCCAAAAATATCTATTGTATATTCATTTTTTGTCAGACAAGCTAGGTAATGGTAAAAATTGAGAAACAATACGCGATGCAAACTTGCTTTTCATGATTTGATGTAAGTTTTAGTAATTGTAGCATGTTTTTCAATATCCTTAACTACGGCAATATTCGTGAGTGTACCGTACCACCACTTGCAGAAACTGCGATTGACTTGCGTGCATGCGTCAGAGTGCCGAGTTACGTTTGGAGTGCACCTTCAATATTTGTAATGCTACAATTTTGTAGCTTTTCTACACATTTTCTAGTTTTTTTCATCAATTCTAATAAGTGTATGTTTGCCATAAAATTAAAGATTTATTGAAATCTGAATAACCTTTGTGCTGTACCTTAAGTATTGCAAAGTTGATCGTCTTTACGCACAGAGGCTAATTGGGACTGAAGCCATTCGATTCTGTTGCCCGCGCGAATGAAATCCGAGATCCTCCAGAAGTTGTATATGAAAATATCAACGCCCATTTTAAATCTAGTAGTAAGTTATCGTACTTTAAGGTTACTTGTATTTATTCTGCCTCCCGTGACAGTTGATGCATTCTTTATTCCTTCCAAATCCATCCGTACGTGAAGCCTCCACATATTACCAGATTAAACTGAATGTAATTCTCTTTCAAGGCGGAAACGCAAGAAATAATCGTCACAACCTGGCCACCAGATGGCAGGTTTGTTCCTTCAGCTCGCAAATAGATGACACCAGCTTCTACCCCAGCAAGAGACCGATTGCCTTTTGCCTCTGTACATGCTCCAGGGTCGCCATGGCAACGCGGGAATCCCATGCCAACTGTCCAGTCGTTTAGTTGAATTCCATTCTTGGTTTTTGTTCCGCCCTTGCTGGCGGTGAATTGTACTTTTTCTTTTTTTCTACCGTCGTTCTCTCTCTCTCTCTCTCTCTCTCTCTCTCTCTCTCTCTCTCTCTCTCTCTCTCTCTCTCTTTTTCTCTCTAAGTTTTCGGTTCCTCTTTGTAGGAAATGCAGGTGTGGTTGATGGGCAGGGTACTCTTGGCTTGAATAAATTCGCCGCAGCATAACACGGTATGGCTTGATGACTTTACCACCAAAAATACCATCATGCTATTGATCTCACGTACGGCCGCCGACGTACTATCCCCGTGTCAATTGGGTATCATCTGCGTATGGCAGCCATTCGTGCATCAATCCTGTTGAATATAGAGAGCGGAATTCGATCGTGAAAATGCTCCTGCTCGAAGATAGCGAGAGAGAGGAAAAATTGAAAACCGCTGAACGGCAGCATTGTTTTTCTGTGGTTATTGGAAAACTACTCCTGTGCCCTTCAGAGTGTGATCTTGTGTATTGGAGTTTGCGGCCGACAAGAACATGTGAATTAAGAATCTGTTTACTGGTTAATTCGTTCGTAATTATCTCTGTTATGTGTGCGTTTACGCAGCTAAACATAAGAGCCTAACATACTGGTAGGGGTTATTTGTTACCCCATTCTATCATAAATGGAAAAAAAAAAAGTTTCAATTTTATTGATGCGATTCTCGGTTCAAAACCGAATGACACCTATGCATGATGTAAACTTTGAGAAATGGGAATGTGGCACCATAAATTGTTTATTTTTACGTGAAAGAAAGGGCAAAATATGTTGATACCGATTTGAGCACATTCTACTTGCCAGCGAACACTCCGTGCGGTGCGAAGCAGTGAGCAGGCCACTTGCGCTGAGAGGTAAAAATACTGCGGGGCATGCCGCCCTCCTTTTCAACACCTCTTGTTTCTTGTGCCGTAAGTACAGTGCCATGCTGCCCTCTTACAAATTAAATGACGAGAGGTTTCCCACTGCACGAAGGCGACCGACGAAGCCTCCTGCTTCACTCACTCCCTATTTTCCTTCCCTGTTTCAACGCTACAGTACCGCTGCTCTCTGTCCAGTCCACGTGTGTATACCAGATCACTCTTTCGGTAACGCGGCTTGACCAGGACTGACTATTAATGTCATCTTTCTTGTGTGATAAATTTCGGAACAGAAAAGCAACCACGGTGGCCTAATCTCATTCATTGCAGTTTTTCCATTTTTGCTTTGCTGAGAGGAAGGTATTTAAGTTTTCCCTCTAGGAGTTACGTCCTACACTCTTCATTATTTTTTAATTGCTGGTTTGAACCTTTGCTTCAGTTATAAGTAGAAATGTCGTTAATAGGCACAAATAAGGTAGGACCACTATACATATACGTATATATTAATGCCCATCTATCTATCTGTGTGAATTCTTTTCAGAGCAGTTTACTGAATATATGAATCAAACATTAGAGACGCCATTAGAACATATAGCCACTTGAACGTACACTAAGTACTAGGTTGAAAAACAATTCTCAGTGTCAGGTGTTTCACAAAGATTGTTTGTTTTTAAAATATCGAATTATTTGTAAATGATTTATTTTTCCCTTATAAATAGTGAGTTGCTGGGACGCATTAGTATTGTGTTGAGAATCTTGTCATTCCGTGACCTCTGTCTGAGATAAACCCAACACTCTTTTAACCAGGGGCCCCGGTTTACATCTCGGCAAGAGAAAGTTCAGTCACCGCTGGTTTCCACTTTAAATTGTAGGTCAAGTTCCAGTTGGAATATCTGTGCGTAAAGTGGATTAAGAACATTTTTTTCTATTCTTATAGGGATAGTTATGACAAATTGGAATCAGTTTGATCTTTTGTTATCTGCCTTTTGTTTAACAAATGTTGTTGCCTAATGCGTAGTGCTGCAATCATATAGTGATATAATCATTACCGCTGAGCATATATATGAATTTCAATACATGTAATTGCATGTTAAGTTACGTTGCACCAAATGTGACCTTGTGGTAATACCTTTAAATACAGTGAGAATTTTCTGTTCTGTTCTTTTCCATTTTCGAAAGTGTAAATTTTTGATCTTGTAGAAGCAAATGAAATGATAAAGAAATGTATACACCAACATTGTAAGCTTATTTTCCCGGAATTAAAAAGAGAGAGAGAGAGAGAATGTTGGTCACTCACGTTACGTAGGTTTCGTCAGTTATTGCGGATTTTTTGGAAAGTATATTCCAAGGCCGCCATCTTGGTGAACACCGCATCACAGAGAATGTCTGTGATAGCAATACAGTTTGGTATGTGCTGATTATGCATGTACTGTCACCACTAAATACATTTCTCTAAAATATCCTCTTTTGTTCCTCGCTTAAGGTTGATTTACATCTTTGGCTGATTTATTCCTAGTAAAATCCTGTGGCGGTGTGACGCTTCCCTGCATACACAAATCTCAATACCTGTGATGCTTACCTGTACAGAGAGTATTGTCGACTCTGGACCATGAGCTGTTGGAGCATGGGGCATAATGAATACCGCGACATGCAAATGAAACATGGCGCTGCACCCGTGCGGAATTCTCCAAATCGATTAGCAACACGGCCAAACTTTTCTCGGCACCGTATCTCATTAAGCCGCCTGCAATAATGCCCCCCGTCTCTCTCGCCAATTCTCATTAACGAACTTTTCTTCATCCACTTTGTTTAAATCCACCTAGTGGCCGATCGTTGTCTGTCTCATTTGTTCTCCAATGCTAATTTTATCTGTCACTGTTGTTTGCGGCCTAATGTTCGACGTGGGAGGCAACGAGGATACGGGACTCCCATGTGGTATCCCGTGCGTGCTTCATTCTTCTTTTGCAAACACCAACAGGATGTTAGCGAGAAATATTAAACGCTAACTCAAAAACGGATGGAACTGCAAGATGATGATGCATTACCTGCATCGATTTGTAAGGGTACAATATGATGGATTTCAATTTCCAGTGGAGATTTGTGGCAAGGGAGTAAGGAGTGCGTGTCCTGCTCGGTTGTGTTTCCGAGATAAAAGTATGCGGCTTCAGATTTCTACGCCATGCACTTTTTTATTGTTTTCCCCTTATTTTAAATTGGTCTAATTGCGCGAAAAGGGTGCCAGCTGATTGGATGAAATTGACTGGAGTCGCACACAGTGGAAAACCCATGGCCAAACCGGGATTCGGAGCCGAGATCGCGCGTCGACCACTCAACTCCCTGGACAGTCGAGTGGACCATTTTAATTTCTCTCTCTTTTTCTCCTTTTTTCCTTTCTATCTCGTCTGAGAATAATACTTATTTGTTTATTGTGTGTTGGTTTTTCATTCAAAGTAAAGCATATTACGTAGCAGAACTTAATGGCGATTGTAAACCTTTCTTTGATATATCTATTTTGTAAGGGGGAAATGACTGGCGTATAGTTTTAAAACTTTACAATGAAAATATAAGTTTCTGACGCCCTTTCCCTTCTCCATGAGCCGAAAGGGAGAGGGCTGATCTCAGGTGGGAATTTTTCCGAGCGTTCCTGGTTTTCGCCGAACTTCTAATCAGTGGTAAACTGAGAATCTCATCACCTCTAGTGTGGCGCGGATTGAGAATGTACACAGGATTGCTTTACCTTTTTTGTTAGTATTGCAGTAATCGAGTTCAGGCTCCGGTTGTACTTTCAGCACGAGATCACACGTGATCTACACCTCCATGGCCTTTTTTTCTATGCTGGTGTGCGTTATGAAAGCACTGAAATAAACTTACGCCTTATGAGGAACTATACTACTTCCTCATACAAGACAGAGAACGGCGTAGTAAGCAGCAGTGCTTCAGCGTATGAGGTTTTGAAAGGGAGCTTTCCCTCCCACCCTTTGGATCCCCTGGTGCACCCTGAACGATGATGGGCAAAAGAGGCACGCTGGGAGTAAACTGCCACCATTCGGAAACTTCCTCGGCATCTTGTTTGCAGATTTATTCAGCGAAGTCTACCGTGGGAGGTTGGGAAAATGTTGTGCGGCACTCGACCTTTGACCTGGAGAAAACGGAAGCGCTCTCTCGGCGAGTTGTGTCATAATTTGATTTCCCTTCCAAATTTCCAGGCTTAATGGTGGCACTCCAGTGAGCTGGGGGATGGTGACGTGGAAAATAGGCGTCGAGTCGGAGTACCCGCTCTCTCTCTCTCTCTCTCTCTCTCTCTCTCTCTCTCTCTCTCTCTCTCTCTCTCTCTCTCTCTCTCCTCTCTCTCTCTCTCTACCTCTTTCTCTGCTCCTCCATGCTTGTTGTCGTCCTTCAAACGGGGCCGATTTAGTTTGTTAAGTCGTCGCGTGGATAGAGATTTAGCGGCGTGCCGAAAGGCGCGCGAAAGAGAAATGGAGACGTTGGGATTGTTTGTACGCAGAGAACTGAAGTGAGAAATTTTTGGGTGCAGCCCCTCGTTGCGTTTGGCGTACTTGTACACGGCGTGCATAATTGTTCAAACAGAAGTTTGTTTTAAGCGCGCTTCACGCACCGATAGCCTAATTGGTGCGGACCTACGGTTTCAAGAGATTCGAAGCAGCGAAGTGTGGCGTGCACCGGTATTTAATCCAGCCCCCATTGATTACATGGCACTAGTATTAACCAATACGCTCAAGGGATTTTTTTAATTCGTAAGTAGTTTGATTTTTGTTACTGTGGCTATTCGCGACGATGAGGATGAGTGCTGCTATGAAATTGATGAAGGAACATTCTCAAAGAACACCCACGCCAAAGTCGTAATTCGAACCCTGGACCCCCTAACGTCGTAACGCGATGTGAAAACCATTCCGCTACGGATGTCGGAATATATAAGTACTCTTGGCCACAATTTCTGTGTTAATATGTTACGATGTAATTTTTCCTCGGGGTTGTACATTGTTGAGGTAAGGTTGTTTGATACGTTCATATTCTTTGTATGAAGTACTCAAAGTTCAATTCTTGAGGTTTTCATCCCAGCTCTACTACAGATTAATCTCTTTGTGCATAGGTTTATTTTTGACTATACTTTCTATATATATGTTCGGTTCGAGTCAAACCGGGACGTAGCTCACTGAAATGCAAATGGAGACTTCGAATTTTGGGACTCGTTGGCTACTTCTACCCTGACTGGTGAAAATGGTGAAGGAAATTGGGAGGTAATGTCGATGTGAACGTCACTCACCCCTTGTCCTCCTCTGGTCGCTGGTGGTTATGAAGGAAACTGGCGCCTTGGAGACGACGGGAGCCATCGTAGAGATCGCTGATCTCGATGTCAGGTGGCAACCGGTGACGGAGGCGACAGGCAATTCGGCGGCAGTCACGCTGGACGTCATTCTCCATATTCTGGTTGGTTCTTTGGTTTCTTAATCCTGTCGGACCGGAACCGCTGTGGCAGTGTCGAAGACTAGATGACGACTCGTAATGTCACGATCTCTCGGTGCGTCGATGTTCTCTGCAAGTCTCCTTAAATGGTGTTGTGTCGATTTCACATCTCCAAATGTTCAGTTGGGATATCCCTCGATGGAGGTGGAAAGTCCCAATAGAGGTGCATTCAACGCCGGCAAAACTAACTCTGCAGAAACGAGTGAAAATTTCTCATCCACTCGGCTCTGCCTCCGGTGGAAATTGGGGTGAATGAGCATTCAGCCGGTGAGCTTCAGGACGATTTTTCAATAAACTAAGATCTTGAATTTTATGCTCCCAATTCCCTCATCAATATTGATATCTAATGTTTTGTTAGCAGTCTTTGTGGATACATTGTACTCACAATATTAGCGTAGATCAACTTTATACACGCTCAATTTAACGACCGTGGGAGAACATCTGTCCATACATGATGACGATACAGAAAGTTCCCATACATTGTTGAAATTGAACAAGTGTTGCAATTAGACAAGTAAAATGTACAGTAAGGATAGGATAATTAACACTTCTCCCAACTTGGTAATTACCGGTCCAGGGCTCGATTCCCTTTGGAGGTATGTTGCAGTGGTTCGGATAGCATTGTGCAAAATTTGACAAAATTTTCTCCAGGGAATTAAACGCCCTTCCAAACATTACTACATACATTTTAAGGACACGCGTGTGTTAACTTCCATGTGTCCTTTATTGTTCTAGTCTTTCTTCATGCATGTTACTGTCCGAAATCACTCGTTCCTTATTTTCTTTATATTTCGAATGTTCCTTGTCGACAGTACTTGTAACAATTCAGAATATTTAGTTTAGTTTAGCTTGAATTGTTTCTCAAACGGTGCAAATATATCTGTTTAACACAAAATCGAATTTTTTTAATGTACAATCACCGGCAATAAAAATGGGACACCTAGATCCTGAAATACTCGCTTCCTTGCAAAACGTTGTGTATTGCCTAACTCTACGGCGAAAAGTGGAATGTAATAGCAAATTTTCAATGCCAACTTCTACCACCGCCGCAGAGTTATGCGAAACACAAACACAGGGAAACTAGTATTTCAGGATCTAGGGGATTCATTTTTATTGCCGGTGACTGTAACCCGTGGCCCCGTTTTCATTTAGTGAGGCAGTATTGAACTAAGCGCCGGTGTCTTCCTGCTACACACTCAACTGTGTGAAGCTGATGATGTGTGTGAGGAGTGACAGGGCGTTATTGTTTTCTTCGGTTTTCTGGTCCAGTTTGACATGAAGATTAACAGTCCACCAGATGGGCAGCTGTCATTCCTGGAGGAGACGCGGGTATTGAAGAGGGCGTTCACCGTGGACTTAATTAATTGGAAGGTATTCCAGCTGCGCTTCACACTAACTAACACCACGATCAACAAGTTTTCAAAGCTGAATGTGCTAATCTTTCAATGCAGTCAGAAATTTGAGCTGAATGTGTGTAAGGATAAATGCAATACGTTTGAACTGTATACACGCACCTATGGGGAGGGTGCTTGTGTTGCAAGAGGACTGCAGGAAACCTGGAAAAGGCTCCCGTGTTTAATGTATTGGACCCTTTACAGGCATATTTACACCCTAACAAGATCCAGTGATTTACGGTAATTTTACGTCGTCACTCATCCCTATCGTCGCAATTTCCTTAAGACATAGAAGCTAAGTAAACTGTTACAAATACAGAAAAGCGCGCTGCCATTTTTGGTCCGCTGTTTATTGGATACTCTGGAGGTGATATTTTTACGTATGAAAATATCCAGATTTTTCTTTACATAATTATATTCATCAACATGATTAAAATAAAGGCCACATACAGGGTGTCCGGCTTAGACCTTTAACATTACAAAAGAGCATAATTTTGCAGAGAAACCCAATTTTATTACCAAAATATACATTTTGTTAGAAAAACTCATGCATTTTTTATCCCAGCACCAGCACTTCACACAACCTCGATATGAGCCTCCCCCTGTGGCACGGCAGATGTCGAACCGATATTCCAATTCCTTCCAGGTATTCACTAGCATTTGAGGGTTCACATCGTTAATCGCCTGACGAATTCTGTTACGCGGATCTTCCAAGTTCTCGACGGGCATACTGTAGACTTGGTCCTTGATGAACCCCCAAATGAAAAAGTCTAGGGGGAAAGATCTGGCGAACGCGGAGCCCAAGTAAATGGTTTAGAACATCTTCCTATCCATCTTCTAGGAAAATGCTCATTGAGAAATTCTCGTATAATGATAGCAAAATGTGCCGGGGCTCCGTCTTGTTGGAAAATGGTTTCTGGAGGCATTTGAGGCACAACGTAATGCTGAAGCTTGTCTAAATAATTCGTTCCTCTCACTGTTTCTTCAGCAAAGAAGAACGGGCCTATTATCTTCTCTTTCATTAAACCACACATTAACTTTTGGCGATTCTCTCATAATTTCACGAAACTCATGAGGATTGTCACTTCTCCAAATACCGCAATTTTGCTTGTTAACTTTGCCACACGTGTAGAATGTAGCTTCAGCAGAAAAGCACACCTTGTCCAGAAAAGCATTGTTGTTGTCAATTTCGGTTAACATTTTGCTCGAAAACGTCTGTCTTTTAGGCTTATCATCAGGATAAATTCCTTGATGTAACTGGATCTTGTAACCTTTTGTGCACATCGTCATGGATAGTAGACCGAGGAATGTTGAGCTCTAAACTTCTACGTTTTATTGATTTTCTTGGACTTCTTGTGAATGCAGTGCGAATCACTTCAATGTTTTCCTCTGATACCTTCCGCTTCGCGTACTTCACGCCCACTGACACAACACTTCCAGTTTCTCTTAGTTTTTTTATCCCACTTAGCAATACTCAAATAGGAAGGAACATTGTCGTGACGTTGAAGATTGAATTCACGCCGAAATGCACGTTGAACAAGCTTCACATATTTCTTTTCTGCCAGTGAAAGAACGCAGAACACTTTCTGCTGAACCGTCAACTCCGCAATCTTCGAATTTATGCGTTACACGCGCATGCGCGTCATGTCAACTCGAAGTACTGGTGATTCTCAAAAATGGCCACAGTTGCCAGTCCCATACAAACAATAAGTTTCATTTGAAATTGAATGTAACTAAAGTTATACTGTTTTGCAATGTTAAAGGTCTAAGCCGGACACCCTGTATGTTCAGTCACTGTTGACGATAGATCATTTTAGTTTTCCTGCATCTAGCTCAAATTGTTGGTAACAGGTAAAAGTCCTCGGCAAAGATGGGTGGGGTAGAATGTTGCAATGAATTTGAGAGTGATCTGAGAAGATATAATGGGGATTGGGTTTGACAGTGACGAAAATTATCGTTGGCATAAATGGGATTTACAACTATCATAGATTTGAAGATGCTTCCGTAATGCTGTTATAGTTGTCACCGCATTTACCATTTGTTTGTCATGAGAGGACAACAGTAGCCTAACTGTCGACAGCGAATGACTTAACTTTCGCTATGCTGCCTTAGAAGCCTGGAATTTGATTTGTCTTGAAGTGTCCCATTTCAGACCACTGATATTTTCACCGCGTTGCCGTTCTTGCTTGAACGGCTGGACGCATTTTGCGAAATCGAGTAGAATGCTCCTTCGATCGTCCCTGAAAGTGGCTGAGGAAATTGGAGCAACTTACACGAACTGTGGGCTGTATAATTTGGGCGTTTTGTGTTCTCACGTTCCACGGTGGGAATTTGCGGTTCTCGCCTGCTTGTTCTTAGAATCTAAGCAGCAGCAGTTGGAGATGAATTTCGTAGAGTCCGAGTGAGAGAGAGAGAGAAAGAGAGTGAGAGGGATTGAAGAGCCAGATGGACCTGTCCCGGGTGGGAGCTCAGAGATTTTGCTTGCTCAGCAGAAATCCATCGTTAATAGTTGCTGAAGAGTAGTCGATATAGAGTGCATCTTCGTCTCGGTGGAGGAATGACCGCGGAGGGAGATGCCTGGAAGGGATCGATTGTGAAACAGCGGCTTTTCCTCGCAGCAATTTATCTGTTGCCACACACCCCCCTCCTCCTTTCCCCCTGCCCCATGACACCTGGTCGTGTCACATGTCAGGAGTCTACTCGCGTTACTGGGCAGGTGCATTGCAAGTCCAAAGCAAGGAGACGACTTCGACGTTGGCACACGATATGTTTTCATTTATTTATTTTTCTTCGCATTTCTACCACTTTTGGCTATTCGCGAAGATGACAGTGACTTGATGAAAGGACACACAAAGAACACCAATGCCCAGTCAAGGATTCGAACTCATGACCCCTGGCGTTGCAGCGCGTTGTGATAACCATTCCGCAGGGAATTTGTTGGAACATTAAGGAGAGTATCAAGAAAATAGACATGAAAATTTAGCGTTGTAGTATGTTCATGGATTTAGTCTGATTCTATCCCCGGTGCGAACCCCCAAAAATTCTGTGTTGAGAAAAATGGGGAATCTACTTGAAAAGACTTAGCAAGTTCCCATCTCGAAAGCCAGAAAACAGCGGTGATGCAATGACCACGCGTCACCCAATGAAAAAACCGCTCACTGTTGCGCCATAGAGTTTAATTTAGTTTTTAGTTTCTTTAAACAAAGTTGTAATTTTCATTATTTTGGGTATGAATATTTTCTACCGAAGTTGGATGTAATTATTGCATACTTTAGGTGACGGGAAATTTTCAGGCCCGCGGTTTTCAGATGTACAGTGATCATGGACCAGAAAATACTTGTCGTAGAGAATTTAAGTTGGTTTAGTTTTTTCGGGGAAAGACCACACACTTGTGGAGGGTGGAATATTTTCAATGTCCCTCCCTACAGTTATAGTTAGAGGTCGAACAGGAAAAAATGTAATTTAGCAAATATATTCATTTGGCGAGTATGTATGTTACGTTCCTATTAAATCTAATTGCGTTTGTATGAAAGTGGGATGTGAAAATATTACTTCCTGTGAAAGTCCTTCCTGTTCCGCCTAGAAAACATAAATATCAACCCTCTACGACAAACAGTTCTCACCCGATGATGTTTTACGTATATATCATCATATTTGAAAACTCACGCTTTTAAATTCCAATCAATATCTTTAAATTTTATTTCGACAACCCTACAATACTCGTATTGAATTGAAATTAAAGTATGCCATACCTCCATTTGTATACAAACGAAAAATGGAAACAAAAATGAAATGTCAAGAGTTCGTTAGGAGAAATTATGAGAAACGTAGAGGCACGTGCTGCTGCTGGTCCATTTTGGGCGTCAGTTTAAGGGGTCCAACGTTGAAACTGTACCCCATCCTATAATTGATATATTCAATCTTTTCAATAATTCACCAGCATTGAAAGATTTGTGAGAGAATGTTTGATCATAACCACGTTCCACAAAACCTCAGTAAGGTTAATAGGGAGCTATGGTATTGTTCCCGATATATCCCATTCCGTCGCTCAGACATTGGGTTTTTAAAATGGAGGGCAAAATAGTGGAGGAGTTTCGCTAAAGGCTTCGAACTGCCAATGTGCATTGTTACCAGTTAATTTGTCGTTCTTACCAGTTAATTTGAGTCACAATTGTTCAGCACTAACAGAAGTCTGAATCCATGAAATGTTCATAGCAGAGGAAGCAGTTCCTGTGCCAGCATAGAAGTCCCAGAAGACCCCGGTGCTGAAGTTGTTTTATCATTGTACTAAGAGTCATTGTCAATATTTAGAGGAGGTAATCAAGTTATCTAACGAAATGTATCCACATATACTTTTCGACCACGGAACACGCGTCTGGCTCAAATGGACGAATTCAACCACAAAAAGAAATCCGGTAGAATCCTGTGCGATATTACGCTGAGAGTTTCAGATGAGAATTATGATATTGGGCGTTCGGTTGTTTATCATCGCTCCCCTTTTTGTGTGTTTGTGATGGCTGCTAAAACTGGTTACATACTCTTTTAACGTCTAGCGAGGATAGTTATCGTGTAATTTTGCCAGTGGATTCGTGCAGTTAGCGCATTCGCATTTGCGCCCATGGTAACAACCAATGCGGTTGGCTGTACACGAGTATTTCTCAACGGAAGCGCCGCGAGTGGTTGTCCTGAAATTTGTAGTTTTTGTTTGCACAGCAATTTTCTTTTACAAACATATCTATCAACATGCCTTAACATACGCCATAACATGTACATTACTTAACATGTATTTTTTGAAAAAAAATATATGCAAAAGTATTTCCGAGTAAAGTTGTTGCGATCGGGGCATCGACTTAAAAAAAAAGGAATTTACCAGGCCGAAGGTTGAGAACTAATGTTGTGGACGGCAACAGCATTCCGCTAACCCCCTTGGCATAGTGTTTAACATAGAGCGCTATGACACCAGGGATCACCGATTCGTATACAGGCCTAGGCATGGATGTTCTTTGTGAGTTTCATCATATCATCATTCAATACTCATCTTCAAAATTAGCCAAAATTGGCGGAAAAGTGAGGTAAAATAAACCATATCAAGTCTACTGCGTTCTATGATCTCTAGACCTTTGTTCAATAATAATCTCTGTGCTCGAAAGTTCCTTCCAATTGGAAATACTTTTGTATTCCAGTATCCCATGTTGCAGAATCTCGCACGTTAGCTCTACAAAGTACGTGAGTGAAATAACAGTGAAACGAAAGAACCAAAATTGGTATCAACGTTTCTGATGTTCTCCGAGTAGTTTCCATACTTCACTTTCTTTTCACGTCACGTTTCTGCCGTGCCCTGTTTCTCTACTCCCCCATCCCAATTATCTGCCAGTCTATTTTCTTCGTTCTCCCTGGATGTTTTGAAAGCTTGACTCTTCTGTATGTCATTATCCTAATAGGAAAGTTATCTTCGAGATTGTGAGTGTTTTTTTTTGCAAAAACAGGAAGGATTATATTATTTACCTTAGCTATTAGTGTAAAACGCCCATTCCCGTTTTTTTCTCTGGATTTCTTCAGGCACTCAGGATTGATGCAGTTAAATTATGTATCCGTTTTTCTCCAAATGCTTCCATGTCCATATGCAGATACGGAGTAAAGAAAAATGAAGGATTTTTGGAAGATACATAATGTTTTGGCAACTGCCAAAAACTGAGCCATAACTTCGTTTCCTTTTCAAACTTGCTTCCTAGACAGAAAAGAAATGTGAAGATGGCATCTGTTCTTCCTGGAGAGAGAGAGAGAGAGAGAGAGAGAGAGAGAGAGAGAGAGAGAGAGAGAGAGACAGTGAGAGTGAGTGATGAGGAAGAGTAACGTTGTCAGAACGTTTTTCCAGTTTTCTCAAGTTTTACACAGGACGTTTGTATGTGTACATCGTGAAGCAACGATTGAGATTTTAGTTTAATATTGTATGTAAAGGTGAGAGTGATTCCGTTAAGGAAATTTTACAGTACTGTCTTATTAATAAAACAGTATTACGTTCCTACTTTTCTCGCAACAAAAATTTTGTTCAGTTTTCACGAGAACTCAGCAACTTTTCCGTACTATACAAGATCACCTAAATACATAAGGCAGTATTATATTTCTAAGGTTCAGGAAAAATGCTCTCTGATAATAAGTTTTGAGCAGTAGACTATTTACCTCGTTCTCTTATATTTTATATTGTTCATCTTTATTTTGTAATCTTCGTTCGTATTTTTTATTGATATTTATCTTTCTATTCTTGCAGGTAAGTTTTTACATATCCAGTATCAGCTGACATTAACGATTGCTTATGCACGTGGTAAGTAGCCTTTATATCTACAGTAGTGTTAAAAAGTTTGTTCACTAGAAGAAAGGATGAGTCCTTTAGCGACACGTGTCACTTGAAAACCAACCAACCACCAGAAAGGAATGCAACCTTTCGGACAGAAGCGACACAGTCTCGCTTGTCACTCGGACCGGACCGTTTTCTCAAAGTTGTACATCATGTCGCATTGGTGTGTTGTACGCGCATGCGCAGTGAATGCTTTCGTGTAATCTGAAATTGCGCTTGTCGCTTCGGTCTGAAAGCCTCCACCTTAGAGATTGGCAACTCTTTATATATTTTTAGGAAAATCAAATGAACACAGATATGCGGGAGAGGAAAGGCAATTTTACCGGATTATTTTCTTAAAACACCTGTAGGAAGATCAAGAGGAAACTTACATATGGACAGATAGAGGACGGACTTATGTTTTGTTGCTGCAATAAACCTACGAGTTTAGGGATGCCAGAGACTTAGTCTTTGCAAGCTTATTGCTTATATTCATTCTCAGTTTAAGCATATTGCAATTGTATTTTGATATTTGCATTTCCTACATGTGAGCAGTGAATACGCTAAGATGTGGTTGTGGGTTTTGGCAGTGCTTGCTTGCAGCACAGCACAGCCTGCTTGCAGCTGTGAAGTATTCTGGTCTGTTCCCTCCGCTTCCCTTCCTCTCTTTTGACTAGAGCGAAATACTAATTTCATTAATTTCAATCAGCCATAAGGGCAGTAGGAAAATCTGCCTTGCCTCGTAAAGGAAGGAGGGGAGGGAGAAAGATTTAGCAGAATAAAAGAAGAGCTAATTAGAGGAAGTTCAATTGAGAAGTCGCGTTGCTTTGAAAATGAATTTCGAAATCCATGATAAATGCCGTTAATGAAGGGGGGCAGGGAAGCCATTCGTTTAGAGTCGAGCGAAGCTCAGTTTCATTACGTCTAGTTTCCGAATGGGGGAATGTGCGGTGTTAAATTTAGCAAGAAGGGGAAATTGAAAATAGTGGAATTCATTTAACGTTCGTCAAGAAGTCATGTCTTTAAATAATTGCATTTTTTTTTTCATGTACAGCGTGTCTGGGGAAGGAACTAGTGAAAATGAAATTTCATCTCTGAAACTACTGCATTCATTTTTTTCTAAATTTGAAGAATCTGAAAGTTCGTACCGGGCAGATTGGAAGTGAGATTGGAGCTTTCGACTTGAGCACTTGAATTCCGACAGGCGGCGTGGAGAGAGGAGGTGGGCCACAGGCGAAAGACACGCTCGGTTTTGTGGCTGACTGAAATGTGGTCGGTCAAGCAAGTGCAGTGTACTCTGTGGTATTGTGTAAATTTTGGACATAAAGAAATGCAGTAGTTTGAGAGATATGGTTTTCTTTTTCATCTTTCCTGGACATCATGTATGTAAGGATTTCGTTGATTTATTTTTCACTTTATTAAAGTGTATATGTATTTACATGCCATGTCTACATAGTGTCGACTCGATCATTGGTGTAGGTGTTCATTTTCAGTTACCCCTAAAGTTCTTCCACATTTCCCGCACGTCATATGTTGTATCCATACACTGATGTTTGTACAGTCGTTGTTAAGGACTTGCTTAAAAACACGTTTCAACTGCAACTGACACCGTATTCTGAGAAAGAATCTTTCATCGTGCATGACCTTTTGAATATTACCATTATCTGACTTTGCTGTCAAAAACAAAAATGAATGCAAATGATAGTAATTTTCCGTGTGTGATTTATTGATTCCGTAACAATGATAACGGGGCCTCCGATGGGGTAGTGGTAATGTCTTCGCCTTCTAACCAAGGGGTTCCGGGTTCGATACCTGGGGAGGCACATAGTGGTTGTTTCCACTTTAAACTGCCGGTCCAGCCTCGATTAGCCTATGGTGATATCTTTCTAAGCTATTACATTCGAGCATGCGAATGCGCAATATAAATAACATAAATAAGGCAGTCATTTTGCAGTGTTTTTGCTCTAAGAAGTGTTCGGGTGTTTCCGCAAACACGAATATGATTAACGTACAGTCATGGACACTTGTGGGATGTAACGATCCCATTGAGTTACTATGGGGTTTTTACAATCCAGAAGTTTCCGTTGTTGTACAGTCTGAACAGTGCTCCCTGTAATCGTTGAGGGTTTGAGATACACAATCAGTGTATAGATGCCACCAAGAAGAATGCGCAGATGCGCTTGCCCGAGTTTATATACCTAGTATACTTGTGTGTGTGTATGTAGAGAGAGAGAGAGAGAGAGTGAGTGATGCGCTTCCTAGAGGGATAATATTTACACCGAATCAAATAAACGTTTCAAAGAAACTGTAAAAACGTGTATTTTGCATGACCAAAAGTATCTCGGTAATATTGTCTCTGTGTATTTTGTCCATGCTTGCATATTAAACATTTTCACTATTTTTATTCCCTTTCATAATTACAAGTAAAATCAAAAGTCCATCCAAGAAAAATACCACTCTTTTGTGCTGTCTGTAGAATACATTGTTTCAATGCCGACATCAGCACTTCTTAGGTTGCAAAAACTTGAGCGTTGGTGTGTAAGTGTTAAATTAAAAGGCACTTTCCAACTAGTATAAATGCTGAGCTTATATGTTGCTTCATTTCTTCTTGAAGTCTGGAAGTTTTATTGGTATTGTACAGCTAAACTCTTTACACATACATATGCACTTTACTACATGAAGGTGCAGCGTTTTTGCGAAGAAGCAGAGGGCGCTGAGGTCCACACGATAATATCGAGTGCATCAAGCAATGGAAAACGTCTTTCAAACAATAAATATTTGTTTGCGGAGGACCATGGGAGGCTAAGGATTTTACACCACCTTTTTTAAAATAATAATAATAATCTTCCCAATCTTGAATTTGAATTTGAAGTTAAAATTGTGGGAGCGTCAGCACTTAGGCTATTTTGCTCCCGTCACATTATACGGGGGCCACACCCCCTTAACATTACAAATAACAACTCTAACGTTGCATAATTAAAAATCTTAAAATCTTCTGACTTCTGTAAAAAGCTGAGGCTGTAAATGGGCACTCAGCACACACAAGGACAAAAAACAGGACAACACACACAAAATTATACTGGCCATAGTGCCAGTCGCCAGAGCCTCGTTAGTCTTTAGTCCAGGGTGCACTACGTGGAAGTGAGGTTGACTTTTGGGCGCCTACGTGGAAGGTACCCCTTATACCCCTCTTCCCAATCTTGTATCAGCCCATGGAACCTGCCACCTACGTTTGGGAGCTCAGAACGAACCCATTCCCTTCGCTTACTTACGACACTCTCTTCTTTCCGACATAGAAAGCTTATTTTCATCGTGTCTTCCCAAATATATATCGCGCTCTCCTGCTTGACGCGGCGAAAGTACTCAGCGAAGTAGTTCGAAACAAGTGCGAGGAGCGGGACCGAACTAAAACATTAATTAAAAACTTCATTATAAGTTTATCAGAGTTTTTACGACCGTGTCTTTTTTTCTTCTTTCCTCCCTTTTTTTTTTTTTTTTTTTTGTTTTTGTTTGCGTTCTTGTTTTGGATGCTCGACGCGGCCACTTCTTCATTAGGAAGTTAAAAACAAAGTAGAAACTTGTTGGAACAATTTATCATCAGAGTTTTCGCCGTCGGCTGTTTGTCACCCGTTGCAGCAATTATTGCGAAATTTCTAGTTGGGAACTTGTTATTTATTAAAGGAAGAATAACAGTTTTCTTCTCGCATTTTTGTTTCGTAACTGTGAGAGAACAGTGATGAATTGATGAAATGACCGGTATACTTACGGAAATGCCTGTAGCTTCCGCCCCTGCCACGCATTTGTCTCAGTGCATTTCGAGCGAATTAATTCCACTTTTTGAACTACAATCATAGCAAATAGTGATTTTGAAAATTAGATTTTATTTTAATTAATTTCCTTTTTCCGTCCCTTTTCTACCTCTTGTAGCAATTGCGACGATGAGAATGAATGATGAACTGATTAAATTGCCGAGTGCGTTAAGGGTCGACTTTCGGTGTCGCTATTTTAGTTACCGGGTCCGAGTCCCGTCCCAGGCATGGAGGTTCTAGTGTCCCTTCATCAAATTCATCTAAACATCACTTATCTTCATCGTCGCAATTAACCAAAAGAGACAGATGAGCGACGTAAGAGAATGAAAGGATACATACAGCTTACAAGAGCACGCGACGATACGTGCACACCTTTACTAGGGTTGAAATGTGGGACCTTTTGATTCGTAATGCGTTACACTCCCTACTCCACCATGGAGGCGGGCTTTTATAATTACGCAGGTTCGTATATAGTTAAAGTTAGCATCGTTGGTTACATAATTTGAACCAGCAACCTCCTGAATTCGTATTGTTATGTAAGTTCCATTTTCGACAACTATAAGGAAGAATTATTGTTTTAAGTCCACTAAGCGAGACTGAACCTACACTTTAAAGTGGGATCCGAACCACCGTGGAATATGACTCTTAGGAAGACTAGTGATAATTAGATGAGATGGATAATAGAACAATAACACAGTGGAAAAATCCATGCCCTCTCCTGAACAGGAACTCAAAACCTTCGAAGATCGGATGGTGAGTGTGCAGCGAAACGCACTCGAACTTGTCCACTGAAACTGTCCGTGGGATGAGAGCGGGTCATACGGATATACACATCATATCCTCCCGCCTCGCTTTGCATCGTCAGAAGAGTTGTTGGAGAACACGGAACACACGCCTATTGTGCGAAAGTAGGTTTTTATCTGCGGATTTCGTTGCCACGCACGGATTCCTACGCGAGCGAAGCTTATCTCCGTTGCCGCGCGGACGAGTCACTCTCATTGCGCGCGGGAATTTGCATAATCGAATGAAACGGGCAAATTCCATTTCCAGCTGCTCTGTATACAATCCGTGGCTTCTGGACAAAGTGCGAAACAATAGCACGCGGTGCGCATGAAGAAGCGTTCTATTCACGGCTCTAGCAACCATGTGCAGAACACGCACTCGATGACAAATGGAACCGAAAATTCGTATTGAAATTGGTGGTTATGTTTTTTACGCTGATTTGGGTTCCAAACGTGGAGGGTTGAAGCCCTCATCCAGAGTACAAGAGAGGGGTGTTTTCTACCAGACTGTTTATATTTACATGCCTGTATTATGGAAGGTAATTGTTTAAAAATAAATTCTTTAGATCCTACCACACTTAGGCAAATTTTAGCGTAGTTTCACAATGTAAAGCCATCTGTCTGTACTTACTGAAGTCTCCATTTCTTTCATGCTATGGTTAAATTAAATTGATATTCCAGTTTAGCACAAAGTTAAGATGTAGATTAGATTTTGGGTTTCAAACCTACAGGGGGGGTGGGGGTTAAAGGACGATTCTCTAAGTTGGTGCCCAATTGAAGTCGTCCCCCCTCATAAAAGTATCATGGTTGTGCGTTTTCCTTCTTGTTTCCAATTTTTTTCTCGCTCACACGGAACAATATACAGTCTTTAAGATTTTGATCTCACGTACAACCAGTATGATTAAAAAATTTACTATCTTCCATACGGGAGTGAGAAGTCCTCGGCCTAATGATGAAAGAATTTTCAATGTCAAAAATATGTCATCGACATAATCTCCCTTAAGATCAACACATTTATTCCAGCGATGCTCGAACGCCATTATTCCGTCCCTGAAGTGGTTTTTGGTAAGTTCTGCACAATATCCCCTCCTCTACGCATGTAATCGCACAATATTAAGTTTTATCCATTTTAAGGAATATACACGAGACATCTGCTTCAGGTAGCTGTATTAAAGAAACTGATAGAATAATAATGACTTACACTTTTTACGTAGACCAACGGACAACTTACACTCTGTCCCAACTATCTCTAGAGCAGGCGTGCGCAAGTAGTGACGCGAGACGTCTCCACCAATGAATACGTGAGAGGAACGGGATTGCGTGGAAGGGAGGAAAGCGATTGCAGTTACCGTCCTTACCAGCAGCGTGTACTGCTACACTCTGCCCACTCCCCACTATGCGCGGCCTTACTTCAGAGATACCTGAGACAGGGTATAGAAAAAAATCTTGCCATGATTGGTCGAAGCCGAGAATTCTTCGCTTTTCAGACCACCATCGTATAAATAAATATTAATTCTTGCTTTACTTGCAACGTTGTACAGAAACTTCTGGAAATTAAATAATGGCGCAGGTCAGAATGAATTTTTCTACTAATATCCAAATTGACGATGATGTAATATGCGACTGACACGACTCATATCAATAGTGAAAGAAATATTAAAATAATACAGTTTGGACCATGTAATGTAGGCTTGAAACTCTGCAACAGTAGGAATTTGTTCTTAATATGGTGAATGCCAGACGGGTACAGATTAATTATAGTTCGATTAATTATCGTCTGGTAGGTCCTTATTTAATTTTCTGTGTTGATTCTTCAAGCAGGGTTGTTAAAGGTTCAGGAACCCATACATTCTAATGGGTTCTATTGGGTTCCGCTGCAGGACCAGAATCATTTTTTTTTTCTCGCGCAATTTAAATTCGATCCAAGTTTGGTATTGTTTCATTGAAATAAGGTTCCTGGACCGTATGTAAATTGATCCAGGGGAAAAGGTTCCTGGATCGAATTTAAATTCAGTCGTAAAAAAGTTTCCTGGACCGTATTTAAATTAATCTGGAAAAAAGGTTCCTGGACCGAATTGAAATACTTTTAAGTCAAGAAAATGGATTCCACTTTAAGCTGTAGGTCCAGTCCCAATTAGCCTTTCTGTGCATAAAGTGGACTTAAAACACCAATTCAATCAATCAATTTAAAAATAAAAGGTTATATACGGTCTAGAACCCATTTACTCTTGCTGATTTTCTCTCCTGGACCGGAATTGAATTTATTTAAAATTCCTGGACCTTTAACAACCCTGTCCTCAAGTATTAATTGTTACACTCTCAGTTAGAGGGATAATTATGTCACATAGGTTTTGAAATCAAGTTTCAAATCCAAACTTTGAGAATTACGAAACTTGCAGTTTTAAAAAGTCCTTATTTTGGTTTTTTTTTGCTAACACTTGGTTAATCGTAACAATAAGAATTAATGATAAAATAATGATATAGAAGAGCGAGCACACACGCTAAATGTATAGAATAGCTGTAGAAATCTGGATTTGTGTGCATATTTCCTCCTGATTCAGTGGCCTCGCAAAGTCTACAAAAGTATAAAACCGTTGTGCATATAGTGCTATGAGAAGAAAAGGAAATGAAAGTTTTCTCCGTCTTTCCTTCAGCAGGAAAAAATAGGAGAGAATGAATTTGTATGTAAGAACGACGTCGGTGGATACTCTCGGAAAAAATCCCGAAGAAGGAAGGAAAGAAACAAGAAAGAAATGGAGGAAAATCTCGGGGAAGTTTTTAAGACAGAGATTTGTGGCTTGCAATATTTGGGGTTCGGTAGCTTCCACCGAGGGGAGGATTGGAAAGGAGAGAAGGGGAAATATCAACCTCGGAAAGAGAATGCCTTTCTCTCTGTTACTTCCTTGTGATCTTGTTAATGTGTCGGCCACCAGCCAAGGCAGTTTCGGAGGATTTACTCTGTGCACCTGACCCACAGAGAGCCCCACATGATGGAAAAGGGAGCGCTGGCAGAGGGCCAGAACGCGATGCTGTCCAGCTTGTTCTGTAGTGATTGCAACCCATCCTGGTTTTTCGTCAAGTTTGCTGGAAAGATTTTCGTGCCGTGCTCGACAAGATTTCGGTCAGAAAATTGATAGCTTCAAATTTTGTGGGTCATGGCGCAACAGCTCTCCGAGGGCCAAGGGCTGTCAAGCGAAGCTGCTTTTTATTGGGTGACTCGTGGTCAGTGCATTGAGCACCATCGCCGCCGTTTTCTGACTTTCTAGACCGGAGTCCGAGTAATTGTACTTAGGATGATGCTGGATGGGCAACTAAATCCCTAAGCCCCAAACGAGGATCGTACCTGAGACTGCTCGCGCCAAAGGCAAGATCACTAACCACTCAACTCCGCCGGAGCTGAGGTGACATTGACAGTAACATTAAATATCATTAATGGAGTTGTGTGAGGAGACCATAAGGAGAATGCCACAGCGCGTACCTCACGGAATCACACCAGTAGCAACGCTAAGGATATATGAATGCTGCGGCAAGGGGCATCTACTTGTAATATACCTTCTAATTGTAATACAAAAGTACGTACTCGGGCTAAATGAAGAGCATCTATCTAAACTTGCTTGCCGAAGGGTGCAAAGAGGGAGGGCGGAATCCGCTTACAGTAATAACGCGGCTAATTCACGTCGATCTTGTTGTTTATGACATACTTCACTCATGTGTGTGATTTTGACGTACGAAACATTATTATATTTAACAGAAAAACACTATCTGAACATACCAGAGTAGATTAGTATTGTAAGCAAATATGAAATGTTATACATTCCGTTAAATGTTACTACAGTATCCGTGCATTGGAGTTGCCTATTCTTAAACGAGACGAACACTGTGAATGCAAATCGTGTTGTCATCTTCGTTGTCGTCCCTGGGTGTTATTGACAGGCATACGTGTAACGTCTTTCCATATCTTTGAGGTATTGTCTTCGTTGTTTATATTTCAGGATTCCAGATAGAACCATAAAAAATAACAACAACAATAAAAAAAGTTTCCTTAAGCCTAAGGAATGATGACAGATAGTTTGAATCTCAACAGCGGATGACATACAGTGAGTGCAGAAATTATTCGTACACCGTGCCAGTTATTATGAAAACAGGTGGAGAAGGTGAATACGCCATGTAAAGATCACTAAACCCCGAAAAGACAATATAATACGCATTGATTTATCTATTCCGTCGAAAAACGGATTTTAACATTAATACATACACAAACCATGAGCATAAAGTACACAAATAACAAGCAATTCGTACACCCAGGAAGTCTGGAAGAAAAAGGTTACTGTAATGCGGAGAGAAGCGAGTCTTTTGTTTTCACCTGTGCACACATCACGCCAACGCTGCTAATCTCCAGTTGCTGCAACCAAATATAACGAGGGAGTGCCAGTGTGCGACTCACAGTCAAAATGGGCCGCAATGCGTAACAGACTACTGAAAGTGAGCGAAAATTTATTATTAAATTGCATAATCAGTGTAGAAGTTTACGGGAAATTGCCAGACTTGTAAATAGACCCCGGTCGACCATTCAGACGATAATTGACCGCTTTGGAGAGAGAGAAACTGTGAAGAACAAACGCAGAAGTGGGTGACCACAGGTGCTCAGCGGCCAGGACAAGCGTTTTATAGTGCGTACGATCAAGAAAAAAACCCAAAACGAGTGCTCCGATGATAGCTGCAGAACTTGGAAACCGATGAGTGAACGTATCTGCAAGCACAGTGAGGACTGTATGTAAGAATGAAGGGTATCATGTTCGAATACCTCGTAAGTAATTTTGGATCAGTCCAACTAACAGGAAGAAACACTTGCAATTTGCTGCTAGCCATCAAAATAAATCGCAAAACTTTTGGAAGCGGGCATATTTATCGACGAAAGCAAATATAACTTATTCGGATCGGATGGAAGACGTATGGTATGGAGAATGAAGAACAAGGAACTCGATCCTAAGAACTTATCACATACTGTGAAACACGGAGGTGGTTCCATACTTGTATGGGGCTGTATGAGTGCTGCTGGGGTCGGTAGTCTTCATTGCATAGAGGGCCTAATGGAACACAGAATGTATATTGACATATAGAAGAAGAACCTTCATGATAGTGCGGAGAATATGGGTCTAGGTGGCAATTTTGTGTTCCAACAAGACACCGATCCAAAGCATCGGGTGCCAATACCAGACTGTGGCTTCTCTACAACGTGCGGGAACAGCTCCACACACCTCCCCAATCACCTTACATGAACCCTATTGAACACCTGTGGAGTATTCTTGAGGAGACGATAAAGCAGAGGCAAATCTCCAACATGAATGATCTGAGGAATTCTCTGCAGGAGGAATGGGGTTGTACCTCGCCCGTTGTCACGTCAAATCTCGTGGAATCGATGCCAAGAAGACTTCAGGCAGTTATCAGTGCTAAGGGATATCCAACGAAATATTAGTTGAGATTTGGGACCAGATTCCTGTTTCGTTTTGTGCAATGTGATAGCTGTACGAATACTTTCTGCGAGTACGGAAAACGATTATTTTCTTTCATGATATTTTGTCTGAGCTATGTATAATTTTTGTACTTCTTTTGATGATAATAATAAAACAATGTGTAAACTCCCTTTCGGTACTGTTTTTGTGTAATTTGTTCCTCAGATCACGGCGTTCAGTCGGTATTACTCTGCACTGCATCGGTGTACGAATACTTTCTGCACTCACTGTACGCTCTGCCAGAATGAATGGTGACAGGATTTTCTCTTCTTGACTGTGTACATTTCGGCATTTAATTTGACGTAGCGCTCGGGTATATTCATACGATTTGGGGAGCAATTTTCGAAAATGTGAAAACTTATTTAGTGGATTATTTCTTATGTCTCTTATATAAAATCGGTATTAACATTGTTGTCAACATTTCTAATTTCAAGCCTTCTAGAACAGTATTTCTCAACAGCCGGGCCTTGGCCTGTTACCGGGCCCTGACATCAATTATACAGGGCCACGAGAGGATCTCCTGAAACTTGTCATTTTAGTTTGAGCTGTAATTTTCATTGACAAAAATGTGTACGTGTCAACAAGCTGATCCATAATCGAAGCATTACTCTTTGTGATTATTCCATAATTTATTTATAATTTCAAGGATGAAGAAAGGTATTTACGAGGAAAATTGTTGGAGTCGAGGCATACACTTTTAAGAAAGAATTAACCGAGCCGCGATCTCTCGAAGGTTGGGAACCACTGTTCTAGAAAGAGTAAGTATTTAGAAGTATACAGTAATGAGAAACAAGGACATGATTCCTCGTTCTTACTTTTTTATATATACTTAGAAAAAATTTCTTAATAAGTTGGCACCAGTGACTAGAGTGCTGCAGGATGCGGTAAAGAGATTCTTAAGCCTTCCGGTTTCTGTCTTGCTCTTCTGTCATCGCTGAAAATGGTCGAAAGGAGAACGGTTGGAATCTGCCCATTTAATTCAGGCTCGCCCGCACTATGTCGCTTCGAATCTTATTCCTTGCGTTGCTTCTCCCCCTCCCCTCCCTCTCTCTGCATGCCGAATTAATGGTTTTCCTGGCATCATTCGACGAAGAACACAAAACTTCAGTTGGCTCTTTTTCCCCTTTCGTTTGTTAAATTCCCTTGCGTGTCTCGTTCTTAGCGAGTCAGCTGTGGATGGTGGAATCAGATCCGGGAGGTTGTTGGTTCAATCTTCGGATCGAGATCGGAAAATGTCCACTTTCTGGTCACTCCTTCTTTTGCGGGTACCATTTCTGTTCGCGATTTCGCGTGTACGGTCTGCATTTATATATATATATATATATGTATATATATATATATATCTGCATGTAAATACGTTAAATACTAAACTCCGTGACGCAACAACCGTTCGAGAGCCAAAGACTGCCAAGTGGATTTTCGTTGGGTGACGCGTGCTCAACGCCTAGAGTCCCATCGCCACTGTTTTCTGGCTTTCGAGACCAATTGTCCTCACGATGCTGGTCCAACATCGATTTTTTTAGCTCCCACCGAGAATCGAGCCGGGGACCGCACGCACCAAAGGCAATAGCAATAACCAACTAACTCACGGTTTCTAGGCATCTGGAAAACGTGGATAACAAGGAAATGTCAGGGAATTTGGCTTGTCAGGGAATTTTACAGTTCGTCTGGAATTTACGTGCATTTTGGAGTCTGCAAGACAAAAGGTTCTACGTTCGGTTCTTGTGATTCCACTCCTAAAAAAGATTCAGTTTAGAGACTTGTTTTTTTTTGTTCATATGATCCTCAGTCTTGTGCAAAATATGGTTCCTTCGAATTTCTGAAATAAATTTTCACTTTTATAATATTAGGTACTAGAAAGTATATCAAAGTAAAACTTGCAGTCCAGATATCTGATTGATAACTAAAGTACATTGACAATATGATCATAATTATCGGAAAGGTTGGTGAAGATGAGGTTATCTTCTATTATTTTATAGATCTTAGTCTTGTTGGCATTTCCTATAGAATTCCTATATGCAACAGATGCTGTGTACTTATAAATGTAAGCAAAAAAACAGCATTTTCTACGACACTATAAATCCGCCAGAAAAGGAAAAATTGTGTATGGTTTATGAACTTTTTCTGTTGTTTTTATATTGTGGAGATCTCTTAATGGTGAAATAATGTACCTCTGTTACCTTAGCCTGAAGGTTAGATGCACGTGATTGTAGCACCCAATACATTTGATACCGATTGTAATTTTACATTTTACTCTTCAAATTTTTCACTTGATCTTTCGTGTGTAGAATGAAATTTGCTTTAAAAAAAAGATGTGAAAGTACGGATTATATATTTAATTGAAAAACACAATGTTCAAAAGCAAAAACCATGATGATAAACACATCTGGAAAAAAATCATTTTTTGGATTGGAATACCTGGAAATGTCGGGGAATTTCATAATTCCCAAAATATCGTAGCAACCCTGTAACAGTATAAATGCACTACCGCACAGATTTATAATGTCGCTTTTCATGGTTAAGATCACTAGGTTCAAATTATATTCATATATGTTTTAACGCCATGTTCAATTGTAATTAGTGGGAGAGGTGACCCTGATGTTCACTCATATCTTCCCAAATCGTGGTATCAAAGAGGACACAGCCTCCCTCATTTCCTGTTCCACGCCGAAAATCCAACTTCGCACGAATATGACGTCGCAAATGGAATTACGATTCTCAGAGCTTTATCATTTAGCAGCGGATATTCATCTTTTACTGATATCCAAATCTAATTTAGTTCAATGCTGCCAAACTTGGTCTTCAGCGAATTATCACATGACATTTCAATAAGATTTTCTTCCTCTGCAGAAATAAATTCAGACGGAGCTCTGCCCGTGAACGGGTCTTGAATCCATGCGAACTTGTCAATGTTATCTTATTCAAAGTATTTCTCAAACCAGTTAGTTGATAAGCTGTGAAAGATACTCTTCATAGATAGATTTTATGTTGCTAGAGAAATAAACCTAAATGGAGATCAAAAGGTGCTGCAAGAAGTGGAAACAATCTTTGCCACGGTCTTCGTTCATTTTTTTTTTTCTCAATTTCACGGTGCGCCCAGGGAGCCACTGGGGAACACTTTGGGAACCACTGCCATAGAGCAATTATTGTTTCTTCGGTACATACATTTATAGCCCGAATGATGGCATATCTACATTCAGTTATATTATTGCCCGTAAACAAAAGACCTACAGACCACCTGTCGGATGGACTCCGACCACCCCGCATTAGCAACTCTGTAGCTCTCCTAGACCCTCATCAAGCCTCGGAGGTAACTGCTGGAGGTAAAAGCGAGGGGAGCGTGATGCTGATTACATCACCTCCAGTGTGGCCAAGATCTACAATGCGTAGGGTCTCTTATGGCGCAGCGCAATGTACGGCAGAGACTTCAGGAACAAAAGCAAACAATGTGTATGGCGTAAATTAACGTCCCTTTATCGTGGACCTTTTACGATACTTGTTCAGTTTATTCGGGACATGAGTTAAACATCAGATGTTACTATCTGATTCACAGAGGAGGGGGGAAGGGACCGGCGATCCATTTTGTCGGATCGATAGAACTATCTCTCATTGTTTCCCGCTGTTGCGTATCGTCGGCGGGAGGAAATCCGTGCAATGATAAAACAGCTTTTGAACATAATTCCTGTCGTATGAATATGGCCATCGTTTACGGATAGCTTGTGGCGACGGTAATCGCCAACGTATTGACTATCCGAGCTCATTATTCTGGGCAATAGCAGGACGGATATGGACGAAATCGTGAATAATTCCCCGTCTCTCCCTTGCTTTGTACATTACAAATAGTCCCTTATGCGAGAGCATTGCACAAAACTTCGTTTCATGTTTTTTCCATGAAAATATACACGTGAACACATGTTTTTTTCTAGTATGTTTTTTTTCTGCTCAAAGCTCTGTTAATGTGTGGAAATTTCGTTCCGGTTTGAATTCGAATTTTGCAATATTTTGCAAATATTTATTCAGTGAATAGGAACGGATGGAAGGCATGTTTCCGTGTGTCAATGAGTCAGTCAGCAACGTCAACGTTTCCCAGCTAAATTTAGTTAAATAAAAAAAGAAAATGATCATGGAGATACAACAGCGAGCTTGGAACACACGGTTGGTGCGTGAGTATGCTTCCATACATGCACAAAACGTTAATATTTAGGTTACTTAAAATTAAGTGCACTGCATGCAATAGCCCAATTACGGTTTACTCTATGCTGCACTTGTAAAAATAACAGGGCGAATTGAAGGAAAAGGGTGGTGCTCATGCTACAATTTTTTCCATTGTACGAGAAGGCGGAGTAATGAGCTAAACGCGTTGGTGTCGTAACAAGCTGATTGCTGCCAGCATTCTTTACAAAGGAGTGGAAGAACATGACGTCGTTTCGAGAAATAATGACGTCGTCATGTTTTGTGCCGACTTATTAATCAGATTTTCATATTATTTTTTAGTTAACAATACTTATCCATGAGCAGCGCAATAAGGACCTCAAATCCTCTCTAAAAACCCATTGTACATCTCTCGGGAGATGTTGGGAGAGGTACGTATGCGCTGTAGATTAAACCACGGTTGACTTTGCTACAGTCGACGTATCCTTAGTGCACCATCGGGCAAATTGTGTAATAAAACACTCAGCGATTCTCTTCGTAATCAAAACATTTTAAAAGTGGGAACACGATCGTTAAAGATTAGCCTTGTAAAGGTCGCCCTCGAACAGCAGCAACTGAACTGAACAAGGAGAGAGTTGGGGAGATCATTCAAGAAGACAGGCGTGTTGCTGTGGACGACATAGCGAGAACACTTGAATACAACAGAATACCGTTCAAGAAATAATTGGAAACTTAGGCTACAGGAAATATCAGAGATATCTAAGAGGAAAATATATTTTGCTCATCAGTATTTCGACTGGAGACGAGCGCTGGTTTCATCATTTCGAGCATGAAACGAGAAGGCAGAGTACGGAATGGCACCATGAGTTCTCCATGAAAATGGAAAGCAAAGGCATTGTCATCAGCTTCGAAGGTTATTGGCACTGTATTCTGGGAATCAGAGCTGATTTTCTTAAACCTGGGCAAACCATAAATGCTGCTCATTATAAATTCCATTATGTTTTCCACTATGAACGTCCTGAAGACTTCAATAATCTTGACACAAAACCACATCAAATTCGATTTTGTTGAATAGAAAGTGCGGGTTAACATCTAAAACTTGGTTACTGGCATGTTCTTATTTATTTCGCAGTTGCCTTTGCAAGTTCGGGAATTTGTTTCGCCTAAATGAGTGGGAATCCTGAATACAAAACACAGTTATTTGTGAGCGTTATCAGCAATTGTCTTTTGTCATCCATTGTCTCTTTCTCTTGTCGTTTGAGTCTCGCCATACCTTTCCCTCATTCTATTTGAGGTTGAACGTAAATCGGTGCCAGTGAATAACTATATAAAAAAATAGTAGTGCCGCCATAAGAACCGGCCTCAATTCACAGCGCAGGACGGTTATTTTGACAAAATCTTTTTTCCCTGCTGGCTACTTTGGGAAGGAGAGATTCTAATGTTGCCTCTTCTTGTCCAAAAAGGTGGCCAGCGGTAGACCTAAATTGACTGCTTGACTGCAAGTTTATTTGTGGTAAACGCGGCAACAGCGGGTCATTGCCATAAAGTCGTTCTCCGTACCGGGTTTTCGCGCAGCCTTACTTTAATGTTCCATAGCGTTAACCGCCTTGACCAATACTGGAATTCAATCCTATTTTGCTTCGTGAAATTTCTATTTTTATTTCCTTGAAAAGTTACTCGTTTGGGTTTGGAGTCCGGGCTATGTAGTGTAGGCTGCTTTGATTTTCATTTTGTATCAAGTTTGGTTCCTTGTGTTGTTTTGTTATATTTCTCCACTGTTTTGCGTGGGATTCATTTGAAGGATCAGGGGGAAAACTAGGTAACTCAATTTTCTGTCGTAAGCGAAGTAGTAGTGTCATTTCCTGCCATGTGGATGCTGTACGGGACTTTACAACATGCTTTGTTTCGTTTCATACATTTCACACTTCCATTACTCAAAACATGATTTTTGTTCCTTTTCGTTTACCTATTCAGTAACGTTTTGCAATTAAAAGTTCGTTTTCTGGAGTTTGACTAAAGTTGAATTAGCCTATCAGGTTTTCCCCCCTGACCCTTCATTTCATGCGTGATCTGCTATTTTCGGCTCGTTTCAGTCAGTGATTGTAACGGCTGTCTCTCCCCGATTGCATAGTGATATCACTTGTAATCAGTAGGTTCTGGGTTCAAGTCCCTGTGGAGGCATATTCAGAGGCGCAACGATTTTTTGTCTTCGGGGGGGCAAGTACCAGGATAAACGTACCAATAATAATAATAATAACAAAAACATTAATAATGGCATTTATATATCATATATATATCTGTGTGTGTGTGTGTGTATTATAATGTTATTATAATTATATATTATTATAACAACAAAAACATTAATAATGGCATTATTATTATTATTTCTAATACTACTAGTGATAGTAGTAGTATCAAAGACGTTATTATTCTCACAAATTACGCAAAAAGGGGGTAGAAGTCGGTGCTATAGCATTTATTTGGAACAAACTATTTGAAATATTTTTTCAACACCGTCAATTTCACATTAGCTAATAATGGAAATGAAGCACACAAAATATTTTTGAATGGCAGAAAACGAATGATAAATGCATTCCGAAGATAATTCTTTTTGTACACATAACATGTATAACTTTAATGTACAAGATATGTTTTACACATATGCACATGCTAACATTAAATGGTATACCTATTCTAAGTTAATTCAATACATATATACAACACATGTTATTTAAATACATTACAATTTTTAGATCCAACTTTTGCAATTGAGAACAATATTGATTTAATAGGGTGCGAATAATTTCACTGGACGCCATGGCATTCTCTCTTTCACAACTTTTTGTTTTCATTTAGATCCTTCGGCGCCCATGGCCAACTCCCACCGCCCCCTACCTACGGCTCTGAACTTGAGAAGCCTGAGAAAATGTGGTATTGCGAGAGAGAGCGAGCAAGAAAATTTTAGGAAATGTATTTTTATTTGCATAAAATTTGAAATCGAAGGGGGCAATTACTTCTCCCCCGCCCCCTGCGGGTGCCCTTGGCCTTCAATGTTTGCCCCCCTTGACCTCCCCTATTTGTCCCTCTCTCAGAACTTATTTTCATTTAGTTCAAGGCCTCCCTGGTGGCGCAGTGGTAGCGCCGTCGCCTTGTAATCAAGGGGTCCCGGTTTCGATGCCCGGTGGAAGCACATAGTGGTTCGGATTCCACTTTGAACTGTAGGTCCAGTCCCGATTAGCCTTACTGTGCAGAAAGCGGACTTAAAACACCAACTCAATCAATCAACCAATCACTTAGATCATTCAGCACCCATGGCCGACTCCCGCCGGCCCCTAGCTGCGGCTCTAAACTTGACGAAAACGAGAAAAGCAAGAAAATTTTACAAAGTGTATTTTTATTTTCATAAAATTTTAAATCGAAAATGGTAATTGCTCCTCTGTGGTCCCCTTGGCCGTCAATGTTTGCCCCCCTAGAATTGACTTCCATTGATGGTTGTCGCCCCCCCCCCCATTGTGGTTGCGCCACTGGGCATATTGCACAATTGTTCGGAACCCACTTTAAAACGTATGTCTAATTCTGATAAGCCTGTGTGGGCATGAAATGGACTTAAAACTGTATTTGACTACATTGACGTTGTTCTTCTCATTTGGCCTTATACGAGGGGCGATCACGTTGCTCTGACCCTAACATAGAAAGAGCGGCAATAGGGTTTCAATTTTGTTTTTATTTTTCAACATACTCCCCTGCAACTCCAATACACTTTTCCCATCCGTTCTCCAACGCCTGGATACCTTGCCAAAAAAATTCTTCCAACTGGTCCTCCAACCATGAGTCCACAGCCCTTATCACCTCAGAATCATCAGAAAATTTTTGCCCACGAATGTCATTCTTCAAATGTTTGAACAAATGGAAATCACTGGGGGCCAAATCTGGGGAATAGGGTGGGTGGGGCAACAATTCGAACGATGCATCTGCAATAGAGGCCCTCGCAATGCATGAGGTGTGGACAGGTGCATTGTCCTGGTGAAGAAGCACACAGCGAGTCAACATCCCACGCCTCTTTTTCTTGATGGAATCGCGTAATTTCTTGATTAGATCACTGTAGTATGTGCCAGTGATGGTTTGGCCTCTTTGTAAATAGTCCGCAAGAAGGACACCCTTGCAGTCCTAGAAAATTGAGGCCTTCACCTTCTTGGCTGACGTTTGCACCTTGTATTTCTTCGTTGGTGGAGAATGTGGGTGATTCCACTCCATGCTTTGTGATTTTGTTTCTGGGTTGAAGTGATGGACCCATGTTTCAACCATAGTTACAAATCGGGCAAGGAAATCGTCTAAATCAGCACGAAACTTGTCGAGAAGTTCTTGACTGATGAGCACTCGGGTACGCTTCTGATCTGGTGTGAGGTTTCGAGAGACCCATCTTGCAGCAATTTTTTTCATTTGCAATTCCTGGGTAATTATGTTTTGCACAGTGCCATATGACAGGCCACACATCTCGGCAACATGACGACGAACTCGACGATCCTTCAGCACCATATCGTGGACTTTGTTAATGTTTTCGGTCGCCATGACAGTTTTTGGTGCTCCACCTGCATGTTTATCCTCACACGACTCTCTCCCACAATTAAACTCACGACACCATCTCTTCACCATACTGTATGAAGGAGCAGTGTCCCCTAGTGTATCCACCAAGTCCTCATGAATTTTGGATACCGTCCACTTCTTGTTCCCAAAATATTTGATCACCGCTCTCACCTCAGTTTTCTCGATTCTGGTACATTGACACAACTTCACTCAGTTATACCCCTGTAAAAAGAAAACTGTATGCTACTCAGACTTGCAATTCAGAATGAAAGCATACTAAGGATCACTAAACAATAACAAAATAAATAATCAATCATAACGTCATTCCTTCTATGTTAGGGTCGGAGCAACCTGATCGCCCCTCGTATTATGCCGCAGATAAAATATAATTTACGTACTTTTACTGTACAATATTAGCGGAACAAGACCGTTAATATCGCTTTGCCAGCTAAATTAGTAGGCTACTAGTTGCGCTTTTGTCAGTCATCGTTTTTATGTCCTGATCTTCTTTCCTTCCCTCCCGTTAATGTTAATGATATTACGTCCGATGCTAAATCACGGTTTTTTTTAGCCTGGAGTATATACTCTGAAGAGATTACACCCGGAGTACATTTTGAGGGATTTTGATTTCGGCCGACGGAAAAAGTTGAGCGGATTGCAAAACTTGCTCTCTCGAACATTACCGGTTTGATTGAATCAACCAATTCCAAGTTCGGCTGTAATCGCTCTTAGAGAAGAGAATCTCGAAGAGTGCTGCCGGGGGTGGCGGAAGGGAGAGGGAGGCGCGCAGAGGGAAAGGTGAGGTTGGAGTGGAATGGGACCGTGGAGAAATAAACGAGGACTGCCGATATTTCACTTGGTGAACTTTCGACTCATTATTCGCCAGGGACTGTTAATTCCTCTAACACCGGCACCAACGAGACAAACCATTTACCTGGGCGTCTCCGGGTCGGATTTCGTAGCAGATAACCAACGGACCATGCTTCAGTAGGTACAAAAGAGCAGTGTTCTTTTTGTCCCCTGGTTTTCTTCATTTCAGCATTGTACGTATTGGTGCGGATCTGGGTATGTGTAACCATTTCACCCACGTACAGTCACTGACGAGAGTAGGATGGAATTCTAAAAGGAAACACTAAAAAGGGTGGGGGGAAGAACCTAGAATATGTACACAATACACAACGAATTCTCCCGTTACACTACATCCAAGCTAATGAGATGGGAAGTGTCCGGATATAAGTATGTATACATAGTATAAATAAGTCACATAGTAAAGCAAATTTGGTTTAGGTGTCATTTTCATTTACCTTACATTCCGATTTGCTCTAATGTCTCGAATGGCTTGGATTCAAGCTAGAGAAATGTTGCCTTGGCCAGCACGAATTCCGGACCTGAATTCTATAGAAAACCTATGGAATACCATTGGTCTTCGTGTAGCCAGAGCCAGCCAAGGAATGTCCAGGAACTTCGTGAACAGATCTCCGAAGTATTTAATGAGATTACGCCCCATGAATGCCATAAATTGGTCCGCAGCATGGGAAAACATGTGCAAATGTGCTTGAAACTTAAAGGTGGACCTATTGACTATTAAAATTTCACACTTCATTCATATAATTTAAGGAGAAATGTTTGTTTCCAAGTATATTTTCAAAGTTCAGATTTAAGTTGTATCTATTAGTTATAAGTGCATTAATATGCCCTTACACTTTCTTGATCTTGATGTCCCTTTCAATAATATTACATAATAATTCCAATTTTGTATTAAAGTGTTTATTTCATGAAAAGCACTCGCATATGTACTTTTCCTGTTTGTCTGAAAAACACATGACAAGGTGGTCTTAAACTTTTGGTAGGGACTGTACTTTGTTCAACGAGACAGCTCTGAGATCTATGGAGTCCGTTGCTATTTACATTTTCCGTTGGAATCGAATATCCTTTCATGGTGTGCAAAGCAAATTATGATTTTTTATTTATTTATTATTATTATTTTTGTTGTAAATGGCCAGCAAGGAGTTTCTTTCTTGTGAAAAGATAGTCCTTCAACTTGCATTTTCCTCTTTGCCAAATATATTATGAGGGGCATTCAAATGAAACCCGGTCACTAGTGTAATCAGTGTATTAAGTGAAAAATGTAGTTATACACATTACACGTACTCAAAAATGTAGATACACACAGTACACATACTCAAAAATAATCGCCAAAACTGTTTGCACATTTATCCCATTGCGACACAAGCCGGTCGATACCATCCTTGAAGAAGCTAGTAGGCTGCTCTCGGATCCAGGCCTGGACCCATTCACACACTTCGTCGTCCGATGCGAATCGATGTCCGCGAATAGCTTGAGAGGTCCAAAAACATGGAAATCACACGGGGAAAGGTCTGGACTGTACGGTGGATGTTCCAGCGTTTCCCACCGAAACTGCTGCACTGTCGTCTTCACCGCATTGGCCGTGTGTGGGCGGGCATTATCATGCAGGAGGATAACGCCATTGGACAACATGCCTCGCGTTTCGACTTCATGGCTCGTCGAAGGTTCTGTAACGTGGCTTGATAACGCTCGGCATTGATGGTGGTTCCCCGTTCCAGGAACTCGACAAGCAGTGGCCCCTTGTGGTAAAAAAAAAGGACATCATGACCTTACCAGAACTGGTGTGCACGTCCTTTGCTTTCTTTGGAGGTGGTGAATTCGAATGTTTCCACTGCTTGCTCTGACGCTTGCTTTCCGGTTCAAAATTGTGACACCATGTTTCGTCACCTGTGACAATACGCGACAGAAAGCCGTATTCCTCCTCATGATAACGTTGCAGATGACTCAAAGACAGGCCCATTCGATTTTTCCGCTGTTCGGCGGTCAGGTGCTTGGGAACCCACTGCGCACAAATTTTGCGAAAGTTCAGGTGTTGATGCATGATGCTGTGGGCGTTGCACACGCTAATACCCAGTAACCGATGGATGTCGTCTACGGTGATTCTGCGGTTGTCCAAGACTAAAGCATTCACTTCCGCAATCATTTCCGGTGTGATGACACGATGAGCCTGTCCAGGACGAGCATCGTCTTCCAGTGACTCGCGCCCCTCAAGGTATCGTTTGCGCCATTCCACAACACTCGAACGACTCAGACTGTACTCACCGTACACAGCCTTCATCCGTCGATACATTTCACGCCCTCCAACTCCTTCCGCCGCTAAAAAACGAATCACTCCTCGTTGTTCCTGCTTACTCGCCTGCATGTTCTGTACTGGACGATAACTTGTGTGACCACCTTCTCTTCGACATGATACCACACTGGCGCTATGCAACGTCAAATGGTGCGCACGCCTCAGTCTCTCGACCAATATCTGGCGCTACCATACCCGCTGTTACGTACGTGGTGCCACCGTACATGTACGGCACATTTAGACGCACTGGCCGGGTTTCATTTGAATGTCCCTCATAATTACTCACCTTAAGTGCTACGAATTTCTTTACTTTCAGGTTGCTTAATACAGTTGGTTTTAATTTACGGTTTTGACGAAGGTTAATTCAATTTTATACTCAAATAGTCCAATCGGGATTGAACCTACAGTTAAAAAATTAAAACCGATCCATAGCCTAGTACCTCTACTGGCGAACGATGCCCTAACCTCTACATTGCAAGGCAACAGGGTCACCCCTACGGCATCGGGGAGATCCGATTCGAAATAGAAATAAAAATAAGCTTTTTTTTTTTTATTCCAGTAAAGTGTTATTGCATATTTCACTTTACTATGATTCTCAAATTATTTCTTTCCTTCTCTTAATTATTCCTTTCTTTCTCTTATTGTAGTAGCTTTGTTAACTCTTCAGACTAAAAGTTAATTATCATGCAATAGACTCTCGCGGCACTGAAGAATATAGGCGATCATTTGACCTATTTGACGGAAACTCAATTTAGTAGTTAACACATGGATGCTTGCCTAAGTATATTATTTTCGGAACAATCCTCCCATTGTCCTTTCTAAAGATAATTGCATTTGTAGATTAGATTCTCTGTTACTCGTATGTAAAACAAGTCAGCCTTCCTAGTAAAACTGTTTAAAAGGTCTCTTATGGCTCACGGGCCTGGAAGCTTGCACTACACCACTACCCTTAGCCTTTTCAATGGCTGTGTGTGTGCAGACGAGGCAATTGGACAGGGCAGGAAAAACAGTTAGAGGGGAAAGCAACAAGAGAACCCTATTGACTATTCCGACGGTGTGGTCAAAGGGACCTTTGATCTCATTAACAGTCTCAGAAAGGCTGAAATATCTAATTTGCACCCTGTAAATGGACCAATTAGCAATGTCGAGAAACTTAATGAAAGGAGCGCACTAATACAAATTCTCCTTTTGTCACTTGAATAAAATTGATGTACAAATTAAAGTGGAGCTTAAAGTCTGGAATATAGAAAAGGGAAGGTTGAGTTGTGAAAAGTCGAGGAAAATTACGACTGATCATTATAGTTGAGAGGTTTTGGTGTTTGTTTTCCATTTCCGCCAGTTATCTTTGCCTCCATTTTAATCCGGGCGTAAAATGTTAATCTTGACGCAATAAAGACAAACATTAACGTCCTTGCGTCAGTCGCCATTGGAATGCCATACTCGCCATCATTAAGGAAGATGATAGTTATTTTGATTTAGTAGTTGCGGTATATGTAAACGAATTGCGATACGGGACATGTCATCCGGCACTTCTTTTGTTCGTAGTCGAGGATAAACTATCCAACATTTTGTGTTATCGATAGAAACACCGATAAATACAGTGTGTTTAAAAAAGAATGACCCGATTTAAAATAATTATCTTTAATAATGAAAATGTGTTACAGTTACCCAACAAATTACCTACAAACTCTTAAGCAAGTCCTCGAGTTTCACTCACCGCATTGTGCCTTCCTCCTGCTGCACGGATAACATGGTGTAATGGCCAAACCTTTGCGGCCGGTGCGACCTATCCAACGTTGAGGCAATGTTTCATTTAGAAACCGACCGACTAGGTTGTGCCAATGTGGCGTTGCTCCGTAGTCATAACACACGACAAGTGGAGTTGTGCGGGCTTCGCTGAAAAGCCTCCAATTCGTTGCACATTTTTCTCTGAAGTGCGTGGTCGCCCTGGACACTTCACCTTACATAAACACCCTGTTTCTTCAGGTTGTCGATACCAACGACGAATGTTCTTTGCCACTGGTGGACCAATCTTGAAGCGCTCTCGAAACGCACGCTGCACCGTATTTACGGACTCAGTCTTGCTGAATTGGAGAACACAAAACTATTTTTGTTGCGTATACGCCATCTTGTGAACGACTAATGTTAGCGTCTATTTCGGCGTTACTAGTGGTATCTAGCGGCAGTCATTTAAACTCTAGACCACAGCGGCTCAAGTAGTGCAAGTTTCATTCATTGGCGGTTGGCGGTGCCTGGTTGCGCAGATCTAAGATTTTAAAATCTTGTCATTCTTTTTTAAACATACTGTATATCCGAATGTACGATCATAACTGCATACTCGACAGTATTTTTAGCAGTTCGAATGACTAACTTTGCATTATTATAATGAAGTTCGTCATAGCATGTTGACCTATGAAGAGTACCGGATATTTATTATTATTATTCTTATTTGCCGGGAAATATTACTGACTACAGTACTCAAAGAGAGTTGTGTTAGTAAATTTTCAATTAGAGTGTCACATCGCCGTACTCCGTTCTGACTTACTTGTCTCATATTTCTGTGCGATGATGGTACCTATTCGTTGTCCCCTGTTTCCCAAAAAGATTCCTTATATTTAGAGGAAAGTGTAACACATTAATACTACATAGGTGCTTCCACCAATTCTTGTAAGCCTACTTGACAAATTGCTAGTGGTCATCGAATAATAAAATAAAGGCGATCAGATGGCCGATAATCTCGCTACCGAAGGGCACGTGTTCGAATCCCAGCCGAGCCATGGATGTTTCCATTTTCATCCAACCATCTGTCATCCTCATCAACGCGATTAGTCTAAGCAGACAAATTTTTGTTTCATGATGTGCTTTTGCACAACTATTTATTTTTAATTAATCATACAATGTACTGGAATTATTAGGTTCAGTATAACTCTTAACAGTGATTCTTAGTTTAGAGTCTAATTAATAATCTATACTTCGTCAACTACAAGTATTTTCATTTTTATACTGTTCATGTTTTTATTATTTTTATCGTCAATCGGTTATATCACTTTTAAGTGAGCCTTCTGGTTTTCTTCGCGTTCCCGCACTGTGACACACAGCTTTGTATTTGAATTGCTATAAACTTATACATCAGTGTATTTCCGTGCTGTGTTGCATTTTATTCCTCTGGTAATTGTGATGTGATTTTAGAAATACTCAGGTCATGGTTTCTTGATCAAATTCCTTCTGAAATATAGTTCAATTTCTCATGAATCGTGTAAAAATTCATATTTAGTATTTCTGCTAATATTTTCTGTTTGTATAATTTTCAACTTAAATCTCTTTCTCTGGCAGATATTCATGCTAGGGCAACGTAGGCTTGCGCAATGTGGTGCCAAGTCAGCATTACATTGTTCACTTAATTTCCTTTTCAAAGAGACCAGCGTTCAACTTTTGAGGGTAGTATTAGTCGATATATTTTATGACCTTGCCAACATTTCATCAGTATAATTGAAGTTTCTCACAAACACGAAAATTTTTGCCTGGAAGATAAAAACATCATTTTAAAGGTACTGTTACGTTAATTTTTTTGGTACAATGTTCAAATGTTCATTGTTAAAAAATGTACTTAAGTAAGTAAAGTTTTTAATCTGATCATCTTTGGCCAAAATGCACGAGTTCTGTTCTGTGTGTTCGGTTTTTTTTATCTTGACCGTTCAGAATATATTTATGCCAGTCAAACCAAATTTTCATTCCGTTCATTCCGTGTTTTTGTTTCGGAGATCGCAGTCAGCAGGCAATGAATGTGATTTATTCGGATTCTTACCAGTTTCTTTTTTCTCTTTTTTTTTGGGAATTCGCAGAGATCTCTTGGTCCAGCATTCCAGTTTTGCCAAATTTCCGCTTGCTTTTCTTTTTGTTTCAGCGTAACTCCATTTGGTGTTAGCTGAAGGGTTACTGCTAAAATTTCCTCCGGGCTTCTGTACATAATTTCCCCATCACATTACCATACAGCACAATGTTCTGTCTTCCGTGAGTGGAAATGGTTTGTAGGGGGGAATAACCATGTAGAATCGAGCTCGCGGAAACTAGGATTGCATATATATATATATGTACGCAGATTGGACGAGGCAGACAGTCGTTTCTGAAGTGTAATGTTGCTTATGCAATCTTGGCAGAGGTTCATAGCTCCCCCCCCCCATTTTCCTTTTTTCTCATAAAGCAGGGTAAAGGAATAGGAAAACTTAAAGAATGCACGAAAGTGACCTACCTTGTATTAGTTGAGTGGACGCTGACTACACATTGTACGTGGTTTTATGCCCGGAGAAGTCTTCGGGTTTGTCCGTGCTTTCTCGTTGTCACCACCTCTTAAGTGTTTGGATTTCCCGCCCTTACCTGCTGTACTTAACCAATCCTAAGCATGGGAATGGCGAAGATGACCGAAAGACGATTTCAGACGAAGTACTGTGTTTAAAAGTACGAATGCACTGTGTTTGTTTACTGGTTCCTTCCACCCTCTTTTCACTTACAAGCAGTGGGGGCGTAGGGGGCAGTTACCCTCCCACATTTTTGCCACTCCCCCCCCCCCCCCCGCACTATGGCTTCTTAATGCTAAGCCTTGTGTGCCAAGATATAGTAAACTGTTTGTGCCAGTTTCGGCACCCCATCGCCGCTGCTGCTTTCAAGTATTGTAAAAGGGCTGTTTCACGTGCTTGAATCTCGATGCCAACCATAGTGTCAGCGAATAAATCGCCGAGCGATTGACGCCCTGTTGAAATGTATTCTCCGACTCGCTTCTTTTCTGTAAGACAAGGGCTGACGAATTCGGTGAGTTGGGGGGGAGTCAAATCTTATCCCTCCGGACACTGAAATCCCTAGCTACTGCTCTGGTAAAGCACGGAGCTTTAACTTTTTCTTCATTATGATGTTAGTGCTGTAGAATCACGAAATGTAAAGTACCGTACAGCGAAATTACTGTATCCGGTATTTTGATTGTATCATTTAGAAGGCCCTAACATCTAAAGTATATACGTCACCGCTGGAAGTTTGTTTTGTTTGCATCATTTTTCTCATGTATAAACCTAAAGCTAAGTTACGTAATATATGTTTTAAAAGAACCTCTCCATCATCCCACGAGAGCTTGCGTAATCACCAGACAAAGGGCGGTGTTGTGCCGAACTCTTCAAAATATTGCTCATAAACACAGGAGCTTATTCACAACTCTCTCGACACAAATTGCTGTAACAAAGTGGCGGGTTACAAAGAGAATGGTAAGTGCCTGTGCAGACAAAAATAAATCCCAAATCCAAATTCCCTCTGTAATCCGGATTTCCTCCGAAATCCGGATAGCAAAATTCCCGAATTTACTTTTCTAGAATCCGAATTTCTGATATATTTGTCCATCCCTAGTACAGCTGATGGAGTTCATTTTTGTTACGTTGGGCTATTGTCTGGTATGTCTACCAATCCACCATTTTCTGTTTTTATTGCTTATGTAGTTGATACGGTCCAGGTATGGCTACCAGGCTTGGCCTTCACTTTCATCGAAAGTTCGTACCCAACCTAGCTTCCAAACTTCACTTCGATAGTTGTCGCGGACAGATTGACTGACGGATAGGCAGACGGACACGACGAACACATAAAGGTACTTTTTTTTTTCAGCTTTTGCTGAACAAACTGAGAAATCAGGAAAATACATTAATTATTTAATTGGTGTAAGTTCGTGTTGGAAAAGTGTTTAGCTAAAATGAAATTTATGCTGCTTCTTCGATGGTTGTTGCTAGCAGAGTTTTTGTACGCTGAATGTACTGAACTTAGGTAACAAGTAGAAGCTTTCTGTGCCACAGTACACATTACAGCAGTACAGGTAAAGTTCCCCAGAAATTTACGGGCATGTCGTTCCATCGAAAGTTTATTGTTAGAGGCGAAACTGATTGTCTTCTTACTGTCTCTGGTGGGTTGTAGGGTGTGGTTGTCCCATCCTTAGAGAAAAAAGGCATATAATCTGAGATTCCAGAAGGTGGAAACTTGCCAAAATGGCAAAGGAAAAGTATTGGCACCCCCTTTTTATAGACTTTAACTGTATGAAGAGAAGGAATAAAAATATTAAGTACCTACGCTGGAAAACAGTTTGATTTTTTCTTAAAAAGTGGCATGGTATCGTAAAGGAAATGAGCGAACTTCCTAAAGAAATAAGTTCGTTCCATTCTTCCCGTTACGTCCCTCTCTTTTATTCACCATCATATTGCATCGCTTTTCGGGATATGAAAAAAATGATATCACTCAACGGAGATAAGTTCCGCGTACTTTTATTATTGAAAAGGGGAAAAAGCGTCGTCTAAATAAATGCGACTTCCGAAGCATCTATCCGGCAGTAATTTTTATCCTAACGGTCCGGCATTGATTCATTCGTCCTCGTATTCTGGATGCTGCGTCATCTTTGTCGGAGCCTCCCTCTCTCTTATTCTCGCAACATCTTCTCCACATGCGTCGCCCTCTTATCATCGAATTCCGGCCCAAGAGGGCGGAAGAGAGAAATGTGAAGTGGACCTAGTTGTTGAGGTACGGCACCGAGTTAAGAAGGGAAGGAAACTACTTTCCGATGATAGCATGGCAAATATTCCATGTAATCCTTTCCATACTGAAGTTCCTTTGAGTCGGTCGTTCACCCTCCTTTTCCCCATCTTTCAATCTCTTTCTCGCACACACACATACATTTGATACGTTTTGAAACTTAAAAGCTGTTGGAATGTTAACCGTGGCTTGTGGAAAGTGGGGTGAAGTCTTCAAGAGGGTGGGAGGTGGGGGTTTTATGAACAGTTTCTTCAGACTTTCTCCCGCTCGTTCTCTCCCCCTCTCTCCCATTTCCTTTTAATGGTCTTGATTTAAAATTTTAAGCCGATCCATTAACTTCTCCTTGGAAGACGTTCGCCGGTCGATAAACAGCAAATGGATGGAGGGCCTGATTCAATAAAGAAACAATTCATGTTCTCTCTTTTCCCGCGTCTCTTTATGCAATATATGTCATCTCTCCTTCAACATGCAATTGTCGTATTGCGTTATTTACTCACGTTGGTATTTTTGACGATTCCTTTGTACTTTTTGTCCCTCAACAGCGTAACCAGGAGACGTGAGGTTGTTTTCGTTGTAATACATGGTTTGTTTTCGATGTTCAATTCGGCATACATTCTTATCGTCATGTTTCGCCCCGAGAGAGAGAGAGAAATGTGGCGTGGAATAAAAACAAGTACGTGTATTGCACGGTGAGCATGTCATGACGTTTAACCCAGTATAGAACAATTTTCTGTAAAATTCCCCCAGAAATGGTAGGGGTGTTTAAATTTTGTATCGTTCTATTTATATTTTACTTCGCTTTTCTTTCTATTTCGGCAATCTCGGCGATACAGAGATAACGTTCATGAAGGAATCCCCATGCCCAATTCGAACCTGGAACCTTTCTACAGCGAGATCGTTAAGTGGACCACCGAGTCGGCTCCAAACCTGATGGACAGGGTCAAATGTAAGCATACGCCCAGTGTGACCGGATCTAGACGCACACGAATTTATGTGATTCTGATGTAAAAGTTGATAAAAATTACTCTCTATCTGTAGTGGAACCACAAGCAAACCAACCTGCGCAGACACGCGACTCCTGTGCACCGTACTCCCGCATGGAGGGGAGAGTGGACCATGCTTCCTTATGGCCCGAGCTGAACGGAAGAAGGGAAAGCTGCGCGGGAACATTTCGTCCAAGCTTTTTTTCCTTGTGGTCGCTCTATACATCTTTTACGGATTTGTCTTTGCAATACATCCACCATGATATTAACATTTCAAATGATGATTTTTGGCATAAGTTATAATACCAATTTATTTTATTTTATTCTTTACTGGTTATAACTGTATGTTTTTAAATTCTAACAGTAACGAAGTGTTGGAAAAACTAATAAATGTAAAATACAATTTGATATGGGAGTAATTGTTGAAGGGGAGGATACTGGCCTATGGGCGGTGAGACTTTAAATCCAGCACTAAAAATATAGTATAAACCACTCACATGTGGAAGGAAAGTTGTATTTACGAAAACTAGCGTATCTTCCGGCTGTATATTTCCCTGCAAGTACTTAACCAAGTCATTTATCTTCAAAGCAGCTTTCTTTCTTTTTAGCTATTTAAGTTTTCTTGCTCTTCTTTTATAAGACTAGGATTTAATCTCTTCCAGATTCCTCCTCCCCCGACCACCCTCCGTCTTGTATAAGGGAAGATGGGTTGGGCTGGCTCAACTTTGCTGGAATATCCCAGATGAAGCAAAACTTTCTTTGAAAGTAGTATTTGCAGTCTTGAAAATCCCACTTTTTCTTTTCTTCGGAAACTCCGAACAATGATGTGTGGTGGAGGATGTTACAATGAATTTGACATGTAAGACGATTCGATTGTAACAGACGCCAGGCCCTGCTGAAAGTGGATTTTTTCCATTGTTAGCGCGTCTTCATTTCGGCGTCACCCTTGGTCAGTGAGGTTAAGAGTTGTTTTGAAAACTGCTGGACCTATCTTTTACATTTTTTAAAGACTCAGCAAAATATTCCTTTCCGTACATCTTCGGGCCTCAGGACCACATTATATTATAATAACTGCATCAACACTGCTGTACGAAAAAAGTAGGTCCTGGCCTCGCCTCTTCCTTTTCATGGAGCAATCTATCGACGTGATTGGTCGATCACGTGGATGTGTTTTCTGTATATGACGGCTGGAGCAAAGATTGATTGATTGATTGATTTGGTATTTTAAGTCCACTTTATGCACAGTAAGGCTAATCGGGACTGGACCTACAGTTTAAAGTGTGATCCGAACCACTATGTGCCTCCACCGGGTATCGAACCCGGGACCCCTTGATTACAAGGCGATGACGCTACCACTGCGCCATCGGGGAGGTCTGGCTGGAGCAAAGAGTGGCCATGGATTTGGTAAATATTTATGGTAATATTCGGCCCCTCCGATGGTAATAGAACGTGAACAAATTTCAAGGATATGCACGCCTTTAAGGCTGTTCTATCCACCTATGGCGACCCCCTTGTAAGGGACAATCCCGCCCCTACCAAGTGGGATGCAGCCAAAGCTGAAAGGGAAGTTTCACTTTGCACGACCTCGGCAAGCTTACTGCAAAAAATTGCCCTAATTGCTGCTGAGCTCTCTCCAGTCGGAAACACTGAACTCCCAAAACAGTCTCAAGGTTTGCTGGAGACAAACTTTATTCACTGGTACTACTTACTTTGTTCATTACGTCACTTTCCTTCCGTTGCCATGCACTTTTCTCTTGATAATGTCACGACTGCTCACTTGCTGAACTAGAAAAATTGCAGTGGCAGTAGTACATTTATTCCTGGCAGTGAGATGCCTGGGAGATTATCTGTTTTTGTGAAGTCCACACAGACCACACTTGTCAAGGATCGATTTTGTACTCACTGAACTCCGATAAGACAGGAGGGCGAGGGTACACTCCAGGCGTCGAATGGTTGGGAGGTTTTTTCTTTCTTGAATATTCGCAGTTTCTCTTTCAACTTTACTTGAGATGACAATTCACTTAATGTCGTTGGTCTTAATAATTCGATTTATCGCACATCAAAAGCACCGATATTAGTTCCGAAGTCCTGGTTACCCCCCTTTCCATCTATAATTTAGCATCGGTCCCCTTTGGTACGGAGTTTCTCGGCATCAAAGTAACGAGTAGTCTTCCTCTTGGTCAGAAACTAAGACGTCTTCCTACATAGCCTTGAACCGGTAACGCCAACTATGCTATTGTAGTCAGTGAGAGATTTGAGTTTCTGCAAGAAAAAAAGCACCATCTTTGAAATATGATACTATATTGGATTTTGAAAACACAAAATTTGGTCCTGCCTCAGCAACGTTTTTGTCAAGCCAGTGCGCCTCGTTATTTCTACAATATTCAGTTCTTTCTTACACAAATATTTATCCTATAGTGGATAATAGTCTTAGTGAGCTAAACAATTACTTCTTTTATCTAGAAAACAACGAAAGTTCTCCTGAGAAATTCTGAGAGGAATTTTAATTACATCTGATATTTGAGAAGCGAGAAACTAAGTAAACAAAAATAAATTTCAGCACTATGTAGTTATTAGCAGTAGGCAGAATGTATCGCGAATAAAACAGATTTGTAATGATCTAACAAACAAAGATTCACACTTTACTCTTCAACCCAAAGCATCATTTTTATTGAATAGTTCATTACATGGCTGGAAATTAGTTACATTACATGACCCCAGTTCTGCAATGGACTAACAAATGTTGCATGCAGCATCAAAATATTCCCTTATTGCAAGAAATGAAAGTAGAAAGATATAAGGTAGAGACAGACTGGTAGATGTGCCGTTACATTCGACATATACACAGATCACAAATACGTTGTATTGTGCTAGTAGATATTTTATTATTATTATTATTACTTGTTAGTTTGTATAGATGGTTAGTTTGTATAGATTTCTTGTACAAAAGTGTAATATTCTGTTATACTGTTAGCTGCTTAGAGATAAATTTGAAATCTAGTACAAATATTATTTCGTAACAGTATTTCCATATTTTATTTAGCTACTAAGTGGCGAAGTTAAGAAAATGTTTAAAATTTAATTTTCCGAATCCATGGAAAATATGCATCATATCTCGTGCACACCACAAATACGCATAATGGAAAATTTGATGAGATTTGTGTGTGTGTGTGTGTGTGTGTGTGTGTGTGTGTGAGAGAGAGAGAGAGAGAGAGAGAGAGAGAGAGAGAGAGAGATATCAATGTTAATTTAGGTTGAAAAACTTCTAAGTATCTTTCAGGGTTCTTCGATGCAGTAGTGTTTGCTTTGTAATCAAAGGGGTTCGGGTTCGATCGGCGTTGAAGACCTCGTGGTGGTTCAGATTTCACTTTAAATTGTAGGTCCAGTCTCGATTAGCCTATTTTTGAGTAGAGTGTACTAGAATTTGCAAACTTGCTATGAACCTTTACAAACCCACCAATTCTTGCCCGTAAATTGATGTGTGTCAAGAAATGCCAAATTCCCCGCACCCCATTAAAATCTCGAGCGGCTCATTCTCTATTCCGCGTGATTAACCCACAAATCCGGGAATTAAAATCGTTATTAGTGGTCTAAACTAGATATGGCCATGGAATTTCTATTACCGTGTCAAGGAACCTTCATGAAGTTGTCTAGAACTCCAACAGATGCTTCGCACTGTTCGAGTGTTGGCGCAGACGGCCTCCTTTAAACGCCCTGCAGTCACGTAATGCGAACGTCATCCAGAACTTCTTACGTTAACCGTTTTTCAATCTTCCCCAAGCTGTTTCTCCAATTCCGATGTAAGAGCCTTTGGCTTCGACGCTACCCCGTACACAGAAAACAATTTCGAGCTTCGAGACCTTTTACGCGGAGCTAGGTTAATTGATTTAAAACCAATAACATTGTTACGCAGACAGGAAGGAATCTAATAACTCTCGCTATACAGGCAAATCGAATTTCCGGCAAGGAAACTGTAATCCATATTGGATAACGCAAAGGTAATTTTTATTGAGGGGAAGACGCTGTATTTTCCCAGAGTCTTCTACCGAACCAGATCGATTGGTCCCTTGATGCATCTAGGCTCAGTATCGTTGAATGGCAGATTTCTCCCTTTTCTTATTCACCATAGCAACAGGAATTTGATAGCAGAAAGGGGTGGACGGGAGGAGAGAAAGTTTTGTGTGGGTAAATATCAAAGTGGAGAGAACTGCATACAAATTATTATGCCCGAGCTCGTCTTGATTTTAGATTCGTTTGGGTAAAAATAGATACTTGATATTAGACCTTTTGCTGGGTGTTTTCCTTCTTATTTCTTTTCACGTTTCGAGAACTTCATTAATTTATTCCGTCACGTGATTCCTTCTATTTCTGAACGCCGCTTAGGCTTTTATGCACGTCATCTATTTGGATTTGAAATGCGCGTTTCTTTTATTTGAATCTCCCTGTAAATGATCATTATTATATTTGAATTTTGGTGTGTAACTATCCTAGTTATAAGGCAATATAGTAAATGCAGTTTCACCTCAGAGTGGGGTCCATGACATCATGAATATTGAACGTATTAGGTTAGTGGTACGTTTCGATAATAGCTACTTACAGTTAGCATGTGGTAGTTACAGCGGAACACAAGTGAGATTTTCTTTCTGTGTGAAGTAATTACTGTTTTTTCTCTATGGATTGCAGAAGCTATCGTGAATAATGCAGAACTAGTTGGCCTATTTAGAAGCACTGGAAGTCCAGACCAAGTTGTGTTCAGCTACGGAAAACATTGGTCTAGTTGATCCCCATTTACAGAAATCAGATCTTAGTTGTTATTCAACAACATAAATCAGAGCCATTGTTGATCTTCAGCTACAGGAAGCAGGTTGTAGTTTGTCTTTAGTTACAGGAAACAGGCCGTATTTGATCTTTGGCTACAGGAATCGGAGTCTAGTTGCTCTTCTAATTGATCTTGAGATAAAGGTAGCAAAAGATACTTGTAATTTAGCTGAAGAAAACATATATCTTGTTGATCAGCTAGAGGAAGCAAACCCTTACTGATATTCATATACAAGAGGTGTGACACAGTTGATCCTCATAGGGAGAAGAATATTATAGTTGCTATTCACAAATAGGAAGCACAAACCTATAGTAAACGTCACGAAAACTGTCCAGTCAAGGTCACGCCATCCACGTACAGTGTTGCCAATAAGCAAGAATTTCAACTTTCAATAATAATTCCGAAAAAATGTTAGAAAATAGTACTTAACGTAAAGAACATTATGAGGTATTTTTTACACTGAAATACCTTCTTGGCCATTTAGAAAAAAATAAAAACATGTTTCCAATAATGGAAGCAGTGACGCAAGAGGGTTGGAAAAAATAGCGAAGCATTCTTAAGGTTCATAGTTGCCTACAGTATATATTTCTTACACAAAATGTATAAGCATGTGAAGTAAAAAAGTAAAATGTTCAAAGATTCGCAAAAATGTTCGGATTATGTAATGTAAAATATCGTCGCTGGCTAACTATTCTATTTGATCACGAAAAACTTTCAGCGAGAAAGTTTGTAATAAAACATTTGAAATTAATTTTAAGAACAAATACAGCGTCTTTAGAGTGACGTGTCAACTGTATTTTATGTTTTATTTGAACGGATTTTGCCGGGCATCGATCTTGCGCTCTTCTGAGCGTGTGCCCGGCTACATTTACTTACTGGGGGAACAAAATATTTCCCTCAAGTCCACATAGTTGTACTTCGTCCCAGGGGTGCCCACAGGGGGAATTTTTTGGGGGGGACAAAATTTTATACCAATATACGATAGTCACACAAAAATTAGGGGATCGTATCGTTTGATTGACTTGTTATTGAATTTTAGTTTTGGTTATTATGTTTAGTTTCTCTACCTACCTGTGGGTGTTCGCGGCGATTGGGTTGAAATGAAACACCATCTCTTATGGCTTTAGAATCGGTTTGGATGGAGGGGGTGGGCGTGGTATTGGCATTAATACAAAGTTAGTCGAGCAGAAAAACTGTGCAGAATAAGGTTGAATAACAATGGCAGTGAGCAATTATCCCCTTCGACTTCAAATTTTATGCAAATAAAAATTCATTTTGTAAGATATTCTTGCTTGCTTCGCTCGCATTATCTGCTTTTCTCGTTTTCGTCAAGTTCAGAGCTGTAGCTAGGGGCCGCGGGAGTCGGCCATGGGCGCCGAATGATCTAAAAAAAAAAGTTGGAAAAGAAAGAATACCAAGGCGTCCAGTGAAATTATTTGCGCCCTATTAAATCAGTATTGTTTTCAATTGCAAAAATTGAATCTAAAAATTTTCTTCCTCGCTTCGCTCGTATTCTACATGTTTTCTGGAATGTAATGTATTTAAATAATATGTGCTGTATATTTGTATTGAATAAGCTTTGAATAAGTACACAATTTAGTGTTAGCTTGTTGCATATGTATTTTCTATTTTATGTCGCTCCATGTTGCATATGTGTAAAACATATGTTGTACATGAAAGTTACACATGTATCTTCGGAATGCATTTATCATTAATTTATCTGCCATTCAAAAATACAGTTTCTGTGCTTGATTTCCATTATTAGCTAATGTGAAATTAACGGTGTTTAAAAAATATTTCAAATATTTTGTTCCAAACAAATGCTTTAGCGCAGTATTCTACCCCCTTTTTGCGTAATTTATGAGGATAATAACGTCTTTGATACTACTACTACTGGTAGTAGTAATAATAATAATATCTAATAATAATAAAGCCATTATTAATATTATTATTATTGGTACGTTTATCCTGGTACTTGCCCCCCCCCCCAGACAAAAATTCGTGGTTGCATCTCTGGTATTATATTTTTCCGCGAATTTTGTGACAAAAATAATTTGAGTAATTAATTCGGCATAAACGGGGGGGTGGGGATGTTCTACTTTTTTGGGGGGTGCGTTATGAGCCTTGGGGGGTATGGGCACCCCTGCTTCGTCCACAGTAAGAATCATCACTATCTTTATAACAGTGGCGGCATCAGGATTAATCATCTAAGGGTGCTGGAGGGAATGCGGAATCAAATTAAGGGGTTACGATCTTGAAAATAAAGACAACATGAAACAAACATGCACGGATGTTAACACCAATCAACTTTTAGAAGGTTTCCATAAAAATATGCCATTGAATGTGAATTCTATCATAGCAATTGGCTTAATTTTTGTGTGTTTATGTAATTGATTAATCGCGACAATGAGGATCAAGAACACAAGGCCAGGACTCTAACCAGTGGCGAGAGCAAAATTCGGCCGCTTATTGAACTGTGCCACCGAGGCGGTGTTTCATTCTTGCAAGATTTTATAATAGCCAACAAACAAATGTTAACTAATTTGAAGGAAGGCCAATATTACGTTTCACTTCAAGAAAGTGGTTATAAAATGTAAACCGAAAACTACAAAGGGGCGACTGAATAAACAAAAGGGGAAACAATTCTTAACAACAATGCAGGTGAAAGAGAGACAGCAACCGCTGATCTTTGTAGAGACCGCCGCTACTGCATCAAAACAAATGTTAGAATTGTCCATTTCAGTGTTTTTGCGTTCCCGTTTGTAACTCTTCGTTTGTGACTGGAAGTCAACGTTCACACTTCGATACTCAGCCGAAGTTAAAGTACTGCCGATACGTTTTACAGACTTTTCAGAAACCCCACAAGCTTCCGCCGTCAGTTTTTGTACTTGTGCAAAGTTGATGTTCTTCTTTGCGTCTTCGTTATATGCAAGATTTCTGAAAAGTTGTAAACGTTTGCAATGATTGCCTTACTTTGTTTTTTAATGTCCGTTCGCCCGGTACGTGCAGTACCATCACTTCCACCTGCTATTGTACCGCACGTAGAACGCTGTTCCTCAATGTCATTCATAATGAATGCAAAATTAAATAATCCGTACACAGTACACAATCGAAAACGCAATGGGCCGCACACGTACAGAGCGCGAAGTGTTGACCGAGCAGCTTAGAAGAAGTGTGGCTACCCTGGAGGGCCAGGGGTGTAGAGGAGGCAAGGGGAAGCTTCGACCTTGACTGGGCAGTTTTCGTGGCGTTCTTCAACAAGAAGGTGCACGAACATTGTTTATGTGAAGATGACAAATCAGAAATATTATCACTGGCTGAGCGTTTAGCATAAGTGAACTCGTATAATTTCTATACTATATCATACATTTTATTATGAACACAAAGGTAATTACTCTCGATTTTTGTCTATCAGAATCACAGCCAATAAGCAGTAGCTAGGAACTCCCCAAGTATTGCTGAGTAAGAGTCTTACATCAATCTTAGTAGGGCACCTGGTAACAAACAACTTCGAGGAAGTAAAGATGAGCATCGACGTGGTATTTACAACAGCAATACTTGGAGGATAAATATTGTGTATTCTGATAGAGGGGGATCAGTTGAGATCAAATCAGAGATCAGTGCATTATAGACACGACTAGAGAGATAGAGTAGTATTTCTACGCACATCAGTCGATAGGGCTGTTGGAGGTTTGGCACTAAGGTTGTGGTGTTATTCTCTACTTATACTTCGACATCAGTAAGAACAAGTCTACGTTCTTTTACAATTCAGCGAGTCTTCGGAGAACATCAGCTTCTAGTTGAAACAGGTATTTTCCTAAACATCATGCCGACACAATCTTAGTGAGACCTAAAGTCCAAATTAGAGTGTATTGTGTGTTCATTTACCATTCTATGCTATCCAGGTAGAACGTCTCGCCTGAGGATTAATCGCCAAGCGAGTATGAATGATGAGGAGTGCTATCGCTACTCAAGGGACATCTGAAGGTCCCAGGTTAAGATCCCTGGGTTCCTAAGGGAACGATACGAATTGTTGGACTAAGTGTGACGTTGCGTTAAAACAGATTTGATTTGCGTCTGTAGCAAGACGAGCAGGGAAAGCTGCACGGACAGTATTAGCCAATTGTCACCATGTGTAAATTCCAAACTGAGGAAAAACAAGGTTTCACGGTCGCCGTGTTGGGGACAAATCAAACGAGGAGTTCTGCAGATAATTGATCAATTTGCGTGCTGCGTGTTTGTGCTGGGTCATCAGATTTCATGGCAACGTATTGTTTACCCTTAATACCTGCCCGCCGTGAATAATTACGAGTCTCTTTCGCGGAGAGAGCGGAAATTTGTGAAACCGAATCCATTTGCAGTTTTGAGTGACTCCGTGCAATGGTCAGTCATATTGTCGATCGTTACATCTCGGTTCTGCTAATCCTCGCCAAATCGAATCGCACATTTCCCCCTTTGAAACAGCAGCAATTATCAGAATAGCTAGGAGTAAACTGACCCGAAGTTGCTTTCAGTTCTCTCGCCATTCCTGTTAATTAACAGTGGAAGTTCAATTTTTTAAAAATTTCTTCCTGTAATTAGCTTATAATTTCAGAAACAAAAACGTGTTTGCTTGTATTAACAATGCAACCAAATTAATAGGATACATTCGGTGCTGATCGTTTTACCAGCTACTCTACTGAGATAAGAATATGTAGTAGGCCTAAATGCCTAGAAAAGAGAGATCTGTATTCATTTGTTATTTGCAGTTTCGAATTAGGAATTATCTTCAAAAATTTTGGGTGGGTCAATTAGAATTATGTATCTTGATGTTTTTTTGTTTTGTTTTTTTCGTACAATTCTTGTCTATGTATAGTTTTTATCTTTGATTCTCAGTAGTATGTTTGTTAAGACTAGAGTTTCGTAGACGAGCTTCTTTGCATAAAGTAAACTTTAGTGATAGCTTCGTTTTATATGCACCTAATCTATAGAGATTAAACAAAGTACTTAGTATTGAAATTAAGTGCTTCTGCGCCTGCGGTATATTTATCTGGTAAACGTGTTCCTGCGTATGTTTTGTTCCGCAAGCGATGAACGGTACGTGTGGTTATAGGTTTTTACGTTCCTCGTTGATTCTCTCTTCTCCGTTAATAAATATGGAAGGTTTAATTGACGTACTGAAATGTACGTCGTTTTCAGTTCCAAGTTCTTCGTATTTTCCTTTGTAACAATGTCAAATACGCACGTTGTTCGTAGGGTCAACTCATTAACTTACTCGGATTTTGTGAAATTGACGACATTCTTGCTTATAAATTCTGCTGATATATATATATATATATATACGAGGCGCATCCAGAAAGTAAGTTTCCCTATTTTTTGCCCGTGAAAGTAAACATAATGAACCGTGTAAATTGCGCATGCGCAGCAGAGCTAAGACGTATCAATCATATGCCAGGCGGACAGATCCAACCCGGCGCCAGTAGTGAGGCAGCAGTGGTCCGAAGTGGAAGCTCGTATTCCTTCTCCCGCCGCATGCCAGTAGCGAGGAAGCAGTGGTCCGAAATGGAAGCTCGTATTCCTTCTCCCGCCGCATGCGAGGTTCGGTCGGTGATAAACTTGCTGAATGCACAAAGCATTGCGCCAATTGACATTCATCGTCAGCTCTGTGAGGTCTATGGGCCGAACATTATGAGTAAGCAGATGGTGCGTCGCTGGTGTCGGCAGTTTTCGGAAGGTCGTCAAAGTGTCCATGATGAAGAGCGCAGTAGGCGTCCGTCCCTCATCACTGATGATCTGGTTGAGCTGGTGCGGCAGCGCATCGTAGAGAACCGTCGCTTCAGGATTACGGAGTTGAGTAGCCTGTTTCCGCAGATACCGCGATCCGTGTTGCATGAGATTGTCACGCAGCGCCTGCTGTTCAAAAAATTGTGTGCCAGGTGGGTGCCGAAAAACCTGAAACCCGAACACAAAATGAAACGTTCAGGAGCAGCACTGACATTCCTGCAACGGTACCATGATAACGGCGATGATTTCCTCGACAGGATCGTCACGGGCGATGAGACGTGGATTTCGCACTTCACCCCGGAAACCAAGCAGCAGTCAATGCATTGGCGGCATAGTGGATCTCCGGTCAAGAAGAAATTCAAACAGACGCTGTCGGTACAGAAAGTGATGTGCACCGTGTTTTGGGACAGGAAGGGCATTTTGCTCATTGACTTCCTCCCCAGAGGTGAAACGGTGAACGCTGACCATTACTGTGAAACACTAAGGAAATTGCGACGTGCCATTCAAAACAAGAGGCGTGGCATGCTTACTGCCGGTGTTGTACTCATCCATGACAATGCTCGTCCACGTACGGCTCGGCGCACAGCAGCTGTTTTGACGGAATTTGGCTGGGAGTTGTTTGATCATCCACCTTACAGTCCTGATCTGGCTCCCAGCGATTTTCACGTTTTCTTGCACCTCAAGAAATTTCTGTCCTCCGGTGAGCGTTTTGGCAACGACGAAGAGCTGAAGACGTCTGTCACACGCTGGTTCCATTCACAGGCGGCAGAGTTCTACGACAGTGGGATCCAAAAGTTGACACCACGATACGACAAGTGTCTCAATTCTGGTGGTTGCTACGTTGAAAAATAGCTGAACCTTTGCTGTACTTGTTGCCAATAAATGGTTTCCTGAAACTGTGTTGTTGTTTTTTTTTTAAAAAAAATAGGGAAACTTACTTTCTGGATGCGCCGTATATATACATGGTGGACCATTTAGGTTGATAATTCGAAATATCTCACGAACGAAGCGTTTTCGATAGAAATGTTTCAAATAAAAGTTGTTTGACTTTATTGAGAGAAAGGGAATGTCATTATACCGTGCGTCCATTTCGATCTGCAGCCGAGAGATCGGGAGAAACGTGGCGGGCGGCGCTGACGGAGGTGCCGACATTTGCGGCCTGTAATGCCCGCATATTTTTATGGACATATGCAGACATTTATATAAATATTGCAAAACTAGCACTAACCTGTGTTATAAGAGTTGTTCAAAGTGATGTCCACCTACATTCACACATTCCTGGCATAGTTTGATGAAATTTTGATTCACACGCAAAAGTTCTTCTTCCGTAATTCTTCCTAGTTCTGCTCTTATATTGTCTTTTAGTTCGTCGATGCTATGAGGGTTATTTCGGTAGACTCTATTTTTCAAGGTTCCCCACTAATAATAGTCACATACGGTAAGATCTGGCGAACGTGAAGGCCGTAAACCTCTTGAAATTATTCTGTCATCAAACACCTACCTTATAGCGTCCAAAGAATCAGCGGCGGTATGGGCTGTGGCCGAATCTTGTTGAAAATACCCATATTGTCTCTCATTATCTGATAACAACTGAAAAAACGGCGCGAGTATTTGTGTGCGGTACCTCTCTGAATTTATTGTGTCTTCAAAAAATATAGGCCCTATTATTCTTTTGGCACTTACAGCACACCACACACCAATTTTTGCATCGTGTAACGGAACTTCGTGTATTATTCGGGGATTTTCAGTGCTCCAGTATCTATTGTTCTGTGAACAAACATGACCACGCAAGTGAAACCATGCCTCATCCGAAAAAAATATTAACTGTGGATCAACAATACCATCTACAATATTCTGCAAAACCCAATTACAGAAATTTACTCTACTTATGGTGTCAGGGGGCCGTAATTCTTGCACTATAGAAACTCTGTACGGTTTTAATTTTAGTAGCTTAGTGGCTGTATGTGCTGATGATTTTGACACGCCCATCTCCTGTGAAACACGGCGTAGAGGTTTGTTTGGAGAACGTTCTAACGCTGCACCAATTTCATCGAGTTTTGCTTCGGTTAGAATCCGTCGTTTTTGCTTAGGTGTTTTAAAATTTAACGATCCAGTTTCTCGTAATTTAAGGACAAGACGTCTAACCGTATTTCTATGTGGAGGTGAATCGCCTGGGAATTTCTGTACAAATTGCCTACACACGTCTCGACACGAGTCTGTTTTCACGTAAGTGTCATACATAAAAATTCTTTGTTCTAACGTGAACCTTGCGGCTGGCATTCCAATCGTCTGACTGACACAACACACATACACACTGCAATAACACAAACAAGTAACGGCAAGTAACCAAGAATAACACTCTTACGCACAGTACGAAATTAACACGCTCTTGGTTTACATCTGCCTGCCACTATATTCACAGCTCTGTAGTCGCGAAGGAACAAAAAACTTGAGCTAGGAGATTTCGGATTGCAAGGAAGCTCACGAACACCATTAGCTTTTAACGGTTCGTCTGCAGCGTAATCTTGATACAGTGTTGCACATTCGAAACCTCCAAACGATCCCCATCGACACAAAACTCTTTCAAAGATATAAACTTAAGCAGGACGTTACTGGTCAAAACTATGATTAAAATGTTTTACAGAGTATTATCTGTGGCTCTTAATATAATTTCTAAAGCGTATTTATTTGTGTATATAAGGGTGGAACTTGGAAGAATTACAGAAGAACTTTTGCGTGTTATAACACAGGTTAGTGCTCGTTTTGCAAGATGTCCACAAAAATAAGCGGGCATTACAGGCCTCAAATGTCGGCATCTCCGTCAGCGCCGCCCGCCACGTTTCTCCCGATCTCTCGGCTGCAGATCGAAATGGACGCACTGTATATGTTTACTAGAGCGACCGCAAAGAAAAGAACCTTCTGTCAAAATCGCACCTTCCCCTCCATCGGTTCAACTCTTGCCATAAGGAAGCACTCTCTCCCCCCCGTTTTCCACGCGGGAGTACGATGCTCAGGAGTCGCGGATCTGCGCAGGCTCTTTTGCCTGTGGTTCCACTATAGTAGGGGGGCATTTTCAGTCATTCAAAGCCCACTCGTTTTTTTAAAAAAATTGAAACCTATTTTTTTTGTTTAATATTTTTATTCCTCTTACAAAAATAAAGAACTTTTGTTGAAACCGTTTTTCTATTCAGCGCGTAGTTTCACATTATATTTGACAAGTAAAAAGTGAAAACAGACCTTTGACCGACACAGCGAAGCCGTTTTCGATATTTTCTCTCTAGAATAGCCGCTTTTGAGTTTCTGAAAAATTACTTACGGTTAGGATTGATTCCTTCTACAATATTCACGCTAAGCTTCAGCTTAAGAAAACCACGCGAAAATTCATGAATTCTGTAGAAGCAGATGTAATTTTTCAGATGTTAGAATATCATAGCAGTTTTTCGAAAGGAGAGGAATGTTCGTTGGCGTCGGGCAAAGGCCCAGCCAACCCTTAACTCGTATAATTGTAAAATACCACCAGCATTCCCTATTTCGGTTTTCGTGCTTGCTTCAGACGTACACGCGCAGCGAAACATCCTGGAATTGCAATTTTTATATCGGAACCGCAACTTTCCTTTCTTATCCTACCAGTGTTGGCGGAATTAGAATTGACCGGTTGGCTGCGCGGCGATTAGCAGACCGGACCGCTGATAATATGCGGACATCGATTCTGGAGTTTGTCCAGAAAGCAAATCTGGGGGAAATTTGGGATGATCGTATTTATCCCTCCACCGTTGTCTACCTTTATCGGATTGTCGCGGCCAATTCCTGTTTGAATTGCTCGCGTTCCTTTCCGAATGCAAAGCGCCGTATTATCAATTAGCCGCGCGCTTCGTTACCTGCGACCGCGGGGCTCGCTTTACTACGCAAATACCGAAGCTCTCTGCGAGCGCCGTGACTCTTGCAGTCAGAGGCAGCTGTTCGTGCGGGTTCCAGCTTTTGTTCCAAACTGGAATAATATTTATCCTCGTCGGAGTGTGTTCCGGCCGAGGCAACGGTGTTTGGAACGTTGGTGATGCCGCCTGTCGTTTTTAAGTCGGCTCAGATTTGAAATGATTTTTTGATACAGAATTACCAGCTCTTATGCTCCGAGATTGTAAATACGCATTTAATTTTAACGACGCTATCCGAACTACTATGTACGGCGACAAAAAAATCGAACACTGGATCCCGTGATTACAATGCCACAAAGTTAACCACCGCCGAGGAGGTCCAAAGCCATATGGGGACATAAAACACAACAGTTAGGTGTACTCCAATCGGATTCATACCGCCGGTACCCTCCCGGTGTCATAGAAGTAACGCGGTCACCTTGCAATCAGGGGGGTCACGGATTCAATCCCTGGTGGAGGAAGGTCGCCTAGTGGTTCGGATCCCACTTTGATACCGTAAACCAGACTCCTAAAGTTATTTTCACCGCGTTGAAATAACAACTCTCGCCAGGCTGCGAAAGGTGCTGCAGGGCCCGAATTCCTTCATTCCCAAAGTTTCTGCTACTTTCGATCTGCAATTTGCCGTTTTCCTCGCTCCTCCGTAGGTCTTGACTGGCATTGTTCAATGTAGTCCCCTCCTCCCGTCTCGGGCGTTCGGTTCGATATTAGCTGTCGGGAGATCGCAAACGGTGTCTTAGCGAGCCGTCAGGACTCGCGGGACGAGGCGAAAATTTGAGCGCTCTGACAACCGGGTCGTGAAACTTGGTTCGGAAGTTTGGTCGCGCTCGTGACGCGAGATCGGAGTTGGGGCCTCCTCCGCTTCGAGAACTGCTGTCGTTAAACGCCGAGAGCTCCCGAAGGGCAGAAGCTGAAGCGTCCTATTAGGTAAATAACTGCTCCGGTTACTATTTGCGTCTTCGCGGAAAACTCCTCGTCGCAGTCCAAAATTCTGATTTTCTGATTTGCATGAAGAGAATGGGAGGGAGGGACTAATCCTTTGACTACGTTCGCGAAGTTTTCCCGAAGCCTGTTCCTGCCCTACTTCGTCTGCATATTTCTTCAGCCTCGTTTTACGGCGTCTTTAGCGTGTTGCGCTATTGAATTTACACGGTCGTTCAATGAAGAACCAACGATTTCCGTGCCGGGTGAAAGAGGCTTGTGTACTCGATTCACAGCTTGGGAGTTGCTGCCTCTGCGTAAAACCGAGTCTACGGTGGGAACATCCTTCGTCAACTTCAGCAGTTATACGTAGCCCTACTGTTGAGACTGCAGATACATTCAATGCCTCTATGTGCTTAACCAAACTTTGCCCAAACGTCCTTTCATTGTGAAATAAAATGTTGCCACTGCTAGGGAAGTGGGTGACTGTGACTGTAAGAGATAGAAGGCTAATGTTGCCACTGCTAGGGAAGTGGGTGACTGTGACTGTAAGAGATAGGAAGAGCCTTCGAGAACCAGGGTTGTTAAAGGTCCAGAAATTTTAAATAAATTCAATTCCGGTCCAGGAGCGAAAATCAGCAAGCGTAAATGTGTTCTGGACCGTAGAGAACCTTTTTATCTGTAAATTATTTCAATTCGGTTCAAGAATATTTTTTTTCGGATCAGCTTAAATACGTTCCTGGAACCTTTTTTCCGGATCAATTTAAATACGGTCCAGGAACCTTTTTTCCGGATCAATTTAAATTCGGTCAAGGAACCTTTTTTCCTGATCAATTTAAATTCTATGAAGCAACCTTTTTTTTTGCGGATCAATTTAAATTCGGTCAAGGAAACTTTTTTTCCGGATCAAGTTAAATTCGGTCAAGAAACCCTTCTTCCGAATCAATTTAAATTCGGTACAGGAACCTTTTTCCGGATCAATTTAAATACGGTCCAGGAACCTTTTTTCCGGATCAATTTAAAGGTCCAGGAACCTTTTTTCCGGATCAATTTAAAGGTCCAGGAACCTTTTTTTCGGATCAATTTAAATACGGTCCAGGAACCTTTTTTCCGGATCAATTTAAATACGATCCAGGAACCCGTGCTAATCTAGTACGGTGGAGTCTCAGATGATTGTGTAATAAATAAAGTTTTAATCTTGTAATTTGTTTCAAGTTGTTTTATCCCACGTAGAAGTATAGTCACCGGCAATAAGAAAGGGACACCTAGATCATGAAATTCTCCCTTCCCTGCAAAGCATTGTGTGTGTTGCCTAACTCTACGACGGTGGTAGAAGTTTTCGTTGAAAATTTACTATTAAAATCTACTTACCGTCGTAGAGTTAGGCAACACACATAACGCCGTGCAGCGAAGCGAGCATTTGAGGATATAGGTGTCTCATTTTTATTGCCGGCGACTGTACCCTGCGATGGGTAGGTTTTTGAGTTTTGGTCAGGACATTGGTGATCCATTGCGTTCCTTCTTTCATTATTTCCATCTGATCAATATTCATCGTCATCGTTGCAAAGAGGCTGCAACTTAAATAACATTCAAAAGAGTTGACATTGTGCTCTAAATTTAATTGGAACTGACGGAGGAGTTTCACATCGGTCATCTGTTACGCAGTGTTTCAAAAGTGGCATAATCCTAACTCATCGCGAACAACATCAAACTAGAAGAGCTGTTTACAGTGTACAGTCCATAGAGAATTCTAGAAAAGTGATATGGGTGTGGGGGGGGGGGCTTTTCAGAATGTATGTTGTGGGAGAGAAAAAGTTGATCAGTTGTGGCAAGGTCATAATTCGGAATTTTAGGACGTCATGTTAATCTGTAATTTTCTACCGATGGGTGTCGTGTGCATCATTTGATAGGTTTGAGAGTCAAGATTTTAAGGTTTTAGTTAAAAAAAATATGTAACATTTTTGCGGCTTGTAACCTTAGTTGGGATCATTTGCAGTTCAAAATTTAGATTCAGGTATAACGTGTGCCCAAGTTGGTCATATTACAATCTGTCATAATTTTTCCAAATTTTATTTTCGACTTAAATTTTTGTTGCGGTGATGCGGAACTTGGAATTAGTTTAAAAGTCATATTTCAAGGGAAAGCCATGATCGAGATTGAAAGAAAATCACTCTGACTTGAGGCATTAATTAATTTCTAGAATTTGCTTAATCGAGTAATTTGGCAAGTGAACATATTTAAAACATCAAAATGCATTTTTAAATTTGTATTTTACGTAGCTTCTCTGCCACTTTTTGGCTTATCGCGACAAGGAGAATGAGTGATGATTACATGAACATTTGTAAATTGATAATGAAATACGCAAACTGACAGCATATATTGCGCATCATATATTTTAAATTTCATAACTCCTCGCTTCCTTGGAAAGCCGGAAGGTCATTTCAGATAGAATTTGTCCGATAAATCTAAAGGACAGTACATGTTATAATCTGTCATGTAAACCACAACACACTAATGTTTGTAACCTTTAATCTATTCGATACCATGGAGTGCAGATTTCGCCAGCCTCGACGGTAATGACAATTGCGAATTACCCCCCCCCCCCTCTCTGCTCCTTCTACAAGCCACAATTTCATTCTCTTCCCGCACGAACATTGCGACCGGAACTAAAATAAACCAGCGGTTATGCTTTGCCTACTTAAATCACATGATATTCACAATTAGAAGCAACTGTTTCCCTCCCCCCACCCCAGGCCACTGAATATTTTTTTGAAATAGGTGTAATAAGGCTCTGAGAAATTTTTCCGAAATTGCCAACGTCTGGCAAGATATTTGCTGAGAATTAACAGACTGTAACGTGTGTTATACAGCGTGTTCCACTTAGGCGGATAGAGAAATAATTTATAATTTGAAGTGTAAATAATGGTTTATTGAGACGCCTTTTTAAATACCTTGATGTAGAAACTCTTCTAGTTTAGGAAAATGGTCAATCCAACTCGATGTGTGCGCCTTGAGTTGTCCTGCAGACATCTAAACGTTCACATTCTTACTGCCGCGTCGCGTGTCTGTTGCTCTACTGAATAGTGCCAGGCGTGTTCCTGCATTACACATTGGCGGCCATGCGCAAGTACGTGTATTCACTATTGGTGTATAAACTCGGAAGATTTCTGTATCTTGTAAACTGAAAATCCTAACAATATCTTCCTCCATTTGTAAACAGTGAGCATTTATTTCTCGATCCCTCTAAGCGGAAGACGCTGTATATTCTCTTACGATTGTGTACCTTAAACCGAAAGAGCATGTGGCAGAGTGATTAGCATATATTTCATTTATCCACATAATCGCTATTAACCTAACAGAAGAATAAAGAATTAAGCTTGTTAACCATTTATGTATTATTCCACTATAGTGGGACCACAGGCAAAAGGACCTGCGCAGAACCGCGTGTCTTTTGCGTCGTAGTCGCGCGTGAAGGAGAAGGGCAGAGTGGAGCACGCTTGCTTGTGACCCGAGTTGACGGATGGAGGGGAAGATGCGCGAAGACTTTTGCCCAAAGGTTCTTTCGTTTGTGGTCTTTGCATACATAGCCTACTACTGCACCGAGGTGGAATACGCAAATATGATCATATATCGCTAAGTTTTGTAGAGAATTTCGTACATTTTATCTCCTGCCCATATTGCAACAAATGAATTGGAACCACGGTGGTGTGGTCGGCAGGGCGTCTTGACTATCACTCGGGAAGCCCAGGTGCAATTCCCGCTATGTTCGATCTTTGGTGGGAATTTTCGCGGGGGGCAGCGTCCCTGAATCAAGCGGCAATTCACCAGCCAACAATCAGCGGGTGGAAACGAGTGTTGATCACATCATCTTGATCGTGGCCTAGATCACGAACGTGTTGGGGACCCTACCTCCATACTGCGTATGTGCCTCCATTGCACGGTGCAAAGCAATGCACCTTGTCCGTTTTGCTTGAGTTTTAAGTCCACTTTATGCACAAATGGGCTCATCGGGGCTGGACAAACAGTTTGCTGTGTGGTTACAACTACTCCATCGGGGAGGCCAAGATTGTTGTCTGTGAATTGCCTCTACTAATAATTTGTTCAGCTTTCTTGAATGTTTTTGTACTTCCAGTACAAAGCATTATACTCTTTTTGCTATCCTCTTGAGCTCCTCGGGAACCATCGTGAATGTCACGTGATCCCTCCCACATACAAATTCCACGTCACCACTGGATTCCGCTTATGCAACCTCAGGAACTAGATCGAAATCCTCGGGCACGGCACATCAAAGGCATTCCTTAGCCGACTTCATTTACACTTTCAGAGAATGGTCGGCCGTCGGACGAATTTCGTCGGTTGTGGGAAAGCTGTGCTAGGCCCTTTGTGCTTGGTGGCCCACGTGAAAGGAAGCAGCGCCCCCCGTAATCTATTGGTTTTTGAGCATTGCCTTGTATTGGTATTTTGGTTTTCTTAAGTGCTCAACTGAGTTTGCCTAAAAAACTTTACCCTCCAATGTTATTTCCCTGCTCACTTCGTATTTCCCCTCTATTTTGTATTTCTTTGTTTCCCGTGCCGTCATTTTTACATAAGGCGGACTCAGAGACGCGTTTATATTATGTTCTTACTTTATTCATATCTCCATTTGCTACTGTCTTCTGCCAGTGACTTAATTTCTCTATGCTTCTGGCAATTCTCATTTTCAGCGATTTCCTTGATATATTACAACTATTCTTGCTTCAGTTAACATTTCTATTTTTTCCTTCACGTTTTTATGGTATTTTTTGCCTGTCCTATTCTACTTGTTCTTTACCATCAATCATTCGTGATTACAGACAGCAAAATTCTTCGAGCTTCATAGATTCTATTCTCCGCTGTCGTTATATTTGTTCTCATGGGCCAAGGCTACCTGCAGTATACCATGATATTTGTTTTCTTCACATTTATTATTGTCATTGTAGCCACACTCTGGAGGAGGGATTTAAATTCCGTGTATCACTTTGCCAACGACCAAGCGGGGTGCGACTCTTGGCGATTAACGCGACTTTCTGATGTACCTGTTCACGAGACTATGTGCATCAATATAGCCTACTGTTCTAAATCTTAAGAATTGTTGTAGAACTTTTATTTTGACATTGTTCCTGATCTTGTTACTGAAAAATTGCATTCCACCATGAATTCAAGACGCGTCGCAATTTTTTGTTGTTTTTCTACTGCGAAAGTAAATACCTTGGGTAGAAATAAAAAAAAAAAAAGATTTCTTCAAACATTTAGATATAGGCGGGGGAGGAAGCAAGCTTCGGACGAGTGGGAACTTGGGGACTTTGGTATACATGCTTAATACAATGTGAACCATTTACCATAAAAATCAGCTGGTTTCTAATTTGCGGGCCAGTCTCTTCCAGTGACGACTAACAAATTCACCTGACACTGCATGACTTACCTTCCCGCGGGGATGATGTCCTGAATGGGATCGAAGGTCTGGCGCTACACCGTACAATGAACATTCAACTACAGAAGGTTGTTCGCTTTATATCCGACCATTTTTGACGGGTACTCACCTTAAGAGATACCGCGCCACCACCACCAATCATGTTCTATTGGACCCCCAGCATTGTGGACTATCGCCCGGCATCGCAGTTTCCATTGCGGCAAGCTCCGGCGCAGGACAGGCATGGGAATTCTGTCCCACTCCTCCCTGCAAGCTTTCCATAGACCATCCAGGGTGCGCGAGCGGCGATGTTGAAGACGTCGTTTCAACAGTCCAAATGCCCAAAAATCCATTGGACTGGCATCTGTGCTTTTCACAGGAATGTCTTCAAACGGAATGACACGAATTCCTAATTCCTCTGCCATTTCCTGATTAAAACGTAGTGATGTTCTGGCGGTATGACTTGAAGCCTTGTCCATATGGATCATCACCTGGTTTGCATCCATTCCATACAATTGTGGGATCTCTCTCCGATAGATAGGTGATATAATGGAGTCTTGGAAGTATCTGGCATTCACCTTCACGTTTTTGTCCACCTTGCGTATCATCAACTTACCCTCATATCCGAATCCCGTCACAACCAAAAAGCCACGAGGGAAACTTTCCCTGCACTGACGAACAAAGTTGCTGCGCCCCTTGCCGTCAATGTCACGGTATGTGACACTTTGCTTCCAGCCCTTCTCATGGTGGTCTTCGTGGGTGAATGTGTCGCAAGGAGAGCCTGTTGTGTGTAACGGGCCACAATAGCTTTCGCAGTAGTCACCCCGAGTGTTTCACAGTGCGTACGTATGAAAACTTAGCATGGAAAAAAGCCATTACGTAACCCTCCCAATACCGGTTGATTTTCGGCGCCATTTGATAACATTCACTACCAACACTCGCGCACCTACAAGGTCAGACACAACACTACTCCCGCCAGCAGACCCATAGTTCCAGCATGATAAGCCAGGTGGCAGCACCGAATCGAAAATGGTCGGATATAAAGCGAACAACCTCTGTATATGATATCAAAAGCAACACTAAAATGTTCTGTCATTTTTTGTACGACATAAAATAAATGATTATGGTATGGATGGGAAACAAGAAATTAAATTACATCCCCATGCTTCAACTCTAATACTGACACATGGTTACTTTTTTTATGGTTAGAAATCCGTTGCTGTTTTGTTATACTAGTTCTAATTTGACGCGGTTATAAATAACTCCCGCGAAATTCCACCTCGACAAATGCAAGTGCAAACCAGTCAATCAAAATAATATAATAAGCGGGATTACTTTCCAACTTCACCACTTTACTTTTTGACCTCCAAAGTTTCAAATACCGGATTTACATGCGCCGAGTGAAGAGTGCGGATTTATGGGAGCTGGGGCTAAAACAGCAGCCCGCAAACGAGTTGGACCGCCGACGCGCTAATACGTATTATCTCAACCAGCTCTCTACGTGGGAGGTGTTCCAAACTAGTTTTACCCCCTCCACGCGCACTTTTTTTCGTAACTTGACACTGTCACGCAGAGGCAGAAATGTGACTGGTTCCCACAATCAAGCTTACCCTGGGAATTCGGTTTGTCGCCCTTAAAAAGGATCATCCATGTAACACACACTAGGTGCTAGGTAATCAAATTGCAAGTGCTTTACACTAATGGAAGTCAGGATTGTGCAAAGTAGATATGTGAATCTTCCATCTGTTTTTAAAATAATGGTAGTATAATCTAAGACAATATCATTTCATTTTGGTTACTTCATTGTTCTACCTCTTGTGTTAATCGCGACGTTGAGGTTGAGTTATAAAGTGACGAAATAGATTATGCGGCCAATACGGTGACATACATATTAGCTAATCCGGTCCCTGGCCATAAGACCCGCAGAAATTTTGAGCTGAACGAGTTTTATCTTTGGATCCTGTTAGGGCATGCCTAAAGAAAGGGAAAAAATCTTGGGTAGACATCTGGCATACCGGGCCCAAGTTTTATAGGGGCCCATAAATTCAAGATGGCTGCCGCTTCACCACGCACCAACAAGAGAAATCGATCATAACTCCTTTAAGATTGGTTTTTGACAATCTTGCATAGAGACATATTTTGTTCAGAATTGAAAACGGAATACAATATTTTCTTACAGTTCTTTTTTCATATCTTGCACTGTTATGGAGATAGGTACATCCAGTGAAAGAATTCCGTACCCTTTTCTGCAAGGATTCTAAGCAATATTTTACACTTTACTTGACATTCCGGCATATAAAGGGCAAATAATTACTGCATGTATGTTTCTATGGGGTGTGACAAGGCTGTGTAGCTGTTGGGGATGATCACGCCCCATAGAAACATATTTTTCTTGTTAAGGAAGCCATCTTCAATTTTCTTATTTTTGGACTTTTTGTCTTCACACTAAAAACAATTGTTAATTCATGTAAAGTTTTGATTAATTTGCACTATGTTTTGTGCAGTTCTAAGACTTCATCAATAACACATTTTTTTTCATATCTTCGTCATGCACAACTTTTGAACACTACTGTAGTTACAAAAATTATAATGATATATTTTCACTTGCTATTCATTAACAAATAATACCTCTGGAAAAATCTAATAAACGAACTCTAAATCAAGATATGGACAGTATTTTATGCTCAGAACCTCCGTGGCCGCCATCTTAAATTCCCGACGCCATGCACCTTCTCTTGACACATTGTCCAGCAAAACACCTAGTCTTATACTTATGATTGCATGCCTCAAAATGAAGGCATCCTCCATTTCATACACATGTCTTCCCTTCATTCAAAAACCCAACGAACCTATAAGTGGTCATAATGACTTCTGAAGGAAATAAGTAGACATGGTCGATTTTCTTTGTTAATGTCTTCAGAGGCAACTATTTTTGATGTATGTCACACAGGACATGCGCCACAATAGTAGGCATCAACAAAGTATCTCATGCAGTAATTATTTGCCCTTTATATGCCGGAATGTCAAGTAAAGTGTAAAATATTGCTTAGAATCCTTGCAGAAAAGGGTACGGAATTTTTTCACTGGATGTATCTCCATAACAGTGCAAGATATGAAAAAAGAACTAAGAATATTTTATGTTCCGTTTTCAATTCTGAACAAAATATGTCTCTATGCAAAATTGTCAAAAAACAATTTTCAAGGAGTTATGATCGATTTCTTTTGTTGGTGCGTGGTGAAGCGGCAGCCATCTTGAATTTATGGGCCCCTAGAAAACTTGGGCCCGGTATGCCAAATGTCTACCCAAGATTTTTTCCTGTCTGTAGCCATGGCCTATCAGGATCAAAAGAGAAAACTCGTCCACCTCAAAATTTCTGCGGGTCTTATAGCCAGGGACCGGATAACATGCCTTGTACAGGAATCAAACCTGGAGACCATGGATTCTTATCGAGTTACGCCAACTGCTTCGCCCCGGTGGCTGGAATGACCTTTCCTTTATCATCACCTTTAAGTTTTCTTATTTTTGAGCATATCACGCTACGAAGCCAGGGGTCCCTGGTTTGAATCCCGGCCTAGGCATGGATGTTTGTGAGTGTCTATTCATCAATTCATCATCCCCATCTTTGCAAATTAGCCAAAAGTGGCACAAAAAGCTAAGTAAAGTAAAGCAAATCAATCAATCTATCTATCTTATTTTTGATGCATTACATATTATATTGTCTGTAATCAGTGTCTTCTTTCTTTATTAATGTTCAATATTTAATATTTATTTATTTATTAAATAAATGATGCCACAGAACATTGTACTATTAAGGCATACATACAGTTTGTGCATTACTTACATTTGTGCTTTTATATTGAAAAGCTTCGTAATTCCCAATTAGTATTTTAGAAATTCTTCCGCGAAGATTAGCTCTTATGTTATGAACGTACCTTTTTCGATGAAAGATATCGGCTATAGCGATCCAAGAAATTTTTATTGCAATACATTTCTTGGCGTAACAGGACTCTTCTAAGATATGTTGACGAATGGTTGTTTGTACTTCTGTTTTCTTCCACAACTCGACTCCTCCTCCCCCCTCCATAATTTCATCTAAGCTCGATTCTGTTTGGAAAAGGACAACCCTTGCGGAAAGGAATTAAGATTCATTACCTGGATTCATTGCATCGTTTCGAAGGAATATTCCTCGTTATTTTCTTCCATCTCGGAATATTGTTAATTGAAGAAGAAAAGTATTCTTCCTATTTCGGGGAATGCATCGTCAGTCATCCTTTTGGATATTTCTCATAATTGGTAGAATTCCAAGCGCGTGCTTGAGCTAAATCACCACCGTAATTTCCCACTTGATGCAGTGTGCCAACTCAACTTCTGCTGGATATCTACAGTTGTTGGGCCTCCAAGATAGTTTAGTGCCTTATAATGTTGCCCTGTAATTAAGAGGTTCCTGGGATGGGTCTCGGTGGACAGTGCACAGTAGCTTCTTTCTCACTTTAAACTGTAGGTCCAGTGCCAATTAGCCTATCTGAGCATAAAAGTAGACTTAAAAGCGAGAACAAGGAGTGGAGTATAGTTTATTTGTTTATTAACACCCCAAGTTTTGTGCGGGTCCAGAATAAACTAACAAAACTAACACACATCGAAAAGAAGATTATATGAGATAAACAAAATGGCCAAAAGTCAACGAACCAGGCGAAGGCCACTAAAGAAACCAACCAACTTAACCAGCTAGGAACCAGAAACTTTGCCAGGCGAGTTCGTGAACCCCACACTCAAAGGACTCTGGCATTGAGTTGTGCAAAAAGTGGATTGAATTTAGGGTCCATAATTAACGGGAAATATGGGAAACAAAAGAATGAGGAAACCAACCTCAGGACTGATCACTTAAGAAGAAGAAAAGAAGGTGATTGCTTCTTATTAAGGACAATGAATAAACACGTGACAACACTTAGGAAAAACTAAGTTCTTACATACGCTGTCAAAAACTAAAATGTCTATGTATTTTTATTTGTTTGTGCATGTGTGAAGTGAAGTAAAGTTCGTCGCCCACTGTAGCGCTCGAATCTCCATGTGAAACGTTCCATGCGTCTTTCGTGGAGTGTTCACCCATCTAGCGCACCGAACTACCGCGTGTTGGAAAATGAAAGCATTTGCCTTTTGTTTGTAGAAAAAAAAAGTCAAACACAGATATTTCTGCCGTGCGATGCGCGACACAACTCAAGAAGCAGTGTTGCTAATGGAGCAGATAGAAAAATCGCTGGAGTGCGCCGATACACAGCTGTTACGTACAACAAGAAAATTGGAGAATTTAGGTCTATCTAACGTTGAGTTTTAAAGGTCATGCATTATACCAGGACTAAATTCATTAGCACAACAAACATCGCATTGTTTTTAAAATAATGCAGCGCCTTCTTTCTATTCTTTAACCTTGCTGAACGCGTAACTCTATCTTACTCTACGATAACCTTAATAATTATATACAAAAAATAAATAACATTAGATTCTGTTAAGCAAAATTATTTGAGGGGCTCTGCCCCACATCATTAACATTGGGGGGGGGGACCTCGAGCCCACCCAAGCCCCATGGAGTCGGCACTTATGATTAGTTCTCAAAGCAGTGGTAGTGTCGGTCGTGTATTATCTGTCGTTGCAGTTCCGTACCAGTGTAGACGATTCTTACGTGAAAACCTCACACAGAAGTGTGAGGAGGCGATATTTAAGTCAACTTTCTCAAATGGAGTGAAAAAATGTGTGGCAGTACAAGGAAGACATTTCCAACAACTTCTGCTGTGACACAGGTACGTGATTACTTGTACTGGAAGGACTCGGGTGTAAAACATGGTGACATTTTGGTCATTTTTGAGTTACAAAGTGAAATTGGTAAACACAACACGAAAACAATTTATCTACAGTGTCCTTTTTTCTTAATGAACTCAGAAATGACCAAAATGTCACTTACCGTGTTTTACTCCCGAGCCCTTCAATTGTTAAATATTTTAATTAAAATAAATCTATGAGCTTCAGTTGAGGGGTTGCGCGCGCCAGGTTTCGCCGGAGGGTGGCATGATTCCGGTGGACATAGACATGCGTTCGATCGACACTGCCCAAGTGAAGGCAGTGCTTTTACAAGGGACTGCCGGAACTCCACGAAGACATCCAGAATTACACGGAGCGCAGTCGGGGGCGCGGGGGAAAAAATTCTCTATAAAACGCAGGACAATTCACTTAGAAATCCCAACACCTGTACCGCCCTTTTCAGAACGGTGCATTGTAGTGGACGTTGCACCATTCGATTTCGCACGATGCAGACAACGGGAATTTTCTTATGGGAGGCTAGGGGCGGTTCGGGGCACCTTAGAACTTCACGAGTTAAGTTTGTCTTGGTGAGGAAGCTTGGAACTGATGACTAGAGACTTGAATTTGTTGGTTCCAGCTGAGATGCATTGTCAAAGAGCCCAGAAAAAAGTTCATCTATAGCTCGGGGGCGTCCCTCACCTGCCAACAAACGCTTTGACTAGCTCGATACAAGTCCTTTCCCTTTGTCCAAGACCGGCCGTACCTGGAAATCTGTTCTTCAGATTGGATGTGGCTGTACTTGTAATATGTAATCGCTTGGAGAGAGACTGAATCAAAGCAGCCAAGACTCAAAGCACCTCTGTGTGAGAGAGCCACGTCTCGGTTTGCTTCATTTGCTTGCTTTGAAGCACTTGTTAGCGTCGAAGGAAATATCGATCACGAAATCGAAACGAGATCTCTCGCCGGTGATAATTAGTTCTCGTTCCAGTGGGCCATCTCGAAGGATAATCTTAGGATTTGAAATTGTTTCCGTATTCGAAATACACGTACGTCATATGCGGTAAACGAAATGTGTGTGACGAAGAAACACTCATTATTAGTAGAGGTTTGGTTCATATCGTTCAGTCCGTCTCTAGCCAAAGTGTGCATTCCTTATGTGGAATACTGTACTGCTTTTCTGACATGTGATACTGTAGCAATAGTGATAGTACAATACAAGATTTTATATATATATATATATATATATATACAGGGTGGCGACAGACCTGGAAAACCTGAAAAACCGGGAAAAGTCAGGGAATTTGAGGTGTCAAAAAAAGTCAGGGAAATGTCAGGGAATTTCGTCTTTATTGATTTTTTTTTCTTTATTTAAAGATATCGTTATGGAACTGCACGGGAACAGGAAATCTCGTTCGTAAGTTTCGGCCTCAACTTTTAGGCCCCTTTTATGCACAACACAGCCACGGCGCCAGAAACCAGTGATGGCAGGAGGAGAGAGAGAGAGAGAGAGAGAGAGAGCGAGAGAGAGAGAGAGAGAAATTTCTCTCTCCCGGGATTCTCGGCGGGAATTTTAAATTCGAACACTCTTTGGAGGAAAATTGTTATAACTATGGCACTATGCGAGCAATCTACTTCGGATAACTTTTGTTTTACAGCTAAAACATCAGCGCATGCAACCGTGTACAATTCTGAACATCGGACCGAGGAGGAGGGGCTTGGGGGGAGGGGACACGTCCCCAAATTTCAATGGAAAAAACATAAAAATCTGGTGTTTGCCCCCTCTTCTCCCGCTATTTTGGGGAGAAGGCGCAAACTTTAGTATTCTTTTCAAAGAATGGACATTTCTAAAGAGAATGGAAGATGTTTCATGTTTTCTTGGGTGCCATACAAGTTGAATAATAAGCCAAAAAGGGTTTTTTTTTTTTACGTAAAATAGGTAATTTGCATTTTCGGAGGAAATTTTTTATAACTCGGGCACTATGGGAGCAATCTACTTCGGATAAGTTTTGTTTTGCAGTTAAAACATCAGAGCATGCAACGGTGTACAATTCATAATGCCTAACCGAGAAAGGGGGGTTTGGGGGTCACGACTCCCGAATTTCAATGGAAAAAGCATAAAAATCTGGAGTTTGCCCCCTCTTCTCATACTATTTTGGGGAGAGGGCGCGAACTTTAGTATTATTTTCAAAGAATGGACATTTCTCAAGAGAACGTAACATGTTTCATGTTTTTGGGTGCCATACAACTTGAATAATAAGCCAAAATGTAATTTTTTTTACGAAAAATAGGTAATTTGCATTTTTGGAGGTAAATTGTCATAACTCGGGCACTATGGGAGCAATCTACTTAGGATAAGTTTTGTTTATCAGCTAGAACATCAGAGCATGCAACCGTGTACAATTCAGAACGCCGAACCGAGGAAGGGGGCTTGAAGGGAAATGACCCGCGAATTTCAATGAAACAAAACATAATAATCTGGAGTTTGCTCCCTCTTCCCCCGCTATTTTGGGGAGAAGGCGCAAACCTTCGTATTTTCTTCAAAGAATGGACGTTTACAAAGAGAATGAAACATGTTTCATGTTTTCTTGGGTACCATGCAAGTTTAATAATAAGCCAAAATTCGAAACTCTGTTTTTGACGAAAAATAGGTAATTTGCATATTGCTCTGAAAATTGTTATAACTCTGGCACTATGGTAGCAATCTACTTAGGATAAGTTTTGTTTTGTAGCTAAAACATCATAGCTTGCAACCGTGTACAATTCAGAACGCCGAACCGAGGAAGGGGGACGGGGTGGGTGGCGTAAACCCCGAATTTCAATGACAAAAAAAATCTGGAGTTTGCCCCCTCTTCTCCCGCTATTTGGGAAGAAGGCGCAAACTTTAGTATTATTTTCAAAGAATGGACATTTCTCAAGAGAATGAAACATGTTTCATGTTTCTTGGGTGCCATACAAGATGAATAATAAGCCAAAATTTTTTTTTTTTTTTTACGTAAAATAGGTAATTTGCATTTTCGGAGGAAATTTTTTATAACTCGGGCACTATGGGAGCAATCTACTTCGGATAAGTTTTGTTTTGCAGTTAAAACATCATAGCATGCAACCGTGTACAATTCACAACACCGAACCGAATTTCAATGAAGAAAAATAACATAAAAATCTGGAGTTTGCCCTTTCTTCTCCCACTATTTTGGGGAGAAGGCGCAAACCTTAGTATTCTCTTCAAAGAATGGACGTTTCCAAAGAGATTGAAACATGTTTCATGTTCCTGGCTGCCATACAAGTTGAATAATGAGCTACAATGTGAAACTCTGTTCGGAAATGTGGCAAGGATATGTTGCAGAGAGGGGGAAGTTTGGTCATCAATATGAATTCCCAGGCTTCCTCCAGACCTGTGTCAGAGTTTCCACCCAAACATAAGAGTATGAAGGTCCAAAAATCACATTCATTTCGTAATCAGCACCATGATACCATTTGGTATCATCGGGCCAGTACGACCTTACTCTGATGATACCATATGGTATCATCAGAGTAAAAGTTAAGCCTCTAAATATTACGTGAAAAATGCATTGAATTATCATTTTTTCCTCGTCCGTATAGGAGTAGTAAGGGGACTTGTCAACAGATGGAGGGGATAAGAGCAGGTGGCGCAGTCCGATAGTTGTCGGCCATCGTAGTCAGGCATTTTGTTGGCCAAACTGAAGGAACATGGATAAAAATAGGTTATATTGATAGATACGATTTTTGTCGAATATCGCTACCTAACAAAGTATCTCACTACAACATGCGACAGAAATTGCATGGACTGCAACACCCAACAAAAATCGCATGCATAAACAAGACGAGCTTTAAACTGCAAATATGCTGCTGTAATTTTATTACTCTTCTGGCTCACTTCACCTTATTTAATGTAGCAGTGCTTACGAAGGTTTTCTTTCATCATCCTTACATATTACTGATTTCGCACAAGTTAACATACGTTTACAATGACATTGCACTATTCTTAGAAGAAGAATCCACCAAAACGGGATATATATTGAATACTATCACGAAAAAATGAAACATAAATCTGCATTGGTGAACGTTATAAAAATTGGCAAGTGCATGCTCCCAACCTCAAATTTACTGCAACACTAGTATTGCAATGAAATGAACGCTACTCTCTGTCCTGTCTGTTTAAACTCGTGAGAGATCGTCATTAATCTCTCACTGAGTAAGGTTAATGTCCAATATTATGAAATAAAATACTAATAATAAATTCGTAAATATTTTAATATGTTTACTCGAATCATTCAATCATAAAAGCAAATCACTTCCTTCAAGAATTGACTCTTCTCTGCCAGCCCTGCTAAATTTTCACTTTCCATCTACTGATTTATACGAGAGGTGGCCAGAAAGTAAATTCCGATTTGTAGGGACATTGATTTTTCGCAAACGCCAAAACCGTGAAAAATGGTAATTGCTGCGAAGTTATGTTTAGGAAAGTGCAGTGATGCCTGGACACATTTTTCGCCCGTTCGAAATATCGAAATAATGCGATTTTGGCATAAAATGCGAATTGTTGGCATTTTTAACGATATTTGTTAAATGAAATGTCCTAAAACAACGAAAAATTCCATGAAATCCAACATTCTTGTCTTTTCTAGGCCATGTTTTTGTACATAGAACATCCAAGTTTTCCAACATTTTACTCAAGAGTAAACTATAGAGTTATACGTACATGGAATAATTCCGACAGCCACATTAAATCATGTATTCTTTCAACTTCTATCAAAACCATTTGCATCACAGAGCAAACTGGAAGGGTTTTAACAGGAGATCGAGAGCATATCTACCGTCGCACGGGAGCCACATCTTCGTATTTGTCGCACGAGATATGTTTTGAATTACCAAGCTAAGTGTGCACCATCGGCATTTGTCGAGCGAGTAATAATGGAGCTCAGTCGTTAGAGCATCTGACTACTATGCGAGAGACCCGGGGTCGATCCCCTGCGGGGGAGAACTGGGATGTTTTCCACCTATTCAAACTGCTCCGGCACCCACCCAGCATCATATGAAGCTGGTACCTTGAGGAAACTTGGAGGGATAAAGGTAGCCAGGAGTGTGGTGGTGATCACATCACTCCCACCTTCAGCCATGATCAAGAATGTGTGGGGCCCTAACTCCACACCCCGATACACCTTCATAGAAAATTGCTTTACTTTTACTTTACTTTTACTTCCTCAAAAATCTGTTCCAACATATCAAACTGTCACGGAAATACGTAGACCATGTGACCTACAATTTAAAATAATAGTTGAAAAGCACAATGGAGTATTAAGTTTCGGTATATTTGGCAGATAAATGTTCTAAAACAAAAACGCGAATTTTGGGAAACTTGACACTAACAAGTCAAAGAAAGATAATGCCAATTTTTGGTGCCATAATATATCGGTATCTGTCACGTGAGATTGATTGATTTTAATTTTTTGGGTGCGTCGCCACTTATAGTCATTATGCACCCTTCAGTATATATGGGAAAAATTCCGTTATCTAAAATCCTTACCTTAAAATTAAAAAAAGGGTATGGAAAATAACTTTCCCAAAATAACTTTCAAGATATCAAACTCTCACTAAGAGGCGTAAGCCATGTGACTTACAATTTGAAACAGTAGTTTAAAAACACCATGAAGGTATAATTTCAGATATTTGCCAGAAAATGCGCTAAAATGAAAATGTGAATTTTGGGAAAAATAACACCGTATAGTAAAAAATAAAAAATAAGAAAATACACCAATTTGAAAAAAAAAATAACAAAATATCAAAGTCTCTACCGATTAGGCGTAAATAAAACAAGAATATCAGTTGTAATTTATTGCATTAGTAACAGTGAGTCCTAATCTAATTTTCGGCATAATCACCACCGTTGTTCGGGCATTTGTCGTAGCATGGCACTAAATTTTGTATGTCCATGGTATATGTGTCTGACAGCAAAGACTGGAACTATCTCTACCGCAGTGTAGCTGTCAAATCCTTGCCCTGCCAGAAACCTCTTCAGTTAAACAAAGAGATGAAAGTCGGTGCATTCAATGCCAGGGCTGTTCAGGGGAGTGGTCCAAGATCTCTCACCTGAAGTGATACAAAGGGCCCGTGTGTACTCAGCTGTATGGGGTTGTGCACATTCGATTGACCGTCCGTGAATTGTCTGCACCATCGTCTGACCATACTATCACTCACGACGTCCAGTCTGCGCACCTCACACGATTGGTGGCTCTGTGCCAAATTCTGAGCATGCAATGCATACATCACAGTCGGTGGGAGACTTTATGAGAGCTGCAATCTTTAACCTAGAACTGTCCTAAAACGGCTGCATTGAAACTGTACCAGATTACAGCTACATGCCACTTCTTCCTGCCTGCATGTGTGTGTGTCGCTCTCCGACCACTAGTCCTGCGTATAGGCACCATTGGAGCTTTTTTCAGGATGCCCCTCGTATATGAACTTTCCGAAGCTTTCATTATTAGAGTGTTCCTGTTTTAATGTGTGGTTAGCTAAATCAGGTACCTATACAATGCAATTCTATAAATTCATTGTGTTAAATATCTAATACCTACATACCTTTTTCATCAGCATTAATGGTATAACTGCACGTTGTCAGTTTCACAGTACTTCACTTGGATATACTGTACTGAAACAGAAATCCCATTGATAATGTAAGGAAATATGACACTTTATTTTGTTCGATTAAATTGTTTCACTTATATGCAACAGTTAAGTTGTTTGGTTTACAGAGAAGAGAGAAGTAGCTTTATGCATTGAAAAATGAGTCCGCACTCATGGTTCTTGCAAGCAGAGGGTTCCAAACCTCAGTGGAAATATCAACATATAATGCCGAGAATGTATAAGGAGACTGACAAATTACAAATTGTATTTCTTAATCAATCACTCTTCACTCTTATCTCATTTAGTGGTAACTTTATAAAAATAATGAAGTATTGTATTTTAAACAAACTGCGTATGACAAAATTCTGTAACCCATCCTTAGCTTGTGAATTGTAATAATTTTCCAAATTCACTCTTTTGCAGTTTGAATTCAAATTATAGAGAATGGAGAAATTAAGTCAATTTCATATAAGATAATATTGGTACTTAACAAAACCATACGTGGATCTGCATGAGTTCATTATTTCCAATTGCAAAAACATGGATTTAGTTTAGTTTGTGATTGTCAGGGAAAAATGTAAATTTTGTCCTGGAAAACCTGGAAAAGTCAGGGAATTTCATTTCTGCTTGTTTGTAGCCACCCTGATATATATATATATATATATATTGGAGGGTGCTGTACTCTTTGTTCTCCTCACCCCTCTCTTTCAGTCACTCACTGTGTGTGTCATGGCATGTTCTGAAAATTTTCGACTTTTCCATGACAGAGTTGCCGCATTCATATTAAATAGAAATGATGTTATTTATTTTTTGTATATAATTATTAACGTTATCGTAGAGTAAGATAGAGTTACGCGTTCAGCAAGGTTAAAGAATTGAAAGAGGGCGCTGCATTATTTTAAAAACAATGCGCTGTTTTTTGTGCTATTGAATTTTGTTATGGCAACTGAAGCTTCTGTCGTTCTTGCTTGATACCCCCCCCCACACACACACACACACACATATCACAACATGTTAGTATGTAATGTGTTTTTGTCATTTTATCCACTCCTCTAGATCAAATACGACGATGAGGATGAGTGATATATAAGTGCAATAATGCTTAATGCTTGAGTCGTAATGAAATCTCCATCCCTTGACGTAGACTGGAACCAGGAACCTTCTGCGAACGAGTTCATGAGTCTAGCACCGAATGAATATTTACGATTCCTTATTTTCCTTTAACGTGTCCTTTAAAATATGATAACTGCGGCCCCCGCTCCTATTCTAGAGGGAATTTCGTAAGAACTCTCACCAGAAAAAGGAAAAGAAATCTGTCCTCCGCAGCTGAAGGTAAGCACACTGCTGTGAGCATGACTGCGTCTGAACTGCGGTCCAATTCACAAATCGCTGAGCCTTCTTAAAGCACTTGGCAGCACGTCGCGGGTAGAAGTTGATCCTACTTTTGTTTCGGACTCGTATAATTACCATCTCCCCGTCGCTGCATTAAACAATCCAATTTCATGGTTGATGGTTCAGCTCCAGCTACCGAGGGGAAAAAAGTGAACAACTGTCTTTCAAGATTAAGAGAACAGCGAGTGTTGCTAGCACACGGAAAATATTCTGAATGCATACAAAAAATGCGAATGTGCTATGAAACGAGATTTGAAAGAGGACCCCCAGATGAATTTCGTTTCTTCTCATGCTAATATGTGGAGAAAAGCTGTTAACATGGAAAGACCTCTTTTAAAAATATGCGAAGTTTAAGTTGGGAACAATGACTGTAGTAATAAATATTATACTGAAGTAAATTAAATGTGATATTAGATAGTACGATATTTTTTGCATCATTATCTGAGCGTACACAACCTTCCTCTTGTTGGGTGGCCTTTGGTTGGTAACGTTTAGACTTCCGATATAGTACCACTGTAAGTTTCGAACAACGAGTTAAAATTTGTAATTGAAGTACACATATTCCATGGGGAAAAAAAAGTTCAGGAGGTTGTTTGTGGCGGAAATGCTTTGTCATTTGAGACCTCATGTTGTTATATTCGTACCAATACAGAACTCAATGTTTTGCTTAGATTTGCAAGTATTTCTGTGATAGATTTGAAGTGAACATTATATGTGTTGGTTGGGGGGAGATTTTTCAAGTTACGGGTTGTGTGTGTGTGTGTGTGTGTGTGTGTATGTATGTATATATATATATATATATATATATATATATATATATAGTGTGTGTGTGTGTGTATTCGTGTTCATAAAGGTTGTTTACAATTGCACGCTTGTAGTTCAGCATCGGTACTTGCTTAATACGTAGAAAGGCGAGAAGGAAAGAGCAAGGGAGTCAGTCGAAGACAGTTTGTATAAAGAGGCGACAGAATTAACACCGCTTCCCGGGAATCAGTGCTCGAAGCAAATGCGTAACCGCGGTTTGAATGAAGAAACCGGAATCGTGAATCGCGCCGGCGGAAGGCATTACAATGCTGCTGTTCTTGGGTTTGCCTACGTTGTCAAAGTGAAGAATACAGAGGAAAACTCTCAACGAAAACGATCTTTAGCGGGTGCCTTCAACTCGGACTGTGGGAACGCAACGAACGTTGGGAGCAGGTTAATATTTTGTCAGTCTTTTTGTGCTGTCGGTGAAAAAATATCATTTGAGCACAGATATATCCTTAGCTGGTATGCAACCCTGTGTACTATGATTTAGGTTGTATATTTTTCTTTGGATGAACTGCAGCCACTTTTTACGCCGACTGTACAAGGTTCTTCAAGAAATGCCCTTCCGTTACAGCAGTGGAAACAAAGCTGCAAAATTTGCTTGATGGATTTTAAAGTAAATCAAAAACTATCGTCTGGTCATAGTGCGAAATTGTTAAGCATGTGGTCTTGGGAAATTCTCTTGTTGACTTCCAGCCACATTTAAAACCTTGCATGACTAACCTAGGTTTCGTTTGCATGGCAATCGCAGAGCTGGTTTTGATTTCCCCAAAATGTTTCATGTTTTTTACAGTGAACATTAAAATGACGTTTTCGAACATTGGGAGAAAATAATTATACATAAGAAGATAATATCGCATGCTTGTTCGGACACTCCATAAACGTTTTATGAAAGTAGTGAGCTTTTCATAAAACATTTTACGAGACGAGAGATTGATTGATGAATTAGGTTATTTTCTGTCGCTTTTCTTCCACTTTTAACTAATCGTGACGATGATGATGAGGGATGACATTATGAAATTGATTTGATTTGATTTATTGTACTTCGCGTTTCTGATAATTGCGAAACGAAGATAAATGGTGACAACATGAAGTGGATGAAAGGGCAGTCACAAACATAAAGGACGACACAACACGAGCCTCACAGAGGATCATACTGGCTGTGAGTCCAGACGCCAGTGCCTCATTAGTCACCAAAATGCAATCCAGGGTGTACTGCAAAGTGTTACCCCTTGCATCGCACGATAAAATTGATGAGAGGGACACTCACACAGAACTCTCATGGCCAGCCCAGGATTTGAACCGGAGACCCGTGGCGTTATGGTGCGCTCCGATAACCACTTCGCCGCGGAGGCCGGCTCTAGACGAGAGAAAAATGTGTGAATATATGCTGGTGAAATCTTGCACTCTTTGTGAATGTTTATCCAGCTTATTTCTTTGTGAATCTCAGATGTTTGTAATCTAATAAAGATTGAGATTTTATTGAGGCATTTTTCATACTGCTAACAGTTCAGATTTGTGATTCAGAATCGCGTACTCCAGGAAGACACGGGCAATACTGCCGCTCCCTACAAATTCACAAATTGAATAGGGGTCTATTTCTATGCGAGAACATTTCACCTTCCGCATACTGTACCCGAGAATCTCTGGAGCAAGTCCTCGAAGCAGTACACGCTACTGGAAATGCTGCTAACTGCAAAAGATTTCCCTCCTCCATGCAATCCCGCTCCCTCGCACTTGTTTATCGGTCGATGCCTCTCGACTCGCTTCTTGCGCAGAGACTTGCTTTCGTTCGCTCGTCCAGAGATTCTCGGGACTGAGTGTAGGTTGCAATTTTTGTATTTCTGCAGATAAAGGTAAGGATGGATCGGCCGATTAAGAAGTGAAGATGCCCTGAGGCAAGCCTGCAGCGAGGAGAACTTGTGGAAATTGATTGTCGAAAGAGATCCTGAGGCAATAATTAAAGTTATTAGTCGCAGGATGGAATTCATCAAAGAAATCGATGATGATGTAAATTGCGATAGCTACAGAGAAATAACGATCCAGGCAGATAACAAGTGGAGGATCGAAACATAGCGAGAGCAGAATGAGTCGATTTCCGTAAATGCTAAGCCGCAGAAAAGATAAAAGTTGAAAATAGGAAATAAGCAAGGGAATAGCTGGGGAACATCGGAGCTGTTAATGACGTGGAAAACCTAGTCAGTGACGTCGATCCGTGACCAAGGAAATCGTTGAAAAATCGGTGAAGTTCATAATATACAAAGTTCCTGAAAATTCAGGGAATAGAAACATTTCGTCGTACATACGTGCTGTAGTAGTAAGGAATCGTCCGGAAATTAATTTTCGAAAACCTGAAAAGATCAGAGGATTTTCAGCAATAACGTGAAAAATTAACTTTTCAAAATTGAATTGATTGATTGAATTTTTAAGTACGCTTATGCACAGATAGGATAATGTGGACGGCACCTACAGTTTAGAGTGCGATCCGAACCATTGTGCAATGTGCCTCCACTGGGTATCGAACTCTTGATTACAAGGCGACGAGTTTTCAAAATTGCATAATTATCTTTGCTGAGGGAAACAACATGAAGTTTGAGTGTTTAATAAGAGACCTTAACCAGAAAGAGATAATGTAGCCACACTATGTGATGCCCTTCGACACCTTACCTATCTCGTTTGCACAAATAGTGAGTCTCCACCCTCATTGAGAATGGTGTGAAAGTAGAGAACTACTTGGCTCTTTCCCCCTGAAGCTTTTTAAGCCGTTAAAAATAGTGTAGGGAGCGGCAATTCGGAAGTAACTTGCACCTCCCCCCCCTTTTCTCGCTACACTCGTGTAACTAGAACTGTCACAAGCAACTTTATTTTTCAACGGTTCTGAAATCTGATCATACGAAACTCTACTCACCATTGTTACATGATCTACAGAGAAGATTCTGAATATACAGAGCCAACAGTGGTGTTTTATTCTGCAAAATTTAGCGTCGATTTCCAACGTGTTCATATAAAACTCGAAAAATTTTCTCAGCAAAAATAACGTGAAAATAAATTCACGTTAATGCTAGTATCAAGTTTCATCTCAGTAATTGCACCGTTTATTGCCCCTATTTCGGGTATCGTCCTTCAGAATGTTCACATGTAATTCGTGTGATTACTATCTGAATTGGAGGAAGTTATATTAAAAAACTAATTTGTTCAAAATTACAAATCCATATGATATATTACTGCTGAAATATAAAAAATAACATTTCAATAATATGCCATGTATGGCTGTGTGTATTTAATTAAGCCCGTGTGCTCTGCAAAGCCACGACATTAAAATGCAACGGGGAAAGATAAAGAATACGGGAGGAAACATCGGGAAACTTAAGAATAGATAACACACAGGGTCATTACTCCATAATAAAAGTACTGTCTTGTACAGTCACGAACACTTCTGGGTTGTAACAGACCCCATATACTTTCAATGGAAATGCTACAACTCAGAAGTTTCCGCGACTGTACTTCCACTTGCAGTAATGTATTCAAAACTTCTGTACATATAATTAATATTTCGTGATCTAAATGCACTAACCTATTTCCTTCTTTCTTTCAGGTAAGCACTATTGATGTCCTTGCAAGAAGTACGGCTGTCGTACCTGTAGTAAGTGAAAGTTAAGTTTATCTGCACATACACGTACTTATCTGTCTTCCTCGAATTTATCCATCCATACCTAACGCCTAAAGCGGAAAATTGTTTAAAAAGTCGATCATCAGTAGAAACTAACAAGAAGTAAATTAGTCTCTTATCCTAGCTACACGCTGATATATGCTAAATGCGTTGCATTGTAGAAAAGTCACTAATATGCAGATACATAATCGCTAGGAAACAAGTATCTAGTCTCAGGTCTCAATGCTTATCACCTTGTCTGTCTTCTTTCATAGTACTGCCTGTCCCCCTGGTTAGCACATCGCGCTACGACGCCAGAGGTCCCGGGTTCGAATCCCGACATGGATGTTTGTGAGTGTCCATTCATCAATTTCATCACTCATCCCTATCTTCGCAAATTAGCCAAAAGTGGCACAAAAGGCGAAGTAAAATATAGCAAATCTATCAATCAATCAATCTTTTCATATTATTGCGTTGATTTCTGTGCACACACGCGAGCGAGCGCCTCTGTTAATTTAGAGTTGGTGAGCATTGGGAAAAAAATAGATAACTATTTCAGTTAGGTATTTTTCAGACTATCAGAGGCCTTAGTTAACCCGTTATTGACGATGCTTAAAGGCATATGTGTTGAAATGGTAAATTTATGAACCTGAGCTATTGATGTGAAATGTTGGGAGTATCTTTTCCTTTCATTTCTAATGAAGAATATTTTGACCGGTGTGTTACGTATACTAAATTTTGCTAGTCTAGATCGACTTTATAAGCATTACATGTTTTCTTTCTGCAAGACTTGGTCTTGTGTTGATATTACAGACGTGTGTCCCGTTCTTGGTTTTGTTTAAAGATTGATCTTGCCCTCGGAAATACATGATGGCACAGTATACTCGACTCCCCCGTATATTTTACTCGCTGTTTGGACATTTTTCTTACCAAAAAGTATTTTTGCCCAATCACCGGTGTCTAGGCGGAAAATTCTTTCATCCACTTTTCTGGTGTCTGTTGTTAGGTTCGACAATTAGATTTAATGGCTCTCTCTGTGTTAAAAGTCTCGCGTGAATAGGCTAGGCAGTTAAATTCTGACTCTCTAAAATTCGATGTTTATAACCCGAAAGTGATTTCAGTTAAGATTAAGCTACAAATTGTGAAATGGCGCTAAGATTACCATAAAAATCGACGTTTACAGTCTCGTTATGCGAAAAACGTACTCTTTCGGAATACGTAACTCCGCAAATCTACGATTCCGCGCATTGGCGAACACTCCATATACCCAGGAGGGTAGCGCCGCGCTAACCCTGCTTAGAGGTGGGTTGGTCAGCTGCTATTGAACATTGTCAACATGGGAAGTGTGTAAAGAAAGATAAAGTATTATACATCATATGTACACAAATACTTGAAAAAATGAAGGGTGTAGTTCCGCTACCCCTCTTTTGAAGAAAATGTTCGCCACTGCCCGCATTCAAAAACCTTCACATATCGTCTTTATCTTTATGTGGGGTAAGAATTTCCGGAAATTCGAGAGAGGAGTCGCGTATACCTTCTTATGAACGACACTCGATCTTGGAGAACAAAATTGTCAATATTGGGTACAGATAAACTCGTATCCAACCAAACAATGGCGATCTTTTTTAAAAAATATTAAAAACAAGGCCCTCCTAGCTAAATGTAGGCAATTATTACTTGATACGATTAGTGCGGACGGGATCCCAGCGGGCTTAATATCCATGCGAATCCGTACTAAACGGTAACGTCAGAAGCAATTAGGACACATTTGATTGTACGTCAATGGGAATGCATATGGAGTTTAACTGTTGCGGTAATTGCTCTGTGCCGTTGCATTGTGCCCACCAATGCGCAGGGTTTTATTGTCCGGGCGTTAATCGCCGATATAGCCAAGGGGATAATTAAAATCCGACTTTGTATATTTATGTGCGATGCTGGCTTGGCATCTGTTTTTCTAACCACTTTTTTCCATCTGTGGGAAAAGAGCATACAAATGCACAGGCTTAAGCTAATTACAATCTCTGGCAAGGACATAGATATAAAAGTATTGCTTACCGAGCTCCGTAAGCCAAAACAAGCTTTTTCTCCCGTGAATGCAACATACGGCACTGTTAAGACACTAATTTGTGTTATTTTTCGTGGAATTCAGTCCTTTCCAATACTATTCCATGTCTTTGTGGTTTGGTTTTATTTTAACGTTATCCTGCCCTGATATATGCATATGTATACTGCGATTACAATGTCATGAAATGGATGTTCACTATCCTCCCCTATGTAACGCTGGCGTCTTGTAATCAAGGGGTCCTGGGTTGGATCCCCAATAGAGGCGCATTGCACAATTGTTCGGAGAACACTTTATCCAGTATCCAGTTCCAATTATCCTATCTGAACATAAAGTGGACTTACAACTTTTGACTATAATCCCCAGCATTTAGTATGGCTGTTGGTCAGGAGAGAACCTGAAACCAAGTAAAGGAAACAAAAAATGAAGCAACTAGACTGACGGAATTGGTGTTAATATCTACGCTTTTTTGTCATAACCATTCGTAATGCGCAACTCTTCGTGGGTGTGTGTATATATATATATACGATTAAAATCGTGTACAATGGCAACTTCTCTCCCTAGAGATCACTTTGTTCTCGGTGCGTTAATGATGTGCTAAATACATTTTAATGCTTTTTTCTGAGACCTCGAAAAGGTGCAAATTGGTACAAGAATTCAGTCATAACTTTTTACTGGTTAATGATACGTCGAAAAGAGTTTCACCATTGCATTTCTCGTGAAATTCTAGCCTGATTTGGTATATCATATCACACCCTTGCCATTTAAAATTTTGAAATTGAATTCAATATGGCGGGTTTCAAGATGGCGGCCGACATCGTCATATGCCCTGTAACATTTTCCCCCACCCCTATTACAAACCTACAATGTTAGTTTTGCGGAACATTATGTCATTCAACTTTTATTCGGGTGTCTGCACACTTTTGAACCACCCTGTAGTATGGTGCGGTTTTTTTTTTCACAAATTAGGGGGTAATTTTTGCCTCAAAATCTCTCTACCCGACCTGATGATTTGGTACACAAGAGATGCGGTAACTGTCGGACAGTTCCACCTAGGTAAAACAGCGGAAGCGAAAAGTCCGGCTAAACTAGGGCTGACTCGGTAGCTCAGTTGGTTGCCGCAGCCGTGTCCAACCAGACGCATGGACCCTAAACTGCTGGGCGGTGCAAGGAAAGTTTACTTTCTCTTGGTAGACAAGGCTTAACATTAAGAGGCCATAATGTTGAGGCAAAAATGGGGAGCAACTATCCCTTAAATCGTCGCCACTGTAAGGCTGTCAATTTAATCAGAACGTGAAATCGGAACATTTTTTACCACTCGACTCCTCTGTTTCCATGCATTAACATTGTGTGCCGGAACCAACTCAGTATGTGTGTTTGTTAATTTCTTCTCATCAGGCATAAAAACATCTATGGTGTCTTTGTATGTTTTTACGAAGCTGTTACACGTGCACGGGATGGACAATTCACTCGACAACGCGAGATTCAAATTGTGGGCTGGGAACTGGACGCAGACAGCTTTCGAATATTTCTCTCTGATTCGAGCCTGAATACCACTAACGTGTCTTGTCCTTCCATGTTTGCAGCTCTTAAAAAAGCCGAAACCCACCAAATTGTTCAGATTCAGGCCTTAGCACTCACAAGTGTTCAAAAATGCCTGTCACAGCTTCCGCACGAAACAAAGGAAATATTCTCGAATACGACTGGATCACGAAACAATTAATGCAACCCTTCCGTTCCCAACACATCTAATATTTCGTCTCCCAGTATGATCAAATTCTTACTCATTTATCTCCAGTGACGTGCCCAAGGGAGGGTTGGTGAGGTCATAACCCCATTTGACCCAGTATTCCATTTTTTTTTATTAAACTTAAAAGAAGAACGTCAAAGACAGGAAAAAATGACAAAATCAGGACTGACCACCAAAAATAGTAGGTATGCGTAACACCTCTCCCTTCCGAAAATCCTGGGCACGCCACTCTTTATCTCGGACACATTTTTAAAAATCAACTCACCAGAAGTTTCTATCATTCCGTATTGGAGATTAAAGTAAGATGCGTTCTTCCTGCAGGTTTTGATATGATCCTTTAGGGTGCTGTCGTCTGCCTGCCTTCACACCTAACCTTAACAAGACCCTAATTTTCCATCCTTGTGACTTGGATTTTCAAGACTTAGGAAGGTTTCAGACCGAAGGACACGCGATACATGTCGATTGGAATGGGCCAATCAACAGCAACGTTTCACACCGTAGCGACACAAAAGGCCGCACAAACCTAATTTCGACTTGTGAAATCCTCAGGCGACACGGTGTGAAATCTCCCTTGGTAGGCCACTGTCATAGTAGCTCTTGTTGACCACAGAAGAAAAAAATTCTCCTCAACCGGTGGGAATGCTCCTCAGTTTTCTTCTCTCTCCTATATTTTCTGTGCTTGTTCACTATACAGGCAACACCTTACGATTTGATATACACAGGACATGTACTATGTAGACATTTTAACGAAAAATCGGTTGAAGTCAAGGATGGCTAGGTGGCTCAGTTGGTAGAGCCTTGATTCGGGTTCTGGTAGAGCCTGCAATTTCCGCCTAAAATGTATACATATGCAACATCTTCTTGCTTTCTCTTCTCGACATTCATAAACATTTCGAACCCAGTAAGCTTAAACAAAAGTATTTTTTTATACTATGAAATTCTCGGACTGCATATACGAAATTTAGTTCTGGCAAAACTAAATCATCACTCAAAACTTTGATTTTCAGTTGATCTATGCAGCTTATTTCTGTTTTAAAAAACCACCCCAATATCCGGTACTGCTGAAATATTCACGAGAGGGAGAGAGAGAGAGAGAGAGAGAGAGAGAGAGAGAGAGAGAGAGAGAGAGAGAGAGAGAGAGGCAGAGGCAGGCAGGCCTTGCTCTTCGGCCCTCGACCCGAACTAGCACTACACTGAGGCCCCGGAAGTTCTGCTGTTGTCAATGTCTTCATTTTCGAATCACTATATAAAGCAACCAGAGGACGCTGACTGATCACTAATCGACTGTATGAATTGTCACACTTACCTCTGAAATCTCATTAACCGATTCTTTGTACGGATCAACCGAAAAATTGAATCCGCGTATTTATATCCTCATTATACAGGGTTATTATAAATGATGGACCCATTTTCAAAACATCATATTTATTGAGGTACAAATCCAAAGTGAACAAGCTATATACCAATGGAAAGAGGAAGGTTCAAAGTTTGTTACCACAATGTTTGTAACTGTTATAAATGTTCAATGTAGCCACCATTGGCTGCACGGCAAACATCGACGCGGTCGCCAAGGTCGCCATCTCGCTCACAACTGACAGAGACGGTCCTCTCGCGAACTCTACCTGCCGCTTCCGCAACCACCACAGCCCGCCGGCCGCTGCCCGCCAGAAACTTTGAACCTTCCTCTTTCCATTGGTATATAGCTTGTTCAATTTGGATCTGTACTTCCCTACCTATGACGTTTTGAAAATGGGTCCATCATTTATAATAACCCTGTATTCTAGAACGTTCCGCAGATAAAACGATTCGTTAATATTGCAAATAGTTGACTCCTTCTCTCATTCAAGAACGTGCCCTCTCCCGCCTTCCAGAGATTAGAAATTACAACGAATCGCCCTACGTGTGGCGCTACCTTTGCTGTGCAGCTTCCAAAATCTGATAAGTCTCTACATAGTGCTTAAGTGCGCTGCGACAAACACCGAAAGCACAAGAAAAGCTTACGTGCAATATTATCAACAACAGGGTTATAGAACATTCTCCGTCTTGTCTCGATAATTGTCTATCTCCTTAAATCATCGTCACATTATTCCAAAAGCCAAAAACCTAATTTTATCTAGCGTAAAATAAAAAAAATAAAAAGGGGGTGGGGGCTCGAGCTACCTCAACCCTACCTTGGATACGTGCTATTAACAATAACAGGGTTGTAGAACATTCTCCGTCTTGTCTCGATAATTATTTCTCCCAAATTATCATCACATTATTCATGAAGCCAAAATCCTAATTTTATCTAGTGTAAACAGAAACATTTCCTGAAGGGTGGCTCGAGTCCCCTGATTCCCACCTTGGATACGTGCTATTGAAAATAATAGGGTTATAGAACACTCTCCGTCTTGTCTCGATAATTATTTCTCTTAGATTTATAAATTTATTACCTTCACATTATTCAAGACGCCAAAAATCTAATTTTATCTAGTGTAAATTGAAAAATTTCCTGAGAGGGGGGGGGGCGGGCTCGAGCCACCTCATCCCCACTTTGGATACGTGCTATTAACAATAACAGGGGTATAAAACATTCTCCGTCTTGCCTCGATAATTTTTTCTCTCCTTAAATTATTTTCACATTATTCAAGAAGCCAAAAACCTAATTTTATCTAACGTTAACTGAAAAATTTCCTGGGGAGAGGGTCGACCCCCCTGTGCCCCATCTTGGATACGTGCTATTATCAATAACAGGGTTACGGACTATTCTCCGTCTTGCCTCGATAATTATTTCTCTCCTTAAATTATTGTCACATTATTTTATTTCACACCACAATAAACAAAAAGAAACTCATTTTATCTAGTGTAAACCTAAAACTTTCGGGGGGGCTCGAGCCCCCTAAGCCCCCCCTCTGGATACGTGCCTGCACACAACACCATGCAGAGGTCTGGGTGGTCCATCTTTATTGCGGTTGACTGTACGTACGTATCAGTCAGGGTTGGCATGTTTAAAACAAAAGTGTTTAACGGCTTTGTTTTTTTTTTTTACAAATGTTTTAAAACTTTAAAACAATGTGTTTTAAACACTTTTTTTTAGAAGTGTTTAAAACACATTTTGGTACTTGATATTTTATAGTCTGTGTTAATTTTTTTTATTTTGCAACCCTGTATTTTCATTGAATCTGTGTCAATTAATCGTGCTTTACGGGTTTCACTTTTCGCACAACAATTGAGCAACCTTATGTTCTGACGTCACAGGAGAAGGCTTCTTTATTTTAGGCTAAATGCTTACGTTGTTAGGTTAGGCAGGCTAGCTATGTATGCACAAGGTAGCAAAACTGTTGTGCGACAAGAAAGACCCGTGCTTTACTGTAGAATTCGAAACTTCTCAGTTCTTCGTTTCGTACCGTCGTATAAATTTGAGACTGGTGGAAGCTGGAAACTAATATCTGAATACACAATGCGTGATTTTGATCATGACGTGAATTTTTTTTCTTGCGATACGATTCATTGGTTTGTATAACTGAATGAAGCGCAGATTCTTACTTTTGGTAATATAATTTTGTACTTGGAAAGGTAAATTGATCTGGAGAATCTATTATGACACTGCAGGTGATTTCTGCTATATAAACTGTTCAGGCAGCAGGAAATATTTCACCCTGATTTTTCCATAACGAGGATAGTAATTCTATAATATTTAGTTTCTTGAAATTTAGATGAATATGAATCCTAACCTACTTCAGCAGTGGCGGAAAAAGGGGGGCTATTAACCCCAACTTTTGTCCCTGCAATAGAGGTGTGCGGGATCTCGAAAAGTCGGGACCGGGATCGGGAAGAAAAAAAAATTCCCGTCCCGATCCCGACTACGGGAAATGACTTCCCGACCTTTCGGGGTCCCAAGCAGTCGGGAAATGCCGAATGGTCATTTTAAAAAGTTGTCAATTATCGATGTTTTCTGCATTGTAAATGTCTGGAAGTTATCGGAAATTGTTAGTATTTGTACCAGAAGTGCATAAACAAGCACTTAAGATGGAAATTACGTGTAGAATTCGAGATTTCAAGAGCATTGGGAAATTTCGAACATATCCCGTTCCGAAAATGCCCCGACTTTGTCGTGAAGTTGAGAATTTTCCCCGTCCCGAATGTCGGGATTTGAAGAATTTCCCGTCCCGACCCAAAAAATTCTGTCCCGCATACCCCTACCCTGCAGTATGGTAAACCTTATCTCCAAAGGGAAATAAACTGTCCTTGCCGCCACTGTACTCATAAAAATGAGTATTTTTATTTTAACGACTTTAACTATAATTTACTGGGAAAAGGTTGACTTTCTTTTGTTTAAAACCTATTTTAAACTCATGTTTAAAACAAAAAAACATGTCTTAAACAAAGAAAACAGTTTGTTTTGTTCTTTTTTTTAAAAAAAAAAAACACAAATTTTGCCAACCCTGGTATCAGTGAGCTAAAGAGGAGCTAACGCTCTCCCTACTGCACTCTGGCAGACAGGAAAAGTGAGAAAAATACTCTTTTATCCCAAATATCAGTGACGTGCACTGAGGAGTAGCTAGTCTAGCAGAGATAGATCAATCAATCTCACATCTCGAATTATATTCAAATCACAATATTTATTGTCTTGTTAAAGCCACCACAGCTCATATGTAACACCTTCTTTTCCACGCACTTCTCGTCCATCGGTGTTCTCCGCGGGCAAAGCAGGCTGGATACCCTAGCTCGCTCTTCTTCAGCCAGGCCAGTTTCCAGGTAGAAACGGCCGGCCCAAGGAAAAGGAAGATTTCTACCTCTAGTTCCCTTGCCCCCACGCCCCCCGCTGCAATGGTTGAAAGCCCAGGCTTTCAGGTCCCCCAGTCTATCTCCTATAGGACAGATAGGGGATTGGTTTCTCATAATTTTTTTGTAAATCCTCTAAAGAACACAGGGTAAAATTTTCTGCAGTACTTATGTTCTCTGTATTTACACAACCTTTTACACGTTGTACAATATGTGTGTATGTATAATATGGGATGTAGTTTTATTATTTATAAAATAGGAACGTGTTATGTGCAGACAATAATGTTATGCTTTCTTTCTTTTTTTCTTTTTCAAATATGGAATATATAATGATTAAATTACAAATATGTGCTCAGGCTCTCTCTGACTCTCGTTTTAGTAGTGTTTTATTTAAATATACTAATATATTGGCCTGTAACAGTCATAAATACGGATGTATTTATTTGGGCAAGAGAACGCGTGTTCATATTGTTGTTGGTTTGGTTTATTTTACTTCGCTTTTCTGCCACATTTGGTTATCGCGAAAATGAGGATTGAGTGATGATATGATGAAATTGGTGAAGGGACCTCATATGAACAATCCAGGCCAGGATTCGAACCCGTGATGAGTGCGCATTCTTGTCCTATGTGTTGCAGTGAATAATGAAATAATTTGGAATGAAAATTGTATCTCAGAACTCAAAAAGTCAAATGAATATCATTGAAGAAACTACAAAAAAGTGTGTTGTGTTTTGTTTCCTGTCACCAAATCAACCAAGCGCGGGGGAGTGGTTATCACAGCGCGCTACGACACCAGGCGTTCCGGGTTCGAACCCCGACCCTGGCATGGGTGTTCCCTGTGCTCGTCCCTTAATCAGTTTCATCGTATCATCTTCACAATTAACCAAATGTGACAAAAAAGCGACGCTAAGTAACAAAAATGAAATCAAATCATTGATTGATTGCTCAAATTGGTTTATTTTACTTCGCTTTTCCGCCACCTTTGGCACAACAAAATAGATGAAGGAACACACACAAAGAACACAAATGGCCAATCCGAGATTCGAACCCAGGATCTCTGGCTTAGAGTCAAATCAAATAGTTTTTTATTTTCGAATGTGGGTGGGGGTTACGTGTACTTTTTTCTAGTACTCATTCATAATTTTGCAATCTTTTCCTGTTATTGACATTCTTCTTTTTTGAAGGAATACTGGCCCTAAAGGGAGGAGGGGTGTGACTCACACCAACCCCCCCCCTTGAGCACGCCACTGACTGCTACCCCAAGTGTCGACGTCACCGCACGTCACTGCCAAATATGCATATTTGTATGATATTTGGGGGGAACGTTACATATGACTACCTCCCCACTCATTTTCCCTGATGCCATCACTGATATGTACATGTATCAAATACACAAAAACCTAAACATACACATCAAGACAAGTCTAACAAGACTAACTACAATTGTTTGAAAAGCACTGTGACTGTTTGCAAGTCAAATGAATCGTGATGTTCTCGATGCTTGTGTTCACATCGAATCGTATAGGAAGATCCCTTTGTATATTCCAATTTTTTTTGCTGCTGTTGCTATGGTAACCATGCGGGAAAGTCTTATTTGTCAAACACACCCATTGTCACCAACCTATTTTCCATTCTGATTGGGGATTATCTCCTGAATGTGGCTTGTCAATGAAACGTGATCCCTGTTGTGGTTCGCCCAATCCCTTTGCAATATTTGAGCAGATATGTTTAAGTAAAAGAAAATTCAACGATATATATGCATTCACTTGTGACAGTTTAGACACATCCTAAATTAACAACTGATCCCAAAAATGTTTCATGCTTCCATGCCATAACTAGCTATTACATGTGAGCGGTGAAACAGATAATATCAGGGTTTCTCCCAGTCTGGAAAACCTGGCAATTCTGACAAAATCAGTGAATTTACTTTTCACGGAAATGTCAGGAAAATTTATTTTATTTCTGGAAAAGTCTACGTTCTCTATAGTAGTGCACCACAAGTATATTTTTGGACTAAGAAAGAAAAAGAGGACAAGCAAGAAATTTGTTGTGGACAAACTATACTTCATTTTGATGTGTTGAGTATTACCAGTACTTACATCAGAAATTCTATATAAAATATTCTAGGAAAAGGTCATGCTTTGAGAAGTCTATTACAGAAATCGGCTATTGGAATTCCTGTTGCATTTTTTGGGTTGTGTTTGGTAGATATTATGATTGATACAGATATTGTTACTAAATTTTACTGTAATTATTTGTTATTTATGCTGTAATTGATATGATTTTTTAAGAAATACTACTATCACAATTACAAGCTAACATGTTGTCATGTCATATTAAAGGCATGTGATAGCTTATTACATTGAAAACTAACTGCATAAATGTTCATGCTGTTTACAAGATTTACACATACATATGTAGGTGGATCAAAAGTTTGAAATCACCCCTCTAAAAGACCGACACTGGCACAAACTGAATACAATGTCCTGAAACATGAGTGGGTGAGGGTGCTTTGTTTTGATATTTTCCCCTTTCACACTACTGTCATGCTAATTTAACATTGTATTACATTGTAGGAGTTAGATTAGAATTACTCTAAGTAGCTAGACCTGATCATTTCTATTCTATTACAAGTATATTTTCCTTTGTATTTCTTCTATCCTTGTCCTAAGTGGTTTACTCAATTTATTGTTGTATATTGAACCTGCTTTAGCGACGGTCACCCATCCGAATACTGTACAGCAAAGATAATGCTTGACTTGTGTTCCATTAAGCCAGTTACAGTATGTATTGTCTTGCGGACTTGCTGCTTTGTGTATTTGTTATTTTTTAGTTAATCTAATTCCCTGCATTTAATAAATCTGCCCTCTAGTACCCCGTTAACCGATGCTACTGATGGTTGGGTTGACTGTTTTGCCCAAAACGTTATCTTTTCATGTTGCATGTAATCATATAATGTTTCTTGGTGCAGTATTTCGCGAATTTACGTGTTGGAAACAAATCAATTGGCACCAGATATTATTTCTAGCACTTTATTTTGCACACTTTGTAGCGATCTTTGGTATGAAGGCATGCTATGCTGCCAGACCATGCTTGCATAAGTCAGTATTGTTCTGGTTAGCACATTGGAAAGCATTGTTCTGTTTCTAGTTGTTAATGTGGCATTTTTAAACAATGAAAACAGTTGTCCAAGATGCATGTTTCCCTTATATGCTAAAGTAAGTGATTTTGTTTCCTCTGGAATATTGTATCCTGCTAGCCTTAAGTTTAAAGGATGTTTTTTCCCTTCTCTTTGTGAAAAGGATGGATGTGCTTTGTCTGGATTCACTCTTATTGTCCATTTTTCTGTTCAGCTTCTGTACTCTCTTAAGTACCTAAGCATTTTGAAGCATGCCATATTTAAGTATGTACTGTTTGTAAATATGGCAATGTCATCCGCAAACATCGATAATGTAGTGCCTGGGAGTGTATGCATATCTGCCATATATATGGCGCATAAAATTGGTGATAGTATTAACCCCTGTGGAACACCTGCATAATGTTTTGCTAACGATGTGCAATTATTGAATGTTGCAACCAACATTCTTCTGTGAAGGAATAAGTCTTGCAATTGAATTATGCAAGTTGGAAACTCGAATTGGTTAAGTTTATGTAAGAGTCCTTCCTAGGGTTACCAGACGTCCAGATTTTCCCGGACATGTCCTACATTTTAGCGTTATGTCCGGCGTCCGGGAGGAATTTGAAAAATATCATAAATGTCCTACATTTTGAGCGTCACATAATATTCATTAGGAAAATACGTAACAGAAAAAAGTCATTCAAATTACAAGTCTATGGACTGCGCTTCCAAACTCAATAGTGAAATTTATTTTGATTTAGTTGTTGCACAAAAAGAAAAAAGTTTGTCCTGATATTAAATAAACAGGAAAACTGAAGCAATTAATGAACAAAGTCTTGGGACCACTTTCTGTTAACGTCACTGTTCAATGCCTGAGCAGAATTTCTTGCCTTAGGGTTTATATTGATGGAAGAAGGTGTTGCCCATTCTTATTCAATATTCAATATAATTTGATTGTAAAGCAGGGGTATAGAGAACAAAGTTATTCAGGGTGTCTGCCAGTCAAAAAAGTCATGGAAGTGAAGAAAAAGTAAAAAATAAACAAGTAGGTCAAGAAGTCACTAAAAAGGCAATACATTATTCTTGTGGTCAAGAATTTTTGCTATCGATTGGTTAATTTAGTTTATTTTACTTCACTTTTTTCTGTCCTATTGGGTAATCACGAAGATGAGGATGAATGATGGTAAGATAAGATGGATGAGTGGATAGTCATAAACATATAGGGACAACCGACACAAACCCCACATAAGATTATACTGGCTGTGAGTCCAGATGCCAAAGCCTCGCTTGTCTGCCAAACAGAATTCAGGATGAATTAATACGAAATAGCAGATCTAATTCTCTTCTTAAATTCAGCTTCAGTTTTCATCTTAACTGGCCCTTTGGTAGGGATTTTCATTAAATAAATATTTATTTTCTTAATTACTAATTTCAAACTTTACCTAGCCTAAGTAGGATCTAGAAAAGTCCAGAGAAAGTGAAGATTTATGGATGTATTATTTTGGTAGACACCCCGTTATTGAACTAAAAACTACCCAAGATGAAACCATTTTAAATTACAGTAATTGCTGAATATTTGTTTGCCATAATTCAAATGTTGAGATAGTACTTTCATTACCATCAGCACAACAGACTCACGAGAGAATTATTTTTCATAAAGTCTGTAAAATGTTTGGTATTGGTCCCTATAATTTCAACTAGCTTGACTGTCCACTCTAACATCAATATATAGTTAGACTAAACCTGAAATTTTGATAAAAATTGTTTTTCTGAGAAGTACCACTTAAATGAAGTAGTAAGAGGTGCATTGATTAGTATGATTGCAAGTTTTGAAATTTTTCATTTAAACATTGTTTGGGTAATATTTTTTTAAAAACTGAAAAGTGTTATTTTTCAACTACTTCCTAACGTGTTCTATAGAAATATGTATTATTTATTGAGAATGTGTTGCATCCTACATTTTGACTTAATGTCCTACATTTTGGGACAGCATGTCCTACATTTCCCTTACAGCGATCTGGTAACCCTAGTCCTTCCATCCAGATCTTATGGAAGGCTATTTAAGTGTCTAAAAACACCGCCACCATATGTTCTTTTCTATTATATTTTGTTGTGATGTGATCCACTACCCTCATCAGCTGTGTTGTCGTGCTGTGATGTGGCCTGAAATCGTGCTGACAGTCCCGCAGTATCTTCGTTTTTAGCGTTATTGTTTTTATTCTTTTATTTAGTATTTTCTCAAACACTTTGCTGCTGTGACTCAGAAGGCTAATTGGTCTATAGTTGACTTGGAACAGGGGATTTTTCCCAGGTTTGAGGATTGGAAAAGTAACAATGTACTTTCTTTGTTATCCTAGGAACTTCAGCAGTAAGAAAAAAAGCCATCTTCTGGGCTTATTAACGTAGGGAAATACTGTATTTCTTCGAATCTGTGTTTTTGGATGTTGAAAATTTAGATTTGAGTACATGTGTATAAATATACCACAGTATTAGTGTAATATAATGCAATTATTATCAAATGGTAAATGTAAATGTAACATTACGGTATTCCAATAAAGTATCTGTATTATGTATATCTGCCCACCTAAATCCCCCCCCAAAAAAATCTAAAGTAATATTTAAGGTGCACCTTGCATTTAATGGTGTCTTGGATTCGAAGAAATGCGGTATTATATTGATCTGTATATAATATTACGTATATTGTAATCAAAGTGGTCAAAATTTAGTATCCAAAGGTTGTAAAAGATGTGTATTCTGTTCATTAATAGTGCATTCTGTACCAACTTTATTTTGCACTGTCTCAACTCAAATGATGAGTTTGTTTTTAAGCCCATTTTATGCACAGATATGCTAATCATGACTGGACCCACAGTTTAAACTGGGATTTGAACCACTACGTACTTACACCTGGTATCAGACCCAGGACACACACGACATTGTTTTTTAACTTTGAAAAACGTTATACTAGAGAGAATCCACTGAGGATCGTTATCCTGTTGTCTACTTCCCCTACAGTGCTAAGCTTAATTCTTTAGACCTTTTTTCTCATATTAATGTACTTGACCATAATGTGTTTTCAAGATATACTAACAATACGTATCTTTATAAGAAGTAAACATGTCCTATCATCTGCAGTGTTGATACCAAAAATGATTTTCGTAGCAAACCCAATCCACACACACATTTTACTATACATTTTACAAACACTGACCCCTGTTTCAACAAAATAACAAAGGTTACAAAAAATGCATTTTTAAATCCTCTTTAAATATAACAAGGAAAAAAACTGAACTTGATCTACAGATGGTTGCAACTTCGAAATGGTGTGACGTGAAAGAATCTTCCAGGCACGGCTTCTAGAGGTGTCTTTTCTACAATGTGGCAAATTTTCAATGGTCTGAGTCAAGTGCTTTCTACATGTACAGTGTAAAAAAAACACACTCAAGTTTCGTTTAACAACTTCGTAAAATTTATTTTACAGGCATTTTAATTCCCTGAACATTGGGTTGTAGGTGACAGTTTAAGTGCAATGAAGCAGCTTACAAAGTATATCATGCACCTGATGTTGCAAAAAGTTGACTTACTAAACAATAATCTAGCAGTGCCAGGTGAATACTTCAATGGCCCTGTAGTTCCTTCTTTCTATGTGCAAAGGAAATATTACCAATATTACCCATTGCAAGCTTAAAGAAGAAGGTGGTCTCAAAGTTTAAAACTTTCCAGAACAAAATTACAGAAATAAGATATAGTGAATCAAAAATATTTACCAAAATAAAATGCATTATTTTAAGACCCATGACATGACATGGATACACATTTTTGGGATATTTCAGTGAGAAGAACAATGCCCAAAAAAGAATGTTATTATTTTAAAGTTACAATTGAAGAGAAAATTATGGCAGAGCAATGAGTTAATGAGACAATAATATAAAATATTTTGATATCAGACAGAATTGCATCAACAAGTTATTGAATTCATACTATGGGAATGAGAGACGCGGTAATAGATAATTAAGTACTCACGTTTTCCACGAAGCTGTTTTACATTATTTTCTATTAATTTTGGTAGCCACTGCCATGATCCTCGTTGGAATTCGTTGTGTTGTTGCTTGGCGCGTTTCTGTTGTTTTTTTCCTAAATCGCTGCTAGGTGCATATTCAAGTTACTTTTACTTGTCGACATTTATCATCACAAAGCAAATGGTACCATCTGACCTTCTACATAATTCTGAAGGCATTTTTCATTGTAGCACAAATAACTTTCTACATACTGTAGGGAAAGAACATTCTGTGGCCACTGGAGAGCAGTTTATATCATACAGTTTCAAAGTTGCAATCACATGAATTTGAAATTGACGGAGGAAGAAAAACAAAAACAGAAAAAATTGCAATTTTCATGAGTCTTGCTTTTGTTTCAAGATATTTGCGAAGGAATAAAATATATTTAAGCATGGTTGGAAAGGACACATTCCAAAAATTACAGCAAGGTGGAATGGATGCATATTTCCTGTGTAACATTATCAATAAGGCATGGCATTAATTCCAGGGTTAATCCTTATTAAATGGATAGCAGTCAATAATATCTGTCAATTTGCTTGATTAATCATTCAAGGAGAATTTTGACATGCTAAAGGAACATTCAACTTACAACAACCACACAGATTATAAAATAGCACATAAATGAAAATATTTTATTAACACTGGAATGGTTATGTTACGTGCCACACATGATTAGTTGCACATATAAATTGTATGTTTTTCTTTAAAGTGTGAAAAATGTTCGAAGTAAAAGTTATGCATTTTATAGAAACACCAAGTGTTCTGCACCATTGCTCTTGTCAATAGAAATAATCTAACACAGCTAGAATTCAACTAACAGTCTACCCACTTTCATGTTGATGAATCTTGAACAATGTTGCATAAACTACCTCCCCTTCTCCTGTAAATTGCCTTTTTTGCATCTCTGTTATACTTTTTAAAATAAATATTAATTGTTTCTTGACCCCTGTAACCTAAAACATTGAGATTAGCTCCTCATGCTACCTCTCTATAAATTTGGCTCTGGGCATTAATCCGTCATGTGTACACATAAAATTTAGTATTTTGTGCATTCAAATATGTCTTTAATCTTGCCAACCTTACATCTGAGAGTGTTCAAGCAACTTAAGTTGACCATCCGAATGATAGGGTGTGGATTTTCTATCACTTACTTAAGAATAGTGATAAGAATGTGTGGGACACTTGCGATGAAATGAAGGAAGAGGGAATGCTGATGTCTTTCCTGATAGCCAAATACAGAAGCAATTCCTGCATTATTTAATATTTTTTTTAACAGCAATATTCAACAGAAGAAGAAAGACATTTATTTATTTGTTTACTAGGTTTGTGATAATCCACATGGACTTGTCCTCCCAGAAATGATGCACTCTATTTAATTTACTGACTTATTCTTACACTTACATATTCATGTGACACTTCAAAACAACTCTTGATATTTCATTTCTGTTTTCAGTTTATGTTTCTGTACATATGAAGGCATGATATACTTGAATTTCAATACAATATTGCAATATACCTAGTCATATCATAAATACTGACATAAAGTTTGAGGCAGTGTGTACAACCGGTTTTCAAGGTCGCGGCCAACCTTCCTGTGCAAGAGGCTGGAGTGGGCGATTGTGAGTTGAGCTGTCATAGAGGAAGTGTGTTCGTAAAAGTGTAGCTATGGAGTGGGGCGATTACGAAAATCGTGTGGCAGTAATAGCGCTTCATAAAGTGGGTCAAACAGCCCCCATGATATTCAGAACACTTAAAAAGTTGAATATCAGCAAATCTTTCGTGTATCGGACCATCAAGCGATTCACGGAGACTGGGACAGTTGATGATCGCCCAAGGCAAGGCCGCCCACGCAGCGTACGAACCAAAAAGTTAGTGCAAGCAGTGGCAGCCCGTATTCGGAGAAATCCTGTATGAAAGCAGGCAGTGCTTGCTCGTGAGCTGAACATTCCCCAAATGTCAGTGTCTCGTGTGTTAAGAAGTGACTTGGGGTTGAAGGCTTACCGGCGAAGTACAGGTCACTTCCTCAATGCACGTCTGAAAGAGCAGAGGGTGATAAAAGCAAAACGCCTCCTACAGCGTTACGCCAACAATGGCCACAGGAAAATTATTTTCACAGATGAAAAGATATTCAACATTGAGGAAACTTTCAATCGCCAAAATGACCAGGTGTATGCGTCAACATCCCACGAAGCTCGGGAGAAAGCCCCGAAGATCCAGAGGGGTCATCATCCAGCCTCAGTCATGGTTTGGTGGGGCGTGGCGTATGATGGCACCACCAAGCTGCATTTTTGTGAAAAAGGGGTGAAAACGTCAGCCAGAGTGTACGAAAATACTGTGTTGAACTCTGTTGTGAAGCCTTTGAGTGACACTTTGTTCAGGAACCAACATTGGACCTTCCAACAGGATTCCGCACCAGCCCATAAGGCACACTCTACCCAGGAGTGGCTCAAGAGCAATGTCCCGGACTTCATTGCTCCAGCTGATTGGCCTGCTAGCAGCCCTGACCTCAACCCGTTAGACTACAAATTGTGGTCAGTGCTTGAGGGCATGGTCTGTACGAGGAGGCATGCCAATATTGACAGTCTGAAACGGTCCCTGGTGAAGGCAGTGGCGACTTTCCCTACGGAGACAGTGCGTAATGCTGTAGATGAGTGGCCGCAGAGACTTCAGGCCTGTGTGAAGGCCAAAGGCGGCCATTTTGAAAAATGATTGGTGTTATGTGTTCGTTAGACCTGTAAGTAACCTATACAATCAGGACATTAAAGTATCTTTAACACTTTCGTCATAATTCACTTTCATAGTTGTGTCAGTATTTATGATATGACTAGGTAAATATTGAAGGTTAGTTGGAGGATCTTTGTTTTTAAAGATATCAACTTTTCAAATATGGTGGAATTTACAAAAAACACCAAATGAGAACTGTTTGTCATAGGGGGTTGTTCGATTTATTCCAGACCAAAAAACAGGAAGGACTCTCACAAGTAAAATGTTGGTAGCCCACCTTCATGCAAGTGCAATTAGATCATTTCAAACCCAGATATAATAGATGGCATGCTCTTCAAATCATACTACATTCTCTTGATGTAAAAACAGATATTTTAACAGTATACATTTACATTTTTTAAAACATACGTAACATACTATGCAAATATACAACTAGCATGGTGCACTGTTATTTACAAGCAGAAATGCTTTGCACATTATCACACATGTCCAAATCACTGGGTGCTTGCCCTAACTCGCTGGGTGCTCTGCCAAGGTCACCAGCAGATTTAGTCTCTGCAACCAAATGATGTAAAAGGGAAGTCTTATTGTCTTCAATGTCCTTTATTTGCGATAATTGTGCTTTTTTTCTCATTGTTGTACGACAGTCTTTGCATTTTTGCGCCATCTTGGCTCTGATTTGGAGGATACTTGTGCCAGGGAATCTCTGCTGGGTGTGCCCTGAAATAACAATTTCAGTTGCATGTCATAATTATTAAGTAATTTTTTAGTGAATACACTATTCATGTTAGAAGAATAGAAGAAAAAGTTCAGAATGTTTTTCAGAAACATATGCAGGAACAAATTACTACAATTGATTATAGAAAGCACGTAGATTTATGACTTGCAATATTTTGCTATTGCTTGCATGTGATGCAAAAAACGTGTCACTTCTTTTTCCTTAAAAAACAAACAAAAAAACCTGCAGTTCTGGGCTACAAACTCTGAATTATAAACAGAAATACAATAATAAAAATATTTCATTTGGAAATTTGATGCTGTAACTACCCATTATGCAGTTTTGTTAACTTAAGTTTATGCATGTTCGTGTGAGAGAGAACGAGGGGGGGGGAAGGGAAATAAACTTGGTAAAGTTCATCAATACTCAATTTGATTTATCTTCATGCAAAATTTAAATTTAGCGTATGCTTAATATTTAAAGGAGCAATTAAATTTAGTTCAAGGTAACTGCAAGTTTGCTATGCCAAAGCAAAATAATACTGATAAAAGAGTAAATACCTAAATAGTATCAACAATTCACAACTTACGTGAGTGAGTATAAATTTATCCAAACTACGTTTCAGAGGTCAATACTTCCTCCTTCTTCAGGTCCACATGAATATCTAGACACCAGCCATGGTGTCACGTAAAAAGTGTTATATAGGGATATAGGTTGAAGGCTAGGGTAGCGGTGGAAGAACGTGAATTTTCATTGGATTGGTGAAATGAGAGTTGAGGGGAATCAGTCCCATGGAGGTGAGGTAACCTTCAACTGTGTGTACGGAGACTGTTTCCCACACGCTTATCCTCACAGCTGGATTGGATTCCTGAGCCACTGCAGTGGACCTGCTTTTAACCTTTCAGTATTTTAATATGGGCTTTTTAGGAACACAGGAACTTTTACTTTGTCAGAGTGGAGGATTCTTATACGTGTTTTTTTACCCTAGCCTTCAACCTGAAGAAGGAGGAAGTATTGACCTCCGAAACGTAGTTTGGATAAATTTATACTCACTCACGTAGGTTGTGAATTTTTGATACTATTTAGGTATTTACTCTTTTTTATTTGATAGTGAGTAATACACACTTGATCATTATGTTAACATAATACTGTTAGCACATTTGTTCACTTAATAATTTTTAGAACTACCACTTTAATTGGATGATTTAGCTTACCAGTTACAAGCCTCACAATTCTAGTTTTGATATATTTAATGTGATTTTATGTACAAACCACTTGTAATAAACTTATCCTCAAGGTGTGCATGTGTGTCAGTGGCGTATTCTCCCATGTTATCTGGTTTACCGTATAGAAATTGCCACAAAATTTGAAGTTGTCGGACTTCTGTTTTTGTCTTATTTACATGCCTTCATCGGCGTTTTATTTCTATTATATGTAATTAATATATAATAAATATGTACAATAAATAAGAATTGTTGCGGTAAACCAGGTCAAATTTTCAGAATACGCCACTGATGTGTGTGTGTGTTATTTAATGCTATGGACAGCTAATATCCAGGTGTCTATATATGTTATAAAATTGCAACATTGCAATGAGATACATATTTTCTTTATATGCATGGAATTGCGCTATGCTTCAAGTTATTAATTCTGGCAAAAATATTTTATTCCCCTCTCTCAATGCTCTTGTATGATTGACTGAATGATTTAGATACACATACATATCTACCTCATACGTAGATCTGTACTTACGTATGACTAGAGATGTTCTCTGTGGGTCAAGCTGTTGTGTTGTGACTCCTTTAGTAGTTTTTCCAGTGACTGATGACGTTGCCATCTCATCACGCGTAAATAACGCTGCCATTAAGTGGCATATTAGACGAGTGTATGTGGTAGCCTCATTGACATAGCGAATTTCATCATCGGTCAGGTAATCACTCAGAGTTGGCTGGAATATGGACAATTCCAATTTTATATTATTGTAAAGAGTAGATATATATTGCAATACATCATTAACATACAGTTTATGTTTATAATTTATTATTTTGTTCGTTGGTGCATCTTAAACACTGCAAGAAAACTTTAATGAATTTGATATTAACAAAAAATATTCTGTGTTTATTGATCATTTCTCTAAATTGTAGGATTCATTAGTACGGGGTTCAATTTAATGTGTTTATTTTAGGTTGCTGAACATAATATCTTACACAAGAACTTTAGAAGGCAAGGCTAACCACATAGGTTTTCATGGGTGATACGTAATCAGTGCATCAACTCATATCACTATGGTTGCCCTGGTTTTCTAAACAACAATGTGCTTTGTCTTTAAAGTAGATTGCCATAATGATACTAGATCCAATGAAATGCTGAGTCAAAACACAAAAAATTTTAGTTCCTGTAATAAATTGAGTCTGATATAATTTCTGCCAAAGTTGACATTGTTAATTATTAGTTTCTTGCAAAGCTCCATATAAGTTTTAACCCATTTTTAATTATTTCAACAAAGATGCTTTATTTACATCTGTGAGTTACTTGGAGCATTGAGAGAGAGAGAGAGAAAATAATGGATAAAAATATTACTCATTTTCAACAAATGAAATTTTTTCATTGACAAGTCTTCCGCTTTTACAAAATGCTATTGCCATGGTTGTTTCCTGTCAGAACTCTGTTGAATATTTTTTTTAAAAAAAATGTAAATTTCATGAATATATATTGAGTTGTCTCTCTGTTGAATACTAATGGACATTTGTCTACTTATAGCTGTATTTTTTATTTGTATTTTCTTTACTTTGCATCACTTTTCCACCACTTTTGGCAAATCACGATGATGATGATGAATGGTGATTAAGTGAAATTATCAAGTGACACTGACAGAGGAACATCCATACCAGCCAGGACTCAAACTGGGAAACTTATGTGTTGAAATTGTTAATTTGATTGCTCAAAGTGTTATACAACTTAATATCAAACTCAGGATGTTTTGTTTCTTAACATTTATTATTTCAAGGTTATATTTTATTCCAGAAATATGCCTTCATTATATAGATATGTTTTATTTTACAAGCTTCAGAACTAATTACGTTGAAATTTGTACGCATCTGTGCATGAATGGAGAATTGATGAAGATGGAGGAAAAGTGGGTCTTCATGTACAAAGGGGCCTCCACTGGAGGCAATTTGCTTTGAAAAGAGCCACAAAATGTTTTTAAAAGAAGTTATATTTCAAATGTGGTGAAAATATACAAATAATTTGACATAGCTTGGCCTAAAAGTTATCGCATGTGGGGAGCTGCGTTTCATGTGTTCTCAGTGATTTATCTCTGATATAGATAAATGTCAAGTATCACAGAAATTATTGGGGAGATGATATGGACTATCCCATTAATTTCCTATTCTTGACTGGATTTTATTTTTTAAAGGAAGCATTCTGCAAGCAGTTGTATTTGTATTTTTCTGGATCTTATGTGGGAGAAGATATAACACACACACACACACACACACATGCACTAGAGCATCATGACTGGTAGAAATAGAATTCACGAAGAGCATCAACCTTAGAGTGAAAATCAGTTATTTTCCTCTCCAAGTGTTACAGACTGAAGAAAAAACTATTGTCTATTGCTATTTTTGAGCTTTTTAATAACTATGTTTTCTTAACAAAGATAAACCTACATATTTGTTTTGAAAATTATACTGCTTAAGTTGTAAAATCACAATTACTAAGAGAGCCTAGAAGTTCCAATTTTCCCTTGCTTTACATGTCTCATAATTTAAGTGTGCTGTGTTTTCTTCTGTGTTCTTATTCTTTGACATGTAAGACAAACATGTCATGTTAAGTACATGGTGTTAGAAGCTATTTATGTGATTGCCTCATAATGTTGCTTGCAGTTACATGTTACATGCTTGCTATCTAAAGATTGGTATATTTCATGAATGCCTGTTATATTGACTTGTGGTTGGAGTATGGAAAGCATTCCTATCTCAAAGTAGGTGTTGTTTGCGGTGAACTAGCATTTTCACTCACCCCTTCATCAGCATGCGCCAGTTGAGCTGCACACACTGTACTAGGCACGTGAAAGTGTGAAGAACCATGAGCTCCACTTGCACCAAATTGTGCTGCAGGGAAGAATTCTGAACTTGTACCTTGTTGACCCAAGGAACCTGCTTCTTGTCCTTGCCCTGCAGATGATACCAGTGACATGTCTGTTGCACTGTAGTAACTTCTTGTAGATTGGCACCTGCAAATGAATATAATCGGTTACACAAAGCATCAGTCTGCATTTCTGTTTTCTGTTCTGTAACAAAGCATTTTTCACGTATGTAGCAAAAGATATTAAGGGTACTTCATAACAAAAGTTTTACACCAGAACAAAACAGTACATTGATAACCAAAGTGTTCCAAGCAGTTTATTGTTGGGTGCATTAAATCTTTTTGCCGTTGCCACTGTTGCCTGGCTTTCTAGATCTAGTCCGCTACATATTTAACAAGTAGCTGCAAAATTGACCTCATGATGGTGATTGAACAGCAAAATTTTTATTTCCCACTTAGGATCAAACGTTGGACCTCTCACTAAAATGAAAATGTGCTAACCATTTGTTAACATGGGAGCTCATAATAAGTAATGTTTTTGAATCCAAATTATTTTAAACAAGGTTTTTTTAAAGTCATCAATTAAGGTTTCAAATATTTTCACTATTAGGAATTAACTATTTTGAAAATGAATATTTTTTCTGCCTTTTATTACTTAACAGTATATGGTCAGAAACCTCACTTTGTACAAGTTAAGTGCCTTCTTTCAAATATCTTGCTACTTAAAGAAAGATTTAAATGATGTAAGGCAAATCTTATGTCAAAAAGTATTTATAATATGCACTGTGAGTACTAGAATGCTTTAAAAGGTGTACATAATGTACTACTTGTTTGGGTATTCAATATAGATGTACAGACTGATATAAAAACATGCAAGCTTAATTTAGCTCTTCCTATTAACCATGGATCACTCATGATTATAGTTGTCATGGGATATAACTCATATATTAGATTTTCTAACCAAAGTTATTTTTATGTTTATTACTTTATATTTGTAAAGAAATGCAAACATAAACCTGATTATTTTCATACTTTTCCTAAAATAATATGATGACAAATTATGTGAATTTGATGCAGAAATTTTAGCAATAAAATGCAGAATCGGACAGGACTTGAACTCGATTCCTGGTCAAGCCTGCAATTTTCACTAAAATTTCTACATAATACAGCTTTTGTGTGTCAAATTGTAAGTTAAATTTGATGTAATTCAAATACAAAGAAAAATAGTGTATTCGAAAAATCTTAAAAAAGAAAACAACTTACAATCATTAACATTCAGAGTCAAAATTAAAAGGATATCTTTAGGCCTAAATATCACTTCCTTTTTTGATATCTTTATCACTATGTTTCTTGCCCTAATGAGTAACAACTTCAAGGTGGACAGAGATCTCACACCAGCACAGTAGAACTTGTGCCATTAGAAACCATCTACACAACAAAAAACAACTATCAACAAGCTTGATTCAACTATCAATATTCCTTATTATTATTATTATTACTTATTATTAAAGTTAACGAGTTTAGATGTGGAAGGGGGGATTGCTAGCACATCATCTCAATATCCTCAACAACACTCAAGATGTAACAACAAAAATTCAGGTTGTTAGATCCTGTGTGAGCAATCATTGAGTTAGACAGTTATTTGGAACCTGTAGCGCAATGCAGGGGTATTACGTCTTATATTAAAATGTATGTTCCCTCCGAATATTTTGAAGCGATTCCAAGCTACGCCACTGTTTGCAACATCTGATTGCTTGTTGTAATTACTATATATTTTTTTCTAGATACATATTATTGATTCTTTGAGCTTTTTCTTATCAGGTGTGCCTCAAAATGTAAAGGTTGTGCATGTTTTGTGCATATTTCGAGATACGACTGTACCATGCATAAAATCTAATATAACACACACACACATGTGCACATGTACACAAGAAGAGTTATATTGTCAAGAATTGAAATGCTAAGCAAGTAGAAGCAGTGAAAGAACACTTCCAATGGAGGTTCAGGTTTTTATAGTTCTTGACTTGTTGTACATTTTAGGAACCATTTTCATGACAGTATAGCCATTGTCAGATTGAAAAGTCTTAACTGGATATGGGTTGAGGAAACTAAACCCTTTCTTTATTACTCACGTTGCAATTGTACCACATATAAATGCAATCTGAACAATTGTTCAGAGATGTACTAACCTCCCGAGATCAGCGAGGCTTCTTCTTACTGTGTCCTCCACCGTCCTTGTCAGTCTTTCTCCCAGTCCTGTATAATTAAAGAAATAGTTATGTATAACGTTTTGAATATGTTTATTATGACTGCTTTGTTAGTGACTTAATTTCCTGTTTTTGTTCTATACTCGTACCTTATTTCATTGCTTGTATTCAGAGTTTATTTGAAATTGATTTTGTAGCAGTCCAACTACACTGCATTTACTTATGTTTGTGAATGTGAAAAATTTTGTAATAAGATCTATATCATGACATATTAGGGGCATCCAGAAAGTAAGTTTCCCTGAGGTCGTGCACAAAAAGTACACCTTATTTCATTCAATGGTTTATTGCCACAGATACAGCACTTGTCCAGTTACTTTCAACATAATTCCCGCCGGAATTCAGGCACTTGTCATAGCGTGGGACCAACTTCTGTATACCTGCGTCGTAGAAGTCCACCACCTGGGTGCCGAACCACTGTGTGACAGCCATCTGAACCTCTTCGTCGCTGTGAAAATGTTTACCAGACAGAAACTTTTTCAGGTGCAAGAACAGGTGGTAATCACTGGGAGCGAGATCCGGGCTGTACGATGGATGATCGAAAACCTCCCAACCGAACCTGTCCAGAAGGGCTGCCGTGCGCCTAGCCATATGCGGCTTCGCTTTGTCATGCAGCAAGATCACCCTGGCACTGAGCTTACCTCGTCGGTTCAATGTCCCCAGTGTTTCACAGTAACGGTTAGCGTTCACAGTCTCACCTCTGGGCAGAAACTCGATGAGCAGAATGCCTTGTCTGTCCCAGAACACCGTGCACATCACTTTTCGCATTGACACAGTCTGTTTGAACTTCGTCCTGCATGGAGCTCCAATGTGACGCCAATGCATGGACCATGGACTGCTGCTTGCTTTCTGGGGTGCTGTATGCAACCCACGTTTCATCCCCTGTGATGATCCGATTGAGAAAATCGTCATCATCATGGTAACGCTGCAGAAATGTCAGTGCCGTGCCCATGCATTTTCCTTTGTGTTCGGGAGTCACGTGTTTCGGCACTCACCGGGCACACAATTTCCAGAACAAGAAGCATTTGGCAACAATGTCGTGCAACAATGACCGAGAAATCTGCGGGAAATGGCTGCTGAGTTCCGTGATCGTGAGGCGACGATCCTCCAATATGCGCTGCTGCACCTGCTCGTCCATAACGGCTGATGGCCTCCCACTGCGCTCGTTGTCATGCACGTTTTGCCGGCCTTCAATAAATATCCTGCACCAACGACGCACCATCTGCTTGCTCATGACGTCTGGCCCATACACCTGGCACAGCTGACGATGAATTTCGATCGGCTGTATGTTTTGTGCGTTCAAGAACTTGATCACTGAACGAACCTCGCACGCGGCGGGAGATGGAATAAGAGCCACCATGTTTCATCGCTGCCGCGACGCTACTGAGGACTTTCGGGAGGTGCCTTCTGGGACATTCACTAGCCAGGGCATGTGCCTCTCACGCATGCGCAAAACCGGTTTCAATACACATGGCCTGCCACCTGTGGGCGAGTAGGAAACTTACTTTCTGGATGCGCCTAATACAAAGTAAGTTAATGATAAAAACTCATGTTGTGAGATACATCATGCCATCATGAGTGAAAATTGCATATGGTTGTAATGCATACATTTGATCATAGTGATAGACAATCATTTAAGAATTGCTGACCTCCATGGCAGAGTGGTTTGCACACCATGCTATGATGCCAGGAGTCCTGGGTTTGAATCCCAGCCTGGGCTTGGGTGTTTTTTGTGTATCTCTCTTCATCATATCATCACTCATCCTCATCTTTCTTCTCAGTTAGTGAAAAGTGGCAGAAGAGCAAAGTAAAAGAAACAAAATCAATCAATAAATGTTTCTCCCATTCCCTACGTAGATGGTGTATAACTCGTATTTTGTGATTTTCAGAATAATCCCTAGAACTATATAATTATTGTGATTGTGAAATCACACCTACATGAAAACACAAATAGATTACTTTTTTACATAAGCATGTGCCTAACATTAAAACAGTAGTGAGAAATGTATTACCACAAAACTCACAAGAATAATTATCAAAATATCATTAGCACACTAGAATAAATGTGCAATATGTGAAACTTCATGTCGAAAAGAAAGGATAGTCGAAAAGAAAGAATTACGGTATGAATAAAGTTAATGGTATGATGCATGAACTTGGTGATTCTACCACTAATGACAACCATTGAACAAATATAATGCTCAAACACTGACCAACACTATGAAAATTACTAATGTGATATTACCAATCCATGAACCTTTTTTTTACAATTGTTATTACTTTAAATTAAATATAGTATGACAGGAAGTTAAACATACCTTTCTGTAATTCCATATTTCTCTCTTGTAATTGCGTGATAACTGATCTTGCATTTTGAAGTTGTGCAGTAAGTGTTTGAACCCTTTGGACAAGTTCTTCATGTGAAAGTTTGTGGATTTCACTCAAGTCTTCAGCCATATCATGTGACCTTCGTACCTTTGGAGCAGGAAAATAATTTTGCATAATTTGTGCATGTACTCATTGAAAAAAAAATGAAAAGGTTTCAGCAGTGTATAATTTAGCAAATTTTGATCATGTAGTAATGAAATGCCCATTATCATAGAGGAAATTTTGATGTGTGAAGTGTTATTCTGTTCTGTCTTGAGTAGCCTCTTACTCTGTGAATGGTGACTCTTACAGCAGATGCGATATATGTTCTGCAGTTCACCAAAAGTGGAAAATAATAGCTATAGAAAGAAAGAATACTTACACAGAGGAAATAATACAAGGTGCATGGATCTGTGGATAATGTGGGGTTTCACCCAGTGAACTGTAAAATAGCAAAAGTAGCATTTTCCACCTGCTTCTATCCATGTTATGATATGCATCACAAAGGAAGTTGAAATTTTATAAAACTGAACTGCTGCAAAGCATGAACCTTTGGGATGGATGTAAATTTATAAATTCTTTGTCATCTTCATATCCCGTTATCCTGTGTAAACAGCAGACATATTTGACAAAATTCTTGTTTTTAACTACTTGAAAGCAGTATAATTCCTGCCATATCTGGGGGGGGGGGGTAACAAAAAATACTCAATTTCCGGTATAACAAGAACCCATTTATATTTGAGCTTGGCGGTTTCCGATTCCTTTTAATATATGCCAAGGATTTTCTATTAGGTATTGTTTTAATCTGCACAAGTCTGATCTACATCTGAAACTATAGGGGTAGTTCTGTGACCATTATTCGAAGTGTAACTTTATGGAAATTATACTAGCATTGTACACAATCATTGGCACAGACATAACGAGAATGAGAGGAATTAAATTACAGACCGAATATGCACATGTAATAATACACAGTATCTGTATTGACAACTAGTTCACAAACACCCATAGTTTGAATTCTTAGTGTATTTTCCACCTTTGCACAAAGTAGACTTAAACAAAAGCTTGTTCAATTTATTACTTCCAGCTCACAATTGCATACACAATCAACCAAACACCAATTGCGAGTTTTAATAAAGTAATTGATGTCTTCCACAGCATGATATGTGATGGGTAGATCAGGAGGATCTCCCCCTCCACCCCTAATGGTTCCTAAATGTTGGTACTTTGTGGAGAAAGTGGGTATATATATAAAATTTTCAAATACCATGCTGATCTCCAATATGCTAAAAGCAGTAAAACCCTGATTTTAAACCATTTACAATATGATTTTTAATCTTTTTCTGTGGAAGGAACATTCCTTCCTTTATTCAAGACACTTTATTTGATGGCAAGTAAATAGTGATGTTACAAATAATGTACTAGTTAATGTTATTTTGTTGTAATCAAAGTGTCCTAGGTCCAATTCCAACAGGGATACATTTTTGTTGTTACGATCTCACTTTAAACTCTATCAGGGTACTACGAATTCCAGGAATCATGTGTGAATTATTGGCTCCGGGAATTCTGCATGAATTTTTCTCCGTAGACGTGAGAAATTGAAACTTTTATTAATCAAAATCCCATTGAATTTGTACATATTTATAAATGCCCTGTGGCAATTATTTCACAGTTTAGGTTTTATTTTTGCCGAGAATGGAAAATAAGCTGCGTGGAAAAAAAACACAGAAGTCTCTCAACTATTTTAATTTGTTAGTGTCCTTTGCAGAACATATGACAGACTGAAGATAAAGAAATCTTGAAGTTGATTAGGTACATTTGAGTTTGAAATTCTTACGCAATCAACAATTTTTCGTAAATTTGTATATCCTGTAACCTTTGTGACTCGTGCTTTTAGATATATTTTGAGTCTGACCGTGTGAAATGACACCTTAAATGGAATATTTTAAATGTATATACCATTTAATTGAATTAAATTAGAATTTTTGGATACATTGAATCACACAGACCCTTCACATTGTTAATATATTTGTGTGTGTGGGTTGTGAGATGCGGTAATACTTAAGGTTGAAATGGAGAAAACACTTGCTTGTTCCCTTGAATTTTTGGAATGTTCGACTTGAAAACTGGGAATTACACTTGAATTTTATCATGGTCCTAGAGTGGCCTTCCTGTCTATCCAAATAGCCTGCATAGGGATGGGATGATTGGGGGGAGGGGATGCCTTGAATTTGGGGAATAAGAACTGTATTCCATCTCACGGGAGGGGATGCCTTGATGCAAGTTCAGTTGGAGAAATATAAACTGTATTCCATCTCACTGTTTTACGAACTCTGTATTGATGCATGCAAATTAGGGGGGGATTCATATCAAGGTTGGGTCTGGACCCACAAAATCCCTTTCCTGTGAACATTTAATGTAATTTTAGACATAATTATATACATGTCATACCCTCTCATGTGGAAATGGAATTCCTATTTACTCCAAGTAAAGTCAAATCTACACAAAATTCATAGCTCTTCTAAAATAAAACTTTCACAACACACACACTTGTGAATTGAATGCACATATGTTTGCCACTATTGAATTGCATATGAGACATGGTTGGCCCAAAATAAGAATAATGCCCCTCATTGCTCAGAACTTCATCGGTTTGAAAAAGTTTCATTCTTTTTAAAATAGTATAATATTGTTAATTAAGATATATATATGCACTAAATTTCTAAAGAAAATATTAGGGAAGGCAACGTTCCCCCTTGTCCTTCACATGTTCGCCTGTGATAGCCTGTTTGTGCATAGAGTGAACTTTAACTTTACAAATAAATAATGCTAGTAATCTTAATTCTGAAAAATTAGGTAACTTGCTAAGAAACTTTATTCAGTGCTTCTCAATGTGACATAAAAATATAGAAAGAAATATATTTTTTCTTCAAAAGAAGGGACTGGGAGATGCAGAATACTGAAGTTTGTAGAAGCAACAACTTACTCTTTTCCTCAAAGAGGATGCATCTACTGGAGCATCCCAGTATCCAAGAAAATCTCGAAGACCCCAGGTTGCTTGGTGGTTCTGATCTCCTGCCATTAAGCTTGTTTTAAATGCTTTCGCTTTGTATGCTTCAACATTGGTGTGGAAGAGAAGTTGCTTTCCTAAAATTGAAGGAAAAAAAGAAACAATTATTCAGCACTACTATGATGTAAAGCCAATGATAATTATATACAGGGTGATATTTGTAGGGAGGTCGAAGGTGAATTATTTTCTATATCTGAGTAACACTGTTTTCAATTGTGGTACTTTTAGTGTCCGGGAGGGGACAGGACAACAGGAGCGCTTCATCTAGGCCCTGGGCATAAGGAAGTCCCATGTCAGGCGAGTTGTGTACAGTAAATTATGTAGAAAATATATTTACAATAGAGTTAATATTTAGGAATTTGCACAGCAGAGTAAATTTGAGGGGAGGAAGCAGAACATGAATCTCAGGTCCCAGGCGGTTAACAAAATGTCCTTGTAAATTTTAATAAACCTTAAATTTTAGGGTAATAAATGCCTTCCCTTGTTTTCCGCCCCAAGTTACGCCTGTGGACTTGCAAAAACAAGATAAACAACAAGAGATACTATATGCTTAAATTGCAACTTTCCGAAATCTCTCAGTAAGCAAAGTACTGCATTAATATATTACTCTAAAAACATTGATATTAATAGCGAACAGTTCTTCCGTAATGATTTGTGGAATAATGCCACTATATGGAAACATTTGTGTACAAAAACATGTCATTCAGTCCAGCGTTTGAGATAGAAAGGAAATGCTTGAATTTTGGTTACATGCCTCGATCGCACCTAAGAAGCGTAGTATTTGGAAGGAAAAAAAACAGTGGGGAGAAATTTCAGTAACTACTCTTTAAGATTCGGCGTTATATACATATTATATTTTTCAGCATTAATATAGAGTTCCTCTCCAGTGCCAAAAAAGAGGGAAGAATACCCTTCCCTTTCAATTACCACCCTGCACCTAAACCCTTGCAGGAAGATGTTGAAAAGAGAACCAAAAGCCATGCGCCTTTTCGGTCTTCTATACAGATTTAGCGAAATTCAAAACCCATCATCTCTTGCTTTATTCTTTAAATCTTTCATCTCGCCCATCCTCGAATACTGTTCCCCAATTTGGGCGATGGCCTCAAAAACCAATCTCACCAGAATAGATTCTGTTCTCAGTTTCTTTCTTGCAATTGTTCGCCATAGAATACCTTCCTTTCGACATGTATCCAAATCAGACACCATGGCTGCTCTGAATATTCACACTCCATCCTTTCGTCGTGTCTAGCTGACATGAAATTTTTATACAAGATAATAAATGGCAAAATCAGAACAGATCTCCTAATCAGTGAATTCACACTTAGGGTACCCCAAAAGCTAACGCGCAACCTGCAACTCTTCCACAACCCAAGCACTAGGCTATCCCTTCTACAACGCTCCTTGTTTTACAGGCTCCCAGAAATCTACAACAAACTTCCCCTGAATGTAGATATTTTCCTTCCAGAACGTAATTTTTGTATATTACTGACGAAGAACATGTAAATCTATCCCATCTTGTTATTGTTTTTATCTTTTGTTATTTTTTGTTTCTACTTTATGATGTTTCAGTGTAAAATAGCCAAATAAGACTGTATCTGAAACTCTGAGTAAATAAATAAATAAATAAATTTTAGTGATGATAGTACTGCCCGACCGCGGAAAACATATCTGACTTGAGTGGACGAATCTAAAAACAAAAGTGAATGCAGGCGGAACTACGTCGCGGGCTCGGGATGAGTATTTTGTTTGTATACGTTCGGTTGTTTGTTATTGTCAGCTTTATACTACGACAAAGTTACTAGGTTTCAAACTTAAATAGACCGTCAACGGCGAACGATTTTCACGGCATCCGCTTCTCGTCTGCGTTTCACTGGCAGCCGTCACCCCTATTCTGCCACTACTGGACTCGTCGAGTTGGCGCATGCGCAGTTTCGTCGATGGTCACAACTAACACAGAAGGGATCGTAATGAACATACTGTATAAATATGATTTAGTACAGACGATGCTTCTTAAATAGTGGATGGACATACACTACTAGAGAGTATTAGAACTATATTTTTCACTGTTGTGTATTATTCGCAAAGTCCGTTTGAGGAAGATGGCAGCGTGCGTGGGGTGGCTATCGGTATTTTCGTGGAGCTACACCAACCGATCTTTTTTTATATATAAAAAAAAAGTACAGCATTCGCCAGAGGAGTTAACAGGAAAAGTTCAGGGGACAGAACAAACATTGGAATGCGGGTTCAAAGCGAGTGCCGAGTTTGTTTACTCTAAGCGTTATGAAGTTTACTTCATCGTGGGCCGAGAACCTCCGCCTCCTCTCTCTCTCTCTCCCTTGCTCTCTATTTTGAGGGAACATTGTTCTCAGTGGCAGTCCGAAGCCTTCGTTGGTGACTAGGAAAAGAGGGGAAAACGAGGAGAGATCCGTTTCGACTGGTGATATTGCTTCAGACAGTCGGAAGGGTAGAATCGAATGCTTTCGCTTCAGAATTTTGTAATATTGGTGGATTTAGTCTTTTAATCCTTATGTCACAGAGGATTAGATGACGTGTCCGCGACAAATAAATTATAAATGGAGGGAAGATTAAGAAATTTATTCGAAAATTGCATAATGCCTGTAATCATGTCGAAGATTGTATTTTGCATCGTTTTTGCATTCCACAATTACTACTTTACTGAAATAACAATAATGACTCCAAACAATACTCGTGTTTGTGGAAATACAGGAATGCTGTATGCAAGAGTTGGAAAGTATGCCCCCCCCCCCCCCCGGAGACCATGGAAACATTATTAATCTTGGTCAGTGTAACAAGGATTTTCAGATCGTTTTGAATGTTTTGAAACTAGTGGCTGAAATCTGACTTCCACGAGCAAAGAATCCTCCGATAACGGTTTTTTGACTGGCTCAATTGGGTGTAAGTGCCTCGATGATGTATGGAATTTTTAAGAAACTGATCAGAAATTTTCAGTAATTCCTGTAACAAGCAGCTCATGTGAGAAAACGTGAAATCAAAACTGAAGTCACGCATTCTTCACGAATGGCCCTGGTCACCAGAAGGATGTATTTATGAAAACTTTGGTGTTGTTTCTACTAAAATATGTACAGTGTGAAAGTGTATGGTATCACCCTTTCATGGATTCTCAATGCATCTTCATGTAATTTCCTGGCCTCACTGATGGCGTAGTGGTAACGTCGTCACCTTATAATCAAAGGGTCGCGGATTCGATACCCAGTGGAAGCACATAATGGTTCGGATCCCACTGTAAACTGTAGGTCCAGTCCCGATTAGCCTATGTGCAAGAAGTCAAGTTAGAACAAAAACTCAAACTCATATAATGTCCATGAAATATGTGTCTTATATCCCTATATTTTCCTTATATATGTGTGAGGGTAAGTATCTACACGTATATATTGTGTGCCTGTATATGTGTGTGTTTTACACTTTCCCTACATGATACCCAATCCACTCCCACATTAACATAACTCTGCGTCCCCCTATGTAAAAAGTGAGAATGGTTGAAAACAATATTGTATTCAAAAGAAATAAGAAAATAGGCTCAACTGAAAAGTTGCCGTGTTTTAAATAACGTTTATTTGCTTCACAGCGCACCATTATGGCCTTGTATTAAAAATATATAAACCCATGTTCCCAGATTGAATCATTGTTGTGACCAGGCCCTGATTTATATATGTGAAAGCCTGGTATTCACATCGTCGTCACTCGTGAGACCCCCCCCCCCATATCAATTTCAATTATAACTTGTCAGGTGGTTAGTTGTGAATTTACAAATTTCAAATATGTATATATATTTTTTTCATCATTTTGTGGCCATTTTTAAAACAAATATTTCCACATTGGAGGCTCCTTTACAAGTGGAAACCTTCGGCTGTAGCTCCTCTTTTAAATAAGCATACGGAAAGCAATAAGGAATTAATAAAATGCATGCGGAAACAACAACAAAAGGACTATATAAAAATATGGTATTATTATTTAGTCATTCATGCCCCCACCCTCTATGGGGAGGCACTGGCCAGGGTCAGTACAGTTTCCATCCTGTTTACAGGAATGAGAAGTCAATGTATATAAGGATAGGTGAATTTTCACAAACTGACTCACCCCCTTCATATCACAAGGGAATGCATGGGGGAAAACTTACCATTGTGACCCTGGAATGGAATTATCTCGAAAATGCGAAAGTGGGAGCAAAAAAGATCATATTTTTTAAAATTATTTTTGGTATGCAAGGAAATTATATTCCACATGTAATGTAGACCCTTTATGTTGAAGTTTAGAATGCCCAAAGTTCGATTTCAAATAAGAACAAGTTATACTTTTTCTTCTTCTGAGTCTCCACAAAATCTTGGTGATTAAATATGCCGTATTGTTATCAAAGCATCTCGATTTCGATTCCCTACACATTTTGGTAAACAGTAGGAGATTTCACAACCATGAGATAATCCTTGTATGATATGAAAAAGTATATTGGAATTCAGCAAGAAAAAATAAATGTAATGACACGCGTTTTAACACGGAAGGTACAATTTTGGAAGCCCACCACAGTGTTGGACCGGTTTTATCCTGATGGGTATGCACCCATCCTTACTCAGAAGTGAATTTGGTTGCAGAGCGTCGCGGCGCTCGAGTGCCGAATGTGATGCCATACGTCTTGGCATATAGTAAACCTGCTTTGTTTCAGCTTCAAGCATGGATACATACACGCTAGGATAAAGTCAATCATATCACGTCACGTTATGTCTGTCCCTTTGGTATACCTTATAATATATCTGCCACCTTGTAATATGAACATAATATTCGCATATATTTAAGATATACAGTCGCGATAGTTTATTCTCAACCATGCAAAGCATTCAAATGTAGTCAAATAATGTTGAAACTCAACTGTAATGTTGCCGGCCCCCGTGGCGGAGTTGTTATCACATTGCTTGCGCTACGACGCCAGGGGTCCCGGGTTCGAATCCTGGCCTGGGCATGGATGTTTGTGAGTGTCCATTCATCAATTTCATCATACCATCACTTATCCCCATCTTCGCAAATTAGCCAAATGTGGCACAAGAAGCGAAGTAAAATAAAGAAAATGAATAATTCAATCAACTGTAATGTTTTCTAAGCATTTGGACAGAAGTGTTAAAAAATGGAAAGAGCGGTGATTTATCCACAACCCAACACCCCTCCAAATTATTCACAAGAACCCAATTTATGGTAATTTTGGCGGGTTTTTTTTTGTTTTTTTTTATGGAAAATACAGGATCAACCCATAGGAGAGAGAACCGTGATGTGATCACTAATGTTTTAACGTAGATTGTAGCGTCTATAAAATGGTAGCCGATAATCAAGGGGGATAACCATATTTTTTTGGGTGGGTGTATTGGTTATCGATTTTTTTTATGCTTATAAGCAAGGCTTTGTCCAATGCGGTCTGCATGAAATTGTATTCGTCCCCTACGGTATTTAGAAGAGTCAAAGAACGAAAAAAAGATGCATTAGACATTGCATTTATTCATCTGGGAGGACGTGTTTCTCTTCCCCTCTAGAAATAAGATGCATTAGATTATTTCGCACTTGCTCGTTCGTTGTGGTCCTGCATGACGTTCCCTAGTCTGTGATCTCTCATTATAGAGACAGAGGATGCAATAGGCAATATGAACTCGAGGCTATATCAAGCTGTATCATCCGAGGCCGAGAACGACGCAGCTTGAGAGAAAACCGAGAGAATCATTCATAGCAGGAAACGATTGATTGATTTGTTGTTTTAAGTCCACTTTATGCACAGTAAGGCTAATCGGGACTGGACCTACAGTTTAAAGTGGGATCCGAACCACTTGTGCCTCCACCGGGTATCGAACCCGGGACCCCTTGATTACAATGCGACGACGCTACCACTGCGCCATCGGGGAGGCCCCAGCAGGAAACTAGAATGTTGTAGCTTCGTCTCGGCACCATTGTTATTAATATATCGTTTAAGTTAGGCAAGCAAGCAAATACTGATTTTTTTTTTTTGTCAACGTACACATATACTTTTAGTCAGCAATATTTGTTTGAATATTAACACCGATACGAGGAAACCATCAGTTTCGACGTTCAAATATTACACCGTTAGTCTGGTTGGAAACACTGACACGCCGAGTCCGCTCTTCGCTTCGTCCAAGCTCACGCAGATCACGTGATCACCCGGAGGTAGGGGAAGGGAGACAACATTTTCACAAGGACTCTCGACTCGAGCGAGAGAACTACCAGTCCGTCGTGTGTCTGCAGCACTGCGCGTACTGCCGGTGGTACGTAGAAATCAGTCCCGCATCTAACAGCCAGCCTCAACCTCCAAGCGGGAACCTCTACACAGAAACCATGCATCCGCAATCGGTTCGTCACATCAACGGAACTTATTGATCGTATTAAAGTAACGTGAAAATAGGAGAGCGAGGGAGATTCCGGTGCTTAAAATAGAATAATAAACACTGGGCTTACCTGGAAGATTAATCCACTTTAAAATGCAATTCTACAATGCAGCTGCATTAACTTATCAAGCTCGCGTATTGATTTCTTTTTTTCAATCCAAACAACGTTTTAAAGGTACGTGCTAATTTTTGGTGCCCCACTCCACTCCGTTTCGCTTATGGCGCTATTTTCCCTATCGGGTTGTCGTCTTCGTGTTGGGAAAAAGCGCCGACAAGTTCACACCATTCCTGAGCATCGAAAATGTGGAACACATGTGGTTTTCCAAGCTCAACACACGCAGTCCGAGAGAACCACACACAAGCAGATGTGAAACACATGTTACCCGTATGTGCCTCGCCCTTCTGGTGGATGTGTGCGTCTGGGTAGGGATGTCCAAAAGCTGTCTGCGCATGTGTGAATCGCGGTCTGTGTGCGTCACCGGCAGGGTTGCTAATCCAGAGCGATCGCAACCAGATCGGCGGTGTAACTTCTCTCGAGGAGCATTTAGGGGGCTGTTCCATCATCATAAGGGGGACAATTACCGTCCCTAATACGTTCACTTAGAAACTTAGTGCAGACGAATCTTATCGCCGTTATTAAACAATATTATACTCTCGTAGAATAATGAAGTATTTTCAAGCCGATGAAAGCTCAAGCAACCAAAGGGGACGAGGATTGCATTGTTTCTTATATTACATTGAAACATCGAGATGGAATGAGATTTTTCTTTCACCGACTGAACTTCCATCAAGGCTTTTGTCCCCCTCCCCCCAATGAGAGGGTCTGCGCCCGGCTATGTCCACCGTGGGCGCAATTAATGTGATTTTAATGATGCAGTTTATAAAGCTATATTTATAGTGCACACAACTGGAAATTATAATCATAAATCTGTCTTTATGCCAGATAAAACATTCAAATTCATATTTGAAAGTCTTTCCCACGTAATTCTCGGTCTCTTTTCGATTTTCAATCTTGGTCTCGAAAGGCAAGTCGCCATCTCGTCTCGAAGTGTATACTATAAACAGCATGCGAAGTCACCGCATTTTTTTTATGTTGAGATCATTCCGACGCTACGAACCCTCGGACATCGGAATTTTATCCTGAATATGTGCAACTGCACCGTACAGGCTCACACTTGGCACTAATGCATTGACTTTGCAAAATATATCACTTACCTGTAAATAATCAGGTAGATATTGGAAGAAGTAGCATACTAAAGTTTTTCTTTCTTCTTCCAAATGTCATATTAAATCTTGGGTGGTTCGGTCTCATCTCGATTTTATGCCATCTCGTCTCTGCAACATCGCTACATCACACACTGACATATATTAAGATTTTTTTTCTCAGACTTTCACATGGGAAGATTGCCTTCAAGAATAGTGAAACGTGCATTCTTACAGTGTCAGCCGCGTTATTTTGATCGATCCATCCATCTGTGACACCTCGCTGGGATCTATACAACACAGAACCCTGAAATTTAGTTGTCCAGGAAGTCCTAACATATAAAATGTTTTACATCTTAATTCAAACACAAATTGTGCTTAAAAAGTACAAATATTTTGCCATCATTGTACGGATAAGTGTCATGGTGTCACAAAGAAAGAGAAAAGTGCCGTTCTTGCAGATCTCTTAAGAAGTCGTGTGTAGCGAGTTCTAGCAATATCGCCACCTGAAACGTTCCGAGTGATTAGAATGCTTATGGGTAGACACAATAAAATACATTCTGTACATAAAACACGAACAAGGTTTAGTAATCCTTCAACACGTGTACAACATGGCGCCTGAGGAAAAACTAAACTAACTCGATCATGATAAGCAACAGACTATTGAACATATTTGTTTTTCTTCCTCGTAATATGACTATACATAATACTCGTACCATACAGCCCAATCACAACACCACCAGTAAGACTCCTGGACTTGACATGAATATTCCTGTGTGAATGTGCTTTCATGAGTCTTATCCAATCATCATTCATCCTGAGAGTTACGATTAGTCTACAAAGGAAGAAATGTGACTTAAAATAGGAAGAAAGCAAATACAAATGATGTGCAATATGTTTATGTGTATGTTGCTCTCAGTTCCAATTTCGAAAATGAATCGGGATATAGTGTGGAGCCGACTTCCGTGGCGGAGTGGTTATCACAGCCCTATACGACGCCAGAGGTCCCCGGCCCAACCATAGGTGTTCTTTGCGAGTGCCACTTCATCAATTTTTTATCATATCCCTCATCATCGTCGTCGCGATTAGGCAAAGGTGGTAGAAAAGCGACGCTAAATAACATAAATTAAAATATTGTGGATGCAAGTGTCGGAAAATGTCACTGCACCCGTCGAAAGTATTGGCGTCTATTAAAGTTTTCAGTTTGCAAAGAAGCAGATTTAAATTCTCTTCCGCTCTTTCTCTCTCTCTCTCTCTCTCTCTCTCTCTCTCTCTCTCTCTCTCTCTCTCTCTCTCTCTCTCTCTCTCTCTCTCACACTCACTCACTCACTCACTCACTCACTCATGGGTTTAACCTGAATAGTTCATTTGTTTATATTTAAGGATGTAAGGATAAAGTTAGACCAAAAGTGACCATAAATTGGACCTTGGTGAAAAATTTTAGAGGGTGTTGAGGAAAATTAGGGAGAGTGTTGGGAGGATATTGGGGGTGGATAAATATCTCTCTATATACACACACATGCACACAAACAAGATTCCATCAAGTGGTTCCGGGTTCGATACCCGGTGGAGGCACATAGTGGTTCGGATTCCACTTTAAACTGTAGGTCCAGTCCCGATTAGCCTTACTGTGCATAAAATGGACCTAAAACACCAACTCAATCAATCAATCAACAAACATGATTGCGGGTTCGATCCTTTTTTAAATACACTAGTTTTCACGAAGGGGTGAAGAAAGCGTGCAGTTATGCAAAACTGCATCCTGTGGTGGGTTAATTGATCATAATCAATAACAATCGTTAAGCTATTAAAACGGAAACAGGCTCGTGGCATGTCGTGGACAGCCCTGGCTTCGTTCTTCCCCTCCCCTCCGCTCCCCTCCCTTGTGAAGTTGCTTTGAGTTGCGCCAAGGAGCTCCAGCTGTTATCACAATCAAGACAGGTCCTGCAGGGAATATGCTAACACCCCCCCCCCCCTTCCCCTTTCTCTCTACCCTTGGATCGAGTAGCAGACTTCAATTACGATGGATTTAAAAGAAAAAGACCTTTCGGTTCGAGAAATGAGAAAATGGCGGCTCACTTGGACCAAGTAAGCTGCTTAGGTGGTGTGGCTTATGTCCAAAGCATTATCCTAGTTTTACTGATCATGCTTCCTCCTCCCCCCTCCCCCGCCCCGCACCTCGCATTTTTTTTTCTTTCAAAGAAGTTATATGAACACTCGGAAGTGCTGATGGGATTTCAACTGCAATTGGGAATTTTCGAGATAATAATTATGCCTTCATTGTAACTCAGATGGTTTGGTTCTCGCAGTTCTCGTGTATGTTAATTTCTTAAAATTGGTAATATTCGATGTTTTTTGATTGAACGTTGGTCTGAGGGTACAAAAAATGAGCATGAATGACTGACTCTCAATGGCAAATGATAAAATTTCGAAAAGTTTTCCGAAATGCCTCTTTCAAATGGAGCCGCGGGGGTCTAGTCGGTACGACGTCTGACTGCAACGCGGGAGACCCAGGTTCGATTCCCGGGGGTGGGTGATCTAAGGTCGGAATTTTTCCGACCTTGTCCTCGCACAAACCGGCTCTGGGGCTCACGCAGCCTCATTTAAATGGGTATCTGGGGGGCAACACCGGAGCATGGTGCTGATACCATCACCTCCTCCAAAATGGCCGAGATCGATAGAATGTATGGGCCTCGAATACGCGACAAAGCGTACCTGCCACCTGGGCGATTACCTGCGAAGGGTCTTCTAATGAGTCATATTTGCGATGCGACAAAACGTACCACTTGATGGGACGGCATCAAAAATCATTTACCGAAATTACGATTTTCTCTAGTTTTGCTGATTTCCATCACACTTTATCCAGGCTTTGGACTGGCAAAATCACTATATAATGCATATATAGCTATTTTGGCGTGTTTAAAATCAGCTGTGGTTAAGCTGTCGTCCACATTTTTTTTCTTTTGTTTTATCTTTTCATCTTTTTTTCGATTTTCATTTTAGTTATGTCAGCAGCAAGAATATTGTCTCTTGTCATGGAGGATCGCTCTGTTTCAACCCAATTTCTCCTTTCAAACAAATTACGACGTCCTTCACTTTAGGGTTTGGCCTTCCTAAGAGTGTGTTCAGCCGGTTGTTCCAACCCTCTACGGCATTCGTAGTTCGGTGTCGTTTGTTATTACATTTCAACACTGTTATTGGAATTTCAGCGTTTTGCAACCAACTATTCACAAAGTAATCAAAGAAAGAGTTAGCTTCGCTGATTCTGGGGCTTGAGAGTGCATTTATTTCCACACTACAGTGTTTACTACAGCACTTAAAAGTACCATCCATGAAAAAAATGAGTAAAGCGTTTCAAACTCTCTTTGCCCTTCTCACCGCAGAAAATGATAATTCTGTTTTCTTCTCCATCGTTAGCTAACAGGAAAGAAGTACCGTCAAGCATCGCCACTGTTTCTTCATCGACCTAACCTAACCTAACGAAAAACCTAGCTGGGTGCTGGATAGCGCACCGTGTTGTAATGTCTGACATGTCAAGGGCAAGTTAGCTGGGTGCTGATACAGGTGGCAGATAGCGCACCGTATTGGGATGTCTGACGTGTCAAGGGCAAGTTCAAGCGTTTTCCTTGAAGTGGTACGTTTTGTCGCGGAGTAAATATTTTGAAGTTATTAGTGGATCCTTCACAGGTAGCTGTTTATCTGAGTGGTACGTTCCGTCGCGGAAACCCAAGTGGTACGTTTTGTCGAGACACCGTGTGCCTCATGGCATGGTGCAAATTGCACGGGGAACTTTACCTTATCTACCTCTTTCAAAAGGTATGTTACAACGAAACCAGAAACATTGACAAGTATCTCGTGTACACATTACAGAATGCGAATATAGTCTATCTCTATATTATACCAAACGTTTTGGTAACATTTATTGTTGCGTTTGCTGGATGTGACTCAAGATTTGGTGTAAGTATTCACTTCGTATTCTGGAATCTTGGATTATCTTTTTTTCTGGCAGTGAAGAAAGTGTCCTTGGTCCCCTGATGAGTAAAAATTGCTCTGCTTTGAAGACTACGAAATATAATCGTAAATGCCGAACCATATTTCACAGCCAGTGCTCTTTTACTAGTAACATATACAGACTACTGACTACATACAACTACTACACACAGAACATTCCGCATAAGTCTAAACGAAAAATACCGGCTCGAACCCGGGCCTCTGGCGTACCGTGACATTTCTCTACCGACTGTACAAGCCATGGTTTCGCATGATGTTTCGCTTCCGCTGTAGAACAATTGTACGGTACAACACAAAGCCGGGTTCGAGTCCTGTTTGAGCCTTCATTTTCCGCTTTAATTTCTACGTAGTACATGATCCGGGTTCGATTCCCGGGGTTGGATGATCAAAGGTCCGAATTTATCCGACCTTGTCCTCACACAAAGCGGCTCTGGGGCTCACCCAGCTTCAAATCAATGGGTGTCTGGGGCCAACACTGGAGCATGGTGCTGATCCCATCACCTCCAAAATGACCGAGATCGATAGAATGTGCATTCATTGCACGGTCCTATATGCCTTTACATTTCCTGTGTGTGCCAATTTATAAGGGTAACACAACATTTGCGACTCTGCACGAGTTGGAAAAATCTTTCTTTTCACCCTGCTTTGCTTTCATCAGGTCAGTTCGAAAACATCGTTTCATCCGCATATCTCTGCTGCCACGAGCCACGGGAAATTAGATTTCGGTTTGAGCTGAATTTGATTGATAACGCTGTGTACATTTCATTACTAACTTCCTCATTAGGAAGAACAGTGGTAGGAAGTTGGTTTCATCCCTCTCTCTCTGGGAAAATTAATGCCAAGGTGATGTTTGTGTATGTTGGGAACGAGTGCGGACGTGAAATTTCTTTGCCTTTGTTAGGTTTCGAAGCGTTGTTGATCTTTCATCAACGGAAATCCCTGGATATGCTCACCCTCCGCCGCAGGGAGAGGGCTGATAATTTCTCCACCTGCCGCGAAAGAAACAACATTGTTTAAACAAACAAGATATTTTCATTCGATACACTCCTTCCTCTTCCAGAGTTTTTTACGTCTTCCAATTGTGAATCGCACCACACATCCCCGCGAGTGATGATACACGTATTTTTTTTTTTTTTTGTTGCTGACAGCTTCCCCCCCCCCCCCCACTGCTGTATCTTCGTGAATTGTTGATCTTTCGTCAATAGATTCAATCCAGAACACAAAAGGCCATTTATAGTGCATATGTAAATTCTTGGATTACATGCAGGAACGTATCTAGAAATATGTTTCGAGGGAGGGTACGAACCAAGTGTCTCAGGAATAATAATAGTAATTTTTAAATTAAATATATACTAATCAAAGTATATAAATTAATAGTGTTATTATTTCACGAATAGGCAAATACAGTATCCGCCAAAATATACAGTACTGAAATTAAAAGACGAACATTACATTGTTGTCATCTGTGAGTTTATTTATCCTGAAAGAAACACTACATACACACTATTAGCGAGTTATGACTTCCTTTTCACTACTGAGAACACGAGCGGCTGGAGCTATGCCCTATCGACAAACGCACATGCGCGTTGAGGTGCGCGAGTTTCAGTACTGTATATTTTGGCGCATACCGTAAACGGAATAAGAATATGGATATAACATCACCAATTCATTATCTAGCTTAGCTGTAATTAAGTTCGGCATAATTTGTATAAAAACAAGTGCCTTGGCAAAGAAATTAATGTCAAATAGATGAAGAATTGAATATTAATTGCATAACAAAAAACGATGTTAAGTGCAGTTGACGAGAAATAAAACATTTTATGCATATTATCATAAATAGTAGTGTGCAAGCATAAATCTTTGGTACTTTGCCCAATATATACTATATCCCGGAAATCTCCAGAGCAAAACCGCGCATAAGGACAGGGAAGGAGATAAAGCGATTGGGCGAAGCCGAGAAGTACACGCTGCTGCAAAGACTGGTAACTGCACTGCAGTCGCTTTTCCCCTCTCTATCCAATCCCGTTCTCGCGCATTAGTTCATTGGTCGAACCTCATCGAGCAAGGCCAACGTTAGGAGACGAGAGGTTCTGTGCAAACTATAACCGCGAGGCCCTTATATGTATTTTGAAAAGTAAGCATATGTATGAGGCGGATTTCAAAAGAAAGGGCCAATATTTTATAGGAAACAAGAAAGTACGTTTAACAACATTGTATTATTGGTTACAAACATGTACATACATATCCACTTCATTTTTCAACATAGTCACCATTATTTTCCAAGCACTTTCTGTACCGTGGCACAAGCTTTTTTATACCCTCTGCATAAAAGTTTACCGCCTGGGAGTTCAGCCAATTCAACACTGTCGTTTTCATCACCTCAGTTTCTTCAAATCGTTGAGACGAAAGCCACTTTTTAAGTGCAGGAAGAGGTGAAAGTCACTTGGCGCAAGGTCCGGACTATACGGGGGGTGATCAAAAAGTTCCCATCCGAACTTCTGAATCGTCTGAACAGTGAGGGCAGCAGTGTGTGGTGTGGCGTTGTCGTGGAAGAGCACAATTCCTGAACGCAACATTCCACGTCGTCGTTTGTATGGCACGTCTGAGTTTGGAAAGTGTTTCACAGTATGCTTGCGATGTGATTGTTTTCCCCAGATCCAGGAAATCCACCAAAAGCACGCCCTGTTGGTCCCAGAACACAGTTGCCATCATTTTTCGTGCAGATGGAGCTTGCTTCAACTTTTTCGACTTTGGTGAATTTGAATGGCGCCACTGCATCGATTGTTGTTCGGACTCGACATTGACGTAAGAAATCCACGTTTCGTCACCATACACTTCACACAATTCTCGATGAATTTGAGCAACATTTTGTCCTTTGGCGTGAAGAAATCGAATCGCAGAACGGACCTCGCACCTGGCGGGATTGTGTATGCGCGCAGCCATTTTAACACGCTCCAACACACAAGATAACGAACAGCTGACTAGAGAAAGTATAGTTGCTGCATAACCAATGAACCAAGTGATGTTACTGCGGAGGCGCGATCCGATCACTGTTGCCAGTCGGTTCTTATAAAACATCGGCCTTTTTTTTTTTTTTTTTTTTAATGCGCCTCGTACATCTTCAGTTCCTCGTAAAATTCTACGCTATAACCAATACAATTATTACCCCGTCCTCACCTTTTCGTCCCTTCCGGTGGAGGCAAATACTGGTTCGATTCGAATCCTACTTTGAACTATAAGTCACAGTCCATCTGTGCGTAAAATAGACTTAAATCTCAAGTCTTGTTTCGGCGCTACCAACTCGAAAGAAACAATATTTTATTCTCTGTGTATTTTTTCTGTCATACTACAGATGTTAGTCCTGTATTGGAGCGATATCATGCTAGCAGAGAAGCCGATAAGATGGAAGTCCTGATTTTAATCCTTTCGTTCTATTCACGCATTGTTGCTTGTGTTTTATATTTTTTTCATTAGAGACTCGTTAAGTTTTATTCTGAGATATTCATATCCTCAGAGCGATTCTTTCCTGTCTGTCCGTCAATTACCAAAGATTTTGTCGATTTCCGGCAGAAAGGTGATAGTGGCAACCATGAATGTAATGCGTGACTGCAAGCATACAGGATAAAAATGCTGTTTCTTGAGGGCTCGCAGTCAAAATGGGATCTCGACGAATAAAATGTTATCATGTAAAATCGTTTACATTGATGTTCTCTACATGGTGTGAAAGTTCATAGGTGGTTCACAGCAACATCCTGGGCATGTCTACATCCACTCGTGCGAGGGCTGCTGGAAAAGTTTTTGCAATGAATATGAAAGAATACATGTGAAATTCTGGGAATAGCTTTATTGTTTTTCAAAGTATTCACCCTTAAGGTCGATACACTTTTGCATACGCTCAAACCAATTTTCAAAGCATTTTTTCCACTCTGAAGCTGATACCTCAGAAACAGTTGTTCGGAATGTGCCAACAGCTGCTTCAGGCGACACAAATCGCTCACCACGCATCTTATTTTTCAAGTGTGGGAACAAAAAGAAGTCATTAGGTGATAAGTCAGGTGAGTACGAACAATGAGTCATTAATTCGACATTTTTACTGGACTGGTGTGCTGAGTGGGAACTGGCGTTGTCGTGGTGAAGAATAATGCGACGATTTGGGGTTGTTTTACGCAATTCATTGATGACCTCTGGCAAACAAATTGTTGTATACCACTCAGCATTTACAGTCCTTCCATCTTCTAAAGCTATTGTTGCCACATGTCCGTTATAATCGAAGAAACAAGCAATAATTTGCTTGGCAGCACTCCTCGAACGAACAACTTTTGTTGGTTTCGGCTCACTTTGAAACACCCAAACAGTGTATTGCTGTTTAGTTTCGGATTCGTATGAATAGATCCAAGTTTCAACCCCTGTAACGATGTAGTACACCAAATTTGACTTGCCTCGGTTGAATTTTTTGAGCATTTCTTTACACCAATTTACACGAGCCTGTTTTTGAGCTTTGGTCAAGTTGTGTGGGACCCAACTGCTTGAAACTCTCCGTACGTTCAGATGACCATGCAAAATCGTATGTATTGCTTTCATGTCAATGTTCAAGGATGCCTGAATCTCACGGTATGTCACATGCCGATCTCTCTCAATCATTTCACGCACAGCATCGACCTCCACGAAATTCATCACTGAGAAATGTGCGACCACGCTGGAATTCGGAAAACCAATTGCACATAGTCCAATTGGATGGTGCTTCATCCCCAACAGCGAAATGAAGTCGCTCGATGCATTGTTTTGGTGTTAAACTACATTTGAAATCATAAAAAATCATTGCCCGAAAGTGTTCACAAGAAATTTCCATTTCTCACACGAACTTACTTCTTCAAGCTTCTGTGAGAAATAAACGAATAGTCTTAAGCAAACAAAGATATGGTGCGGTTTGAAAGCAAGAAAAAAAAATGGAAGAATATTTCACTTCCGGCGGAGAACTTGCCCTTTGGGGGGCGAATACTACATTAATTTCCGAACATAAAACGCCCGAGACCCCACGTTTTTAAGCCCTCGTTTGTCTGTAAGGGCGTCTTCAAAATGGCGGTCATGACGAAGATTCTATACCTGAAACCTGTTAGTTTATTGCAGTCATTTATCATTCATCACATCTTATTTTCACCTAATTCGCAGTTTATGACTGTATTATGATAATTAGAAATTAAAAAGACTCACATTATCAAATAATATTAGACATGGCGGCCAATATGGCCGTGAGAAGTCTAAAAATAACCCTCTCAGCTATTTGATCATGTTTTGGATCAAACCTTATGTTTTGGATGTGCCAGAACTCAGGGACGTAGCTAGGTTGATCAGTTTGGGGGGGCCCAAACGTAAGATTTTTTCTATCAAACTATATTAAATTAACAAACTATTTATACACCATATAGGCCTATACTGTATACATACATTATATATGCATGTGTGTTTGTGTGTGTGTATATATATAGTCTTGGAAAGAAAAGGAGCAAGGGCCTCCTCGGTGGCGCATGGTAGCATGGCGCCTTGTAATCAAGGGGTTCCGGGTTCGATACCCGGTGGATGCTGATAGTGGTTCGGATCCCACTTTACACTGTAGAACCAGTCCCGATTAGCATTACTGTGTATAAAGTGGACTTAAAACACCAACTCAATCAATCAATAAATTGGAAAGGAACATCATTTTCTTCTGTAGCCCCCAACAGTCTACGGATATACTCTCGCGAAATCCACAGCCATTATTCGGGAAACTAAATGCAGAATGAACTCATTAGCTTAATGGCTGATACACCAAGAACAATGTTATTAGTCTTTAGATTTGTAAATTTGCTGGAAGAAAATTGAGAAGTAGATAAAACCCTTTTCCGTGGTTTTAGGTATAAAGTGCTGGAACCAAGTTTACAAGTATTGGCAACAGTGCAAATATGAAATGTGAGCGTAATGAGTTCAAGCTAGGCATCTCATGTATACAGTTCATGCCGGAATCGAATCCGGTATTTCTTAGTTCAAGGCAACCGCGTTAAGCACTGTTCTAAAGGGCTGGCCCAAGTCTTCTATGGCATCTGATTGTTCACTTGGGAAATGATGACGATAAGAAATTATATGCACACGTCTAATTTCTTAAAATTAATCTTATTTGTGTGTGGAAAACTGAATATATGATGGCACTGGATAAAAGAAAGTTCCCACACGCTCAAATGATTACGCTCTCGTCTTTGGTTCGGCAGGTTCATGGAGGCACATAGTTGTTCGGATCTCACTTTAAACTGTAGGTCCACTCCCGATTAGCCTTACTGTGCATAAAGTGGACTTAAAACACCAGTTCAATTAATCAATCAATCGAAAGGTTCAAGGTTCGATCCCTGGTGGTCTGGCCGGTACCCAGAATTTCATTTCGGAAGGGGCTTATCCCTTATCGGCAGCCGCCATCTAAAGACGAAAAGGTTGGGGGGAGGAGTAAATGCTCTGAAGATGAATTTCTTGCTATATTGCAACTTACAAGATGTTTAATCCTTTTAATGAAGTAAATTTAATTACTACTACACATTATTAAAATCAGATATTTGTAGGATTTCGGGAAAGGACTGCAGCCCCCGAGCCCCTTCCCTGGGTATGTGCCTGCTTGTATTAGTTCCAAAATTTGTGGTGTTCCAACATCGTGAGGACAATTTGGGAAGTACTTGAAAGCGATATGGAAGCAAATTCTGCTCTCGAAACTATGGGACTCGATGTGATGACCACGCGCAACCGAAACTCTTCGCAGGCCTTGTCCCTCAATATTAATTTTACTGACTAATTGTAAGTTTTTCTCGGCCTCCTCGATGACGCAGTGGTAGCGTCGCCGCCTTGTAATCAAGGGGTCTCGGGTTCGAAACCAGGTGGAGGCCCATAGTGGGTCGGATCCCCGATTAGCCTCACTGTGCATACAGTGGACTTAAAACACGAACTCGATAATTGGAAGGTTTTAGAAGAACTAAACATGGCTTTTTATGCATCGTACAACTTTGCTTCTTTTAACCATTCTTTTACAGTTTTTCTTCCTATGAATCCCACTGAGTATAACACGCTACGAAACAAGAGGTCCAAGGTTCGGACATTGGACAGGTATGGTTGTATCATGTCTGTCCCATCGCCATTCCTTCGGCTCATCATTCATCGTCATCGTCGCATTTAACCCAAGAGGTAGAAAAGCGACGTAATATAGAAATATATAAATGAGTGATTTGGTTTATTTTACTTCGCTTTTCTGACACTTATTGGCTAATCGTGAAGATGAAGATGAAAATGAGTGATGTAAATGATGAGAGGACCATCATAAAGAACACACACGCCCAGTCCGGGATTCGAACCAGGCCCCCTTCGCATCGTAATGCACCTTGTTAACCACTGCACAACAAATAGAAACAGAAAATGCTTGATAAGTTATTTGCTTCTCCATAACTCATGATTATATTATGTATGTATTATTCGCTGCATGACTAGGGATTAATTATATTTGTATGTCTAGCCAACCTAGCCACCTAAGCAGCAGCAGCTTCCGCATTTGCAGGTGGAGGCGAAATGAAGAAAAATCACAGAAAGTCGGAAATATATACAAATTTTGTAACATAATACTTATAGAGCATGCAGACGGCTGCAAAACAATTGCTACATACCTAGTTTCCTTCCTTAATTGAAACGTGGTTTATTCTTCATTATACATGAGATCAACCACCCTGGGAGTCGAACCCAGGATCTTGTGTGGTAGTCAGACTCTCTTTTAGAATGCCAATATGTTGGATATTTGGTCGATTAGTCGATCCTGGCCCATTGTTTCCAGAGGAAGACAATCTGGCAGCTTCTCATTCAACATTTTACTCGCGAGGTAGGAAAACGAGATCACAAACACTTCGTGATGCTATCTTTTCGCGTTTACAGAAGTTTACCAGCCTCGGACAACAAATCCTACTTCAAATTGACAGATATCAATTGTCCACCAAATCAACAGATGAACCGACTGCTTCAATGTTTCTCCGAATTTTCAGAAAGTGGCCTTTCCCTCCTTGCAGAGCAGGTCATTAGCAGGGTTGAGTGAATGTGAGAAGAACCGCTATGTCATTCATTCCCGCGCCGAAAAAGGGATAAGCAATAGAATTCTGTTCTTGGAATTTTAAACGGATGGGGATATCTTTTCTGAACCATAAAATAATTAACCCAGAAAGTTCTAGCCACCCGTAGCTAAATCTTCCTGTTTGTGTCGTCTTTTCGGCGCCCATGGTGCCAGTGCAGGGCCAGATAAAGAGAAAGTGCGGGTTTTGGGGGGATCCTGGATCTGGTGTGCAGCAGGGAGAAACGTGCATTTTCAATAGGTCTCAGACTTCCCTGACCGGGGCGGACCACAAAACCATTAACTGCATTCCCTCCCAATACATCTGTTTGTGTTCAACAAGCAAGAAACAGGGAAATAGGAAAGAAATGCCTTGCTTGGGTTCGTGCTACTGAAAATTGAAGAAGTGTTTCAAACTGCAAGCAAAATTTACTGAAGAATTATTTTGTAATATTTATCATCAAAGTAAAATTTCCAGCAAATACAGAACAGTTTCCCGGGGCCACGTGGACGTTCGCCGGGGCCGGTGCCCCCGCGTGCCCCCCCCTAACGACGTCCCTGCCAGAACTCAACAGTAGCATCGAAAATAGTGTCAGACTAAGCCCATGAAATAAAAATAGTTCAATTTTTGACAATCTGTATATGTATAGGGTGTTTCAAAAGTATTGACACCACAGGACATCTGCGTTATTAGTGCAGATGGCGAAAAATGGAAAGAGGGGAAAGTTGTTGGAAATATGAGGTTTTCGATAGAATGTGCTTAAATTTTCAACGTAGCATGCACCGTTGAGGCTGTTCGCCGGTACGAACCTCAATGAGAACTGACATTGCATTGTTGTCACATGATTGGTCCTTAAGGGGGCATTTGCTTTATCGCAACACCGTACTGTACTCAGTAAATTGAGAATGATGACGCAAAATTTGAGGCAAAGTAAGATGTGTGTGTGTGAGTGTGTGTGCAGACACACACGCACAAATACGCACAAGCACACAACTACAAAACCTGTAATTGTGGTTAATGTTATCTAGAATAGAGGTTGTTCGTTAGGGCATAGTGATATCAACAAAGGATAAAATTTCGAAACGAAAGGGGTCTTAATTTTTTCCCTTCTAATCAGGGTAGATCACCACTAAAATATATTTGCGGTCAGACAACATCTTCTGTTGGCGCAAATCGGAAATGCCAACAATAATGACGATTAAGAGGGTATAGCTGAAGTCTTGAACGTAGTGCCAGTTCGGCATCTTTGACACAACCTCAGAGGATGCTGGTCTTTATATTGTACAAAAATATAGCACAACCTAGCAAAGATAACGCAACCTCACGTTCAGGAAACTCTAAGGAAACTGAATTAGCAACATCTCATTTACTCCATGTAAAGTTGACAAGAGCTGTCATTTCTTGGACGGATGCTATTGGTGAGCAATTTTTCAGCGGACGATTTACTAGACTCCACGTGGACCTAACATTTGGTTGTTAGAGGGAAAACTGATCTTTCGGAACTTTCTTTGAAGTAAAGTGAGGTTGGAATCAGGACGATAAATATAACGATTCACGCAGGCTTCGCCTTCGGTGCCCTAGGTTAGCCGTATCGAGTAAGTTGTGTGTCTTAATGAATAAGGAAAGACATCTGGTACACATACATTCTGTAATGGGCACTACTTATTATTGCTTTTACCAGCTTTCTAGTTTGCCTAAAGTGTCTTATATTCTATTACAAATTTTATATTTTTTTCTGTAATACTCTTTTAACTTTATCAATTTATTGATATCATTATTAAACCAACATGGGTATTTATTTGTTGTCTTTTTCCTTCTTTTTGCGACTGTGGCAGGAAATACTTCATGAACTCTATTACAAAAAAAAAAAAAAAAATTAACAGCCTGATTTACATCAGTCATATTATCTACCTAGGTAATACAGACCAATCTACCACTCCAAGCATATGATACATTTGCATAAAATTGGCTTCTTTAAATGATAAGAGTAATAAGCTTCATTTGTTAATACATCAGGATTTTCTCTTATACTCAGGTGTACAGTCAATGCTGGATGATGGTTATCTTCTTTAACAAGTGGCATTTCCTCCCTACATATAATCACATTCTTTGGAATGTTAGCAAGTTCAATGTCCAAAGATCTATCGAGGCTATTTTTAATATTGTTTACAATACTATACCATAACATACAATACTTTCAAAATTACAATGTGTGAATATCAGAGCTCGAAGTGGAAAGTGTTAAGTGGGGGAAGTTGTTTAAGCCTTGAGGGTATCTGAAGGGATTCCTTGCAAAAATTTCCTACCAGGGCAATACTATCTCCCCACATGGAGCATATAGGTAAAGATGTGAAGCAAGACACCCACATTTATATAACTATGCACGAGGGTTGCTGGAAAAGTTTCTGCAAACTACCATCAAAAGTGGCGCTAGTGTTCCGCTATTATAAAAATCGGAAAATACCTTAAAATCTTTAAATTATTAGTGGGGTCGGAACGCCGGTAAATGTTTCATTTCCGGCGGAGAATGTGCCCTTTGGGGGAAGGGGGGCAGATACTACATTAATTCCCGAACCTAAAACGCCCCAGACCCCAAGTTTGTAAGCCCTCGTTTGTCTGTAAGGTAAAAGGTAAAGTTCTTCCCTGTGCTTAGCAGCATGCCATGAAGGAGTATAAGGGGTGTGGGGGTAACGCACCACACTTCCTTGATCCGGTCATGAGTGGGGGTGATGTGATCAGCATCACGCCCCTGACCGCTTTTCCCCCCGGTACCCATGTCATTCGATGCTGGGCGGGCGCCGGGGCCGCTTCCCGGATTTGAACCGGCCGGGGATCGAACCCGGGACCTTGAGCATGGTAGTCAGACAAGTTACCGACTGAGCCACCGCGGCCACTGTTTGTCTGTAAGGGCGTCTTCAAAATGGTGGTCATGACGAAGATTCTATACCTGAAACGTGTTAGTTTATTGCAGTTATTTATCATTCATCACATCTTATTTTCACCTAATTTGCAGTTTATGACTGTATTATGATAACTAGAAATTAAAAAAACCCACTTTATCAAATAATATTAGACATGGCAGCTAATACGGTCGCGAAAAGTCTAAAAATAACCCTTTCAGCTATTTCATCATGTTTTGGATCAAACCTTATGCTTTGGTACCGTTCATCAAAAGGAAGGAAGCAGTGGAGTGGACCAAAACCAGCAGAAAAAAAATTAAAATGTTATGATTCGTGTGTTACGGGTTGCTATCTTCCGTCATCATGCTGCTTGTCCTTCAGGCGCCTCTGGCACACAGGCAAAGGGCCAGTGGCACGCATGGAGGTCGTCGATATCCATATCCAATCTTTAGTCCCATTTTTGGAGATACTCTGGACAGATGGGGAAATTCACCTCTGCTGTTTACGCTGTCTTTCCTTGTCACCACACCTTGCTTCCCTGAACTACCTTCGAGGTGTCCTCCACCGTCACTTTCCGGTGGTCCTATAGGGCTGCAAGCAAGGGGTGATGACAGAAGATAGCAACCCGTAACACACGAATCATAACATTTATAATATTTTTTTTCTGCTGGTTTTGGTCCACTCCACTGCTTCCTTCCTTTTGATGAACGGTACCAAAGCATAAGGTTTGATCCAAAACATGATGAAATAGCTGAAAGGGTTATTTTTAGACTTTTCGCGACCGTATTGGCTGCCATGTCTAATATTATTTGATAAAGTGGGTTTTTTTAATTTCTAGTTATCATAATACAGTCATAAACTGCAAATTAGGTGAAAATAAGATGTGATGAATGATAAATAACTGCAATAAACTAACACGTTTCAGGTATAGAATCTTCGTCATGACCACCATTTTGAAGACGCCCTTACAGACAAACAGTGGCCGCGGTGGCTCAGTCGGTAACTTGTCTGACTACCATGCTCAAGGTCCCGGGTTCGATCCCCGGCCGGTTCAAATCCGGGAAGCGGCCCCGGCGCCCGCCCAGCATCGAATGACATGGGTACCGGGGGGAAAAGCGGTCAGGGGCGTGATGCTGATCACATCACCCCCACTCATGACCGGATCAAGGAAGTGTGGTGCGTTACCCCCACACCCCTTATACTCCTTCATGGCATGCTGCTAAGCACAGGGAAGAACTTTACTTTTTACCTTACAGACAAACGAGGGCTTACAAACTTGGGGTCTGGGGCGTTTTAGGTTCGGGAATTAATGTAGTATCTGCCCCCCTTCCCCCAAAGGGCACATTCTCCGCCGGAAATGAAACATTTACCGGCGTTCCGACCCCACTAATAATTTAAAGATTTTAAGGTATTTTCCGATTTTTATAATAGCGGAACACTAGCGCCACTTTTGATGGTAGTTTGCAGAAACTTTTCCAGCAACCCTCGTGCATAGTTATATAAATGTGGGTGTCTTGCTTCACATCTTTACCTATATGCTCCATGTGGGGAGATAGTATTGCCCTGGTAGGAAATTTTTGCAAGGAATCCCTTCAGATACCCTCAAGGCTTAAACAACTTCCCCCACTTAACACTTTCCACTTCGAGCTCTGATATTCACACATTGTAATTTTGAAAGTATTGTATGTTATGGTATAGTATTGTAAACAATATTAAAAATAGCCTCGATAGATCTTTGGACATTGAACTTGCTAACATTCCAAAGAATGTGATTATATGTAGGGAGGAAATGCCACTTGTTAAAGAAGATAACCATCATCCAGCATTGACTGTACACCTGAGTATAAGAGAAAATCCTGATGTATTAACAAATGAAGCTTATTACTCTTATCATTTAAAGAAGCCAATTTTATGCAAATGTATCATATGCTTGGAGTGGTAGATTGGTCTGTATTACCTAGGTAGATAATATGACTGATGTAAATCAGGCTGTTATTTTTTTTTTTTTTTTTTTGTAATAGAGTTCATGAAGTATTTCCTGCCACAGTCGCAAAAAGAAGGAAAAAGACAACAAATAAATACCCATGTTGGTTTAATAATGATATCAATAAATTGATAAAGTTAAAAGAGTATTACAGAAAAAAATATAAAATTTGTAATAGAATATAAGACACTTTAGGCAAACTAGAAAGCTGGTAAAAGCAATAATAAGTAGTGCCCATTACAGAATGTATGTGTGTAGGTACAAGTTGTAAACAAAAATGTAATATTTTGATTGGAGACACGTCTCTGTTGAAGGGAAATAAATATAGTATAAGAAAATTCTTTAGAGAAAATGAATGAAAACAAAATTTATCTTTCGCCTTTTGTGTGTCAAAGTCGTCAATCGCATCATACCGGAGAAGGTTGGAAGAAAATCCAGTGATTTTTTGGGGGGTGGGAGTCTCCACTGTTACTAAAGCGTAGGGATAATCCATAACCCCCGTGGCGCTACAGCCCTGTAAGGGCCTTGGCCTATCTCCCGACTGCCAGTCTCCCTCCTACAATCCTACCTAGAGGTGTGGAGATCTTCAACCAGTAATGAGGTGACGTGGGGTTAGCACGTCGGACCCTCAGCCGTTATAGGAGATTTTACAGACCGGTAGCTCCCCAATTGCCTCACGATGGTGGGTTGCCACCAACCCTATACACAGGCCGAAAACCCAGAGAGTGAACCCAGGTGGACTTGAAACCCAAGCCATCCCGCAGTTGCTTCCACACAAAGAATCACCCTGCTGCTGTACCCTGCACTGTACTCTCCCGAACAATAGAGTTTTGGGCAGGAAATCGGTAGAAGGTTGGGGCCATAAACAAGAAATTCAAGTGTGTTATGTCCAGCAAAAAAATTCCTTTCACAAAATCTTTTTGCGACAGGCGTGTGTGGTCCCCGTTTGAGGTTTCCCTTTTCTACAGTATGTAAGCTGATTACAAATGAACCTGTATCGCTAATGCATGTGCTTTTTGCTTCTGTTCTAATGTGATTATGTTTACACAGAAAATGAATAAAAAAAGGCAATAATGTTACTCGAATATTTCGTAAGCGTGAGGCCCTGTGCGGTTGCATGCATCACACACCCCTAATGGCGACCCTGCTCTATTGTCACAACTTGCATAGAGACTTGCTTTTGTTCCCAGGACAGAGTATAATCCTAGCCTTCGAATAAGTTTAGAGGAAATAAATAACCACCGATTATACAACAAATGCTAAACAAGTATATTTTCGTTATTTAATTTCAGTACTTTGTAAGTCTTTCAGCATGGGTGCATACCCCCTGGAGCCCCCCTGACCTCACTGCTGCATGGTTGAGCAGCTGGAATTTCTATTTCTCTGCAACAATATTCCTTGCTGTAAAGTTTGGCAATCCCATTTGATTACAAGGTGACATTGTTAGCCACGCGTTTTGCATAGTTCAAAATTCGTGACCGCATTCCCACCGAAGATAAACAAGTTTACAATTAAGCTACCCAAGATCTAATTGTGATAGTCGTAACGAATAAACTTCAACAACAAACAGCTAGTTTTAATATTAGTTCAGCAAGCTCCACTATGTTGCATAAAAATCGATCATGTTTTTATGCACTTGAAATTTGCTCTATCAAATATGACTTAAGTTTTTCCACATCTGGAAGACCCAGAAGAAGGAGAAAGGGGCTGGTACAAAAGAGCTTCTGATGTTCAGTCTCGTCTGTGAAATGTACAGCCATGTTCATACATATTTCAAGGTTCCATAGAATAGGACGAACCAAGTTGCAAACAGCACAGAACTTGATGCCACTTGGCTCAAATAAAACTGTGAAAGCTAGGAAAGGTAGGGATGGTACCAAGATATTTTGAAACGTTACGACATTTACTGTCCGAGACTGATATAGTATAATGTATTGAATTTGAAGACCAAAATTACTGTGTGACTTATTCTGACATATCAAGTGGATGTGTTTATAGATATGTCATATTTTATTTGTACTACTTTCAGCATAAAATGCAGTATTTTCGAAGGTTCATAGCATCAAAATGAGGGATCTAAGAGAAAAAGCTTAAGAAAAGTTGTTTACCTTCATGACCTCTAGATGCTCTGGAAGTTTGTGTGGTGGTGATGATGTATGTTGTTTATAATATACATGTAACTCGAGTCGAGACTGAGTTTTGTCCTTTGAGATTAAGACGAGGACACCACAGACATTTGCAAAGAGGCAAGACTAAGAACGGGACAGACAGACCCCACACACGAGATTTTTCTCATATCATCTCGGTACTCTGTACATTACTACTCTCTAAGGTAATGTGAAAAGTCGATCGAAATTAACTGAGATAATTTGTGAGTCAATTAAATTAAATATTGTATGCACTAACCTCGGTTCAAGGTTTTTTACTGCATAAAAATCAGAATTCAAAGATATTATAGTTTATTTTTACACTCTGATCAGTGATCAAGTCTTTGATTTATTTTTGTACATAAAAATGAATATTTAAATTTACTATTTAAAAATGGCCTTTTGAACCTAAATTGGTCTCTTATTTCTTTCCAGGCTGAAATATGGAGTGTCTTCATCGCCATATTGAGGAAGAGTGTAAGGAATTTGCAAGCGTGTACAGATGTAGGCCTTATTGAACATGTTCTTCAGAGACTTAGCCAAGCTGAGACAGTGGTGGCAGGTAATGATATTTTTTTGTTGCTGTAATAAATATATGTATAAAGTTAGTGATCTGACTGCATAATATAAGAACTTGAGCAAGCATTTAAAATTAACTTTCTGTTGTTGCACATGATGTACATTTGTAGTTTATTTCACAGAAAGAATCTACTGCATAGGACCAGGATCTGATTTTGTTGAAAGTGAAATATATATATGTATATGTTTGATAAAATTGCAATTGAGGGAAAAATCTGAATAGAAAGTTTGGTTGAAATTAAACTAACCTTCAGCCCTCTTCTTTAGAATACAATTATGAAGGAATCATTGAATACATATTAACATGTTTTAGATGCAACTTCTAAATTCCTTATTTTAACCCATTTGTCCTTGTGATACAGATTTAATCATTTTCCAGGTATATACCTGTAGAATGAAGATGTAGGTGCTTCAACTTCAAGATTTAGTAGTAATATCCCAAAAATATATGCATATTAGAATATGATATAAATATAATTATTAATATGCATAAAATAGTATCAATGTTCAAGACCCAGCACACGTTGCAGCATAAAATATCCATACTAAAATAGATTTAATAATTTAGTTCATTTCGAGTCTGAGTTCTTCTGAATCTCATTCTAACTATATTTATTGTATTTCTTCTAGACCTCCTTATCGAAATGTTAGGAGTTCTTGCCAGCTACAGCATCACAGTTAAGGAACTGAAGCTTCTTTTTGGTGCAATGAAGGCTGTCGGTGGCAAATGGGTGAGTTGCAGCTAATGACAATGTGCATATTTGTACTATACACATTTTTGTTACTTTGTTCACTGCTCCATATGAAATTACTGGATTGCAAGCATACAATATACATTGATATTGTAATGATTTCAGAATCTTGTCTTGAAAATATAGTGACACACTATTTTTAAAGCAAAGAAAAATAATCTGATATTATATTCACATTTTGTCTTTGTTGTATTTTCTTTAGTGATGCTTTTCTTATATTAGTCAATTTCTACATTTCATAATATTCAGTGAATATGAAACTTGAATATACACAAGATATTCAACTACTGTTTGCAATGTAAATACAGGGGTGCAGAAAAGTTCGTGTCCCGACCATGTTTCTAAACTAAATGAAGGAAGTGTATATTATGTCTTGGAAGTTCATATCCTTGTATGTTCAAGTACCAAAAGTCAGAGCATTCATCAAGATTTACAAACACAGAAACCAGAGCTGTGATGAAGTTTTTCTTCCTCCAGGGCAAGTCTCTGAAGGAGATCCATGGGGAAATGGGCAATACCCTGCAGGACTCTTCTCCTTCAGATGCTGCTGGTAACAAGTGGTTGTCACAGTCTAAACGTTGTGAATTCTCAACAGATGATACCCCCTGCACAGAAAGACCAAAAACAGTGACCTTTCCGGAAATCATCAAACAAATTGATAACTTGATTCTTGCAGACTGCCACATATTAGTGAAACGTGTGGCCGAGACTGGGCATTTCACAGGGATACAATGGTGCCATAATTCACTTTGATCTGCTCATGCAAAAACTCGCAGGGAAATGGGTGCCAAAATATCTGTCCATGGACCGGAACTGCAAAAAATGGAGACATTCAGGAATATCATGTTCCATTTTAAACATGCTGAACAATTGCTGTCATAATTCTTTACCATGGACGAAACCTGGTTATATCACCATTATCAGGAGACAAAGCAACAGTCGATGGAATGGTGATACTCTGGTTCTCCTTGCTCTAAGAAATTCAAAGCACAAGAGTTCCAGGAAAGGTCTTTGATTCAATTTCCTGAGATATGGATGGCGTGTTACTTATAGATTACTTACCCAAAGACAGATTGTTAATGCAGAGTGTTACACATCATAATTTTCCTGACTGAAAGGTATTCTGAAGCTACAACACCGTGAAAAGTTCAAAAAGGGAGCCCTGTTCCTCCACGACAATGACCCTTCTCATTGACCATTGCAGACACAGCTGAAACTGTGTGACTTGCTCTTTCAATGTCTTGATGATCCCTCCTATTACCCCGATCTGACTCGTGTCAGGCTACCTTCTCATACCCCAACTCAAAAAGCATCTGAAGGGTCGCCATTTGCACTCGTACAAGAAGTGAACACTGCTGCAGAACGTTTGTGTGAGGAGCAAACTTCAGATTTTTTAAGCGGTATGTAAAAGTTGCAGCATCATGCTGAAAGTACATTGAGCTTCGAGAGGAGTACATTGATTAACTGGAAATTTCATCATTCCCTCTGCATTCCTTCTGGGTCAGGCCATGAACCTTTCAGCACCCATAGTGTTAACATACATTCTTATGATTTTCTATTATTAATTTCCATACATTAAGTAGATGGAATATTTATGTAAATCATTTTTACTAAATGTTACTTAAATATTTTGAACATATATTTTCAATTCTGTATATGTGATTTTATCCTGTAAATATTGTAAATATGTATTGTGTTGGTGTTTTAATTGGGATTTGTACTGCTATAAATGTATTTTACAGGTTTTAAACATGTGTAGTACTATTAATATAAAGTGCTGCTCTAGTTAGTGTTCTTTCTTTTATTTCCAGCCAAGACATTCAGCAAAATTATTAAATGTTCTTCGTCAGATGCCACATCGTTGTGGACCAGATGTATTTTTTAGTTTTCCCGGACGAAAAGGCTCAGTAAGTGTTAATCATTCAATTTTGATGCATCATTTATTAAAAAAAATGGTAGTGTATTTGAATCAAACAAACAATAAGAATTAGCGACTTAAAAATATTAAGTTTATTGATGTTGTAGAACTGTTAATATTAATTCAAACACTATAACTCTTTATTATGTCAGTTTCACAAGACTTATGAACACAATGAAATGAAATGCTAGTTTTAAGAAAGGATGAAGTACAGTTTTCATTTGTCTACATTTTGATAATTTATGTATACAAGTGAGTGAATCTTATGAGAACTAACATGTGGTTACTATATTTTATTTAATAGGCTGTAGTGTTGCCGCCACTTGCCAGATGGCCATATGAAAATGGTTTTACCTTCACAACGTGGTTCAGGTTAGATCCAATCAACTCTGTAAATATAGAACGTGAGAAGCCATATTTGTATTGGTAAGTTTCATTTTCGTTCTTTCTAATTAAGAATCTGTGGTGTATTCTGAAAATTTGACCTGGTTTACCGCAACAATTCTTATTTATTGTATGTGTTTATTGTGTATTAATTAGATATAATAGAAATAAAACACCAATGGAGGCATACAAGTAAAACGAAAACAGAAGTGTGACAATTTCTACATGAATGAAGAAAGTTTGTTTACTGCGGTAAGCCACGTAACATGGGAAAATATGCCACTGCTAAGAATACTTCAATGAAAAAATCTGAATACTTATTTAAGCATGGAACATTTTGTCAGTTCGAAGTGGATGGGTAACAGTTACTTGGACAGGAAGATATAGAGAGAGCTATGAGTAAAGTAAATTTGCACTACAAACCAAGGTGGAATGATTTAAATCAGGTGATTTGTTTGAAAAAAAAAATCACTGATTTAAATCACTGTAAATAAATAATTTATAGTATAATGGTACATGAGGATTTTGTAGATATCTGAATCACTTTTGGTGAATGTGCATTCATTTCTAGTGTTTATTAGGCTCTAAGAAAGAAAAAGAAAGGAAACAAAATATATGTACTGATGGCGTGAAACTCATACAAAAGGAAATTAATATGTAAACTGTAAACACATGTAAATTTATCTTGAAATAAACTTTAATAATTTTTATGGGCCAAAATTGCAAACATTTTGTGTTACAAAATACTAATCATGTTAACCCATAAATAGTGTCATTATCTCATATGTTGCACGTGTAAATAAACATGGCAGCTGATATACAGGGTTTGTCCAATAAGTATCGGGATTGATTTTGTCCAGCCAATGGGAAGGGATGGAGGGCAGTCTCTGTGGGTGTGGTCGGTGTTGCGGGATGTCACGTGAGCTAGGAGACCCAGCTCAGTTGCCTCCGAGCCTTTGGAGTGTGTAGGTCGCACCTGAAGTGAAAGTGTGTTGAGTGCTCGCTTCGAGAGTCAAGATGCAACTAACCATCGAGCAGCCTTGTACCATCAAATTTTGCGTTAAACTGAATAAATCTGCTACGGAGACTTTTGATATGATCCGTGAGGCTTACAAGGATGAACGCGTGTTTTTGAGTGGCATAAAAAAAATCAAAGATTGCCGGCAAGACGTCGAAGACGAACAACACGCTGGACGTCCGACATCGATCCGAAATGCTGAAAATTGTGGCCAAAGTGTGAGAACTTCTGAACAGTGTTCACCGGTTACGTGTTCGTTTGATAGCACAGGAATTAAATTTACTGAAATCCACTGTGCATTCAATTGTGACCAATGACGATTAGGGTCCACCGCGTCCGAAGGGAGATCGCCGATTCCTGGCTGCTGCATCATGACAATGTGCCCAGTCACACATAACTAATTGTGAGGGAGGCACTGGCCAAACATTGTGCACAATACCCTGCAGTCCAGATATGGCTCCCCCTGACTTCTTTTTGTTCCCTCGGATCAAAAGGAGCCTGAAAGGACATTGTTTTGGGATGATTGAGGCGATCGAAGCAGCTTTGACGGAGTGCCTGAGCAGCCTTGCGGTTGCCGACTTCCAGGGGGTGTATGAAGAGTGGAAAAAGTGCTGGCAGTGGGGTATTGATGCAGGAGGGTCATATTTTGAAGAATATTAACACACTGTACATATATCTTCAATAAATTTCATTTTATGACTTCAGTCCCAATACTTATTGGACAAAGCCTGTATATGCAAACTATCATTAAAGAAATTGCCAAAATTCAGCTACAATAACTAAAATTATTTTAAGTTGCAATTATGGAGTACATCCAGAATGTTTTATTTTCATAGGAAGAAAAGTTACTGAAATTATTATAGTTCCATTACCATACTCAACAAGCATTTCCATCGTAGGTTCATATTGATGAGGTATAATGAGTGAAGTTAGAAACGAGGCTCGTTTAATGCTCTCTTTACACACTGTTCATTAACCTGTCGCCTCCATCGATTGCCTCTAAAGTTATCCCAGGAATGTGCTGCATTTCCTAATGCCTCCATGTTGAGGTTATGCGGGAGGTGACAATAGTACACGTCGCCGATAGAGGACTGGAAGAGTAATAACCTCTAGTCCGGCAGAAGTATAAAAGATAAAGTCTGGAAGGACACGTCTCTCAGTTAACTCGATAATTCATTCGATACACTTGGCGCAGGATAATGGAGGAGTGTTGGTTAGAGTCTAAGTACAGACTCGGACAAGATATGGACACGACTTACGCATTCGTCTAGGAGAGGACTCTTCAAGAACAGCAGACAGGTATGATAAGTGTGTGGAGAGAGCATTCTCACTCACCCCTTTTTGCAGTAGTTATGAACCGTAAACCTCTTGCTTTTTGCTACATCCCAGTGACTCTTGATCCCCAATCTTTAATTGAGTCACACTTCAATATATACAGTATGAGAAACAGAGAAATGTATATTTACATATATATTTTTTTACTTTAATGAAACTGTTGAAATATTTTACAGGGCTGTTTACTAGAAAAAGCCTTTCTATAAAAAACATATATCTGCATGTATGGTGCCAAAAACCATACAAGCAATTTTAAGCGTGTTTTTAAAAAAAAAGCAATAAATGATTTTTATCCACCCTGTGGCAAACATTGTAGACGATTGTCAGTAATAACAGATTTAGTTTTTCCATTTTAAATTAATGGTCCAATGTTAGTAGGATTTGGAAGAAAATGTCCTGAGTGTGTGTTTGTAATTATGGATATTGTATACAAAACAATTCACAGGCATATATTTATTTTTCTTTGCTTTTCAGTTTCAAAACTAGTAAAGGAGTTGGCTACTCAGCACATTTCGTTGGTAACTGCCTAGTTTTAACTTCTATGAAGATTAAAGGCAAGGGATTCCAGCATTGTGTAAAGTATGAGTTTCAGCCCAGAAAGGTAATTTGACATTTTTATTCTCAACATTCTCTTTTTATTTTTGTTGTCATTAAAGAACATAGAAGAAAATGGGGTTTTGAGATTTCTACACTTACAAAGATTAATTTTCAGGTTACAAATGATTACCCACATTTTCCATATATTTGTTATTCTCTACAAAAATAGCAAAATGTCTGTTGACTATCAATCATAGTTATTGTCATTAAAAAGAAGTGTAGTTGTTTCTTTTCAGTATGCACAGTCTCACCATTTCTTCTTCTTCTTCGTAGATAATCAGTGGTGATTGGTTCATGTTGAATTTTTGGACTTTTAACCACTCTTTCTTGCTTTCTATTCGTATCTACATTTCGGAGATTGATTTTGTCCCCGAAGATGGAGATAGAATCAGTCCCTGAATCGTAGGTACAAATAGAAAGTAAAAAACAGTGATTAAAAGTCCAAAAATTAAACATCACCATTTCTTGTGGTGTAATGTTTAACTTAAAGAATGCACCCTAAGAAGTTATGAAACATATCCTAAGAAGGAAACATATTGCTTGTTTCTCGATATGTTCATGATTTTTAAAAATATTTCAAGTGAATGCATATTTTCAGAATTACTTTATGTAGCAGTGTTTATTTAAGTTTTACAAAATTGGTGATTTGAGTTGATATCAGTTCCAGTGTCGATTCTAAGTAGTTTGTCTCTCTACTTTTTTGCAGTGGTATATGATAGCTGTTGTCTACATCTACAACAGGTGGACAAAAAGTGAAATCAAGTGTTTTGTAAATGGGCAGCTGGCATCCAGTACAGAAATGGCCTGGTTTGTCTCAACAAATGACGTAAGTTCAGAGATCCTTTATTCATTAAATGAAGTTGTAGGTGTGATAATATGAGATGTGTACAAACATGTACGAGGGTCGCTATTTATATTTTGAGCCTAACAATGAAAAAACAGGAATTTGGCATTGAAAACTGCTTTATTGTTTTTCGAAGTATTCTCCTTTATGGTCAATACACTTTTGCATTCGTTCGAACCATTTGTCAAAGCAGTTTATCCAATCTTCTTGAGACACCTCCATAATATGGTTTTTGAACGCATCAACGGCATCTTCTGCCGACGAAAATCGTTGTCCACGCAATTTATTCTTGACATTCGGGAACAAGAAGAAGACATTGGGTGCCAAATCAGGACTGTACAGCGGATGATCCATCAATTCTATTTTTTGACTGTTCATAAAGTCTGTTGTTAGACGAGATGTGTGACAGCTGGCATTGTCTTGATGAAGAATGATCCGACGGCGTTTGTTTGTTTTCCGTATTTGACCGAAGACCTCTGGCAAACAAATTGTTGTGTACCATTCAGAGTTGACCGTTCTACGTTCCTCTAAAGGCACAGTTGCCACATGACCAGTTTTCCCGAAAAAACAGGCGACCATTTGTTTCGATGTGCTTCGAGCGCGAACAACTTTTGTTGGATTGGGTTCATCTTGCAACACCCATACAGTCGACTGCTGTTTACGTTCCGGCTCATATGCATATATCCATGATTCGTCACCTGTTACAATCTTTTGAAGCACCACAATTGTATTTATTGAGCATTTGTTTGCACCAATTGACGCGAGTGTCTTTTTGAGTTTTTGTCAAATTGTGTGGGATCCAACGAGAACATACCTTTCTCACAGCTAAATGATCATGTAATATTTTATATATGCTGGTGGAACTAATGCCAATGTTGCCTCAATCTCACAGTATGCCACATGACGATCTTGCAGTATTAGGTTTTGCACAGCATCAATGTTTTCTTGAACAACAACTGATTTTGGATGACCTTCGCAAATCTCGTTCGTGAGCGAATGGCGGCCACGATTAAATTCGTTATACCAGCATTTCACAGTGGCAAAGGATGGGGCTTCATCACCAAATGTGGAAGTAAGTTGATCGATGCACTCTTGTCTTGATAATCCACGTCGAAAATCGTAAAAAATCATCGCACGAAAATGTTCAGGAGTTAATTCCATTTTATTGTTGTCGCGCAATCTCTAAGGCAACATAAACAACACAAATGAAGCTATTGACAAAACATTTGAAGTACGTTATGGTCAATAATGCCAGACGATTCTGTGCAAATGTCAAATTGTGCCTAACTTAAATCAGTGTTGCCAAGGCTCAAAATATAAATAGTGGCCCTCGTATAAGAATTTGTCTAGAACGCTTTTGTTATTTTTCAATGTAGTACCTGTCAATTAGAATATTCTTTTGCCAGTGTTATTAAAGAGTGTGGATACCAGTTTCAAAGGTTTCTGGCTGTTCACACATCAAAGCTGCAATGTCCTCATTACAATTGGCAGATTAAGGGGGGAGAACAGAGGGGCGATCACCCCCTCTCAGGCACACAGTGTTCCATTGGAAATTCCTATAGATCCACCAAGCTTTCTGAAACCTCGGAAAATATGCGAACTACAGGCTTCCCCGTAACTTTCACTAGCAACACTAGCGCCACTACTCTCGCACCAGGGTTTCAGATGGGTTGGTGGGTCTATAGCTGGAGAATGCTGGAGTTGTGGGTGGGAGGAGTGTTTGTATGGAACAACACAAAGGCAATGCAGTATGTAGGGAGATGCATTCACAAATTATCCTAGCTGGGTGATGCTTTATGAAAATTTTCATAACTGGGGGATAACATTTCCCTCATCCCCCTCCCACTTTAAACACTGCAAATGCATGAAAAAGGTAAAAAAAAGGTAAAGTGTTCCCCTGTGCATAGCACCACGCCATGAAGGCATATAGGGGGTGTGGGGGTAACGCCCCACACTTTCTTGATCCGGTCGTGAGTGGGGGTGATGTGATCAGCATCACGCCCCTGACCACCTTTACCCCCCAGGGTTTCCCCCAGGTACCCATGTTATTCGATGCTGGGTGGGCGCTGGGGCCGCTTCCACCGTTAGAAAAGTTCCCGGATTTGAACCGGCCGAGGATCGAACCCGGGACCTTGAACATGGTAGTCAGATGCGTTACTGGCTGAGCCACTGCGTATCATCAAGTAATAAAAGGGTAAATAGTGACCCTAAGGGTGCCAAGAATTATGTGACCTCCCTCCCCTGACATCCAATAAACAATTGTTCTCTGAAACATCTTGAGCAATAAACAGTGAATTTAACAGAGAATAAATAGCCATCACCCCCTCCCCCAATTTCTAAAATTAAAAGTAATTAGCATAGGAGTACATAATAAACACCTTTTTTGATGTCTGAAATTAATCAGCCACCCCTGAAGTCAACCTCTAAAACTAACAATAATCTTTGGATGAACTTTGCTACTAACAGAAATAAATTGACCTGTCTGTCCCTTCCCACAAGAAGAAGTCGTTTACCTGTCATGTAGACTTCCCTAGTCACTGAGTGTGTGTGATTCATTCTCCACCCAAGTAACCTCCTTGCATGAGATAAACCTTCATCCACCAACTATTTTTTTTTTACCTGGCAAAAGAAGTGAACAGCATTTATCCTTACCAAAAAAATTTATAATTATGCACTGCATAATACTAGAAAGTTCAAAATGCACATAGAAATTATCGCTAGCACACTTTTCACAAACACGTAGATGACAAAAAAGTCCTTGGAAGTATGTCACTTCAGTCAAAAAATATCCTCGCACTTGCTCACAAACAAAGGTTTCCTTCAGCATGCTTCGAATTCCCATTCTCACAACGCAGATTCAACAACCAGTTTTCCCCCTCCCCCCACCCCCACCCCCTGCTTCCGCCCTAATGGAGAACTTTCATTTTGACATCGGATACTTATAAACAAGCTTCCTTCGAAGGCAGATAGCAGGAGGGAGTGAAAAGCATTGCTTTAGAACAACAAAGCATTGCTTTAGAACAACAAAGCCGGTCTTCCCTTGTCGGCAAAAATTTGACGTTGAAAAGAGCCGCAAATGAGAAGTACCTTTTCCCGCCTTTTCCCCTCCATTTTCATGAAGACAAAAAAAATGCAAAAAAAAAACATTTCTGTTAAATACATGTGTTAGGAACAATATAAAAAAATAAAATCGAAATTCTAGCCAAAAATAGAAAAGTTATAACGTAAAAACTACGACCTTGACACAGCATCTCGATCGAGATGCTTGGGACAGTGAGGGTTACATTTGGGTATCTCATTCAAGACGCTTGGGTGGAAAAAGGTTAAAGGAGCATATTCTGGTTATTTCTCTGGGCAATAAATATAATAATAACATAGGTGTTGTGAATTGCTAGTTTGATTAAAATATTATTGACATATTAACTACTTTGTGGGAAAAAACTTGTACGAACAAGTAACTGTCAATGCGACATCTTTATAATGCTTCCTTGTATGTATGTCTGTATTTTTTTTTTTGTTGAGGACCAAATTGTAACATGTTTTCTTCTTTCTTTCCTCAAAAGCCATTTGATAAGTGCTACATTGGTGCAACACCAGAGTTGGACGAAGAAAGGGTATTTTGTGGACAAATGTCGGCCATTTATCTGTTCAGTGAAGCTCTAACTACACACCAAATATGTGCAATGCACAGGCTAGGTCCTGGGTATAAAGTAAGTAGTCATCTCTTTAATCTTTATGATGTAAAATATAGTTTTTAAAGCAATTTTTAATTGTGATGTTGCACTACTGATTACTTGATTTATTTCATTCACCAAAAAATAATTGGTTCAGGATGTGAGAAGCCATATGAAAAATCCATATTTGATGATCATTTTCAATGCAACTTTACCTTTGTATGATTTTGGTTTTTTCATAAATGTGCATGTTGAATGTGAAAAATCATGTAATAAGCAGTTAAATTATGTAACACTTTTCTCACTTCATTTCTATTCTAAATATTTCAATATGTCGGACAAAGTTCCTTACTTATTTTTTTCTATTTCAGAGTCAATTTCGGTTTGACAATGAATGCAACTTGAACCTGCCTGACAATCATAAACGGGTAAGTCATATAAAAGATTAGCATTTTCTTTTGTTCGTTAGGCTTACACATATTCCTGTTCAGGATGGATAGTCCCCAGTTATCGTGTGTCCCTAGAATGTAAGATTTGGAATTTTTTACATTTAAACATTTCAAGTTTCATTCAAACACATTTGCAGTAAAAATTTTCATAAATTTAAAGGCAAAAGTGATAGAATAGAATAGAATAGAATAGAAAGGTTCCGTAAAATTATTTTTAATTTTCCATGCTAGCGTAGTAATTTTAGGAACTTTCATTTGTATGTTTATATGCAAACAGGGTGTCTACCAGTCAGTAAAGTCAAGAATGTCAAGAAAAAGTCAAGAAATCAACAGGTAGGTCAAGAAAGTCAAGAAAGTATGCTTGTGATCAAGAATTTTTGCATTTTTTTTTACAGTATAGTGAATTTATATAACTGTACTGGAATTTGTTAAATTGAATATTTGGAAATCTAAAATTGCATTGAGTTGTGGTTATGATTTGTGTACTTTGTTTCTTAAGTATTTCATTCTTGCATGTAAGTTGTGTAAAAATATTAAATAGTAATGTGGCCGTTACCCATCCAGAATGAAGTCTGAAGCATCAGTTTTCACATGCATTAATAATTAAAGCAAGTCTAAGTTACTTGTTCGTTAAAGTTCAGTTTTCATCTTAACCGATCCTGTAGTAGGGGTTTTCATTAAATACAAAATCTATTTTCTTATTTCCAACTATTCCTAAGTAAAGAAAAATATAAAAGGGTCAAGAAAAAGTCAAGAATTTTTGATTTGTTATTTTGGTAGACACCCTGGCAAATCAAAGTTCATACAAAGATCTTTAGTTAGCAGACATGTTTCGGCTGTATATGCTGGTCATGGAACTACTTCTTGTCACAAAAATAAGAAAAGGACTAATAGTGCACTAAAAACCACAATAGGAAATAATGCAATGAAATATAATAGAATATAACTAAAATATATCCTTAAAAAAATGAAGGCCATTTTATATCAACATTTAGAAATATTAATAAAACATTTAACACAGAGTTAAAATGATTAAAAAGATTATATTTCTTCTTAAAAGTATGTGAGCAAGTAATGTTGGCCAATGGTGTATGCAGTTTGTTCAATTTCCTTCTTGTTGCAGCAAGGAATGAATTGTATGCGGAAGTTTTGTGCATTGTGAATGCCCATGGTTAAGGCTGCAATAGATCCCAATATAGTTGGTTCAGTGTTTTATTTTTAATCCTTTCCCCAAGTTTTTTCTAACTGCAGTTTCATTATGAAAGTGTTCATTTTTTTTAACAACACATTCAGCATCTTCTTTTCGTTATCAGATTCATTGCAGCTAAGGATCATTAAAGATATAATTATTGTGGTTCGTTAGTTCAAATGTAAAAAAAATGTGTTATTTCTTTTGTTTCTTTCGTTAGAAAGCCTTGAAAATAGGAAAAAAAATCCCCATCAATAAAAATAAAATATTTTCATGGCTTTTGAAAGTTTACTGCAGTGACAGAGATTTATCTCATAGAGCAGTGTTTTCCAAAGTGTGCACCACCGTGGCCTGGGGTGCCGTGGCTGGCTTACAGGGGTGCTGCAAAATGTTCCAATTTTTCACTGAAATGACACTGCTTTAGTACTTTTTACATATACAATGTTTCTGATTTTGAAATATGTGTTTATTTTCTTAACTTAAGGCAAACAAACTAAACACACTAATTGAGCATTGCAAGTGTTAGATAGGCCTACATTCGGGCTTGGGTGCCGTGGAAAAATCTTGAAACACTAAGGGTGCCGTGAAACGAAATGTTTGGGAACCCCTCTCATACAGTGTCTAAATTCAAAACTTTATTCAAAGTTTGTGAACTGTTTACAACACCAGCTTCAACAGTGAGGTATAGAACAAGGAATTAAATAGATTACCATGATATAATGTAAGGATCAGGCCCTGTACTCAATTTTTTTTTTTATTTAGAATTTTGGGTGTGTCAGCACTAAGGCTATTTTGTACCCGTCACACTATACGGGGTCCAGCCCCTTACCGTAACTAAAGTGGCATAACTGTAATGCCATACAACTAAAATCTTAAAATTTTCTGACTTTGGTTAAAAGCTGAGGGGCACTCAGCACATATAACAACAAAACACAGGGCAACACACAGAACTGACCATAGAGCCAGTCGGCAGAGCCTCATTAGTGTGCAAAATGCAGTCCAGGATGTACTATGTGGAAGTGAAGTTGACAATTGGATGTACTATGTGGAAGGTCACCCCTTACAACCCTTTTACTCAATTTCCATGGTCAAATGTCCCCAGCATCACTATCAAATACATTGATATATATATGTGTGTGTGTGTGTGTGTGTTTGTGTTTGTGTTTGTTTTTGTGTTTTTGTTTGTTTTTTGGGAGGGGGGGGTGTTCAAGTTTCCAGGAAATGTTGTAGTAACATATTCTGAAAATATTGCAGCATCTTCTGTGGTGAAATAAGGAGGATGTCCTTTTTTGGTGACTACTTTGGAAATGTAAACGTAGAAAATATATCTGAAACAGATTCCTTTCTATTGCTTCCCCACCCTGTTCTCTGCTGAACATAACTCGTCTACCTGTATTTATTATTCCTTGCTTAACTTTTACATAGTAGCACTACAACTTATGCTTTAATAAGTGGTACTTGATAATTCAGTGTAAGAAATGAAGAATTTGCTAACTCCGTTGCAATTTAACTTATTTTTCCAGGTCTTGTATGATGGCAAGTTGTCCAGTGCCATAGTGTTCATGTACAACCCAGTTGCGACAGATAGTCAACTGTGCCTCCAGTCAGCTCCTAAAGGAAATATGTCCTATTTTGTACATACACCTCATGCACTTATGTTGCAGGTAAGCTCTTTGGTAGAACCATGTGTATAGGACAAGTAAAAAAAAGAATGAAACAACTAGACACATTTAGTATAAGCTAAGTACAGGCTGGCCTAAAGTATGGAACCAATGAAAGAACTGATTAACAGCACATTTTCCTCATTTGTAGAAAACTTCAAGCAATTCCCTTTTTAATGATTACTGTATTTACTCATGTATAATGCGCACTTTTTTCCAAAATTTTTGTCCCCAAAAACTGTGGTGGGTATTATGCACGGAATAATTCAGACAGCCAACATGAAACTGTACAGGGTCATTCCATGATTTTGAGACACTTGCATTGATTTTTCATGTTTACGGAACCCTATCATGTTATATATCATTGTAAAGCTTGAATCCTGCAGTTTCTGAATATGGAAACAGTATTCCATACAAGATAATGACACTAATGTGAAATGCGGTTGAAATAAGTTCATCAAAAAATGAAGGAACGTTCTGATTTTTATAGTACTTTGGATGAAAGAAAACATAAGAAAAAAGATAATAAAAATTAAAATGTATTACTGGCCAAATTATATGACATACATGGAGTGTGTAAATTCCTTAATGGAAGAAATCTTGTGCTGCTAACTGCTATTTGGAAGGTCCTGAATGTGCCTGGTATAAATGTTACATTAGTCATGGAAAAAAAAGTATATATTTTGAAAAAGAAGGAATGAGCAATTGAATAGGTATGATGTCATTCACTCTTGATCAGCATAGCAACAGATTTACAACCTACAACTAATAAAGCCATTTCTTGAAACTGGATTGTACTGCGTATTATATACGATATATAATTTTTGTCACTTTTACCCATCCAAAACCAGAGTGCGCATTATACATGCAGTATACATGCGTAAATACGGTAATATAATTGAATTTTCAACTTATTAACTCATAGTCATTTTAAAGTATATTAATATACATTGAACAAGGAAGAAAAATTGTCCTACTCTTAACCATAGTGCAGTCATTGAAATACTGTAGGAAGCAGATGAGCTAAACTATTAATATATATATATACAGTGGAACTAGATTTTAAGTTCTTCAGGGGACCAAGCTGAAAAAACTTAAAATGCGGGGAAAATGGAAAATCGAGGAAAATTTTATAACATTTTGCTGTTGGGACCATCAAGATTGAAAGTATAATGCAAGAGAATGTAAAATCGGGGTTCCACTGTATTATATATACAATTACATTTTTTTTCTCTTAAATGTCCGCAGAATGACTGTTAAAGGAATACAAAATAATATAGTAGTTCATGCCTAAAAATATTTTTTATTCCTGAAAACCTGTGTTCTGTCCTATTTTTAATAGCTTACATTCGTAGCAATTAATGAACTGAATGTTTCATCTTTGCAGGACGTAAAGGCGATTATAACTCATTCCATCCATAGTACCCTTAACTCCATTGGAGGGATCCAAGTGTTGTTTCCTCTGTTCTCACAGTTAGATTTGCCTTATGACAGCACCATCATAGGAGCAACTGACACTAAAAAGGATTCATCATTATGGTATGTATCTTAGCTTAGTTCTGTAGTGTAAAAATCATGGAATATAAAGCAGGGTTTTGATGAATGTGCACAATTAAATAGTAATATAATTAAGCCTTGTTTCCATATTAAAACCAATAAGTTGCTGACCAAGGCAGTTTATTAAAATAAAAACACTTAATACGTAACGTATTTAGTTTAGTTCTTCGTCTGAGGAAGACCCTGATACAGGGTCGAAACGTTACGTATTAAGTGTTTTTATTTTAATAAACTGCCTTGGTCAGCAACTTATTGGTTACAATTAAATAATTACGTGTAGTTATACAGTAGTTAAATCTGCAGTTATGACAGAAATATATTTTTCTTCACATTTCCTCAGTTACAATGATAGACTTTGATGTTAGATAAGGACATCCTCAAGAAATTAAAGTTCACAGTGCAGCCTATAGACTGAAAGGAATCATGAGCAGGTGGTAAAAAACAAAAGGAAATTTATGATGGATACAGTAAACGCTGTTTAGAATTATGTGAAATTTTGAAATTTCATATTTCCTCGTTGCACAATTTCATGGTTATATCCTATTAATTTTGAAGACTCTCTGTCTTCATTCACTAAGGGTACGGCGTCTGGACCATACCATAGGATATAACCATTAAATTGTGCAACGCGGAAATACAAATATTCAAAATTTCACGTAAGTAAAAGAAAATTTGTTTTTCTTAGCTGGTTGAGCTCACAATAGTTATAACACTTGTACATGCCAATAATTTATAAGCTTTGTCTGTTATAATGTGATTTGTGATCTGTAATTTCAATAAGCTTTAACATCCACTTTATCAGAGTTACATATTCTTTGAGCTTTTAGTTAGTTACTTTTGGAGGAAATCTGCAAAGGGTCCACGAATAAAGTATGCAATTCACATTGTATGAAAAATAAAGCTATGGCATACAGGCCCGTACCCAGAATTGATCTTCAGGATGGGCTCACAAGTTACCAGGGGACTTTTTTAAACCAAGTCCATTTTCAAATGTTTAACAATATTATATGAAGGTAAATTATGTGTGGGGGAGGGGGGTGTTCATTAAGCTAATATAGGACACAGAAAGTGTTGACATATCATTCAAATACATACAGTTTTTTTTTTTCAATATCTTGCACACATCCCTTTTTCCCACTCATAGCTGAAGCTGAGAGATTATTCTAATTACTTCCTGCTACTTTAACTTCGGCTCGTAAACTAGGTGAACAAATGTGATAGCTGTTCTTTGTATTCTGTGAATTTAACCTTTATCACTTTTTGAACAAAATTATGAGTGATATCTACATTTTTACTCACCACTGCAAATAAATTTTACAAGGTAGTTTTTACTTCAGAGGAGGCTGACGTCAATGCCAGCGTGGGCTCAGCCCCCTCCTCCTGCATGGCTATGGCCCTGATGACATAAACCCAGGAATTTCTATTTGTGAAATACTTACTGACTGTGGACGTTTTGTACAATATGGTCAATATTTCTCTTCAAGCACTTCCTTCTTGCTTGGAGGAAGTCAGGGCAATGGTCTACTCATACCCATGTAAACTGCCTAACTAGTATTACTTTCGTAATTGGAAAATGAGAGACACGATCATCCTTGAGGCAGTGGCCACTGAAATTAATAGAACAAAGAAAAAACAGTTTTGCCTTTAAAGTGAGTACTAGTTTCTCTGTATTTATTTACATTGGTATTACATTGAGGAAGACTTCATTATTGCATGGGTGGATTTCACCTTTGTCCTGTAGACAATATCCTTAATGTACCCCAAAGAAAGAAATCGCACAGGATGATATGAAAAGGGATTTTGATTCTGCAAACCACAGCACACACACTGCTTGCTCCTACGGAAACTCAATTTCTGTTGTAGTCAACTACTATTCCTGAGTTCCAAACTAGTGTCACGTTTCAAACAAACTTTCACAGTTGCCAAGTATTTTCCTGATAACAGAAAGGTCCTGCATGTAGTTTCCTTTTTAAAGCAACATGAATTTGTATAGATCTCCCACATAGCTGAATGTTTCATGGTTAGTGCTTTTGCCATTGCTCCAAAAATTTTGATTTTGACCCAGCAACATGAGAACAATTGGGGAGCTACTTGAATGCAATAGTAGTTGACTCCATTGTGTAAAGTCAGGAAATAGAAATGATGGAACTTGATTCACTGTCCACCCACTGAAAAGCTACTTGAGAGGACTTGGCCTCAAAGGGCTGTTCTATCACAGAGTTAAGTTTAGTTTTTGAAGTTGTATACCTCATTTGTGGGCATGGCATAATTTTGTTTGTGTTTCTAACCCTGTCACTGTTCGTAACATTCTAACAATTGAAGAGATTTTCTCGGGCAATTTTGAATCTTCAATCCCTGAAGATGAGAGTGATGTTAGCTCTCAAAAGCTCAGAAGCCTATCTGGAAATCACCTGGCTGATTGAACGAGAAAACCTCTTTAATATTCAAGAAATAATTCTAACATTTATCCATACCTACAGCTGCTAATGTTTGCCCAAGCATTGTCTAGACCAACACTACTGCTGAAAGTGCTTGAGTCAGTTTCATTATGTTCTTCAAATACTCACGTACTGTAACAAATGTATTTCCATTATTTAAGCTCAAAACTCCTTGGCTTCATCTGTGAGCTGGTGGAAACATCATCAACTGTCCAGCAACATATGATTCAGAATCGAGGCTTCCTTGTCATCAGCTATATGCTACAACGAGCGTCTCGAGAACACCTCACCACCGAAGTGCTCAGTTCGTTTCTAGGACTCACAAAGTACCTGGTTACTTGCCTCAGTAGTAATAGTGAGCTTTTACTTAAACAGGTGAGAATTAGGAAGACCTAAAGTTTACCCTGTATTTTGTATTTATAGATTACTTACCGTTTCCCATTTTATTTTAATCACTCTGATCAATTTGTCTTATGATTTACCTTTTTGCATTTTGTGTGGGTCAATGTATTTAAATAGCATGGATAAGATTTTTGATTTGGGTTGGTGTTTTAAGTCCACTTTATGCACAGTAAGGCTAATCGGGACTGGACCTACAGTTTAAAGCATGGATAAGACAAGTTAACCCATACTGTGGTGGTATCAGCAGATAAATGTATGTCCCTTTAGTGGCAAAATTGACAATAATTTACCAATCTGATATTGTGATGAATAGTCTGCAATTGAGTGTGTCAGTTTGTCTTTTTGTTACTGTTTTTATGCATGTAAAAATTTAATTTTGAACATAAATTTTTGTATCTTAAATTCCTAATATGAAGCTTCCTTTTCTAATGCAAAACTTGTCAGTCAGACTCGTACATCATTTGAGGAGGTGAACAAATCATTCAGCTTTTTCATTAAATGTTCATCACTTTATATCATATCATTATCAGTAAAAATTTCATATCAAATTTACTGATATTTTAGCAATCGAATATAAAATTGCAAATGTTCCAAAACAAAATGTAGTTATTCACACACTTCTATGCTTAATGTAACCAGTCGAATGTGATCTGTTTTCCTGAGGAAACGGAATATACATACATATTTATAGACAATTATTTTCCAAAACCATGGTGCATGAATTATATCTATATATTCATTAAAGAGGCAAAATATTTACCCTAAGTTTCAGATCATTCATGTAAAATGATTGTATTATTATTGACAGTTTTACTGATAAGCGTACATAACACCTGGTACTGATAGAGTACCAGTTAATCTGTCCCACCCCTACATCTTGTGAATAAATTTATTACTTAATGTCCGTAATGTGTTACGTATTAATTACCTGACAGATGAATATGCTGTGGTAAATAAAAGAATATGGCACTAAATAGATTTACAAGATTTCTTATTATAACAAAGCAACTGAAAGAGTTTTTAAATTATTGTTATGATTACCTTTTGTAGCAAGTAGTTTGTTATACAAGTCTTGTCTACCATGTGATTCCGAATTTTTTTATTACCGCAAGAAATTAATCCTTAAATTTTAGTTTGATGCTTGTTTTATGCTTTCTTGCAAGGGAGATTATCTTAAATATATAGCCATCATGTGGAAGGAGAGACTGTAATCTATTGTCACGTAGTTGTTTTGCTTTTCGTTCCTGACTTGGCAGCTCTTGGATCACGTCCTTTTCAACCCTGCTCTGTGGATCTACACGCCAGTCCCTGTGCAGGCCCGTCTCTATTCATATTTGGCAACAGAGTTCCTCGCAGACACACAGATATACTCCAATGTAAGGCGAGTCAGCACGGTTCTTCAGACTATGCATACTCTTAAGTATTACTACTGGGTAGTTAATCCAAGGCACAAAAGTGGAATAACACCAAAAGGTCTAGGCAAGTATATATGTACATACATGTTTTTTTTTTTTTTAATTGTGTGTGAAATGTGTGTAGTTTCATTATTCACCTTCTTTTGTGTGTGTGTGTTTAAGTTTGAATCACTTTTCTGATATTGCTGGCTAATTCAGGGTGGCGACAGATCTGGAAAACTGGGAAAAGTCAGGGAATTTGAGGTGTCAAAGAAAATCAGGGAAATGTCATTGAATATATATATATATATATATATATATTTCGTTATGGAACTCTGCACGGGAACAGGAAATCTTGTTGCTAAGTTTCGGCCTCAACTTTTAGGCCCCTTTTATGCACAACACAACCACGGTGCCAGAAACCAGTGATGGCAGGAGGAGGGGGAGGGAGGGGGGATATATATATATATATATACCGGAGGGGCAGACAAATGTGTTAAGCCTCTAAATATTACGTGGAAAAGGCATTGAATTATCATTTTTTTTCTTGTCCATATGGGAGTAGTAAGGGGGCCAGAACTGTCAACAGATGGAGGAGATGGGAGTGGGTGGCACCATACGATAGTTGTCGGATGTCGTAGTAAGGCATTTTGTTGGACAAACTGAAGGGACATAGAAACAAAGAGGCTCCATTGATACATACAATTTTTATTGAAAATCACCACCCGACAAAGTATCTTACTACAACATGCAACAGAAATTGCATGCATACACTCGTATGGAATTGATTTTTGTTGGATGTCTTCGAACTGCAACATCCAACAAAAATCGCATGCATAAACAAGAAGAGCTTTAGACTGCAAATATGCTGCTGGAATTTTATTACTCTTCTGGAACACTTCACCTTATTTAATGTAGCAGTGCTTACGAAGGTGTTTTTTCATCATCCTGATGCATTACTGGTTTTGCACCAGTTAACATACTTTTACAATAAAATTGTAGATATCAAGAAGAATCCAACAAAACGGGATAAATATTGAATACTATCACGAAAAAGTGAAACATAACTCTGCATTGGTGAACGTTATAAAAATTGGCAAGTGCATGCTCCCTTTCTCAAATTTACTGCAACACTAGTATTGCAATGAAATTAACACCACTCTCTGTCCTGTCTGTTTAAACTCGTGAGAGATGGTCATCAGGGGCGGGGCCAGGGGGGCTCGACCCCCTCGAACTTGCATGCCCCTTAATTTTCTTCAGCACCCCCTACATTCAACTAAAAACACTAACATTAATATGTAATATTATGTCATGTCATCATATTGAGCACCGAATGATAGGTACTGAAGTAAGACCGTTATTATTGTATGCAACAGACAAGCACTGAAAGAGATGCCGATACTTTTCTGTACTGGCGGCAGCCTCTGTAAAAGTCGGCGACCATTTTTTTCTTTCGTCAGCATTGTTGTTATGAATTTTTTCTTCTTTTGTTTCTCCAAGTGGTCTGTTCGTGATTTTTGATAATTGCCTATAGCTTGATGTGATTTATGTTTTTGTTTTTTTTTGTTGCATTGTTGATAAACGGTTTATTTTCCGTCTACTTGTTCTTCCTTACACTGGAGCAAAAATTCAGCTGCTTTTAAGGTATCGTGCTCGGGAAATTATTTAATGTGAATTGTAACATGAAGGGTAGTTTTCTTCTTAATACGTTCTATGTATTTGTTCCACGTAACATGTCTAGTAAACGTGATGTCTAGTAAACATGCCATTTCAAGCTTTTTCAAAAACTGTTAGGAAGAGGCCCAATGTTCACGAAGAAATTTTACAGTTCATTGTTGGGGATAGTGCAGCAGAAAAGATGACACAGTTGCTGTGCTCTTCATGTTTTGTCTTGTGGCAGACAGAAGGTATAATGTACTATGTATTTTGTACCTCCATTGCTTAAATTGAAAAGGTTCAAAAATTGTGTTTTTAAGGCAGGATGATTTTATTTTGTATTTCACTTCATAGTTCAATAAGACTGCAATGTGTATCTGAATGTTTACACTGTATGACCATTTTCTTGAAGTAGAAGACTTAATACATATCATCATGGACATCCATGGGGAGGGCAAGGGGGAACAGCATCCCTGAAAAATTAATGTCAATCTAAAGTTACATATTTCACACATATATTTTAATTTCAGTGAGTAATTTATGTTAATCAGTAGTGGCGATTAGGGATGCAGTTGCCCCCAGCTTTTTGCTATTTTTTCCCACGTACTATGCTAAACCTTATCTACCAAGAGAAAGCAAACTGTCCTAAAACAACGAAAAATTCCATGAAATCCAACATTCTTGTCTTTTCTAGGCCATGTTTGTGTACATAGAACGTGCAGGTTTTCCAACATTTTATTCAAGAGTAAATTATAATGCTTGTTATACATGGAATAATTCCGACAGCCACATTATATCATGTATTTCCCACAATTTTTTCAACTTCTATCAAATCAATTTGCATCACAGAGCAAAGTGGCAGGGCTCTAACAGGAGATCAAGTGCGTATCTACCATCACACGGGAGACACATCTTCAGTATTTGTCGCACGAGATGTGTTTTGAATTACCAAGCTAAGTGCTCGCCATCGGCATTTGTCGAGCAAGAAATAATAGAGCTCAGTCGTTATGGCATCTGACTACCATGCAAGAGACCCGGGGTCGATCCCCTGCGGGGGAGAACCGGGATCTATTAAAACTGCTCTGGCACACACATAGCATCATATCAGGCAGGTACCTGGAGGAAACTTTGAGGGATCAAGGTAGCCAGGAGCATGGTGCTGATCACATCACCCCCACCTTCAGCCGTTATCAAGAAAGTGTGGGGCCCTAACTCCACACCCCTATACACCATCATGGAAAAGTGCAGGGGAGCACTTTACTTTTACTTCCTCAAAAATCTGTTCCAACATATCAAACTGTCACGAAAATACGTTGACCATGTGAATCAATTTAAAATAATAGTTTAAAAGCACAATGGAAGTATTATGTTTTAGTATATTTGGCAGAAAAATGTTCTAAAACAAAAACACGAATTTTGGAAAACGTAACACTACGTAGTCAAATAAGGATAATGCCAATTTTTGGTGCCATAATATATCGGTATCTGTCACATGAGATTGATTGATTTAATTTTTTTGGGTGCGTCGCCACTTATGGTCATTATGCATCCTTCAGTATATACAGGGAAATTTCCATTATCTGAAACGCTTACCATAAAATTAAAAAGGGGGTATGGGAAATAACTTTCCCAAAATAACTTTCAAGATATCAAACTCTCACGAAGAGGTGTAGGCCATGTGACTTACAATTTGAAACAGTAGTTTAAAACATCATGAAGGTATAATTTCAGATATTTGCCAGAAAATACGCTAAAATGAAAATGTGAATTTTGGGAGAAATAACACCGATTAGTAAAAAATAAAAAATACATCAATTTGAAAAAAATAACAACAAATCACGGTCCCTACCGATTAGGCATAAATGAAACAAGAATATCAGTTGTAATTTATTGCCTTAGTAACAGTGAGTCCTAACCTAATTTCGGCATAATCACCACCATTGTTCTGGCATTTGTCGTAGTATGGCACTAAATTTTGTATGTCCATGGCATACATGTCTGACAGCAAAGACTGGAACTATCTCTACCGCAGTGTAGCTGTTAAATCCTTGTCCTGCCAGAAACATCTTGAGTTAAACAAAGAGATGAAAATCGGTACATGCAAGTCCAGGGCTGTACAGGGATTGGTCCAAGATCTCTCACCTGAAGTGATGCAGAGAGCCCGGGGGTACTCAGCTGTATGGGGTTGTGTGTATTCGATTGGCCTTCCTTGAATTGTCTGCACCATCGTCTGACCATACTATCACTCATGATGTCGGGTCTGCACACCTCAGATGATTGCTGGTGGCTCTATGCCAAATTCTGAGCGTGCAAAAATCTGATTACTACACGTAGGCTACATCACAGTCAGTGGGAGACTGTATGAGAGCTGCAATCTTTAACCTAGAACTGTCCTAAAACGGCTGCATTGCAACTGTACCAGATTACAGCTAAATGCCACTTCTTCCTGCCTGCATGTGTGTGTGTCGCTCTCTGACCACTAGTGCTGCATATAGGCACCATTGGAGCTTTATTCTGGATGCCCCTCGTATATGAACTTTCAGAAGCTGTTATTAACAGTGTGTTCCTGTTTTAATGTGTGGTTAGCTAAATCAGGTACCTATACAATGCAATTCTATAAATTCCTTGCGTTAAATTTATAATACATACATACCCTTTTTGTCAGCAATAATGGTATAACTGCATGTTGTCAGTTTCACAGTACTCCACTTGGATATACTGTACTGAAGCAGAAATCCCATTGATAATGCAAGTAAATATAACACTTTCTTTTGTACAATTCAATTGTTTCACTTATATGCAAGAGTTAAGTTGTTTGCTTTACAGAGAAGAGAGAAGTAGCTTTATGCATCGAAAAATGAGTCCGCACTCATGGTTCTTGCAAGCAGAGGGTTCCAAACCTCAGTGGAAATATCAACCTATAATACCGAGAATGTATAAGGAGACTGATAAATTACAAATTGTATTTCTTAATAAATCACTTTCCACTCTTATCTCATTTAGTCGTAACTTTAAAAACAATCAAGTATTTTATTTTAAACTTACTGTGTATGATAAAATTCCGTAATCCTTCCCTAGCTTGTGAATTGTAATAATTTTCCAAATTCGCTATTTTGCAGTTTGAATTCAAACCATGGAGAATATTGGTACTTAACAAATCCATACCTGGAACTGTATGAGTTTATTTTTCCATTTGCAAAAACATCGATTTAGTTTAGTTTGTAATTGTCAGGGAAAAATGTAAATTTTGTCCTGGAAAACCTGGAAATGTCAGGGAATTTCATTTCTGCTTGTTTGTGGCCACCTTGTCTTTGCAAAAATGGTGAATTAGTAGGCTGAATGGTGATTAGTATGGTGCAGAATGATAGGAACTAAGAACTTGTAAAATAGTCTGGAGAATATGCACCAGAAATGATGAAAAGATTTTATTATAAAATAAAAGCACAAAAATAGCCAGTGGAGAGGAGCTTGTTATTAATTTTATTCAGTTGCACCCTTAATGACTTTAATGTTTGTATTGTATTGTAGTTTTCTTATTTTTGCTTTTTTTTACTTTTGTCTAATCGCTGTAATAATGAAAACTGGATAAGATTTATGAATTAAGAGAAACAAGAGATTATCTTCTGTCATGCAATAGTGGAAAGAACCAAACTAATGAAATAAAGCAAGTATAAGCAAAATAAATTCCCTCTTTTTAAAAAAAAAAAAAAAAAAACTAAGGGAGACAGACATTTCAAAGTTAATGAAATTCAATTGAACATACTAAATGCTCATAAATTGGCAGTTATGGTAATTTTTATTTTGCATCCACGGAATGGATACTGTGTTATGCTGTGAGAAATGTTAATGCTGGAAATAGATATGTTAGCTCTTTGTTTATCATGGAAATTTGTCAGGGTGTAAGTTGGTAAAATTTTCCTGTTTTTCATGAAATTGAATAGCACTTTACAATAATTAATTCTTTATTTCATGCCATTCTATTCAGCATATTTTATCCTTTAATTTAAAATAAATTGATCTCAAGGCTTGACTACAGAAACAATTTTAATTTTACCTATTATTATTCTTGGTATTAAAAGTACTTATAGTACTGTACAGTGATTAGGAAGAACACTTTTGACTGTTTTATTGCAATGCTTGACTGTTAATTGTAGTTTCTTTTTCTCTTGGAAACAGATGGTCCAAGACCTCCACAGAAAGATATTCTTTCAATTCGAGCTTACATCCTGTTGTTCCTCAAACAGCTCATCATGATTGGGAATGGAGTCAAGGATGATGAACTGCAGAGCATACTGAACTATCTCACAACCATGCATGAGGTATGAGATTTATATACATGCACTATGTTGTGAAATGTATTTTGTGTTTTGTATGGTTAACTGCAAAACTTCAGGCAATAAATAAAAAGTACTATTTACAATTCAACACATTATTATGCAATGATGTGTATTTGTGCTGGTTCAGCATACGTTTCTGAAGTTCAGATAAATAGTCAAGACAGATTTGTTAAAATACCAAAATATTGTGCTGAAGGGTCAAAAGGCTGCACTGTAATGCTGTCTTGTGATGAAACCTCAAATATGACTGGTCCTATATGATGAAACCTCAAATATGACTGATTTTATTAACACTAGTGAACTTTGATACTATGACAATAATTATTTTGCTGTCAATTATCTTGTTGACTCTTGTTCACTAAGTTTTTGTGCTAAATTGCTTTTATATTTCTCTCTTAAAAATTACAAAGTGATCTGGAGTATTTTTCCCAATTTGACTGTAAATCACATTCATTGATTATTGTTGTTGTTGGAGGTTGAGAACCAGCATGTCTAAGCAGTAAATACGTAGTTAATTTCTAGTAATACTTTTACTTTTGAGTGAACTTTCAATTCAAGACTAAAGGTTTCTTTGATTTAATCTTACTGCATAATCTTTCTTCTAACATTTAATAGAAAATGCAGAATCAATATGATCAAGTCAAGAAATCAACAAGTAGGTCAAGAAGTCAATAAAAAGTCAAGAAATTATACTTGTGGTCCAGAATTTTTGCTATCACAGTGACTGATTGATTGAGTTTATTTTACTTCACTTTTCTGCCCCTTTGGCTAATCGCAAAGGTGAGGATGAATAGTGGTAATATAAGATGGATGAAGAGACAAATCGCAAACATATAGAGACAACACAATCCCTACATAAGATTATACTGGCTGTGAGTCCAGATGCCAAAGTCTCACTAGTCTGCCAAATGAAGTTCAGGATGCATTAATATATAAAGCAAGTCTAATTCTCTTGTTAAATACAGCTACAGTTTTCATTTCAACTGGCCTTTTTGTAGGGGTTTTTCAATAAATAATTATTTATTTTCTTAATTGCTAATTTCCAACTTTACCTAAGTAGGGGGCCAGATAAATAAGGTAAAGAAAAACGAGAAAACGTGAAAAAGTCAAGAATTTTGGATTTGTTATTTTGGTATTGTCATACTTCAATTTGCTTAGTAATTGCCTTCATTTGATTTTTATTATGTTATCCTGTTTTTTTCTAGGATGAGAATCTTCATGACGTCCTTCAGATGTTAATATCCCTGATGTCAGAACACCCTGCCTCCATGGTTCCAGCATTTGATGTTAAGCAGGGAGTGCGAACAATATTCAAATTGCTGGCTGCAGAAAGCCAACTGATTCGTCTACAGGCATTAAAGCTGCTCGGGTTCTTTCTGAGCCGCAGCACTCACAAGTAAGTAATTTAATGCCAATCTGGTTCCAAAGTTTGGAAGAGTTACTTGGGTGATTTGTGCAGCTTCACGTTTCAGTCTTTTTGCCATTTGCGGCAGAACTTTCATCAGACAAACTGTCATTTGAAAACAGATCATGGAGGACATGTTCTACAAATGTCTTTTGAATTGTGCATGTTCTAGCAACCCAGATATAATCAAAAGCTTTTTGTGTGTGTTTACTAGGACTGTGAAGACCAATATAATGTTTTCACTAATATCGATAAATACCAAAATAAAAATTACCAATATGGATTACTGATATTTTACATTCAGGAGAAAATTGCTGTTGTCATGAAATCATTAAGACACACCCTAAAATATTATAATTTACATTATTTTTAGGCAGACAAACAGATAATGGTACAAATCAAGAGGCAGCATGATAAGTTCTAGTATATTTAATAATAATAACAGAATATTGCTCTGCAGTGAACGATGAGACTCGCTGAAGTGCACAGATTCTTCTCAGGTACAGGGGTAGTGTTAGGGAACGACTTTGTTTCAATTATAATGCAAATATACTTTGAACAAATGTAAGGATTTTGCCTTATTGGTGTCTTGGCTCAACTATATATAACACATAACCTCAGTGCATGGCTATTGGTATACCTATGGTCGCATAGACCTAGCTTATGCCCCGAACTACCACACCAAGAGGTATGTAATAATAACTGAGCCAATGTTTGCTCTTATCCCTTTATTCCAAATTAGTCTTTGGACTGTCTTTATTAGCTAACGCAGAATGGTTGTAGTATAGTGCATAGCATCAGTGCATGGCTATCGGCGTACCTACGGTCGCATAGGCTGCTTGCACCCTGAACTACGGAAATAAGATGTATGTACAACACCGAGCAGTTCTTTTGGGTTTGAATTGTGTCGATGATCTGCGGCAAATGTTTTTTTCTCTCGCTTTTATACCTTTTCAAGATCACAGATTAAATACAGATGAATCACTTACTAATTACAAAAGCATGCTAGAAAGAAAACTGACATCTACACAAGTTTACATGCCAATTCTATCACACCAAGAGATATGATTGATTGATTTGCTTTATTCTACTTCGCTTTTGTGCCACTTTTGACTATTTGCGAAGATGGGGATGAGTGATGATATTATGAAATTGATGAATAAGTTTGAATTCTGTCGACGATGTGTGGCGAATGTTCATTACTCATGCGAAATCCTCACTTTTATACTTTTTCAAGGTCACAGCTTAAACGCAGGTGAATCACTTGCTAATTTCAAAAACATGCTACAAACAAAAGCGACATCTACATAAGTTTCCATACAAGATCTACACATAGCATTTCTCAATATATAAATCACATTGAGTTACTCAAAATAGAACATAAAATACAATAAATATTAAACCAGAGATATACATTATAAACAAGCTGCAATTTATATACAATAACACAAAAGTTATGCTTTCTTTCACAAAAGAGTATACCAGTGACCTATTTTCAAGTGGTGACATAATATGGATCATATAGAGCACACAATGAAATGTTGTTTTTTGGGATAAGGTGTAAGTTGTGGACATTGCAGCAGGTTTTTCCATAAGCCCCTAACAATGGACATTTTTCTCCTCCCTGATAACTAGTGTTGGGCGATATTTCGTGATATTAAAAAAAATATCATCCAGGAGATACCAACTAGATGATATATCATTACAATATTTAGATGATATATATATATCATGTCTGTGATATATTGTCATGATATTTGGTGATATATATTTGTTGGAGATTTATTGTCACAATATTTTAGCGATATATATATTGCATCAGTAATGAAGGGTGTTCCAAAATTAATATCGGGGTTTTAATTAAGTGTATATTCTATTACATATACAATACAGAAATGAAACATACCTTAAACGGTCACAAGTGTTCAATGTGGGATCCCCTTGTGACACGGCACACATCTAGTCTGTAAGTTGGCATGGGTCACATTATCTTCAGGCTTTAGGGACTGTAAGAGATGTAGACGGTACAGCCTCATGTGCAGTCTCTTTCGTAACACCCTCCAAACAGTCGTGGACGGCATTGACAGTTCTTGACTCGCCTGCCTTACAGATTTCATGGGACTCCGACTGAAACTTGCTCTGACCTGTTCCACTTGCTCATCTGGTAGACGTGGTCTTCCGGAGCTCTTCGCTTTGCACAGGCATCCCGTATTCTTAAATTGGTTGTACCATCTTCGGATGTTGTTATCCGATGGGGGATCACATCCATATTCCTGCCGAAAAGCACGTTGCACTCCAATTGCTGAGCTACACCTTGCAAATTCCAAGACACAGAAGGCTTTATGCTCAGGAGTCATCTCCATCTTTACTGCTACTTCGTGCTGCGGCGGAGTTACGAAACATCACCTGCAAGGTAGAATCAAAAACTCTTTGAGTTACCTTTTCTTTTAAGGTATGTTTCATTTCTGTAATGTATATGTAATAGAAAATACACTTCATTGAAACCCCGATATTCATTTTAGAACACCCTGTATATTACCATGATATTTGGCAATATATATTGCCAATATCATGATATTGAAAAATATTGTATTGTATCATCTGTGATGATATTTTCTTGATATATCGCAGTATCAAATTTCTGATATCGTCCTTACTGATAAGAGAGTAGTATTTGAGCAAGCCCCATGTTTGATACCAATGGAGGCACATTGCACAGTGAACTATAGGTCTAGTCCAGATTAGCCTACGTGATCATAGAGTGAGCTTAACTTTGATATTTTATAGATTAGTGTTCCATGAAAAGACTAAGTGATTCATTTACTTGGTTTTTTAATGTATGTAACCCAGTTTTTTCAGTAGAAAAATGAACTGTGTATTCAGAAATTTCCTTTATAGGACTAAAGTACCGAATTGTACCTTTGCATTCATATAAGCAATAACAAAGCAGCCAAATTGTGTCCTAAGATCATCAGCTTCTGTACTGAGTGTTCCTCCCTAACATTTCCACCTTTCAATTCGTAGTATTCATGCTCGTCTTCCTTAGTGTGTTACTCCAATGTTAATATTTGTGTTATTGGAGCTAAGAAAGTTTCACACTCAGTAAGTGAAACCAAAGTATGAAATAATTTCACAATGAGTTATCCTAAAACCAGCAGAGTATACTCTGGGTCATCTAGGTAATCGGAGATGACCCAGCTATAATTTTTAAAAAAAGTTGTTTTTTTTTCTTCGCAATATTCTTTCCAACCAACCTTTCATTCATACATTTCTTTCCTTCCAGCGCGCGAATGTTTTCAACCGTTTGCCACGGAATGTCCGAGAGCCTTTCTCCAGCTGGTGGACTCTTCTCGGCAGGGTGAGATTCCACCGGCTCCCTTTAAATCTCTTGGCGGGGAGGGAGGGGAGAGGGAAAGGAAACACTGCTTCTCAGGCACGGTGATTCCGTGGCCAGGTAACCTCCTTCTGGAGAGAGTCGCCAGTTGCACTCTCCACCCCAGAGCCTTTGCCCTTCCCTCGGCTGGCACCCTCTTCTGCCAATCTTCCCTGATGTCCTTTGTATGGCAGGAGCTGTGTTGTTTACGACAGGGAAATTTCTAAGGGATGGGAATTCTGTGTTCACAAATTATGTACTGGAAGTGCGCGAGAAACAGGGAAATCTGAACAACATTTGCGAACCAATTCTATGTTAATTCTCATTTTACATTTGCTTCCTGAACAGAATTTGTCAAGTGGGAAAAGCTTAAATATTGAAGATCAAGGTAATTAAATAAATTAAAATTTAAACTAGATATTCAAGAAATTACACCAACCTCCGTGGCAGAGTGGTTAGCATTATTCCATACGATGCCAGAGCTCCAGGGTTCGAATACCAACCTGGTCATGGGTGCTCTTTGTAAATGTCCTTAATTTCATATCACTCATCGTGATTAGCCAAAAGTGGCAGAAAAGCAACATAAAATAACAATTTAATCAATCGATCAATGAAGTAATTAAACTATTTATATGCCTACTTTTTTTCAATTTTTATATTTTAAAATGCATGATTACTTTCTCTTTGTAACCTTCAAAACCAGTGCGAGTACTTCTTTCAGGGATATGAATAATATTTGAAAGGCAAATCTATCAAAAGGCTATATATATTGGTTAATTTACGTTGCTTTTCTCCCCTCTTTAGATTAATAGTGATCATAAAGATGAAAGATGTACGAATGTAAAATATATAAAGAACAAACGCAATGCAATGATTCCAACTTGGAGAACCTCTCGCATCACAGAGAATTTAAAGCTGGGAAAGGGGAATTTTCTGCATCCATAGGGAATTTCATTCTGAGTCAAGCAGGAACACAACAGAAGATTGGCACAAGCAATTGAATGTGTGTGGAAAGTAGCTTGGTGTTCCTATTGGTGATTCGAAAATGTATTATTTGTTTAGGTGTTAGTGGATTAGTATTCGTGCTAGTGCTGTGTTTACTGAAGTTAAAGGCAATGAATATAATTGAACATTTGCGTGCAAAAATATTTGGAACGAGATCTTTTCCGGAGAATTTGCAAATCTTTAACGCAGGTTGACCAGTATTGTACCACAGCCACAAATCTTGAACTTACACTTCTGTGTATAAAAATAGTAATCGGGAATGCACAGATAACAGGATACTGGGGTAACTTAAATTTTATACTTCGATTAATATTGATGTTTTTTTTCTATCACTAGTACATTCCTCTCATGTTGTATGTTACAGGTTGTCTTTTTATTAGCTTTATTATACTTTTACTATTTGAAATTCTAAATGTAGATTAACTGCAATCACAACAATTAATTTATAGTGGTCGCAACAATAAGGTCAAATTTTCCACACATATATTCATAAATCATGTATGGGTGCTGAGGTAAATTTGCAGGGAGACTTCAGGAGTGAGTGTATGAATCAGGGGTCGGAGATTACCCACTTGTTAAAACCAGCATACACTACTGCCTAAAACTTCCATTTGCGTAGTACATTACTTTTGACCATGCTTATCACTTCACCACAGACACTGAGAGGTTATCTTAAAACCAGTCCTACTTGTGGTCTGATGATCACTAGTTATGTAAGGATGTTTATCATGGATTACAATTTATTTTTGCAAATTTTAAACATGAGTCAAGCTTGTTTCTAACATTTTGCACCTTGGTTCATCACAGAGGAAGAATATTCATCAATATTTCTTAAAGATCTATTTTGTGCTATTAGGGTAACAGGAACCAACAGGCAATGCTTACATAAAGTAAAAATCTAAAATAAATCTGTTGAAAAGTAAATAACAGAATTGATCGGTCGTACTGTTATTTGAAAAGTATTCATATATATTCTTCCCTTTTTTAATTCAATATGAGTGTTGCCTGTCAATATTTCTTTATCATGATGATGTACAGATGATCTCTGTGATATATTGAAGAAACTACTTCAACTGGGGTGAGCTGAGGTGAGTCTTTATATTAATTTAAATAACTCTGTGAATTTGAAGTGTTTAGTTTCAAAACATTCCATTGCAGAAGAAAGTACGATGTAATGAGCCCGCACAATCTGTACACGTTACTTGCTGAAAGGTTGTTGTTGAACGAGGAAACCCTGACCTTACCAACATACAATGTGTTGTATGAGGTAAGTTATTTTGCATTTGTATTTTTTTTCTTTTGTCTTATTGCATATTTTCTCATTTACTTTAATTTTATGGTTCACAAGTATATGCAAGAATAACTTTTTTCCTCTCTGTTGGCTTATGTGCTTTAACAAGGGCACATTTTGGGATCTCTGTATCTGATATAGTTTATGAAGTGCTTCATGTTCATCAGTTGTAACCAAGTTTATGTGTCTGCAAGCTCCATATATATAATCAAATAAAAGATGGAGATGTGAACATCAGCATCATTGTTGCCAATGGGTATGACATAATATATTTTTTTAAATATTTTCTTGATTATGATACACTGAAAGGGATAATTTTAGAGAAATGTACTTTCCAAGAATAAAGAATATGTACTTGAAATTACAGTTGCTCACCTTGGGAATTCATCATTTCTAAAAGTACTTAATTCTGATGCATTGTTAGTTTCATTATCCAAGTAAATTGTGTATAAACATGTACATGTGTGCCTCCCCGTTGGCGGAGTAATAGCTTTGTTGCCTTGTAATCAAGGGGTCCTGGGTTCGGTACCCAGTGGAAACACATAGTGGTTCGGATCCCACTTTAAACTGTAGGTCCAGCCCCAATTAGCATTTCTGTGCATAAAATGGACTTAAAACCTCTATTCTGAATATGACATGTGAATGAAATGTATGTAGGTTTACATACCTGCTTCCATTTATATATCTCTCTCGGTATGTAATTGTTAGATGAGTGGAGATTTATAAGCTGTATACACCCTACTTATTCTCAAGATAGCATTAGTTGTTGCAGATAACCCTTGTGTATAATTTAACCATTACATATGATTAGACAGAGTATCGTTGCCAAGAGAGGAGGTCTGGTCTGTGGAAAACACAGATAACATAGAAAAGGTTAACAACATCTATATTATATTTCAATAATAATAGTTTATTGACTGTTATTTTTAATTATTATTTATAGATTCTTACGGAACACATAAGTCAGCAGATCCTATATACCAGACATCCAGAACCAGAGTCACATTTCAGGCTAGAAAATCCAAGTAAGTAATTTCGACAAAGAATTAACAAAAAACATGTGTAACCCAATTTCAAAAAGTATCTTACAAACAATATATATTATTTTAATTGTGGTAACGTCTAAGGTTTGCTTTCATGTTCTATTCTGTGCTATATCAATACTTTTATGCAGGTAAAGAAATCATTTTCTGAATGAGTTTATATTGTGCACTAATTCACAAAAGTCCATGAAAAATTGTTAATTTGACTGTTGTACTGTACTGTTTCAACACAGTTCTTACCATCCTTACACATTCCTGCCCTTTCCTGCAGAAACCACAGCGGATGCCACAGTTAACATCAGAATGTATAGTCACATGCTTGTCTGTCTTCTACCCTGCCTTGGTTAAAATGGCCAATTAAACTTTGTATCCCCCACCCCTTCTCCATGCTTATGGGCTTGCCAATTCAGAAACAGCTATTCTTGGTCAGTCATTTCAAAATGAAAAATTTATGGCTGTAGTTTCTGTGCGAATAGGGGATACAAAGGTCATGAATCCTTGGTGTGAAAAAGTACAGAAAATATTGTTTAAACATTGATGAGTGAAAGACTTAAAGTAGTGTTGTAAAGAAAAACATGTTTAAAAAGGTTTACCAGTCAAACTAAGGTATTTTATCAGTTAAAGTGTACTGCGTAGTTGACATGGTAATAGTTTCTGGTGCTGACATATGATGAATGTATGCTCTTTGTTTGTGGTTTTAGTGATCCTGAAAGTTGTAGCAACTCTGGTACGGCAATCAAAACAAACAGAACATCTGTTGGAAGTGAAGAAGCTGTTCTTGTCTGATATGACTTTGTTATGCAACAACAATAGGGAAAATAGAAGAACAGTACTTCAGATGTCAGTGTGGCAGGTAAGTGTGAACTTATTTAAGTAGTTGCCAGTGTTATCTTACAAAAATGGAGGAGTTTTATATTGATCATTGACGTTCGTCTTTGACTTTCTGTAAGCTGCAGAGAAATGATTCAAAATGAACATTTGGACATACATTTAGTGTTGTTATTTTTGTAAAGATAATTTGTTACCCATAATTATTTGCCTTGCTTAAAGTAATAATTTGTCAGTAATGTCAGTGGTAACCCAAAAGTCTATAGCAATGAGCTGTTATTTGTCAAATGCTCACCACTTCGTGGATTGATAGGAATGTGTCAATTGGATCCTCTTTCCCTCGTGAACCATATGATTTTGTAGTTCTAATGCTTTTACATTTCACAGATTTACACTAATTTTCTTCGATTATTGTACAGAATGTAAGCATGTGTTTTGTTATTCACTATATATGTATATATGTTTTTTTTTATAACACATAATGTTTCACAAATTTTTCTTCGCATCAGCAGACCCAATGGAGTAGAAAGAGAAACACTTGTATAGTATTACATAGTTTGTTGTCACAGTTCGAAGATGGTTAACTGATTGTAGACAACAGACCAAGCAGCATCAAATACTGAACAGCGGCACATCTGCATGCTGGTCATGAGCACTAACCAGTCATATACGAAAAGCTTCTTTGTAAAGGTGCCAAATAAAAACTTCCATTCCTCTGGTCAGTAGTTCACAAAGTAATTGAGACAAATAAGGGTTCAAAACATTCAATCAAAAACAATCTACACTACCATAACACAATTGTAAATAATTACTGTTAACACAGTTCAATATAAGCATGGCCACAAAAGAGATCCTTGTAAATATACACAAATAACAATATTCACAAATTCATTTCTAACAATGTATGGAAGGTCTCAAAGAAAAATCTCAAGTGAACATACTGTATAAAATAATGCTTTCCATTAGTAGTGGTGGTCACCAATGCTAACCACCTTGACAATTAACCACCACCATGCCATGCAACGAGGTAACCTATCTTCAAGTCATTGTACTGCCATCTACTGACAACTGTAGAAACTAATAACTACCATTAGCAGCTATCCCGTAACTGTGTGTGACCTATTGACTTACTCATAGGCCCTCCCTGGCATAGTGGTAACATCATAACCTTGCAATCAAGGTGTCCCAGGTTTGACACCTGGGAGACACATGGTGGTTTGGATCCTACTTTAAACTGTAGGTCCAGTAATGATTAACCTGTTTGTACATAAAGTGGCCTTAAAGCAAGAACTCAAACTATTTACTTACTTGTGAAAATGGGGGAATCCAGTCACAAAAATAAATCAACACAGAGAGGTGCAAATAAAATGTATGAGATGTGCAGGAATAAATTGGTAAGGGATTTAATACAAACCTCAAAATTTTATTTCATTAATGTTCATTTCATATTTTCAGGAGTGGTTGATAGCCATGGCATATATTCATCCCAAAAATTGTGAGGAGCAGAAGATATCGGATATGGTGTACTCTTTATTCCGCATGTTGTTGCATCATGCCATAAAGCACGAGTATGGTGGATGGAGAGTGTGGGTAGATACATTGGCAATCGTTCATTCAAAGGTAAGAAAATCAAAGGAAGCATCAATGTGATTTTTAATATCTTTGTTTTAGTTGATGTCACACATACTTTGCCAGTAAATAATAGATTCATCTTAAGCAGTTACATCCCTGTGGAACTTGTTAATGGCTAAAACACATTAGGTAAATTTGTGGACAAAGTTAAAGGAATTGGACCTTATCTTCTTCACAGCCTTAATGAGGCAAGAATAGGTATGGGTCACTATATGTTCCATCTATGTTGCCAATTCTTGTAAGGACACCCTATGATTCCAGGGGTCCCAGGCAGCGGCGGCGCCAGGATTAATCATCTAGGGGTGCTGAGGGGGTGCGGAAAGAAATTTAGGAGGTGCGACGTTCAAAATAAGAAAAACATTAGACACACATCGTTTCAAAACTTGGGGGGCAAGGGCAGTTTACTTTCCCTTGGTAGATAAGATTTAGCATAGTGTGGGAGAAAAAATAGCAAAAAGCGTGCCTAATGGCCGCCACTGATTAACATAAATTACTGACTGAAATGAAATTGAAAGTAGCTGAAATTTTTGCTCCAGTGTGAGTAAGAACAAGCAGGCGGAAAATAAACTGTTTATCAACAATGCAATAAAGAACAAGAAAAGAAAACATAACTCACATTAAGTTATAGGCAATTATCGAAAACCACAAACAGACCACTTGAACAAACAAAAGAAGAAAAAATCATAACAACAATGCTGATGAGAGGAAAACAATGGCCGCTGATCTTCATTGAGGCTGCCGTCAGTACAGAAAAGTATGTATATGGGCATCTCTGTCAGTGTTTATCCGTTGCATACAATAATAATGGTCTTACTTCAGTATCTAACATTCGGCGGTCAATATGACAACATGACTTATTATGACACTCTAAGGGTTAGTGTTTTTAGTTGAATGTAGGGGGTGCGGAAGAAAATTAAGGGGTACGCAAGCACCTCCTCGTGCCTCCCTTGTGCCGCCTCTGGTCCCAGGTTTGAATCCCATTCTGAGCATTGGTGTTCTTTGTGAGTGTTACTTCATCAGTTTCATCATTTGTACTAATCACTGTGATTAGTCAAAAGTAGCAGAAAAGTAATGCTTAATAACAAAAAATTAACAGATAGTCTTGGATAGGACCGTGTGGTCTGTCAAGAATTTGCTTTTGCAGATAAAGTTCAGAAGCAGACATGGGGGGAAAGGGAGCAGCTAAAACACAAAAATGTAGCAACGCCAAAAATCTGACCTCAGGCTATGTTTCTTTGGGAGAAGTAGAAGGCACTGTTAACAGTTTTCCAGGAAAAACTTTCTTTAACCATGTCTGTACAATGTAGAGTGCTGAGTAAAGAATGTATATGTAAGAGTCCCTATAGGTTGTAATTTTTTGCAACACAAAGTTTTCCATACCTTGAGTTGTTTTTATTCTCGTTGTGACTTAATCCAGAATTTTTTAAATAAAACTTTGCTATAATTCTACCAACACTCTTTATATTCTGATCCATGTTAGTCTATAAAAAATTAAAATAGGAAAATTTATGTGCTGATTTCTTTTCCACAGTCACCAATACTGATTTTCAGCTCATTGTTGTCACTTCCATCAATGTTCTTATTGCTCCAACTTAACTGTAGCATGAGTTGTACCCATAACTTTTAACTGCAAGTTTTGCCATGTATGAAAATGTTGTACTTGTCCTGTGTAAAAATATTAATAACTTACGTTTTGCGAGTATGTATCTAGGTAATTCCGACGTTTCAGGATGCAACTGCTCCCTTCTTCAGACTGCTCATGTTTAGGTTATGGGTAAATCATAACCACGTCGACCTCTCCATAGGTACAGGATATAGGTATGGTAAAAGGTGTGTGGTTAAAAAACAATAAAAATCTAAAACCCATTACAGGTGCACGTCATACTACCATGCTGTTTCCCCGATTAGAAACTGCTCCTTGGAATGTTAGAACTTTAAAGAGGTGAATAGCCAAGCCCCGCATGTGCTGCAATTGTAATACTCCAAAGTTTCCTTGTAGATTGCGAGGTCGGGTGCCTCCCCTCTCTTGCTCCTCGTTAAATCCTATTTTTACTTATTCCTTCCCATCCCATTTCTTGAACATCTTCCCCCACATCTCATCGATATTCCCATCATCCCTGTTTAATTTATTCTTTCTTCCCTTACATATATACGACCCTTGATATACATTCCTTCTTATAGGTTTTTCTTCTTCCCTAAGCACTTTCCGTTTGACGATTACATGGCCTTCATCAAGGATATGTTCGGAGAGCCCCGTCTTGGGAACCCCCTGCCTTATATCCCTGTCGTGCTCTCCCCACCGAACAGTCATGCTTCTTCCTGTTTGTCCCACATATCCCTTGCCACATTGGCAAACTATTCCATACACACCCTTCATCCCTCCCTCTTTTCTATCTTTCTTATACCCTGTGAAATGCTTTTCTAAAGTTTTTGGAGCTCGCATACCACACCTTATGCCATATCCTCTTACAAGTCTTTCGATTTTCTCCGATATTCCGGGAAAGTATGGAATGCCTATATATTTAACTTTTTCTTCTTTTCCTTTTCCATCTTTCTTCTGTTTAACTTTGGAGTATTACAATTGCAGCACACGCGGGGCATGGCTATACACCGCTTTAAAGTTTTAACATTCCAAGGAGCAGTTTCTAATCGGGGAAACAGCATGGTAGTATGACATGCACCTGTAATGGGTTTTAGATTTTTATTGTTTTTTAACCACACATCTTTTACCAATCCTATATCCTGTACCTATGGAGAGGTCGACGTGGTTATGATTTACCCATAACCTAAACGTGAGCAGCCTGAAGAAGGGAGCAGTTGCATCCCGAAACATTGGAATTACCTAGATACATACTTGCAAAACGTAAGTTATTAATATTTTTATATTAAATTTGTGAGTAATTCGCATAACTTTCATCATGAATTGTCCTGTGTGTGGAGTAATGAAAGCCATGGAAAACATGTAAAGTTTTTTCAAGATACGATAATTTGAAGACAAAATGAGACCTACTTGAAACTCATCAGAGACGTTAGCATCATGTAGTTGAGCAATTTTTAACTAGTACATAATTACAAAGTTGCACTTCCTAATTATACTCTTTAACTCTTTAGTCAGCATACTATACAATCACAGAGTTCCTTCCCACTGACCTGGAAATCTTGGCAAACTTGGAAAAGTTGAGGTAATTAACCTGTGCATGAAAAAGTCTGGAAATTTTGAAAATATATCCAAAAACCTGACCAGTCAGGGAAATCAGGTTTCTTCTTCTTCTTCTTCTTCTTCTTCTTCTAGTATTGGGAAATGAAAATAAGTTTCAGTGTTGAATAGCAAGTGTCATTCAACATCTAAAGCATTACCGAATGGTTTTGAAACACTTTTTTTTGTTTTTTAATTCCATGGAAAAGTTGTGAAATTTGTTCTGATCAAATATCAGGAAACCTGAGTAGTAATTTTCAGTAAGTGTGGCATCATGGAGGTAAAAAGTACCATAAATGCTTTGGTATACTTTCCAGGAAAGAAATATTCTTCATATTAATATAAGGAGGAGAATGTCATGCTTACACTATAGGATTTCTGGTTCTGAAATTTGGAATAATTTGTTCATAAATCCTGCAACTATCATTCATTTTGTTGTAATGTTCAAAAGCACCCTGATGAAATATGTCTCTTGTGTATAATAATTGTACTTTCTTTTGTAGGTCTCCTATGAAGAATTCAAGCTCCAATTTGCTCAAATGTACGAGCATTATGAACGTCATCGTTCAGATAACATCACTGACCCAGCTGTGAGACAACAGCGTCCAATTAGCACAATCTCTGGTTGGGACCAGCCAGCCAATGGATATCACCTAAGGACTTCCATAAACTCCCATATCTATCAAGCAGTAGCTGGTAGAAGAGACGATGCACTGCAGAGTGACGTGGATGTTTGTGGAAATGGTGATAAACCCAACAGTGGTGTTTTTATTCGAGAAAGCAGTGACAGTCATTTGAGTGATGTTAACGTGCAATATGAAGACCAGAATGCAGTCTGTGACACTACAAGTGCAGGGGACACGTGTGCGGATGATGGAGAAGTTGATGCCGTGTCTGTGGACTCGAATGCTTCAAATCTGTACAGTGAAGTGTGCAAAGTGAACAGTGAAAGCACAGTAACGAAGACTGAGGAAGCTGAACGGTTGTCGTGTTCATCAGACACAGAAACCAAGGAGGGTTCTGTGAAGCCTGAAGACAAAGCTCAAAATGTGACAAGTTCAGGGGACCAAAATATTGAAACTTCCGCCGAGGTTGTTTCATTGTCCAGTGATCAAGATCAACAAGTTGCGGAGAGTGACGTCCAGGAAAGCAAAGCTGTGGAAGGTGAAAGTACAGTTGAAGAAAGTGAAACCGTTCTGTCAAAAGAGGATGCTCAAGAAACCGAACTGCCAGCGTCGGTCAAAGATCTTGCAACATCCAGTGAAAAAGTTGAAAGCGAAGTAGATGAAAGTGTGGAGACACCGGAAGTGGCACATGAGACTAAAGAGGAGAAGAAAGGTGGAGAGAAACAGGATGAAGCATCAAAAGAGAGAGACTCGCAGCAGGAAACTCTCTCTGGTGAAGGTGTTGCGATTGAGTCTGCCAATTTGGCTGAAAATGATAATGATGCTCCTACAGACCCTGTTGATCAGCTAGATAAGGATAAAGCCACTGATGTAACTGAAGATAAGTCTGCTGCTGAGGTGGTTACAAACACAGAAGGTGGAGAACACGAAGTTTCAGAAAATAATCATAATGTTGCCGATGCAAATACAGTGCAGCAGTCGGAAAGTATGGTTGACCACCCTGAAAAGAAGGATGCAGAAATTTCTGGCAGTGGTTCTGATGATGCTGAATTAAACATATCCAGAGAGCATGCTGACAGTGTAAATGAGAATAACACTGAGGAACACACTGAAAGTAACAATGAAGAGACTGCTGTTTCTAACGGCGAGGAAGGAGAGAAGACAAAGGAAATGATCAATGCAGAACAAGAGGGTGAACAAAGATGTGACGAAACACAATCCAAAAATGATGATTGTGAAAAATCGACTTCTGAGACTGAATTGAAAGCAGCATCACCGGAAAGCTGCATCAGTGATTCTGGCTTAGATAAGGAAATTCAAGATAGTGATACGTCAGAAGAAGCCTACGCCACTCCAACAAATGGATTGGAGTTGAGTTCCGAAAACAAAGATGGTAAGGGAGATGACGGGAGAAGCTCAGCAGAGCCAGTAGCTTCCAAGGACGTTCCTGTCGAAACCAAAGTGGGTTCCGCTCAGAGTCCATCCGTACCTCCAGAGGAAGCAGCTGCAACAGACGAGGAAGGTGATGCTAGTTCTATTTGCTCAATCAAAATTAGTTCTGGCCCTCCTGATGGTGATGCATTCTCTTTAGACACACAGGAGCCAAAAGAAGAGTGCAGTGCTATGCAAACGAGTAAGTGTGATGAAGTCCCAAGTACTCAGGATTCTGTTTGTGAACAGAAGCCAAACGTTGACGGTGATATTAGTAACATTGAATGTACTGCCGAGTCTGCAGATAGCGTGAAGGTAACTGAATGTTGTGAAAATAACAGTGAAACTGAATCAAAACATATTGGTGACAATGTGGAAAACTTACAAGATGCACATTGTGATTCAAATTCAGACGAAATTGTTGTTGTTGACAGTTCAGTTAAAGTTGTTAATAGTAGTACTAGTACGCCTAGTGCAAAAGTGCCAAATGATAGTGTCCATCCCTCATCTTGTTGTGATAATCAGCAAACATCCAGTGAAGCCTGCGTAGATGAAACAGTTCCCGCAAGTAACGAAACGCAAAGTTCTGATGTGTGCTCAAAGTCCGAAGTGGAAAGTAGTGATAATTTCCAAAGCCCTCCAGATAAGCTAGACGGTGTGAGACAGGAAGATGTTCCCAGCACAAGACAAGCCAACTCCGCTGCTAGATCATTTAGTACCTCTGATGTAATCCAAACGCGAAGGAGTTCGCCACAGAAACGTCCAAGGAGTGCATCGACCTCCACTCAAGTGGATCCTGTTCATTTTGGTGAGTAATATAATTGATTGGGTATACTGTGTTACTTATTAAAGAAGTAGCCTTCTTGGTGATGATGATGTGATAAAAAAGGAAATTTATACTGATTCCAATGATGATATTTAACTGATTATCATACATCACGGGTTGGTTCCCGAACATTTTTGTATCACGGTGCCCTTAGTGCTTCGAAATTTTTCCGTGGTGCCCAAGTCGGAATGTAGGCCTATCTAACACTTGCAACACTCAGTTAGGGGGTGGGGTGTTAGGTTGCTTGCTTTAAGTTAAAAAATAAACACATATTTCAAATTCAGAAATATTTTATTTGTAAATAGTACTAAATAAGCACATATTTGGAACAATCATATCTAAAACCATGTGTAGACCAACAAGTAAGTGTTATTATATTGGAACATTTCACGGCACTCCTGTAAGAAAGCCATGGTGCGACAGTGCACCACGGCACACACTTCGGGAACCTCTGTCATTCATGTTGAATTAATTATTTTTAACAGGAAAATGCTGCAATATATTCTGTTTATGAATTATAAATATCTTTAAAAAATATAGTCAGAACTAGTACAGAAACAGTTTTCACATATTTGTGAAAAGGGATGAAGCAAAATTTATCATTATGCAAGAAAACAAATGTTCAGAACTGAATGTTAATTCCTTTCAAGGGAACAGTAGTGTACTGTACTGCATTAAACTTGCCAAAAAAATATATATATATATCAATATGAGCTCTGTGGTCAAAATTTTGAACGTAAGAAATTTGATTATCAGAATCTATTTAAATGTTGGAATTTTATTCTGATACTAGTTCTGGTATGTTTATATTCAGCCAATATTAAAATATCTGAAATTGGTTTCATCACATTCCTATTAGTATGTTAGCTTTTGGTATGTAAATGGATGATTGGGATGGGAAGAAATGGCAGGTGGGTATTATTTTCATTTTTATAAATTCTTTGCAGTAAACAGTGGTTTATGCTTTTCTCATATTTTCAGTGCCTGGGGAAAGTTGTAAAGATCTGAAATACGTGTGTACAACAAATCAGTGTTTATCTGTGTTTGTAGAAACTATTTCACGGGAGCTAATGTGCGGATTCACAGCAACAGCGGCGAGATCATTTGTTGCACCTGCCTCACCTGTAGTTGGCTTGTTCCGCACACGTGCTCGTGGTGTTACACTTCCGGTGTCTCTTAATTTAATAAATAACTTACCAAACAGACGTCGAGATGGCTGTCGTCTGTCCGGATATCTCTCTGCGTACACACGGTAGGCTTCTGAGACATTCTTTCGGCATTCCCCATAAATCAGGATCGTGTCCGCTTTTTCTATGTTTGTGAACACCATAATCTTCGCTCTTACCACTACGACTGCTTGCTATGAACTAACACGATCTCGTGGACCTGCTATCAAAACTTGCTCTGCGTAAAGGCAGTTCTGTCAGGCACCTGAGAAGTCTTACATGCCGTGGTACTGACGGTCAAGTGGGCCACTTGTTAGTTTGTTTACATATTTTCACATGGCCATATCTTCGTTCCTATGTTCAGTAGATGCATGAGACCAACGGCGTTGTGTTTCTCTGTGTGTGCTCTTTTATATTATGCATGTTATTGTATATCGTTCCATTTAAAAAAATATGACTTTGCTCCAGATGCCCCATTTGTCGATATTTTTCGACCCACCCCATACCTCCGATTTACGAGCCCCATTTGATATTATCGTTTCCCGCAAACCTCACATCGCTACTGTTTCTGGTTTCTTCGCTATTTCAGGTGATACTTTTAGGTGCCTCACGCAGTATATATATTTAAGTGTCATAGACAAAGTTATAGCCTAACCTAAGACATGTGGCTGGAAATTAAAAGCATGTTCATGCAAGGAGGTCCAAGTGAAAAACTTTTATTCTTTTACACTTTTCAAACACACACTGAAGAATATGTAAAAATGTAAATAATCATGCAAAATCTTGTAATATATGGTGGTGATAGAAAACAAGCATGCAATTTAAACATTACATTTTCTTTATAACCAATGTAACAAGAACTGTCAGTGTTTTAGTGCTCCAGAAAAAGTGTATTTTTTTAATTCTCTGTATTTGTTAGTGGATTATGCTGATTAAAAGAAATTGCTATTATGTTATAATGAAAAAAAAGATGGAAAATTGTTACCAGATTTGCTTGTGGGCACTTTTCCTGTTTGGGTGAAAGGTTAGAAATGTGCTGTCTAAAACATAGCATGAGGCATTATGTTGGGGTGGAGTGAAGTGAAGTGAAGTGTCAGTAAAAATGAAATATCTACTAAATACAGGGTAGAGCATTTTTGGCTACCTACTTTTAAAATAACATACACTCTCTCGCAATGGATTTAACTTTTATTTTACTATTGCAATACATCATTTGTACATTGGGATTCACATTACCTGCATTACCTACACTCTGATGAAAATAATGTCTTGCAAATGCACACCTTCATTAGCATTGCATTGCATCAGGTGCGCTTGGATGCTTTGCATGACACACACAACCATTTCAAGAGTTATGTTTGCAATTTCTTCACTGATTCTTGTCCTCCGATCTTCATGACTTTCCACTCTGGTAGCAAACAATTTTCCTTCAGATAGCCCCAGAGGAAGAAATCTGGGCAGTTAAGGCTGGTGATCTTGTGGCACAAGAAATGCCACGAACAACGCTAAGTGATGTGACCTGGAATAATTTTTCCAATGTATTCTTGCTGAGGTAGTATGTATGCACTGTGGCTCCATCCTGTTTGCACCAAATTGCTTCCAGTTGACATTGATGGTTTTGCAGCTCCGGAATGACAAAAATCTCCCACCATTTGTGAATAGCGTTACCCAGTTTCTGTGGTTGGCCAGCCGAAGTCTGTTCTACAAAACTTTTCTACAAAAATATGCGTAGCTGCACGGGCCAGTGCTGCATGGATACTGAAATCCAAAATCTCAAAGCACTCAGCGCAAGCCTTTGTTTTTGTTTATTTGTTTTTGTTTTTTCATACTCCTCCCTGTCGCACAGTGTTCCCAATTCAAAACTATGTAGCTGAAAATGCTCCACCTTGTAGAATTTATGGGGGGGGGAGGGAGTAGGCCTGCCTCTACGCACATACATTTGAGGGTATGTGCTTATGTCGTGGTGCCTTTAATTAAGCAGATTATACATAACACAAAATTTCACAGCTCTTGGTCCAAAATTCTGACTAAGCCATCATTTTACAGCTATATTTTGTACATTATTTTCTAGGAATTTCATGTAAAAGTAAAAAAGTAAGGTTTTTGCTGCCTGTACCATCCCTAACTGACAATCTTCAGGACAAACTTGTATAAGTTTCAAACCAAGATGGAAGTTATTTCCAATTTCCATGCTGCTTTTTCAGGAACCTATTAATTTTATGCATTCATCTTCCTGGTCGAAAGAAAGCAACATATAATATTTTTCCAGAATTTGCTGTGTTCAAATTATAAGTTCATTGCCCGTACATCTCTGAAAAATGTATATTTGAGGTTCTAAGGTGCTTCCTTTTGCTTTGATATGTACATCAAAAGTTCACTATCTATAACCCCTTGATTTTTAAAATAAAAACAAAAAGATGTTAAGGGGAAGAGTGACAATTTTGCAGTTGTGCATTTATTTCAATGTTGTTGGAATGGGCACTGCTACTAGAAATACCTGATTATACAAGAGAGTATGAATTTCTCTCCATGTTGCAAGTGGAAAACTGTTTTTTAAGGTGATTATTAAGCTATACACGATGTTTGAAAAATATGAACAATAAGTACGAGGCATATTTTTAAAGTAAGTTCCATTTTGATATTACATAAACACAAGGACACATGTTGTAATAATTTTATTTTTACATGAAAACCTGGGCCTACATCTACTTTTCAACATAATTGCCACCTACATTAAGGCACTTATCGTATCGTACAACCAGCTTCTGAATGCCATCTTCATAGAAATGTCTCCTGATGTGATAACAACTGCTGCATGGCCGTTTTCACGTCATCATCTGCGTTAAAGCGCTGGCCGGCAAGGTCCTTCTTTAAGTGCAGAAACAAGTGATAGTCACTGAGTGCTAGGTCAGGGCTATAGGAGGATGATCAATTTGTTCCCAACCAAATGACGCGATGTGATCTTGGGTTTGATATGCCGTGTGTGTACGAGCATTGTCGTGAAGCAATACGATCCCTTTACTGAGCATGCCACACCTTTTGTTTTGGATTGCACGATGCAGTTTATTCAAGGTCTCACAATATGTCACAATTTCATACAGAACACTGCGTGACACTTCCGGAAACTCCGTAGATAAAGGTGAAATCATAAAACGTCTGTTTTCGCGCAGTTTTTCATCAACTTGCTGCACCAGGTCAACGTTAATGATGGACGGTTGCCCACTTCCTCCCTTGTCGTGCACGTTTGTACGGCCATCTTTAAATGCTCTCACCCATCTTCTTACCATGCTATCGCTCATAGCGTTGTCTCCATACACTTCTGGATGGATGGATTTCGGCTGCTTTCATGTCTCTTGCACTTAGAAAACAAATGACAGGGCGTAGCTCACACACTGCGGGACTTTCAATTGTCTGAGGCATTGTAACCACACCTGAACAACTGTCTACTCGGGTGAACGGTTATGTACTGCCATCTGTGGCTTAGATTCAGGTCTTCAGCGTGCATGTGCGAAACTGCGAGTGCAGCGCTACAATGGCCTAATTGCAAAACGGAACTTACTTTAAAAATATACCTCGTATTTACAGAAACCCCTGTATTCCTTAAGAGAAATCAACTTGAACTTCAAGTTACGGCTAATCAAATGGGAGTTTCGACTTTTCCTACCACTAAGACACTCTTATAAGTGTCCTGTTCTATCCATATACTTTTATACGTCATTGGATGTTTGATATTCCCGAAAAAACGAATAAAATAATGCTCCCATAAGCGTAATGCATTTCTCCTTGCCTCCAACGGCCATCCTGGCAGTGTTGCCAAACCTGATGTACATAAAAAAGCTCAATTTCACCTTAAATGGAGCTAAAGTTAACTTTCAAGGAGCTAGGTTAAGTAAGGCTGGATAAAGTGCCTACTAGGGTAATTTTAGGTGTCAGAGGGGTGGGGGCACTGCTATTACCAGTAACTTTAAAGTGATGACAATTTATTCTTAGTTTTTACCATCTAGATCTGGCGGCATCACCCATCTCAATATTCTACTGATGGCCGTATGAAATCGAAAATAAAGGATTCCCAGATAACAATATTATCATCTTCACCTAAGCCACGGCGCAGTGTAAAAGTATCTGGGTAGTTAAGATGGGGTGTGGTGATGCAGCCAATATAACAATATCACGTCATATTGGGGAAATTATCCGTCATCCCCTTTAGCTGTCAGTGCTGTTTATCATTGAGACATTGAAGCCAGTTGATCGTTGAAGTTAATAGGTGTACATGTGGATGAACTCAAATAAGTTACAATAGGGTGATTACTCTTTTTTGTACTGCATAAAGTAATTTATTCTTCACTGTGTCACCTCCAGGAAAATTGAGAAGGAAGGTAGAATGGAGCAGTTACATTTGTTATACCTCTATAAACCATATGTAAATGTGTATTTTTGGTACAAATTTATGTAATTATTAAGTTTTCTTGCCTTTCACTGATTCTGTATACAGGGTATATACCGTGCATCCATTTCGATCTGCAGCCGAGAGATTGGGAGAAGCGTGGCGGGCGTCGCTGACGGAGATGCCGACATTTGCAGCGTGAAATGCCCGCTTATTTTTATGGACATATGCAGACATTTATATAAATATTGCAAAACGAGCACTAACCTGTGTTATAAGAGTATGGTTTTAATTTTAGTAGCTTAGTGACTGTATGTGCCCATAATTTTGACATGCCCACCTCTTGTGAAACACGGCGTAGAGGTTTGTTTGGAGAACGTTCTAACGCTGCACCAATATCATCGAGTTTGGCTTCGGTTAGAATCCGTCGTTTTTGCTTAGGTGTTTTCAAATTTAACGATACAGTTTCTCGTAATTTAAGGACAAGATGTCTAACCATATCTCTGTGTGGAGTTGAAACGCATGGGAATTTCTGTACAAATTACCTACACACGTCTCGACACGAGTTTGTTTTCACGTACGTGTCATACATAAAAAATCTTTGTTCTAACGTGAATCTTGCGGCTGGCATTCCAATCGTCTCACTGACACGTCACACATACACACTACAATAACACAAACAAGTAACTGCAAGTAACCAAGAATAACACTCTTGCGCACAGTACGAAATTAACACGCTCTTGGTTTACATTGCTCGCCACTATATTTACAACTCTGTCTTCATCTAGTCGCGAAGGAACAAAAAACTCGAGCTCGGATATTTCGGATTGCAAGGAAGCTCACGAAAACCATTCACTTTTATCGGTTTCATCTGCAGTGTAATCCTGATACAGTGTTGCACATTCGAAACCTCCAAACGATTCCCATGGCCACAAAACACTTTCAAAGATATAAACTTAAACAGGACGTTACTGGTCAAAACTATGATTAAAATGCTTTATTATCTGTGGCTCTTAACATCGTTTCTATAGCGTATTTATTTGTGTATATAAGAGCAGAACTTGGATGAATTACAGAAGAACTTTTGCGTGTTATAACACAGGTTAGTGCTCGTTTTGCAATATTTATATAAATGTCTGCATATGTCTATAAAAATAAGCGGGCATTACAGGCCGCAAATGTCGGCATCTCCGTCAGCGCTGCCTGCCACGCTTCTCCCGATCTCTCGGCTGCAGATCGAAATGGACGCACGGTACTATATAGTATTACTATTATTATTTAAGTTTTGTAATGGTATACCCAGTGCTGTAGTCAGGATTCTAGAGGTGGGTGGGTGACTACTTTTTCAGGGTGGGCAACTTGGATATGTACACTGGTGTGCATCCTCTAGTTCCAGCTTTTAGAACATGCAGTGATACGTATATGAAAGTATTACTTCTCCCAAGAGGGTAGAGGAAAGGTAAGAAGTTCAAAGGAAAGGAAATTGTCAGACAGAAGTCACAAAGTCTTATAATCATCTATGTGAGGTATATGATGCAGATTTGATATCAAGTACCTGAACATGTTTTTTTTTTCCCCTTTTTTTTTCTTGTTTTTTTTTTTTTTTCTTCAAGTTTTAGTTACATTTTGTCTTTCGTGTCATATCCCACTCTAGTTATAACCAGGCGCGTCGCCTGATAATGTTCACATGAGCACGTGAACACTCATGTATCTTAAATTACGTACATATTAAATGCACACACACATATATTTTTAATCGAAAAAAATACTATATTTGATGTACAAGTATATACTCAAAATTTACTCTGACACGACTTATTTCACGTCTGATAACTTTTAGATAGTTGGTAACACTGACTCCTACGGTGTTCCACGGAGGGCCTTGAACACAATTGCTGTGCGTGTTGCATAGAGCTGACAGCTAAGGGGCTGTTGGCCACTATACCCCGAAGATGTTCACTTCGCTGTGCGAACACTGATCCAAGCGACAATACTTCTTACATTCGGCACCAGAGTGCAGCATATACAAGGCATGTCTAGGGGCACTCGAAAAGGTCTGTGCTACATAGTTGTAAACTTTAGCGACAATTCGCTAAACCTGGAGGATTTTAAGGATGGAGAGCCACAATTTCCCCTGGGTCCTTCTTGTATTACTTCAAATATAGCATGATTTTGGGGGGAAATTGTTGAAAATAAATTGAACTGTTATTCTCACTTTTTCAATTGAATATGAAGTTACAAGGGAGAGGAGTAAATCTCCATTCAGTACAGAAACATTATTGTGAACACTCGTATGCGAACCGTACATGACGCCACTGGTTATAACCATTCTTCCAGTTACAGATTCATATATTGATGGTCATTTATATATATATATATATATATGTGTGTGTGTGTGTGTGTGTGTGTGTGTGTGTATGGTGGTGCTAGGTGTAAAATGTGCCAAGGTGTGATTTTTGCTTTATTTTTTAGTGAAAGTGGGTATATGCTTCATGCATTTTAACTACCCAACTCTATCACAATAACTTATTGACAAATTAATGAAAGTTCTGATTTGGCCAGGATATGAATCTGCTACCCTGCCATTCTGTGCCAGCCTTACCAGTGCAGTCTAATTTTATTACAAGTTTTAGTAGCTTTTCAATAATAAATTGTAATTCTTCTGCGTGTCTTAAGCTGTTTCCAATAGGCATTTTAGTGTGCTATCAAACTGACACTCCATTTTATTTAATATGGTAAATATGCATTACAAATACTGAGTATCTAATGAAATTTTCATCACTTTGTTGTACCAGGATATTTGTTGCTGAAATTAATAGGTTTTTGTATTTCTTTCAGAATCAAAAAGAACAAAAACGACCTCAGTGTCTAAAAACTCTGCCCGTACCATGTTCAGTCCAGGACCGACTCGCCCACCATTTAGAATTCCTGAATTTAAGTGGTCATACATACACCAACGCTTACTTTCTGATGTTTTATTCTCATTGGAGACTGATATCCAAGTTTGGAGAAGGTAACGAATATTGATTTTAAACTATTTTTACAATAAGTGCAAGTTTGGAGCCATTAATTATGGAGAGTATTGTTTGTTTAAGATTTATTTTTATTTTGTTATTAGTATTTTGTATATTTTTTTATGATCACTTATTGTACATACTTATGTTAGATGAATATTTTAATCATGCTTGTATTCTATTTTTTTTTAAAAAAAAAGTGTTAGGAGAGAAAAATGTTATCTGTCATTTTGTATCTATTGAATTCTTTGTACCTTATAATTATATCAAATTACAAAAGAAATAGGAAACATTCACAGGCAACAAGAAATATGTTGTGTGTGTTTTAAAGGTCTTGAAGGATTCTAAAAACGTATAACTTTTAAAGTAATAGGTTTATTACAATGAAATATTGTTTGTTACACAGAGGAAACTTTAAAATTAATGTTTGGTGCAGTTTGGTTCATTGCCAGACCTCTAGCTGGGCACCATTCATATCCAGACACTCTTGCAATCTTGGTTTGAATCCGAGAATTGCATTCTGATGATGCTCGTGCCAAATGTTATGAATCACAAACTTCAGGTCATCAAGATCTGTCAGTTTCTGTGCATATGCCTGGGTCTTCACATTTTTCCACAGCCAGTAATCGCAAGGTGTAAGGTCTGGTGACCTCTTGACCATCAAGAAACTCACGAACTTGAAGGGTAAAGTGTGGGGGGGGGAAGGAGGAGGAGGGGCGCCATCTTGCTGGAAGTGGACTTCATTGATGATGCCTGAAGTTCCGGGACAAGGAACGTCTGTAACATGTTCAGGTAGCTGGCACCATTCAATGTGTCCTCCTTGAAGAAGAATAGACCAATGAGGTGGTCCATGGAAACTGCACATATGTGTATCAAACTCGTGTGGATTCTCACCCCTCCCCCTCCCCGCAAATTCGGCAATTGTGTCTATTCACTTTTCCCAAAGCATGGGACTTGGCCTCGTCAAAGAAAAGGATGAGAGGACTGAAGGGCATTACCACCATCACCATTTAATCAGGTTAACATTAATTCACAAAATTCCTTCCTCATGTCACAGTCCTCTTCCATCAGATTGTGCACAGATCTCAACTTGTAGGCCCTGGCTTTCACTTCCTTGCATAAGATAATGTGTAATGTAGGCCTCACCACTCCCTGTTCCAACAACTTTCATTTAAGAGATTTCATTGGACTCTGTTGCATGCTCTCATACACTGCATCCACCACATCGTCACTTGTTCTTAGCCTCCCACAACATGGTAAATCTGCTATGCTTCCCGTAGCCTTAAAATTTTTGTACCATCTCTGGATACTTGTCTTACCTGCTGGAGATGTTTTTCCAAACATTGTTTTGAACCTTCTCCACACCGAAACACAAAATATTAACTCGGCAAGCTATAACACACACTGAACTTTTTTCCTGCATCGACTCCATTTTTTAATCACATGATTGTGTGATCATGTGCACACACGTCATTTAGCAGTGTGGGCAGAACAAAATTTTAAATTTTCCTCTGTAAAAAGCAATATTTCGTTGTAATATACCTATTACTTTAAAGTTGTAGCTTTTTAAAATCCTGCAGGACTTTTAAAACACATTGTATTATATGTTTCTTATTGTGTTGTGATATTTATGTATTTCTTTCACAATGTATTACCTTTCTGGTTCTCGTTCCTGTTTTTTGCTTATATACATGTATTCCATCAAGGGTCTTCATAAATTTCAGCATTGCCTCCATTAAGTAATACAGAATTAATCATTTTTTTTAAACACTTTATTTTATTAATCTTATTGCATTGCATATATGGTCCTAGTTTTTGTTTGGGAGGGGGGAGGGGAGGCACCAGTTTACCTGCCTGGTGTACTAGACAGAAATGTTTTATGTTTTTCTTAAAATTATTTAGTTTGCATTTCATATGATCCATTATTACAACTCTGCCGATAGATAAAATGATCATATTTCCCTCTTAAACTGTTGTGGTTTAAATTTAAATTTAATTATGTTTTTTCCACTATCTGTGAACAATATATTATTCATGAAGAATTAGAAATGTATATTTCAATTGAACTTTTTCTATGTTTCAGCCATTCTACAAAATCTGTGTTGGACTTTGTTAACAGTAGTGAGAATGCCATATTTGTTGTGAATACAGTACATTTGATTTCTCAATTGGCTGATAACCTCATTATTGCCTGTGGTGGACTGTTACCACTTCTAGCTTCAGCTACTTCACCAAACGTAAGTATAGGAAAAGAAAGATAGCATATCTTGTAGATTTCAAATTTGTGAAGTTTTTGGTGTGATACTTTCAATATAAAACCCACACTGCACATGAATTCCATGTAATTTTTAAAGAGCTAATCAGTGCAGCTAAGAGAAGAACCTTTATATCAGAGTTGTTGATGGTCCACGAACCCATAAATTCTAATGGGTTCCACAACAGGACCAGAACCTTTTTTCTCGCACAATTTAAATTCAGTCCAAGTTGTGTATTGTTTCATTTCAATACGGAACTTGGACCATATTTAAATTGATCCAGAAAAAAGGTTCCTGAATGAATTGAAATACTTTACAGATAAAAAGGTTCTTTAAGGTCCAGAACCCATTTATGCTTGCTGATTTTCTCTTCTGGACTGGAATTGAATTTATTTAAAGTTGCTGGACCTTTAACAACCCTTCTTTATATATTAGTTATGTCTTCCCTGCTTTGGCATTCACATCACATCATGTACGTCTACAATAGTTTAATATAGATGATATACAGGGTGATGCACAAGATGATACACCATTTTTATTAGAATATAGACATTTTTGAGCAAACATACATCACAATAAGGATAGCACTGTGGAGAAGTGTCATACTGTAGCACAGTACGACACTTCTTAAACTTAAACTTAAACTGGAACTTAAACACTAGCTGTGTTTAAGTTCCAGTACAGTTCCTTCTTTCCTTCCCAAACTGTTTATACATTGGATTTGATTTTTGTTATTTAGTGTTGCTTTTCTGCCACTTTTGGCTAATTGCAGCAATGAGGATGAGTGATGATATGATGAAGTGATGATATGATGAAGTGATGAAACAAGGAACACTCATGCCCAGGCTGGGATTTGAACCCAGAACCCCTGGCATCCAGTGACTGCGCAAGCCTACAGATTTCGGAGTCAAATTCTCGGGGGCTAACTAATATCGGCTAATAGGACTTAATACTTAACTATGGTATATTTTTACCAGTGACATATGCTTTGCAGTCAGATCCAAAGATAAATCACTGAGATGTTATGTTGCATTTTGTTCGACAGGCACGAATCTTTTATGTCAAATAAAATGCAATAATTGTATTGTTTTCTTTTCCTAAGCCATTATCGAGAAATAGTATCACATACTTACTATTTATATGAACAGTAAACAAAATACACCATAAAAATACACTCATTATCAACTCGCTGGATATAGCTATGTATAAATACTACACATAACACTCTTTCTATGTAAAGAATGTGAGTACTTTTTTTGTTCAAATAATAAAATAACCACAGCAAGAAACTATGGTAAGGTACGTCTGTTTTTATGAGCAGCTACATCCAAAGATTTTTCAAGCTCTTTCTCAAAGGACAGAATAGATATAGCATTCAACCTCTCATTACCATTTCGATTACGAAGGCAACACTTGATTTGCTGTAAGCAGCCGTTGATGGGGGTACACATTTCAATAACACAAAGCTCATAAAGTTTGTAAAGGAAATTTTAAATATTTCAACCATTGCAAGCATCTGCTGAAGGGTCTTTATTTTGAGTTCCTTTCTGACTCAGTGTGCCATAACTCTAAACTGTTCAAATTACAACAGTAGGGAGCGGCGAAAGATTGTAGCTTTTCATGCACTAACTTAATAAAGTAGGCATCAAACCACACTTGAATAGAAAGTATGTTAATAATGCCATTTTCTCTGCCATGATGAAATATCTTACTTTTTCTTGTTCAACGATTGAAATTCAGAACTTAAGGCTAAAAATGGGGAGGATGCCGAAATGCCGTCCACTTAGGAGGTGCCTCTCGCAAGGAACAAGAATATTTTTACTACAAATTCACTTCCACTAGGAGACAAATATATTGACATAAAAGCAATGAATATAGTTGCAACTCTTGCACTGGGCATTTTTTTTTTAGTGAAAATAACTGCTGCAGATTTTAATTTTATTTCAGAATATATTGTGCATAAACACTGCACAGAATTGGATCAATAGTTTTAGGTTAGGTTAGGTTAGGTTAACACATGTTATAAAAAAAGGTAAAGTGCTCCCCTGTGCATATCACCATGCCATGAAGGCGTATAGGAGATGTGGGGAATGTTATAGCAAAACAAATACCAAACTAGCAAAACTGTTAGATTTTATAGCAATTGATGATATTACTAGCATGTACGCAACCAACATTACAGTGCCTATTGGTAAATCAGACCATTGTGCCACACACATACTGTATTCATAATTGGGAACAGAGAGACGCGGTAGTATATAAATACGGAGAAACTAGTACTCACTTTTATCCGTGAAGCTGTTTTTTCTTCTTTTTTGATTAATTTCAGTGGCCACTGCCACCATCCTCATTGGAATTTGCTGCACTGTTTTTTTAGCAACAGTGCAGCAAGTTCCAACGAGTATGGTGGCAGTGGCCACTGAAATTAATCGAAAAAGAAGAAAAAACAGCTTCGCGGATAAAAGTGAGTACTAGTTTCTCCGTATTTACATGCTGTATATTGACTAATCTATAAAAAATCCTGCTCATGATAGACAATATCTGAGTTATAGAAGTTTTTCCTCCTTTAATTTTGACAACTTTGCCAAAGGCATAACAAATGTTAAGTGGGAAACACTGCAGTCACTTGGTACCATTATTAAAATTGTAGATTTTTAGTTCCAATATTGGACATTTATTTGATTCTGATACATCTGTAAAAAATTTCTACATTAAGAAAAAACACATTTTATGGATTACTGCTAATGCTAAGCTATTAATACGAATCTGAGACAATGCTCGGATGAAATTAAAATGGATGAATAACGTTGCCGACTGGAATTACTACAAAGAACTACAAAATGTTACAACTACAATTTTTCGACAGGAGAAAGAGGCATATCTCTCTCTTATCTACCGTGCTGTTCATTTAAACATGAATGAAACAAGGAGTAAATTAAAACAGTGGGGTGTGCTGCATAATAGAAGGCCAATATTAACTTAAACTCATTTGTTAGCACAATCTTAATAATAATTTCAGGCAAATTAACAATGAACCTAATATTTCCATTGAAATAAAAACACAACAGATGGAGTACTTTGAAAGCCATTGCTTTGCCAATGAAAATAAAAGTAGTAACTGAAATTGATGTGCATCAAGCAGTACATAATATTAAATCAAACAGATGTATTTCCTGATAAATGGAAAGAAGCATGAGTTTTACCTCCAAAAGAAACAAGTGATCAGTTCCTTCAATGACCTAAGGTCCATAAGCCCATTGCCAGTACTGTCTAAAATGTTAGAAAAAATTGTATTTTCACTACCAATACTTGTTACCTACAGATCAGTTAGGCTTCTATGCACTGCATAGCATAGCAAGAGCATTAACATTCCATTCCTATCTGGAATTGACAATCATAGTTCTACAGTTCTCGTGTTATTAGATTTTAGCAGAGTCGAGGGATCCGGTCATCGGGAGATGCGGCAGTGACCAAGCAAAATAATAAAAATATTGTATTTTATATATTTTAGAAAAGAAGTAAAAGAAATAAGTAAGAATACTCGCATATTTGTGCGAAATAAGCCAAGCGACAGCATGAAACAGCATGAAATACGCAAGAGATTCGCTAATTGTTGCGCATCGAAATGAGGCCCCAGTACTAGCCCTCGTGCTGAACCCTCCCACCAAGTTTCCTATTGAAGGCAATGGTGTTCGACAGCACAGCTTATCGCAGAATGGTGCGAATCTCTCTGGTCTCTGCCAGTGTTGAGAACAGCCGAATGCTTCCGAACAGGCAGACACCCTACAAGGTCCAACCAACGACCTGTACTTTTCCCCACTCTTGAATGTCTGGGTCATAACAAGCCCTTTTTTCAGCCCCCATCCCCATGTTTACAGCCATGGCAGGGTTTCTCTGGAGTCATCAAGATTCTTCCTAGTGTCATAATCCCTGCTTAGGCTCAATATTCTTTTTTTTTTAAAAAAAAAATGAAGGATGAAAAGGCAGAAAAGATGGCAAAATGAGGAATTCAGGAATGACTACTAAAAAGTACACTTAACCCCTTCCCCTTTGAAAATTCTGGGCACACCACTCGAAGTCTCGAATGTCTGCTATTTTCACTTGTTAAGAGGAAAAGCACACATTGAACGATATGAAATCTGCTTTTCAGTATCAAAACAATTGGAGGCAAACCATGGTTTGCGTGGACCTCAGCTTCGAGGTGAGGTATGTGCGTCACCGTGCTCCAGTCCCGTCAGGTGTGAAAAAATGGGACACTCATCACTACGCTTGCCTTCACCTGCCTGGGAGCTTAAACAAGTCCCAGACGCTTGGCAGGTTGACAGTAAATGAAGCAGAGCTTGGTGACGCTTACCTCACCTCGAAGCTTCAATGTGAAGTGAGCATCGTCGCACTCCAGCCACGTTCGGTATGAAAGAAAATGAAAAAATAGCATAAAAAGCTGATTCTTCTTACCTTTAAAAGCGACAATTGAGGTGTTTGCATTTCAGTTTCCATCATATTTAATAATTCTTGTTGTATGGGATAGAATTATGTGCCTTTTGTAGTCATAAGGTCTGTGGTATTTGGCAATAACCTTGACATTTATTGCAGAGAAATGTTGTGACCCCTTCCCCTCTGTTGAAAGATCGACCCTGACATTTGACAAATCTTGCGATGACTCCGTTAAAATGTTACGCTTCGACACTGGATTTTAGTAATGCTTCTAACACAGTCCAACACCATTCATTGATATACACACTTGCATACTATAATTTTGACTCCTTAGTTGTAAGTTGATTTGAATCATATGATTTAATACAAAGTAGAGAACATTCCTTGAAAGTTCACCCTCACTGATCTCCCAAGCTATAGTTTTAAAAGTAGGGGTTTTACAGGTAACAATTTTAGGACCACTCCTTTTCACCCTTTACACTGCAGACTTAGATAAGGGTGTAGAATTTTTCACACCACACTTTTTTGCAGAGGATACTTTTTCTGAGCACCAATTTAATTAATATTTACACACGGTGTACATCAAATGGTTCTAAAATAAACCCTGAAAAATCACTTTACGTGCTAATTGGAATGAAACAATCACAAAAATGGCTATTGATGTACCCCTTGAACTTAAATTTACATGTGGGAAATGTAAAATAATTTCATGTGGGATTTCAACAATAGATATTGGCTTGATTGTTAATAATACACTGGATTAGACAGTGGTTAGATGGTAGAGCCTATGACAATGTTTTTTTTGAAATGTTAAAAATGTTAAAAATATTTTAGTTGTGTTTATGTATTTGAGATTTTATATATTTTCTTTGGTGTGTATATTTTCGAACTTACATTATTTCTCCTCCTTCCCTGTCCACCTAGCTTGAATTAGATCATTGAAATTGGTCCTGAAATTTCACACCTTGCTCTATGAAACATTTGTTTATTTTTTATCCTGATAATGCTAATAAGAGTGATGATACTCGAGGATTGTTATATCACTATTCACCAAATATTTATTTGGCTTTGAATAATTTTATAAGTATAATGACGTAAACATCCTCATAAAACTGCTTTATAAACTGCTATATGTTGACATATTTAAGATCTCTAATGTGTTGTAATTAATTTGTTTCCCCTAGAATGAGTTAGATGTTATAGAACCAACACAAGGAATGCCAATTGAAGTTGCAGTATCATTTCTACAGCGCCTTGTGAATATGGCTGATGTACTTATTTTTGCAAGTTCACTTAATTTTGGTGAATTGGAAGCTGAAAAGAACATGTCTAGTGGAGGAATTCTTAGGCAATGCCTTCGGCTGGTAAGTATTTGTTTTTTAAAACTTTGTGTAAAAAATTACATTACAGAAATGTGTTATAATATTATAATAACCTGATATTGTATTATAGAACTAATTCTTGGGTTCCTTTTTGTGACAAAATTAATATTATAATTAAATATATATATTATGTTTTTTATGTAGTTATGGAACATATTTAATTTATACACAATATTATGTATGAGACTGCAATGAAACACAGTAAATGTTTATGTACCTAGGTATACTGTATTTATTTTAACTATGTTGTGGCTAGCAAGATGAATCGTACCATTCAGGGTGTCAAAAATTTCCCTGCTGAAAAAGGAGTTATTATTTACTTTATTGGTAAAGGTAATATAACATATTACCATGCCATTAAGGCACATTTAGGAAATGTGGGGGTACACCCCCACACATTCTCGATCTCAGCCAATTTTGGAGGTGATGTGAACAGCACCATATGCTACGGGTGCCTTTACCCCTCGGAGTTGACCCCAGGTACCCATTGATTTGAGGCTGGGTGAACCGCACAGCCACTTTATGCAGGGAGAAGGCTGGAAAAATTCTGACTTTTGAGATCACCCACCTCGGGGAATTGAACCAGAGTCTCCTGCGTGGCAGTGCTGTACCGACTAGACCACCGCGGCTCTCATTTACTTTATTGTAATTGTATTTTTTAAAAAATTAAATCTGTAAGCAATTCCTTCAAACCAGTGCAAATTAAGAATTGTGTTACAAGATTATTCACTTGTTTGTTAACATTTATTTATTTGATTCATTAAATTTTAAGAGTACCCTCCATTTAAATGAACATGAACATTTTTAAGCAAGGTAGAGAGAGAAAATTATATGAGACTTGAAAACCTTAAACCTTAAACATTTGTAGCTTCATTTCGGATCGGTTACTGGTTTTGTAAAATTTTGTATTGGTAGTTTATTGTTGATTGATCGACTTGATTTATTTTACTTCAATTACTGACACTTTTGGCTAATTGCGAAGATGAGGATGAATGGTGATAAGACGAAATGGATGAAAGGACAATCACAAACAAACATGGACACCACACACCACAAGCTCATTAGTCTGTATCAGTAAAAATTACATATTAGTCCTACTTTTATGTATATATATTCTGGTATGTGGAAAACTGTACAGTACTTTAAGTGTAATGAAGAAAATGTATTTCTAAAAAAATATACAGCGTGTCTCATAAGTAAGAGTGCAAACTGAAGCAGGTGAAAGTACACAATAATAGAAGCATAAAAGTTCCAGTAAACATGGGTCTGCAAACGAGCCATTTTCGAGATAATCGTGAATGTGTGATTACAAGCCACCACTGACTTCATTGTTTGTAAACATCGTCCTAGTTGATAAAATGCTAATAATGTGTGTGAATGCGTGGTTACAAGCCGTAATTGATTGCATTTTGTAAACACTGAGTGCTTTACTCCTTGCGCGGTCCGAAGTTTGCTCTTTGTTTACAAAACAGAACATTTCCAAGAGGTGGCGTTGCAATCAAACAGAACATTTCCAAGAGGTGGTACAGCTTGTACTCACACATTCGCACACATTATTAGCATTTTACCAACTAGGACGACATTTACAAACAATGAAGTCTGTGGCAGCTTGTAATCACACATTCGTGATTATCTCGAAAACTGATCTTTTGCAGGCCCATGTTTACCGAGACGTTCTTGCTTCTATTATCGTGTACTTTCACCTGTGTCAGTTTGGGCTATTACTTTTTAGATACCCTGTATATTTTTTTAAAGCATTTCTGTGATATTGGAAACTTGCCATTTTTGTGTTATATATAGAAAGAGGAAAAGCATGTGGGATAAATTATTGCATGTCATTTCTGGGTTGATATGTGTGTATACTTTCAACAAAATAACACAATGACTAGCATGCTCTATTAGAATTTTTGACAATTGAAGTCTATATGTATGTACAGTTTTTTTCTTTTTTTTTTTTAGCATTCTACTTTTGTTATTTGAAATAAGAACTAAACTGAATGGGTTCTAGACTGATCGTTAGATTATCATGTCATATCCTATACATATTTCCCTATTTCTCATTTGTAATGACCTGACACTTTCATTGCCAAAGCATGATGAAATATAATTAAAATTTTCTGTTTTGCTTTCATTGAGAAGCATAACTATCTTCAAATTCCAACACAAATAAGAAATTTACAGGTTTTTCAGATTTTATTAAATATAAAATATCTCTAATTAGGTAACTAATTTATGTCCAAATTCATTAATGTGGTTAGTATTGCATTCATGTATTATCATATACAAACTGTTCTTGATAATTGGCATTTCCTAATACCCATGGGGAAAATAGAAAATGGTGAACAATCCTGAAATCATATTCATATTGCATAGTATTTGCATGTTTGACATTTTTTATGACCTGGGTCTTCAAAAATATGACTTGCAAGGCCCATTCTAACTGTTCATTAACTCTTGTAATGTTATAATTCATGTAGTATTTAAAATTATTTGATACATTTCTTATTAAAAATAATTGCTGTTATTGTGTGTATACACATTTAGGGTGGTAGCTGATTCTGCAAGTTTAATTTAATCCACTATTTGGATTTAATTTCTTTTTTTTTTTCATGCAAGTTGTCTTTCCTTCTTTTTTTTCTGGAATGCTAAATCTCTATGTTAAAGAAGCATGACAATTAATCAAAGATATGTATAAATTACATAGTTCCAGCAAATATGTTAACTGTACATATTTATTTATTCTGACTGGAGAAACTCCATGTATCTATATATATTAGGGATGGGCCGATATGAAATTTTGGCCAATACCGATAAAGTACCGATATAAAATTTACCGATACCAATAACCGATATTGTACCGATCCGATATAAAATTAGAAATTGTCCTTGAAGAACCTGAAAGGTTCATTGACCTCCTTAATAAATGTGTGTTTCAAGGCAACTGCAGTGCAAAAGAAGTTGCATATTTAGACATTTACTTTTAGAAAGTAAGGCATGGCGATTATCCATAAAAATTACAACAAAATGGCAGAATTTTGCACTAAATTATCAGATATTTATCAATATATTGGATCGGTAAAATAATCGGTAATTTTACCGATAAACTGATACACCGATATGCCTATATCGGCCGATAGCGATAGAGTACCGATTAATCGGTCCCATCTCTAATATATATACATACATAGCACAGGAATGAATGCGAGAAAGTGCCAGAAGGGTGGATAAACACAAATGATGAAGGAGACAGTAAACAATTACCACTCGAAAAGAAATAAGTTGATTTTGTGGTATTTACCGCATTATCATCGTAGAAGAAAGAAGTATCACTGCGTTACATAGTGCAGGGGCACAGAATACTAACTGTAACGTTTGTACAGTCAGTGTTGCCAGAAACAGTTGATAGTTAACAAATGTACTTTCATCAGTATTTACTGCATGGTGGGTGGGTGGTTTCGGCGAGGAAGAGAAAGGGTTATTGGTTGGCTAGGTTGAATCCGGGGGTATAGTGGCGTGCATGCCTGATATATAGGCCCTTTCCCATCGCCTGCAGAAAGACATGTCTGAGTTGGGGGGTAAAAGATGGATGATGGTCACACGGAAACAGTTGTTAAAGGTGGTATTATGGCTGTTGGTATGGATGGTAACGGTGGTTATTGATCCTAAGGTTCAAGGGGGTGATGGTTTTCTCCCAGGTAGAAGTTGCCACAGATTTGACAGATGAGGGTGTAAATGAAGTTCGATGAGTGGCAGGTGCCCTTAGGGTGAAGGGTGAACTCACCTGCAGCGGTGGGGATGAGGAAGGAGGGGGAGGTGATGAGTATGGGGCAGATCTTCTTCTTTCTTCTACGATGATAATGCGGTAAATACCATGAAATATCACCTTATTTCTTTTTGTGTGGTAAGTGTTTACTGTCTCCTTCATCATTTGTATATACATATATATAGTTGTACATTGACATGGCTTTACAACTCTCTTTTCTTGGTATGTGCGCTTGTTTAACACATTGTGCATTTATTTTCCAGTTGTTTGTCTGTGAGTTATATACTAACATACCTTACATGTTACTAGGTTTGTACTTGTGCTGTGAGAAATTGTTTAGAATGCAAGGAACGGAGCCGTCCCCTCCCTGTACTCACCCCACCAGCCATGAGCAACAATAACATGTCCAATAAGTCAACTCACCTCCAGTCCTTAATACGAGGTGCCCAGGCATCACCTAAGGTACAGGTATTTGGACAGCTTTTCAATTTTTCTGTGTTCTGTGGATAAACTAATTCATTTTTTTATCTTTTATTCTTTTTCAGTGTTCTGTCAGTATTAAGTAAGATCATTGTTGGTCTGTGTTGAAAGTTATGTGCGTGCATCGACACTTCATCCAATTTTCTCATTGTAGGATTCAAAAACAAGTTCCTGCTTAGCTGCTGCAAGCAGTCCAAGGTTTGATCCCTGGTGGGAGCTGCAGAATTTCAGTGTTGACCCAGCAGCAGACTCTGGTTTCGAAAAAGAGAAAACTTGATGTCTCCAATGAAAAGCCACTTGCAGGGCTTGACCCCCAAACTGTTGTGCCATGGAAGTTCTTAATAAATATAAGATGTTGGTTAATGCCTGCAAAGTGTACCATGTGTAGAAACACAGGAATAATGACACATTTTTCTGATATTGATGCATCGTCAGATTACACATTAAATTAAAAAGTTTGAATTGGATATATTATTTTAAAATGAGCATTACAAGACAGGTTCCGAATCCAGTATTATCCAGTATTCGAATTCCACATTCTTCTGATTATCTTGATGTACATGGGCAGAAATGCACTCTGAAATTTTACTTGAATATTTATATGATAGCCACTGTTTGTGTGTCAGTTTTTAGAGTAGTATTATGAGGAATCCCCAAATTTTTGTACACAGTAATTTACAATGATAATAGTCATGTGTTGCTATACTCTTTGTATATATATCATTTGTATATCACCCATTGCATTATGGAACTTGAACAAAACAATTTTTTTCCCAGCCATAGGGGTGAATGTGTGGGAAGAATGATCTTGAAGGGGTCAATCATGGTATAGATTTCTGTAGCACTACTCGCAGGTCAAAAAACAACTCTGTTGTACTGGTTATAGCAAGTCATAGCATGGTAAGCAGCAGAGCTGCAGGATAAATCCTCATCATCATATTCATTGGTTTGTTTTGTCATCACTAACATCCAACATTCGCTGCTTGGCAGTGTGCCAGCAGCATAAATGAACCCTTATTCCTTTCATTCATTTCATATCAGGCTGCATTCGTACGTTTCCTTTTATCTTAATTTATTGAATCTTGTCTCAATCATCCTATGAACAGATTTGCTTGGGGACTGTTTTAGTGTATTGAATAAATTGTGTGTTACTATTGGTACCACAATTTCTTCTATATTAAGCCTTTTACATCATTTTAGAAACACTTCTTATTTGATTTCTCATTAGTATTTTCCTCTTCTGATATTACAATAGTTAATTGTAAAACACAATATAATCTGGGTAGTAATACTGTACATCTGTCCAGATCAGATGAAGTCAAGGAGGTTTTAAAAGTTATTTTCAACAATAAATGTACACCTGTAAATATTGAAGAAATTCTGCATATGTTATTTTTAAAATGATTTTTCACCCCTCCCTTTTCTTTTGTAACAAGTAATTCTATCGTTTCCTTCTTTTTTTTTACTACACTAAAAGACAGAATCACATTGAATTATTGCACAGCGTATTAACATTTTATAATTTGAAAATGGCAGTTTTGTTGTGAAGAGATTTGTATTGGTAGACAGTTGAATTTTGAACTCTCTGTTATGGTTGCCATTGTAAAGTTTTAATTGCATTGTAGAAAGAGGTAAAAAAAAGTGACTGCATAAGTAGCACTTTGTCAAGTTACATGATGCCTTTTGAAAGCAATATGAACAGAAAATTTGGTCATTCCTCATGAATAAAATTACTGATAATTGTGTTCTCTTTTCCAAAATGATAATGAGCTCAAGAGTTGCTGCTCCTCACATTGTCAACAACTGCATTTTATAATGGTATTGTATAAAATCTCTAAATGCAATGCATAGTCATACTTGGTTTACAATTTGTAAATAAACATGCAGATGCACAATGTAAAAATTAGACATTTGCTGTCAGTTAAATGAAAACATTTCAAATTAATGCTTGTGTAAATAAGGTGGATATATTCTAGTAGTGGGGAAAATATTGCATGATGATTAGTTTCTTTAAGGTGCTTTCGAAAGTGACATTCACAGGGAAAGTGAAAGGGATCACTCTGACCACCTCTCCCTTTTCATTGAATAAGAAAAAATGCTTATTCGTCATCCGTCTTTCCTCTCTTCTCTTTGAATATGTTTTCCTCTTTCTGTTTTTTTTCTTTTATGATGTCTTATTTCCAGATTTTCATGTTTTCTCAGCCTCAGTAAGGCTTTCCTCATGTTTCTCTCCCTCTCTTTTCTTGATCATCTTGTTCAGTGTTTTCTTTATCATTTCTTATAATTTACTTTCTCTCTCTCTCTCCTCTTCTCCTCTCTCTCTCTACTTCTGTCACTATCTGCTTTCTTTACTTCTCTTATTATCTCTCCCTCCCTCTTTCCCCCATGAAACATCTCTTTCTTCCAACACAAACATGTTATCAATATTTCCCACTTAAGGACAGAATGATTTCATTGTGACCTCCCTTACAAGATTTTCTGCAAGCCTCCCCATAATTGTTGAATATGTACATGCATTGCTATCTACAATAAGTACAACATAACATTATATTGATTTTCCGTTAGTGAAGTTAGTTTGAATCCAATATATATCAAATTAGACAGTTATCTGTGAAGTAAACAAGTGCACATATAATTACTTAGTGTATGTTTATTGCCATATAAACTATAAATTTTATAATCTTGTGGTATTTCTTCTTTACTGTTAATTGTATACACTCTTCCAATGTATTATGTTAATTGCAAATGAATTTTTATTGATTGAATTTGAAATTGTCCCATTTGTTCATAACATCATTCACATTTTTTCCTCTGCTACACAAACTTTCATCGTAATTTAGTTTTGTAACACTGCTATCACCTGTATAAATATTTGTACATAAATTTATTGGAGAACAGTTTGATATATTTCATATATGCACAATGTTAACTTCTTTTTATAACTTTATTCATGAACACAGATCATCTCTTTCATTTTCGTCATCATCAAATTAATAATTTATATGATGAACACACAGAGTTTTAAGTGTGCTGTTTCAGCTTTGAATTAGCTCATGCTCGCTGGTTTAGAAGAAATTAAGCTGGTTCAATAGAAAAGTAAATTATTACTTGCTTAAAAATTGTGTAAAAATTGAGCCTCTGCCAAAGGAGATGGCATTAGTGTCTACATGTCTAGTGGTGACTAATAGCGATGAGAAGTTGTAGTGTACTTAGAATTGACATTATAAACGTACACAGAGACCTATGTTGTGGAAATTGTGGGAAGGGTAGAGGATGGCTTGGTAGCTCAGTGGTAGAGTATTGGCAATAGATGCCAAAGATCCAGGTTGGATCCCTGGTTGAGCCAGAATTTTCAGTAAGTTATACCTCTGTGTACCATAAGCTTTCATGTAGCTAGGTCAGAAAAATAAATGTTCAATAGAAGTTATATTTATGTAAGCAGTATTGTGACAGTCTTATCTCACTATTTCAGATTGTTAATCAGTTTCACAGACAAGAACACCAACAATAATATATTGATAAAGATGGGTAACTGTTCTCATGTGCACATTGATACCAACATATTTTAATTCAAATTCATCATGTGGACTTGCAACATTTTGTTTCTTACATGAGTGAGCTGTTATTCTGGGCACTTAATCATCTTGGAACACATAATCAGTGGTGCTTTTCTCTCTGTTACATAATTGAAATTGTAATCATTTGTGTGATTGTTACAATGTATTTAACTAACGAACTACTACATGATTGGAACATACTCACAATTAAATATTTTCTAGAACATAGTCGAAAATCTGGCAAGTCAGACAAGTCCAGTGAAGGACCCTGAAAAGCTGTTGCAGGACATGGATGTGAATAGGTTACGTGCAGTGATCTACAGAGATGTCGTAAGTATTATTCTTTCTTGGATATTGTGTGTTTTGTATAACATTTTTATTAGCCAGATATTAGAGTGCTGCAGAAAGAGTGTTTCGCTCAAGCACCAAATAGTTCGCATTGACGATGCTAGGTAGTGTACGGAATCAAGACCTTCTTCATTCGAACAGGCAAAATGAGTGGATACTCTTGAAGCCTAGTAGTATACATATAACCATAATTTGTCTGTGGTAGTGGGCCTTCACATATGGATTGTGAGGTGAAAGATGCAGTAAAATAGAAACTTAAGTAAACACAGTCATTATCTCCATGTTAAAATGTAGTTTAGTCTATCCTACCAATACAATGATAAATGAAAACTGAAATACTATAGATGATTTTAGGCTAAAACTGCCAGGATGGATATTTTACATGTATGTATCTACGATTATTGTCACATTAAAATGATATCCATTCTATATGCTCGAACATGGGAGACTTGAACGAGTGAAAGTGGTTCCATGCATCCATGAAAGTGGTTGTGTGTAAGTCTTCCAATCGAATTATATGAATCCATTTACCAAGAGTTTTGCTTTGAAATATTCAAGAATTACATCAGAATATTACATTACTTGTTACATTATCAAAAAATGCATTTTTTTCATACAAAACTGGTGCAAAACAAAAAGAAACTTCAAATGTTGAATAATTTCCAGGGTAATTAGGCTCCCGCGAAAGTGTCCTGTGGAAGATCAAAATTCCGGAAAAGTGTCTGCTAGTTTCAGTAAATAATTCCAACTGATATTTTCCGATACCAATACATTGTCATTGGAATCAGCTGAGTCCTAATTAACATGTGATCACTGTAACCTTTAGTGCTTTTTTTATGGTAAGAAATGCTCCAGTACTCTTGAAGTTGGTTTGTCATTGTGTTTATCACAAGAACTACTAAAAATAGTGTGTTATGTTCATAAATGATCATATAATCCATACAAAATTTGTGTAAAATAGTTTTACTTACGTGAGTAAGTAAAGAATTCCGAAACTACGTTTCAGGGTTCGACTGCCCCCTTCTTCAGGTTCTTTTTCCTCTAGGCACAAATCATTTTATGCTGCGTCAAGAGTGTTAAAAGGATTAGGTTAAAAGGTTTGGTTAAAAAAAAAACGATTGTTAAAAACTGGTCACAATTCCTTTAAAACCCCCAGTTAAAAATCCTGCTTTAAGGTGTTCCCCATTCTCCGTAAGACCTCTTTTTCCCAGGATCCTATTAAACTGACAACGGAATGTATTTAGTCAGTTTAATAGGATCCCGTGAAAAAGAGGTCTTACGGAGAATGGGGAACACCTTAAAGCAGGATTTTTAACTGGGGGTTTTAAAGGAATTGTGACCAGTTTTTAACAAGCGTTTTTTTAACCAAACCTTTTAACCTAATCCTTTTAACACTCTTGACGCAGGATAAAATGATTTGTGCCTAGATGAAAAAGAACCTGAGGAAGGGGGCAGTCGAGCCCCGAAACGTAGTTACGAAATTATATACTCACTCACGTAAGTAAGACTATTTTATACAAATTTTGTATGGATTATATTATACAGTGAGTATCTCACACAATATGTAAATATGTTATAAATGATCATGCATATGTAATTACACAAGCACCCACTTCTTTCATTAAAATAAAATCTTTAGTTTTATTCTCACCTATAAAAAGGTGCTGGTATGGTGTATCATTGTATACTGCCAGAAAAGAAGCACTGGTAACTGTCATTATAGTATTAACAGTAATTTAAGTTCTGAATATTAAAGAGGAATAAAGAAATGGAAGTAGAAAATACTACAATCAATATACAGAAATAATATGTAAAGAAATTAATACCATTTTAAATTAAATATTGAAATATTTTTTTCATACACATTGTTCTTTGAAAGTAAAACAATATCCTAAAGCTGCATCTTTATGGCTAAATACATACATTATATTTCATTGTTGAACAGCAAAAACGTTTTACATTGTATCTAGAGATATCTGTTTGGCGGATACGGGAAAATTCACTCTAATAACCTTATCGTTCATTTTTCCGTGCTTAGATTTGCTGTAGAATGCACATTTCAGTATTCAGAGTACTCAGTTAGGATTGTTTCTTTATTTTATTTTAAGTAGTTTTGTATGTTTGTAGATGTTCCAAACATTTCAATATGGTAGTCATACCTAATTGATTCTTTTTATTTTTACTTGCAGGAAGAGACAAAACAGGCCCAGTTTCTGTCCTTAGCTATTGTGTACTTCATATCTGTCCTCATGGTTTCCAAGTATCGAGATATCTTGGAACCTCCTCTTACCCCCACTGCTCCAAGCCCTGCCCCTCCCCGTAGCAATGGGACTTCTCACCACACTCCAGCAGGTAATAACATTGTTTCTTACAGCTTATTTCATAACTCATTCTCTCTCAAAACTCTTCAAGTCAGAGTTCTGTCTCCAGTTAGCTATTGCCTGTGAAGAAGCATGGATGTTGACACTTTGATAATTCAGAGATTTTTTAACGTGGTTGTTTATTTGGCACACGCATGAGTAATTGTTGTTCTATAACAGGTATTGACTAGAGTTTTGCTTCTGTCTGTTTTTCCCAGAAGTTGAGAGTTTTGATGTCAGATTGAGTTGCCTGTCAGTTACGTAAAGCAAAGTGCTTTTTTATTTCTCATTGGAGGATGACAAATTTTGTTCTTAAGGTTCTGGAATTTGAAATGTCATCTTGAATTTTTCGCTGGTCAGTTATTTGGTTTACCATTAACAGATTCCTGAGCTAAATAAGCAGAACTTTAGATGAGAATCCAACATACTGATGCATCAAAAACAAATTTCAGTGATGGCGAGAAAAATATTCAGTAAAACAAATCAGTTTTACACACTTCGAGTTTTTTTTAAAGAATATTCTATGCCCCTAAAAGTGAGTTATAAATTATAGTTTCAAAAAGCAGACTATTATTGTGAGATAAGACAATTCATTAATAATTAAACCAAACCATAAAAGAGAAAGATAAAAATATTGCATATAAACACTCTTATTTAAATGATACCACGTGATTTATTTTCATTAATATAATTTACCTTTTTTGTCAATTTCAAATACTGTCAGTTATGTTTATAACACAACTCTTTCAATTTCTTATTTATGTATTTTTTGTGTGGATGAATTAATGTTGTATGTCAAGATTATTACATGCAATATTTACTGTTTTTATGTGCTGTGTTTTAAAATTTATGACCATACCTAAGGTAAATATTATCAAGTTGTGAGTATTATAATTTGTGAATTATGTTGAAGAAGCCTGACATAGAAATTACTAATTATTATATAGTCTTTACTGTTTTAAAATCATAATAAAAGTACATCAAAAGGCCACAAAGAAGTATTGACATATTTAGGATAATGCATCCCTAGTGTCAACATAAAAGATTAAAGGAAAAAAGGTTCTGCTGAGCCATATTTGTGTCCTGATTTTAATACTGGCAAGATAATATAATTTTTCATGCATTTTTTTGCCTGCTATCTTTTTTTTATTATTTGTTTTGAAAAAATAATATATCAGTGTATTCAATGGTGTAATTTATTATTATTGTTGGACATTTCTTGTGGTGAGGTTTCTCACTGAGGTGACATACTGCACATGACATGATGGAACAAATGCAACATTTAACACCATAAGAACATGATACACTGCATGTGATTGGTTCACTTCCATGTAGCATGCACATGTCACCAGTGTGAAATCATAATTCAGAATCAGTCAAGTGTTCATGATGAAACTTTGTACACTTGGAGCAACAAAAATGTACCGCTTTAGTGTACACACACAAATAGAGCTATTTCATGTATCATCTAATTTAAATTTTTTACACATGTCTGCACACAATCCTCAGAATCATTTGTGTAGGTAGGATCATAATGTGTTAGCTGAATTTTCAAAAATGCAATAACATTGGGGTAATTTGTCCATGTGTGTCATAGATCTTTGACCACATTCAGTTTTTGAATCATCACACTATGCTTATATTGCATACCCTCACCACACTCACAGTTCATATTCGTTCGTTCATGGTAGTGTTGTTGACAGAGATATTACCAGGATATTGATTGAAGGTAATGTTCTGCAGAACATGTAATGGTATAAGCAAGCTATGATGGACATCGATGTATGTTTAGGAAGAACATGGCATTTCTGAACAGAGAAGAGGCATTTAAAAACATTTATGCATAAAGAACCGGAAGAAAAAAATCAAAACTTTAGCAAAAATTGGATAATTCTTGATCTTGTTATGTGACCTATTTATCTTAGGATGCATTATTATTATTATTATTATTATTATTATTAGTAAAGTAACACAGAATTCTTGCTTACTTTTGTCATGGATGGATAGTGTAAATGTTCGCTGAAAGTACATACATATATAGTTTCTCACAAAATGTTCTTCCAAAATTTTCTGCTGTAGCTTTGAACATTTTCCAATTCTAGTAGGGAGTGTTGTGTATGGGTACATAATTATTTATAATACCATTTACTTTTCTTGTGTTAATTACTCTTAAGAAAGATACATTTGAATATTAACAGCCAATGCAAGTACAGCTTTGGAATTGATATTAATAGTTTTTGCTGTACCTGCTCTAAAAATTTGCAGTTGGACATTAAACCTTTGTCAAAAATATGTTTTTTGTAAACTAGTTTAGTTTTGAAAATATATATATATATATATATTTTAGTTAAATAGAGCCAGTCCAAAACTTCTATATTCTGGCAGAATTTCTAAACTGGCGTCATTTTTCAGATTTTAATAATATTCTCATTCGTTTTTAGCAAAACAGTTTTTTTTTAAAAAAAATTTATTACGTACTGTTGTATTTCAACAACTATAGGGTTCATGCTCAAAAAATTAAGTTAATCTGTCACTACTCAATGACTTTTTTCAAGTCAGTATTGACCCCCCAAAATAACAAAAAAAACTAAAATAGAGAAGAATTATATAAAAAGAAGATGTATATATGAGAATATTAGAATGTTATTTGCATGAAGGTTATTTTTATGGTATTCTTTTTTAAACAAATTGTAAGGGGGTGCACACCCCAAAAGTAGCAGCTATGTATTATGTGCTTCTTGGATGCTTGGAGCATGCTATTCATTGAAACATACAAAAACAAATGAATAATGTGTATCATGATTCCAGGAAGAAAGTAGCATGTAGCTGCTACTTTGATGTGCGAGTTCCCTAAGTTGTACTTTTTGACTATGTTATCTCAGTTTAGGTTTCTAATAGAGTGGTATGTCTTGAAGATTTCCTGGTGACGAATAATGAATGGATCTTCTCAGGTTTTGTACCAAATAAGTTCTGGAGAAGGTTCGTAGCTTTGGAGATTTATCATCACTCAAGTTCAGCAACTGAACTGAAGGTGCTTGGAGCTTTCTCCAGAAAGTATGTGGCTGATAACCCAAGAGCCATCTTTATTCCATGTTAAAGGATGTAAAACAATTATTAATTTTTTGTTGTACATTCTCCATAATAAGTGTATGCCAACCACATGTTAAAAATAGACAGAACATGTCTGATGTTCATGATGTTCAAATTCAAGATGACACAATAAACTGGAACCTTAAATTATTTTTAATAAGGCGTCCTGTACATAACGTAGTTTACATAGAGAGTAATGTGAATTTCCCATTGTGTACATCACGCTGGTGGACTTAATTATAAAATTTTACTAAAGTAGTATGAATGATTAAAAGAGGAAAAAATATTTATAATTTGTTGCCTTTTAAAAGTAAAAAGAAAAAAACTTCTTAACTAAAAAGAACAGCCTAATCTTAGAGATTCACAGCAATTAGATTGTATCTGCTTCACTAATAACACTAATGCACTAACACACTTTTGTTTCATTAAGAGATTTTTTTGAATCATTTGGTCTTGCTTTTTGATCCTAATCCACCGGCAGATGTTGGAGTGAGGCAGTCCAACAGGCCACTATTCCCGCAGTGGTCACATCACGTCTACCCCCAGTTCCTACCTGGGTCACACCCCAATGCTGTGCATTCTCAGCAGTTCCTAAGACGTTCACCTTTTTTCAAAAATCACAAACTTGTTGGTCAGACTCATATGCGACCTAGGTATAGAAACTCATCTCTTGGCCAAGGTAATAAGAACATCTACATAAATTATTGTTAGCGCAGCCTTCCTTATTCAGCACACTGCTTGACATGTTTGTTGTGTTTGTGGCAATGTTTTTTTTTTTTTTTTGATGCAGCAGCAAAGTGCATGGCCTGTTGGAGTAGAGTTTTTTATTGTTTTGCACTAGAACCCAGCCCTTTTAAGAAAAAATTATACTCGAAGGTGGATGAGTTTTATGTTCTTTCCATAGTTTTTCCTCTGTATAGAGTTTGACCGTTGGTGGTTTGTGTTTTTATTGGAGATATAAAACTTGAAGATATTTTAACTGTAAATGCATGCTTGAACTCAAGCACAGTATAAACTGTACTAATGATAAGAGAAATATAATATAATTCCATATTTTGAAATGTATATGTGTATTGTACTTTTTGAAAACTTAATAGTAATGTTCACATAGACTGTAATCATATACTATGTGTAAGTAAGTTTTGAACTACAAGCATTGCTAAAAGTCTTGAGAATAGTAACTAAATCAGACAGTTTCATAATTACAAAAATAAGTTTTATTTAATGTGTGACAAAATTAGACAATTAGATATAATTTCCATTTTATGTGAGAAGATGTTCTTATTTTACATGAATAACTACTGTATTGATGTTAAAAACTCAATGATTAACTGAGCAAAATGAATTGGCTATGTGTACTTTCTACAACAGAAATTCGTGCCACCATTTTTCCAGGTGAATATTTAGTTAGTTTTCTATTCTGAGATTGGCAATACTGGTCTGAATTTCTTACTTGGATTCCTCATCAACTTTTTGACTTAGCTAGCTAAGGGTTCTTCAGAATTTAATGATTTGAAAGAACCACATCGAACTCAATCCATAGGTAGGTGATTGATTGGGATGAAAATTGTGGGTGCATCAACACTTACGCTATTTGCCCCATCACAGTATGTGGGGTCAGGTCCCTAAAATCAACATGTCTCTCAGGGCAAAAATCTCCTTACCCAGGTTTTCCTTTACAGGGTACTCAGTACATATAAGAACAAAACAAGACAACACACAATCCTACAGAGAATTATACTGGCTGTAGGTCCAGATGCAAGAGCCCCATTGGTCTGCAGAAATGCAGTTTACCCAGGTGTACTACAAGAAGTTAGATTAACACTTTAGTGCCTTCAGCGAAGGTCACCCGTTATGTCCCAATTTGTAGATAGTGCTGCATAATGATTGTCAAAATTCTCCAGGCAGAGTTTCATCCAGGTACTTTATATGATGTCGGATGAGCACCAGAGCCACTTGAACAGGTGAAAAAAATCCCGGTTCTCTCCTGCCAGGGATCAAACGTGGGTCTCTCGCATGGTGGTCAGATATCCTAACGACTGAGCTACTGCGGCTCATAATAAGTTAATAAGTTTCTAATTCATTACAGTGCATCATGCTCGCTTTTTTGTCTGGAGTTTTTCATATAACTTTGGAAGGGAGATGAGTATCGAACAAGAAATTGGGGGAGAGTAAGAAAGCAAAACCGTAAACAGCAAGATTGTTGTTTGCATCTGGCACAAGTGGCACTGCTGAACACAAGATGCATAATTTTTTCCCAATCATATAATCTTGAATTATTTTGTCCACCGAGGTCGCCTGAAAGGGTAAAGTGTACCAGAATATACCATGGAGTATCGTGGCACTGGAAGAAAATATTCGCATTGAAATTGATCTTGTGACTGCCAAACAACTGGTGCGAACCTTTGATAACAAGGAACACCACTTTCAATGCCTCATGTAATAATCAGTCAACTCAGTAGACCAATTTGAGTTCACCTATAACTTCATTTCCATGCATTGTTTATTTCGCACGTTATGTGAAAAAAAAAAAAAAACAGGGCCAGTAGTGAGTGAGACACCCCTTATAACAGTGAACATAGAGTACTTCAATCATAATGTGCAGATTACGGGACAGTCCCCTTCTGAGGCATCTGAAAATAATATTCATTCATCTTACTGAAATGATATTACTAAAAACTTACTGCAAGGGGGAACAATGATGTTCTGATTCTATAGTTTAGCTACAAGCCCAGAACAATTTCCTGTCATTGCTGGAGCGACATCTGTAGGAGTGTGAACTGCAAAGTGTGCTTCACTTCATTCAAAATACGAGGTGCATTCAAGTTCTAAGGTCTCCTATTTTTTTTCTCATGAATATAATGAGTTATATACGGGAGAGTTGTTTCAGATAAAGCATCCATTCTTGAAAGCTGATGAGGCCAGATGGCAGCATGGTCTGCCTCATAGGAAGCTAGTGGCACTGTCTAGCGACAGGTGTGTTTTTGATACTGGAAACGGCACCGTTTACATCGGAAGAACAGCATGTTATTATACATTTTCTTCACCTGCATGAAGAAACACCCATCGATATTCATCTTCAATTGACTGAGACAAGCTGTGGTCATGTCATGGAAGTGAAAAATGTGCGTTTGTAGGTGCGATATTTCAAGGAAGACAAAACGCGATGTGAGAACAAACCAAAAGAGCCTAGGTCACAAATGAGCAACCAGTTACCGCCATTGCTGAGAAAATGATGTTTGAGGACAGAAAAGGTTTTATACTCTCACATTGATATGCTAAGGTTAGCACAGTAACGGGTACAAGCTATGAAGCTTTTTTGAGGACCAAGTTGCTTCCAGCATTTCGAGAGAAACAGATGCAAAAGGCTGCAGCTGTGTTCTTTCATCAGAAAAATGCACCTCCTCATCCACACGTTTTTCATGGGAAACAAATTTTAGGTGATTCCACATGATCCGCCATACTTACCTGACATCACACCTAGCGATTTTTGCTCTTTCCTGTACACACAGACAGTCTCCATGGTCACACATTTCCAAGCCGTTCCACTCTTAAAATCATCGATTTTTAAGTATACAAAATGGACTCCTAAAGAAGCGCTTGCAAAGGACATGCTATCGTGGTACCAGCGTTGTGAAAAATGTGTACGTGTAGAGGGTGATTATGTTGAGAATTGATGGCAGTTTTAGCTTTCTGAGATGAGTATATTTTTTCAAAATAAATTAGGAAACCTTAGAACTTGAATGAACCTCGTACCTTCTCCTGTCACTGTGTTATGGAGCAGAATCATGTCAAGCAGCTCTTCTGTCACATTAAGTTGAGAATCACATCCACGAATGATACTGCTACCTGCACTTTCATCTGTTGAGAGTGAAAATTCCAATAAAACGAACAATTTTGCCTTTCAATTGTTCATTGATATTGCCTGCTAAGTCACCGATCCTTTCTGCATCATTTCAGAGCACAAAAATTTCCACGCTTTTCACTATGCACCCCTTGACAAATTCACCTTAGGTGATGCACCTCGAATTTTTAACTGACAGTTCTATCACTGCATACTTTTGGCTACCCTTACACTGTCTTCATGGACATTTATTTTAGCAAGTCTTAATTTCAAGTTCCTTAACATATCTTCTTGTATTTTATTCTGAAATTGTCATATTTAGAACAACGAATATCATAGGGCAGCCTTATGTTATACTCCATTACCGCAATTACATTTTGACAACAAATTAAGACTGGATCTTTTCATGCACTTCACAGCATGAAAAAAAAATATATGCAATCTCCCATTCCACTTGAATAATTAGGCATTTCTCTTCTGTGGTCCTTTTCTGACATCTGCAAGTCTTAGGATGTGACATTGACGGCTCTCTGAAATTTTGCTATAGACCTTTCACAGTTGGGACTGTGAGTTACTGGTGACAGAAGGTATGCACACTTCTATCCCCACTGCCTCCTCTAGTCAGCAAGATACTTTGTACTTAAGGTTGTTCAGTCAACCTCACACCTGCCCCTTCTGAAATGAAACAATACACCTGCGAAAGAAAAGTAGGTCAATCTGATCATGAGCAAAAGTAATGTTGCAAGTATATACATGGGACTACATATGTGCAAATATACCTATATGAATGAAATATACATGGGACGAGTGTGGTGCCACAGTAAGTGATGTTGCGGGTGCAGAATCTTACAAAGAAATTAAATAGGGTACAAAGAACCCAAGGGATATCTTGTAATGCAGTCAACTCAAGCTTACTGTGTGGTAAAAAAATCCATATCAGGGAATTGTTTATACACACAGTATATTGTTTCCTTATGATAACAGATTTGTAGGGGATTCAAGCTTAAAATAGTTTCGTAGTTACAATTAAGTAATAAGTAATGTAGTGTATATGGTTTTTATGTTTGAAGTCTATGTCTACATATGATGATGTGTATAGTTTGCATAATTGGCTCAGTGTAAAATTCCTACCCATATTTCTCAAAATTTTTAAGTACACAAAACTTAAATAAAATTTCTTAATTGTGTACGTGAGTGTGATATCAGAAAGCAGAGCACAAAAAAATGTCACTACTGCTTCACATGTACACACATACATACAAAAAAGTGTGATAAAAACTGTTACAAAGAATGAACAACATAATTTGATAAAATCATGAGAACTGTATGTATTTTATTCAAATTTATTATGATTGAATGACTGCTGGTTATAATCTTTTTCTTTATAATAATCATCACAACAATAAACCACACAATAAAGTCAATGCCAATTCAGAGGGGAAGTGGCAGATCCATAAACACCAGAACTCCATTATTAGGGGTGCTTTTTTTTTGTATTTACATCCTGCAATAACCAGAACATGATGAGGCTTCATTATATCATGGTTTAAAGTTAGAAAATCCATAAGTAAAAATGAAAGGATATGTGACAGTCTGCAAGAATTGTATTCTGTACCCCCTTTGGTTAGATAACTGATGATTTTGCACCCCTGCCCATGACTGTACCTATGTTAGCTGAACTATTGCATATTACCACACTTTGGCATTTGATTATAGGAAAGTAGGGAGGAGGAGACCACAGTGAACTATGGGATCTTGCCAAAATATCCAAGACTTGGTATCAAATTTAGGACAACTAAGTGTACTCACAAGGCATTCAAAGTGCTATTTTGATTTTCTGTTCCAAACTTAGTGACAGTGTCTCCAGAAGTAATATACTGATTGATGTTATTGTTATCCCAGAAAAGACTGTAGTCATATTTTTGTGTAAAGTTTCAATAGACTGGCTTATCTTCATGCCATGCAACAGAATCTTCAATGCCATACAATACAGTACCTTTAAATCGTGTACATTGACTTTACTTTTTTGTTAATGGTTTATTTGCAACAGCAGCTAATTGACACTTATTTGTTGAAGCATTAAGCTGGCTGGTGTTTTAGCTGTAAGCTTCTGGTGTTTGCTTCTCCATAAAACAAGTTGCTGTAGCAGGATAGGTTCATCATAATATAATTCATTGATTCATGTAATGAAGATTGATGTTAGTTTTTTTTATCTATTTTACAATGTTTAAGCCTCGCTCTATCTCTGCGAATCTAAAGACAGGACATGTATCTAGCATTGTATGTACTTTTAAGATAAAATAATACAATGAGAGATGCAACCTATTTATTTAATTCTCTCAAACTGCTGAATTTTATATAGATTGCTATGTTAAAACATGTCTTCGGTCTTGTGTCTACATGATTTAATAAGAAACGTATACAAACACTGTATATTTTGTGTAGTTTTGCCATGTAACATTTATTTTATATGCAATATATTGATTACATAAAACCTCTATCATCAGGTGACTCTGCATTCTTATTTCTGCTTCATCTGATGATGACTCATATAGTCAAAATTTTGTGAATAATAACGATTATATACCAGAACTACAAATAGAGCACTAAGTGCTTGTGAATATATGATTATTTACAATAAATTGACAACTATAACAAACACACAACAAGCAACAGCAGTAAAACTCAATTTAAATAATAATGAACATTCCTTTCTTGTTTGAAATGAAAAAGACTATGACAGAAATAAAATTGTATTTTTAAAAGTACTCTGTTAGGAGTTTGTATGAATTTTTTTTAATTGAATTGTTACTCTTTATGAAAGTAGGGATAATATTTAATCCATTCCATGGTAACATTTTGCACAAGTGCAGTAATTATAATTTAGGAATGCCCAGTATTTCTTATATATTGAATAAATAATACATTGAAATACTTGGGAGTACCAAGACATTGAATTTTCAGAGTAACGCTATTTATTATCTTTTAATGAAGGAGTCCCTGGGGAACATTGCATAGTGGTTAGGCTGCCAATTTAAACTGTAGGTCTACTCTCAATTAGCTTATCTGAGCAGAAAGTGACAACAACATAAAGCAACGACAGAATATTGAAACGGCAGTTTTAAAATGTTTAAGTGTATGTTTTATATTTTACAATTGCTTTTTTACCACAGTTAATTAATTTCAACCATGAGTATAAGATAATTACACGAATTTGATGAAGAACCACACATGCCAGGACTTGAACCTAGAACCCTTGAGACTTGTGAGATGACAGCTGAACACACTTATCCACTGAGACAGCTCCTTTAATATTTTTTAATACTAATAGTTGTTTTGCCATATTGATATTACCAGTAGCTCTATTTCACTTGCACATCCTGTGTATAATATTTGATTTTTTCCCTAAATCCATCATTATCACTATTATACTCAAATTTCAGGAGCAACTTTTGTGTAAAGAAATAAATCAATCTCCTTCATTTTGCAGGGTGGCATTTTCCTTGCAGCTATTTACTATTGCATTTGATGCTTTATCGTATTATAGTTTGTTTTTTCCCTCCTCAATCCCATTGCTGCTGGATACTCAACCTATCACACTTTGTAGCAATAGCTGAAATGATGAACACCACATTTCATGCTGCAAAATAAAATTAGAAATCAGTTTAGAATCAATTACCCAGCCAATAGTGGTTGTGTAACACTGTTTTGAGATTGACCTATTTCATGATTTTCAGCATGTAGACACAACATTGCATCTTCTCTCGTCAAACTCTTTTGATTTTTGTGAATGTAATGCTATTGTACAATAAAATACTAAAAGCAGTAGTTATTCAGTTTTAAAATGCCAGGTGTGTATAAAAATATACTTGAGCATGCCTCTGTAGTTGGAACTCTGCCATACTTGTTTTTTTTTTTTTAAATGAATGTAAATCATGAACTTTCTTTTTTGAAAGCTTTATCATACTTTGAATTTCTATTATAGAGCTGGATATTTTGACAAGTATCGCTTCAAATAATGCATGTAAAATGCTTTATATTCGCTGCTGTGTTCTATGTTTATTAGCCTGTATCAGGTTGTGATTTTGTAAATGTTGATAATATTCCTTGGTTTCTTCTTTTAGCCCAGACGAGAGGAATTTGTCACCAGATGTCCCATGATGAAGTCGACGATGGAGAGTACGAAGTGATTGTTGTTGACGAGAACAATTCATCCGTCCTTACAGATAACGATGGACATTCAAGTGGACCCCCATCACTAAAGGTGAATTTGCTGTTAAAATTTCTAAGTTTTTTGCTAATCTGTTTCACTTTCCCCTCAAAAAAAATCTGTTCTAAATTTATGGTGCAGAAGAAACAATTAGACTTGGTGCCATTCTCACAAACTCACATTCAGATGTATGGAAATTAAATGTTTAGTTTAAACATGCCTTGATCTTGTTAACTAGTTTTTTTTAGGTATTGATAAAGAACAAAAAAATTAATTGTAATGTGTATTTTGAAACTGTAAGCATAATTTCTAACTTATACCTTTCCATATGATTATTTTTTTATATTGTTGGTGCCCAGTAACATTCAGATATGTAGTCTTCTCTCCTCTGTGACTGACAAAAGAGTTTCCAGTTGCATCTTCACATGGATGGCCAGCAACTTCTTGTTTCTTGTTGCTTTTGTAATGGGATCACAATGGGAAAGGGAATTAAAATTGATATTCAGAACACTCTCAGAATAGGAATTGTTCATGATTCTCGGTGGATTTTTTAGCAATGATTTGTTATTTCCCAAGAACTGAGGATCAAGATGCGATGTATCTCCTTGTCTTGGTACCAGGGTGTTGGTTCCCAGCATGCCTCCAGTACAAAAGTTGAACATATTACTTTCCTTGATATTATTCTAAGAGAATTACAACACAATATGATACAAAGGAATAACTAGTAGGAACTTGTATCTTTTAAACACTTTGATCATCTGCTGATTATGTAGGCATGTATGCAAGCAGTATTGAATAAAGAGAAAATATATATATCGGTGGTGTTACAGAAAAGGATTAGATATGGTTTTACTTCTTAAACACATATTTCGCATTCAGCTCAGGTGGTCAAACCATATTATTTGCATTATTTGCAACTGGTAAGTATTTAACTTTTCATATTTCTCATTAACTTCCTCTTGCATTTGCCTATTAATGACATTTTTGTTCTTTTATAAGGAAGTGAGTTGTGCTCTACATACTTTTGTTTTTAAAACAAATTTCACATAACTAAATCATTTTGTACTTGTGTACAGTTGCAGTGATGACTAGGGGTCTGTAGCACCCTAGGCTGAAGCATTTGTTGTCCCCTTCCTGCTTTTTAAAAATATTTAGAACAGCATTGTAGAATATTTTCACTCAGTGGCATAAAAGGCAAGCAAAAATTATATAATTTTAGGGAGAAATTTGTTCTTTTTAAATTTCTTTTTATGGGGAGTTCAGGAGCATTCTCTCAAACTTAACAAAAATGCACAAAATATAAACTTTTGTTTCTTAGATGTTGATATAATTATTTTACTTCTCAAGAATTAAAAACCACCAGATATCGCAGTAAAAAATTGATTTTAGAGGGAAAAAGAATAGCATATTTTAATGTGATATCATTTTGCAAAGAAATCATGACAGGCTGACAATTTTTACGCGAGTTCCTTGTTCTTAGCTTTGATTCAGCAAATAATTAAATTAGGCTGTGAAAATCAATTGTATTCATTAGATTAGTTTCAAATTAGTTTCAAAATACAATTTTGTGTGATACAACAATGAGTAGCTGTGTGAAGAGAGATATACTTATAAATTCTTTGTTTGTTTCTCAACTAATTTTCTAACACCTGCTATGAGTTAGCATCTTATGCTTCAGCCTACTTGTTACTATGACACTGCAGTCATGTGTTATGTGGTGCCTCATTTATCTATCCATCCTTTATTCTAATGGATTCCACTGTATATGCTACAACTCACTTCTTGAACCTGTTGTATTGATACATAACTGCCTATGAAATATTAATATTAGCATATATTATAAAATGCTTGACTTTTTGTATATTTGTTTGGTTTGGTACTATATAATAATACTTGTGAGTCATTGTTCAGCTTCTTGTTCAAAGCTTTTATGGCATGTTCATGTCTGGGTGATCGGCTGATGAAAGTGGTGATTGGTTGGATATCTGAACTGTATATACTGTGAGACCCTTTTTCACTTTTAACCATTTTAAACTTCTCTCACTTAATTCACTTGGCCTACCTAGCTGCATATGTCAACCTATGGTCATTCCTTTCATGTAATGAGAATATCCTTATCACATGGTGCAATGAAATCTAGGAAGTGAGCAAGATAAAATAAGTATACGGCAGCTTGTTATTCAAATTGATTGAGAAAAATGAAGGTTATTATCACGTTACAAATTGTAGAAAGATATTGATCGTTTTCCAATGAAAAGGAATTATGAATATGTTGCTGAGTATGAGAAAGGGAGCAGTGCTGCTACAAAAAAAGGCAGGATGGATTTTCACTAAATCTGAGCCGATATTGATGCATTGGTATTGGAAAGAATCAGTTAGAATTTATTCACGATACCAAAAGATACTTTTGCAGAGTTTATATCTGCTGTCTAATTATCCTTTCAAAATTCAAAATGTGAATTTATTTTGAACCAGTCTTATGTGAAACTTCAATGATGTATATTTTTAGATTTCAGAGTAAATCTTTGAATATTTTAGAACTCGATGCATATAATTCCAGTGGAGGGCCTCCCCAATGGTGTAGTGGTAATGTCATCACATTATAATCAAAGGATCTGATGTTCAATATTCGGTGAAGGCACATAGTAATTCAGATCCCACTGTAAACTGTAGGTCCAGTTCCGATTAGCCTAGTTGTGCCCAAAGTCGACTTAAATCAAAAACTCAAACAAACAATTACTATGGAATACTTACACATGAATATTAATCACTCTCTTGAACAACTTTTATTTCTTACAGTTTTCAATCATTGGTATATCAGCATAGATGAGAATCTGTAATAGTATTGGCATTGTTATTGGTATCAGTTCTTAAGTGGTATCGGATGAATAACTTTACCCTCTCCCCAATTACATTTTCCTGGAACTTGCACATCTGAAGAAATTTAAGTTTTCTGTCATCACGACGAAATTCAGTCCTGCATCCAAAATTAAATATTAATTCCCAAACTAGAGTAGATATTTAAATGATAAACTAGTGGGTTAAGACTTTCTTGTGCTTCCAGCTGATATGTTATTGGAACCAGTCTTTAAATGCACTTGACAGTACTGTGTGGTCATGTGCTTGCTTCTCTGTTCCTGTGGCAGTATTCCTGGGTGAAAAGTTAGTTTGGAATTATGTTGGAATGCTACATTACACTCAGTTCTTTATCTTCGAAAATTGTTCCTCCCACCAATCACCTCTTTATTGTTCGTGACTATCATATTTTTTGGACCATGAGACACAATTTTACCTTTGAAAAATACTACCTAATATTTTACTGTTATCATCTGAATGGCCGCCAATGGATGCTGAAGTGAAAGTTAAATTGAAAATGCGAGTGTCATGGTCACACGTAGCCCTGGCCCTGTTGCCATGTTAGGCTCTCCCTTGAATTACAATATTTTATATTTCTGTTATTATTTTATATTTTATACTCTATATTTTTTTATACATTGTTTTATACTTTTCTTTAAATATATATTGTATTAAATGGCAGAAAAGAAGAACATAAACATTTGAAATACTGATCACAATATTAAACACACACACATGGACACAATTTGAGTATGTCACTTGTTGGAATTGTCTGATTCATAACATGAAGGAATCTCTAGCACAAGCGATATCTCTTCCTTTCATCAAGATCTTTTGTCCATCATTGAATTTCCTATATCTAAACTCCATCGTCTGCAGAATTCATAACATGGATCTTTTTTAAGCCTGAATCTACTTTTTTCTGTAACTCAAATCTTACTTTTTCAGCCGTTGGATATTCTCTACTGTCATAAAAACTAAAAACTACTATTTTATGAAGCTCATATTATTCAGTTATATTCTTTTCTCTTTTGTATATTTCCGTGGCGTAAGGAAATTGGCTTCATTTCCTTCCACATTTTATATGGCTTTTTTAATGCTTTGAAGTCTTTTTGCCCACGCATCATGCCTCTAGTCAGCTTTTGAACTTCTTTGAAAATAATGGTATTTGCAATTTTTTGATTATCAGCTAACATTTGGAAAAAACTGTCATATGTACAATAATACTCTTGCTTTTTTTATTGAGGTCATGCCTGTCGATCATTTCCCTCATTGTTGTTTCCATTGTCATCAGCACTTTAAGTGTTGCTCATTGTGTCACTTTACTGAATCACTGACATCAAAAAACAGCATCCATTGGTGTCAAGATGAAGCTACAAATGCAACAATGCCAGCAGACAAGGGGTGAAAAGAGGAGCAGAGGTACGGTTGATCTTGAGGCTCGCATTTTCATACCCTGTGGTATAGGGTAATCTAGTTTCCTCCCTTGTGCAAATGTCCTGTAAGGAATGTTGTATACAGGGCAAGCTGCTCCTCGCACCTTCAGTGCACTTGTTCTGTGCTCAGTTATGAGCAGAGCTAGGAATTTTAGGTGCAAAAATTTGCCAATAAAGGTGCAAAAAAGGTGCTAAAATAGGTGCTAATTTTCAGATGTAAAATTTATTGTGAGCAGTGCATACATATATGATTCAACTTGTCTGGATAAACACAGAGTATTCTCTGGTTTTGAATCGTTTAATATAACTAAGTAAAGAAAATTCTCTGATACATTAGAAAGCGACATAAAGGAAAACATGCTTCTTCTTACTTGCTTAGAATTAGTCATCTAGAAAACTGTTAAAAAATATATTACATTCAAAATTTCAGTTCCTCTGAGTGAGGCTACATCTGCGGTCACTAAGCAGATACTTGTAAGTTGAAAAAGAACGTTCTACGTCAACAGAAACAAGTGGTGCGTATTTTGTTTTCAACCGGTAATCCACATGCTTGTTGGTTGCAACTTCTTGAACATTTGGGCTTTTGGCTAAACTTTGTTCTAACTTCTCTTTCCCGACCCCTTGCAGCTCTCGTTGCACATCCATCAAAACAGCCCACTGTTCTTCCTTTTCAGGACACTGCTCCTCCAGTTTTGTGATTGCAGTAGTAAGGAAAGAGAAGCCATGTACAATTCCTCGAATGTGGGTGGGGTTAAACAGTGCGTGAGTTGTATTTAAAAAAAATGATAGAGATGCAAAATGGGCGAAAAGGTGCAAAAGGTTCTGAGAATGTGAAAAAGGTGAAAAAGATTCTGAGATTGTGTAAAAGGTGCAAAAAGGTGCAACCGAAACACCATGAGTAAGTAGAGTTCAATACATGCTTATTTTGGGGATGAGTCACTTTTTTACCCATTTTCACACAAAAAAATTTAAGGTGCAGCACCTAAAATTCCTAGCTCTGGTTATGAGTATTGGATGTATCGTAAATGTGTACAGTGGTCAACAGTCTTAGATGACAATTCATTGATAAAGTTTTTAGCACTAGAGTAACTTTTCATACAATGTCCCACCTGTACAGAAGAGATTCTCATACAGCGTCACTTTTAAATAAAGTGAAAATGAAATGTAATTGGTTTTCATTGTAATGGTAAGTTACTGGTAGTTGAAATAAAAATATTATGATATATTTTTATTCTTAAGTTTTCGTCTCAAAATTAAGTGTGCATCTTATGTTCCAAAAAATACAGTAAAGCACAAAGTTGTAAATTTTCAGAACTTCATCCAGATGTAGGTTCTGTATTATTATTTTTTTTCTTGCATTTTGATGGACCATGGGGCTGAACATTGAACTGTAAAGTAGATACATGGGCAGTCACATGTAGGTGCTAGATATAAGATTTCCTTGTGATCTCTGGACAATAACATTTTTTTCTTTTACTAATCTAAGAATCTTACATCGGTCTATGTTGTTTCCTTTGTTCTTGTATATGCCTTCTAACATATAAAACTTTTAATAACACTGTAGGGTAGTACAAGGTCCAGAGCTTCGTCCCATGCTTCCTCCTTAGCTCATACTTACGATGTAGACACTCAGGACGGAGTCAGGTTCAGTCGGCCAGCCATGCGTCCTGAAATACTTTCCCATCAAACAAAGGTAAAAGAGCTCAGTGATGCTGTTTGTCCAGGTGCCATTGTGCTTTTTACCCCTTTGGTTGTTGACTTTTACTAATTTGCTGCATTTGTCTTATATGTTCTGTACCATGTTTCATTGTTATGACTGTTAAAATTATGTTTATGAGTAAGTTACTTGAACAACATTTTAAGTTATCTGGTAATAAATGCTCAATAAGTGGAAAAAGTGTAAGTTTTTTTTGTGCATGTGTGTTTCATTTCCTTTTTTAATTTATTGAGCTCAAGTTTTCCTTGAAGATACTCTTTAAAATTATCTTTATTTTGTAACAATAGTAATTCAACAATTATGGTGTATTTCTGTGATGTCTCCTTTCTCCATACTCACATGAATGTTGTCGCATCAATAGAAAAGTCTAGAAGAGGGAGATTTCATAGCAAGGACATCCTGATTTCTATGTAATTGTTTGTGTAAATGTATTCTAATTTTATGTCAAATATTATTCACTGTGTGTATTTGTTATTTAGTGCAATCAATTTTCTCAATGTAATATACCTGTCAGATCAAATGGATGTGGAATTTCTAAAAGTGTTAGGAGTTAGCTTAAAGATGATTCATTGCAAATTCTAATGTAAGTGATGCATTTTATTCATAACTTTCATCTTGTAAAGCAATAGAGATTAATTTATTTTACATAATATGTGCGTGAATATAAGGAGAAAGAGTTTGTGATGAATGAAAACTTTGTTCTTAATCAGTGGCATGGAAAAGCACTGAATCTTAGATCCATACAATAATATAAATAGCACTCTAACATCAGGAAATAAAACAGCTTTTGAAATAGAATTATAAATATTATAAAGCTTGAGCTATTTCTTTTCACTTATGCATTTTTTTTTTGTACTTTCATGGTTTTCCTGTAGGAGGTAATCATTTAATAATCTTTACAAATCATTTGAATATTTCAGAGCATAGATTCTGTTGAAGAGGTTAATGCAATCAACCTTAGTGCTACAGAAAATAGCTTAGATATCCAGTCTACAAATGATACATTAGAAGACGAAGGAACAGTTGTTACCAATGATGAGAGTTGGACAGATGTCAACCTGAATGAGGAAGGAGAATCTGTCATGAACAAAGAGGAACATCGGAATGTCCATAATATCACCCACAGCAGAGGTATGGTATTAAGACAATAATTGAAATAATTTTCATTAAATATGAAAGCATACGGGAACTTCATTGAAATAGTATATTTTTTGTATTCTTTCAATCTTGGTAAGTTTACATTCATTCTTAGTCAGCTTTGCTGTTGGTGGGAATGGTAGATAAAAATCATGATTTTTATTTTAAAAAATCATTTTTGATGTTTTTTTTATTTAAATCAGATTTTTTATTTAAATCGGTTTTTTATAATTTAAAAAACACACTTAAAATTGCTTGTATGTTTTCTGGCACCATACATATTGATATATGATTTTTATAGAAAGGCTTTTTCTAGTAAACGGCCCTGTAAAATATTTGAACAGTTTGATTAAAGTAATTAAAGAATGCATGTAAATATACATTTTTCTGTTTCTAATACTGTACATATGAACCTACTATGGAAATGTTTGTTGAGTGTGTTAGTGAAGCTATAATATTTTCAGTACGTTTTCTTCTAATGAAAATAAAGCATTCTGGATGTACTGTATAATTGTAACTTAAAATATTTTTATAGTCTTTGTAGCTGAATTTGCGCAATTTTTTAATGATATTTTACAAAATATCAGCTGCCATGTTTATTTATAGTTTAATGGTAATGACACTATTTACAATTTAACATGATTGGTATTATATTTATTTTTCTACACAAAATGTTTGCTATTTTTTCCCATAAAAATTACTGAAGTTTATTTCAAGAGAAATTTACATGTGTTTACACTTTACATATTACATTTCCTTTCATATGAGCTTCACACTATCAGTACATATATATTGTTTCCTTTCTTTTTCTTTCTTAGAGCATAATAAATGATTACAATGATGTCTACAAAATCATTATGTACATTATTCTATAAATCACCTGATTTAAATCAATCCACCTTGGTTAATAATTTGAATTGTTTAATATTTGTGAACTTGTACAGAGGTTGATTCATTTATATTGAGCCGAATTCAATGTTCGACTGTACCGCGCATGCACAACACATCGCCGTGAGATTGCCCCGAGGCAAGCAACAGTATCTTGTTAGTCACGCGGTAGAACAGTGTCGTCGAGCGTAGTCTGATGCTGCCGAAACTGAACAGATTCTGGGAGGGGTACATTGTTGCCCTTTCAGATGGTAAGTTCACAGTGTCGTGCATCGTAGAAATGTGTAATGTGCGTAATTTTCATGTAGGCCGTGCCACTGTGATTCGTATTATACGGAAATATGCGGCACAGAGTCCTGGGTGCACCACACTGACGCGAGCAGCTAGAAACTGGCCTCCCGTGAAGAGGATCCCGCCGATATTGTGTGTTGTTCAATGTATGGCGACCTCCGAATATCCCCACACACAGCGTGCGATGGCCAGCAAATGCCGCACATCGCAGACGACAACCAACCGCGCCATTCACGGGTATTTACGCCTCAAGGTCGTTCACAAGAGCAGTGTGCACGCCCTGAAACTGTGACATGTGGCTGAGCGAAAAGGTCCAGATGCCAGTCCAATGGACTATTGTGTTTTCGGACTCCTCAAGTGACGCCTGTCCCATTGTCGTGTCCGCACCGTCTCTGGCCTGTGGAAAAGCTATAACGAGGAGTGGGATGCAATACCCATGGTCCAGCTACAACGCAGTCTCCTGCAATGGAAACTCCGATGCTGGGCAATAGTCAGTGGTGGTGGCCTGCAGATCGAACACAACCGGTGGTGGAAACACTGCATTTCCTAGGTAGGTGGCACATTCGAATTCGGCTCAATATAAATGAATCAACCTCTGTAGCTGTAGCATGCTGAAAATTACATACTTCAGAAGCAAGATGCTGAATTAGAGTTTTTCCTTTTGTAGCCAAAGTACAATGTAAACAGATGTACAAATATTTCAAAAGCTGAATTTTTATTATGTCTCATCTGAATGAAGGTACGTCACTCACAAAAACAACCAGTGACTGACAGTCTCAAAGCAATTTAAACATTTTGAAAGTTATTTTGTTCACTCATTTTTTTCTTAACTAATATGCTTTTCACCAATTTAGCAGGCGTGCAGTTTTTGCAGTTTTATATCAATGATTGGACATTAGGGTACAGTGAAAATACACTTTTGTTGATGTTCGATGATGGATATCACTGAAAATATGCCTTTTTCACTCCCTTAAAAAACACAAAAAAATCTCAACTCGATTAGTCCACTCCTTCAGTCTTCACGTTCCATTTGAAATTTTCATGGGCCAACTGGTAGACAACCTGCACAAGAGCATGAGATATACTGTTTTTCAGCAATTGTATGCATAGTCAGATGGTGTTGACAGTTTCAAGGTATCAATTGCCACCTCTGTCATCAATTTTTGAACATAAATTAATATTTCTACCTAATAAATGGCTGTTAATAAATGTGACATTATTATCACTAGCAATGGCAAAGAGGAGAAACTGTTTCCATAATTGAGAATTTGCTTAATAGACAACTCTAATGGGTAATTTAAGTCTAGTATCATCTTCTCTCTTCAATAAGCTTACAGTAAGCAGTATCGTTTGCATAGTTGCTCATTGTTTCAGTTAAAAAAAAAAAAAGTAAAATGTCCCATGGTCACTGTACCATACCATGACTGCACATAGAGGGATGTGCTTGTTGGCCCCCACATAATCACAATCTTGGCCATTTTTTGCAGGTGATGTGATCAGCACCATGCTGCTGCTGCTGCTGCTTTTGCCAGCCTCCCCTGCAAAGTTTCCCCCCCTCCATGTGCTTATTAGTAGAGGCTTGGTGAACCCCAGAGCTGTTTTATGAAGGGACAAGGTCAGAAATTGAACCTGGGTCTCCCATGCAACAGTCAGATGCCCTGGACCTCCACCACTGCTCCCACAGTTTCAGTACTGACTTCTTAATGCTGTTCATCAGATATCAAATATGACAGTAATATGACTTGTGGTTTTCTGGTGAAGATAAAGAGATCCTCTCAGGGTATCGATCAGGCCTGTTACAGACACACCTATGAGCTTTCAAGAGCTGACATCACTCTCCTCTCAAGTGAACTGACCTGGTTGTTATCTTAAAAAAATCTCTTCATAAGGCAATAATATTCATAATAGAGATGGTCCGAAATTTTTATGAAATTTTGGCCTTGTACTGATAAAGTACCAATATAAAATTTACCGATATCAATAACCAATATTCTACCAATGCGATATAAAATTCTAAATGGTCCGTGAAGAACTTAAATGGTTCATTGATTTCCTTAATAAATGTATGTTACAAGATGACTGCCATGCAAAAGAAGCTGCATATTTTAACAGTTGCTTTAAAAAAAAAAGTATGGAATGGAGATCATATATTTATATCCATAAAATTATAACAAAATGGCAGAATATTGCACTATGATATAAGATATTTATAGATATATTGGATCAGTAAAATTATCGGTAATTTTACCAATAAACTGATACACCGATATGCCTATATCAACCAATACTGATAGAGTACCGTTTAATCTGTCCCATTCCTAATTCATAAAAAAACAAATGTGTTCAATTTTAAGAAGCTGCGAAGCATAGCCAAGGGTGGTTTATTTCAGTTGCTCAGATTTCACTTTAAATTGTCGACTCCTGACTAGCTTTTCTGTGCGTAAAATGAACTTCTTGCTTTCTTCAGACAAATTTTGCATTCATTTCTACATGTTTACATGTGACATTTTAAAGTCAATTGCGAAGAAGATAGCAGCATTTGGTGCAACAAATGTTGATTCCTTCACCCTTTCTGGACGAGCCTGAAGATACAGAATTTTTTCCAAGATACATTTTTTTTTTTGCTATTTTTTGAAAAATCATAGAAAATATGTTGCTTACTATGTTGTTAATTTAACATTTTTTTCTAAAATCTACAAGTTCTCTTTTCACAGATATATAATATGTTACATTTTACATAAATTTTCTCACATATGTGAATTTTTCCTGCATCAATTTTTTGAAAGTAAAATAAAAATTAACATTGCAATAAATTTACTGATAACATATTTTCCATACATAATACAGAAATGATTAATAAAAATAACCATAAAACTACTTCTTGGGTTTGAAATCATCACTAAATGTGAAATTTAAAGCAGAATTCTCATAAAAAAAAATTTACACAATGTGCATATAAGTTATTCAGTGTTACTTTCAAGAGTGTAAACAAAAGCGCCACGTAATTCGACAAGAGTTCAAGTAAAATTCAGAAACGAAGAAAACATGTCATCTAGCAGTTGGAATTTGGAAGAGGTGGTTACAACACATGCACACAAGAGACCCAGTCTGATTCCCGTTGTTCATGCACAATAGAATTTTATAGGGAATGGCGGGCTATATGCCCATTGCCGTCTTATAAGACAGAAACTGTAAGATGGGCTATGCCGGTTGCTCGTCCGGAAAGGGTTAACAAAAGTGAATAAACTTTCTTCTTCCTTCTGAAAATCATTGCCTACTTTTTTTAAAATAAATTTAAACCACAAATGTGAATGAACAGTTCTAAATTAAAGTCTCCATGTAAGACATGATTATTTATACAGTATTTTGTCTTCTCTTTTAAGTTTCTGCAGCTCACGAATCAGAACTTCAGGGAGTAGAACGTGGCGAGAAGCCACAAGCAGAAATCTCAGTTGTAAGAGTTCAGCATACTCCTGACAGCTTACCTCATCCTCCAGCCCAGGCCCGCCCAGACGAACTTCCCATCAAGTCGCTTGTAAACACAGACAACCTGCCCATCCCTACTCCATCGCGAGAGGCCAGCCTCACGCAGAAGCTCGAAATGGCCCTTGGATCTGTGTGCCCCTTGCTCCGTGAAATCATGGTTGATTTTGCACCGTTTCTTTCGAAGACACTCATTGGATCTCACGGTCAAGAGTTACTGATGGAAGGAAAAGGTGAGTTGAAATTCAAATTAAGTTCATTGCAATAGCATTTTAAAAACACTACAGGTGCTAACGAAGGCAGTTTTGTTATAAACTAAAAACACTTTACACGTTACATTTCTACCCTTCCGGCTAAAGAAGACTGATACAGTGCCCTGCAAAAGTTTATCAACATCGCATTTTTCTGCGATAACTTTTTCAAACTCCATAGATTAAAGTGAAATTTTTATATGTTGGGCAGCAAGATAGGTGCATCCATATGAACAGGTGGTAGATCAGTTTGAACTATTTACAAAATTATAAAGAATCTTTATTCGATTTTTTCAACCTTGCAAAAGAATGACCCTTTCATTCTCATCACCATAATGCATAAATGCTTTGAGGAACAATCACCAAACTAGTCTCCGGCATCAACACACCCTAGTACTTGGTTTCAAAACCCTTAACATCAATCACAGCCTGGCACCTGCATAGCATGGAGTCAATCAATGTGTCGATCACTGACTGAGGAATTTTGACCCATTCCTCCTCCTCATTGGCATTGTTGGCTGTCTTGTGCTTTAGGCTCATCCCACATGTGCTCGATGCCATTGAAGTCCGGAATCTGGCTTGGCCACTAGTCATGTAATGATGGTCGATCCACTCCTGGGTGACGTTTCAAAGAGTAAGTACTTGATCTGATTCGTCCACTGGCTCCATGTTCATGTCAGGTGCTCCTTTGACCACTTCAGTCTGGCCATCCTGTTCTGAAGGAGATCGGTCAATTTTTCACAGGCCGATATCCAAAAGTATCCTCGTCCTCAGCCACCTCTTCACAGTGTTCGCAGAGCGTGGTTGCTCCTGGTGCCATTATTACCAGCGTAATGTCCCTGGAAGATGAATGGGGATTGGCACAGGCAGGATGCAAAATGCTCCGATCGTAGAGGGAAATCGGTCACTCGTGGCTCCTTAGGTTTCAACATCTTGACAACGCCTCCCTGTACCTGGCTCGAATGTAGTACTCTGCAGATGGCCGATCTTGAGATGCCAAAAAGCCTCCCGAGCTGAAGAGAGAACGATGAACAAACCCTCAGCGAGTAATAGACTCTATGCCACGCAGGTGCCAGGTTATGATCAATGCGAAAGGCTTTGAAACCAATGTACTATGGTGTGCTGATAACAATAACTTGTTTGGTGAGTGTTGCTCAAAGCTCATGTATTATGGTGATAAGAATAAAGGGGTCATTTTTTGCCAGGTTGAAAAAATCAAATTAAGATTTTTAATAATTTTGTAAATAGTCTGAAATGATCTACCACCTGTTGATACGGATGCTTCCCAACATATAAAAATTCACTTTAATCTATGAAGTTTGAAAAATGTTATTGCAGAAAAACGTGATGTTGATAAATTTTGCACGGCACTGTATAGGGTAGAAATGTAATGTGTAGTGCTTTTAGTTTGTAATAAAACTGTCTTGGTCGGCACCTGTAGTGTTTTTAATGTGGAAACAAGGCTTAATAGTGTTACCAATATGAATTATTCCACTTTCTGCTATTGAGGGTTATGTTGGTGAACACAGCTGTTGATTTATTGGTTTGATTTGATTTGATTTAGTTTATTTTACTTCGCATTTTGTGCCTCTTGGCTAATTTGCGAAGATGAGGATGAGTGATGAAATGAGGAAATTGATGAATGGACATTCACAAACAACCAAGCCCAACCGGGATTCGAACCCGGGACCCTTGGCATCGCAGCGCGATGTGCTAACCACTCGGCCACAGGGTCGGGCTTGATTTATTGGGACACTCTTCTAACATACAAGGGTAAACCTGAATGATTAGCATGCCTCAATTGTTGATGCAGAACAGAGGATTAGTTGCAGTTGATACACTTGTAAATTCATTTAGAGGCAGCATGCTATCTTCTGGACACTACCTGTACCTTTGATCTAATATGAAGGCCATGGTTTACCATTATAACTGTAGGTCCAGTTCCAATTAGCCTCTAAGAATAAAGCAGACATAGAACAAAATTTGAAGTTTTGATGAAAGTGAGACATCACAATGGGAGTAGGGATCAAAATGGTCAGTCGACCCCTTCCCCAATGGAAATTGTCATCATTCATTTCAAATTAGAAAGATAACAAAGAACTTAGTATTTTGATAATCATTAAGAGAAGTAAAGTTCAGTTAATTAATATCCCAGCAAAAGAATGAAAGGAAAAATTAATTAGCTTGAAAATTTTAGTGCAAAATGCTGGAGCTATTTCAGAACTAAGAAGTTTGCATATTCTGTCACTTAATCTACAGAAATAAATGGCTCTATGAATTTTCAAAATTCCATAAATGAAAATTTTTATTTGAGAGGCCACACAGTGTGTAAACTTCATGAGTAGAATTTCCCCTGAAATTTCAAATGTTTTCCTTGAAGGAGGTATTGGTATAAAATGTGAAAAAATCAAGGAAAACAGTTGTGCCTTATATGTATCTGGTGTATCAAGTACAATATCTCCAAGATGTAATAGTATGAAGACAACAGTTTCCTGTTATTAGGGTATAATAATGTTATTTATCAGTAATAATAAAAATAATAAGTGTTATTTATTAGAACAGCTTGACCTTTGTACGAAAATTCTTGTGCTCATTTTTAATCATGTTCAGTAACTGCTACCATTTCATACAACAATCACCTTTCTGTCCATTCAATGCCAGCATTGAATTTTGGACTTGACCCAAGATCAACCCTCTTCAACAGCTGGATTCTCACATTGTCTTTTTCAAGGAAGCCTGTATTTTTGAAGTGACACGTCATCAGTCGTCGTTTGTTTTAGTTTAATATATGTGTTTTTGTTAGCTTATTCTGTAAAGTCTCAAAGTGGCATGAATTATTTTTGTAATGTTTCCATTTTATATTATTATTTGCAGGTTTAACAACGTTCAAGAATAGCAACTCAGTTGTTGAGCTCGTCATGTTGCTGTGTTCTCAAGAGTGGCAAAACTCTCTCCAGAAACATGCAGGATTGGCATTTATTGAGCTTATTAATGAAGGAAGGTAAGTGGGTATCTTGTGTACAGTCTATTTTTATCCCCATAAATACAGGGAGAACAAGATTATTGAAAAGCTTAAATCTTTCTCTTGTTTTTTTTTTTCATTTCTGTCACTATACTGTTCACAAAAAATAGAGAGAGAGAGAAAAAAAGAAGCTGCATCAGTTGTGTTCTTAAATTGATGGTATGAAGTAGTTTAATATAATTGTATAGACCTTTTACTAGAAAGATGAATAGAACATTTCCTGTGTCAATTTTTCCTTAATGGTTATAATTTATATGCCTTGCCTTTTGTGAACAAATAAGAAATAATTTTTATTGGTTTTTCTTCCAGGTTGCTTTCTCATGCAATGAAAGACCACATTGTCAGAGTGGCCAATGAGGCAGAATTTATTCTAAATAGAATGAGAGCAGATGATGTGCTGAAACATGCTGACTTTGAGGTAAGCTGCACGTTATTATAGTAGTTTTTTTTCTGAAGAATGAGGAGTATTTTGGTTTTGTTTATTCTGTGATTTCCCAACTGAATTTTTGTCTTTTTCTCTCATATCAATCATGTCCTAACCTTATTCTCTGTTGATGTTGAGATGCTAGAAGACTTTCTTTCCCTGCTCGCTGTCTGTTTGTTTTAGAACTGTTTCTTTACTGCCATTTGGGGTTTAAGGAGTTACCCTTTCTCAAGAGACCCAAATTCCAACCTCAGTTCCACATAGTACACCCTGGACTGCATTTTGCAGACTACCGAGGCTCTGGCATCTGGACTCACAGCCAGTATAATCATGTGCGGGGCTCATATTGTTTCATCTCTGTATGTTTCTGATAGCCTCTTCATCCATTTCATCTTAACACCACTCATTTTCATCTTCCCGGTTAGCCAACAGTGGCAGAAAAGGGAAGTAATATTAACTTAATCAATCAGTCATTTACTGCCATATAATATTGTAGCATTTACAAGACAACACATACTCTATATACACCTTATTTTAGACCAAATTTTCTGACCAACCTGGTTACTTTTCTTGAAGGATCCAAAGCACTTCTTATGAAGATATTAAGTTTAAAATGCATTTAATCTACTTTTAAACCATTTTTATCCCAACGTAGTGTCTTGGTAAGAGTGCCCTGGGATATCCTGAGGAGGGATCGAGATGGATTCGAAACGTGTACTGAAGTAAGGTTTTTGCTTTCTGTGTTATTTATGTTCATGACACTAATTCTGCTACAATTCACTTATTTGTAAATAATAAGAATAAATATCCATGTTAGGGCATCCCCGATGGTGCAGTGGTAACGTCGTTGCCTTGTAATCAAGGGGTCCCAGGTTTGATACTCGGTGGAGGCATATAGTGTTTCGGATCTTACTTTTAAATTGTAGGTCCAGTCCCGATTAGCCTTACTGTGCATAAAGTGGCCTTAAGAGTGGCCTGGAGGTTGGCATGAAAGTAGTTTCCTGGCCCGATGCGATACAGAGACACCTAGCGACATATCAGACTATTAGGAATTATTTTCGGCTGTCCTAAGCCAGAGGCCAGAGAACCTTCCTCCCTTCACCACCCCCTCCCCTCCGCATGACTCCCGCAGTGAGTTTCCAGGAAAAGGACACCCACCTGTTTCTTTTCATTCTGGTTTCGGAGGCTAAAATTTCTCCACTGGCAATGCAGTTCGCATTTCACTGCTTGCTGGCTGACTCTTGCATGGAGCGAGATAATGATAATCGTTTGAGTATCTTGAGTTTCTGTTTTAAGTCTACTTTATACACAGATAGACTAATCGGGACTGGATCTATATTTATAGTGGGATTGAACTAACTATTAGGCGTCCACCGGATACCAAACTCGGGACATTTTATATTACAAGGGTTACCTTTACCATTATGCTATAGGGGATGCAAAATATATCTGAAACTAAGAAGAAATTCTGAATGGAATGTAGAACGTAGGAGGCACCGTTCACATTGAAGGGGAAGACGCCAGGAAATTCTCCCTCCACTTTCCTAACCTATACATCTCTAATTTGATTCTCACCGAAAGCAAGAATTTTATCCAATATTTTATATCACTTTTGTTATTGTTAATGAAGAATTCGAAGTAATAAATTGTCTTTAAATCTCAAGTTAGAAAGTCAGCAAAAATTATGTTTTTGTACTAAATTTTACATTAATTGAAGATTTGCAAAGAAACAGTAAACCTTTTTGTTGGTTGATTGATTTAGTGTTTTAAGTCCACTTTATACACAGTAAAGCTAAGCAGGACTGGACCTACAGTTTAAAGTTGAATCCGAACCACTATGTGCCTCCACTGGGTATCGAACCTGGAACCCCTTGATTACAAGGCGACGACGCTACCACTGCACCATCGGGGAGGCCAGTGTAAACCTTTTCGTAATCGTTCCACTCGAAAAACAGATGTTTCTGTAAGAGCCACATCAAGTTTGTTTGGAAGTAGTGATGTTCTATGACACACACACACACACAGGTCCCATGGCCGTAGGCAGGAAAAAATTTCGGGAGGGTTCATTCAAAATTGTTCCCATGGGCATCACCAGAAATTTGAATAATATAAATAATAACAATAATTGTACTAATAATTAAAATTTCATAATAATGAAACAATTTTATTCCATATTAATAATACTACTAATAATTATTATTATATTATTGTTATATCTTTGAGGGGGCTTACTCAATCCAGAAGATGAGTGAATATCCAGCACAATTTTTTTTCATTTTTTTTTCAATTTTTTTTCATACAGTGTGTACTGAAATGCACAATTATTATACTTCGTCATTAAACTCTAGATACCTTCAAGAAAGAGCTTTAAAAGTTAGATTGAAATTTTAGTCATAAAGTTTTTGCTGTTTCACTTTAAAATTAAATGTTCGGAATTTTGAAAAGTGTGGAACAAGTTATTCCTTTTAAAAACTTAGCCTGGTGCATGGATTGTAACCTCAATCGCGAACGTAATCCGCTACGAAACTGGAGATCTTAGGTTTGAACTCCTATCTAGGGGGATTTTCGACAGGGAACTTAAAAGCTGGAAAGGAAATTTTGGGACAATCATAAGGGAATCTTCAGTTTATATTCCTTGTGACGCAGGAACAACACTGGAAAGATAACAGCAGAAGTGATAATGTAGGTGTCGTGGGTGGGCTACGATTTTGAGAATAAATCCTGTTTCACTCAAGTTTCAGAATTCCAAATTTATGAAAATTCTAGCTCGATCGCTTCAACATTGTCTCCTTGTATTTTTGTGATGCTTCGAAGAAAAAAAAATTGAAAATTTGTTACAGATTTTGGTTTCTGAACTTCCATTAATCCAACATGTCGGAAGTTTCGGGGGGGTTTGAACCCTAGAAACCCCCCCTCTAAATATGGCCATGACAGGTCCTATAGACCAGCAATGTCAAACTCAATTTGTGAGTAGGGCTGCATAACCATAATGTCAAAACTATCCGGGCCGCACATCTAGAACTCCAACACCTTAAAATCCAGAACTAAGTGGTTCGACCCAATGGGGCCGAGGGGGGGGGGGGATTCCAGTGATTATTATTGCAGCATCGATATGTAAATTATATAGACCTCCCCCCATATTTTTTCATGGTTATATTATTTTACATGTTAGTTTCGAGTATAAATTGGTTACTGTAACTGTTTGTTTGCAATTATAGTTTCGTTTCGTACAGATTTCACTGTTTTTTTTAACAAGCTTCTCAAAAGTGTGCAATAAGTTTCTTGTTAGCATGAAACTCTTAATGCAGACAACAAATGTTTTGTCAGTCATTCTTGATCATTCGGCTGTTTCATTAATCTTCATTATGGAAAACAACTTTTCACCAAGGCAAGTGCAACCAAAATTAATAAAATTTCTACAGCAAAATAGCTTATTCGAGGATACTGCTATGGGAGATATAAGAAAAATCAAGGATAGCCCACCTCGCGATATGTATTTTTCAGTACGAGTTGCACTGCAATTATATAAGTTCCATTCGAAGTCAGGACTTGCATACGCATCATCAAAAGAAAAGGGAGCAGAGCAAAACAAGATTATTGCCCTTCGCACCCTCTGAAGTCTTGAAACCTGTTTCCAACTTCATCACGTAGTATTTTTACTGTGGACAAATATTCCTGTCATTCCTGGTATTCCTGAGAAGTTGGGAAGGACAAATTATAACTTTATTAAAAAGTTTTAATATAACGGAAGACTGTAACTTTGCAAAATGGCCTCCACTTCCTTCAAAATATCAACTCTTGTGTCACGGGGAGGAATCATTCAAGTAGTTTTACTGTCATATCGAGATAAGAATTGCATCCACGAATGAATGGAGCTAACCGAGCTAGCTCACAGACTTCCGTAATTTTGCACATTGTGAGCGAGAAGGCAACAACACGAACAATTTTCGCTTTCAATTGGTCGTTGACTAAGTCATAAATCCTCTCCTCAACTGTGTTTCTGATTTTTTATTAGCGTTGCTTTTCTGCCACATTTGGCCAATGGCGACGATGAGGATGAGTAATGATATGATGAAATTGATGAAGGGACACATACAAAGAAAACCCATGCTCAGGCCAGGATTCAGGCCCCCAACCTCTGGGGTCGCAACGGGTTGTGCTAACCACTCCGACACAGATTATGGCAAATTTATTTCGTGATAAAGAAATACTTCTGAATGAATTTACTTTATCAGGGTACAAAATTTCTACGCTTTTTAGTATTCAATTCACAACAAAAGTAAGCATTTCACTTCAAAAATCTACATTCCTCTTCTATAGTCCTTTTCTTACTCCTGCGAAGTTTGGGCAGCGATATGGTTCTCTGAAACTTTTACAGAAACTTTTCTTCCAGGTAAATCCTTGAAAATCAAGAAACAGACTCATAGGCGACAGAAAGTATGCACGCTGCCCTCCCCCCGCTGGCAAGATATTTTCGTACTTCAGAAGTAACCTGTCAATCAGCTTGCTTAGTGGACACAACACCTAGTCTATAATGGAATGTATACCTGTGTAGGGAAAATTGGTCAATGTGTTGAAGTTTGGATGAGTCTGGTCTTGTATCACGAGAAAAGAGAAAACGGGATAACTACAAATGTATAGATAATTTCAAGCAAGCAGTGTTAAGTGGGGCCAAGGCGGGCCGCGAGTTTGACTGGCCGAAATGTCAGGAGAAAAGTTGTTACGCTTCATCCACGAGACACGAACCTGCGTGCGTCCCGTAGCTGGAGCCCAAAGCATGAAGCCTTAGACAGTGCGGTCACGATGCTAGACAGTGCGGTCACGATGCAGAACAGCATCTAATGGCGAAAAAGTGGGGTACACCTGAAGATGAGTTTTTGTTTCCTAATTTTGATTTGGCAAAGGGAGCTCTCTCACAGCACCAAGCGCCTTCAACCCTATGCCAGTCGTTTGAGTATCTTGAGTTTGAGTTTCTGTAAGTCTACTTTATGTATAGATAGGCTAACCGGGACTGGACCCACATTTATAGTGGGATAAAACTATTGGGCGTCCACCAGGTACCAAACTCGGGACCTTTTGACATTATGAGGATCATCTTTACCATTACGCTATAGGGGAGGCAAAATATATCCGAAACTAAGAAGACATTTTGAATGGACATGTAGAATGTAGGAGGCAGGGTTCGCGCTGAAGAGGAAGAAGACAGGGAATTCTCCCTCCCCTTTCCTAACCTGTACATCTCTAATGTAATTCTCAACCAAGCCAAGAATCTTGTCCTTCTACATTTTATGTCGCTTTTGTTATTGTTAATGAAGAATTCAAAGTAATAATTTGTCTTTAAATCTCAAGTTAGCAAGTCAGCCAAAATTATGTTTTTATACTAAATTTTACATTAATTGAAGATTTGCAAAGAAACAGTAGACCTTTTCATGATCCTTCCACTCCAAAAACAAATGTTTTGTAAGAGTCACATCAAGTGTATGATTGGAAGTAGTGAAGTTCTAGGAACCACATACATATATGTAAGCAACAACAATAGTAGGCTATTGGAATTTGGAGAGGATGTGATTTGTGAGCGGAACAAGCATGGGAATTTAACGAAGTTTCTTTGTGAATCATCAATTATGTGTGTGTGTGTACACGTATTTCCTATCTGCACCGTTGACTCACAAAGTACTACATGTGAGGTAAAACTATCGAAATGTAAAAAGAGGAAGCGCTACCACCCTCCCCGCCTTTTCTACATTTTACTCAAATCGAACACGAGGCACGTATCTAGATATATATATATTTCGGAGGGGCGTCCTAACGTAATGTCTCAAAATAATAATATTAATAATGTTAAATTAAAATAAGTATAATTATATTAAATTAATTAATATATTTTTATTACATGAATAGGTAAGAAGGCGGTATAACAACAGTGACACAGTATAACATCACGTATTCATTATCTAGCTTACGTGTAGTTAAGGTCGGCAAAATTTGTAAAAAATAGAAACTGCCCTGCCAAGGAAATTAATGTCAAATAGATAAAGAATATAATATTTATTGAGTATGAAAAAATGATGTTAGATCCAGTTGACGAAAGTAAAATTCCTGGTAATATTTTGCATGTTATTATAAGTTGCATAAATCTTCTTTGGTACTGTCACTCAAAGTCGTATTGCTTTCCAATATTTTTGCGGAAATAAACAATTTGCGATTAAACAACAACCTTATTTTCATTACTTAATTGAAGTTTTATGAACTCATTGTTTTCATTATTTAATTTTTTTGTACTTGGTAAGTCTTTCGGGTGGAGGTTGGGACACCTGGACCCCCCTAAATACGTCCTTCGCGGTAGGGGTCGAGATAAAGTTACTGTGTCACTGGTTCCAATTCACAGTAAATATGCTCTGCTTCTCTACACTCAAACATACACAAACTCATGGCCTTCCTGATTTCTTGGTTTCTTGCCTGGGAAAGAGGCAATAAATCAAGCTGTTACAGCTACGGGACCTTCTGACGAGGGGACGGAACCCAGCTGTGCAGAGGTTTCAAACACCCGAGCGAACTAGCCCTCACCGTCAGCCTGAGGCAATTTTCGAACGAGACATCTAGTGGCCAAGTGGCGAACTATGATGAATGAAATTCGGCTGAAGCGGCCGTATTTTTCGCCGTCGATAATACATGACATTTTTAAACAATCATTTTGGGCTGTGCAAGGGACTTTTGAAAGAAAAGCCCTCCCTAGCTTAGTCATAAAAGGATTGAGCATTACGTTAGTATGCATCATAATGGCCATTTTCGTTGGTGCTACCCACAAATCCTATAACCATTCTGTGCTTATTTACGTATTTCCTTATGGGAAATTGAAAAAAAATAATGGAATTTGTGCACATTTATCGAACTGAAATGGCATAAATGTGTCATGTACTCAAAGTTTCATAAAGTAAGTTCACATCTACTGCGTGTTTTCCGGCAAATTTTTGTCCTAAAACGTTATATTCAACAAAATGCAAAAAAGCCCATGTTAAATTTAAGCACTTTCCACGGCGACCTTCGCCAAACTCCACCTCCCTCTTAAAACACCAAATCAATCCAATCTAAATAAATATCAATGTTATTTCTGAAAGAATATTTTCAATGGACAATTATCATTCTGGAGAACCCCCAACAGAACATCCAAAGTTTCCAGCTCAACTGATATGTGCTCGGCATTGGAGGTTCTTCTACAGGGTGAGCCAAAAGTCCAGCACCACCCTTTTAATTTGAAAACGGCTTGACGGAGGATGAAAAACTTTAGATATGGGTAATGGGGGTGGAGGCACACCAGATGGGTCCAGTATGCATCATGGCAGCCATCTTGAAAGCCGGCATTTTGTAATTATCTCCAGATTTTCAAATCGGAATTGGGCCATGTGGCACATAATTTAAGATGTGTGTTTTCGTCAGAAACAAGAATATGCAGTTATTTTTCCCGTATCTTTATTTGGTGAGGATATTTTGACAATTGAAGTGCTCTATGTGTTGCCTGTTATGTGCCACACAAAATGCAAGATATTTCCGTCAGTCTTCATGGACATGCAATAACACTGCAAGGTCCACAGTGTCACATGCTTGCTGCAGGACTGCCGTTAGGGAACACGAGGCACTATGCAAACTATATCCACGAGGCCCAGGTATTATGAAGTGTGAAAATATCGATATCATCCCTTTTACATAAAATTCTACCTTGAAGCAAAATGTGGTTATTAGTATTATGTAATAATTACCTATTGTTATATACACGTGCATGTTCGTGGTATCTCCTTTTACCATTAAATTTAAATTTTGACACCATGTAGAGGTATGTGACATTAAAGCAAACAAACTTTTCTTAATGACTTTTGCTGATTGAGACCTGATTTCTGCGCCATAAGCCCTACAAAAAATATATGTTGTGTTTGCAGTAATGTGCTGCAAATTCATTCTTTAAAACCGACGACCATTCACTCGAGTCTAGAAGCAGAACTCATCTGGTGCAGAAGATGAAATACACTCTTCCTCGCAATTTGTTCATACATTTGCCATCTGGCTCGGAGAAGAGTTAAATTTAATATCACCACTGCGACTTGCACACACGAATTGGACTATATCACCAACACTAACCGAATGATTTCCAGTGTATCTGTGTATCACCATTATTTCCCTTTATTAATCGTGGCAGAATTTGAAACGAAATGGTATTTACAGGTAGCAACACTTTTTCGAAGGCACTATTCTGACTTTTTAAAATTAAAATTACGAAATTCATCCCGTTCCCTAGACATTTCATTTCTTCCATAATCACGATTCTGTACACCCTCACGAACTACTCTATCAAACAAGAATGACTTAAAACTTGTTCGCACTTTGGCATAGTTGTAAAATCTGGCAAAATCTGGTTTAGGAGGTAATAAAAATAAAAATATCTCTACATCTTTATTTCTATTTTGTCCGAGGGGGAAAATGCCGACCCAATCGTAGGTGCTGACTTTGGGTGTGGGAGGGGTGGGGGGCAAAGCATATATGCCCCCTTCCCAAATTCATGTAGAGGGACAGATTAAATATATATTTTGACATATACATTATTGTTTATGCCAACCTTGTCCCCACCCAAAATTTACCTTACCACCCAAAAGTTTACCTTAAGTTAGCACCTCTGGAATCAGTACACGCTGCTGTGAAGGCTGATAGCTGCAGTTGCTCTCCTCCCCTTCACTCCAATACCGTTCCCTCTTTCGTGTTTATTGGTGTAGCCGTCTCGCATCACTACTTGCTCAGAAACTTGTCATTCAGCTGCTCCAGAGATAGCTGGGACAGGTTATAATTAGACCTCGGATTTTTAGGTTCCTAAAATAGGCTCTAAAAATCCTAAAATAGGTTTGAAAACCCCAAAATAGGTCCTAAGAATCTAAAAGTTAGGCTCGAAAAATCCTGAAGTAGGTTAAAAAAAATCTTAAAATGTTCAAAATTCCTGAAAAATACTGATTAGGTATGAATGAAAATAGGACATTTATATCCTGAAATACGCACTATTTTGCATAACATTATGTGTGTAGCCTAATCCTAAGGTGATTGCAGAACTTACCATTGGAAATTTGCTATTAAAATCCATGCTTCGCCTTATAGTAAGGCAACAATCTTTTTTCATGTTATCCACAGTCAAACTCCGCACTTATATCATCTTATATGCTGAAAATGATATTTCAATAAAAACACAATCAGTGGTGCAAACTTCAATGCTGAAATGTTAGTTTGCTAGGCGTGAATGCCACAAATCACCGAAGTGATGCGAAAGTGAGCAAGACCACACAGGTCAGAAGTTTGCGCTTTTGACTGTAAAAGTAACAGTTGCACCGGACATTTTCCTATGTTTAGAGCTTTGAAAAATTACGATGGACTTCGAGGAAGGGAAATCGACAGACACATTCGTCATCGAAATTTTTTGTGACCAAACAAAGCAAATGCCTCTGTGTGACATAAAAATCCTGTAAAATCTTTAAAAATATATAAAAACCTTAAAAGAAGGCTTGATTTAGATGCATAAACCTAAAATAAGTTCTAACAATCAAAATAGTTTTTTTTAGGTGCTATAAAATTTCATCGGTTGTTGCATTTTGTAACGAAACACTGACAACTTATTATTACTTATATACCTGAAAAGGAAAAAATAGGTTAAAAACCTAAAATACAAAGTCTAGTTATAGTACATGTCTGCTTAGAAACTGAAATATAGTTATGTAGTTTTTGTTATTATATTCGTTTGTTTTTCCCTGAGAAATAAATCTGTCCGCAAGTACATGTTGAAACTAATGTATATACAGCTATTTAAAAATTGATATTTTTTTTTCCATGTTTCCTTCCGACAAGAAGTAGGAGATCTAACTTGGTGCCAAATATAGTTTGACACCATTTCTCTGTTGCAAATTGTTCACCTAAAAGTATCGGGAAATTACCATACATATAGATGATTCAAATGAAAAATCAATGAAAGAATTCTTGCAAAATGCTAGTTACATTTCAGTGCATCAACAGGCAAATGATTGGTTGTACCAGCGATAGGACTGTCTGTTGCTGAAATAAATGTATGTTTATTTCTGCTTTTCTTATTTTGTGTCACTTTTCTGCCTCTTTAGGCAAATCGTAATGCTTAGAATGAATGATGGTTAGATTAAATTGAAGAATGTAGGGAAACGTTTCTTGCAAATTTTGTGAGCTGGAGATTTTTCAAGAAAAGAAAGAGGAACTTCAATGAATGTTAGCACAAAATCATGACACGAGTTATGTAAACAGGTGGACAAAGTCAAGTATAATTTACAACCAATGTAAGTTATAGTGCAGATGATGCCCTTGTCTCTTTCTTTACTAGACTATTACAAAATAAGACAAGTTGTTAAACTATATTCAGAAAGTTTCACTGAAAAAGTGTAAGCAATAGAGTAAAACGTAATTAACAGTTTGCTTGAATTCTGAAGAAAAAATATTATGAAGATGACAGAATGTTCTAAAAAAGGTGAGATTGTTTTCAGAACTAGTTATTAGAATTGTAGGAGTAAAAAAATGGGATGATATGAATGAAGTGAAAGCCATAAACGTATCCATAATTTAGAAGTTCTTCTCATTTACGTTGCTACAAACAATTTCAGCCCTCTGATGGCCAGGACCTGCCAAGCATATTTTCTTTTAGTGAAGTGGCCTGTGGTCCGTGAATCTAGTTCCATCGCTGCTTTTTTCTGGCTTTGGAGACCACTACTTCTTCTTTTCAAGTAGTTCCTCAATTGTCCTCTCGATGCTGGGTCAACACAAATTTTAGGAGTTCTAACTGGGACCGGACCGATCACTAGAAAGCTAGAACGCTAACCACAACGCTACGTGTGCCCTCTCTTCACAGTATGCTTATTTTTTTTTTTAAATCTAAAGTAACTTTCTTCTAATTTCATCAAACCACCATTCATCATCGTCATCACGATCAACCCAAAGAATAGAAAAGTGCATCTTTTTATCATTGTGATATCCATTTGCTTACTTGTTTTAGGCAGTTTTCGTGCCTACAAATCCATTAATTTCAAGTTATTAATTTTCTGACTGTTGATGTATGTTTAAGTCTCAGATCTGCTCAGTAATACACTACAGAGTCAGAAGTCCTTAATTAAAATTCTGAATAATGTGTAGACATTTCATTGTGTTTTTCCTTCATCTTGTTCTTCATTCCACCATTCATCTTCATCATGAGCCGCCTAGAAATATAAAATAACCAAAATGCAATACTTGCCCTATGACCATGATAGATCTGTAATCTCTCTCTCTGTTTTTTATTTCTGTTTCAGTTATTTTATATCACTTTTTCCTTCTGCCTTAATTAATCGTGACAGTGAGGATGAATGATGAAATGGATGATGGAATAAACACAATGATATATCCATGCCTTCAGTGGTGAAGCGTGACATTTTTACGTAGTCATCGCAAGATTTGCCAAACGTCAGGTTCGATCTTTAAATGGAGAGAGAGGGGTGGGGATACGGGGGCACAATATTTCTCTGCTATAAATGCCAAGCTTACTGCCAATTCAATGTAAAAGCTCATATCACAGCAGACCTTACGACTACAAAGACACATAATTCTATCCCATGAAATGAGAATTATCAAATATGATTGAAACTGAAATGCAAATACCTTAATTATCGCGTTTGAAGGTAGAACCTTTATGGTCTGCCGCCAGTTGTCGTTTTGATAAAGAAAAGCAGATTTCATATCGTTCAATATGTGCTTTTCCTCTTAACAAATGGAAATAGCAGACACTCGCAGTGGCATGCCCAGGATTTTCGAAGGGGGGCAATTGACGTATGCAGGGGGGGGTCTGAAGGAGCTACATCCCCCCGAAATTTTTAGAAAATAAAAAATTCAAATGCAGAGGCCAGAAGGCCGGCCCTACCGTAATATATTTGTCTATTACAGATTGTTTTATTACTTATAATTTCATTAAACTACGCTTAAAAGAAAACTGAAATTCTAGGTCTTCCAATAATAACTGCAAGTTTCCAATCTGTAAAATAAAACAATTATGTGAAATTAAGTGCTACTGGAATATGCAAATGTAACCTTTGCATTGAAGAAATACTTCTTCATAATTTTTGATACAATAGTTCCAAGCAACATTGAAATGTAAGTAATAGCAATAGCAATGTTTTTGGTTTTTTTCAGTCTCAATGTGCCCAAACTTTGCTCGATCGTAAGGAAGAGGAGAGGATGTGTGATCACTTAATAACTGCTGCACGTCGCAGGGATAATGTAATTGCTAGTCGTTTATTGGAAAAAGTCATCAACATCATGTGCAACAAGCATGGAGCCTGGGGACACATGGATTCAAATCAAATAAAGTAAGTTTTACTATTCATTGCAGATGCTTAACTCTCTCTTTTTTGTGCATGGTAAGATGGTACCGTACATGTTTCCTTGCTTGCATATACGAGGGCAAATCTAAAAGTCTTTGCCCCAAATTTTTTTCAGCCGAAATAATGAACATGTAGAGAAATCAAAATATAGGAATTCTTCTATGTACCTTGCACTATTTTTCCACATAGTCACCACAGCGGTTCAGGCATTTGTCCCATCGCACCACTAGTTTGAAGATGTCGCTGTTGTAGAATTCGGCCTGTTGATCATGGAACCACCGCTGGACAGCCGTCTTCGCAAATGAACCTCTGACCTGCCAGGAGCTTCTTCAGTGGACTGATCACGTGGAAATCACTGGGGTTGAGGTCTGGACTATACACTGCATGCTCCAGAATCTCCCATTCAAATGACTGAAGTCATTTGATGATCCTGTTTGCCAGATGAGGCCTGGCGTTATTGTGTAGGATAAGCATATTGTCCACATCGAGAATCCCTTGGTGCTTTTTCTGAGCTCGCAGATGTGAGTGTGTGCCACAATAGTTGTCAGCATTGATGGTGTCTCCTCGTGGCATGAAATTCAGCAGGAGTGGTCCTCGGCGATCCCAGAAGACCGTGAGTAATGCTTTCTGTTGTGAGTGAGAATGTCCTGACCACTCATTGTCATGAAGGTCTTCTTGGCCATTTTCGAACTCACAACACCACCACCGCACACTTCTCAAAGAGAAAACTTGTTCCCATATGTCGGCTGCATTTCCATAGTGGTCCTCGGCGATCCCAGAAGACCGTGAGCAATGCTTTCTGTTGTGAGTGAGGATATCCTGACCACTCATTGTCATGAAGGTCTTCTTGGCCATTTTCGAACTCACAACACCACCACCGCACACTTCTCAAAGAGAGAACTTGTTCCCATATGTCGGCTGCATTTCCATAGAAAACAAATAACACTTTGCTGCTCATATGACGTGGACACAGGGGCGGCCGCTCATAAGGACGATACAGATGCCGCACTGCCGTGTGTAATCACAAGTGAACAAACATTACTTTAACATTTATATATTATCTTTTACATTGTCTGAATTACAAATATTCTGTTGCTTATAGATCGTTGGTTAGTCGGTTCTGTATTCATTCTTCCGCGACAATTGTAAAGTTTGCACGCCACCATGCGGGGGAATACGGAACTTTGAGAGAAATATGGCCGAGCGCCGTCCTCCCACCTTACGAGACGTAGGGCATTCTCAGGGGCGGCCGCGAGGGGTAAGAGGTGAGGGAACTGGCGGAATAACACGTGCGGGATCTGTGGCTGGGAGGACGGAGGGTTTGTCGTTCGAAACCAACCCCCTAGGTGAAACTTGACCTCTCTCCGGAGAATGGTAAACAATAAAGAGTTGCCAGAAGCAATGAAGTTAACACAAGAAGGAAAATTACCAACCGTCGAAAGAAATCATTCTGTATTCCATAGAGCAATAAATAATGCAATTTCCAATGAGGAAAGAAAATATCGGTAACTGAAAAAGTACAGACAGGTGCTTAATATTTGTTATTTACCATCGCTTTCTGCTACTTTTCGGTAATCACAACGATGAGGATAAGTGATAATTAAATGATGGAAGGGCACTCACAAAGAACACCCATGTCCAGGCCAGGATTCGAACCCAGGATCCATGGCTTTGCAATGCTGTATGCTAGCCACGGAAGTCGGCTACAGCTTCGTGTTACTCACAAAATTAGATTTATTTACATGTTTTGATTAACACGGTTTGAAGAAACCCTGATAGTGTGACAAAGTTTCACAATTTCTTTTCAAGCCAGCTGTTAAATAAATTAGAAACTAGTCATCTAAACTCTCCAAGAGCCGCTACAGGAACCTGTGTACTACAAATTTCTGAAAATTTGGCAAAATTGTCTGGCAACCCTGAGGCAATAAAATGACTGCATGGGTAGACGATAGCATTGACACTTGTTGCAAAGAGAATACTCGATTCTCTTTGCTCGTTGTTTCTGCGTTTTCCATGGAAAAGTGAAGCTTTTTTGGTAGTGTGCTGTATTTGTGCGTTTGTTGCAATAAGCTATGTGCAGAACTTGGTGCGAAGTTTTTCTACCAGAAGTCTGGATGAATAAAATAAACATAAAAAACCTAGGCCAGCCTAGACCGAATTTGAATCTAGAACAAGCATGTCTGAAGAAGATTTCTGGTAAGTTTGAAGTGTTTACTGTAGAGCTTGAGCTTCTGGTAACGCAGATATCACCTTTCCAGTGAGATATTTACTTTGCTGCCCTATTTCATATATCAATTAGTCATGTTGTACAGGAAACGTTTTTTGTGTAACATTTTTACTAGTAATTTTCACGTTCAATGCACGTAAATATTCGTCATTGTGCTTATCAATTTTCCCCTCTGTTAAGTTAAAAAACAAACAACTAAATCTGTTAGAACTCTATTTCTTCTTCCATCTTTCGTAATCTTCGCATTACTGTTAAATGATTACTAATTTATCATAATATGTGCAAACGTGCAAAACATGATATTCGGTAAAGACGAATATATCAATTTCTTATCATGTTGGCTGTTATATAGGAAATTAATCAATTAAACTCGCATTACAAGTAGAGCAAATTTGTGAGCTGTCGCCCCTCCACTTTGGTTCACCACGAGCCGCCACTGCGTGGACATGTTGAGTACTACAGCCATCTTTGCAATCTGACAGCAGCACCGTGTTGCAGAGCAGCCGAGAGTTAACGGTGGGCTGTTCCAAGAAAACCTATTGCATTTGAATGTATATATATCTCAGTTTCTCAATCACACTAATATTTCGGCTGAAAAAAAATAGGGGCAAGGATTTTTCAATTTGCTCCCCTACATAATTCTTCTGAGTTACGCACATTGCTTTTAAATTTATAATTATTCAATATCCATTGCATCGCCAGAAAAGGAGTTGGGAGTCAATTATTTTATTTGCAACACAGTATTAATAACCCTGCAGTATGGTAGAATCATTCTGAGTCTCACATGCAACTAAACCTTGACGTTGATGTTCACATTCAAATAAAAGTAACAATAGAGTTAGTTATTTTTGTAAACAATGTCAATAGTCGGCCACTACTCGTAATATTAGGGATAGACAAATAAGATTTTTTTGCTGACACTATACCTATATTAAATATACTGATAACCAATATTCTACTGATTCATATTAATTTGCAAATGTTCTGGAAAGAACAGGGATGGGTACTTTAATTAATGTTTGTAACTACTACTTTATAAACTCAGGCCATGCAAATTATATTCATAATGATAATGGTAATATTACAGATAAATTTACATGTCTGTATCAGACAGTACTGATAGAGTGACAATTAGTCCCATCCATAATATGTATGTTGAAAGTTTCAGAATATTACATATGTAATGTGATCTTCAAATTATGAATTTACTATGTTTTAAACTGGCAATTGTACAGTTGCATTGAGTAGGGAGAGACTGCAGCCAACTTGCGAACTAAAGTTTGTTTACTGCTCTCACAGTCACTGCAGGTAAAAATGTTCCCCTTTTGTTGTCACCATGTTGCCATATTTGCACCTACTCTCTCTTGCTTCATTGACAATAAATTCAACAACATTAAATATTATGTTTCTGCATTCATTGTGTATGGTTTTCTCCTTCATTATAATGCAAACACTTGGCAAGTAATGCAGGTGGTGATGATGATTTTTTTTTTTTTTTTAAATGCCACACACATGCAATGCAGGGGTAGGATTACATGCCAAGCAGTTGATTGCATCACCCACACTCCCTTCACTTGCTTAGGGTTGAAAATTTGACAATAGCATCAGAGAGTTTTTTCTCTTCTTGTAGAGCAGTAATTCCTGAGAAAACATAATGTGTGTGAGGTGAGATTAATATCAGGTGGAGCACATGCTACAGCTCTCCAAAGCTAACCATGTTCTTCCAGGTGACTTTGTTGAGTGAAAGATGGTCATCTCTTGACTGCTTTCATGGCTTTCTATAGCATAGTCTTATAGTTGGTAATCATATAGCTTAGCAGATTTTTCAGCAGCATAGTAGTAGTAGATCAGTACTCATTTAGCTCAGGGTGCGAAATCATTTAAGAGGGCGGTGGAGTTTGGGGAAGGTCGCCGTGGAAAGCGCTTAAATTTAACATGGGCTTTTTTGCATTTTGTTGAATATAACGTTTTAGGACAAAAATTTGCCGGAAAACATGCAGTAGATGTGAACTTACTTTATGAAACTTTAAGTACATGACACATTTATGCAATTTCAGTTCGATAAATGTGCACAAATTCCATTATTTTTTTTCAATTTCCCATAAGGAAATACGTAAATAAGCACAGAGTGGTTATAGGATTTGTGGGTAGCACCAATGATGCATACTAACATAATGCTCAATCCTTTTATGACTAAGCTAAGGAGGGCTTTTCTTTAAAAAGTCACTTGCACAGCCCAAAATGATTGTTTAAAAATGTCATGTATTATCGACGGTGAAAGATACGACCGCTTCAACCGAATTTCATTCATGATAGTTCGCCACTTGGCCACTAGATGTCACTGTTTGAAAATTGCCCCAGGCTGACGGGAGGGCTAGTTCGCGCAGGTGTTTGAATCCTCTGCACAGCTGGGTTCCGTCCCCTCCTCAGAAGGTCCCGTAGCTGTCACAGCTTGATTTATTCCCTCTTTCCCAGGCAAGAAACCAAGAAAGCAGGAAGGTCATGAGTTTGTGTATGTTTGAGTGTAGAGAAGCAGAGCATATTTACCGTGAATTGGAACCAGTGACACAGTAACTTTATCTCGATCCCTACCGCGAAGGACATATTCAGGGGGGTCCAGAAGTCCCAACCTTCCCCCGAAAGACTTACCAAGTACAAAAATTAAATAATGAGATCATAAAATAACTTCAATTAAGTAATGAAAATAAGGTTGTTGTTTAATCGCAATTTGTTTATTTCCGCAAAAATATTGGAAAGCAATATGACTTTGAATGACAGTACCAAAGAAGATTTATGCAAGAATTATTACTACTTATTATAACATGCAAAATATTACCAGCCATTTTACTTTAGAAGATTTATGCAACTTATAATAACATGCAAAATATTACCAGGAATTTTACTTTCGTCAACTGGATCTAACATCATTTTTTCATACTCAATAAATATTATATTCTTTATCTATTTGACATTAATTTCCTTGCCAGGGCAGTTTCTATTTATTTACAAATTTTGCCGACCTTAACTACACGTAAGCTAGATAATGAATACGTGATGTTATACTGTATCACTGTTGTTATATCGCCTTCTTATCTATGGTAATAAAAATATATTAATTAATTTAATATAATTATACTTATTTTAATTTAACATTATTAATATTATTATTTTGAGAAATTACGTAAGGACGCCCCTCCGAAATATATATCTAGATACGTGCCTGGTGTTCGATTTGAATAAAATGTAGAAAAGGCGGGGAGGGTGGTAGCGCTTCCTCTTTTTACATTTTGATAATTTTACCTCACATGTAGTACTTTGTGAGTCAACGGTGCAGATAGGAAATACGTGTACACACACGCACACACACACATAATTGATGATTCGCAAAGGAACTTTGTTAAATTCCCATGCTTGTTCCGCTCACAAATCACATCCTCTCCAAATTACAATAGCCTACTATCGTTGTTGCTTACATATATATGTGTGTGTGTGTGTGTGTGTGTGTGTGTGTGGTTCCTAGAACTTCACTATTTCCAAACATAAACTTGATGTGACTCTTACAAAACATTTGTTTTTGGAGTGGAAGGATCATGAAAAGGTCTACTGTTTCTTTGCAAATCTTCAATTAACCTCAAATTTAGTATAAAAACATAATTTTGGCTGAGTTGCTAACTTGAGATTTAAAGACAAATTATTAATAATTCATTAACAATAACAAAAGTGACATAAAATGTAGAAGGACAAGACTCCTGGCTTGGTTGAGAATTCCATTAGAGATGTACAGGTTAGGAAAGGGGAGGGAGAAGAAAGGGGAGGGAGAAGAAAGGGGAGGGAGAATTCCGTCTTCTTCCTCTTCAGCGTGAACCCTGCCTCCTACATTCTACATGTCCATTCAAAATGTCTTCTTAGTTTAAGATATTTTTGCCTCCCCTATAGCAAAATAGTAAAGATGACCCTCGTAATGTCAAAAGGTCCCGAGTTTGGTACCTGGTGGATTACCAATTGAAAGTAATAGGTGGGATAGACATTTGAAAGTAATGGGGAGGTGGAACTATCAATTGAAAGTAATGGAGAAGTGCGTATTATCAATTGAAAGAAATGGGGGAGGTGCGTATTATCAATTGAAAGTAATGGTAGGGTGCGGATTATCAATTGAAAGTAATGGGGAGGTGGGTATTATCAATTGAAAGTAATGGAGAGGTGGGTATTATCAATTGAAATTAATGGGGAGGTGGGTATTATTAATTGAAAGTAATGGAGAGGTGTGTATTATCAATTGAAATTAATGGGAAGGTGGGTATTATCAATTGAAATAATGGGGAGGTGGGTATTATCAATTGACAGTAATGGGAAGGTGGGTATTATCAATTGAAATTAATGAAGAGGCATGTATTATCAATTGAAAGTAATGGGGAGGTGGGTATTATCAATTGAAAGAAATGGGGGAGGTGCGTATTATCAATTGAAAGTAATAGTAGGGTGGGGATTATCAATTGAAAGTAATGGGGAGGTGGGTATTATCAATTGAAATTAATGGGGAGGTAGGTATTATCAATTGAAATAATGGGGAGGTGGGTATTATCAATTGAAAGTAATGGAGAGGTGCGTATTATCAATTGAAAGTAATGGGGAGGTGGATATTATCAATTGATAATGGGGAGGTGGGTATTATCAATTGAAAGTAATGGGGAGGTGGGTATTATCAATTGAAATTAATGGGGAGGTGGGTATTATCAATTGAAAGTAATGGAGAGGTGCATATTATCAATTGAAAGTAATGGGGAGGTGGGTATTATCAATTGAAAGTAATGGTAGGGTGGGGATTATAAGTTGCCAGGGCACGGATGTTCTTTGCGAGTATCCCTTCATCAATTCCATGTAATCACCATTTTATTCCGTGATTAGCCAAAAGTGACAGAAAGCGACGAAAAATAATCAACCAATCAATCAACGTATCTACACTCTCGGTGGTGTTACATTTCAATTGTTCGTTTTCCAGTAAACATTCCATCTTGACATCATCCGTAAGACTGCCATTGTGACCTTAATACTTGTAGTTATTTCGGAGCAAGATGACCAGATATGATACGTGACTTATCCTGAGGGGTGCGAAAGCCAAAGCTAAAAACTAAACACAGTCCATAATTACCATAGCATCAGGTCTTACAAGATATATACATACAGGTGAGTCACTATTCTGTGACATCATCAGTAATAGGTCTTAATATTAAATAACACAAAAATCATGCAGCAAATTAAAGGTATTACGAATAACATTAAAAATATTTCTAGAACTGGAAAGAACAATAAACATTTGTGCAACGAGAAAGGAAATTAACAACAATACATATTAGTTCGAGGGGAAACACGTGTCATAATGATACAAAATGATAACATGTAGAAAGTTTCAAATACGTTTGAGCTGTTTTTAAGATGGGTAATACATAAAGTGTAAGTTCAATGTTTACCTATTCGTTACCTTACATCATTGCTACTACTGTAGGTGTACATTTTGTTCCATTGGTTTGTCTTTCGCGTCTTCTGATTATCCCTAGGTCTTTCCACATATCCGAGACTTTTTCCTTTAAATTCGAAATAGTCTCGCTCCCGTCCATCTCGAATTATTATCAGCACTGTTCGTAGTAGTTAAAATAATAATTGTTACTATTTTTTGTGCTTATTACTATTAGATACAAATTTTGTATCAACACGAAACCCCCTACAAAAAAAAATTGCGACTAGTATGCCTCTGCCTTGTTATCACTGCCACTGGTATGCTATACATTTACACAGCGTACTTTCAATTAGTTATTCTTACTTGATTCGTCGTTACTTTCAACTGATAATCTCTACCTCCTTCTTTACTCTCAATTTATAATCTCAACCGCACAAAGAGAAATTCTACATAATTATAGCAGCCACTGTAATCAACAAAATTTATTCAATCCAAATCTCATTTGTGAAGGTTCTGACTGTTTTCCGTGGCCACTTCCCATGCAGTGAATATTTTGCCAGTGGAGAAATCTTGAAAGAAGCTTGAACCAGAATGAAATGAAACAGGTGGTGCCCTTTCGCAGCGGTCACGAAGTGGAGGGAGTGGTGAAGGCAGGGGGGAGACATGGTGGCAAGTCTTTCCACCATAGGGAGGGGGGAGGTCCTCTGCCCTCCGGCCTGTGCTCTTCCTCTAGTTTAGGACACAACAGAGAAGAATTGCTAGTTCTCTGATATGTCGCTAGGTGTCTCTGTATCGCGCCAGGGCAGGAAAACTCTTTTCATGCCAACCTCCAGGCCACTCTTAAGACTAAAGATTTTAATCTACAACCCCCATCCCCACAAACATACATATAAATTATACAATATACATATTTATAATGTTATTAAAAATAAAAATAAACTACTAAATTAAAAATATATTATTATTATCAATTACCCCAAAATAAATAAATATGTTACTTTTAAATATATCACATATTATAAAGTAGCAAACTACATCCTTTACTAACTGGTTAAAGATGACCATAAATTATGAAATAGTTGAAATTGTTTTTATTATGTATAAGTTTTCTTTGGTTTTGGTTTATATTAATATAAATCAATTATATTTCATAGTTATTATTGTTTTGCATTTTTGTTTTACTTTTATTGTGAGTATTGATGTAGATTTGTTAATGATCTCTTGAGAGAGAAAGCATTCAATACTCACAACTACACTAATTTGTGTATGTATTCGATATTATTCTTAGTACAGTATATTTGAAATTAAAAGTAATTGTTTGTCTTTTGTTTGTTGTAACAAAATCTCTTCCCCCCAAAAATTTTTGGTAGGGGTGATTCTTGAGGCCAAGATTGTTGGTGGGGTGGAAATCCCCCCAGGATTTCACACCCTGATTTAGCTGTGAAAGAAGTTAACAGTACACAGTACAGGTACTTAATCTTTCTGTATAACCAATGGATGAATTTTATAACATTGAGTGTTGAACACATTTTTAGACACCAGTTATTTATTTTCTTAATTACATGTGTCAATTTGTATTTTCCAGAATTGAATTTTGGAAATTGGATGTCTGGGAAGATGATGCCCGAAGAAGAAAAAGATTTGTTCATAATCCCTTAGGTTCTAGCCACCCGGAGGCTACCCTAAAAGCAGCTATAGAACATGGCGCCCCAGAAGATGCCATATTACAGGTACTTTTTTAAGTTTTAATCATAAATTTTATTTGAGTTATTCAAACTCAAATTTTAGTTGAGTTACTGCCTCAATAAAACACACATATTTTTGTAATTCTAATTCAGTATATTGTCTTCATTATCAATATGCACAAACTCAGAAAAGCCACTTTGTTCCAAAGCACATTTTACACACTTATACTTTGTCACTAGTACTTGACAGATACTTCCACAATTTAGGACACGGTTGTTCTGGAAACAGAAGTTTGAGTTGAATGAAGTTGTTAGTCAGGTATAAATATTTCAAGCAACCATGATAGATGTGGAGACTTGCTTCAATCAATTTTAGATTTTTTTTTACCTCAAGTCCAGGGGTGCCAAAATGGGGGCAGTCGGAGTAGGCCAGGTATGCTGGTTTCCCCCAAAGGCCCCCTAATGAGGGGCCCATTATTTCATTTTGGGAAAAAATATTATTTGTGTGATGAAAATTTCATAAATTAATTGAGGATTCTGTGTGAGAACATTTCAAGTCCTTATTTCCTCAGATTTCTACTGGGTGTTTCAGTGGGAAGTCCCACATTTGAATTAATTGCAACTTCATGTCCATGCTGGTAGTCACATATCAAGCGCACTCAAACGATGCACAAACTCGTGGAGTTTTCAAAAGTCTGTGTCTATCTACAGACAACATTGTTGAAATGGTGTCATTGTTTTTTGCTTCTAACGCCTTTTCTTGTACTCATTGTCAGTTGCATTGCATTGTCAGTTATCGACACAGACAGTACGATGTCTTACACAATCCAGCAGCACGTGTTTTGTGAAGAAAGACTGGATTACCAAATCCATTACTGCCACACAAAGGGCTTACCGTAATGAATATGGTGTTAAAGATGGTCCTGGCCAGATGGCAATTGTAAAGCTCGCTGCGAAGCTGGAAGAAACAGGTTCGTTACTGAGTGAGAAAGGGAAGCACAATTTGCCGTCAAGAGTGTAGCAGTGTACATATGATGTCTGTGAGCGATTGCTTCGCTCCCCTCGGGAATCATTACGCCGATTGTTGCAGGAGACTGTCCTCTCCTTAACTATATGTCAAAGAGCAGCTAAAAGGGCAAAAATCAGGTTGTACCAAATGACAGCTGTACACCAGTTGACAGAACCCGATCATGACAAGTGTGTTCATTATTGCAATTGGTTCTTCAACTTCGTGGAAAGAAACCATGGAATTTTGGCAATGACGTGGTTTACCAATGAAGCTTCGTTCCGTCTCCCAGGTTATGTGAACTCTCAAAACACGAGGATTTAGGCCTCAGAAAACCCTCATGTTATCCATGAGACACCACTTCGTTCGCAAAAGGTGGGCGTGTGGTGTACACTTTTAGCTGAGAAAATCATTGGACATATTTTATTTGAAAACACTGTGAACACAGCTGTTTATCGGGACATTTTCATCGCTTTCATGGAGCCATTAGACGACATTGAACTTTCGCAGGGATACTTCCAGCAGGATGGTGCCAAGTGCCACACCTCCAATGATTCCATGGCACTCATCACCAGCTTCTTCCAGGACCGTGTTATCTCCAAAAACTTTTGACCTCCAAGATCACCAGACTTGACATCAGTGGATGATTTCTTGTGGGGCTATCTTAAGGAGAGAGTCTACAAAAACAAACCAAGAACTATTCAGGATCTCCAGTCAAACATCATGGCTGAAATAAACAATATTGGCGCAGACATGTTGAGGCGTGTATCAGAAAACATGTTTAAACGTGCAAGAATGTGTCTTGAAGAGAATGGAGGTCACTTTCAGCATTTGATGTGATGGTAAGTCATTCTCCCACAGTTTTCATCTAATTTGCACACATTATTGTAATGTTATTATGTTGAATGCTATAGCTATTTAAAAAGTGGGACTTCCCACTGAAACACCCTGTAATTTGAATTATTTCTTCTATTTATGATTATAAAACTTTTCCACACACTAACTTTGCATGCATAGAAGCGGTTAATCATGTAGGATTCTTTTCTAAATTGCCATATAAACAATGTGGAGACTTTATCACCCAGTTGAGTCTTTAGTGTCCAGCATTGCTGAGCATTTACTCTATTTCATTATTTCTTCTTTTGAGCACACAGTGAATTTAGAATAAACAAGATGCCTCGCTCATCTAACAGTAACATGGATTTGTTTGTTCTCTCTCCTCTTGAACAAAAAAAGCCAACAATGGCTTCTGTACTATTTAAATGTTTCACAAATGGAAACACTGTTCTTAGCCTGCAAATTGCTATTGATGTTGTTTGTAGTATATAAAGTATTGTGTTGCATAATTACATAATCAATATATAGTTAACTTTTTGTCGAGCTAATAAAGTTTAATGTACCCTAGTATATACGTTTGTGTTTTCAGAGCTAGTTAATTGTAATTACAATTTTTGAAAGGTTTTTCTCAAGTATGCCCCTTCTACTGAACCCCCCCCCCTCCCGAAATATTGGAAGAAATTGGCACCTATGCTCAAGTCTAAGGAAAATTTACTACCATTCTATAAAAGATGAAACGAATTTGGTTGGTTGGTTGATTTGAGTTTTTAAGTCCACTTTATGCACAGTAAGGCTAATCGGGACTGGACCTACAGTTTAAAGTGGGATCCAAACCACTGTGTGCCTCCACCAATCTGGGACCCCTTGATTACAAGGCGATGACGCTACCACTGTGCCATCTGGGAGGCATCAAACGAACTTGTTTTATGTAATTTGTAGATTATGTGATCACATACACACTATGATTATGCATTGCTTTCTTCCTGTGTTTTCAGGCACGTGAGGAGTTCCATGCTCATTTGGCTGCCACTCGCTCACAGCAGCAGCAGTTGCAGTCAAGTGACTTGATGGACGATAGTGAGCTTATGGCAGATGATCGGGACCTGGATGTTGACTTGACAGGTACTCCCAATTTCATATTTCATCTGGTTGACCGTGTATTGTACAGTGTGTCTAGGAATTGTAAAGCAGTGTGTGGAGGGGACATGCCTTCTTTTGACTCACACCACAACAAAGAACAGTAGGAATTGTAGCTTTCCTTGTGATGTGATTCAAACAGGTGTAAACAACATATATTTCTATTACAAGGAAAAGAGAATCTTATGTACATGATATATGTGTGTATATCAGTGGTTCTCGGCCAGGTAAATTGTCTTCTTTCAAAGTCAATGCCCCGTTTCCAGGAATGTTACTCGTAAATGCCTTTCTAATTTTTAAACTTTATACATTGATTAATATACACTTTGAAATTAAATATTAACAAAAAAAGTATGGTATAACCTTAAAAGCAATAGTTCTATTATTTATTTATTTATTTATTAAACACTACAGGCAAATGCCCAGTTACAGTGTTATGAGGTTAACTGAGTTCAGTTCACATACATATTGACAAAACAAGTAATTAAGAATTGGAAAGAGAAAACAAAGACAATGAGAAAATAACTACGTATAAGACGGAACAGAATAATCATTACATAACAACAATATATAATACAAGGGTGGTATATCATAAAGTATACAACATATTTGGTTACAATGCTATTATATACAGGGTTCACATAATATGTTTGCTTTTAGGTCTAAATAGATCAATGTCAGGGGTATTATTGGAGACTATATTGTACAACGCGCACATCCTCCTCATGGGATCTGCTTCAGCCATCCTGGTTTTACCGCGTGAAATTTGGAAGAGGTCATTTCTGGGTCTTAATTTTGAGTATGGAACATAAAAGTTTATTTTTGTGAGAAGTGCGGAGGAGTCTATTTTTCCATTGACAAGTTTGGAAAGGAAGGTTAACTGGTGCATCTGTCTTCTTTTTTCAAGGGATGGGACACTCAGCATGTTGCGTAAGATGTCACCCGAAGTGAATTTTGGATAAATGCCATCTAATTTGTATGCTAAATACCTTAAGAATTTATTTTGGAGTTTCTCTATTTTTTCGATTTCCTTTATAAATAACGGGTCCAAAATGACTGAGGCATATTTTGATCTGACAAATGTATAGTAAAGTAGCAAAAAGGTTTCTTTTTTCTTAAACTGGCTACCCATTCTCATCACAAATCCTACGTTCCTGTGTGTCTAGGTTTGTTGACAATTATTAAATTTGATCTAACTGCCATAGAGAGACCCAGGTTTGATACCTGGCTTGTGATAACCATGATTATTTCCACCTGTTCAAGCAGCTCCAGCACCCTCCTAGCGTCCAGTGTCGTATAAAGTGGGTACCCGGAGGAAACTTGGGGAGTAAAGGCAGCCAGGACATGTTGCTGATCACGTCACCCCCACCTTCGGTGTGATGAAGAAAGTGTAGGGCCCTAACTCCACAACCCCCTGTTCACCATTTTGGCATGCTGCAAAACACAGGGAACACTTTTTGTCACCCTTTTTTTTTTTTTTTTTTTTTTTTTTGAATTAGTTTTCAACTACTGGATCTAGTAAACCTCTCGTGGCAGGGCCATGCCCCAGCGGTTGAGGAACTCTGGTGTATATAATATCTCGTATACTTTCTATACAAATTGCCAGTCTTGGTTTGTAACTCTTAGATATTGAATATTCAAATATTCTTGGCTCATCTAGACAAATTAATATGTACAGTCGATTAATTCACAGTGATGGTATGGGAAAGGGGCAAAAGGGTAGGTGGATGCTTCTCCCTAGCCCTCGGTTCACCCACAAGCAAGCTGGAAATACTCAATTCTACCCTCTCATCTGGCACCATCACTCTTAATTCGGAATGTACTGTATAGTATTTCATAAGTTTTTAGTGTATCATGTTTAATAGTTGTCAAAGCTATACATGTAATTTGTTGAAACTTTGAGAAAACACTGAATTATCATCCATTAAAAGTACATTATCCTCTTCTCTCAAATTTCCTTGTGTGTCAAACATAAGGACAGATCAATAAATATTAATGGAAATGAACTGGACTGATTGGTTGATTGATTTGTTTTATTTTACTTTGCTTTCCTGCAACTTTTGGCTAATTGTGAAGATGAGGATGAAAGATGATATGAAATTGACAAAGGGACACTCACAAAGAACACCCATGTTCAGGTTGGGATTCGAACCCGGAACCCCTGGCACTGTAGTACGCTGTGCTAACCACTCTGCCACAGAGGTCGGTTGAAATGCACTGGAGTGAGTACCTTTATTGACACACAGATTCAGATGGAAGCTATGATGACATCTGATCAAATATTATTTCTGCTCATTATCACAGCACTTGTTCCAAGCATTCATTATCTGGATAGGCAGTAAATTTATTCATCATAGGAGACAACTGTGTCAAGTGCCTGCTGATTAACAAATGTTCTTTGCAAGGAATTGTCCATAAAGATATTTCTTCACAGGTCTGAAGAGAATTATCATTTGGAGGGGTCAGACCAAAGTTGTAAAGTTGTTGAGCCTCTTCTGAATTTTAACAGATGACATGCATTTCACATGTAGTACTCATATTACGCTATGCAGTTTGATATTTGATCATGTACACACAATATTAATAATCTTGCGACTAAGTATGTCAGTTGTTTGGTATGACAACGTGTGGCATATTGTGACTGGTCTTGGATGCAACCTTTCACTATCTAATCTTATTAAATGTGTCATTGACATACAATGTAACCAATTTTTTTTCAAAATTATTTTGCTTACTAGATATGCAGCTTAATGTGATGTGTTGTCTTTTACATTAGTTCCCTCCATTGTTAATAGAGCATTACCAGCATTTCTTCCACTGTTTTGGTACATGTTTTGTGTAATAGCATGCAAGTTCTGGAGCAAATAATAATGACATCTGTCAGGGTGGATTTCATCCTTGCAAACAGAAAGCACTCCACATGTACCAAATAAGGAGAATACAGGGCTGGGGGACAGCAGTTGGGTCAAAAACTCTTGAATAAGCAGTATTTACTTTTTTAGCAATCTCAGCAACCACAGACCACTACTTTACTTCAATGCTTTGAGACTGGAAATGAAAGACTGTAGAGTAATGCAACAAAAAGAATCCCACAACACAGCACCAGAAGTAGAAAAGCGAGTATCAATATATTAGCATGCTGTTTCAAAAGTCTGGTTTCTTTTTGGACAGACCACAGTTGTGCTTTTACCTATTTTATATAATTTGTCATATTTATTGATTCATCCTCATTCATGAATGAGACCATAAACTATTGATTGAGATTATCTTTGTGTGTTAGGGAAAGTGAATTTAAAAACTAATCTCATTATCAATAATAAATAATAAATCACATCTACTTTATAAGCTTTATCTTGCCCCAATGCTCATGTTTATTATTTTTCTGCTCACAGGTCCAGTCAACATAAGTACAAAAGCAAAATTAATCGCACCTGGAATTGTGGCTCCAGGCATTGTGTCAATAACATCAACAGAGTTGTATTTTGAAGTTGATGAAGAGGATACTGAGCATAGGAAAATCGACAGTGAGGTAAGTAATGCAATTCATTTTTCTTGGTGTAGACTTTTTTTTTTTTAGTTGATGATAAGAATGCATTTATTTTCCAGCAAGTGGATTTTCCTTGATGTTTCTCTAAATTCTTGCTATTATAACTTGTTCAAAATGAAGAGTGTTAGGTTAACCGACTAAATCTTTCATCCTCTAACTCTTTAACCTGATCGAATCTAACTATTGGCAAAAGATTTATAAATTTCTAGAATATTGCTTTTTAAGATGGCAAGAAGAAATATTGCTTACTCAAAAACAAACTAAAGCAGTTTATAAATAGTTGATAAATGTAGCAATATGAAACTGCAAAGAAAGAAATTTTGAAATTTGATTTTGTCAGAATGAAAGCAATCAAATGAACAGAAGGGGAATGGATAAAAAAACTTTTTGTGGTTAGTGTTCAATTTTATCCCCTCACATTAACTGTGAATTTATTTAATCAGGCTCGAAGAAGTTCATCTTGAATTTCTAATTAGGCAATATAGTAACATAGAATGTCTGGTGCAAAATTTCAAGCACGTATGTTTCTTTTGCACACCTATCGGGTGGGCTGAAAAGTTCGTAGGCTGACTCATAGATGGCGTTACTAGAATTAAATCCATGTGATTTTTACTTAGTACTAACCTTCAAAAGATACGTGTATAAATTTCACAGCTGCCGGATAATTAGTTCGTGAGATATAGCATTGTGAGTGAAGCAGCTTTTGTTATTGTGAAAAAATGGATAAAAAAGAATTTCGTGTGTTAATAAAGCATTGCTTTTTGGCGAAAAAAAATACTGTTGAAGCCAAGGCTTGGCTTGATAAACATTATTCGGACTCTGCACCAGGAAAATCAACCGTTGAGAAGTGGTTTGCTAAATTTAAACGAGGCGAAATGAGCATCGAAGACGATGCACGCAGTGGACGCCCCGAAGAGGCTGTTACCGACGAAAACATCAAAAAAGTCCACAAAATAATTTTAAATGATCGTAAAGTGAAGTTGATCGAGATAGCTGAGACTTTAAAAATATCAAAGGAACGTGTTGGACATATTGTGCATGAATATTTGAACATGCGAAAGCTGTGTGCAAAATGGGTGCCGCGCGTGCTCACAATCGATCAAAAGCAACAACGTTTTGATGATTCGGAGCAATGTTTAGCGATATTCAACCGTAATAAACACGAATTTTTCCGTCGATATATTACAATGGATGAAACATGGCTCCATAACTACACTCCAGAGTCCAATCGACAGTCAGCCGAGTGGACTGCACGTGATGAACCGAATCCAAAGCGTGGAAAGACGCAACAGTCGGCTGGCAAGGTTATGGCATCAGTATTCTGGGATGCGCATGATATTATATTCATCGATTACCTCAAAAAGGGCCAGACCATCAACAGCGATTATTACATAGCGTTGTTGGAGCGTTTAAAGGATGAAATCACGAAAAAACGGCCCCATTTGAAGAAGAAAAAAGTGCTGTTTCATCAAGACAATGCACCGTGTCACAAATCAATGAAAACGATGGCAAAATTATATGAATTAGACTACGAATTGCTTCCCCATCCACCATATTCTCCAGATCTGGCCCCCAGTGACTTTTTCCTGTTTGCAGACCTTAAAAGAATGCTCGCTGGAAAGAAATTTAGCACTGATGAAGAGGTAATCGCCGAAACTGAGGCCTATTTTGAGGCTAAAGAGAAATCGTACTATAAAAATGGCATCGAAAAATTGTATGACCGCTATAATCGTTGTATCGCCCTCGAAGGCAACTATATTGAATAATAAAATCGAATTTTGTCAAAAAAATATTTTTTACTATGTTAGCCTACGAACTTTTCAGCCCAACTGTTATACAACATTATCTTCAGATTATTGGTCATTAGAAATTCAAGATGAACTTCTTCAAGTCCAATTAATTCACAGTTAATGTGAGGAGATAAAATTAAACACAGACCACAAACAGACATAGTATCTACTGGCATGAGCTGATTTGCTTCTTTGTCATGTAGTTTTGCAATCTTTCCACTCCTTGCCATGTGTCTGGGTCAAGAGCCACCCCAACATCATTGCAAATTGAGGGATTTTTTTGGAAAGGAAAATTTCGATAATATCTCTCTCACGTTGTTCTGAGCATAGCATAGAAATCCGAACGTGGAAAGAGCAGGAAAGGAAGGGGTGAGGAGGGGAGGGGGAGACAGTGGACCGCAAATCCGGATTTGTAAGCAAAATGTTGCTTTGCAACAATGAGCTGCCTTTGCTTAGTATCATATCATGCTGAAGGCGTGACTCGAACCTGGGACCACCGGCGTCGTAACTCGATAGACTAATCTCTTCGCCAAGGGGTCCAGCTGTAGCGCTGGAAGCAGCTTCTTAAAAGCATATTACACCGGTGACCTTCAGTGGATCTGTAAACTCTGCTGACATGGGAATCAACCGGAAATCAGTAAACTCAGCTTTATGCAAAGAACGACAGGATGGAACTCGCCCAACCACTTTAACGATCGGAAGTTTGAATCTCCCTTAAATAGATCATGAGAACATTTTTCAGCAGCCCAGTTGTAATCAGAAAGTTATCGAGTGAACAGTTGTTGTCTCCAATTAATGGTCTGGTTATCGAAAGAGTTACTGCAAGGAGTTGTGTGCTATCAAAGTTTCATTTCAGAGACCGTGCCTTATCGTCCAAATCTGAGGAGACGATCTTCACATCTAGAACTACAGGTAAACAAACATCCCTTTCTGTTGTTGTCATGACCCTGCCAGACCAGTCAGTCGAAGTGTTAAATACCGAATGCTAAGTCTTCTCCTTATTTCACAGGGGTTTTCAGCCCCCTTTACATGTAAAAGGAACCTCTCACATAAGTGAGTAGCTCTAGGCTGGCACAGACTAAGTTTGATCCTAACAACCCTGTATAAGGGCTTTTATATGGTATAGAAAAAGAAAGAATGTATTTGCCAACAAGTTCCAGGTGGATGTGCAAGGGAGGAAGAATGTTGTAAAACAAGAACAAAGAAACTCAGCTCAAGAAACAGAAGTTCGATGTTTTTGCAGTCAACAGTGGAAAAAGAGCAGAGAGAGATTATTGTTTCAGTGGTTTTTTTTTTTTGTTTTTTTTAGAGTGGGATCAACAGGTTGCAAATAGCATAGAGCTTTGATATATGCTCATTTGTGGTGTGTAGTGATGAGTGTATTCAACGATGCAAGGTCAGATGCAATGGCTGGAATACATTGATACATGTGCTGGAAAAATACTTAAAAAATGTCAGCGGTTTGAATTAAACCCATTCATAATGTCGTAGGAATTGATGTCACTTAGATTCTCTCACTTGTATTTGGAACTTCAATGAAAATTTTAAATAATCAGAGTTTAATCTTGTAGTTTTGTCATAGAACAGTCAATCCAACTCATTATTCAGTACACATGAGAATCTGTAACTTATACTATATGTCACTGATTTGAGATAATTTTTAGCAAAGAACTACTTGTAGTTGCATTTAATTAGGGTTTCGAGGATCCTCATGACAATGACTAAATTGAATAAGTACATTTAAAATGGTAAATAACTTAAGCGTACGCCGAAATGTTTATGTGACATTAAACTTGGGTTTCTGGTGGTGGTGGGACATATTTATATTGATGAAAGATAATATACATTATTAAAAGACAGTAGTTACACAAAATACTAGCAATATTATTGTCCCTTAAAAATCGTAACTGTGTATCGGTATAGCATTGTAAGTGATTTTGTCTGGTTGTCGAATGCTGAATTTTCTGCAGGTCAGGAAAGAGACCATAACAACAGAGACCAACATCACTTCTTCTGGACATAAGACTGAGGTGCACACCCCTAGATCCAGACCACCACTGCATATAAGCATAAGCATATTTTTTGTGATGGGTGAACATGAAACTTATAACTAGGGCCCGGGACTTCATGTCCTATAAAACTGTAAAATATGTATGAAATTATGTCACAAACATGGGCTTCGCCAGAAATTTTCCTAGGGGGGGGGGGTCGAATTGAAGATGTTAAGGACACTCCCTCCCCTCAAAAATGTTGTGATACAGAGCAGTGGCATATGAAGAAGTTTGTCAAGGAAGGGGTCATTTTTAAAATTATTGCATTATCGAAATTTTAAATTGTTATTTTTATTATATTATTATTACTAGTAGTAGTAGTAGTAGTAGCAGTAGCAGCAGCAGTATCATTTTTAGTTTAGTTGATTTTAGCATCCAATAAGTTTATTATATGAATAATATATATAGTAGGTACTTGTTACAACAAGATTACATAATAGTTACTTCTAACATTAGTAGCAGTAGCAGAAACAGCAGCAAACACAGTAGTATAAGAAGCTTCAGAACGTGTGAAAGTTACAAATTAACACAGTTTCAGTGTTAGAAATTATGAAATTTTTGTACCAAATTCTATATCTCAAGACGATTTTTAAGCAATGCCGCAAAATGAGGTGAAATGAAGTGCTTCGTTTATAAATTGCCATAAATTGAAAAAAAGTATGTGGAAATATCCAGGGGGTTCGACCCCCCTGCTGGCGGCCATGGTCATAAAGAATTAAAAATATGTCAGAAAGAAGCAGAAATATTCCCAGTAAAGCCAAAAATATGCACAATAGTACTTTTGAATTTCTCACCGCAACAGATTCCTTTACAAGAGGCAATCTATTCACTCGCACTGCTACACACGGATACATGCCTGGCTCAAACAACAAGTGATCTTGAAACCCCGTACTCGATTGCCGATAGAGTAGGAGCTATAATGTACTGAATGTTATTTTTACTTTTTGTCTTATGAGAATCGAAAAAATGTAAAGAAATGACAATTGTAACTTGTTTACTTCCAGCCCAGTAATTCTGGTAATTCTCATGCCCACACAACAATGACAGAGAGCATTTTCCTCAATAATGTTCACAGATGTATCAATTGTCGGCAGGATAAAAAAAGAGGTGTATTATTGTTCTGTACTAGTTGATACGAAAATACTGTATCTGCTTTTAATTTCTTCATCCGTAGAGCGATTGCTCCCCATCGATAATATAAACTATCCATTGCACTAAAGGTACAAGGAATAAATTATAAAATAGCGGATTTATGCAAGACAATTACGAAATTGTACAGAAATATGTTGCAAAAACGTGAAATTAGTAAAATATGTCAAGATATGCTTTATGAAGTTCCTCTATGTAACTTGATTTTCGTCAGATAATGTAAAGATCTCACCCCATTATTCGATATGATGCCAAATAAAAAATATATCATAAAGTCTCGGGTCCTACTTATAACAATAATTATTAATTAAGGCAAAAGGGGAAAGAGGAAGAAGAAGAATATATATTAACTACATTCACCTTGGCCTGTGTTGAATGATGTTGAAGTGTCAAACCAACCTTCCTGAAAGATAACCAAGTCCTGACTTCGCACCCCGTTTGCATATTATGAACCCTCCAAAAACGAAATTTTATCCTGAATATTTGCAACCATGCAGCGCAACCTCCACTAAAGGATTGTCTTTATAATTTCTATGAACAGAGCATATTATTTAAATATAAAATAATCAGGTGGATATCTGTTTGCTGTTTCTGAATAGCACAGTAAAGTAGTTTTAGTTTTGAAATATCCCACGTTGTAGGTTACTGAAGTTTCAGACGAGACCGGCAGTCTCGGACACCAAATCTCATCTCATCTCTATTTTACAGAGGTGTGTCTTGTTCTAGTCTCGGAACCATCCTAAGGTGCAATACTTGTAAGTCCCCTTTTTGTTTGATATGCACCATGTGACATGTGTGTTTATAAGCTAATTCAGGCATGAAGTCAGAATTTAGAGGGGAAAAAATGTGTGGGAGGGAATGGATGAAGTTAATCCTGGAAAGGACACTTGTAGTTCCCGAGACTTAATTCTGGTCAGCTGCAACAAAATACAAAGGCTTGTTTACAGCAAACAACACCAGTTTCTCACTCACATCTCCTGGTTTTGAAATTGCCTCTGCTACTGCCAGGGATATAGGTATATCCGTAAAATACAAGATATCAGTTTGTTGTAATGCCGTGAGCAATTCAACGTCCATTTTAGACTGAATAATTTCCTTCATCGATTCTGCTAACACAAGTGCAGGGTTTGAAGTTAGCTGCTCGTAACATAATAAATACGTATATTGCAAAGTCATGTTAAAATGTAAGTTAAGATATAGTGATATCATAATGTAGGTATTAAATAAATGCGTGCCTATTTAAAGTCAAAAATATGTAACATGGTCAAAGTTTTTTATTTGGTGGGAAGTAAGGAGGCTGCGCCAAAAATCCACCCAGGTGAAAATTTTCTCTTGAGTGGACAGAAACCTGTAGATACATTCTTAATTGCTAATATCATTATCAACTTAAGGAAGTTCACAAGTAATCTGTAAAACATATTACTTAGAAGTTTATATTAACGACGCGTTGGAACCAAATTACTAAACAGAAGTCAACTGTGTGTATAACATTACTTGTTTTTTCATAAGCCATACGGGAAAGAAGTTATAACACACACTAACCCCTTCCATACTGAATATTGTGTTTTTTATGTAGATAGTTTACAAAATGTATTTTCCAACCGCAATTTTGGGGAGGTAGATGTGGCCGGGTAAGTGTTTGTCAATGATAAGTATGTCGGGAAAGCACGTTATTGTAAGGAAGTTTAAAACTGCACAATTACAATCTTCCTGTTAATAGAATTGTTAGAAATGGATATTTGCTGTGTAAAATATATTACTCTTTGGTATCTCTACTTTCTCTGTAAAATACGCCGCTTACGGGTTATTGATTTTCTTTCGAATTTTCCAGGAGTTTTCCGTGATTTTTCGAGGATTTTGCATACTCAGGATGTCTACAAGACACAGTTTAATCGTGGATAAAACGGAAACGAATGTAGACAAACTCAAAAGTTTCATGTCATTTGTTAGTGCACTTGTACACGTGCTCTATTCGTCGGAGAAGATCTAGGCGAAAGTCGATTTCTTGTCAGGTTCGCGTCAGCATGCCAACATCTACAGAGATATAGCATTTGTTATTCCGCCCTTCAATTCATCAATGCCTTTCACTCGCGTCATATAAACCAGTGGTTCTCAACCTTGGTGAGCCTGCGGCCCGGTAAATTCCTTTTATTTAAAAGTCGATGCCCCGATTCCAACAATTTTAATCGTAAATAGCTTTCTGATTTTAAACTTTATACGTTAATTAATATATACCCTTAGAATTTAATATTAATAAGTAAATTATGGATTCTGTATTAGTTCGATTATGTCTAGGCTTGTTCGCAGATACTCCCTCTGTCCCATAATTATAGTCCGGTATGCCAAAATGGTAGTACAGGAATGACAGACGAAGAGGCAGATGGAAAGCACAATTTGTACTAATCCTTGAGTAATAAAGTTGTATGACTCATTCCCGTCTTTCATGTCCTTCTTCTGTATACGCCAATGTCACAGTTTGAATATCGGGCAATTATTAGTATGAGACAAGAAACAAGGGTGTACCGGACAATAATTGTGGGAGAGAGGGAGTATAAAGTTTGGTTTAAATTAGTTGACAACGACTGGATCTTATGGAATCTTAAAGTTTATTGTGGCCAATACCATTAAATTAATTTGGCAAGTGCTGATTTATATTGGCATATTCCATTTCGAATACCGGAAAATTTCAATTCATCAAAATATTTCCACTTCAGTATATTTGTTGATGAAAATTGCTGGGCAAACTAAATTGGTTGTGGTTCCTTTCGTCCACCTTCAAATTTTGAGCCGTGGCGGAGTGGTTAGCACATCGCGCTACGACACCAGGGGTCCCGGGTTCGAATCGCGGCCTGGACATGGATGTTTGTAGTGTTGCCCACGAGACGAGACTTTGGCCTGTCTCGTCTCGTGGAGTCTCCTGGAAATGCTGTCTGGTCTCGAAAATATTCGTTTGTCTTATGACACATGGTCAATCTCGTGTCGAATTTTTAAAAGCCTGTCCCGTCTCGTCCCGTGGGCAACACTAGATGTTTGTAAGTGTCCATTCATCAATTTCATCATATCATTACTCATCCTCATCTTCGCAAATTAGTTAAAAGTGGCACAAAAAGCGAAGTAAAATAAAGCAAATCAATCTTATCGCTGATGAACCCCGAACGAAATGTCATCTTTGCAGGTGGTTGCCAGCTTGGGCTGCAAGTCGCAAACTTCACGAGAACCTCTCGCGACCCGGTGTAATTGACAGCAGGGCCCGGTGGCTGAGAACCCCTGGTATAAACCATATGTTTCAAGTATCCCCTGAGGAAAACATTCATAGGGGTTATATCAGGTGACCGTGTGGGCAAAGAAATTAATTGAGCTTCTTCGCCCAAGCCATGTTCAGAAAAACGATCATTCGAAACATAACGAACAATTATACTTCCAGCGAGATGTTGCACCGTCCTGTTGCATAATAATGTTGGGCTTAATTGCTTCGATTTGAGGGAATAAGCAAGATTCAACACGTGTAAGTAAATGACTAGCGTGGTTGCATGTTCCGGGAAAAAAGAAAGGGTCAATGATGCGATCATGCATGAGAGCACACAACACGTGCTGTTTCGCCATTTCATGGCACTCACAGGAGTTCTCTGATCCCCAAATGCACAAATATTGTGGCGATTCACTGTTTCTGAAACGTGGAAGTACAGTAAGCTTCGTCGGATAATATTATTCGTCTCAGAAATTCTTCTTCATTTTCATAATAATCAAATCCCGGCCTGGGCATGGACGTTTGTAAGTGTCCATTCATTAATTTCATCATATCATCACTCATCCCCCATCTTCGAAAATTATCCAAAAGGCGAAGTAAAATGAAGCAAATCAAATCATTTTCATAATAATAATTAGTGATAGTAGTAGTAATACATGTGTGGCATTTGGTTAGCGAAATATATTTATGCATACGTTACGTGCCTGATACAAATTGATTGTATCCTGCGAAAGGCTCATTGTATATACCATCAAGAACATAGAAGTAAGCACAGACTGATTCATTCATATCAAACTATTTTTTTGCTCACGTTAAGTTGAGGATAGCCGAAGAAAGTGTTAATGCGCGTATTTTGAAACCGTGGAATGACACGGATTGGGCATTTTTCTCAAATTAATACCGAATTTTATTCATATTAACGCTAAATTGCAGTATATAAAAATAATATTATTTAAATCAATAAGTAATACACGAAAGAATTCCAACAAACGGCGGGAAATTTGAAAGGGCTGCTATAAATTCCAAAATGGAGTCGATATTCCGAAAATGATTCTCATATTTGTCTCATGTACCAAACTTCTTCCAAATCTGACGAGGTGTGGTGGACACCCCTGGATGAGCTGGTATGGAACGACCCTGCAGCGCTTTAGACTACGGCAACAACATTTCTAGCTTGTTCTGGTTAGAACTTTCTCAAAACGGGGCACCCCCCCCCTAAACACCCAAAAGTTTGTCGATTCCTTGTGATATATTCCTGTTTGTAGGTTTTATTGTACAAATCCAAATTCTCAACGTATCAATGTGCACTGGCGCAGAGGCTTTTTTCTATTTGAGAGGGTACGAAATTCACATAAAAAACTAAGACACACACGTATAGATGTATATATGAGCGAGAAGGAAATTAGAGAATCCACACACGATTGAACTCAATCGTTCCTCTTTCTTCGTTTTTTTATAGAATTTGCGAGACCTGTATGCTTCAGTGAACAAAACACTGCACATTTTGAAAATTGCTATTTTTCAAAGTACTGGTATAATCCTGGAACAGTCGGTTCGTTTGAATTTCCCATTCCTTTAGCTTTCAAATGAGCTCAGAACGTGTTTCGGAAATTTTTATGTTTCTTGAAACCTCTAACAAAATAGCCGCTATTTTAAAAATGTCAATTTTTTTTATCTTAATAGTACTTACAAATGGGAATTGTGTGCTCTTTTAAAATAATGTGGGTGAAAAAAGATGTATTACTAAAATATCTTCTACCAACTGCAAATATTGCACTTGTCAAGAAGGGCGCCCGTAGAGGGGAGCCAGGAGGGCACTTGCCTTGCCTGAGATATCTGGGAAGATTTCATGTAAGTCAAATTTTGAAATTGTAGCGTCGAAACATAGGCGAGAGGTGCCGTGAAAGACAGCAGATTAAGTGCGTATGCAAATTATCCTAGTGCTGGGGATGCTGCGTGAGAATTCTATTAACTGGTGGAAAGCATCACTCCACGTTTCCCCAACTTTTAGCACTGCTCCCCCTCCCACCGAGAAAGAATCCTGCGGCGGTTTTGCTTGTCAGACACATTTTTTCAGGAGGCACAATGTAGAGTGATGTACTGTACCCTCTCCAAAAACTTTGAGGGGTTACAATACTCCCCTGTACTCACCTGTTCGTGCGCCACTGTTCACTATGCCGAACTTGCGTGTGTGACCATCTTAATTATGTTGTTTTGCAGGGAAAATAAAACACGAAAGAGAAGAACAAATAATGAAAGGCGAAGACGAGATAATACATCTGATGCAGGCCCCATTCAATAGCTTGTTTACATGCGTGTAAAGAAGGACCAGAGATTGGAAGTTGGAACAGCTTTTACGTGGCGTTCGTGGACGTCAACGAGTTCTCTTTTGTTTTTATGTTGTTTTTTTCGTATGAGGGGATTCCCTCGAGAGAGTTGTGGTTGGATCGTTACGGGAGGTGTTCCACCATTAGGGTACCTCGACTGCCCCACTGTCCGTTTGGTAGTTTCCGAGACCGCAAGGCGCAAGCTCCACCTCCAGTAGGTGGGGCGTCGGTAGTTCGGAAGCGGACCGTCAGATGGTGCTGCGTGTGTTCTTCATGGTCTTATCCTCTCCGGAAGCCGAATTATCGGAGATCAGACGGTGGGTAACAAAAATTGTGTATGTGTAGGAAGATTCGGGGTATACAGGGGGTTTATCCGCAATAAGGGGGGAGGGTAAATTTAAGAGCTAAAGTGACCATAAATTGGTCTTTGTGAAGCAATATAGGCAGGTGTTGGTGGGGGTGGATAAATTACTACGAGTGGAGACACATTTAATTTCAAGGGATAGAATTGTTGTACTTGTAGCTAGTGTTATTATTGTCAGCTGCTGTGATAGTCGAGCACGTTGAGTCACCACCGAAGTTTGTGTGTTCGAGGCCCGGCATGGGCATTCTATTGTGAGTGTCCCTTCATGACTTTCATGTAATCGTGAATCCTCATCTTCACGAATAGCGTGAAGAACAGAAGAACACGTTAAATAAGAAAATGCAACAGTTATTATTACAACGATGCTTGGTTGCGTCGCTTTGAGTATTGGGCTCATGACATCTTCCCAGAAGATTCTGGGTTCGAGTCTCCAGGCAGCGCGTCGTACAGGGTGGCGCAAAATAAGCTAATGAATTTTCTTTCTATGTAATTGTTGAAAGAAATAAAAATAAATGAACCATCTAAACGGCAAGCGAAAGCTTTATTGTTGGATATTTGTTTTACATTACGAAAGGAAATTCATTTCGACGAAATGACCTCTAGGCTGGCTACCTTCTTGTTCGCAAACATGCGCTCTTCTCACGGCATTTTCCATGACCTGTCTCTCAGAGTTTCAGGAGTTAGTATTTCGGCTATCCCGTGCTTTCAGTTCCCTCTATGATTGTTGACATAAACCTTGTCCTTTAGATATCCCATTACATTTGTTTTAGTGATTACTTTTTCGTTAATTAGAACATCTTGCTTTTTCTTCCTCTTGCATGTCTAGGTAACCAAAGCCCGTTCCGTTCTGCGACTACAAGAATTGATCATTCCATCGGCGATATGGTATTTCTAAATTTATTTTTCCTTTCGGCCTGTAATTTAACAATTTTCGAGGCAAACTGCTATCAGGCATCCTCGGAACTTGTTGATTCCACTTTAACTAGTGAAAATTTCTTCCAACATTCAAAATTTTCCCTTCTTCATTGCACCAGGCCATAAACGCACATAGGGTTTTCGCTATGAACACGCCACTGGTTCATCTGTACCTGAACTTTACTCAGTGACGATTTATTTCAATATATCTCTCGTTCCCTGTTAGTACATTGAATATTTTCGAGGAATCGTGCATTTGAGATAAGAAAATATGTGCTAATAATGTTTACATATTATTGGGTAGTAGAATGTTTAATTTATACTTGGAAAATTAACCTTGAAACTGTCAGTATTCTCACGCTTCATACGATAGTACACCATTTTCCTATTTACGATAGGAGAATTAACGAGGAGCACAAGACCGTAACTATAGGCCATAATGGTTATCTTCAAACTCTTCTCGCCACTCTGTAGTCTGTTGTCTCGGTACTGTTGTTGCCAGACGTTTGTTTGGTGCAAATATGGCGACAAACCGCACTGTTGCACGAGTGATTCAAACAGGAAAATAAATAACATTCATGTAAATAGTTTTTCAAGCAAATTCTTTTCCACATTCGCCATCCCTGTGTGTCGGTTTGCGTTTCACTGTTTTGAATGTGGAAACGAAGCTTTCAAATTCCCCTCTCAAAGGAAACGGAGAGCTCTGGCTGGCAGAGAACAAAACACGTGGTCTTCAACGCTCGTGTCACTGATAGAATCATTCACAGCCAGGGGGGCGCGAAGGGTTGCTTGCGCACCCCTTAATTTTCTTCTGCGTCCCCTTCAGCACCCCCCTATCCAAAATCTCTGGCGAAAACATTACCTCTTACAGTGTTTATGGCATGTCGCTGTGATGTTGAGGGCCGAATGTTAGGTACTGAAGTGAGACTGCTGTTATTATTTACAACAGACAAACATTGAACCTACTCTCAAAGACATTCCGCATTTATTTTCCTGTACTGTCGGCAGTCTATAAAGATCAGCGGCTCGTGTCTTTATTTCTTCAGTTTTGTTGTTAAGAAATGTTCCTTCTTGTGTTTCAAGTAGTCTGTTTTTCAGTTGCTTTCAAGTATCATCAGGTCGTTGTCGGGAAATTATTTAAGGCGGATTGTATCGTGACGGTAGTTTCCTTGTTAATTCGTTTTATTTGTTCTAGTAAACGTGCCATTTCAGACTTTCTCAAAGACTGTTACGAAGAGGCCAAAAATTCGCGAATAAATGTTACCGTTCGTTGTTGGGGAATGTGCGGCCCCTACACCACAGCATCTGAGCAGACGGAAGGTAGGCTATGTATGATGTAAAACGAACGCATATGAAAAGATATGTAACAAGGCAACGGAACATTTTCAGAAAAGTGAAGCGGTCAAAATAAAGTGAATTAATAATTACATGACAGTGACTACATGGTTTCGTATTTATTGTGTTATTTTGTTTTTCAAATTGCAGAACTTTAGGTTGCATAGTATCAATTTCTTTCTTTTACCCAACCCACACAAACTGAACACTCCGCAGTTGTTGTCACCTACACAACGTATTTGACATTTGATTAATAACTGAATTTTGTACCTCAATTAGTTGTGCCTGTAATCAAGGGATCTTGGTTTCGATACTCGGTGGAGGCTAGTGTTGCCCACGGGTCGAGACGGGACAGGCTTTTAAAGAGACGAGACGAGATTGATCATGTGTCCCGAGACAAACGAATATTTTCGAGACGAGACAGCATTTCCACGAGACGAGACAGGCCAAAGTCTCGTCTCGTGGGCAACACTAGTGGAGGCACATAGTGGTTCGGATCCCACTTTAAACTGTAGGTCCAGTCCCGATTATCCTATATATGTGCATTAAGTAAAATTAAAACGATGAATGTCAATCTAAAATTGTACATTTCGGCCACGGTCAGCAGTTATGTTAATTAAAGGAAGAGCGTTGCAGGAACATGGTAACTTCAAACTGAAGAATTTTTTTTAGATAAAGTGAGCAACACTATTAGGGGTGATTGTATCCCTCGACCCCTCTCTGTGGAAATATGCCTTTCCTTGCTTGCCTCTACATGGAAGAAAAAATCGTACAGTCGTCCATATATGTCATTGACCTCCCTTGAACAACTGTTCTATTCAAATTTCCAAACCTCGTTGTTGTGCTAAATTCGCACAAAAATTAAACAAGTCGCTAGTAATTTTCCGTTTCATTAGCATATTATCATATAGATTGTCCAGCGAAAAGAATAGACTGTTGCTTCAAATGGGCTTTTACTTTTCCTACATCCCCCCTCTTTTTAAATATTATTTTCACTACTGAGCGCAAAGGTGAACACACATTTGCTTTTCTTTCGAATGCAAAACGCTATTCTGGAACTGGTTAAGCTTTCAGACCAGCAAAAGTTCCTTCCAGCAGCGCGTGTTTTTAATTTTGTTTGTGCAGGGGCACGTGAACGGAGTGGAACGGCGAGCCCAGCGTTGTCGACTGCTTTCCACCCCACCCCCTCAGCCAGTACTGCGGTAGACAAAATTTCTCTGAAGGAGAGGGTGACTGACCGTTGGTTTCGACGAGGAATGACTGTGGCGGATCTGTGCTTTGGGTTGTGTTGTGTTGTGCTGTAAAAAACCGTTGGTTTTAATACTGAAATATGAGCGAAAGTAGTGTAAAGATGAGAAGGCGTGGTGAGGTTCTCAAAAGTGAAGAAAGGCAAATAGTAATGAATATTTTTGTTTATTTAAAACAGATAAATCCGGATCGCAGTGTAAGTTGTTTAGCCAGCGAGACGGCGAAAGCAACTGGAGTTTCTCGGGCTACTGTGTATAAAATTCGGGGCGAGGTTTCTCAAGGTCCTCTTGAAATACCAGGTAAGAAACGACCCAGGAAAAGATCGCCAATTACAAGTAGAAATGTAAAATATAATGATTTTGTCAGAAGTGCTGTGCGACGTAAAGTTTACGAATCATTTTTTAAAAACAAACCCCCAACACTTAATTCTGTTCTTGTTGCTGTTAATTCTGACTCCACAATACAGAATTTTAAAAGATCAACGTTTCATGTCTTTCTCAAAGAACTTGGCTTTTCGTATGAGAAAAGGGGCAACAAATCCATGTTAATGGAAAGAGAAGATTTAATTTCTCTTCGCCATAAATATTTAAGAGAGATTAGGAAGTTTAGGCGTGAAAATAGAAATAATGTTTACACTAATGAATCCTGGGTAAACACCGGAACCTCAGTCAATTATGAACGGAAAGACAAGACAATTACAACTGCAAAACAAGCGTTTCTGGCAGGTCTTTCCACTGGTTTAAAAAATCCAACATCTCGCGGAGCGCGATACGCTTTACTGCATGCGGGTAACGAACGCGGTTTTCTGCAAAACGCCTAACTTGTGTTTCAGTGCAAAAAGAATACAGCAGATGCCCATGATGAAATGGATGGAGAAACGTATGAGATGTATTTTCGGGAACAGTTACTCGCCAATCTCCCTCCGGGATCTGTTATTGTTGTTGACAATGCCTCTTATCATAGCCGCAAGCAAGAGCCAATGCCGACAACCTCGTGGAAGAAGAATGATTTAAGAGAATGGTTGAAATCTCATGGCATTCGTTATGATGACGACATGTTACGGAGAGATCTTCTGGAACTTACAAATATTCAAAAAATGAAGTACGATAAGTATAAGATTGATGAGATGGCAAAACAGATGGGGCATTCGGTGCTTCGTTTGCCCCCATATCATTGCGAACTGAACCCGATTGAACTTGTGTGGTCACAGGTTAAGCATTATGTGCGGTGTAACAACACTACATTCAAAACTAAAGACATTGAAAATATAATCACTGAATCATTGAAGACAGTAACAGTTGAAAACTGGCAAAATTACGTAAAACATGTCATGGACATAGAGAAGGAAATGTGGAATGCAGATGAATTGCAGGATGACGTTGATCAGATAATAATCCACTTGGGTGAAGATTCCAGCGAGAGTGATGATCTGACAGAAGAAAATGATTCTGGTGATGATTCTGCAATGGAAGGAATTAACCCCCTGGAGTAACATGTGAGAGAAAAGTAAGTTCATTAAGAATTATTCTTTCAGTTTATGTAATTTTGTAAATTTGTTTCTTGTTTTTAATAATAGCTCACCATGAACTTATTTCTTCAATTTGTACGTACCCACGATTCAAGCGCCACGCACGTTTGTTTGGTCTTGTACTTTCACTGCCAGCAGGTCCGTTACTCGCCCCTGCGGCAAGTGGCAACGCTGTTCTCATATACCCAACAGTCTATTCTTTTCGCTGGACAACCTATAGATGCCTACTAAAAGTTGATTTATATTTGATTTAGAGACTAAAACATGCATGCATATTTCATGTTATCTTTATTTTCAACGTCGCACCCCCTAAATTTCATTCCGCACCCCTAGATGATTAATCCTGGCGCCGCCGCTGTTCACAACCGTCAAGGTCTTTCAGCAGACAATAGAACAGTGAGTGACCCGAACTGTTTCAGGTTAATCTTGTCCTTGAGGCAATGACCTAACTCCCCCCCCACCCACACACACACATACATAAGAGCCAAGAAATAAAGCAAATAGTATGAGAATTGAAAACTGTTTCTATAGAAGTTTACAGTTTTGGACGCTCAATTGCCACTTAGTACGTTTTTTTTGCCCCTTTTTGTATCTTTATTTCCTCATCATTTACAGCACGTATACTCTTTATCATCTGTAGGTCGTAAGTTGTTGCTTACACAAAAATTTAATAAACGAAATCAGAAAAGTAAATTATATTTTCCAAATCATATTTTCCATTCATTAAAAAAACTATTTTAGTAATATTTTAAAATGTATTTAAACATTTCAAGTGTAATTTTAATTTGATGGTAATTTTATTTTGTTCATATAACTTTCCGTTTTGTTTTGAATACCTTTTTAGCAAATAATTACACAAGAACATTTTAAATTATTGTTTTTGTGCAGTGTAATATAAATCGTGGTTCGAATCCAGGAAGTCGGAAGGCATTTGAAGACTGAAACGAACTTAGTCCCACTGTATAATACTACGAACTAAAGCTCATAATGAAGCAAAATTAGATGGAGAAATATAAAGAAGTCTCGAGATTTTTGATGCAACAGTGTCTTTGTTTTAGTTTTCTCCAGCTCTTGCCATTAGCGTAACTAACACGATCTGCGCTCCCCCGCAACCTTCAGTTGTGCGCCCCTACTCGTTTAAAAAAATAGCTTTCTTTTCTAAAATAGTAATTCACTTTATATTACGTGTATACAAATATGAAAATATATAGCTACATGTAGTTTGAATCAATGTAAAAACTGATACGAAAGGTTAAGACAACAGACAAACTGTAATATATATATATATATATATATATGTATTATAATTGCATGTGAAAATACACTGTTATCACAAAAATTACGATATTGTTAAATGCCCGTTACCAGTCCTCTGCGTTTTTTGATGAAAGTAAACTCTTGTGAAAGTTTGATGAAGTCCATTTTTCGAGCCCGATCGCTTTCGACACTCGGCGTCATCTCATTGTACTTCTCAAGAAGTTTTTTATCAAAGTTTTTTTGGAAAACGACCTCTCAGCTGATGAAAACGACACAGGCAGGGTGAAATATATCATACGTCAGGAATGCTACTAGCCAGACTTTTGTTTTCTATCGAGGAATTCTGCAACTCAGCTGATGTTCGACATTTTTCTTCTTTTGGTTTCAGTTGACACAACATTCCGAAAACAAACAATTTCTTTAGCTATAGTGCAAAATACATATTCTTCATGTATCTTCCAGAAATTAGTAGTGGATTCCACTAACTGTCTGTCGGTGTGTTCGTTAGGGCGGTGGGGCTTTAAAAAGATGAATCTTTCTTTCATTTGTTTTATACTCTGAAATCCATTGTTTACTTGAGTTACTAGAACGTCTAAAACAGAGTATAAAACCTTAATATATTTCAACGCTAAAACAAAAACTTTTCTTAACTATCGGTCTTTGTTAATTTACCATTCTTACTGCGCTCCCGAAGCTCGTGCCCCCCCCCCCCCGCACCGCGGGGGTTGCGGGGGTGTTGTTTACGCCCCTGGCTCTTGCGAAGACGCTTTGGTACAGTAATGTAGAGTAGAGTCCTCAAAATCGGATCACTTTCAAATAAAGCACACACAAAATCGAAAGTAGTAATTTATTTTGACACGAGCTGAACAGCATCCGACAGGTACATCAATACTACACATATTCCGAAAACGCTGTTTTTTACATTTGCATATTAATAAAGTTACATATTGAAAACTACAGGAACTACAATTTTCTTTTTCTTTTTTTTTTTTTTTTTTTGTAAAAATGTCCTGCAAACCTGATCACGTGTCCTTGAAAGCGGATCATAGGGTAGGAGCTGAAATATAACTGTAGTGACAAAAATATTTGTCCAAAATTTCACTAACACCTTTCACTACACAAAAGTACACTACATCTGAAGTACTTGCTTCTGTTACAATTTTTGATTGTACATTATTTTAAGAACAGTCTGTTTCGTCCACATTGTAGATACATTGCGGATTTGAAGTCAAGTTAAGCTGTTGCAACACATCACTTAAAAAGTTGCAACACCTTTTTCCCTGTTGAACGTATGTTTTAAGTTATTGAGTTTCGCATATTCAAAAGCAGCTTTTCTCACTAGTTTTCTGGTAAGCCCAAAACCCCGTTTAGAAAGATAAATTAACCGATCCACCAACTCCTTTTCTTGTTGTTTGACCAGAGTGGGTGGATGCGGATGATCATTCACTTCTCTGAAGAAATTCATCGTTGAAGTGTTGTATAAGGGACACCGTACAAACCAACAGCCTTTCGGAGGACAGGCCTTCCTCCTTGCATGCATGTACTGCCTCAGCCATTGCAACTTCAGACCACTGCTTTGTAGGCCTAGGGACGTGTGGTTTGCTGTTTTTCCTTGCCATGATCCCCTGCAAGTAAAAAGAAAACAATACCTTAGTGAGCTCAAAATTGTTAATGTTATTTTAAATATCTAACTATTCTATTTGAATTCCATTAATGCTATTATTTCTATTCCCGACTTTACTAGTTATAGATATATCTTTTATATGTTATTAATAGAGTGTGTGTGTGTTATATGTATATATCCGTGTTTTCCTGTTTTCTAACATCTAATTATACATTCTGTTTACATATTGTACTATTGTGTGGTGATCCGATTTAAAGGACTAGTATACGAACTGCAAAGTACCGCCTACACGAGTAACAGCAACAATGACCATGAAAAATTCAATGACATCGTATTTGTGTAGTATTCCTCCTATTTATAACACACAAACATCAACACCTATTACAACAATGCTTATCTTATGAGCTTAACCAAGTACTGAAGAAATACTTCATAGCAGTAAACACACACAATGGCTCACGTCAACGGTATGTTTCGAATCGCTTTGTCACTATGAATACAGAGTGAACATTGTACCCGTCCGCTACGGTCTGCACGAGGCATGTGGCCACTCAGTTAGAATGGTAAAATGCATCACCAGTGATCTGTTCAGCGCTGGAGACAGTTTTAACCTTAGGGCGATTCGGTTTGCAGGCCGATCCGATTTTGAGGACCACTCTACACTTAAATTCTTCACTGACTCATTTTTCACGATTTTCAAAATAATATTGTGAACTTCGTTTGGTTTGCAGTAACAAATGTCTTCGCTCGGCAAGTGCATACCAAAATAAAATAAAAATAGTACTAAATCTCGTCATGTCGGGAGGAGATAAAGTTTGTCCAGGAGACGGAGATGGCGAGTTCGATTCCAATAGGATTGACAAGCCCCACTCGCAGTCAGTATTATCCTCTGTGGGGCTTGTCCTTTTATCAATATGCTGTCATCACATCATGTTCTCCATTGGCCAAAAGTGACAGAGAAGCAAAGTTATATAACACAAAACAAATCAAATTGCAAAGCCAAACCGCTCAAGCTGCTGTATTGAAGTTATACGGTCTGGCACCTTATGTTATGAACTTTACAGTTACGACCTGAATATTCATGGGCAAAATCACACCAGAAGTAAAACATAGGAAAGGATCTTATTTCTCAGAAGTCACGTGGTTTTGTTTACATTAACATTGTTCTTGCGGTAGACTGAGATTAGAAAAACCGAGCACGGCTATAGAGACTTAATCAGTACAACGAATCAAGAGTTCCACATAAAGCGTGTACTGATTGGAATGAATATAGTACTACAACCCCGCTATCTCTGGTTCCTGTAATGGATTACAAAGGTTATGTCAGCAAACAATGTACCGAAGGGGGGATAAACTATGGTTGCCGTCACTAGGTCGCCCTTGTTATGTTGAGCGCAAGCCACAGGATGTGATGAATGTACCCGCGTTGCTCTAACGGCCTTAATCATGGGTTTCGCTCACCAATTGTGAGTTATTATACGTCACGATGGGTTAAGTGAAATAACGTGGTTCCGCGTCGAAATGATGCATGGGATGGCTGGCTGGCTTTGTTCTGGGAGCCCCGCCCCACGCCGGACTCGGCCGGCAAAGGTGTTGACAGGTCGCCAATAGAGTGGGTGGGGAGAACCGAGGAGCAGAATTCTTCACCGGGTGATAATTACACACGTAGCTTAGCACTCCCCGCTCCTTTTATTTCCTGTTGGAAGAACAATGCTTGATGACGTATGATTATTTTTTTAGAGGCATGGAAACGGGTGTCGAGTACTTCTCATTGTTTGTGGGATTGGTGTTGCTTTGTTCGTAAGGATGGCTTCATCTTTTTTTAGTTGTATGAAACACCCTGAACTCATTTTGTGCTCAGATTTGTCGTTACTTATTCGTAGCAAGATCTGTGGTGTAAGGGTGATCCTTCTTGGAGATACTCAAATGTCAACCTCTATTCCACGTAGTACATCCTGGACTGCATTGTGCAGGCAAGCGAGGCTCTGGCGTCTAAATTCTCAACCAATATAATCCTCTATAGGGCTCATGTTATGTTGTTCATTTCTGTTTGTGAATGTCCTTTCATCAATTTCATCATATCATCAGTCATTCTCATCATCGCGACTAGCCAAAAGTGGCAGGAAAATGAAGTAAAATAAACCAAATCAATCGATCATCCATTTGGCCTCATCACCTTCATCTTTGCTGAATAGCAAAATAAAATAAATCAATGAACAGCTAACCTGTGAATTTTCTGCAGCTTCCTCCGTGTAATCACCACTCTTCTACACCCATGTCTGATTTGTACCAGACGACCCTCCAATGATGACCAAATCCGGATAGATTTGTGCGGCTGATTTCAGTTTTCTTGAAGTGGATGAATCCGTTGTCAGAAAATTCGTGTACAAAATCCGATCAAACGCGGCCGGAGTTGACGGCATATCTGTAAAAATGATAAAACTCTCACTTCCCCAAATCCTTCCGCCATTAACGCATATCATTAATTATTCCCTCCTCACAGGCTGTTTCCCGCATTCTTGGAAGGAGGCAAAGGTCATTCCCATACCTAAGAAACAGAACCCGAGCTCTGGAAATGACATTCGCCCCATTAGTATTTTGCCGGTACTCTCAAAAATCATTGAGAAAATAGTAAACGATCAAGTTCGTAAGTACATTGGCGACTATAACATTTTTCCTCCGCAACAATCCGGTTTTCGTCCTCACTATAGCACGCAAACTGCTCTTCTGAACGTGACCGACGATATTTTCCATGTAATGGACAAATCCCATGTAACAATGTTAGTTTTACTTGACGTCAGCAAAGCTTTTGACACGCTACCACATAAACTACTTCTTCCAAAGCTACAATATTACAAATTCTCTCCAATAACACTCAAATGGTTCGAGACGTATCTCCGTGGAAGGTAGTGGATGCTGGCGTCCCTCAGGGTTCAATCCTGGGTCCTTTATTATTCACGTTAGCAGCTGCTGACTTGATTACGTCAGTGAAATATTGTAATGTGCACTGTTATGCCCATGACACGCAATTGTATATATCGACAGATATATATTTAATTTACAAAATGCGATTGCACTATTAAATCGGGACTTGAAAAATATAAGGAACTGGTGTGAATCAAATGGCTTAGTTCTAAATTTAAATAAATCTACATTTACTATTATCGGAAACAATAATCTTCTGAAACAAATTAATCTCAGCGAATGCAAAATATTAATTGAAACGAGAACGCAATATTCTCACAAACAGTACGAAATTTGGGTTGACCATGGATCAAAAATTAGACTGGTCTGAACATGTACTGAAACAGTGCGGTAAAGGATATTCAGTGCTAAAGAGCCTTTACACGCTTGTTGACTTTATTTCACCCAAAATTAAATTAAATTTGGTCCAATCTTTAATATATCCTCTTTTCGATTATTGGGATGTTGTTTACGGGCCAAGAATCACAAAAAGGCTCTCAGGCAAAATTCAGAAAGTCCAAAATGCATGCATGAGGTATGTCTACAGATTTAAAAATCACGAACACGTTGTCCCTGTGCTTAATCAGCACAAAATCCTCAACATGGCAAGACGGAGAGAACTGCACATGACCTGCATTACTTGCAATGTTATAAATAAAAACATCCCGGACTATCTGAGTGTAAAGCTTAAAGCCAGGAGTGAAACGCACTCATACTCCACCAGAAGCGCCGCTAATCTCCATATACCTCGCTGCAATCTTCATTCATTTACATGGCACCTAAAATCTGGAATGCACTCCCTAACGAAATAAAACAACTGAACTACAAACACTTTCGTAGGGCAGTATATGATTCACTGATTGATGATCAGAAGCAAAGTAAGGCCACATATGATTAAAAACTGTTTTCTGTGAATTATTGAAAAAACTGGACCGAAACTAAGTAATAATACATGTATATTTTTATCTTTTCGTTTATTAGTACACACGCACTGTATATATTTTGTCATCTGTTTTCTTTTTGTGATTTTCTTTGTGTAGTAGTAGTTTTTTTATATAGTTTCTTTTATGTTATTTTACTTATGTAGTGTCTTATAATCTTCATGTATAATAATGTACTCTGCTACATCTTCTTTGTCGGGTTAGGTGGTAGATCAGCATTTGCTGAACCTCGCCCAAGAATAAAGACCATTGAATTGAATTGGATTATACTATTTTACCCGAATTTCGTTTTATCTCCTATCCTTTGCGAAAACCAGAGATAATTCGTATATTCTGATGACAGATAAATAAAGATCCGATCTGCGATTTTGGATCATCGTATACTTGGAACTTTCCCTCCAGCCACCTAGAGGTAACAAAAGTCCGCAAGTCCGTTAAATACATGTTCTGCCTCAACTCCGCAGTGAACCATGTTTTCCCCTTCATGTAGGAGGCATGTTATGCAACGAAACTGCTACCTAAAAAAGACAATGAAACGAGAGTTGAAGAGTATGCGGGAAATTCAATAGATAGGCCATCACCACGCTCATAGCACTTCAGCATCGGAGTCATATTCATCAGAGTAATATAAACGCTGTTAGTTTCGTAATTTTGACTCGATGACTTTCCGATGTTCGTACTGAATGGCTACACTCTCACAATTCATACGCGACTCTAGGCAATGATTTCGCTCCGGGTTTGATAGTGGGTGGGATCACTTTAAAGTATCCCGATTAGCCTATCTGCGCAAAAAGTGAACTTAGAATTTCAAATAGTCTCAACATTCAAACCTGGAACATGTGTGAAGACGTGGCTTTTTGGTTATGTGCTAAGAGGCTGCTTGTTGGCAAATGAACGCAGAGTATTGATCTGCATTTTTCCCCTCAGACTTTCAGGATACAAGCTGGTCGTCCCCTGGAACCCATTTCCACCTCTGACCATCGCCAACTTGCATATGGAACATTGTTTCTAAATAAGGACTTGATCTTTGCACAACAGTCACAACGTAACCTGTTACGGACTGATTGTTACATGAGACTATGCCATGATCTTCCAGCAAACGGCAGAACAAAAGGTTTGGTTTGAAGTTGCATCGCCATCCATGTTGATAAAGGAAAACGTGATGGAATGCCGACAGACACACATCCACTATGCATACTCTCCTTGATGATACTAAGGTAGAAATAAGAGCCATGTATGAATAGTTAACAAACAGTGGGAAATGCGTGTACGTATGTAGAGTATGCAGAGGCATCATTGTAATAAATCGTGTCCATTTTGAAACTGATTTTGTCGTGTCCCACATTAAAACATCTGCTAATGCTGCTTCATGCAAAAAAGGCAGGTGCGACTGTAAAAATATATGTCACTGCAAGGATCGGTTTCTGTTAGAAAAAGAGAGAATATTTTTTTCCCGTGAAATGATAAATTTTAAATAGCTTGACACCTCGTACGGCGTACGTGCTTAGCGTGATGATAAGTTGCTTCTGGAATGCTTTCGTCTTTCTCAGCGTGGAATGCGGTGAAACGGTTCATTTTGTTGTTTGTTTGGTTTGAGAATTACACTTTTAGTGTCCGTCCCTGTCAATTATAGACCTGAATGAACTGCTAGACCCACGAAGATAAAATTTGGCCATAATTACGCAGGCATAACTCAATGCAAGCTTATTGCGAGACAGAGTATCTTGGTTCCCCTTTCAAAAACAGCAGTTGATAGTGTTACTGCATTCCTGCTGTTATACGTGAAAATAAGCTAAATACAAAAATTCGCTCTATGCCTAGTACACGCATTTTGTTCGTAATGTAACTTGTTTTCTGTCTTAACCTAACTGTGCAAATTAGGAACGTCCTTTTTTTCCATTTAGGTAAGTTAGTAATTTTTTAAGTTCCCTTTTTGGTCACATAATACGCGAGGGAAGTATTGCGTTACGTTTCTCAGTTCGTTACGTAACACTATAACGAAATGTGATAACCGGTTGACAGTCAAGTATTGTCAATATGATTGTCGAGGAAATACGTCTATATGCGTTGCCTATGTGTAATGTAGGCTACACGTAAATTACGACGACTTACAGTTTATATAGTCTACACAGACTATCAGGCCCGGATTTTTTGGGGTACCTTTGGGGGCTACAGCCCAAGGCCTCCATTGGAGAAAAAAATGTTTTGAAAAGAGCCACAAAATAAAAATAGAAAACGAGATATTTTAAATTGAATCAAAAATATAGCAATCATCTGACACAACTTGACCTAAAAGTTATGACTGAAATTGTACGAAGGGAGAGTGAAAAGTTTTGAGCCTCACCAGGGAAGGGGTGTTTGAGCTACAGTTTCTCATTGTGATTTCTCTACATAATCACATAATCTCTATAATCACCCACCAGATCAATGCACTTGTGCATTCTGTGCCGCAATTTTTTTTACAGTCATCTGGTAGAATGATTTGTCCAGAGTCTCACACCACTGAATGACCGCCTTCGTCCGTGTGGAAGTGACGTCCTCGAAGTAGATTCTTCATAGCAGGGAAAATATGAAAATCTGAGGGAGCAGGTCGGGAAAGTAAGGTGGATGGGGAAGTGCGGTGAAGCCACACTCGACCAAAGCAGCCTGTGCAGTGAGGCCTTTCCTACAGAGGTACCGAATCACGACCCTGTCGGCCATCTCTTCTCTGACACTTCATTCATTTTCAACCTGACAAAAAATAGAAGAAAACCTGTACATTTCATAAAAGTTCGCACAGAGTATCCCAAAACTCAAACCTTACATCCTCCAAAATTTTAACTACCTAGCATCGCTCCTTCCATGTGAGGCACAAAACTTTTCATTCTCCCCTCGTATATGGAAAGCGGGGCCCAAGATGTAAACTGCACCAAAAAATAATTAAAAGCTCTGTTTGGAAGGAGCGAGCTCCCACATAGCCAATTGACTGGCGCTCTCGTCTATGGTACGAGCGGTCCCTGGTTCGATTCCCGGTGAGAGCCCGATTTTTTTTGTGTCGACACAGAATCGTGACTATAATTGGGGAGCTACTTGAAAAGAAGTAGTAGACTCTGATCTCGAAACACAGAAAACAGCAGCGATGGGACTCGATGAGCTGACCAGACGTCACCCAACAAAAAGCTTATTGGCAGGCTCTGGCCCTTACAGGGCTGTTGCACCTAGGAGTTTAGTTTAGTTTCAGCTGCTTTGAAGGAAGAGTATACCATTTGCCAGTCACGTTTGTTCGTTTGCACCTGAAAACAGTCCTATTTGCAAATGATTCTCGCATTCCCGTTTGAAGCATCGAATGTCAGAAAAAGGTAAAATATTAAGAGACACGTGACATTTGTGACAAAAATATCAGATTTTTCAATCCATGGAGGATATTTCATAATTGTAAAGAAAAGTGCAAGATATTTCTCGCACTTTTTCATCAACTGAAACGTGCTATTTTATTATTTCACTTAAAAAACCTGTTGCCACGCTAGCCACCATTCTGTTTACATAAGCGATATTCTCTAGGTGAATTCTACTTTGAACTGTAGGTCCAGTCCCGATTAGCCTTTCTGTGCATAAAGTGGCCTTAAAACAAACTCAATTCACTGTGTAGGTGTAGATGTAGCCAGTCGCTCTTTGTCCTTGCACGCATGCTGCGTATGACCATCGCTGGCACGTAGTACCGTGACAATTGCTTGCGTCACGTTGCTCCCCAACTTTGCTGTATAATATGATCAATGTTTAAAACATTGCTACTCTTTTGCGCATGCGTTCAGGCGTTGCAGCTACATGGGCGTTGAAGCTGCACCATCGCCTCGGGCTGTGCGCTGACAGCTGTCTGCTTTTTCGCACTGCTCTCATGAAGGGATCTTGGTTTTTCAGCGAGAAAACTAGTTATTAGAAGCAACACCCATCATCTCTCGCCTTGTCTTCCTGTCTCCCTCCGAGGAGGAACCTCTCCAGTCAAAACAGTTGTCTGACTGATATGCTCGGGCAGCAGGGGCGGGTTTTCCCGCCCTCCCGTTCGTTTCGAACAAAGGGCATTTGTGAAAACCCGTGTCAAAGCAGGTTTCTCGTTTTCGTGCCGTTTTGGCCTGCTTTTGTAATATATTTGTATTGTCATTCGGATGCCTTCATTTCTCCAAACAATCCTGCAATCGGTGCATGTCATATCGTACAGCTGCCTGATTTCACATGTAGGTGGCACGCTTTACCAAACGTCCCCCCCCCCTTGTGGTTTCACGTGATTTGGAGGTATTCGGTGTAGTTCTGCATATAAAATGAACTAAAAGGAAAACCCGTGATAATGTACTTTTTATGGTTTAACATAAGGTATTGTGCATGGGATTAAGTCTGATATCTTTGGTGCCCATGGAATCGGTTTCCCACCACCGACCTACCTCAGGAAATTTGATCGAGATAATTCCCCATAGACTATGCATATATTTGTGCACAATGAACAGAAGAGAAAAAGTAGTTTTACTTTTATAATTAATTGTATGAATTTATAGTGAATAGTTTTAGACATACACTTATTATTATTATTATTATCATTATCGAGTAATAGTCGGTGTGAGTTATAGTTCTGAGCTGTATGCTGCTGGAAATGTTCATAGTGGGCGCAGTGCTACCAGCTTTCTGTTATCTATTGTAGTGTCAAGTAGAGTTGGAAGTTGACGGGAAGAAACTGCTTTCTTGGTGGAGCTACTTTTTCCACAGCTTTTCCCCAAGTTTTTCAAATCAATTAACATGCATTATTTCACATCATTTTCTTGTTCCATAGCTTTCATTTATATGTCACATTTCTAAGTTAATAATACAACTTTTGGTATAGAATCTACAGTTGATGTATGCAGTAGTTGAAGAAAAAGCCAGCCTTTTTGAATGGACAGTTTTTTTCCTACTGTTATCTTCATACTTCAGTAGTTTTTTTAAATACATCTACGAGTACATAGCATGTACACATTCACATAACTATATTAATATTAGTTTTGTTTATTTTTGCATTATTTTTTATGTTTTTAAATATTTTTGTACCCTTTTATTGCAAGACAACGGACTTATCACTATGCCTTTTGGTAGGCACATACTCACATACACATGTAACACATAAACAAATTTGTAACTAGAAGCAATGGCGAATATGTCTCTCTTGACTGCTACACCATAATATATTATTTATCCAGTTGCAAAATATGGCAAATGAAATATGTTAGCCGAAATTGGCAAAAGTTAACAAAGTCATAATCCGGATTTTTCTCAAAAGTCCGCTTTTTATCGGTCAAAGGAGCCGGCTACTGTAGTTTGAAGAAGGAATATGGTAACTTTTGAAATTGGCGGTTATTATTTTTTCACTTTCTGAAGAGACAGGTCTCGTTGTTACCCTTGCTCGCTTACAAAGGAGACGATGCAAGATCCTTTGGAGCACAATGTATAGTTTTTTTTATTATTATTATTACATCTAGAGATCTTCAAACAAGTGTGTTGGTCAAGTATATCGAATTGTAACCGAGGGATCGTTACATCTACATATCCAGTTTCTACTAACCGTGCGCAGTAGTGGTTTTGACGAAAACAGAACTAACAGTCTGATCTTTTAATATATCGAATTTTAATAAAGGATAACACAAATACGTGAGTCATTGCTGGGAAGTAGAACAAAACGCACAGCTGCCTCACCAGCACGGATGCAAAACCTCATTTAATGAGTTTTACCCAAGCAGTCAAATACGATTCCCACACGGTTACCGAAATTCCGCAGATTTGCTTGATGGAAGGATGGTTCGGATCGCCCACTTTTTATGTTGCAAGGGCCTACGGGAAAGTTTGACTTAGAAATGAAAGGGGGCAAACACTATTACATACCAGCATTTCACTTCGTCGTTTGGAAGACGTACTTTAAGAGTGTAATGAGGAGGAAATTGATTGGGATAGCTCGGTGGGCGACCAGCATAATGACAGTCTGATGTTCATGATTAATAGCAGCTCGGGCCTGGGTTAAGTTGCCGAGGTCATTAAGCTTGCAGCAACGAAACTCGCGAGCGGTCCAAACCAGAAACGCACAAGATCAGAGTTGCCATATCAGCAACTTAAATTATCTCCATCCCGAAACTTTTGAAAAAATTAAAGCTACACCCTACACAATCAGGTAGCTTACTACAGGGTGTCCCACGAACGGCGCAACTGGGAATTAAGAGTGGCGTTACTTTGTAACCGAAACCTGTACATACATAAGTCATACACCAAATGTTAGCCCTGTCCAAGTAGATATTTTTAAACATAGAAACAACAAACGGGGTGCAGTGTTGCCAAATGTAAGTGAAAGTGTAAATTTATTTTTCCACAAAGCATGGAAAATTGCATGTCAAACATTCGTACGGAAATTTGGACGTCAATTTCTACCTTGGGTAGGTGGACTATTTCGCCATCTATAGTTCAGAGAAGGAAACCGATCATTTTCGCGTATAGCCAATTCTGAAATGCCTCGTAAAGGCGTACCGGTCCAAATGGGTGTTTTAAAAAAAAATGAGGTACAGTGGCAACACTGTTGATGTTTGAAGGCAACAAAAGGTGTGTTTAGTGATGGTCTATGACATGGAAATACTGGAAACAGGAAAAAAAGAAAATAAAAATTTTCTTTTAAAAATTTTCTTTTTTTCCTGTTTCCAGTATTTCCATGTCATAGACCATCACTAAATTTTCATTTTCTTTTTTTTCTGTTTCCAGTATTTCCATGTCATAGACCATCACTAAACACACCTTTTGTTGCCTTCAAACATCAACAGTGTTGCCACTGTACCTCATTTTTTTTTTAAACACCCATTTGGACCGGTACGCCTTTACGAGGCATTTCAAGATTGGCTATACGCGAAAACGATCGGTTTTCTTCTCTGAACTATAGATGGCGAAATAGTCCACCTACCCAAGGTAGAAATTGACGTCCAAATTTCCGTACGAATGTTTGACATGCAATTTTCCATGCTTTGTGGAAAAATAAATTTACATTTGGCAACACTGCATGAACAACACTGCACCCCGTTTGTTGTTTCTATGTTTAAAAATATCTACTTGGACAGGGCTAACAATTGGTGTATGACTTATGTATGTACAGGTTTCGGTTACAAAGTAACGCCACTCTTAATTCCCAGTTGCGCCATTCGTGGGACACCCTGTATTTTCTCTGCAGGTTTTCTCCTATAGCCTATGTATTTACTCGACTCTTCAGTTTCATTGCCGTCAGCATTCTTTATTCGGTGGAAGCCAGTGGCGTATACTGGGTCCAAGATCTGGGCTATCTCACTATGCCACGTGGTCCTAGGCTATGAATAGAATTACATTTACCAACTCCTAAGAAATCAGGTTGCCAACCCATAGGAAATCAGGTTGCCAACCCATAGGAAATCAGGTTACCAACTCGTAGGAAATAAGGTTACGAACTCATAGGAAATCAGGGTACGAACTCATAGGAAATCAGGTTGCCAACTCACAAGAAATCAGGTTGCCAACTCCAGAATCAGCATCATCATCTCACTGATATGAATAATATTATTTACAATTTCAGATCGATTTTTCTCATGTATTTTATTCTCTAGACTTCAGGCTTCGCAGATAGCCTAGCTAGCCTAGAATATACGCTCCTGGTGGAAGCACATAGTGGTTCGGATCCCACTTTAAACTATAGATTAGCCTATCTGTGCATAAAGTGGACTTGCAACAAGAACACAATTCAATCAGCATCAACTTCCATACTGTGTCTTCTGGCGGTGTTACTACTGCCGGCCTCCGTGACGGTGTGATTAGCATAGCGCGCTACGACGTTAGGGGACCAGGGTTCGAATCCCGGCCTGGTCATGGGTGTTCTTTGTGAGTGTCCCATCATCAATTCCATCATTCATTCTCATCTTCGCGATTAGCCAAAAAGTGGCAGAAAAGCGTAGATCAATCAACTGACGGTGCTACCAGGGCTGTGTTAAAAAGCAGCATAGTCGAATTGCATGGGGCAGGATTAATGAAGAATTTTTAATCTGGGGAGGTTAGTCATGTGTAACTGGGTGTTAAGGCATATTTACAACACATGTCGCTTGTCACTTCAGGCTTATGCAGTGTCTCACATCACTAAAGTGCGGAATGCTGTGATTGGTTCGTTCTCAAGTAACTTGATCCGGATTGGTCTTTGTCTGTGGTTGCCGGTTTGACTCTCCCCACATGTTGATATTGGTGTTTGTTCAACTCGAACAGAAACAATTCCGATAATAATATTAGTATATTTCTAAATATGCTACAGGGCCAAGCAAAGCGTATATTAGTATATTTCTAAATATGCTACAGGGCCAAGCAAAGCGTATGGTGATAGAGGATTGTGATTATTTAGTACATAGTAGCTACCATGATCTATAAAACCCAATAATGTATAAAACACCGTTACAATCGACTTAAAGAAGTTGTTGCAGTTCAGCCTTCTCAAAAGTTACATCCTTAGCCTCGTATTTTTTTGTCAGTGTAACTTGTGTTGTCTACGTATAGGGGAGCATGTTTTTTACCGTAACTTCTACACGCCTCAGTTATTGTTCCTCGTCCCCTCTATTCAGCTATAGCTACTAGTAGGCCTAACTACCCACTTTTCATAATACACGGTTTATTGTAAGTAATAGTACAATTAAAGTATATTATAGAACTATAAAAGTCATCATTAAATTATTTTCATTATATTATTTAGGAATCTAATTCAACTAACTGTGGAGATGCCGGCCTCCGTGGTAGAGTGGTTAGCACATCGCGGTACGAAGCAACGGGTCTCGTGTTCGAATCCCGGCCTGCTCATGGATGTTTGTTAGTGTCCAATTATCAATTTCATCATATCATCACTCATCCCCATATTCGCAATTAGCCCAAAGAGGCAGAAACGCGAAGTAAAATAAACCAAATGAATCAATTCTGGATTTATTTATACAGAAACGATCTTGTAAGTCGTGTGTTAAGCAAGATAGAGACATCATTAATAAATGTGTTCAGACCCCGTAACGTACTTCTTATGAAGGATACGCAAAAGTTGATGCATGTTTTAAAGTCAATTAATGAGCAATTGTACAAACTAACTTTTTGGCATACATGAAAATGAATGTAACTATTGGTGCTCTTCGCTTTTTACTTGTGATTTGAAGTAAAAAATAAATCGCTTGGTTCACCTAATTTAAACTATTTTACTTTTAACACAGCTAACTAACTGTATTTATATCTTAAGTGTGTGAATAGTGGATTTTGGGTTTACAGAATTGTTGGGTAATTTTCAATGCTTCACATGGTTGTTTATGGGAAGCTGTAATTATTATTTTCCTTCAGCAATTAACCTCATGGCAAACAGAATTTTGTAACCGTGGTACTCTACATTATTGTTCATCACGGTGTTAAATTAATATCCTCTGGAAATATTGTGGCCAGCACGACTTTTTGTTTCTCTGCTCATATCGAGGAACGACGTTACAAAGTAACATCAAGTTATTCTTGAACCTCTTTCTCTTTTTTTTTTTCCATGTGCTTTGTGCAGCTATAAACTTGTTCCTAGAGTAAAAACTTCCACAGCAAAGCGCTAATGTAAAATTCAGCTTGCGTGAGGCATCTTTTAGTGGCAAAATAGCGCACATGCCACACTGCTTGAAGTATCCAACTCGAAGCCACTCATCCAGCTTTTCAGTTTCTGGTCGAATCTTGGTCAGCCTTCAAGATGTTCCGTACACGCAGGGATCTTTGCGTTCTCGACGGGGACCGGAATCATGTTTTCCTCCACCCCGTCATTAGTCAAACAAAAGAAGAACGGCGCGTCTAATTTTCTAACGTTAGCGCACACGAGCTGCGTTTGCTTGCCAGTTTTCCCCTCCAATTAACAAACTGCTCGGAACTTCACTCTCTTGCTGCCTGTGTATGTAGGTTTCACTTGTCTGCCATATTTGCTGTACCTTGTGCGTGTGAAACAAGCCTAATAATAGGTTTATCTTAAATCTGTGATCCGTAGGGGGCCGGATTTTTATGTAATTATATATTTTTCTTTGTATGTAGTCAAGCAAAATTTACAAATGTTCGGAAGGATGTAGTACGTATGAATTTCGTGTTACACATTTTCTCAGATTTTCACTGTGTAACGCAGATATAAATTTCGGGACAATCATTAACATTAAGATTTCTATAAAAGTTCGGTAATTTTTATCCGATTGTGATAGGTCCGCCACCTTACTTCCGCTCAATCTTGTTTTAAGCTGTGAAATATGATGCCACAGAAATCAATGCATCTTGTGCACTTTGTTCTTCGCTAATACCACATTTCACTAATAATTTGTGTCAATTGTGGGAATACTGAAAGTAGGCCAGCATTTCAGGTAGAAACCGCGAACGATTTTCCCAGAAATTCACTCACACTTTTTAAAAAATAACACTTAGAAAATGTTCGCAGACTAGGAAAAATATGATTACATATTTCAGTGATTTTTTTCTACATATTTATGTACAGTCATCGATAACAAAAATGGGACACCTTCATCCTTAGACACTCACTTTCCTGCATGGCGTTATGTGTGTTGCCTAACTCTACGGCGTTGGCAGAATTTGCCATTGAAAATTTACTAATGAAATCACTTATCGTCGTAGAATTAGGAGCTGCCCGTGGTTTCGTTGCACACAGTGGTTCGGATTCCACTTTAAACTGTAGCCTTACTGTACATAAAATTCACTTAAAACATCAACTCAATCAATCAATCTATAGGCTGCAAACAGTCTATAGTTTATGAAATGATCCTCCAGGTATCCATCTCTTCAAATAAATTTTCAGAGCGACGTGCATCAAGCAGCTATTGGTTTCACTAGCATTATTCGTGTTATACAGGGTGTCCGGGCTAGAGGTATACAAAAATAACTGCTTATAATGCGAAAACTGAAGCGTAGTGAAGCTCAGTCGATTATTCATCGTTCCAAGATCCACTTTTATATCTTTATCTGTGGTTGGACGATCAATCGTGCTGTTGAGTCACGCATGCGCAGAAACTGCCTGGCCACCGAGATACCCAGATTTGAAACCATTAGGCTTTTTTGCATGGGGCTTCATTAAAGATGTTGTGCACAATGGATAGTTCACGATTTTGGTGATTTATCATTGCGCTAATAACGCCTCAAATGCTGGTCAACACTTGGCACGAGCTTGACTATTCGTTTGGATATGTGTCGAGCTACATTGATGTGTACCAACGTACATAAAAACCTTCTGAGTTACTTTCTACATAACCAGGACAAGAAAGTTAATAAACTTTACAGATTCTAAAATATATGTGTGTATTTTTGTATACCTCTAGCCCGGATATCCCGATATCCTCGTAAATTGATTTATTCTGTATTCACGATTTTTCAAATAAATAAATTATTTGTGCTTCCAATTTATGAATAGAAATTAATTCAAAACTGCATTGCGCAATGTTTTTTACACACAGAACTCTTGTATTAATTTGCACCAAAATACATTGTTTACTGTAGTAACATATTAAAGTGCACATAATGCTGGGGTAGACCCGTTGCCACCAGGTTAGCGAGGGTGGGCTCTAGCCCACCGCGAAATAATCAAACACCCTCCCATATTTTTCTGCCCACCTACGTGTATATAGCCAACAAGGAACTTTCCGAATCACTTATGTTAGAGGAAGAATCATACACGCAGAGGAATAATTGATTGAATTATGTTATTTTACTAAATTAGGTTATTTTAGTTCTCTTTCTGCCACTTTTGGCTAGTCGCGCCGTTGAGGATGGGCGATGTTGCGATGAAACTAAAGAACGGACACTCACAAAGAACACCCATGCCCAGGCCGGGATTCGAACCGAGGATCCCTATGCTAACCAGTCCGCACGGAGGTCGGCACGTAGAGAAATAAAATAAAGGACAAAAAGATTAGTGTTGCCCACGGCACGAGACGGGACAGGCTTTTAGAAATTCGAGACGAGACGAGATTGACCATGTGTCATGAGACAGACTAATATTTTCGAGACGAGACAGCATTTCCACGAGACGAGACAGGCCAAAGTCTCGTCTCGTGGGCAACACTAAAAAAGATAAAAGAAATGGAGACAGAGTAAGTAAAATAGAGAAAATAGAGTAAGAAAGTGCATTAAATTTGGTGCGTTGTATTTAGAGTAGCATTCCTTCTGTGTGCATGAAAGGCCCATGCTCACGTATGAAGTTACTGTATATTAATTTTATGCGGCACTACATGCGTATGAAAATTCTGAGCCATAAATTGAACGCACTTTGCACACATCACCGTTGCTGCCCATGTGAACGTCAGGTTTCTATAACGTTAGGTTACAGCTCAACCAAGATGAGAAGAATTCCCCTGAAAACTCGTGAACTAATGTAGACAGTCACTTGTTTTCTCTCCCCTGCTTCCTTAAACATCACGTCTCCACTTTCGCTGTGTACATTTCTCCCTTCATGATGCACTGAATAAAGGTAACGATGAGTTAAAGAATACCGCACATTTTGGCTACGCAAGGTAAACAGCTGATTGCATCACCCACGCTCCTTCCTCTCGCTTACGGTCGAAAACTCGACAAGGCCCCAGGGTTTTTCTCATCTTGGTCAAACTGTGGAGTTTACTTGCCCGTGTCTTAAGCTCAGGGAGTTGCATAGGCAAATTTCTCTCGGATATCTCTCTCTCTCTCTCTCTCTCTCTCTCTCTCGCTCTCTGCACTGTTCTTTCAACACATAAATCTTCACCTCGGAAATAAGGGAGGCGTTACCAGGAGTTAATAGACAAACGAGGTTTTGTTTTCTTCAATTACCTGTCATGAAGTATGCTCGTGATATAACATTGTGGGCAGAAGGCGGTCCCTGGCGGTTGGGAAGGATGGAACACACCATCGCTCGGCGGTGCAACCTGCTCGGGCCCTTGTTTCGTCCCCCTTTTTGAAAAATGAGGCGAAAACTGATTCATTGAGGATAGTCACCGAAAAACACTGCAGAACTTTTGCTTTCAACACTGAACGTCGTTTGTATCTTATGTGAATAGGTTCTAAGGTCAGCTATGCTGTTTTTGTAGGGTTTATTTTTTTAATTTTCTTATTAATTGCGTGTTTTTAGTAGCTGCAGGACTGTGTAGGACTTTGGGAGATTTCACACAGAAGCGACATGTGTAGCTTGAGGATTTCACCAATCGAACGCAAGCTTGTGCGGCTCGTCATGCCACTGCGGTGTGAAATCTCACAGTGAAATTGTTCCCATATCAATGGCTACAATAGCATTTTTGCGTGCCCCCCTCCCTTCCTCCCTGTCCTATTATTTTTCATTGTCGTCGACGTTGTACTTCTCTCACTTCCCGTTCTCTTTTGTTTCTATCCTATGGTATTTTTATCTTGTACTTTCACAAATCTTGTTTTCCTATTAAATTCCCTATGCCCTGCCTTCCAATTCCAGCCTTCTTAACGTCTATTTCGAATACTTTTGACGTCTACAAATCTATACTTTACTAGCTCTAGATGTGTTACCGAGACTAAGCATTGCCTCGTTCAAAGGAGTGACTTTCCCGTTGTAAAGCAAGGATGTTTTCTGTCACCCGTGCTCTTCACTCTCTATATAAATGATATAGTGGCGTACATAGAGGGTGAACAAGCCGACACCCCCAAGGTCGGGACGACAAGGGTACCGGTATCCTGTTCGCAGATGATGTGGTTCTATTCTCGGAGGCAAATGCCGGCCTACAAAGGGCCCTGGACGGGTTGGAAAGGTACAGTAGAGAATCCAAACTGCAAGTGAATCTGACAAAGACAAAAATTATGGTGTTCAAGAACGGATATGTATATGGAAAAGACGAAAGGTGGACTTTCAGAGGGCAAGAATTGGAAATGGTAAAAATAATAAAATACTTGGGACTAGTTCTCACTATGGCAGGGACATGGACAAGACATATGCAAACGGTACAAGGAATGGCTGGGGCAATAACAAACGAAATAATGCGGACAGTATGGAAATTGGAGAAATACGATAGTATACATTTGTGGAAAAAAACAAACTATATCGTACATTATTAATAGGGTACGGGAAGGAGATATGGAGAGCAAAGGGAGGCGATGCACTAAACAGAATCCAATGCGCATTTTACAAGAGGGCTTTGCATATCAGCCTGGGCACTGCAAACTGCGGCGTACTACGGGAACTTGGACTGGTCAGGGAGCATACGTGAGGCATGTTGAGAAGGGTTAAATACTGGGCGACATTAATATCGAGAAGGGAGAACTCTGTAAAATGGCAAGCGGTGATGCAACAGGTGCAAGGGGAGGAAATGGAAACATGGGCGAAAGAGATCAAAGGCAAACTATACGAAATTGGACTAGGATGGATATGGGAGGGGGGACACGTCGACCAGGGGACATTGCAATTAGTGAAACAAAGATTAGAGGATATAGATAGGCAGGAAATAATAGCGGAATGTGAAACTAAGAGATCGCTCGAGCTTCAAATAAGGGGACCGCGGGAATGGGGAGAAGTAGCGTACATCAAGAAGGTGAGCATGGTGGCAAGAAAGGGGTTGGCATGGATGAGGCTGGGGGGATGGAGACACAATACAGTAAAAAATGAGGAAGGGAGATATAAATGCGTATTATGCAATGGTGATGATGGGCCAGAACATTTATTTTTATGTCAGGACACGCGCGTTCTGAAGGAGGAGAAGCTACGCAACATAAGCTTGGAAAGAGTGTTCGAATGAATTGTAGTGCAAGGGAACATGGAACTGTTGGAAAAAGTGGGGGTATATTTACAAACAGTTAGGGGAAAATGAAGTTTTGCACAGAGACGGGATAAGGAAGAGGAATAAGTGTTAGTTTAAGTGAGAACAGTCAAAACAACCAGAACTGCTATTTAACACCTAGGTATACGGAATGTAATGGAAAGTGTAGTCTGTAAGGAAAATCATAGTTGTTTAATAAGAATAGATGTAGTGCGCACAACCGATGGCTCGCACATGAGACGAGCAATAAATACTCACTTACTTACATTTGACTATCCCGTTAGCACCCAATTGTCAACCTCCCTTCAACGTAGTACACCCTGCATGGACTGCAGGCATTTTGCGAACTAACGAAGCTGTGACTCCGCCAGTATATAATCATCTGTGCTGAGCAAATGTTTGTGGAAGGTGGATGTTCTACTAGCATTTTCATCTTATCATCATTCACCCTCATTTTTCACGATTAGCCAAAAGCTGCAGGAAAGCCAGGTAAAATAAATAAATCAGTCGTACAAAGAGAAATTGCCTCGTCTTAAGTTTTAAATTTAGGTGTCATCTCTGACGAAAACTAGACTCAAATTTAAAAACCTGTTAATAACGAGCGTACTTTATGCATAGGTGTAAAGTGTGGATTTCGGGGGGCAAGGCAAAGTTCGAAACGAGAGTTTATTTTCAGTCATTTAAAGCGCTCTGTCTTTCTCGATTTCGCTTTCATATATGGCTAAATTTTTGCGCCAGGTGTTAAATATGCACTTTCATAACCTATTAATTTTGAACATTTAATATTTACTGCTTCTCTGACAGATATTAATGCTGGTATTATGGAAATTTTTATGAGCAGAAGCTCCATCATTTTAGTGACCATTAACCTAAAGTTTTATCTTCACTGCCTGGGAAGATTGCGTTAACTAAATTAATGTGCGTTAAGCAGTACATGTAATTTATTGATTACTTTGAACATGATACTAAGTATGGTAGATAATGAAAATCACTGAACCTTTTTATACAATTTTACGTTAGAGTCGAACTAAGCTAACCCGTCTTTATGGCAGTGACCCACTGTTGTCGCATTTACCTACGAAGAAACTTGCTGTCAAACAGTCGATTAGATCTACCGCTGCTCGCCTGTTTGTGCAACAATCCGCAACCTTAGAATCTCTCCTTCCCAAGCGGCCAGCAGGGAAACATGACCTGTCTGCGTATCAATATAACATTTTGCACTAATTAATAGTTTCCGTGAACGGTGATGATACAAAATTACACTCCCTTACTAGATTAAATTTTATATTAATTAATGATCTTTAACTTCAGTTGTTTGATTCTTCAAGAACACGAGGCTAACAATCCTATTCTCACTTGTAGATTCTTTTTATTTATTTGAGTACTTACTCGTCTTTTGATATTAGTGCAGGATCTTGCAGTTTTTAAATTGAGCTATTATTTTGCAATATTATTGATAAAAACATAGATTTTTGTCTCTCTTTGCATGAAAAACTCCTTCCGGAAAAAACTTCGCTTTTTTTAAATATATGATTCAGGCGGTCCCTCGGCGCCATCCCGCGTGGGCCAGACTAACTTGCCCACGATTTATGCCAAAGTGGTGGTTTTTGGTAAGGTAGAAAAAAATCTCGTAAGGCGTGCTTCTTATAATTCATGGAAGGGGGGAAAAACAGTCTGGTAATTGATTTTTAAATGCTGTTTTGCATGCTGGTTATGGGCGACGGGGGAGGGTGGAGGAGGGGGATCTAGAGTTGCGGTCTGCTGTCCGAGCCCTTGAGTGATTTAGGGGGAATCGTCCGTTGTTTGGCATGGCCGGCCCGGCCCCCCACGAAGGGTGTGAGTGAGGGGACGATGGCAAGGACCTTACCATAACCGCTCTCGGGAACTTCCACCATAAACGCCGGGTCGGTTAAATAATTTGTCTGCATTCTTAAAGTGAAATATGGGTGCTTTGGGAGGTCCATCAACAAGTTTCTGACGGACATTTAAGGTTCGTGCAGCCTTCTTTTGTTTGTTCTTTTCTTCTTGGTGCTGCAAATTGACACGTAATTACAGCCGGTCGGCTGGGATGTGCCCTAAGTGCTTGAACGTTAATAATTCTTTAATCCCCCCTCCCCTCGCTGCATTTGGAATGTTATTAATGGAACGTACTATGATATTGCTGTGATGCGTTTGCAAGATACAAGGTGCTATCTGAAAGTTCCAGGAATCAACTTTTCGTGGCTTTGTGTGCAGAACGCTGCGCAATGAAATCGTTTGAACAAGGTGAAGGATACTTGCAGTAACATTTAAAGATATAGTGAGGGAAATGTATAAGGAGAGCCGAGGTACCTTTCATCATATTGCAATAGCAATTAACTAACAGATGTGTTCATTATTTTCCTTAAAGTTCTTCTTAGTTTTGCATCTTCCGCGCTTTTAAAATTAAAATTATTTAATGGCAAGTAATACTATACGCTGCTTCTATTATATTTGAACTTATACTCGTACATAGCCTGTGTGGATTTTTTAAAATGTTTATTTGAATAACATCGACTACAGTGGCGTATACTGGGTTAAACACCTGGGCTATCGCACAATATCATAGTGTTCGAATGGACAATAATTTGCTGGTGGGGGTGTTTTTGTATTTTTTTAACTCATTGGGGGGTGGCAGGTTAAAGTGATGTGACACTGCGATTAAAAATGTATCCTCATAAATAAAATATGGAAATGTACACTATGTCAGTAAGGAAAGGATTTCAAGAATTTCATTCTTATTTGTACAAATAAGAGGCCCATATTGCGAAATATTATGTAGGTCTACATACGAGAATAAATATAAAACTATTACCTACCTATTTTCACGATTTGAAGTTCGGGGCCTCCTTGTTGGCGCAGTGGTAACGTCATTGCATTGAAACTAAGGGGTCCCGGGTTCAATAGCTACATGGTGGTTCGGATACCACTTTAACTGTAGGTCCGATCCCCGTTCGCTTATCTGTGCATAAAGTGGACATAAAAGAAAAATCCACAACGATTTGTAGCTTATCTTAAAAATTAAGCCGAATAGACAGCTTGTTAATTATGCCCCTCATTTCAGTTCACTACACAAAACAGCACATATCATGTACAGAAATACAATCCACTCACTACTGCATTCACACGTTGTCCCTAAATAAATTCCACGCACCAAGGAACCCTTAAAGACTACTCGACGCGATCTAGACTATAGAACTGGTCCTTCTCCTTGTCATTTCGGCAATTTTTAGATGCACTCATAAACCATTCCCGGTCAGCCAACAATTTTCTACTCCCCACTGTATCTCTAGTTGTTTGAAGGTCAACGACCTCTTTTTCAACTCCTCTGCAACCGTTCAATGTTGTTCTTGTCCCTGCCATATGCCACACTTTCCCATTGCCTGCGATAACTTGGCTTCAAAATTCCCCGTTCCTGGGAAAAATTCGTTTGCAACATTGACCCAGACTGTTGAGGCAGTTCAGAGGGAATCTTCAGCCATATGCAACCCTGTTCCCCTCTCCTGTAACAATTTGGCTCCACCGTTCCCGGTTTCTGGGGAAATTACATATTGGAAAACATTGGTTTGCAACAATGATCGGTTGAGCCCTGTCACGTTCGCCCTTCACCCCCCCCCCATCCCCTGGAGTTGCCGGCCGGCACCAGGCAATTCAAAGAAAGTGGGCAATGTTTCCAACTCCTAAGAAATCAGGTTCATCTTTTTATTGAAATGAACAATTTTTATGCATGTTTTCAGATATATTTTTTTCTGTATTTTGGTCATTGAGTCTGGGCTTCGCAGATAGCCTAGAGCGCCCCCAATATACGCCCCTGGTCGACTATGGGTAGAATGGGATTGTTTTCGTAAATGTGACAGCTACAAAAGCTAAAGCTTGTTCGGCGAAAGAATAAACTTCAAAATTGTGTTTTTGCCTTTTCCGTCGGAAGCCAAGGAGGGTCACATAAACCCCTGAGCCAATCTGCTCGGTCCAGTTGCCGTTGCCGTGGTGAGGGGAAATTATCGTGGTATTCTGAGTTTCCAAATTTTTCGTTTCGAATAGTTTTCGAAACAGGTGGTGCCCTCAACAAAGCCAAGCAGGACGAAGCCTACTGGTTGCCGCCGCGTATCAAGCGAATGGGTCTCCGATTCCCTACCCCTGAAATGCGAGCGTAAGCTTGTTGTTGACAGCAAAACGTGTGTACGACTGGATAAAGATCAGGCGTGTAGCATCCCCCCCCCCACCTTGAAACTAAAACAACTGGAGGCGAAAAGTCTGGGTGTCCTGAAGTTTATTCTTTGGCCGGCTGGACTTTAGTCACTCTTCCTGATCATCTAAGATTCGAGGGAGTCAGTCAATAGCAGAAGGCTTCCTGAAAATAATGAGAATCTCCCGCCGTAGCTTTTGTACCATAATTCAGTTGAGGCCATTACCTCTGGTTCTCTGTGATTCTCAGTCTTTCCCTAGAACCTTTCCCCTTCGTACATTGGTTACCTTTACTCTCTCTGGGAGACTACGGATTCACTTTTCCTGTTATCATTACCGCAACTACCCAAAAGGAATGGCGAAGCGACATATCGTTATGAACATGGCTTCAAAATAAGAATGGTGGATCTCGTATATTTTGGTAATCATACCATCACTTCTTGACTAATGTGTAGAACCTAAACATTTCATCCCCCATTGCGCTTGTAATTCAGTTATTGACGTTGCTTTTCTAATTAACTCTTGAAGTTTATCGCGACGATGACCATGGGTGGTGAACTGAGGCAATGTATAAAAGAACAGCTACCAGATCTATTCCTTAACAAGGATTCGAACCCTGAGTGTGTATCTCTGCAGCAAGCACAAGACCCTGAAGTCTGAGCCAGTGGTAACATATTCGTATTCAGCGGATTCGGATAATATAATTCTACCAATCGTCAGGTAACGGAGAAGCGATGATCATGTAATTCAGAGAGATTGAAGAGGTTGTGATTTGCATGAAAGAGTGTGTAAAATATTTCTTGTCTTGCGATTGTAGCATAATTGGAGGCCTTGTCTTGCTTTCGGTCTGGCCGTCACCCGATACACGCGGTGATTGGCAGGAAACAGTATGAAAAGTGATGTAAAGGGTTGTTGCATGAATAAAAACTATGGCTGATGTTGTGTGACGAAATTTATACCTCCATGAATCAGGTTGGGCCATTGCCGTATAATCTTCCAGCGCTGATCTTCTCTGGAAGTTTCTCTCTCTTTCTCTTTCTCTTGTACTCGCACACGCGCTTCAGCATCTCCAAGTACGCGGGGAAGGATTACGGAATGATATGTAGTAGCCACTCCGAGAGCATACAAGCCCGCCTTGATTTGTTAGTGAAATTAACCATTGTATTGCACGCTTGTATCGCATCCCCGTTTCACCTCTCGTAAATCATCTGGAGGAGCACTGTGATTTCCATTTCGGAAGATGAGGAGTTCCTCGCTACTGGCGAAGGCCTCGGTGTGCCGAACGTCCGTTTCCTCGGGGTTTGAACTCGAACGGTGAGTATACGTTCGGAGGTGATACGCAGTGTGTCTGTCTGTCTGTCTGTCTGTCTCTCTCTCTCTCTCTCTCTCTCTCTCTCTCTCTCTCTCTCTCTCTCTCTCTCTCTCTCTCTCTCTCTCTCTCTCTTTCTTTTGTGTCTCGACTTCAAGCCGGCGTTCTTTTTTCCTCCTCGGCACCAAGGGTTCGGAATTTGGATCCCGGCGGATGCTTCAGTGGTCCTTTATCAGTAGTGTCCTTTCATCAGAGCCGTGATCTGAGAACAAACTTGCAGAATCTTCATTTGAAAGAGTGAGCATGTGTTTGCGATTATAAACGGTATGTTTTTGTTGTATTAAATTTTTATTCTTTTTTCTTTCTTTTAAACTGTATTTGTAAACAGATGCAAGTAGATTGTTCAGTAGAAAAAAAGGCATTAATGAAAGCCTTAACTTCACCATGTACACAAAGCCGATATAAATAAATATAAATTTGGGATGCTGTCACCCACACACATAGTCTAGGTATCGACGTACGGCACCGACAAACATACACGTGTGGAGAACATCGAGGAGAATGACTGACCCCTCTACAAAAAATTCTGGATACGCCCATGGTTGAGTGTTAGAGTCCGACTATTTTCGAAACATCTCCAGGTGACATCAAGCCTAGCGAACGGACCTACAGTCAGAGCGTGAGAAAGAGGGTTAGCGATAGGTGCTGCGTTGAAATGACCTCAATTGATCACTTGTTGATTGGAGATTTCGGAAGTGCTGACTCGCTCCCAAGGTGCACATGCAGAACAGACAGAGAGATTACGGAAATAACCTTACTCTACTTCTATGTATTGAAGCTCTTTCCCTACTCCAGGGCACCGGAAAAATCAGTGTCCCAACCTGCCTAAGAGCGATAAAGGTATCAAAAAAAAAAACGCTTGGAGCGCGTGCTTTCAATTCGATACACTTTTCAACCGAAAGGGAAAGAAATCCCGAAAACCCCCTCGAGCTGTCAGCAGTCGGATGACATATGAGAAGCCGAATGGGGCAGACGTAAGGGGGCAGCGACCACGTGGGAGGGGAGGCATGGTTGGTGCCACTAATGACCAAGTACCTAGTGGCAGACACGGTAAATCACCGCTCGCCAGGGGACACCCCTGTTCGGGATGAGTTGTTGCCATGGGAGCAGAGCGGCTGGGGCAGCCCCGCGACGGGGGGCATCTACCTGCTTACATAAATTGTTCCTTCTGTATGCGAACCAGAGTTGCCACATGGGGGCGAACATCCCCGATGAAGTAACATTTCCCTCAGTAAAGGGAAGTTTCTGTGGCGTTCCCTTGCAGCCTCAAAATATTTCACAAAGCCCGAATTTATGGTCATGTTGCACTAAATTTGCCATTACACTCCACCCCTCTCAACCAAGGCGATCTTACACCACACAGAAGGAAAATTCTGCACAATCCCCTGCTAGTTCACTTTAAAAGCAAAATTTTGTAGTAAAATGTCGATGTTCGGAGAAATTTGAAGGTATTTGTTTTTGTATTCCTTGTGCAGTCACTGAATTATCGGCAGAACAACTATTTTTACCATGTTACAAAGGAGCAATTTCCTATCATCCCATAAGGAAACTAATTCATGCTTTTTCCTAAATCGATTAAATGGAATAGAATAGAATTTATTTTCAAGTGTGAGCCTTTACAGCTGTGCACACCGTACAGGGAAGAAAATTTAGTGCATTTTCCCTAATTCTTTCTTCTCTCAGTCTTCTTCCTCCTCGCACTTACTTCAGAGTTCAAAGACTCCTTCTTTCATTTCCCTCACTTTAACTAGACTTGCACCATTTTACTAATCTCTTAGCTAAGTGATCCCTAGATATTTTTTTTTTTTTTGCTCTCTTTGTCCAGACACAGTGTACGAAAGTTCCCAGATTTCTTATTTGCGCCTCTTACCCACTCTGTCTCCGGCTTCTTCTCAATTTATTTATTTCTCTGATATATTTTTGTCTTCCCTCTGCTGTTTCTTTAACCTTACACAGTCCTCAAATGTGACGTACCCTACGCATACATTATACTCACACCGAAGTACATTACGCGCAAGACTGAGAATACATAGGGTAGAAGAAGGGATGTTCGCCATGCTGGGAATTTCGCCGTACTTGTGGTTTTTGTAATCGTAGATAGAAAATAGAGGTTGGAAACACTCACTGATGCCTGTAAAAAATCAAGTAACATGTGCCTTGTTTCCACTGAAATCTGTAGTGTGGTGAGCGAACTAGTAAGCAAGCAGTACAGTTTGAAATGCGCAATTGCGTCTACACAGAAGACAAAGAATGGTGCCGAATTTCATTACTACGTTTAAAATTGTCATTTCGTGGCAGATAAGAATTATTTTTCTTCCTTTTAATTATTGATATCGTAACCTCAAACCTTGAGAATGTCGTGAAAAGATTTGCTTTCGAAAGCGTGCATGTACAAGTAAACATAAGTTGTTTTCTTTCGACTATGCATTTGCTGGTAAATTCGCCAGAGTAACAGAAAATGTGTCGAATTTCCCTTCTTACAGGCGACCTTTCACACACAACTTGTTCACAATGCATATGAACATTTAGGCCTATGTTTCTTAAACATGTTTGTATTGTATCTTTTTAAGCAGTTTTGTATTGTCATTTGTAGGTCTTTTACACTTTGTTGTCTGAGTTATTGCCAACAACTTGGTATTTCATACACTTAAACTGACGATAAAATGATAAATAAGTTATATGGCGAATTTCCCAGCATGTGGCGGGAATTTCGCCACTTTTTCTCATTTTAGTATTTTTAATATTACGTCATAAGTATAAGTAACACAGTATTTATGTTATATTCCTCATAATCCACAATGACTACTTTTTGTATCGTATAAATTTTGTCCTTCTCCCCCAATTCGTTTAGATGGAAAAAATGAAAAGCATTTTGGTGGCGAACTTCCCCTCCTTTACCCTATATTTTCGAAACTTCGATCAACTGGGTACCAATCATGATGCAGAAAAAACATGTTTGTCGTAAAGAAACAGTGAGAAAGGTCCTCTTTCCCTAACCATTTCTGAACATTTGGGCTCCGAAGAAAAATCCTAAATGTGAAAGAGTGTCTTAGTACTGGTGAAAGTACATGAAAAACACAGCCAGATGTTTGGTGGTTGAAACTACTGAAAACGGGAAAATAATTAGGTTTGTGTACTTTTTACCCTTTTTTCTAGAGCTGTTTCATCACGATATTAACTATCCTAACACTGACACAAACTTAACAGATATACAGTATGTAGAAACACGTTTATTATTAGTTATTAAAATTCTTACGTGCACGTGCCGGCCTTCGTTGCACAGTGATTACCCCAACACGCTACGGCGCCAAGGGTCCCGGATTCAAATCCCGACGCAGGCGAGTCCCTTCATCACTCCTCTTCCCAATTGGCCAAAAGTGGCAGAAAAGCGAAGTAAATGAGCCAGATGAATCAACTTATCCATGTGGGATGTGTGGTGGATTGGGTGGTGGGAGTAGACGGCAAATCTGACGTAGGACTCGCTAACTCTGTTCCGAATATTGTGTTCAAGTCCCCGCGTAGGCGTGGGAATTCTGTTCTTCTGTTTTATCTCATCATCCTTCAACTTCATCGTCGCAATTCTAAGAATAGGAAAATATTTAAAAAAATAAAGTGACGTTAAATGACTAAGCCCCGCGACAAGTTAAGTTTGCAGCAACTTTTCGCCCATGTAGACCCAAACGTGCGCGCAGAATATAGTTCCGCTGCAATACTGCCGATTTTCTCAATGTCTCTGATATGAACGGCTCGGCGGTTGAGGCAAGACTCGCACGGGAGATGCTGAGCGTCGTTCTCGCGCGGTTTAATACATAAAACCTGCTTCAAACTTAATCTGTCGCGGGGTATATAATTAATATACCATGCCTACGAGCCTTTATGCTTTGTCGTGGGATTCCCTGGAGCGAGCGAACGGAAAAAATCTGCGCACGTAGTGACTCGACAAAGCTCAGCCAGTGAACGCCTTAAAGGGAACGACAGGATTGCGTAGAGGGGGAAAAGCGACTGCAGCTACCAGCCGTTTGCTTAATCGCTCCACCTACTTGCTTTCTCCTGTTCTCTACCATTATACCGCGCGACCTTGCTCCAGAGATTCCCGGAAAAGAGTATAACGTTTTCGTTCGTATACAGTTTCTCTTTTCCTCCGGCACATGCAATCTTTCCCGAAGGAGGGAAAAACACACCGAAAGGGAAAACTTCCGTCAGAGTCGGCGACACTGACGCGTACCTGTCGAGGAAGAACCCAACCATTTCCGAACCACCAGAGAGGAGAGATCATCAGCTTTTACGGAAAGACAATGCCTCCCTTTTTTTCTTTCTTTCTTTTACTCAGTCTACCCCCCCCCCCTCCCTTTATTTGCGAGAGTCTATCAATGTCTGGAGCGATTCCCCACGGGGACATGAATCATGGTCTCAATTAGCGTGGTGCAACCTGACCAGATGCTTCGCAATAAAAGGACAACGGCATCCCCCAAGAGAGTGTCGTGGAAATCGTCATCGATCCGTTCAATCATGTAATGAATTGAAGAGGCAGCGGACATTCGTCAGAAGGTACGCGGCGGCGGCAACCACCGCTACGAAAAAGAAAGAAAGAACCTGGACGATCACGGTGTATGAATGCCAACGCTGACAAATGTCCTCCCATCACAACAGAATTACGGCTCAGCTTACCCTCACGCATCGTGGAGAATCGACAGGATGATGGAAATGCACTGGTCTCCATATATTAAGTGGATGGGTGTAATTTTGAGACCGCGAACAACAGTTTTATATACCCCGAGAATGTAACTTTTTTGTCTAAGTTCATAGTAGAACTTCATGCAGCATGACCGTTTGCCAGGGAAATATTGAACGGGTTCAGAACCCAAGGAGTGGTTAGTTATCACTGCACGCTACCACGCCACGGGTCTCGGGTTCGAATTCCAGCCTTGTCATGGGTGTTCACTGTGATGTCACTTCATCAATTTCATCCACTCACCTCATCTTTGCGATTAGCCAGAAGTGGCAGAAAGCGAAGTAAAATTAAAGAAATCAATCAATCAAGCATCAATATTTGACCAAATAACTATATTATTTGAACTCATTTCGAAAATGTAAATAATAATTTAGAGGTGCATATATTGAGTGGCCTATATTCTTCGAGTACAAGTGTAATTTTATTAATAACCTCAGAATAATTGTTTCAAATTTTTTTATGTTAAATGTAAACCGTAAATAAATTGTATACATTTTCACAATATGAAAATAAAGAGACACATTTCCAAAAAAAACTTGAAAATAAAGATCTGAATGTATATAATAAAAAAATTATATTCAGTTAATAGGATAGTATCGTGTACATTTACATAATAGATTCGTACCCACACACTTCGAATATGGTTTGAAAGACGACAATGATTATGCAATTTTTGTTCTTATTGAGTATTTTATCGTAATTTATCTTGGCTCGCTTATTTTTAAAACATGGAAACATGAACCTGTCTCTTAAACAAATTTCGATATCTACAAAATGTGTCAATTCCTTGACGTGGTAGTTCTGTAGCGGTGTCTGAAATTCTAGTGTATTAACCTCTCTGTGGAATCCAAAAGCGTATTATTGACGCTGAAGATGTCAGTTTGTCTGAACTTGATTGCAATGAAAAATAATAACGCATAGTGACGGCAATCATCTGAGAAAGGAGCGTTCTTCCATGCCCCGCAATTAGTTGTGTATTCATAGCTGCAAAGGAGTCATGCAGAAAAAAAAGCACACATCCTGGCAATCTTCAAGTTCTCCGTCAGAGAAGAGCAACGTCAACACCGCCGGCCACTTTCTCAAGACGTCGACGCCGAACGCTGCCTCCTCCACTCCCGCGAGGAACCAGACAGTATTAATGTTCACATCACGTGGGATTTACGCTGAGTAATCCGTGCATGTCTTGCTGTTCCTTTTGCTCTCCCGGCTACTCCACAACTTACTATGTTTTATTAATATTCCGTCACGAGCTGTCTTCCGAACACTTTGGTCCCCCGACTGGCGTTTTCGGCAGGACCTAACTTTCGCGTCGAGGCCTTCCTCTGCGACGGCGCGCGATGCTTTTCTGTCGTTGCCTTTTTTACAATTAGGGTACTTCGGGAAAGCACTTGTCTCTTCTCTGCCCCGTCCACCGTCTCGAAGACGTCGGGAGCGAACGCGATCCACCGGCAGATATTTTGTTATCGCCAAACCCGAGGCAGCCACGCCGAACAAGACGGTCGACTCTGCGGAGTCGGTCCCCAGCGGGGGCCCGGATAATTGGCTAACCTTCGGGCAACACCCTCCCGACTAGGGGGTCCCATTCTTTGTTTGTTTTCCCAACAAGCGGTCATCCTGGATGGTAACCCTATCGGGTCCCGGACGAAAGAATAACCGGCGATAATCAATTAGCCGGCAGGGCTCACGAGAACTTGATCAGCTCCAAATGCTGGCTCTATCGTGGAGATGGATGCTCCGATAGGGGAAGGAAGGAATTCAAGTTTGTTCCGCCCGCGGGCACCTCCGGCTCTTCCAACCGGTCCCGACCGCAGCTTTTGCCACATTTCAATCGCAGCGGAGCTTCCTCCCCTCCTGCCCCGAAAAGCAAATAAACACTCCCCTTTGAGGCTGCGAACCGACACTCCGGTCGGGAAGGGAACGGCGCATCGCATCTCGGACGGCGGGAGGAAATATGGGATGAGTCCGAGGCATATAGGTCATCCGTGAAGGCCAATTAGTCTCCTCTTTCCGAATTCTTTGTGTCAGGAGGACTAACAAGGGGGTCGCCGGTTTTTGACTGCTAGACAAACTCCACGGAAGACTGACGCGCAACAATATTCCGCCTGTCACTGAAGAGGCCCTCGGTCTCGCTCCCCATCCCCTTGTTTCTTTTATAGGTAGAAACCTTCCCACCCCCTTCGTCTTCTTCAACAGACGTTTCATTGCGTTTGTCTACTCATCTATTTCATAATTCCACCTTCGTTGTCATCACCGCGATGTTAAATAACCAAGGTACATTCTATTACTTCTCTATTCAAGATTAGCGTATCTTTTACTCGAATTCTTTCCATTGGGGTTGTGGGCCAGTGAATTCACTTCCTGTGTTTTAGGGGAAGGGAGGGGGCACTACGTACCGAGAATAGCTTTGCACGGTCTGGTTTTCTTACACTTGCACAATATTCATTTACAAGTTTCTGTAGAATGGAATTGGTAGCCATTGTTCAAGAGTTTGAATTGACTGATTTGGTTTATTTTACTTCACTTTTTACCAACCGCGAAGATGGGGATGAGTGATGATATGATGAAATCGATGAACGGACGCTCACAAAGAACACCCATGCCCAGGCCGGGATTCGAACCCGGGAACATTGGCGTCGTAGCTTACTGTGCTAACCACTCCGTCCCGGAGTTCAGCTTCAACAGTTTGAAATATGTGCGAAACCAAAAGATAAAATAAAGAAAATCTTGAACAAAGTTAATTAAAAAATGGCGATTTTTGTTCCTGTCTGTAGCATACATCGATTATCTCAGATAAGAAGCTCCTTACATATTATAAGTCCACTGACGATTTCACATTATTTTACCCTCCATTGGAATTTGTAAACTATTACCATATACGAAGCGCTACACCCTTGATAGCTTTAAAACAGTTGTAGTGAAATATCATGATATTATCAGGAGAATTAAAAGATTCAAATAAAAAAGGTAAAAAAAAGGTAGTGTTCCCCTGTGCATAGCACCACGCCATGAAGGCGTATAGGGGGTGTGGGGGTAACGCCCCACACTTTCTTGATCCCCCAGGGTTTGCCCCAGGTACCCATGTTATTCGACGCTGGGTAGGCGCCGGGGCCGCTTCCACCGTTAGAAAAGTTCCCGGATTTGAACCGGCCGGGGATCGAACCCGGGACCTTGAGCATGGTAGTCAGACGCGTTACCGACTGAGCCACCGCGGCCACTAAAGATTCAAATAAAACTCTTTTAAAGCAGGAACATTGTTTCGTAATTGAATTTAGTATTTTTAAGTCCTTCAGCTTATCAAAATTTCAAATTCATTTTCTTTTAATCTCAACCTACACAGTTCGCATTTTCAGAGTAAGTTTGATTGGTATTATGAACGCAACGACCTCTTTCTTTACCACACACGTTATAACAGTTGGTCTTTTTCAATCAAGAAGTAGCCTATACGCATATCTTGTATGTAACAAGTTGAAAGAGGATGGAGGGGAGGGGGGAAGAAGAATAAAACAAGCTATGCGTCGTGCACCTGCAAGTATAGCGTCCATGTGGTCCAGCATGCATGCATTTGAGTTCCATGGGAAGAGAAGATTTAAAATCCTTTCGCTGATTGGGAAGTTTAATTTTAGGAGCGCGTATTCTCTTAATCTGCAATTTATTTGTCCACGGGGTGTGGCCTATCCCTGTTGCTTTCTCCGGTTCGGTTGATGAGCTGATGAGAAAAGTCGTGCCTCATCAACCATGTTGATTGCTTCATCGTGCATTGTGAGTGCTTGGGTGGTCGACCTGCTGGCATGGCATCCCCCTCTGATGAAAATGGAATCAACAAGCAATGCGGCCCGCTTCGTCGAGAGCAAACTGGCTCTTGCAGAATTTGATTATAAACCACGTCCCCAACTCTTCGTTGCCTCTTTGTGTAAGATATATCTATTTCTATATGAATTCTATTTTTTTCTGTGTGGGCCGTCGGCTGTAGGGTGCACTACACATTGGCAATCCCGATTAGCCTATCTGAGGGATTTAGCAAAAGCAAATATTTGTTTTGACAATTATAAAAATATACCGGGTGGCCAGAATTAAAGTTACCCAACTCAGAGCGCTCTGTAGCCTGTTTGAGGCATCTTAGAACTCTGAAATTTGGTGAATCCACTATGCAGACCATGGGGAAGAGGATGGCGATAGAAAAATAGGTCAATTTTCCGCCACCAGGTTGAAATGTTTGTTGCCTGTATAATACAATTATAGAGAAATATGTCACCATTCCTTGCTTTATAACTTTCAATGTTGGTTGATTCGGTTTATTTTACTTCATTTTCCTAACGGTGCCACTTTTAGCTAATCGCGAACATGAGGATGAGTGATAATATGATGAAATTGATGAAGGGACACACAAAGAAGACCCATACCCTGAACGGGATTCGAACCCGGGACCTTTGGCGTCCGCCACGGAGGTCGTCTACAACTTACAACATCCCTTACACTTATGATAAGATTAGTTAATTTATTACAGCTACATTTAATACCCCTCTAGAAGAGAAATATTAAAATAAACAAATACTGAACATAAAATCGCGTAGTTAAGTCACATTATCATCTTACATATCATTTACATTTATAGTGAAAAAAATTACGTATCACATGCTCATTTCCACGACTTTATATTTCTTACGCACTATCACTATATTTGGAAGCATTATAGGAAATGCGCAAAGTTCACATGTACCATTTTGACAAAGATAGTATACCTACGCAGAAACTGAATCTCTTTCGACGCGAAAGCAAGAGATGTGCTTGTCCGTCTTCCCTTCTCCACACAACGAACACACGTTTCACCTGGTCCATTCTTCATCTTTGTTTCCTCCCTCTCAGCCTAAACCATGCTTACCCGGTACCCCCGATTCCCACACCCACCTCATCTCGTCCATTTCCATGATGTATTTTTTCTCCAACCGGCTGGTATAGAACGATTCCAAGGAACAAATGTCCAAAAATATGTTCGATTTCGCTACGCATTAACGGATGTCTAAATATTTTGATAATGTGCAGAATTGTTTTTTTTTCTTCCACTGCACTTGTGAATCCATAGAAAATACTTCATTTTACCTATTTCGCTGTTTTCACTGGCCTCTTTCTATACGAATTGCACTGCATTTTTATGACCGAAGAATTATTTATAACCCAAAACGTGTCAATTTACACATATATTTTGATTTCAATAACACGGTAACGTGCATAAACTGCAAATGATGCACCTTTTAGTGTGTCAAAATACACATAGGAATGTATTAAATGGTATTTTTATGAGATGAAGTTCCGTGTGATGCACTAAAATGCATCAATTGGGAAGATCAGACAAGATCATTTCGAAGATAACAAACTTTCACTTTTAATGCATCAATTGACACAGCTAAATGTGTTATTTCCTTATCTTCGAAATGATCTTGTCTGATCTTCCCAATTGATGCATTTTAGTGCATCACACGGAACTTCATCTCATAAAAATACCCTTTAATACATTCCTATGTGTATTTTGACACACTAAAAGGTGCATCATTTGCAGTTTATGCACGTTAACGTGTTATTGAAATCAAAATATATGTGTCAATTGACATGTTTTGGGTTCTGTAGAAGTCACTAATAAAACAATCATAATTGTACTGAAAGATACATTCAATTAATTTACGCCTTATAATTCACGATTATCGATCATTGTATATTTTCATACTTTACGTCTGTCTTCAGCCTGTTTAGGTTAATCGTGGTCATGAGTTGAATGACGATTCGGGGAAATTGATGAAACGACACTCGCAAACACTTATGTCCAGACGGGGGATCGAACCTTGGACCTCCAGTGGCGAAAGGGATTATCTATACCACTCAACGCACTCGATCAATGAGTGGTCATAACAGCTACCAATCAAAACTTTGTACGTGAGAAGTGAACATAATATTTGGTCTCATTTCGAAATTGACACTAATGTCAGTGCCTGAATATTGTTAATATAGCTGTCAGTGTATTCGGTTTTTTGTGTGTGTGTTATTGTGAAGATCTTGGCATTCGTCCATTCAGTTTGATACAATATTGAACTCGGTTTGTTAATCGCGATTCCCTTCCAAGACCTTTTGTGGTAACCAGCCTCTCTCCGCATCGTGCCATGAGTGCAAATAAACCGAGGAGCGTGTAATTTCCCCACCAATCAGTCTTATCAACAGCTGGATTTGGTATCGGCGACGATGCCTTCATTGTAATGTTGATAAATTGCGTTGTTTTTTTTAATGGATTTTTTTACATCGCTTCTGCTTGCGTAACCACCATAATTAAAGCGAACCAGAATTTTATTGCATGCCTTTTATGCAAATTCGAAAGACGAGTCCTGGGCTTCGTCAATTAACACTAAAGACTGCCAATTCCTCTCTGCCACGCCGTGGCACGATCATCAAACCCGTCCAGGTCTCCACACTTCGCTATCTCCGATCGCCGGGGTAAAAGTCAACATGCAAAACTGGTCCGCCTTTCCACCGCCAATTTGAATGCCTGAAGAAGGAAGAGGAAGACTTAATAGAATTTTTTTAGGGCCCTGGCGTGGTGGGATTCACGTGCGTGTGTGTGCGTGGTACAACGTGCGTAAGACAACACGCTAAATCCCTCATTTTGATAATCGGAAAGAGATGGGTGTGAGGTTCTTGAATGTTACCATTCATTTTGCAGGTTCATCTAGAGTGTGGCAATCGGAAGGATGCAATTCTTTTAGCTGTTTATTTCTCATCTTTTTACATGTACTATGTAACGACCCTGCGTGGTCGCCACCTTTAACGACCCTGCGTGGTCGCCATATTATATTTTGTTAAGAAGAATGCATGCTATATGTCCCTCCGAGGCGTACGCTTTTAGTTTAAATGTGTTAACGGATCCACCTCTACGTATTATTTGACCCTGCGTGGTCGCTGTTTTCTGTAAACGCTAACGGATCCACCTCTACGTTTATTAGCTTCGCTTATTATTAGACCCTGCGTGGTTGCTGTATTCAGAAAATGTTATCATTTATTGTCATTTATACTGTTCAAATTCGTTGAAGAGTCCTACGAGGCTCAATATCAATTGTATTGTCTGAATGCACACAGTTTTAGTTTATATTGACACGTGCAACTAGTGATTTTCCCACTAGTGTTTTCTTAATGTCACTTCTTGGATGTTTCTCAGTAAGAAGGTTGCAATATGTAAAAAAATGAGTTAGCTACGCGTACTTGTAGTTAAAATTTTCACCACCAATGCGCCGCCCCCGCGAGTATAAAGCCAGTGCAGCGAGGCCCGGAGCTCAGTTGGCTCCCTGATGTCAACAGGCAAACATCCAGGGTTAACTGGCCTCCCAGCCTGAGAACTAGAAGCCATCCCAGAAGGAAGGACGGAGAAAGGAGAAAGAAGAAGAAGAGCCTAGCAGCAACCTACCTACCTGGTCCGCTCGCTTAGGCTGATAGGTGCCCAGGTTCTACCTGCCCGGCTTGTCTGGGAGCACCCGGACCTTCCTTTTCTAACCTGCCGTCTCTTCATAGGAGACACCGGTTGGCTTGCCAACTCCCAGCTAACGCCGGGGTGTCGCGGCATCCTTTAATCCTTTACCCTGCGCCCGTTATTCGGGAGTACAGATTGGTTTCGGCCAATTCCCGGCTGTGGTTGGGGTACTACGCACAACCTACTCTCTTTTACAGGGGAACCCTTGACGTCAGCGGCGACCAAGGCCCTAAATAAAATTAGGTCCCTATACTCCCCCTGGCGCCTCACAGCGAGGAATAAATTGGATGTTCCCTGCCCCCTTTATCTCTTCGAGACCAAAGGTGGTACATGTAAAAGAACGTGCGTGGTAAAGGTAAAAGCACGTGTGTGGTACAAGTAAATGCACGCGCGTGGTAAGGGTTTCAGGTAAAGACACGTGTGTAAGTGTGCAAACGGACACCCTTGTGTTGAGACTATAATAAACATATATATTAAGCTGGTATAGTCTTTCCTTACACCCAGCAAGCCCTGAGATATTTCTGAGTCCATGTTCTACGGCTGACAAAAAGTTAGCGCATATGGGTAGACTTTTGCCGTCCTCCTAAGTGAAGTGTTTAGAGTGTGGTAATTGTCGTAGGTGGGACGTTGCAACTATTTGGCTTTTAAGGGGAAATAAGATGCAGGATATTGACCGACACTCATTGAAAGCTCTTTCAGTAGATTAGCCACAAATCTGTGGTTCGAATCCCAACCTGGATATACGCGTTTCTTTGTGATTGTCCATTTATAATTTTTACTGAAATGCCATTCATTCTCTTCGTCCTGATTATCCTAAAGAGGCAGAAAAGCAACATAAAATAAGTAAACACAATGCAGTCGATGTGGGGTATAATTCAAGAAGAGAAAGAAACCTGATGAACGCACAACCAAAAACGACTCTAGTGATGTGTGGGTTACATACCTTATGAGGATGTAGCTTCCGATGAGCAGTGATGAGAAGTATAATTAAATATATTTTTCATTTGCTTAACTAACACGATTTTCGACGATTTTCATGATTATGTCGAATGCCTTACTAATACTTGATCATCTTTAATATACAAATAAAAGTACGATCTAATATTTGATATTCACAGGGCTTAAGAGAGAGATGCCACAGAATATCAAGCTGTCGAAATCTAAATTCGTCAGTTAAAATAACTAATTTTTGTATAATATGAAGATAGATTGTGCTTTGTCTCATATCTTTGTATGTGCTGTTTGACGCAAGCTTTCAAGATGTTATTTATAAGGCACGTGGTACTAAAATTAACGCTTTTTTATGTATGTATGTATGTATGTGTATATATATATATATATATAATAATGGCATTTGTCACTTTACTATCTCTCAAACTCTTATAAAGGGATGTATCTCATATTGTGTGACTGGGACGATGCCACAGCTACATGTATATACACTCTACCAACAAAATTACAGTCATTAAACCTGTTTAGCTCATTGAGACTGAACAGGAAGTTAAGTTTAAGTGATTGTAAGATCTCGTAGGTAAGGACATGACAAAGTAGTGGACTTGATTTTAGCAAAATGTATTATATATTTGTCCACTACATGTGTTAAAATAATATGCTACCATGAGGAATTAACGAATTTTCGCTTATGTGCGAATTGTGCAATACTACGCAAATTCTTGTTCTCTCATTTCAAATTTGATGATTTTTTTTTCTCCTGGAGGATGCCCAATAATTAGAGACTATAGCTACTTCATCCATACAAAATATAGAAACGTGATTTCCGTGTTTGTCTTTACCGAATGATTTTCTGTTCATAGATCAATCATAACTTAGGGTACAGCTGTGTGGATATAAGAATACAGAACATCCGATTTTGGCGATTATTTGTGCAACTTTTTAAAACTGATTTTGCTATCTCTTTCAAGATTTTGGCGATATTGTGCGGGTTTTGTTTATGTTGAGAGAGGCGATTTTGTCACGTCCCTAGATATTATTGATTACAATCGTTCACTGTGCTATAGTTGCTCATTTGCACAGATAATTATGTCTTCTTGTCTCTTCTTCCCACAGTGAACATTGGCTCTTGTAATTTCAGGGATAAATTGTATATAAAGTGAAGAAAGTAATGCGTGATATGTTTATAATACTATTTAAATTTTCTTTCTAGGTAAGTGTCTTAACAAGAATGGTCCCTTGAACGTGGTTGGTAAGTACAGGCTTTTACTCCATTGGTACCCTATTGATTGATTGATTGAGTTGGTGATATAAGTCTACTTTATGCACAGTAAGGGTAGCACAGTAAGGAGTTCAACAAGGTTTTTTTTTTTTACCGGTATACGTATGCTATCCCATCAGGGCCTTGTCTGTTATAACCCTTTTCTTTAGCCCGACTTTGCTTAGAAAAATGTCTAATAGCTGCAATTTCAATCCTAAGTAGTACAAGGACTTTTCATTTGTTCATGTTCTATTCATCCATTTAATCAATTCACCATTCATCTTCATCGTCGCGATTAACTTAGATGACTAGAGAAGCAATCTAAAGTATCAAGAAACACAAACATGAAATACTTGGGAAAGCCACTGTTTTCTAGAGAACTTTGTACCTGAAACGTTACGTCGGTGCTTTGTGATGAAAGAGGAATACATTTTTACATCAGTTTACCATTTGAACACGAGAACTTACGATTAACATCTCTTAATAAATGGCCGTAGAGAGAGATCGCTATTTTAAGGAAATTTAACCTGACATTTCAAACTGAAGTTATTGACAAAAGCTGTCTGGTTGGAGTAATTACAAGAAATTTCAATTTAAAGAATTGACTTAATCTGGCGTAGGTTAACGTTAACGTTACCATTGATTTAGCAACTTAATTCACAGTTCTGTTACTCAAAATCATTGTTATAATACAATCGAATCAACGAAACTAGCTTTAAGAGAAATTATAGTTTTTAAAGCAGTATCAAGAATTTCAGGTTATATAGAAAATGTGCATTGTTCTGTTTTGTAATGCACGAATGGAAGCTGCTACAGCGTGTATTGCAAAGTGCTGGCGTGGAGAGCTCTTCTGCTACCCTTGCTTAATTTCATCGAATTGCTCATTTATTATCCCGGCCATGTATGTGTGTGTGTCAGTATATTCAGTATTGGCCCCGCGGCCACCCGCTGTGTGGGCCCGAAACGGTCCGTCCCCCAAGTTAGAAAGAAGCGCCCATCCCAACTCTTTATTTGTGAGCAGGAAAATGAAAGATAGTCATTACCGGCTTGTTAACTGGGGGGCCACCGATAATAAGGGTACTCACTGCCACAACAGTTCGCAACGTACCATTTATCACGGGGGAAACAACCTGTTACTCCCATCAATGCAAGTCAAAAAGATAAGCGAGGCTGCGATGTTAAGTGGTACTCTCGCTTCCCTCAACCCCTCCTCCCCTTTTCCTCTCAAATCGCTCGTTGTGCATCGTGACATGGGATGCTGTGTAAGGGTTAGTTTCAAAACCGAAGGCTGTCCCGTTTTTTCTCGAAATGTTTGGAGACTTTTTAAACATGACGTGTTAGGGACGATGTTTCGCTTGTTGTCTTTTAGGATGTGGTTATGATTGACCTTTTGAGTTCATGTGCGTACAAGAACTTGTCTTAAAGGGTTCGAGAATTTCTGGCCCTTTCGTTTGAAGTTCCTGAACTGGGTGTGGGCTAATACAGTTCTAGCATCGTTTGTTCCAAATACGAATTGTCGTGACGTTCTTATAATTTCTGATGCATTTTGAAGGCGGAAAATTTCTTCCAAAGTGATGGTTACAATGGTGTGTAGCTTGTTCGGTCGTTCACATCACCAGAGCAGTTCTGAAATTATTGTTGCGTGTGTGTGGGTAAAGGGAGATAGTCGTGAGTGCATTTGTACAGGGTTCCCACTAGCCTCGAAAATCTAAAAAAAGGCAGGATAACTTAAGCTACAAGTGAAAAAGTTCTGGAATAGTCTAGGGCAGTAGTTCCCAATCAGGGCGCCGCGAAATATTCCAATATTTTCACTGAAATTATAAAATTGTTCCCAAATATGTGCTTATTTAGTAGGCTACTTTTTACATATGAAATGTTTCTGAATTTGAAATATGTGTTTATTTTTTAACTTAAGGCAAGCAACCTAACCACACTAACTGAGTGCTTGGGCGCCGCCGAAAAATCTTGAAACACTAAGGGCGCCGTGAAATTAAATAGTTTGGGACCCCTGGTCTAGGGAAATCAAGTGTGTGTTCGTACATATCAGGAGACACGCAATGAAATAAATTCGACTTTTCCTTACACTATCTTGTTGAATACCAAGTCCACTTTAAACTCAACATTTGGTTATTAGCAAGTTAAAGCACAGCAAAATGGTGTGGAAATTTATTTAAAAAATGCCTAGAAAAGTCAGGAATTTACTTTATCAAATCAGCGGGAACCCTGTTGTACTTCACTTAATTCTTGTCATGATAAAAACAATGACAATTGGCAACATGGAAACCATGAATGTGAAAAACATTAACGCACATCGAAATCGAAATATAAAATTACGATATCCAAGTTTACATGTCACTGCAAAAGATGAAGAATTAGTCAATAGGAAGAAGTCAGCATCGTCCTCCTCACGACACACGAAAAATTATAGCTAAGGAAATTCGCACGTGTGTTTGATGAGAGTTTCAAACAGGGTGGGGGCAGTCTGGCCACAGAGCTATGTTAGCATTTCACTTGCCAACAAATTCCATCCAGAGATTTAACCAGAATTTTCTACCCGGCGGTAAATTTCGAGCCAAAGTGACCAAAGTTTTGGCCATTCTTTGTGAAATATTGAAGGGCACATTGAAAATGTCGTGCGAAGCGGGATTGGGGATATGTGGATATTTCACTCCTATCCCTCTGGACGTGTTCTTTGCAGATCCTCGTAAGTGTACATTGAGTATATCTACGTACTATAACAAAGCAAGACAAAGTTTCCTCTTCAAACACTACAGAAATTTAATTTAATTTGTAGTACAGATATGCGCAGTAAGCCTACAGATAACAGTTATTGCAATACATGCGAAAATTTTGTACTAAATGAAAAAATATATTCTTACTAAAATTAAATCCTTAGAATAAAATCCAGCTAAAAATGGTATTGAATTATTTTTTTAATAATAGTGGCTAGAAATAACATTATATCTAATTATTTTTACCCTTGTGGTGGTTTAATTAATAGTTCATTTAATATTGGGGGGGGGGATATATTAAATCTATTGATTCAAGAGCAAGTACGTTTTGAGTAGTTTAGTGTTTTGTTTCTGCTCCATCACCAGTTATTCCCGGAGGAGTATCAAAGGTATCTTCGTGTTAGAGTAGCCTGCAGGCAACACGTGAAGCCATCCCAAGCATCCCCCATGTAATTGTTAGATTATGACAGCCTTTAGAGAAGCAGCACCACGGCTCCCACTTATACTATAGATTTGCTCCATCAAGCCGTAAATCTCGCGCAGGAGGCAGATTGATATCCGAAATTGTGGGAGTGCTGAAAGTGGTCGACGTTCCTTCCGTTTTGGAGGAAAGCAATAAGAAACTGGAAGTTCTTTCGTTGTGTGCGGGGCCCAGACAACACCATCTGCCTGGAATTAGATAATTGTATAATTACAGCCACGGAGGGAGCTTGCATCGGGCACGTTGTTTGTATGCAAATGTGGTAATAACACCCAATTAAGCCACATCTATCATGCGCCATAAACACGGCACATCATCTTGATCTTCTGTGTGTTCCAGAAATTGAAGCTGGTGCATTAGCAAGTTGCCTTCGACAGTTATTTCCAGCCTGAACATAACCTGCGAACGTTATTTATCGCCTTCGTTCGCATGATCGCCAAATACCTACGTGGAAGAAATTTCGGGTCGCCCGAGAGGTCAACGCATAACGTCCGATGTGCAAACATAAACGTCCAGGATCGAAATTCGGAACATCAGAAGTAATTAGCGGATGGAAGGGATCGGGAAAATATGGGGCGACGCATTATGCAAATCGTGTTTGCCGAAGCCACAGTTCGTTAAGTTCGGAAGAGGAGGAGCTTTTTTTTTTTTTCTTATCCAGAAACGCCGGGATGCATCCAGTGGGAATTTCGTGGATGTTTTCATGCGGAGTTTTATACTATTTTGCATGCGCGCATTGGAGTGGTTATGAGGTTTAATTGCTGTATTATTTTTTTATGCTCCGTGTTCTTGTTTTGAGGATGTTGATAATTAAAAGCCCTCTCTTGACTTTTGTTGCTAAATATTCGTAACGTTTACTGCATTCGATGCGGAAATACAAACCGGGGCTAAGTTATTGCATCCGGTGTATAATTGCGATGCTCTAATGCTACGACTTCTCGCTAAGTACAACGCGAATCTCCCCCAGAACAGTAGCACGCAAGTTCCTCTGTCTATACCTATCGAGAATTACTTAGGTGTTTTAAAGAAATTTCTGGCAAGGAACCAATCCTAGGAGGAAGAGTTGATCGGTGCCCGCTGTTGTTACGTTTTAATTCATCACCATATTTCTGCGAATTGTTAGAAAGTATCAAACTGCATTTAAAATTTAACATTCATATTGATACGAACCTCCCTGGTCTTTGTAGAGGGGCCAGCTGTATAAATGACACTTTTAAGATATAACCTCGGTCAATCCGACCATCAGACTTCTCAAGGGGCTATTTGTATTTATTTATTTTGTGTTTTGTGACTATCCCCCAGTGTGAACCAGTCCAATCCAGGTCCATCTTTTGCCTCACATATGTCCACAAGTTTCTCCTTCCTCTTCTCGATCCTTATCCACTATTTTTGCTTACATTAAAAAAAAAAACTCTACATTCTGCCACAGTTGCATGTTTCCTAAGCTCTTTCAGTTTACCACTTATGACGCATGTTTCCTAAGCTCTTTCAGTTTACCACTTATGACCCACATCGCGTGCATAACAATTCTCCTTCTCGTTCCAGATCCACCCAGCCGTACGCTATGTAATTCCTTCTTTACTCTTGCTACCCATTGTCGCTCATTTCCTCCATTTACTGAGATTGCACTGTAGACTCTTTAAAGTTCCTTCCTCCATGGCCATCAGTTTTACCCAATTTTTAAAGGACTTATTTTAGATCCAACTTCTTCTCTTGTAATTTGATTTTACAATTTGTTGTTGGTACTTTCACCATCCCTTAATAGACACAAAACACGATGCAAAAGAATTGGAAAACAACGCAGCCTAAAGTTTACAGATAACAGTAGCATCAGTCTTCTTTTTCCCCCACTGATTAAAGAAATGAAATGTAGCTTCTGCCTGATGCAAATTATAATTGTGTTGTAGGTGTTTTGAGCAACACGGCATAGAAGATCTGGAAAAGTGTTGTAGAATTGAGCTTAGAGCTATGTCCGTAAATATTATCAAGAGCAGTGCTTTTTTTTCTGGGAAGAAAGGTTCCGGTACTCTTCAAGTTTGTTTCTTATTGTTCTTCATAAGAACTTTTCAAAATATTGTGGTATGATGTTCAAAAATGATCACATATAAAAAGGTACCGTTATGGCGTATCGCCAGAAATATAGAAAAAGCACTGATCAAGAGTAAAGCTTCGAAGTATTGAAGTGACGCATACAAACTAAGCTCTAGTAGGTACAGGCAGAAACCAGATACAGAAAACCTAAACTGAGTCACTTAGCACTTGATATTTAAAGGATAAAATCAATTATTTTCCGGGAAAGAAATTCATCAGCCGAAATTTTCAAGGAATGAATCACGAAGAAAGTAGTTTCTCGTTGTTCACGTAAACTTTTTTTTATTATTATTTGTCGAGAAAATTATTGTCAAAATATAGGCCCATAGGCTTTAGACAGTCTAAGGAGAAAAAGTACCCATTACCTCCCAACCACCACATCACCACCACCCTCCGATGTGTTCAACCTTAAATATAATCGCGGTTTTGATATTTTCCACGTTGCGAGAAAACTGTACTTCGAAATTTGATGAACAGGTAGGAAAAAAAAGACGTGTAAAATCCTTTTAAATCCCTTATCAAGACCTGAAGTGCCCCAGTGTCTCGACTTTTAAGTGTTAATCCTATACTCGGTCTCGTTTAGAAATAAAAAAACGAGACGATGATGAAATGAAACCGCGACGACGATCCCGGCATTTCTCTTAATCCTTACTGCTTCGAAGAGAGGCTAATTGGGAAGTATATTGTTCAAGGCAGCCTTGACGTATATTATTTGTATAGAATCTACTTAATATTTCGTTGACGAAACCTGCCGCACGTTCTTAACCATTCTCCCCCTTTGTAAGCGTGAATCACTCCTTCTGCTCGTTGCATGTTGACACCGAGTGTTTTCACTTGGAGGTTTACTTTGGAAGCTCGCCAAACAACACGGACGATTATTAAAATCAGATGTATCTTCGCCAGAGGAACCCGAGCGGCGGCAGTAGTGCCATCTGCGAACGAAATCTGCAAACTAGCACGCGTCTGTAGTCTCCTTAAATGATCTCGCAGGATTGGGAAGGGGGATGTCGAATTTTTTCTTGAATCAGGAACTTGCTAGATTGCGTTTTATACATGAAATTGTATAAATGCAAAGGTTCATTGCCATGAATCTGTAATCCTGGGCAAATATAATGAAGTTCATATTGTGTATGACTTTTTTTAACCTTCATATTTCTTGACAATAAATATAAGAATGACAAATAATTATTTGTCTACAAAGAGGGAAAATGCCCTGCACACAAAGTAAGAGGATTCCAACCCATTAAAACAATGTGTTTTTCCCACGTAATGGGAAAATATTATTCTAATGTTTACGAGTTTAAGTGAATACATGCTTGTGAACAAGGATTTGTTGTTGATCTCCCGCTAATCCCCCCCGCACACATACAGTATCATTAAAGAACGTGATCATCAAATGTGGGGCTTATGATTATACATAGTAATTTAGTCTCTTCCCTCTAACAAAGTAAAGCTTTTACATTCATGACCCAGCCTATTGCAAGATTTTCTCTGCTAACCCTGTATCTTCAAGGTGCAGGCTCAAGATGACACATGGTATGTTGGTGACGTATCAATAAAACAAAAGAGCCTACTGAGCCTTACATTGGGCCCTGTCTGCGTCACTTCAATCAATCTCTGTACTATACCCCAGCCACGCCATATCGCGGACCCCATATTTTGACAAAATTCTGTTTCCCTGCTCGCTGCTTCGAGTGGCAGGGATTCTAAGGTTGCTACTTGTTGCCCAAACAGGGGGCAGCGGTAGGCCTAATTGGCTGTTTGACCGCAAGTTTCGTAGTAGGTAAAAGCGGCAACAGAGCCACTACCCAGGCAAGTATCTAGAAATTTGTTTCGGGGGGGATCGAACCAAGAGTCTCAGGAATAGTAATAATAATACATAATAATAACAATAATAATGTTTAAATTAAAATAATAATAAATCAAATTAATACTAATTACAATATATAAATTAATATTATATTATTACTACACGATTAGGTAAAAAGACTATAAGAATAGAGATATAACAGCGCATATTCATTACACAGCTTACCTGTAGTTAAGATCGGAATAATTTACATAAAAAGAAGTGCCCTCGCAAAGAAATTATTGTCAAATAGATGAATAATTGAATATTTATCGAATAACAAAAATGTTGTTACATGTAGTTGGAGAAAAGTAAGTTTCAGATTAATATTTTATGCATATTATTTTGAGTAGTAGTGTACATAAATCTTCTTTGTAATGTCATTGAAAGCCATGTGATCTCACTATAATCCTCGCCTTCTAAAAATTTCAGAGGAAATTAATAACCATCGATTATGCAACAAATGCTAATATTTTCATTACTTAATTTCAGTACTTGGTAAGTCTTTCGGACCAGCCCCCCCCCCCCCCCAAAACGTCCTTCCTATCCTTCAAAGCCGTATGATCTTAATATAATCCTTGTCTTCCAATAAGTTCAGAGCGAATTATACAACACATGCTAAACGAGTATATTTAGGAAGGGGGGGGGGGTCCTGACACCCTAAACACGTCCTTTCTGTTCTTCAAAACCGTATGATTCCAATATAATCCTTGTCTTCCAAAATGTTAAGAGGAAATTATACAACAATGGCTAAACGGATATAATTTTCATTATTTTATTTTAGTACTTGATAAGTCTTTCGGGGGGTCCGGACCCCCTGGACCCCCTTAAATACGTCCTTGTCACTACCATAAAGGCATCGTTTGTTAGCTTGACCGCTCTTTAGTACAACTTGTCGACCTCCATGGTGTAGTAGTTAGCGTATTGTTGTTCATTCTTGGTTTTGTTCTCTCACATACTGACCATCCATCGCAAGATTATCGCGAGGTATACGGGTGCCGTAAGACGCACTTATACTCTGTCCCACTTATCTCTGGAGCAGGCGAACGAAAACTAGTCTCTGCGCAAGTATTGACGCGAGACGGCTCCACCAGTGAACACGTGAGAGGGAATGAGATTGCGTCGAGGGGGGAAAGCGACTTCAGTTCCTCCCCTTCTCTGTCGCTATGTGCGGCCTTGCTCCAGAGAGCCGAGCATAAAAGTAGTTGAAGTATAATGACTAATTGTGGCATAAGTGGAGTTCCCTTTCCTGATTCTGGTTACCATTTTTCTGTCGGCTGGCTTTGGATATTAAATTCATATTATTAAATTAATTTAATTAAATTAAAAATAAAATACATATTTGACAGCAGCAACCAATGTTGCCTCCCTGGTACGCACGATGCACAACTTTTGACGGCAACGTTATGGAAAGAAGAGACGCGCGTTGGTAGGAAAAACGAGCAGTCGGCAACACTGACCTACAGTGTGTTCTGAAAGAAGAACCTGAAGTTCGTTCACGGTCTGTCGCACTCTGGGTGTCGCATCCCAGACTCTTCTTTTGTTTCCTGACGTAGCTGGATGAGGAAAAGCAGCTCTCGTCTCCGTCGACTGACAGGTTTTTCCTTCGCCAAACCTGTAATTATTGCCGGGATGGAATCGGGAGATAAGCGGGTTCCCCCGACCCGAAAGTCGATCTCACTCGTGTTGGTCGACAAGCTTTATTTAAGACACCTGTTGCAGATGTGAAGGGAAGCTGACGGTTCTGGCCTTCCTCTTCCTTGCATGCATGACGTGTTCCCCTGAAGAAATTGGGACCAGCACACGTCTTGTCGGATCGCTCGGCCTTCCTCGCCTTGCCTACATTGTGCTCCGAGGATTGGCTCTTCGGAGAAGCTTTGCCTGGTTGCTCTGGGAATGCCTAAACGGAAGGCCTTGAAGATCTGGTTTCGTCGATCCCAAAGAAGGAGGTGTAATCTTCATGGACGTACCGATACGTTCTTGTGTGCTCTAGCATTTAATGCTCGTAATGTGAAGGGGAAGTATCGTTAGCGCCAGCAGAGGAAATGTTTTTGTGTGAGAGGATGCACCCGCAAGCATGACAAAAGTTTGGCAAAGCTAGTGCAAGTCCACTTTATCACATAAGCTAATATGGGCTGTGGATGTACAGGCACCGGCAATAAAAATGGGGCGTCTAGATCCTGAAATACTCACTTTCCTGCAAAGAGTTATGCGTGTAGCCTAACTCTACGGCGATAAGTGGATTTTAGTACCAAATTTTCAACGGCTACGTCTACACCGCTGTGGAGTTAGGCAACACACACAACTCCTTGCAGGGAAGCTAGTATTTCAGGCCCATTTTTATTGGCGGTGACTGTACAGTTTAACGTGAGATCCGAATCAATGGCAATGTGCCTCCACAGGAAATCAAACCCTTGATGCTAAGTCGTTAGTTATTACACTATTAGAGAAGACGAGACTCTTAATTATAAAGAGAGAATGAATGGTGGTGATGTTAAATACGTATGATAAAGGACGTGTACAGGTTGACCTGAGTATTCCCAGTAACTGGAATTTCCAGGACTGCAACGAGGCTCTGACGCCTTGATTCACAGTCAGTATAATCCTCGGTGAGGTTGTTTGTAGTCCTGTGATGCCCTGCGTGCTCTTTTACATGCTCAGCTTCCATAAAAAATATGGGAATTTTAGACCTTGCTTAATGGTGTAATTTATTTTTTAATTTTTTTGTAGCAAGATTCTCCTCGGATCTTGAGACTGGTACAAATAGCCTAGAATGTTAACTCACCCATCACAATTTTTATCCGACAGCAATAATTATAAAGTTGAAAATAGTGAACAAATAACACAAAATTCGATGCTTTTCTTTTGTTTCTTAAGTCGCTTTTCGTGGCAGCAACTAGAAGAAACTACTTTCTCTCGTTCTACCTACAATCTCTATACCGAAGATTCCAGGTTCGATTCTCGATCCATCATCGTGAATGCAGAGCAATTATTGATGTACACTATAAAAGTTGTGTAAATATTTGAGATTATAACACACAAATCTTAATTTTTTATTTGGAAAATTAATAATTAAGTTATAAATATATAACACTTTTTCCGTTACGTCAAAATTTATGCAATTGTTATAAAATCCGCTGCATGCATTATGAAATTATTATAATCCTTAATGCCATGAGACTATTATAATTTCGATGTGAGAATTTTAATGTGATACCTTTCATTATTCACGATTGGAAGTGAGTGCCTCTTACAGGACTATCCGTTTTTTTAATTTTTAGGTGTCTATTGTGCTTATCTGCCATGTTGTTAGTGCCTTCTTGACTGTCTATTTAAGCAGTTTTTAGTGCCTAGAAATTCGGGATCTAATGATTAACTAGATGTGAAATCCTTGGTTTTACAGTATGATGAGGTAACCAGCTATCTGGACCCAAGCCGCATACCACATGCATGGGGAATAGACAAAAACAATACCTTCCCTGTGTGGGGTGGAAATGCTAATTCATTCAGTGCTTTTACTGCACACTTGCTGCGCATAGATTGTGGAACGGAATAAATGCAGGACGGTTTCCGCATGGGGGAAATTGCAGTGGTCAAGCGGAGGAAGGTTCCTGTGTCATCGCTTCGTGGCTTGTGGCTCGAGGGCGTCGATAAAGATCTGTGCGCTCGGCTATCGCTAACACCCCCGTCGTAATTCACCCGTCGTACGCTCCGAAATGAATGCTATAATTGCAGACTTCGGTCGGGGAGAACGTTTACTCCGGCGCTCCGGGTAAATGATTATAATAACAGTAATCAGAGGAGAGTCGGGGGTAAGGTCACGTTGGGAGTTTTGTTTGTTTAAGGGATGAGTTATTGCTTTTTATCTCGTGCTGAGGAGTAACCGGCCCATGCGTTGGGGGTTTTTAAGTATATGACTGCGTATTCAATTAGCCGGTTCGTGATGCAAATAAATTACTCTCCTCCCCTGCCTCCCTCCACCCCCCTCGTGCACACACAAACACACGTACGGGCCGGAGAGTGAAGATTGTGGTTATATGTAAGTTTGCACCCAATTTCCGTTATCTAAGATTGGGCAGTCATAGATTTTTCTATAGTCAGAACGGATATCGCAGTCGCTCGTTTTCCACTTGAAATCGAATCGTGATTATAAGGCAACGGAATTGACATTGAACCTGATGTTCTAAAAATACTTTTTCAGATATAAAGGATGTTCAGAAATTATTGGTCGATTTCGTAAGGCCATATTTTCACCAATAGGGAACAGAAATACATGATACTTCAATCATAATTATCTTTCAAGTGGTTGTAGTATCATGTATTTCTGTTCACTATTGGTGAAAATATGACCTTACAAAATCGACCAATAATTTCTGAACACTGTGTATTACGACGACTATAGTTTTGGAGGGAAATAGATATAGGCTGGTGTGATATTTGAAAAAAATAAAAAAAATCCAGTGAATGCTCTTGAAATGGACCTCAAGAGCCAAAATTAGCAACCGGGTAGGAAAATTCCCCCTCATACCAAACAACAGCCTTTGGGAGTCAGGGCTTGTCAAGTAGCTTTTTCGTTGGGTGAACCTTGGTCATCACTAGGGAAAGGAACTTTAGGTAATTAAATGTTTTTTTCTGCGATAAGATACAGACCCTCATTTTTGCCAAAATTCTGATTATAGCCTTATATGTCAACACAGCAAATTTTATTTTACATAAAAATACATATTTTCCAGTTTTCCGTATGTAAATACATATTTTGCGAATTTTCATTTTAAATACATAAAATCGCTCATTGACTTCATCCACCTCGAAATCCTCGAAGGAAAAATGTTTATAGGCTACTCTGCACCTCTTTCATATCGAGAGTGCTAGGTTTGTTTTGTCTTTGAACACCCTCGCTGGCAGACTTCTGGCACCTCGCCTACGATCCTATTGGGAGAAAATAGCTGTAAGTAGTAGCTGGGGCTGGCTACACGTAATGATAGCAAGGCTTTTTAATGAAGCAATGCAGCTATTGTGGCCGGAAGGCATAACATTTGACAATGTTCTTCTCCTCGTGACAGATGCTGCAGCTTACATGAAAAAAGCTGCAGTAGGCCTTGCCGTTAGCTACCCCAAAATGGTGCACGTTAAATGTGTGGCCCATGCGTTGCATAGAATATGTGAAAAGATAAGAGCTCTTTATCCCAATGTCGATAAACTGGTTTTTATCAAGTTGGCTAGAATAATAGACAATTTTAAACAAAAATGTCCTGAGGTTCCCCTTCCCCCTACACCTGTAGTTACGCGATGGGGCACTTGGTTGGATGCAGATGTTATGCCCAGAAGTTTGAAAAAATTGTATCTGTTGTAAATGATCTCGACAAAGAAGAATTCTGCAAGAACTGTTGATGGAGCCCTCCGTAAAAGTCGAATTGGCATACATCTCAACAAACCTGTCCATTCTCTCTAATTCCATATGAAAGCTTGAATCGTCCGCGAACACTTTGGCAGCTTCCATTGTTAAAGTCCGTATAGTAGAATCGAAACTGCAAGAACTCACTGGATCTAAGTGTCTAAATGTACAGAATTTTTTGGGAAAAAACAAGGTTTTCAAACTTTGTGCCAAATTGCATGTGTTTTGGAAAGTGAAGTAGAGGAAGAGGAAGCTTTGGAAAACTTAAGCGTTAGTGACATTTCGTGATTCAAATATGCAAGAATTGTTTCTTGTGACGTGGAGCGATCTTTCTCACAATATAAGATGCTTTTTAGAGATAATCGTCACAGATTTACAATGGAGAATTTGGAAAAAACTATGGTGATCCACTGCAACTCTTCCAAAAAATTGCTCGCTAAGAGGTAATCATTTAGAAACTAATTTCAGGTGTTTAAAATGCATGTTATAGTTTGTTTTTGTTACCAAATGTTTTTTTTTGTCACATATTTTCCTGTTTTTATCACATATTTTCAACATTTATGACACATAAAAAATAAATATTTCTGTGTTTTTTAGCACATAAAGTTCCGTTCCCTAGTCATCACACAAGAGTCCCATCGACCTGTTTTCTGGCTTTGAAGAGCCAGTTCCCACTCATTTTTGTTTCTGTTAGCAACCGCAACACAGCCCCGTGAATATGTGAAGAAAGGTTAAAGCATGTACTTACTTTATAGTGGAATCTCGCTAACTCCCGACACGGGACCAGCCTTTGTGGCAGTTACCCTCTGTTGCCGCGTTTGCCGCCACCGAATTGCGCACACTTTAGATCCAGGATTGCGCAAAAATCTCACTGACCTATTTTGCGCACAGATTTTGATCGAACGTTGCCACTTTGATAGCTTTAAAGTCTGTGCGCAAAACTGTTTTTTTCTTTAGACAAGAAGAGAGAGAGATAAATTAGAAATAAAATAGTAAAACTCTTAAGGATTAAATAAAAAATATAATTTGATCAGTAAATGTAGCAAGTCAAGATACAATTTTCATACCAATTTACTCAAACTCAAAAGTTAGGTTAGGTTAGGGAATGACTGCGCAACAAACCGACCATTACATTCTAGTCCACCAATCAGGTTCATCCTCTATGCCTATCTAATGCTACCCTTCCAGCAAAAACACGTGTAAGTCCACACACACACAAAAACAAACACAACAGAAGTGAGAACGGCTTGAGAACATTTTACATCTGACAACATCGCCTCAGTAGATGTTGACCCCGCCAACGGATGTTGCTATTTAATATTCGCAATTCATTTGCACGTACTTATAACTAATTTGCACGGGTTTTAATTAATTTGCATGTACTTAGAATACTTTACATTTATGTATTTGCATGTTTATAACTTTTTATAAATATATATTTATTTATTTTATGAAAAATATGTATATAGAAGGTAATTAGAGGTACTAAACGCTATGCATATGTTTTTATATTCATTACTGCAAAGTATGTAATGTATAAAATGTTAATATTAATGTTTATAATATTGAAAATAAGTTTTCTATGGTTTATGAACCGCTATGAACGGTGGTAATGGTAAGAAAGAAGACGGTCCCGGTACTCGAACCCGCGATATGTAATAATATTAATTAGTACTATGTAATAATGTATGTTATTATTGTATTAAAGACGATGATCTCAGACGCTAGACAGAATACTGTCTCAGAATCTGAACTCCGCGCAGGTAGAGGAGAAAGGAATTTGGGGGAAGTGCGTTCAAGGTCAAATGACGTCACAACGTCAGGACAAAGAAGGAATCTGATTGACCAATCAGAGAACGCGTCGGTAGATTTTCAGAACCGGTTTTTTCAAGGTTAACCAGTACGCAAGAACAGGGGAAAGCTATGCAATACTGTAGGGCAGGGGAGGGATTCAACCAGACAACAAAGGATGTCTGAGAATGCGAAGCAAGGGTTGCTATGCTATGCGTCGCTTGTAGAACCGGTTTCCGCCGCCAATTAATATTCCGCTCAGGTTTGCCTCCAAGGCACAGGACGCTTTAGCGCAGGTTTTTTTTATCTGTACTATGAAGAAGGGAGAGCTATTAGGGACGGGGCCTACAGTTTTCACCATTTGCTTTTATCACGGGGTAACGAACCTAGGACCCTTTGATTAATGATTTAGGTAGTAAATGTATGTTACTGTGTGCTATTTAACTTAATTTTGAGTTTATTTTTTACCAAACTTTGACTTTATGTCAAACATTTTCACAGCTTATTCTTATTTTTACCAAAATAACACTATTTGTACTATTCAGGCAACACTTTTATTAAATTTTGGACTCACAAAGACATTTTTTTCAATGTTTAACTTATTATTTTACAACTTTATATTAATTTTTTACCAAAATAACACTATTTGTACTAATCAGCAACATTTTTTATTAAATTTTGGACTCACAAAGACATTTTTTCAACTTTTAACTTATTATTTTACAACTTTAAGTTAATTTTTTACCAAAATAACACTATTTGTACTATTCAAGCAACATTTTTTATTAAATTTTGGACTCACAAAGACATTTTTTCAACTTTTAACTTATTATTTTACAACTTTATGTTAATTTTTACCAAAATAACACTATTTGTACTATTCAAGCAACATTTTTTATTAAATTTTGGACTCACAAAGACATTTTTTCAACTTTTAACTTATTATTTTACAACTTTATGTTAATTTTTACCAAAATAACACTATTTGTACTATTCTGGCAACATTTTTTATTAAATTTTGTATTTACAAAGAGATTTTTTCAACTTTTAATTTATTATTTCACAAGTTTAGGCTTATTATTACCAAAATAATACAATTCAATCTGTTCAGTAAAGACTTTTAGTCGCATTTTCGACACACAAAGTGTGTGTTCTCAACTTCTATCTGTTTATTTCACAAGTTTAGGCTTATTATTACCAAAATAATACAATTCAATATGTTCAGGAAAGACTTTTAGTCGCATTTTCGACACACAAAGTGTGTGTTCTCAACTTCTATCTGTTTATTTCACAAGTTTAGGCTTATTATTACTCAAATAACACAATTCTATCTGTTCAGGAAAGATTTTTAGTTACATTTTCGACACACAAAGTGTGTGTTCTCAACTTTTATTTGTTTATTTTACAAGTTTAGCCTAATATTTACTCAAATGACACTATTTATATTATTCAGGCACCATTTTTATTACATTTTGGACTCTCAAAGACACACACACACACACACACACACAGAGAGAGAGAGAGAGAGGGAGAGAGGGAGAGAGAGAGAGAGAGAGAGAGAGAGAGAGAGATATTTTTTCCAAGTTTACAGGATTATTCTCCACGTTTACTCAAATAACACAATTTAGATGTGTTTTGAATTAAATTTTGTACACATGAAGTGTGTTTTGTCAAGTTTTACCCTTTTATTTTACAAGTTTAGGCTTAATATTACTCAAATAACACATTTTAATCCAGTCAGGAAGGATTTGTTATTATATTTTGGATGCACAAAGAGATGTTTTCAACTTTTTTACTGATTTTTTGCAGGGTATGTATTAATTTTTATTTATTTTGTTTTGTATTATATATACATTTACAAATTTTTAACTTAGAGTTTAGTATTTATTTAAATATTTTCAAAAACGCTAAAGAAAAAGTACTTTTAGCTAAAATGTAAGCCACAGAATATATTATTATTATTATTATTATTATTATTATTATGGTTTACTGATTTCCACTATGCTATCTTTGGTTCTGTATTTCTATATGTATTTCTTTAGGTCAGGTTACGCCTGCTACGTAGGAAAGTTTGTTTATTTTAGAGTTTGCTGAGTATTTTGTTACTTTTATACTAGGTAAAGTTTTCTAAATATATCAGGTAGGGCTCCATCCATATACTTTTGTTTTTGCTGTTTGGAGATGATGCGATCAGCATCACTCTCCATCTGCTTTTTATTTTATGTACCCAATATTATTTTGAGGCTTAGTGAATTCTTGAGCCTATTTATGCAGGAGAGAGGGCTTGAAAATTTTGATCTCAGATAACCCACAACTATTTGTCAGAGTATTTTAAAGGATATTTTATATTTATTATGTGCCACTAGAATATCAAAGCTTGCTTAATTTTTATGTCTGTAACGCTGTTATTGTATTTCTAGCTAAGGTTTACTGGATAAAGTACACGAAATGTTTATCATTTCATTATACGAGGCTAAATTTTTAGTGTAACGAAAATTATTGTGTGTCTATAAAGACTGAATTTTTTTATCGATGGGTCCATAACTGGACGCTTACCAACATTGTTTTTTTAAAAAATATAACCATTTATCAATATATTGTCAATTCATAGGACAAGACGAAGTTCACAGACGACTGACTATATGGACCATAGGTCCACTTTCCAAACTTTTTTACTATTCTAGAAGAATAATTTAGCCTTATAGCCTTTTTCAAGGTATTTTTGAAGTATTACTGGTTTTTTGGGTGCATCAACACTTGGGTTATTTCCATTTGGTTTATTATACGAGGCTACAATCACTATTTGAACACTGAAATCCTCTGATTGAAACTAAAAGCTTAGGCTGTAACTAGGGACTTAGTATGTATATCGACAATTTATAGGACAACACGAACTTTACAAAGGATTATAGGTGACGTAGGACCACACGCCAGAGCTTTGTTAATCTGCAAGAAGCACTTGCAACTAATGCTATGAGGATATAATGTTAATTTTTCATTGTTTCACAAGAATGCTATTTTTTACACACCCAATATTTGCTTTTTCAAGTAACTACATGTACCAGAAGCACACATGCCAACACTAACTAGATTTTGATTTATTCTATATCAGGTGCTAAATTTATAAAGAACTATGATTATGTATATTTCTGAGGAAGTACGCAAAAGCAGATTACCCGATTAAAGTATTTGAAAAACAGATTTTTCTATGCAAGTATATTTTTATTGACTGGCTTATTTAACAGATCAAACAGGAAGACTGCAAAATTCATTAAATGTAGTTCTATAGTATAGGTGGTTTCAGAGATATAAAAAGAACAAATATAAGATTTCGCTTTTTTTTTTGCTTCTGAGGCTAATCGCGACGCTAAGGGTAAATGGCGAGGAAATGTAACGGAGGAGAAACAGTCCCAAAAGTTATGGGCTGCATGTAAGTTAATACCACAGAGATATTACAGTAGGTGTAGGTTCTACCACCAGAACTTTTCTATCATAATAATACTGGTTATGCTGTACTGTTAGCTAAAGATGCTGATATTTGAGAAACTTAAAAGGTTATTTGCAAAATTTTAGATAAATAATAATCTGTTAGACTGTAAACATATTTTATATCCATTCTGCAAAAGATCCGATGACAAAATTTAAAAATTGTTATCGCCCAGACAGGGACTCGAACTCTGGACAGATAGGTTAAAAGCCTAACGCTATACCAACTAAGCTATCTGGGCACAAGGTATTCTTTTCTTGAAAAGTTAGTTATGTTAAGAAATATATTGAAACACTTGAGAACACTCTTGCTCTGGTTCGACAGAGAAGGAGACAACATTTCCAAATTTTTACAGACTGGGTGTATTTTTCCACTATAGAGGCCTTCACTATATGTAATTCGAAACGCTAAAGTTCAGCTAGCTTCCAAAATTGAGGTAAAGATTGTGTTTCGCGAGATTAACAAGTTACAATTATATCCAGTCACAGACAAATAAAGCTAAAACTCTCAGATTTACTGTACTAACCAAGTTTTAGTAACATTTTTCTTCACTATAGTACTAATACCAAAGAAATAGGTATATTTTATTTATAATTTGACAAAATGTACTAGTATTTAATTCACAAAGTTAGGTAAAAAAACAGTATTTTTTAAAAATATTGTTACTGCCTTCAAATTTTATGTTATTTAGCCACTAACAACTGATTTACACTGTTTGGCATTCTTTAAATAGGAAAAGAAGGAATTATTTGTTTATTATTTTTACTTTATATTTATATTTATTTAAGAAAACAATTCTACAGTTTAACTTAATTTTAACAAATTGTTACTAATTTATATATCAAACTTATGTTATTTAGAGTGTATCAAGGCGTATAAAGTTAATATTTGTACTTATCAGTTCAACTAACAATTATATTTTACACACAAAAGATGATGTTTACAGTTAAATTACTTGAATCAGAGAATAATATTTTACAGTAATTGATTCATTCAGCACTAGTCAGTACTTTTATGCTTCAGAAAGTTTTCTTAATTTTCTATTACGCATGCTATTTTGGGCTATTTTTAAAATGTATTTCTAAGGCAAACTGGTTTAATTTTCTGCTTATAATGCAAAGTTGACATAGTTTTCGCACAATGCATTGTACATTTGTTATATTCTCTACTTACAATTCAAATATTATGCTTATTTAATGTTTAACTAACTAACTCTCTAGCCTTCTTAAACCCGAAGGTTCATGGCTGCAGCAACACATGCCTTTCATCTGTCCCTGTCCTGAGCAAGATCTATATACTCCTTTCCTTCCCTACCAATTTCCTTTTGGTCCATCTCTACATTATCCCTCCATCTTTGTTTTGGTCTTTCTATTGGTCGTTTACCATCAGGTTTCCCAACAAGAATCCTGTATACTCTTCTTTCCTCTCCCATTTGTACCACAGGATCTACACACCTAAGTCTTTTTGATTTAATCATTCTAATAATATCTGGACATGAATACAAATTATGTACTTCCAAATTATGTAACCTTCTCCACTCATCTGTCTCCTCATCTGTTTTAGGTCCAAATATTTTCCTAAGGATTTTATTTTCAAATACTCTCAATTTATGTTCCTTTTTTCAATGTAAGGGACCAAGTTTATTTACTGTATTTAACTTTTATTTTTTTGTAATTAACAAAAATTAAAAGCTTATACTGTAGTTATTATATCTTTTTCTATCAGCTTATTTTGAAATTAATATTATTAGGTATAGTCTTTGATTTATAACTATATTGCTTTTTTTATCAATTTATCTAAGAGTACACGCAGACAAACACATGTGTTTACACTTTTATGTAAATAGATATGCCATTTTTCAATATTTTAGTATGAAGATTGCACTTTAGCTATTTAAGCAAGGGTAGGAAAGGTAGGATTTCTGAGAATTTGTTGCAGGATTTTGTTGTCCAAGTATAGATGAGAACTGAGCTGGGAGACTGTTTTGAACCTTTTCATGAGAGTTTGCATGTGAACTGTATGCAAATTGAGCACTATTGACTGTGCATGCTTCTAAGTTTTGCTGTTATTTTACATCAAGTCTGTGAGACTGTAGTCAGTTTTCCCATTTCAAGTAGTTTTTATTGATTGTATTTGTATATGTTATGAGTCAGTTTGTTGTAGAATATTTTTACATGATTGTTTTGAGATATTGAGTGTCTGCTGTTTTACTTGTAATTATTTTCCTTCTTGTGTTGTGTATTTGACTATATTTTGTCCAAGTTCGTAGTATTTAGAATAATTGTTATTGACTTGTAGATGTAGGGAGTAATAATCCTTTGCAAGATGACCTATACTTTAGTCTGAATATTATTCTTAGTTCACTTTTGAAGCCTTAGTATTCTGGTAGTATTATTAATGTAGAGGTAAATTAGGCTGATAAATTATACTCACTTAGTTGTTTCAGCAGGTAGAAGTTGCATGATGCTTTACTGCTGATGATGTTCATTTGCTCTTCTTATGTACTACGTATGATGTAGCTTACTTGAGTAACTGGAATTTTCTACTGAAAAAAGGATTGCTTGTATATTTTATTCCTATGTTGTTGAGTTTGTCCATAAGCAAGCCATGTTTTTTACTCTATCCTATGCTTTGGAAGAATCTAGATATATTGTGCTTGCAGTTTTATGCTTCTCTAAGGTTTCAGCTATGTAGTTTTAAACTGTGCTATGGCTTAACTATTGATTTCTTTTTCTGGATGCCATGTTGGTTCTGTGTATTCCTTTTGCTGCTTGAATTTGACTTAGGTTGTTTGCTTTTTTCTTAGATCTTTATTTGTTTATTTGTTCAGTATTTTTTATTTTTTTGAATTTTAATTACTTTAATTTTACATTAACTAACATATTTTACTTTAACAACAAAATAATTTACTCTAGTAAAAAAAACTTCTTCTAACAAAAATGTACTATTATAACTTTTAATTTTAGAAAATTGTATTTTTAAAACTTTAACATTGAAAAATTGATTTTTAATTACTTTAATTTTACATTAACTAACATATTTTACTTTAACAACAAAATAATTTACTCTAGTAAAAAAAACTTCTACTAACAAAAATATACTATTATAACTTTTAATTTTAGAAAATTGTATTTTTAAAACTTTAACTTTGAAAAATTAAATTTTAACACACTTTGACTTTAACAATGTACTTTGAATTTTTTATGTAAAAAAATATTAAAAAATAAAAAATACTGAACAAATAAACAAATAAAGATCTAAGAAAAAAGCAAACAACCTAAGTCAAATTCAAGCAGCAAAAGGAATACACAGAACCAACATGGCATCCAGAAAAAGAAATCAATAGTTAAGCCATAGCACAGTTTAAAACTACATAGCTGAAACCTTAGAGAAGCATAAAACTGCAAGCACAATATATCTAGATTCTTCCAAAGCATAGGATAGAGTAAAAAACATGGCTTGCTTATGGACAAACTCAACAACATAGGAATAAAATATACAAGCAATCCTTTTTTCAGTAGAAAATTCCAGTTACTCAAGTAAGCTACATCATACGTAGTACATAAGAAGAGCAAATGAACATCATCAGCAGTAAAGCATCATGCAACTTCTACCTGCTGAAACAACTAAGTGAGTATAATTTATCAGCCTAATTTACCTCTACATTAATAATACTACCAGAATACTAAGGCTTCAAAAGTGAACTAAGAATAATATTCAGACTAAAGTATAGGTCATCTTGCAAAGGATTATTACTCCCTACATCTACAAGTCAATAACAATTATTCTAAATACTACGAACTTGGACAAAATATAGTCAAATACACAACACAAGAAGGAAAATAATTACAAGTAAAACAGCAGACACTCAATATCTCAAAACAATCATGTAAAAATATTCTACAACAAACTGACTCATAACATATACAAATACAATCAATAAAAACTACTTGAAATGGGAAAACTGACTACAGTCTCACAGACTTGATGTAAAATAACAGCAAAACTTAGAAGCATGCACAGTCAATAGTGCTCAATTTGCATACAGTTCACATGCAAACTCTCATGAAAAGGTTCAAAACAGTCTCCCAGCTCAGTTCTCATCTATACTTGGACAACAAAATCCTGCAACAAATTCTCAGAAATCCTACCTTTCCTACCCTTGCTTAAATAGCTAAAGTGCAATCTTCATACTAAAATATTGAAAAATGGCATATCTATTTACATAAAAGTGTAAACACATGTGTTTGTCTGCGTGTACTCTTAGATAAATTGATAAAAAAAGCAATATAGTTATAAATCAAAGACTATACCTAATAATATTAATTTCAAAATAAGCTGATAGAAAAAGATATAATAACTACAGTATAAGCTTTTAATTTTTGTTAATTACAAAAAAATAAAAGTTAAATACAGTAAATAAACTTGGTCCCTTACATTGAAAAAAGGAACATAAATTGAGAGTATTTGAAAATAAAATCCTTAGGAAAATATTTGGACCTAAAACAGATGAGGAGACAGATGAGTGGAGAAGGTTACATAATTTGGAAGTACATAATTTGTATTCATGTCCAGATATTATTAGAATGATTAAATCAAAAAGACTTAGGTGTGTAGATCCTGTGGTACAAATGGGAGAGGAAAGAAGAGTATACAGGATTCTTGTTGGGAAACCTGATGGTAAACGACCAATAGAAAGACCAAAACAAAGATGGAGGGATAATGTAGAGATGGACCAAAAGGAAATTGGTAGGGAAGGAAAGGAGTATATAGATCTTGCTCAGGACAGGGACAGATGAAAGGCATGTGTTGCTGCAGCCATGAACCTTCGGGTTTAAGAAGGCTAGAGAGTTAGTTAGTTATACATTAAATAAGCATAATATTTGAATTGTAAGTAGAGAATATAACAAATGTACAATGCATTGTGCGAAAACTATGTCAACTTTGCATTATAAGCAGAAAATTAAACCAGTTTGCCTTAGAAATACATTTTAAAAATAGCCCAAAATAGCATGCGTAATAGAAAATTAAGAAAACTTTCTGAAGCATAAAAGTACTGACTAGTGCTGAATGAATCAATTACTGTAAAATATTATTCTCTGATTCAAGTAATTTAACTGTAAACATCATCTTTTGTGTGTAAAATATAATTGTTAGTTGAACTGATAAGTACAAATATTAACTTTATACGCCTTGATACACTCTAAATAACATAAGTTTGATATATAAATTAGTAACAATTTGTTAAAATTAAGTTAAACTGTAGAATTGTTTTCTTAAATAAATATAAATATAAAGTAAAAATAATAAACAAATAATTCCTTCTTTTCCTATTTAAAGAATGCCAAACAGTGTAAATCAGTTGTTAGTGGCTAAATAACATAAAATTTGAAGGCAGTAACAATATTTTTAAAAAATACTGTTTTTTTACCTAACTTTGTGAATTAAATACTAGTACATTTTGTCAAATTATAAATAAAATATACCTATTTCTTTGGTATTAGTACTATAGTGAAGAAAAATGTTACTAAAACTTGGTTAGTACAGTAAATCTGAGAGTTTTAGCTTTATTTGTCTGTGACTGGATATAATTGTAACTTGTTAATCTCGCGAAACACAATCTTTACCTCAATTTTGGAAGCTAGCTGAACTTTAGCGTTTCGAATTACATATAGTGAAGGCCTCTATAGTGGAAAAATACACCCAGTCTGTAAAAATTTGGAAATGTTGTCTCCTTCTCTGTCGAACCAGAGCAAGAGTGTTCTCAAGTGTTTCAATATATTTCTTAACATAACTAACTTTTCAAGAAAAGAATACCTTGTGCCCAGATAGCTTAGTTGGTATAGCGTTAGGCTTTTAACCTATCTGTCCAGAGTTCGAGTCCCTGTCTGGGCGATAACAATTTTTAAATTTTGTCATCGGATCTTTTGCAGAATGGATATAAAATATGTTTACAGTCTAACAGATTATTATTTATCTAAAATTTTGCAAATAACCTTTTAAGTTTCTCAAATATCAGCATCTTTAGCTAACAGTACAGCATAACCAGTATTATTATGATAGAAAAGTTCTGGTGGTAGAACCTACACCTACTGTAATATCTCTGTGGTATTAACTTACATGCAGCCCATAACTTTTGGGACTGTTTCTCCTCCGTTACATTTCCTCGCCATTTACCCTTAGCGTCGCGATTAGCCTCAGAAGCAAAAAAAAAAGCGAAATCTTATATTTGTTCTTTTTATATCTCTGAAACCACCTATACTATAGAACTACATTTAATGAATTTAGCAGTCTTCCTGTTTGATCTGTTAAATAAGCCAGTCAATAAAAATATACTTGCATAGAAAAATCTGTTTTTCAAATACTTTAATCGGGTAATCTGCTTTTGCGTACTTCCTCAGAAATATACATAATCATAGTTCTTTATAAATTTAGCACCTGATATAGAATAAATCAAAATCTAGTTAGTGTTGGCATGTGTGCTTCTGGTACATGTAGTTACTTGAAAAAGCAAATATTGGGTGTGTAAAAAATAGCATTCTTGTGAAACAATGAAAAATTAACATTATATCCTCATAGCATTAGTTGCAAGTGCTTCTTGCAGATTAACAAAGCTCTGGCGTGTGGTCCTACGTCACCTATAATCCTTTGTAAAGTTCGTGTTGTCCTATAAATTGTCGATATACATACTAAGTCCCTAGTTACAGCCTAAGCTTTTAGTTTCAATCAGAGGATTTCAGTGTTCAAATAGTGATTGTAGCCTCGTATAATAAACCAAATGGAAATAACCCAAGTGTTGATGCACCCAAAAAACCAGTAATACTTCAAAAATACCTTGAAAAAGGCTATAAGGCTAAATTATTCTTCTAGAATAGTAAAAAAGTTTGGAAAGTGGACCTATGGTCCATATAGTCAGTCGTCTGTGAACTTCGTCTTGTCCTATGAATTGACAATATATTGATAAATGGTTATATTTTTTAAAAAAACAATGTTGGTAAGCGTCCAGTTATGGACCCATCGATAAAAAAATTCAGTCTTTATAGACACACAATAATTTTCGTTACACTAAAAATTTAGCCTCGTATAATGAAATGATAAACATTTCGTGTACTTTATCCAGTAAACCTTAGCTAGAAATACAATAACAGCGTTACAGACATAAAAATTAAGCAAGCTTTGATATTCTAGTGGCACATAATAAATATAAAATATCCTTTAAAATACTCTGACAAATAGTTGTGGGTTATCTGAGATCAAAATTTTCAAGCCCTCTCTCCTGCATAAATAGGCTCTAGAATTCACTAAGCCTCAAAATAATATTGGGTACATAAAATAAAAAGCAGATGGAGAGTGATGCTGATCGCATCATCTCCAAACAGCAAAAACAAAAGTATATGGATGGAGCCCTACCTGATATATTTAGAAAACTTTACCTAGTATAAAAGTAACAAAATACTCAGCAAACTCTAAAATAAACAAACTTTCCTACGTTGCAGGCGTAACCTGACCTAAAGAAATACATATAGAAATACAGAACCAAAGATAGCATAGTGGAAATCAGTAAACCATAATAATAATAATAATAATAATAATATATTCTGTGGCTTACATTTTAGCTAAAAGTACTTTTTCTTTAGCGTTTTTGAAAATATTTAAATAAATACTAAACTCTAAGTTAAAAATTTGTAAATGTATATATAATACAAAACAAAATAAATAAAAATTAATACATACCCTGCAAAAAATCAGTAAAAAAGTTGAAAACATCTCTTTGTGCATCCAAAATATAATAACAAATCCTTCCTGACTGGATTAAATTGTGTTATTTGAGTAATATTAAGCCTAAACTTGTAAAATAAAAGGGTAAAACTTGACAAAACACACTTCATGTGTACAAAATTTAATTCAAAACACATCTAAATTGTGTTATTTGAGTAAACGTGGAGAATAATCCTGTAAACTTGGAAAAAATCTCTCTCTCTCTCTCTCTCTCTCCCTCTCTCCCTCTCTCTCTCTCTCTGTGTGTGTGTGTGTGTGTGTGTGTCTTTGAGAGTCCAAAATGTAATAAAAATGGTGCCTGAATAATATAAATAGTGTCATTTGAGTAAATATTAGGCTAAACTTGTAAAATAAACAAATAAAAGTTGAGAACACACACTTTGTGTGTCGAAAATGTAACTAAAAATCTTTCCTGAACAGATAGAATTGTGTTATTTGAGTAATAATAAGCCTAAACTTGTGAAATAAACAGATAGAAGTTGAGAACACACACTTTGTGTGTCGAAAATGCGACTAAAAGTCTTTCCTGAACATATTGAATTGTATTATTTTGGTAATAATAAGCCTAAACTTGTGAAATAAACAGATAGAAGTTGAGAACACACACTTTGTGTGTCGAAAATGCGACTAAAAGTCTTTACTGAACAGATTGAATTGTATTATTTTGGTAATAATAAGCCTAAACTTGTGAAATAATAAATTAAAAGTTGAAAAAATCTCTTTGTAAATACAAAATTTAATAAAAAATGTTGCCAGAATAGTACAAATAGTGTTATTTTGGTAAAAATTAACATAAAGTTGTAAAATAATAAGTTAAAAGTTGAAAAAATGTCTTTGTGAGTCCAAAATTTAATAAAAAATGTTGCTTGAATAGTACAAATAGTGTTATTTTGGTAAAAATTAACATAAAGTTGTAAAATAATAAGTTAAAAGTTGAAAAAATGTCTTTGTGAGTCCAAAATTTAATAAAAAATGTTGCTTGAATAGTACAAATAGTGTTATTTTGGTAAAAAATTAACTTAAAGTTGTAAAATAATAAGTTAAAAGTTGAAAAAATGTCTTTGTGAGTCCAAAATTTAATAAAAAATGTTGCTGATTAGTACAAATAGTGTTATTTTGGTAAAAAATTAATATAAAGTTGTAAAATAATAAGTTAAACATTGAAAAAAATGTCTTTGTGAGTCCAAAATTTAATAAAAGTGTTGCCTGAATAGTACAAATAGTGTTATTTTGGTAAAAATAAGAATAAGCTGTGAAAATGTTTGACATAAAGTCAAAGTTTGGTAAAAAATAAACTCAAAATTAAGTTAAATAGCACACAGTAACATACATTTACTACCTAAATCATTAATCAAAGGGTCCTAGGTTCGTTACCCCGTGATAAAAGCAAATGGTGAAAACTGTAGGCCCCGTCCCTAATAGCTCTCCCTTCTTCATAGTACAGATAAAAAAAACCTGCGCTAAAGCGTCCTGTGCCTTGGAGGCAAACCTGAGCGGAATATTAATTGGCGGCGGAAACCGGTTCTACAAGCGACGCATAGCATAGCAACCCTTGCTTCGCATTCTCAGACATCCTTTGTTGTCTGGTTGAATCCCTCCCCTGCCCTACAGTATTGCATAGCTTTCCCCTGTTCTTGCGTACTGGTTAACCTTGAAAAAACCGGTTCTGAAAATCTACCGACGCGTTCTCTGATTGGTCAATCAGATTCCTTCTTTGTCCTGACGTTGTGACGTCATTTGACCTTGAACGCACTTCCCCCAAATTCCTTTCTCCTCTACCTGCGCGGAGTTCAGATTCTGAGACAGTATTCTGTCTAGCGTCTGAGATCATCGTCTTTAATACAATAATAACATACATTATTACATAGTACTAATTAATATTATTACATATCGCGGGTTCGAGTACCGGGACCGTCTTCTTTCTTACCATTACCACCGTTCATAGCGGTTCATAAACCATAGAAAACTTATTTTCAATATTATAAACATTAATATTAACATTTTATACATTACATACTTTGCAGTAATGAATATAAAAACATATGCATAGCGTTTAGTACCTCTAATTACCTTCTATATACATATTTTTCATAAAATAAATAAATATATATTTATAAAAAGTTATAAACATGCAAATACATAAATGTAAAGTATTCTAAGTACATGCAAATAAATTCTAAGTACATGCAAATTAATTAAAACCCGTGCAAATTAGTTATAAGTACGTGCAAATGAATTGCGAATATTAAATAGCAACATCCGTTGGCGGGGTCAACATCTACTCGCCTCATTTTTTTGTGCGCAATCCTGTACATTGTGACAGCTTGTCAACGGCTTATCAGATACCACTGATAAAATCGGAAAAGTGTGCGCAATCCGGCTGTAGCCGCCGCGTTTACCTAGGAAGGAACTCGCTGTCAAGCAGCCAATTAGATTTGATTTTCATTGATTTGATTTGATTTATTTTACTTCGCTTCTTGTGCCACTTTTGGTTAATTTGCGAAGATTTGGGATGAGTGATGATATGATGAAATTGATGAAAAGACATCACAACCGTCCATGCCCAAGCCAGGATTCGAACCCGGGACCCCTGGCGTCGCAGCGCGATGTGCTAAACAGCCAATTAGACCCACCGCTTGGGCAAGAAGCGACAACATTAGAACCCCTCCTTCCCGAAGCAGTCAGCAGGAAAACAGGATTTTGTCAAAATAATCGTTCTGCGCTGTGATTGCACACCGGTTAGTACGCCCTCCCATATGTAATTACTGTGATACTCAAGATTGATTTGTGCAGTGCGTCCATAAAGTCAAGGTAGACTTTCAGAGTCCTACAGTATCCGAGTAAAAAACTTACTAAAACCATGAGATTTACACGGCATTGAAGAGCATCTCAAAGAGTTTCGGAAGTGTGGAGAATACTGGAGATGCACGCCCAAATAGTCATGTGACGTGACGCTGACACAAACCGCGTCTCTGGATATGAAATCGCCACAGCATTGGATGGGAAGGGATGGTCGCGACGATATCCGGACCTCACGCATTTAGACTTTCACTTCTGGGGCTACATCAAGCAAATTTGTAGCACTTGAGAGCGAGAATCAGAGTAGTTGTTCAATCTATCACACCTGATGTGCTTAGACGTAGCAAGAACTGGAGTATCGATTTATGCAACAAAATGAATTGCGTTAAATATGGAAACCTTAAAAAAATCTTTTGAGCTGCGCTTTCATTTTACATGTATTTGAAATGTTTATTGTGTATGTTTATTTCAATACATAGTTTGAAATCCCACCATGACTTTACGAACACAATGTGCTTGGAAATGCTAATATGGCAAAAACCAGTTTCATCGTCTTCAAAAAAACTGTGCGAATTACAGCTATTTTGCTTTTTATATCTAGTTACCACCCGCCCTTATCGTTTCAACTATGATAAAGAAAAGCGGCATGAAAGGGGGAAATTACATTAAGAACGAGAAACAATGCATCCACGAAGTGCAGTAATTCCCGATTTCTCAGAAAGCGCATAACTAACGAGATTCTCGTGCGAGATGTAGGTTTACCGTAGTTGCTACGGATCAAGTTCGAATAAACATGTCTTGTTTTGCAACTAACGGAGCAAGAACACAATTTGCGGACGTTTCTTGCGCTTTGCAAATCATTTTATATGCCATGATAGAAATCAAAGCGCATAACAATGTCTTGAGTAGTTATAGCTCGTGGCGGCGGATACCGCATGCACTCTCTGCTTACCATCAAGAGCAAATTATCATCAGCCTACATGGAAATTGATACACTAACCAGGCTCGCTCGCATCTCGAAGACAGCTTCTTTCACATGAATGTCCCCGAGGGACAAGGAACATCCATCATTCTTCAGCTGCTTCTCTACAACCTTAATAACCCCGCATCGGAACAAATGTTGGCGTTATGACTGCTGCGTCGAATTTAAGATGCAGGGATGCATGTCTATCATTTTATTCACGATGCTGGCCAATTACCTTCCGGATCTTCCCGTCTGCATCTGACCACTTATTGTGTGTTACTCATAATGTGTGTTTCATTGTAGATCAGTGACACATATAAACTTGTAAGTATGGCTTGAATTAATACAATGTCTAAAATAGGTGATGAATGAACGAAAGGATACAAGAACCTTTGAAAAGCTTAGAAGAGGACAATGCTGTAGGACGTTTGTTAATTGTAAAATTGAATTCAATTGTTCTTTTAAGTGCACATATAGGCTAATCGGGACTGGACCTTCAGTTTAAAGTGGGATCCGAACCACTTTGCACTGGGTAACGAACCCGCGATCTCTTGGTCACAAGCCAACGACGTTATCACTACGCCATCGGGGAAGCCCGTTAGTTGTAAAAGTTCTGAAAAGTAACCGATATGGAATTGAATATAGAGAAATTTCAATAATTTACTTGAGAAATAAGCATCTCTTTACTATTGAACTTTTCAATTACTATTAGGTTGAAGAAACTTGGTTTCTTCAATCAATTAGTATAGACCCCTATACACATATTGACCTCCTGTGCGCGCGTGCCTGTATGTGTGAGGGAAGTGATTTGAAAAAAAAAAAAAAAAGCGATACTTTCCAAGCTTTTAATTAAGTGTTTAATTTCGTATTCGTATGTTTCATTGCATGTAGAAACGTAAAGAAATCTGAGTCGTTTTTAGAGCTTTACAAGGCTCTAATGATGTGGTCTTTAGTTCAGATACAAGTGGTCAAATTTGTGAATGATATTACTAAAGCTATACGACACTGTTGAAAACTTCCAAGATGAATAAAGTTTTTCTAACGCTAGAACTTTTTTATTTTATCAACCTTCTCCTCGTCTCCAAAAATATATGATGTATACATAATTTAGTAACTGTTTCTCATCTTCTGTTGAAGTTAAAATTACTGTGATTTTCGTAATAGATTCAGAATTTCTAGTTCCTAAATTATCTTAATCGTAAACTTTTATTAGCCCTTCGTTTAGCATATATACTTAGAACAAATCATCTCCTGCGGACTCAATTCGGCAATATTTATGATCTAATTCCAGTGTCCGCGAGGCGATCTGTGCCTGATATGTGGCGAAACATCACGCAGATCTCAGGGGAACCGCGCTGTGTAATTGTGGTGATTATGTCCCTGTGGCTTGCCACTCGATATCCTTATCTCCTTTCTCGGAGGCAATTGGGAATGATCTAGGTTATTTTGTAGATAACGTTCCTCGGGCATCGCCATGGGAGTTCGGGGCACAAGGGCTCATGTTGGGAGAATGGAGTTTTCGATATGTGGGGCTTCACTTCAGGTTCTTAAATAAATTTGTTTTATTATTAAACAGTATGTGGCGATAATTGGTGTACTGTACGTGTTGTGAGTTTTTTTTATTTCGAGTCCACTTTTTGCACAGATAGGCCCCGGGTCCGAATCCCGGCTTGGGCATGGATGTTTGTTGAGTGCCCATTCATCAATTTCATCATATCATCTCTCATCCCCATGTTCGCAAATTAGCCAAAAGTGACACAAAGAGCGAAGTAAAATAAAGCAAGTCAATCAATCAATCATGTACTGTACATGGTAAGTTACGTGCGAGAAATGACATCTTCTCGAGTTCCCGTAGCTTTCTTCTTTCTTGCATATGTTTCTAATTGAAGTATTTCTTTTGATAATTTATTCCTAGTTAAGTTTATAACGACAGATCAAAGAAAACAACTAAATCTGTATATTATGCTTAATTTTTTTTCTATGATTTTATTTCATTTTCTCGCCATTTTATGATTTTTGACAACACAGTGCAGCAAGTTCAGAATTAGAGATAGGAAGATGATATACAAGGTTCGCCCATAAAAAAAAACTTTTTTTAGGAAAGAAGAAAAATAATTACTTTCAAATGACTTTATCACCTTCAAAATAATCACCAGAGGAGGCAATACACTTTGACCAGCGTTTGTACAGGACTTGGAAACTCTGTTGATAGTCGTTGACAGTAAGTGATCGCAAAATACGCGTAACATTTAATTTAATTTCCGCGACGTCGGTAAATCTTCGCCTTTTCATAGCCATTTTAAGCTTGGGAAAATGGGAAAAAAATCAGCAGGCGATAAGTCCGGAGAATATGGAGGGTGATTGATCACTGTCACTGAATGCTTAGAAAGGTATTGTTGTACAGACAATGCGGTATGATGCCGAAGATTATCGTGTAACAGAAACAATTGGGTAGAATCACAGAAGTCCTCCTTTCTAACCCTCTTCATCCTGTTTCTGAGTCGACCATGCACTTCCTTGTAATGCCACTGATTGATTGTTTGGTTTTCAGGGACAAATTCATGGTGGATCAGTCCTTGGGAACTTTCTCCACATCGTCGTCATTCCTTGACGTTGAAAAGCGTCCTGATCTTGGATCATCCTCGACACTTTCACGCCCACCTTTGAAACGATTTACCAGTCATACACCAGGGTTCTTGATAATGCTGCATCACCATACACTGCCCATATCATCTGTAAAGTTTCGGTAAACGATTTACCCAATTTGTAACAAAACTTTATGTTGTAACGTTGTTCCATCTTGATGCGCGTATTTCGTACGCCGGCTGCACACGACCTGCATCTGACGCACGCTTGCTCCGATACCGACTGCCTGTAACAGGTTGAAACATGCACTGACGGGAAGTTTAGATATAGCTCTTTGCAGTGTTTCCAGAATACGGCACCTTTTTTTATTATTAGTAGTATTATTATTATTTTTATTACAGTTCAGTTTCTTTACGGGCGGAACTTGTAGTTACCTTGGATGGCTCTGTATCGTCTATCCCTGGCAACTGGTCATGGGTTCTGCTCGTCTCTATTGATCCGTCAATGTTTGTTTGTTTTTCAATGATTCTTGTGACTCACAGTTTCGAATAGATTGCCATAATCATAGATTTGGAGGGCCTCCCCGATGGCGCAATGGTAGCGTCCTCGCCTTGTAATCAAGGGGTCCAGGGTTCGATACCCGGTGGAGGCACATAGTGGTTCGGATCCCACTTTAAACTGTAGGTCCAGTCCCGATTAGCCTTACTGTGCATAAAGTGGACTTAAAACACCAACTCAGTCCAATCCAATCATAGATTTGGAAATTTCATACTATCTTTTGCACACAAAGAAAGATAATGAATGTAAATTACGTTTCGCTGAAACGCCAAAGGGGTTAAATGAACTTGAGCAGTGCAAGCCAACAGTTCTGCCATCCAAACATTGAAATTAGAGTACGATACGCTCGTAATGACTGGGTCGTGACTTGAAGTTCGTTTTATTGTTAATCCACCATCGAATACAGTCAATTATGGCGTGCAATGGTAAATACCTCCCAGGAAGCTGTTCGCATTAGACCGCTCCGGAAAGTGTTCAAACAAGAACCAATTTCAAGCCAAGCCAACTGCCATGTAGCACGTGTATACCCTAAGCAACGTTCCTCATATGGAATAGAATTTATTTCAAGTATGAGCCTTTACAGCTGTACATACCATAAAAGGCTGAAAAAAAATTAGTGCAATTTTCCTACACCCTTCCTCCTCTGTCTACTTCCACATTCACACTGCTTGGGAGTTCACAAACACTATTTCATTTCAACTCTTTTACTACACTTGCACTGTTACCTGAGTGATTCCTAAATTTTCTCACGTATATTTATTGATTGATTTATTTAGTAGCCCTCCCCCGTTTCACACATGTTCGCTATCCGCACTGAGCTTCTTTGCTCTCTTTGCCCAGGCATAGTGTAGGAAAGTTCCCAGATCCTTCTTTGCGCCTTCCCCCCCTCTCGGTCTCTCCCTCCTAATAACGCTTGTTATTACATTCACAATGTTAAATTCATTTATTTCCCTGATATATTTTGTTTTGCTTCCCATGTTTCTTTGCACTGGAGGAGAATGTGAAATTTCGTCTCGTCTTCCCCGCATAGCGGGCATTCTACGCTCCCGTCCTCCCGTTTTGGTTTTACTTGTGCCCATCCCTCCAGTCTGAACCAAGCCATTCCTGACCTTTCTTTTGCCCCACACAAATCCACGTAGTTCCTCCTTCCCCATTCTCGATCCGTATCCACTGTTTTCGCTGATGTTAACGATATTTTTGCGTCGCATTCTGCCAAAATTTTCTGTTTGTTAATGTCCTCCAGTGTGGCACCTATGGTCCCTAGCATCTTCATATCAAATCTCCCCTCTATTCCCTCTTCCCACACCCATCCCAGCCCTATACTGTATAATTCCGTCTTTATTTTTGCCACCCATTACCCCCACTTATCTGCGATTGTACGCAGAGTTTCTTCAAATTTTCTCCCTCCATGGTGATCAGTTTTGCCCAGTATTTATGATCCTCATTTTGGCATCCACTACCTCTCTTAATTTTCCCATTTCCCTAAGTACCCCACATGTTGCCATACCCCTCCCAACTCCTAGCCCTTGTTTTAGGAATCTAGACTGTACGACGTTTACGGTTTCCCCTCCCTCCCAGACCCATAGTTCGATGCCATAGAACAGTGTTGCCTTAACTGTGGCCTCGTAGACTCCTCCAGAATTTTGATTGGTATATTTGTTAACTTTGTATTTTATTTTTCTTGTTTTTTCCAACGCAAACATTGCCTTACATTTATTCCTGTGTACCTGCCTTGCCCGTCATTGTCATCACCATGCCTAAATAATCGTACTGTTTCACCCTATCGACACTTGTCCCTCCGTATTTCCATTGTTCATCCTTACCAAATACATACCCATTCTTAAATATCATTATTTTGGTCTTCTTGATATTTACTCGCATAGCCCACTTCCCGCGATATCCATGTAATGTCTCTAGACCGTTCTATAGACCTGCTGTTGTGTTCGAAATCAGTACCAGGTCGTCTGCGTACAACAGAAGCGGTACCTTTATGTCGGATATCGTTGGTGTAACCGTGTCCCTCTGCGCTATTTCCTCCACGATATCGTTGATGAAGAGAATAAACAGCAGAGGGGAGAGGACGCACCCCTGCTTCACCCCCAGTATTGATTCATTCGCACCTGTAACGCCCTCATTCCCGCACTTTACGCAAAACTTAACTTTTTAATATGCCGTTTGGAAAGATCTTATCATTCTGGCAGATACCCCGACGTCCCACAATTTTGCCCACAACATTTGCCTGTTAACCGTGTCAAACGCTTTTTCGAAATCAACGTAGCATCCAGGCGCGTGCCCAGGATTTTCGTAAGGGGGGGGTTATGAATCCAATACATTTTCCAGTTCACAGGTCAAATTTCTTGTAATAAATTAGATAATTAATATACTTGGATTTTACCCCAATGAACGCAATCAATGTATTTGCTATGGATGCTTCATGTTTTTATTGCATCATATAAAAGCACCTGCTTGAATATTTCCAAATTATTAATATTTTATATTTAATTGCTCAAATATAATTTTTAAACAAAAAATGTACACTCAACATTGTAACAACATTAAAGAGATTAAGACTACTTGATGTCTTAAAGACAGTAATAAATAAGGTACCACAGTTCAACAATTTAAATTCTGAAATTTAGGCATCGAGGTTTCTGTGCGAGTTCTGACAATATGTCGTCACAAGTAACTTTTATATCCCAGTGAATGTTCAGAGCAGCTAACCCATTTAATCTTTCTTCGCAAATGGTATTTCGAAGATAGGTCTTCAACGTCTCAAAGTTGAGAATGATTTATCATTTGATGTTGTTGTTACCGGGATTGTACATAATATGCGCAAACGTGTGTTTACCCAGGGAAATATTACTTCAATGCATATATCAATTGCTTCAAGAGCATTTACTGGACGTCTTTGCATTGCTGCAAGATGACGATACCACAGTTTCATTTCAGTGTGAGCGTCGTCGCCTTGTAATCAAGGTGTTCCAGGTTCAATACCCACCCGGTGGAGGCTAATAGTGGTTCGGATCTCACTTTAAACTTTAGGCCCAGTCCCTATTAGCCTTACTGTGCATAAAGTGGATTTAAAACATCAATTCAATCAACATTGTACTTGTTGTGGAGATGGATTTGCTAAATATTGTGTACATTTTTGGCATTGTATTATTATATTATTGGTCAAAACATTTGTTTGACAGTCGATAAACAAATACGAACCCCTTCAGTAATTAACATTTTCTACTACAGTGTCATTAATGTGTCATATTCATTTTCATATTAGGTCTATGGAGAGGAATTGTGTATAATGTTAACGTTATGGAACTGCGAAACCAACTGTTGAAGGGGTCACTTCCCCCTTCCCCTCCGAAGCCCAGTACCGCACCACAGGATCTGTCACTGAGCCCGACAAAATCTTGCCAGACAGTGCTCGAAATAGAAATTCGTAGCCGAAAAGGGAGGGGATATTTGATCGATTTTGGAAATACGATGGGGTACATCCTTGTATGGATCAACATGGAGACAATACAGTAGGTGGAGGATGCTCAATATGAAAATTATTCTAGTTGGGGGTATGATTTGTGAAACTTTCTTAACTGGAGGCAGCATCACCTACTTCGACCACTGATGCCAGAAAAGATGCTTTCAGAAAATGAATTTATTACTGCACACGTATATTACTTATTGTATTTGTTGCGTTTGTATAAGAGAAATATTCAGAAGATTTGTAAGGAATATTTACAGTTAATAGGATGCCTATCTAGTCTATCCCGTGTCGTAATACAAATTTTATCCCTTTCCTACAAAATAATAAAACTGATTTTATAATGTGGTTGCATACATATACACTGTATAGTAGCACCAAGCTTTCTGGGACCTCGGAAAATACGTGAACCACAGGCTTCCCCGTGGCTTTAACTAGCGACACTAGTGCCACTGCTCCGACGCCAGGGTTTCAAATGCCTTGGTGGATCTATCGTTTTTCGAGGGTTCGTGAACAAAACAAAAAGTAAATGATTGTAAAGTCCATTTTATATTCAGATACGTTAATCGGGACTGGACTTAAAGTTTAAATCGGGACACGTACCACTGTGCAATGCACCTTCACAGGGGATCAAACCCAGGACCTCTTTGATTACATCACCATCGGTGAGGCCCCCGAAATCATTGAGGGAACTTGTTCATCTTCATGTTCTCTCGCCCTGCGAAAGTTTATTGGTGATATAGGGTGACATCCTACACACGTCTTCCAGACATACACACGCGGGCACCCCCCTCCCCTGCACACACACGATTGTATGCTTAGAGCACATGCTGTGCCCTCCCAGAAAAACAATTCTAAATCCGTCTATGGATATATCTGCTATCAAATAATGAACGTCACTTACCTCGACAGTTCCTTGACATAATGTTGCAACAAGGTTTGCAATATCTTCTGTTATGCCTTCTTGTTGAATATCAAGAGTCTGAAAGTTCGCACGTTTCACTCTCGCAATTCGGTTGGAATTCCTCTGAACTTAAATCGACCTTTTCTGACGTTCTATTTGTGGAAGGTGAAGCTTCAACTTCCATTTTTTGTTTCTTTTGGAAATAATCTAATACGTATTTCTCCTCTTTTCTCTATCCATCTTTAGTTCCACGTCAAAAATCTATTACACACGCAGAAACGTAACACACAACACAACCACTTCAACTTGCTACCTTGCAGACTGCAACTCGCTACAACCCCAGAGAACACCAAGACTTGGGACAAAGATACCGGGCGGTCGAATGTCTGAAACATGCATCCAACTTGGTCCAGCTCAAATTACGTCACCAGTGTTGACAGCAACCAGTAGTGTCAGTGTCAGTAGTGTTGGCAACTGCTAAATTATTTACGCACAAATTCAAGTGAGATCTTTCACACATGTTACAAGAAAATTCAATAAACTGAAGGCTGGAAATTGGTTGAGAAAAAAATATCTAATTTGTAAAGAGCACAAGAGTAAAACGTATAATATTTTGGCATATTAATTGCTTTTATTTTGTTTATGAAACTGACTGGGCCAGTTGCGCTATATAACGCATCCCTCCCTCCCTCCCGGCATGCTATTGTACAAAACATCGCTTGCCTCCTTCGTAAAACCATGCCTCGTTACTGCCTGCAACAATTATTATTATTATTATAATTATTGATATTTTGAAATAAATATGCATCCAGGTGCGAAATAAGATTTTGACTTACTTTGCCTACTAATTGTAGTGATTCAAATCTCACAGAACTTTGCTCTGCTGGCATAAATAGTATAAGAAGGGGAAAGAAAGAAAAGGGAAGTTAGCAGCACTGTCGTAACAGGAAAGGGAGGGTCATTCTCCTAAGAGGGTCATCGTGGGTGAAAGAAAGGGGAGGAGGGATTCCTTCAGTTCGCATTCCAAGGGTTGCGGCTCTTTTCTTGACCATACTGAGAAGGAAATTCTACTTCCTTTTCAGTGACTAAGGAATGAATGAATGCTTGTGCATTGCTGTAACTCAACTCCAATATTATCAAAAGTAATTGAAGAAGCAAATACATTTCTCATTGCCAAATGTAAACATTTTACAATATTGGCGATTTATGAAATAAAATGTATTTCTGCTTTGAATTTTTTTAAATGACGAAACCAATGGGGGGGGTTTTAACCCCCACCAACCCCCCCCTGGGCACGCCACTGGTAGCATCCATATAGTTTCCCCCTTTGACCCCTAGTTTTTCTTGTATCAATGTCTGCAATAAATATAGTTTCCCCCTTTTGACCCCTAGTTTTTCTTGTATCAATGTCTGCAATAAAAGTACATTGTCTATTGTCTGATTATTTTTCCGAAATCCAGCTTGCAGGAGGAAAGAACATCAAAAATTTCGCACCATTTTTGTAAGCGTCTATATAATATCTGGCAGTACACTTCGCTCAGTACCGACAGTAGTGAGACCTCCCTGTAATTGTTAGGATTGCTTTTTTCCCCTTTACCCTTGTAGATGGGGCAAATGATGGTATCCGACCATTTTTCCGGAAACAGCCCCTTCCGGTAGAGCCCATTCATAATTTCCCTGCCCATTTTCGCCATTAGTGAATTTTTATTTGTGCCCTTTATAATCTCAGCGGTTAAGCCATCCCTGCCTGCCGCCTTCCCGTTTTTTAGCGAGTTGATTGCTAGAGAGTATTCATTGTCTGTTACCTCCTCATCTAGAATTGGTACGAAGGTGCCCAATTAATTTCCATCGTTCCCAGGTGTATTTATTTCTCCCTCCCTTGTTCCCATTATTCCCTTAAAGTGTCGTTCCCACGTTTCGGGAGTAATCTCCGCCTCCGTGTACTCCTTCCCCCTTAAATTCCGGATTATTCTCCATAGCTGTGCTGCGTCTCGCTGTTGCACGGCCTCCTCTATCGCCTTGACCCTTCCCTCCTCCCATTTCCCCCTTTCCCTCTCCAGTATTGTAGCGTATAGTTTCCGCTGTGTGACATACGATACTCTATTTGCCTCGTTGCTGAGTATTTTGAATTTTTTCAGAGCCTGTGTCATTCCTTTTTTCTGAATTTTGCATGCATCATTATACCATCCTCCCTTTTGAGTTTTCCCTCCCCCCCGCTCATCCTGTACCATGTGCCTGGCTACCCTCTCAATGCAATGGTAGTATAATTTTAATGCTTGAAGTACATCCCCCTCGGTTAGTAAATTCAACATTTGGTTCGTCATTAGCTCTGAAATTTTAGAGGGAATCTAGTGTAAATTTAAAATATGGTTATCGTATGTTCAGTATCATATTTACCACTACATTTTTCATTGTAGACCAGTAGCTTTTTTAAATGTTGTTTCTAATCTTAGCCACTTGTATTTCACATATTTTCTCGGAATTTCGTACTGTGTAGTTCGCGGTGTAGTAGAGAAGTGAAACTCGCCAATAGGGAGAAGAGAAAGTAGTTATTTTAATTCCAGGGCTGGGTGCTCACAAGTGGTATTTTTATGTTCCTGCAAAAGCGGCCGTCAAATCTTCTCATGAGTGAGGTACGGTCTGGCTGCGTTAGCCGAGACCATCGACGCAAGTGCGCATGCGCTAACTCGACGAATCCAAGAGCAAGATAAGGATGACGGCCTCAAGTCGAACGCAGACGAGAACAAGGTGTGGTGAAAATATTCTGCTTCTCAAACAACTTTGAAGTTTCACGCATAATGTTACGAGTTGAAACAGCCATCGTAAGTCAGAAACACAACAATGCTGCCCCTATCCTCAAATATAATGGAATAACACCAATAAATATAGATGGAAATAGAGCGATAATAAACAAAACAACTGAATGCATGCAAACGAAATACTGATATGACGTCTGCAGCGCTGTTTCGTGCCTCTTTCTACCCTATCCCCCCTACCCCCTGTGTATATTCATATTCCTCTTCTCGGGCTAGTCTCACCTTCCGTGATCGGATAATGCTGAGGTTAAAGGTGGCCGGAGAGCGGTGCTGATCACATAACCTTGGCTGTGGACCTGGTCGAGAGTGTTGTGTATTCCCATCTCCATGCCCTCCGTTTACCTACCTATGGTGCAATGCACAGGAAGCGTGGAGATATATTTTATTAGGTACAGTTACCGGCAAAAAAATAATTTACCTAGATCATGAAATATTCGCTTCCCTGTAAGGCGTTATGTGTGTTTCCTAACTCTGCGACGGTGGTAGGAATTGCCATTGAAAATTTGTTATTAAAATCCACTTATCGCTGTAGCGTTAAGCAACACACATAACCCCTTGGAGGGAAGCGTGTCCCATTTTTATTGCCGGTGACTGTACATTCAACTACAAAATGATATTTTAACTATTGATGAATATGTAACTTGAAGTCTATTTTTCGTACTCGCAACATCCCTTTGGGAGCCATAGCCTAGCAAGTAGCTTTTCATTGGATTGCACGTGGTCAGCGCATTGAGTTCTGGCTTTCGAGAGCTATTATTTGGTAGGTCGGTAAGTCAATCAAATTTCATCTGGTAGTTTTCGAGGTACAAATATTTGACACCAACAGACAGACGAATACGTTCGTTGACAACTTGTGCGCTAAAACAAGCACAAAAAGACTCAAAAATCGAAGTAATACAGTATACCGCGTTTGGTACATCCTGTCACGTTTACCGCGCTTGCACATCGTTGGCATTTGTAGCAGAAACCACGCGGCGTTGCCGCTGTAGACAGAGTGAACCCCGCGTTAGGGGAAGTCGAGGCTAGGTTGCGTTTAAGATACGCGGGAATGCACAAATTCAACCCTACACTAATCTGCACTCGCTTACAAAACAAGCTTCTTGCAGACAGAAACAAAACACATGGGAGTTAGACCATAACTTGGCAACAGGGTCTGCGTAATGTCACGTGCCAGTTTCGATGACACAATGAAAGTTGCAAGGAGGAATGGTTTCTCGGAATCGACGAGAGATGGCAGCACGCTATATAAAGAGGAGCAAAGGAAATTATAAAAAACTTAGAGCGGAGAAGAGGGATTATATATATTATAGTATATTGAGAAATATATAAAAGAAGAGTTCGAATACTATAAAAGAAATAAATAGAATGTTGTATATAGTAAATTAAAGTAATTAAGAATATGGCCGCATATGAAACAATTAGGAAAGTTAATAAGTGAGCAAATGAATTCAGAAATTGTATCTCTCTTTTTGATTCTCTGGCGAGGAGAACGTGGTCATGTTTTGGTTGCTTGTCCCCGGTGGCGCTGTTGTCAAATTAGACGCCCCGAAGCACTTTACGGTACTGGGTCATCGGCAGCGCTTGTTATTAGCGATCCTGGTTATTTCCCTTGGTTGTTGTTTTAGGAGAAGGCGCTATTGTCAGATTAGACGCCCCTAAAAATCCTCTATAGCTTTGGTTCAATTCTCTACAAGGAATGCAGCATAATGATTTGTCTATATTATTGAGAAGAGATATGGTAAAGAGAAATATTTGAGTCATTCCATGCGAAATCAACACAGCCTCCAACCTGACCATCTTCGATTTTCATGAAATTTGGGGAGTTGAAACTATGCATGGAACTTAGTAACTATGAAAATTTTTAGTCTCGTGCATCTTGTAATTGTTAAATTATTCAAGGTCAAAGTTAGCATAAATTGCCCTTTTTGAGCCCGGTTAGCTATGCTAAATCTGCTGTAACTCCGCCCCTATTTTGCCTAGGAAGCTCAAATAATGCTTATTGTACAGGGAATTGAACATGCTTTCCAGTGATATGTAACAAGCCTAACTTTGGATAAGAATATAATTTTGTCACGTGACCTTGACTTTCGACCTTGAATATCTCAAAACATGTCATCACCAAAAATCGTGAAAAAAATATATTTGGTCCCTCATTCCATACTATAAAACATATCAAAAAATTATTCTGGGACTGCAATAGGATCAGAAGATACAAAATAATATGTGTAACTATGTGACTAAAAGCCCCATTACATGAACTATGAAGAGTCAAATGTCCCTTAACACTCCCTACAAAATATGAAGGAGTTATCGTGGGTATAATTGGTCATGAAAGAAATAGGTTAGGCACAGGGAGATCCCTAGTCGTGTGTGTCAAGCGCAGGTCCGGCATATTGTTGACCGCCATATTGAATTCAACGCAAAAATTTCAAAGGAAAGGGGGTGATGTGATATATCAAATGACGCTAGAATTTCACGAGAAATGAAGTGACGAAGGATTTTCCAACGTATCTTACGCCAGCAAAAAGTTATACACATATCTTTCACTTACAATATATGCACATTATAATGTTGTCAATGTTCCTGTGAGCACACTCGTTGACGTCTCTCACACTCGCATAGAACATTTGGCAATGTAGCATGTGCAACAACAACGCAAGCAGCAACTATGCCTTCTCTCAGATGGTCAATATCAGGGACTTTTAGTGCATGCACCATTCTCTTCAAATGTTTCTGAAGGTAAAAGTCCTCCTAAGATGTTAGATGTGGGGAATGTGCAGGCCTTTTAATAGATCCCCGTGTGCCCATCAATCTACCTAGAAAATTACCATGAAGAGATTGCCAAAATGTCCACATAGTGTGGTCACTCTGTCCTGTTTCAAAACTCTCGAAAAGTGCCATATCCCGTAAGCAAGGGTGAAAAAACCTGTTCACTTAACAAATCCAAGAAGCCCTTGTGACAGTCAGATTTACCGACGTCATTATTATTATTATTGTCCATAGCGGTAAAAAATGTGTTGATTCAAAGCGTTGACAGTTTTAAGTTGTAAGAATACATATTTGATTTTTGCCAAGCTGACGGGAGGAACGAGACGTTCACGTGTCTTAAGGGTGAGCACCTGAAGGGTCACGTTATGCGTCTAAAGCTTAGGAAATTCGACCGTAATGACAAACATTTAAATATCTCGGTTTCCAGCGGTCAGATTCACGTGAAACTTATACCAGCGCAGCGGCATGTGTGCAAGGACGGATGTGTGGAGTTTCGTCGCGATCAAGCAACAATTACGGACGCCAGATCAAATCGGTTGTAATTGATCAGTTTGTGGACACTGGTTGCAATTGAGCTATGGGCGACAGCGAGGCTGAGGCTTAATCCGCAGAAACTCAATTTCGAGCACGGCTCGTCCCAGTTGGGAGACAATAGAGCAAAGTGGAATGACCTCTTCGGAAGCGTCACTTCAACGTACGCCTAGCATCGTTTTTCAAAATCTAAATAAAACGAAGGACATGGTTTTTCGACACACAGTCTTACCGCGATCCTTGTAGCGAGAGCAGCTCCGTGCTACCTCTCCGTGTAGTACAGTTTTGCCGCGATTCTTGTAACGAGAGCACCTTCGTGCTATCTCTGCGTGTACAGTGGACTTTGTTGTGTTTTGCGAACACCAGTGTGTGTGATAGACAGTAAGTCTACACGAGTGCGCCTACCTCAACCGCTGGGAGAAGTTGAAGTGAGACCGTGTTTCCGTGATTACCTTACGCCGTTTATAATTTTTGAGAAACGAGGAACACCGGAAACTATGGCGGGCTAGAGGAAGAAGAGGGATGAGGGCGTTACAGATGTCTTTTTCCAAAAATTGAAGGAAGAAAAGAAGAAGAAGCCTTTTCCCAAATTAGAAGGAAGAATAGAAGAAGAAGCCTTTTCGCCAAAATTGTGAGCAGAAAAGAAGAAGAAGATTTCCTATCGATTATACATATATTTATTATATATTTCAATGTATATACAAGCTTCGCTATATATTTTCTCTGTATTGCGTATAGTTTTCAGAATATAGATCCGCATTTAACTATATCCTTTTGGCTATAAAACGCTTTCTTATTTGGAATTTTCGAATAAAGAACCTATCCCCCTGAGATTAAGATATTTCTGTAGCCGTGGTAAATAACATTTAAGTACGTACCCCCAAAAAGCGAAGCAGTAAGCGTATCTCTACTGGCCTTCATTCGCTCCTCGCTGCCTAGCAGACGCCTTCTTCCACGTCTCTCATTGGCACAGAAATTGTCGAGCGTTCGCTAGCGCGGGATACGTGACATGTAACAATCGCGGTATAGATGTACGGGAGATTTTTTTTTTCTGGAGAAGAAAGGTCCGTGCCATTCGTAGGATCATCAGTGCATTCCTAGATCTTGCAAAGCAAAACGTATATGACCGAGGGAGTAAAGTTCCACTACTTTTTTTTTATTTTTTTTGCGTGAATAGGATGAGAAACCGGTTTTGTGGGCTATGGGTTTAACTGTCAGATTTTCCCAACGCACACCCTAACAAAACGCACAAGGAAGAGTTGTGAGACGTCACTTGTCACATAGTCGTGATCTTGTGGAGGCACCCTAGGAAGCGGAGCCTTCAAAGAACAAAGGAAGCGAGAGCTCTCCCGCAGGACACCTTTGTTTTAATCTTACGTGTTTGTGAGGGCTCCCCCCCCCCTTCGGCGGTGCTGGATGATGTCTGGTTTAGTTTTATATTCTCTGAATTATGGATAATCAGCCACATAAACAGCAGAACCGCAACTAAGGGGGTGAGGTGGTGGTCTGAGAATTGAGCTTGGTTTGTTTTTTATTTCACTTTATGCATACGAGTTGGTCTAGACTCAAAGGTAGAGGTGGTACCGAGATCGAGATGACCTTGTAAAATTCGAGACGCGAACGAGAGAGGCCTCTGTAAAATCGAGACAAGACCGAAACTCGATTTCGTTTGCAACATTGGATGAATTTAGAAAGAATTATATAACCAAATTTAACTTTACTATTAGATTCCTTCCAAGCTGACATCTTCCTCATTATATAAGTCATATATTTTGTTTATTCTAATTGCAAAGGCATCCATTAATGATAGTTGTGAAGTTATGATGGTTACGTATATTCAGGATAACATTTCGTTTTCTCCGTTCGTGGAGTGACCAGGTATCGAGCAGAAAACTTTATCGCTATTTCGTATCTCAAGATGTTTACAAATCTAGATGAGACCGAGAACGGCGCAGGCATTTCCAACTTGAAATGAGACCGAAGTTCTTCCAAGGTCTCTTCCCATGCAGCACGCAAATATCCAGTAGACACCTAATGGTTATCTTCTGGATATTCGTGCCGAAGTTCTGGATATCGAGGAATATCCAGTACACATCCATTGGATATCCATATATCCCTCCAGTGGACTTGCATAGGTTATCTAGGAAGGATATGTTTGGAACATTCTGTGGATAATTTTTGGATATTCTATGGATAATTTTTGGATACGTTTTGGACCTTCTATGGATAATTTCTGTGGAGGCACCTAAACTCTGCCCCATCTATCTTTGGAGGAAAGACGCACATAGCGTCAAAGAAGCGGCGGGAATCTAGTGGCCAGATCGAATCAGTACACGCTGGTGCGAAGGCTGGTAGCTGCAGTCGCTTTGCCCCCTCCACGCAATCCCCTTCCCTCTCGCGTGTTCATTGGTGGAGCCGTCTCCCGTCATTATTTGCGCAGAGACTTGTTTTCGTTCGCTTGCTCCAGAGATAACCGAGACAGATTATAGTGGGTCAGGTCGCACTTTAAACTAGTCCACGCCCGGTTAGCCTATCTGTGCATAACGTGGACTTATAATATAGGAACTCAAATAGTTGGTGTTAGAAAGTGACTGTTAGTTCCAACCGCCGTCAAAGATGCAGCAGGCCTCCGTGGCGGTGTGTTTATCACAGCGCGCTATGACGCCAAGGGTCGTGAGTTCGAATCCCGGACTGGTCATGTGTTCTTTGTGGGTGTCCCCTCATCAATTTCATCATATCATCACTCATGTTCATCTTCGCGTTTAGCCAAAAGTGGAAGAAATGCGAAGTAACATAAACTAAACCGTCAAAGATGCACTAAGGTACTGTTAGCGTTGCGAGTAGGCAATGAATTATCCTGTTCACATCTGCATCCAGTTACTCTACGTTGATACTGCTTTCAGATTAACGTAAGCCCCCATTTTTCACGTTCAGCGCGCATCATTGATTATAATTCATTATCCCGACTTTGCAATAAACGTGCCGTTTTTCTCTTGAAGGGAGGAGATGGACGACCATCATAAAGGTGCGAACGAGTCCCATTTAGAGTGCAACGCTTCAGTTAGTCATTTTTTTCTTCAAGGTTGACAGTGATCGCGTTCTTTGCATCGTATATATTTCAAGGTTGCCAGCGATGTGAACTTCTCACCGACGCAAAACTGACAGATGTGTAAATAAAGCTCACCGAGCACCGTCATTACAGGCACCGGGGGTCCTCCTGGACGCCATTATTACGAAGCCCATTACCAAGTGGCTCGGTAGTCGCCACACAATGAAGTCCCACTGTCACCGAAGCAGGAGGCCATTGTTGAGCCATCATAGCTTGGCTGGCTTTCAGTATTGTTGATCCCCCCCGGGACCCGGCGCCATTGTTAGCGGCGAAGGTAGCGGGGAGTTTGGGCATAAATCAACCAGTCGGGGCTGCCTGGCGCCAAGGAGCGGGTGGGTCTCCTGTTTGGGCCTCACGCTGGTCTTGTCTGGCGGTGAGGTGTCTTCGTGTTCACCTGCCAACCCTCCCTCCCTCTTCCCACGTCCCCGTTCGGGAGGGGTTGCGCAAATGGGTCAATTACTCGGGTTCATTTGCGGGGTCCTGGCTAGTGTGTCGCGAGGCGCTGTTTGTCTTCGTCCTGCAGGATTTGGTATTGGGAGGAGGCCGAAAGATTGACAATATTTTTCCAGTGTAGAGGAATTCTGCTTCATTCAACCCCGTTATTTACCCACGTTTTATTCAGGGGCCCAGGCTCGGGTTTAGGGGGCTTGTGCGGCAACAACCTTAATTTCTCCATTTGCGATAGGGCGTCCTTCGGAATATTATGCTTTGAGAGGGCTGAAAAATGAAATGAAACGAGATGTGGTAAAAATACAAATATATATATATATATATATATATATATATATATATATATATATATATATATATATACCGATCATCTGACATAGATTCGCCTATATAACTGAAGTTGTTTGTATTGGGGGTGGGGGAGGCTCACGATGTTGTTAGCCCAGGCGTCCACATAAATCAACCCTGACTGGCAATACCAGCACAGTTGTGTATAATTTTTAAATCACCACAAATAATAGTGTAATAATCCAAAACAGAACTCTTGCTTGTTTTTTTGTGTAATTGTTTATTGTGTAATATTTCCAAAATACGAATAATGAATCCCTGCTATATCTATACCGCAGACGACCACTTCTTGATTTGGCAACAACGAAAATACCATGTATACCACCCTTTCCTTGTTCTCAATCCTGTGAGATTTCCTCTAGAGCCACTACTTCAAGATCACAGCTACATATACGTATATTGGTGGATTTATGCCATGTACTCATATTGAATGAGTGTAGGTATATTTCACTTTAAGAATTGAAAGTATCGATAATAAATAAATGCAATTACATTTACTAAATTATTTGATTGTATTGGTGATGGTTTCATTTTTAATGAGTGCTATTTATTCTATTACCTTATGTTAGAGGTGGGATGTAACAATGCAAATATATGCAACGAATTGATTCATTCATGAGCTATTTTTTCACCAATTTAATAAACTTAATAAATTAATTTTTTTTCTCAAAAATTGTATGCACACATTTTTAAAATACTGTTTAACTTTTCAATTTTTATTATTTGGTCTTCGGCCGGAGAAAGAATACCTACCGCTTTATAAATACATTAGGTATTTAAATAAGATGAACTAGAATTTTTTGCAAATATATGTGTGAAATAATACAAGTTACTTGCGGCTGTTGCGTTTCTTGAAATATTTTAAATTTGCATTTGAACCATTAAGTGCAGTTCCAAAGTTTCATCCTCTCCATCGGTCCTAAAGTCTTTTTCAGCTCAAAAAGATAAGTGACGTATGTTGGTTCCAACAAATACATGAAATATGCGACACAAACATAACTTGCAGGTGATTAAGATAACAACACAGATGTTACTAAATAGTAACAAACATTTTAAAATGTTTTAAAAGATTGCATGCGGTCAGCATCATTACAATCTCTTGCTGATTTCAAAATTTTGTTCTTGAACTTCACTTCGTCATGCGAGTGGTCTAATCTGAACTGGACCTACAGTATAAAGTTGTATTCGAATCACTGTGCAACGTGCCTCTGCCGGCGATCAATTCCAGGACATCTTCATTACAAGGTGAGGCCTGGCGCATGCTTCTGAGTGACACGTGAAGCATTCATTTAATTATTACCTTCTATACTTGCCCAAATAGTTTTGTGTTGATTTGACGTTCAGGGGATTCTGTGTGACTATTTTATTTTTAATCCCTCTGGATTCTAAAATGTCAACGCTCGCTGGGTCTGAGACTTTCTGAAAATACAGAATTGCTTTTCTTTGATTCCCATCAGAAAAATAATACACTGCTACTGAACACCATTATCGCACACAGCCGGACACCACTGATCTCGGCAGTGTCTTGAACCGAACTTCCGTATTTTTGTCTGTGTACTCGTGTATTATTTTTCAATAGTAACAAATGTAAGCACTCTCCAGTGAATGGAATGACAGAGAAAAAAGGCACGTAACCTGGGGCCGAGGATTGGCGCTGTTGTACAGACGACCAGTAAGACACCTCTGCAGGAGAGAGAATCAGGCCCGTAGCTAGAATTGATCTCCAGGGGGTGCTCACGAGTTATCAGGGGGAGGGGGCTCTGCAAACCAAGTCCAATTTTCAAAAGTTCTAGGGCCGGTTGTATAAACATCACTAACTGGAGATCAGATTTGACCTACGATCCGGGAGTGAACTAAGTTCAAGCTTCTATCATGTTGTATAAAGCTAATTGTCGATCTTAGATCAAATCCTGATCTTGGGTCAAAGAAATACTACGTTTGACAACGTGGCAAATCCAGACATGTCGCTAGTGTGCCTGTGATGTTGCCAATTGTCCAACACTGAACAGCAAACATTTTAATGTCGGTTTCGGAAATTGTATGTATTTAATATTTGAATAAAGAATAAATCTGAGGTGCTGGACGTAGTAAATATTCGAACATGTTGCAAATTTAGTAAAATCACGGAAATTAGATACTAAACTGCCATTTATTGCTTGTGCAAGTTCCACGTGGATGATTTGTCATTGACAACGAAAGCAACTATCGGTTCCCGGTTGCAAAGGGGAGAAAAATATGCTTGCGTAAATAGAATTTTTAAAAAAATATGTATTTCTTTTTAATGCTAAAAAGAGATATAACAACTTTCTTATACTCGGATTTGGAGCTATTATTCATGTAAGGAGATGTTTATTATATTTATTTTGTGATTGCACGATAACGTGTTACAGGTGGACCATTAGTTCCTGTAAGTAGTATACGGAATTTTCCTTGCACTTAATTGAAATGGAAAGAAATATTGAAACAACAATGGCGTTTGTCCTCTCGGATGTAAAGTATGCCCAAAACAAATAATATTCGAAATAAAATATGTGTTATTTATATATCGGGAGGAGAGAAAGCTTTACCAACTAAAATGCGACGTGCTCGGTTCATATAGCAGTAGATATATACACTACAGCCAAAGTTCTATGCTCTGTTCCATTCTGCGGACAAAATGGAATTGCAATAACACTGGGCTGGATGCAGTAAAGCGAAATGGTAATATTTTTATACTCCCTCTTCATCCCAACGCAAGTTTTCCAATGATATCAACAAGAAAACGTAAGCGGGTCATATTTTTGGTTTGTATTAATACTCGATTGTTCTCAAGTTACTTTTCTCTGATCGTGCAATTAAACAATGTTACAATATGCTCTTGCAGGCATTTAAGGCAAATTGCAAGAAAAAAATACATGGTATTTCAAACAGTAAATAACAATGACACACGATATATGGAAAGAAAGAAAAATGGAAGAAATAAGTTATTTATCATTGTTCACCTCGTTCTGCATGCTGCTTCTTTATTATTATGGAAACAGGATTTTATGCATTGTGTTTTGCCGCATACGTTCACTTGCAACACATTTTACAAGCAAATATTCGTTAGTACAGTCCATGGTACAGCCATGTTCTTACAACAGCTGAACTACGTTCAATGTCTTCTGATCGGAGAAAAATCGCGGGTCAACTTTGATCGCAGGGACTTAATCTCAGTTCAACTTTTATACAACACAAAATCAGAGTTCAGCGTGACTGCAGATCAATTTTATTAGCTAATCGAGGATCAACTGTTTTATACAATCGGCCTAAGAGTATTAAATGAAGATGAATTGAATTGACTTTATTTTCTGTTATTTACATTTATTTTCTTTTTCTGCGAGCCATAGTCTCTACGCACATAGTTTTGATTTTTCTACAATATTTTGTTACATTTAGTTTTCTTTTAAGCTGTCTCTTACTTTGTCCCCTATATACCCTATATACACATGCTTCCTCTTCCTCGACAGTTCTTCTTCCAGTCTCTTCCTCGCCCCACTTCTCTTTTCCTGCACTCGCACCAAAAAACGCATAAATTTTACTTTACACACACTCACACTATAAAGATGGCTCGTCTGGAGCATGATCACTCATTTCGCTGCCTTCTCTAATAGCTTTCCCCCGCCGTTCTCTTACTTCTCCCAGGTATTGCCCCACTTGCTGCCCCGCTTCCTTTATCTTTATTCTGTCGTCTACCACTTCTATCACCTCCCTCCCTGTTAAGTTTGTCATCCATTTGTCCCTTAGGTCACGTGTAGAAGGGCAGTTCAGTAGGATATGCTTGTCCGTCTCCTCCCCATCGCACAAAGGTCATATCGTTTCCCCTGCTTCGTTTCTCTTTATTAGTTGTTTCCATCCCCCTAATCTGAACCATGCCAGCGCGCCTCTTTCATTTTTCCCACAACCTGGATATATTTCGCTTTCCCCCATTCTCTTACTCTTAGCTGTTCCCTGATTGAGGTCTTTGTTTGGCAGTCTGCTATTATTTCTTGTCTGTCTATGTCGAGTAACCTGTCTCTGATTTGATTTTCTGTTGAGATGCCCCCCCCTTCCTCCCTCTTCCCATACCCAACCCATTCCGCTATTATATAAGATATTTTTCACTTTCAGACCCCAGCTGTAAACGTTTTCCTCCCTTGTCTGTATTTCCAAACATTGTCCCCTCAGCGTAGTTTGGCCCTCTTGTGATAATCGCATCCAATATGTAACAACCTTCATCCGTGCTTGTACCGCGTCTTTGTTCAGGCCCAGTTCCTTGAGATTCCCACAGTTGGCCGTACCTCTGCTTAAGCCCATTACTCTCTTATAAAATTCTGTTTGTATGCCAATTGTTGTGTTGTCCCCCCTTAACCCCACAGTTCTACTCCATCGTTTAATGTACCTAATACTATTGATGAATAGAGGTTTTGAATGACCGGGAAAGGCATTAGAGGTGCCTTATTTATTGACCTTATGACTTGTTCTATTGCAAATTTTGTTTTAGTTTTTCTTGCCCTTATGTGGTGTGTCCAGCTCCCTGTCATAAAGAGTGTTGCCGCAGGTATTGAAAGTTTTTAACCCGCTCGATTAAATCCCCCCCGTATGTCCATGTCTCCTGTCTGCTAAATATGTAGCCATTTTTGAAAGCAATGAATTTTTGTTTTTTTAATGTTTACCTTCATTTTATATTTGATGCATCCCTCATATACTATGCTATCTATGCCCTTTGAAGACCCTCTATTGTCTCGGACAAGATGACTATGCCGTCTGCATACATAAGGACTGGTATACTTTGCACTCCTATACATGGGATAGAATCCTGGTCCATTTTAATTTCATGCGCTACCCAATCTATGAACAGTGAAAATAGCACTGGTGATAGGATGCATCCTTGTTTGAGTCCCCTGAGCGAAGACTGCAGTGCCGAGACTTGGTTTCCTTCGCATCTTACTCCGAATTCTACCCTCGCATATATTGCTTGCAGTGCTCTGATCATGCGCGCGGACATCCCCTTTCCCCACAAAATATCTCTATGAACTTTGTCGAATACTTTTTCAAAATCAATGAAACATGCGTATAATTTCCCCCGCTTCCGTTTTATTTCCCTCTGTACGAGTGTTTGCAATATGAATATGTTCTCTCGTTCTGTACCCTTTCCTGAAGCCCGCTTGTAGTGGTGAGATTTTGTCCAATATTTCTGTCCATTTCTGGATCCTACGGTTTAAGATGTGTGTGTAAATTTTACTCCATATAGGTAATAAAGAAATGCCCCTGAAATTGTTTGCGTCATTTCTGTCCCCTTTCCATTTATAAATAGGACAGATTATGGAGCTTGCCCAGTCCTTCAGAAAGTACCCCTCTTTAAAAACCTTGTCCATTAAGTGCCGCTTTCCCCTTTTTCAGTTTCCTTATCGCTATTTTTATCTCATCGACACCTATATCTTCGTCGAGAATCGGAAGGAAGAGTTTCAGCTGTTGCTGGTGTACCACCTAATCCCAAAAAGTACAGATTAAAATAAAATAAAATAAAATTCAAGATTACAAAGAAATTGAACAAGAAAGTACAATAAACAATAAAATACAAAAGGAATAAAATCTCGTACAATAGAACAGATTAAAATTAAAATAAAATTCAAGATTAGAAAGAAATTTTGTGTGTGCATTAAGCAGAGCTAGGAATTTTAGGTGCAAAAATTTGCCAATAAAGGTGCAAAAAAGGTGCCAATTTTTGTACAAAAAAGGTGCTAAAATATGTGCTAATTTTCAGATGTAAAATTTATTGTGAGCAGTGCATACATATATGATTCAACTTGTCTGGATAAACACAGAGTATTCTCTGGTTTTAAATCGTTTTATATAACTAAGCAAAGAAAATTCTCTGATACATTAGAAAGCGACATAAAGGAAAACATGCTTCTTCTTACTTGCTTAGAATTAGTCATCTAGAAAACTGTTAAAATAGATTACATTCAAAATTTCTATGTTCTTCTGAGTGAGGCTACATCTGCGGTCACTAAGCAGATACTTCTTAGTGACTTGTAAGTTGAAAAAGAACGTCAACAGACACAAGTGGTGCATATTTTGTTTCAACCGGTAATCCACATCCTTGTTGGTTGCGACTTCTTGAACATCAGGGTTTTTGGCTAAACTTTGTTCTAACTTCTGTTTCCCGACCCCTTGCAGATCTCGTTGCACATCCATCAAACCAGCCCACTGTGCTTCCTTTTCAGGACACTGCTCCTCCAGTTTTGTGATTGCAGTAGTAAGGAAAGAGAAGCCATGTACAATATAGAGTTCATCTTGCAGTTCCTGTTTAAGTGCAAATTTTTTTGGCTTTTTCTACAGCTGAGGAATCACTAGGCAAAGAATCTAAAAATTTCGATATTGTATGGAAATGATTGCAAATAAACACTGCAGCTTCTAACCATGTACCCCATCTAGTGAGGATGGGAGAGGGTGGTAGTGGAAGTTTCGTAATTTCTACGTACTTCTGTATTCTAGAAGGAGCCTTTTTTCAGTATTTTCTTAATGCTAGGAACAAATTCGTTCACATAATGTATATTCATCTTTAAGAGCTTCACAAACTCGATGCAAAGCATGAACAATGCAGGTCACATGTTTTAAGTTAGGATACATATTCTTCAGATTAGAAAATGCAGCTAACATGTAAGATGCTTGGCCTGTAAGAACTAACCACACTCTATCATATTTTACGCCCTCCGGCCACAATACAAAACATGCATCATTGAAACTTTGCATTACACTTGCATTATCTGTTTTGTCGAGAAAATAAGTTTTTAAAAGCATGGGTTTCACTTGATGTCCATTGAGAGTGCTACTAAAATCTTCAAAACGTACCTGTATCTGTGGTTTCATCTAGTATGAAATAGACTGGAGGTCAGCTACTACTTGCCTGATCTGCGAGATTTTAGCTTCATAAAGAGGTTGAAGGTAAGATTTCCTTAAGGTGCTGTCATCTGGAACTGACTTCCCAGTATATTTTTGCAAATATGATTTCATGACAGGATTGTTAAGTTTCGAAAGAGGTATTCCACACGCTATATATGTCCTTGCTGTCTCACTGAAAAATTCATTTGTATTTCTGGAATTCGAAGATGCAAGCGCCTCACCAATGAATTGCTGTCGCTTCCCACCTTTACCATCTCGTAGTTCTTTATTCCTGACGTGCTTCCCACTTTGTAGATGCTGCACAACCCGAGTGCGTTGGTGTTTGTCATCAACAGCAATAGAAATATCACACACATCACACCTCAGAACAGATCCATCACTCTGAATGCCGTCACCGCTAAACTGTACTGTTTAAAGTCTGCGCGCTTACTACATTAACGTCCAAGAACTGAAGAAAGCCGATTCATTGTTGTACGGTAAACAAGAATCGCGTGCCTCGAATGTGGGTGGGGTTAAACAGCGCGCGAGTTGTATTAAAAAAAAATGATAAAGATGCAAAAAGGGCGAAAAGGTGCAAAAGGTTCTGAGATTGTGAAAAAGGTGGAAAAGTTCTGAGATTGTGAAAAAGGTGCAACCGAAACACCATGAGTAGAGTTCAATACGTGCTTATTTTGGGGATGAGTCACTTTTTTACCCATTTTCACACAAAAAAATTAAAGGTGCAGCACCTAAAATTCCTAGCTCTGGTAATAAGTTATAAACAATTTAGAAATATCATACAAATATTACATTTTCTATATCTTTTACGACATCGATTTTTGAAGTGTTGACTGCTACTGAAATAATCCGTTTCTGCACACACTATACTACTATTGATGAAACAGATATTTATATCACACAAGGAAAAAAATGCACAATATTCAATCATAGTGCCTACAGTACATTCCACCCCCGGCCGAAGCTATAAAACTCCCCTTCGTTCCGAAAACTTGTGAGCTGTTGACCTTTGACGCAGATGCGGAGGGAATTTGAATGATGATATCAAAGTCACAGATTGCAACAGGGACAGCGAAGGTACAGATAAAGAAGCTCTCCTGTGAAAAAAAAAAAAAAAAACTTTCTAGAGAAGAGAATCTTCTAAATACTTGCCGCTACTTAGACTTTTCCGAATAAATGTATTAGAATAGAATAGAATAGAATTTATTTTTAAGTATGAGCCTTTACAGCTGTGCATACCATACAAGGATGAAAAATTTTAGTGCAGTTTTTCTACACCCTTCCTCCTCTCAGTCTACTTCCACATTCACAAACACTATTTCTTTTCAACTCTTTTACTACATTTGCACTGTTACCTGAGTGATTCCTAAATTTTCTCACATTTATTTATGTATTTATTTATCTGTTGTTCATGTTCTGTGAATTTATCCTTCACCAAAGTTGTGAGCAAAGTAATATCTGTTGTGTACATTTTCACTCTTGACTGAAAATAAATTACACAAAATAGTTTTGCCTAGTGTCAAAGGAGCTGAAGGCAGTTCCAGGGGGGGCTGACCCCCCTGCCTGGCCACGGGCCTGGAGAGAATCCGCTGGAAACTGAATTGGCTCGAGATGAGACACAGAACTTTCTTCAATACCGGAATTCGGGAACTTTTGATACAGCTAAGCCTTCTCCAGGTACCTGGCCAGGTTGGTTAATAAAGGGGTACGACTTCCTCCTGCTGTTTTTTTTCTTTATACTTTTATTGTAGTGTTGTAGTTTTTAAATTATGAAATTTAAAATGACCTTGACCATCGTGCGTAAACGAGAACAAAATTGGAATGTCAAATTGTCTTTCACAGTACCAAAAATTAGCATAAATTCCAGTCAGGTGAGTGACACAAGAATAGTTCGTTATAGTGCTGAAAATAGCTACTAACCTTAGTGAACAATTAAAGGTTTACAGTGGCAGCACAACGTACATGAAGGATATAAAATTCAAATATATACACAAAGTAAGTAAATGATATGTACACATTCGTTATTTTGTTATTGTGATTAATGCAATGTAAGAGTGGTTTATTATAGTGCTGTAAATAGCTACTAATTTTAGTGAGTAATGTATACGATTATCAATGATACCGGAAAGAATATGAAGATATAAATAGAAAATAAGCAAATTATATATAGGCATATGGTTATTTTGTTATTTTGATTATATTCCGATCATCGTTATCGTCATTTGTTTATCGTTTCGTACACCTATTTCCAACAGTTCTTTTGATTTATACTTAAAATATTCTCTTTAAAACAGCATTGTCTACGTAGAGAGTGCTGAGGCATCGCATGTAGATGTAGACTTACATGCAGTCTAATGAATAGCACTTAGATGGAACACTAAAGGCAGTTATTTTATGACGTAATCTCTTCAAATGCTGAACATCAGGCATTGTTGCATCCTTCCCCCTTAAATTTGCATTTCTTGTAAACTGTGACAGCATCCCGAGGCATTTGAACCACGAGTCACGGATCCAAGAGAAAGGCCAAGTCTTGTTAGAGCGAGGGATTTTGAAGTTAATAGCACACGTCCGCTCGAGACTTATCGATGCTCCTTCCACGACTGCTGCTGGCTGGAGGGACGGGCCTGTCTTCTTCCAAGCTGCCTCGAACATGCCCATTAAGAAATCACGCTTTTTCCTTAGCTGGTTTCTTGTTTGTACCTCTCACGGGTCATCACAAACAATTATTGCTGGTTTAATGATACGGTACACGATTGCTGATGTGATATGCGTGTTATTCTTCAGCGGCGCATATTTAATTATCCGGCCTAATAGTTCTGCCTTGTGAGTCTTCTTGTGATGGGTGGACGAGCCTGCTCCTTTTGGAGCGTTCATCTTCTACGAGGGGAGGAGGAGAGTCCAAAGCACGCGCAAGTTTCCGTACATGTTGCGTCAATGAACCTGTGGTTGTGAATGGGGTGCAGGCTGTCTATTGCCAATCCTTGGAAGTCATGCTTGATTATAGTTTGCTCGATCAATGTTCGCATCGTGCCTCGTTTCCTTGTGCTGATGGGTGTGTTGCTCGTGGAAAATGCTACATTGGAATAATATAGGAACGGCTGGTAAGATCAGGTGATGTATCTTCTTGGCGATATTGAAGGGAGAAAAGCGCATTGCCCCAGCGATAGCGAGCCCAGACGACATAGTTTCGCGATGTACCTCGCTATTTCAAACGTTCGATTCCTGGATGCGGGCCTCCCTGATGACGTAGTGGAAACGTTGTCGCCTTAAATTAAGGGGTCACGGATGGAGGCACATAGTGATTCGGATCCCACTGTAGGTCCAGTCTCGATTTGCCTTTCTGTACATAAAATGGGCTTAAAACAAACTCAAACTCAATCCTGGAGAGGGTATGAATGTTTCTCTGTTATTATCCATCGTCTATCGTCACGCGGGAAAGCAACGTAAAACACAATGGAAATTAATTAGCGAGAATTGTGATTGGGAGTTATTGGATATGAATAAGAGAGGATAAAAGTCTTTGGCGCAATTTTACGTTATCGTTCTTCGAGGCTCATACGTCATACTTACCAAATGTTCTTCACACCTCAGTCCTCACTACTTCAAAGGAATGTTGATGTGATGTTCTTTGTACTCTATTTGTCGATATCGGTTGTGTCAGAAATTTGATACCACGTTAACGTCAGTAAGATATTACCATGTTCTAAATCAATCGATTTCACAATATACAGTAGTATGTGTCGTCGTCGTGAGAGCCAGAGGAACGTAACACCAATTTATTAAATTTACAGGGGAGAAGAAATAATCGTAACAATCTATAAGATCATTGAAAATATTAAGTACAAAGAACTCCAAATCCCAGACATTTAGCCATCAACTTTCCAGACAGGAAATACCTATAGTACGGCAGCTTATCATGAAAATGTGGACACACCGGACAAAAGCACCAAATTTTTTCCAGGTACTACTTAGGTGCTTAGCTTTCAATTTGTGATAGGAACCAACTCCTCCGTCGGCCATCTTGGATTTTATAGCGGCCATTTTGAAATGTAGGTATATTATCAATATCTCGGCTTCTAAATCACTTAGGACCACAAACTTGGTGTCTAAATATACATATTTGGGGTCAGGAAATACAACTACACAATTTTTAAATGTATCAGACTATATATTTATTCACTAATATATGTACCAATTACAAACTATTCACCGATTAGCAGTTTGGAAAATTAACAAATTTATACAATCGTATATGAAAGAAGTTTAAATGCGGTATTCACTACACATATTACTAATGACATGCTTTCATTTACAAACTATTCACCAATTGAAATAATACATGAAAAATGACATAAAATACATAATTATACAGTTAAAATACAATAAAACATATTATGAAATCGTATATGAAAGATGTTGAATTATATGAAGGATTGCCGTTATATGAATTGCTTATGTCGTATTCAAACATTGACATTTGCACAGTTCAGTACAATTCCAACGAGCAGTTTTGCAAGCACGCCTACCAGTGTAGCCTCTTTGACTCTTACAATTACATTTAACCAATTCAGTACATGCCTTTGAAGCAATAGGTAATGTGTTCCTTACAGGAACCCATGATGCACTGTCTCCTTTCTGAGTCCAGCCCCAGCCTTCCGGATTAGGGGCATGCTGTTGACTGTGCTCACTGGTACACCATACTCCTGCCTGATATACAGCCCGCTTGGAGTGTTGGAGTAGTGCGTCCTTCGTTGGTGGAAGTTTCTCCATTGACTTACTCTTCTGACAAAACAGCTCCTTCCTAGCTTCATTCACATTGTCTAAATCACAGTTCTTATCATACAATATCACCGTGAATCGTTCTAGTAGTTTAAAATTTTCATTATCAATATTAAGTTCAGTGTAAGGGTGGAGTGCAATGTAGGTAAAGGCATGTGTCACTTGAGGATAACAATTCCATGCTTCCGATGCAGATTTCTTGCCTCGTCCAAAAAATGATGATGTGCTATCACATCCAGTGAAACTGTGGAATACAGGGAGGGCCAAGAATTTTCCTACACCCAGCTTCTCGTAAATAGCATTAATGTCAATATAAGTAAATGTTTTGCCTATACCAAAAGAAACACAAATCTTTAAATCTGCGCACAAGGTCATCAGGTGATGGAACTTGCCAATGAGGATCACCACTACGTCCGTGTCAACAGTACGCACCAACAGTTCCTACAGCAATTCAAAAGTGCATTCTGTAAGTGGATAATAAGTCTGGTGTCCGCTTCCTCATGGTCACATGATGCCATGGACCTATCAGTTCCTCGGATAATAACTTCGGCATCACATGTGACGACAATTACCTTGCTTTCGGCACATTCAACATTTGCCAATTTGTTTGAAAGGAATGCAAAAAGTTCCTGTTTGTTGGTGGGGTCTTTTAAGAGATCGGTCCACTTAATTGGGAGCTTGTTCCTTCCTTCACACTTTCTCCTAACACCCTTACCTCGCTTTTCTCTAGTGTTTTCTTTGAGGTTTGTCGGAATGTATTTGTCTCACACTACATCAACTCGTTTGCAGCTTTCTAATTGTTTATTGATGTGTGGAATGAATACGTGATCAGCATAATCATCGAATGTGACAATGTTGGAAGTTGGGGGGAGGAAATGCACAACAGCGGCTCCATCGAGAAGTTTCACATCAACACAATCAAGAGGATCATTTGGGGAATCCTTGTTCAGAATGTTCATACGAATGTTCATAAAGGCGGTCAGGGGCGTGATGCTGATCACATCACCCCCACTCACGACCGGATCAAGAAAGTGTGGGGCGTTACCCCCACACCCCCTATACGCCTTCATGGCGTGGTGCTATGCACAGGGGAACACTTTTTCTTTCTCGAAGCGCAGACTTCCATCGTCAGATAGTGAAGGGGGAAAATTATGATTCTCATGGCTGAAGAATGTAGTCACGTCACTCTCCCTATGCTGCATCACTATGTACAGTTGAGAGAACAGAGAAACACCAGTCTTAAGTAATGGTATGTTTCTCTTATCTTTTGTATAGGAGTTCTGAATAAAGGAAGTGATTTTTTTTTATTGGTTCATGAATGGAGCGAGTACAATGACTGATAACTGATTTGCAATACTTGTCATACTGATCCTGGCCTACACTCTGAACTGTCCGCACCCTATTTACTACACTTTCATCTAAAACATTTCGTGTGTCAAGAGTCAATAACTCGGCATTGTCATCCATAAAGGGATTTCCAAAGTCTTTCATGACTGTATATAGACTCAATGATTGTTCCTTAAATGTTTTCTGTGTGGCAAATCCCTCTTCATGATGATGATAACTTTTGTCTTCATTAGGGATGTAGTTATCTTGAAACTCCTTCAATAAACTAGCTTGTTCAGGCCCTAAGACCATCCATTTTCTGAAGGCTGAAGGATTTTCAGTCAGACCAACAGCACCTCCTGAACCCTTAACGACCTTATTATTTCGCTCATGTGCTTGGTCGATTGGTATACTTGAGAATCGGTTCTTGGTTTTGTGGATTATCCAGTGACCCTGCTGCTCAAACTCCTCAAGAATGGAAAATGGAAGATTCTCCAAATCTCGGATGTGTATTGGGATCCATCGTGTATAATACTGATGGTTGAGAGCGAAGAACCAAGGTGCCAGAGCCTTAAGGCTTTCCACATACAGATTAAAATTCCCCTCACCCTGCGATCTGATGAAAATGAGGGCCAGGAGCTCCATGTTAAGAATCGTGTCAAAGTACTGGAATGTAGGACTCCTTTCCACCATTGCTTTTCTCCATGAAACCTTGGTTTCATCATCGTGTGGTCCTTCAGTGAGTAAGAAAGCATCCTCCTGCAGTTTTTCCAAAGCCAATGCTGTCACTTGGTGAGAATGTCTTGTTCTAATCACATGCGAGGCCGAAAGAAAATAGTCGGTTGTCAATAGTTGTCAATGCGCAAGTCCATCCTGATCCCTCCAAGTAGTCACCAAACGTTTTCCACATCGCCATCTCATTATGCAAGCCACCCATCTTTACTATGAACGTTTCCTCTCCATGAGTATAAGGCCAGTTCCACTGTGTGAACTTGGCTAGGGCATACAATGGTGCATCAACTGCCAAAACGGGTATCTGTCCAGAGTTTAGATATTCTGTAGCCCAACGCACAAGGTTTATCATGGAGGCCGTAGCTGTCTTCTCATAGAAAAGCTGAATAGTTTTTAATTGGTACATATATTAGTGAATAAATATATAGTCTTATACATTTAAAAATTGTGTAGTTGTATTCCCTGACCCCAAATATGTATACTTAGACACCAAGTTTGTGGTCCTAAGTTATTTAGAAGCAGAGATATTGATAATATACCTATATTTCAAAATGGCCGCTATAAAATCCAAGATGGCCGACGAAGGAGTTGGTTCCTGTCAAAAATTGAAAACTAAGCACCTAAGTAGTACCTGGAAAAAATTGGTGCTTTTGTCCGGTGTGTCCACATTAACGCGAAATTCGACGTTAAGCTGCCCCACTACTAGACATATCTGAGGAATGCCTTGTCAGACATTGCCGAGCTTCCTTGATCGCCATCGTTGAAAACAGGTGTAAACAATTGCAATCAAGGAAGAGACTACAGGTAACTGATTCGGCATTATTAGTAAATTCGATCGGAATAAATGTCTGGGAGGACGGGGGTGAGAGATCAGTTATGAGCATTGCAGAGAGGCAGAGTACGATTCGAGAAGAACGTGTTGGAGCGAGTTGCGAGTCAGACTTTTTTTGTACAGTCACGACCATAACAACTCTTCGCAGAACTTCAGCTACTAGACAGACAGGTAGGTATACCGTTTTCCATTAGGAGTACTGATCCACTCTTTAGGGGTTTAAAACTCAAGTATTGTGTTTTGCCATTCATACGTGTGGAAGCAATGGGTAGCAAAAATAAAGACGGAATCATACAGTGTAGGGCTGGGCTGGGTGTTGGAAGAGGGAATAGAGGAAAGAATTGATATGCAGATGCTAGGGGCCATACGTGCCAGACTGGAAGACATTAACAAACAAAAAATTTTGGCAGAATGCGACGCAAAAATATCGTTAACATCAGCGAAAACAGTGGATACGGATCGAGAATAGGGAAGGAGGAACTACGTGGATTTGTGTGGGGGAAAAGAAAGATCAGGATTGGCCTGGTTCAGACTGGGGGATGGGCACAAGTAAAACCAAAACGGGAGGACGGGAGCGTAGAATGCCCGCTATGCGGGGAAGACGAGACGAAATTTCACATTCTCCTCCAGTGCAAAGAAACAGGGGAGGCAAGACAAAAATGTATATATCAGGGAAATAAATGAATTTATCATTGAGAATATAATGACAAGCGTTATTAGGAGGGAGAGACCGTGAGGGGGGAAGGCGCAAATAAGGAATCTGGGAACTTTCCTACACTACGCCTGGGCAAAGAGTGCAAAGAAGCTCAGTGGGGATAGCGAACATGGGTGAAACGGGGGTAGGGGGCTACTAAATAAATAAATATACGTGAGAAAATTTAGGAATCATCAGGTAACAGTGCAAGTGTAGTGAAAGAGACATTTGTTTCATACTTGTATGGTATGTACAGCTGTAAAGGCTCATACTTGAAATAAATTCTATTCTATTCTAGTTATTACCTCTCGCACCTTACCATCAAGCTTACCATGAATAGCGAGTTGCTCCATAATCAAGGATGAATGATCAGTGAACTACACCAACCCAGTTCGATCCCATATTAGAAGTGAAGATATGTCGATCTGGCTCCAAATACAGCTCTGCAGAGGAGATTACTTAAACAAAATCGAAAACAGCATTTTTGGAGTTACATTCCTCTGGTTCTCATACGAGGGTTTATGAATATAACTTGGATAACATATTGTGTTTACTTTCATATTTTCACGAAGTCTCAATATCACAGAGACTTGTATCAGGATAGAACGGGCAAGTACGTCTATTGGCAGTGGCTTGTCCAAAAAGGTGGTTGAGGGGGGAAAGGGGGCCATAACCTCCATTTCCTGTGGCACAGTATTCCTTAAGAAAAATAACTTCAAACGCAGGAAAAGATGACAAAATGAGGGATGCTACTAAAGAAAGTATTTTTAACCTCCCCTTTCGAAAATCCTGGTCACGCCACTGTTTATACTGACGATGTACCGTTTTATCAGATTGCCGATATCTTATCCAGTTCTAAATGCCAGTGTTACATTTGGGTGTTGGGCAAGTTTGTCAGATTTGATAAGATTATAGTTTCAGCAATTTGGTAGAACTTCGCGGTTGTCGTGGAAGAAATCCACGATTGAATCCTGGAAAAGACATGGGCGTTTCTGTACGTTCCACCAATAGCCTGAGAACAGGTAGCAAGGAAAAGTAAAATAATTAAAATGCAAGTACAAGAATGGAAGTCGGCTTCACCTGATGCAAAAGAGATCAGCGAATTTTTCAGTTACATGTGTTTCTTCTCTCAATTCCTCCTCCCGTTCTCTTTTTCCATCTGTCGAAGCGTAGTCGCAGAAGAGAAGTTTAATCAGATGATAGAGACGGATGATTACATCCTGTCTCCCTGACAGTTGATGGTACAATTAATTTCCAGCGGCCGGAGAAAAGAGATTCTCCATAGACAATCATTCCACATCTGCTGGAGAATTGCTCATCCAGAGAGGAAAGGAATGCTGGAATGCAGTTTTCAGACCAGGGCAGGAATCTTGGAGCCGTTGCGCCGCCGTATCGCCGGTAATATCTGTCCTTGTCCAAATACTGCGAGGGGAGAAGATACGGATTTCCCCTCCCCTGCACCCCCCTCTGTAGGTATGCTGTGGCCTCCCTCGGTCTACCTGCTCAGGAACCCCGGTGTCCCTACATGTCAGTTTTCACCACCGATCTTATCGAGGGACTCGATCCCGAAAGTATTCTTTTCTTGCTTCTTTTATTTTTTTTTAATGTCTGGGACATGTTTGTTCCCTTCAGTTATCTGATGTCGACAGTGACATCAAGACTTGATTTATACTGGTGATCCGTTCTTGTCGTCACTGTATACTCCAGTGTTGCTAATAGCATGAAAATGTTTGGTTGTATGGGTGTATAGTGCGGACAAAAAATAGTCCCAGTGAAAATGCCATGTTGTATTCCGTGTAGTGAAATTTCACTGTGAAAGTGTACTTTCCCTCCACAGCCGAGGAGGACACATTCTTAACTGAACTAATGGGTGTCCATGAATTTCGTACGGGTTGTATGTGATCCAGCGGGGAAATAACGGTGGGTTTTTTCTATGTTTACCTTCTTTTAAAATGAAACCTACTCTGCGTACGGTGACCGGTAGTTACTGGACTATCACATGGTTTAAAGTTATTGTTAAAATTCATTTGCATGATACAAACTATGAAGAATTGATATTTATAATCACATGGCCCATATGCAAAATTATAGTGTGTTATGATGCCGTATGTCTCGTAAGTGGGTAAAAATATAGATAATGTTGCTGCATCATTGGTAGAATTTTACAACAGCAATTAAAGTCGGCCAAGCTAAGAACAGGCGCGGGGATCGTCTTTAGCAGTGACCCGCTGTTGTCGCGTTTACCTACGAAGAAGCTTGCAGTGAAACAGCCAATTAGGCCTACCGCAGCACACCTGTTTGGGCAACAAGCGGCAACCTTACAATCCCTCCTCCCCGATGCGGCCAGCAGGAAAGCAGGATTTTGTCAAAATAACCATTGTGCGCTGTGAATGAGAGTCCGGGGTATAGTATGAGTAAGAGAATATTCATGTAATGAATGTAACATGTATTGGGTTTGAAAAGTATGGCATTCTCATTAACAGTACTACTCGATAAATAAGAACCCGTACATTTATTTTCTATAGGTTCGGATAGCCATAAGGAGATTATAGTGCGATATGTTGAAATTCATCTATCCTTATTATGGCGGTAATGAACACTTCATTAGGGATAAGTGAGAAAGCTTTTGGTGGCATTAATTTTCAGTTGAGAATGTGGAGGAATCGTGATTTTTCAAGAAGACGTCAAGTTTCCTTTAAAAAATGTTGATACAAGAATTATTTTTTCCACCATTAATAACAGTGGGAGTTCTGTGAAAGAAAACCGCGGAATTATTATGGTCAGTGACGAGAAACGCTTTACAGAGCATATGTATGTGTCGCAAGTATGCACTTTGAAGTTATGTGAAAAGTAAAGAAATAACTGATGACAGCTCTCTGAATGTGTAAGAGGTGTCCTTTTTGATTGTTTAAGTTCACTATATGCATAGGCAGTCTAATCGGGACTGGACCTACAGTTTAAAGTGAGATCCGAACCACCGCGTATCGGACCCGGGACCGCTTGATTAAAAAGCCACGACGTTAGTGATGTCCTTTTTAAAAAGCATACAAATGTGAACCTCTATTTCTCGCAGTAAAACCGTAAAAATTTAATTTTTGTTAGGTAAGGAATCGCAGTCCGGATAATCATCTGTTTTCTCTCCCGCATTCTTCTTGGTTGTATTTGTTAATTACTCCTTCGTCATCCGTTGTAAATACGGTTCGTATAATATGTAGATCTTATGAGGAACTCTTCTCCGTGGCACGAGGTACACATTTACTTCAATCATGTCAAAATGGTCGCGAGGATTAGGTTACGGATTTCTCCTCACGTTACAGATGTAAGTGGATCTCTTAAGTCTATTATTAATCCAGATAAATCTTATTAAATATATCATCAATAATTGTGTTTCGAATCTGACGGGTTTCTTATGGAAAATGAAGATACTCGCTCTACTTCTATGAAAATGTTTAACCAATTAGAAAAATATTTGGCATTTTTATTAAACATCGAGTTCATCGACTTTTCTTCCTTCTTGACATGTGCGCTAAGCGGTTACTTTACGTAACATGGTCCTCGAGTTCTTTTTTCCCTGCTGCTTCCACAAGTGCCAATGCAAAATTCTATCCGCCAGTCCACGTAGATCAACCTCTGGTTCGATTCCTTGCACCTCGAAGGAACCTGCGCCTTCACACGACATAAATTATTTTGTTGTTAGTAAGGGGCCCCTCTTCTCTCTTTCTCTCTCCCTCTCTTCCCATTTTGCTTCCGCAATTCAAGCAAAAAGAAGTATTATTCTCTTTGATGGTATTAGTCTTATTTTCTAGGGCGGAATTAAGGTCTCATATCCATCTAACCATACTCACTTAGATGTACTGTTAGATATGTTCGCCTCGGGAAGCTTAACTAGCTACTGAATTAAGTTACTGGGCTTATATTTCTAATACTATAACTGATTCACGTTGACAGAAATTTCAGTAACGTTTTACAAAATATTTGTGTGTGCTTAGGAAACGTGCAGCTTATATTGAGGAACTAAGTCTTTGGTCGGTATGAAAACATTATTCAATTTGTGCAAATTGAAGTACTAATTTATCGGAACTTTGTGGCCTCTATGTATTAAGCATGATAGGGATAAAGGCTTTTCTGCTTCGTCCTCGGGCTCGTCTCAAAATATATAGGATAAACAGCATGACAAACGTTCAGAGGGTAATATACGCCATTAAGCCAAACAAGTTTTCCAGTTTGACGCCTCTTTTCGTCGCTTCAATCCATCGAAATCTTTATTGTATCGCAATCACTTAGCACAATCTCATAATTGTTGAATATAACCTGCCACGCTTTACCCAATGGCTTTCGCTATTACATTGCAATCAAAAGATCCCTTGTTTGATCCCCGGTGCAGGTACTAGTCCCTCGTGGACCGAGTGATTTGAGCCCTGGGCTCACGATGTCGTCACCTATACCCCAGTTTCGAATTGTGGAGTGCTGGAGTTTTATGTGATCTTCTTATCGTCGCCAAAATTCAAGTATAATACTAAATATACAAATGTCAGTGGCTCGAATTCTATTCCCAATCCCGATTTGCCTATCTGAGCACACAATGGACTTCTAACGCACAAAACCTGAGTGCATGACAGCGTTGCGTGGTCGACCTTCCACATCACCACCAAAAGTCTTGGGTTTATTTCCCGACCTTTGTTTGCCCTGTCATCAGTTTCCTAAAATCGTCATAATTAGCCAAAGGTGGCAGAAAAGCGACGCAAAACAACAAAAATACGTAACCACAATATTACTTGCTGCTTGGGCAACCCTGATTTCCTTCGGTTATCTCTGTAGCGTTTCACATCGCTCTCTGCTCCATTATTAATGAGGATGAGGCAGTGCCATCCGCGTGGAAACAATGGACGAGACAGGCGCTCGATTAATGTCTCCGGCGATTCCGTCCAGGACCTGCACCGAGGCTCCCTCTGCTGTTTTGTCTTTGTTAGTGATTAGGAATTCGATACCAGCTTTCAGGTCGGGAGGATAAGCGAGGAGAGAGGTCAGCCAAGCAGACCAATGGTTTAAGGGAGCTACGGGGTGAGTGAGCGTTCTTGTTTCCATTGGTGTGTGGGTGTTAGTGTGTGTGTGTGTCGTAGGCGTAGGTAATGGCATCGTGACCTTGGTGACATTTTTTTCATATATATAGAGAGTTAACATTAATCACACAATTCTAGCATTTGACTGATCTACTGCTGCAGCGGTTATGCTCACATCTGTGGAGCGAAGGGTAGCGTGTTCGAATCCAAGATCAGCAGAGGTTCATTTACCTATGTGCGCAGAAGGCCTCCCTGCAAGGGCGCCCGCAGAGGGGGGGCAGGGGCACTTTCCTCCCCGCCCCTGAGATATCAGGAAATACCAATTTGGGAAAGTTGGGTGTGCTTACATGGAGAAAATGCAGTCGGTTTGGGGATGTCTATGCAAATTATCCTAGGGGTGAGGGGGAATGTTTCGTAAGAATTTTCTTAACCGGGGGATAGCTTCACTCCGCATTCCTCCCACCGATCGCTGCTGCCCCACTGATTGAGTAATGACTACTATAAGGATCCTGGGATGTTCATTTCCTGGCAGGGACACAGTGCACTTTCATTTTAAACTGTGGGTCCAGTCCTGATTAGCTTATCTGAGCATAAAGAGGGAAAGCAATGTGTGCCAACATTTAATATAGATGCGAAAACTATACTTGGGCTCTTGCCAAATATTTTCCAGCATTGAGACGGTATCACAGCAACAGCTTCATCTTCCGTTCACTTGGTGAGGATCCTCAGAAGCCAAAATGCAGGAACTGTGTCCCTTAACTTTCTCTCAAAAGTTGAAGGTTTGATTCATCACTGAACAACACCGCACCAAGACTTGAAGTGACATCCACATCTCTACTAAGGCAATAGCCCTGTTTATGTCATTTTTGCAAATGCGTGACTACCGGTAACGTACCTGCACCAGTGACCTCGAGCCGCCCCCCGTAGCGGAGTGGTTAGCACATCGCGCTACGACGCCAGAGGTCTCGGGTTCGAATCCTGGCCTGAGCATGGATGTTCGTGAGTGTCCATTCATCAATTTCATCATATTATCACTCATCCCTATCTTCGCAAATTAGCCAAAAGTGGCACAAAAAGCGAAGTAAAATAGAGCAAATCAATCAATCAACCAATGACCTCGAAAGTGTGATATAGAAATCTTGAAGAAATTTCCTTCCAACTGATCTTTAGATTAAGAATATAAAGTGAGTTGTTCTCACATTATAATTAATTATTTCTAGATACTTTTAGTCCGCACACCCTATATTTATCATTATTAGAATGTTTGTAATTACTGCTGCTATTGATATGCGTATGTCGTGTAGTCTATCTCTTTAGTATCGTTCAAGTTTGATGTATGAATTGATACAGCTTATATGGAAACATAAATTACTTACCTAATTTAAGGGCTTGGCGAGTTTGAGCCCCGGGCCTCCCCTCCGCTGGACAAAAACTGCTTAGAAAGGAACCATTAAATGAAAAAAATGTGATATTTGAAATATAAATCTGAATAACTGGCCCTAAAACTTACAACTAAAATTGTATGATACGGTTCGCCCCGGGCCTCTCATATATAAATCCGGGCTTGATGTAGACGAGGCATGTCACTGAATGCAATTAACAAACTCTTATTGGCCTATTAGGTATAATAGTTGCAAGTGCTAATATTTTTTTTTCTTCATATTCCGGATTTGTTCGTACCTTCAACTTTTATGTATTTTAAGCCAGACTGATTACGTGATTAAATCCGAGCTCTGCTGATATTTGATCCGACACCCGACTCCTTCAAGTTCTCCGCGGCCCCTCATTGAGATCGGAGCATCTTTCCATTCGCAGGCAGTCGGTACGTGGGTGCGACAATTGACAGATCCCATACATCATTTCAACGGGCTGTCAGACGCATGCTTAACAGCCTCCAAAAGCTCCAAGCTAATGTTTTAGGTGCACGCGGAGAGGCGGCAAATATCAAAGGGACCGGTCGTCCCGCCTACGGCACTTCGTTGCCCCGCCCACGCCGTAACCTCCCCCTTTCGGCACCAAGCGAGGCCCCACTTCGTTAGCCGCGGTTAATACATGGCCCATTAACAAACCACGCAGACTTGCCATACATTACGTCACGCGCGCGTTTGCCTTGTGGGAGAAAAGTCAACACACACACACACACAATTATTTTTTTCAGCGGTGTCTCATTAAGCAACATGGAAAACAGTGACCACTTTGTAGCCATTACGCGCGGAAAGGGTTCGCGTCCTGAAAGTCCCTGATATTAAAAGCAACTAATAAAAATCGGCTCGCGCGGTAGAGAAGTGGAAAAGAAATCGTGATGCGTCGGGACCCGGGGCTCGCCGCCCATCCCAGAGGGTCATGAAAGGCGCCGACACACGGCTGCCAAATTAGCGATGCACGCAGTTCTTTGTTGTGGTGTCGATACCGCTTCGTAAAAACACCCCTCTACATCGGCCTGTTTGCACCAGCGTTCTGCAAATAAACGTGAATTTATGTGGCATTTCGTCCTGTGGGGTGGGTAGCAGGTGGCATTCATGCGAATCTTCCGCTGTTCATTTTTCGTTTTGCATTCTCAATAGTTTGGAGTTGCTGCCAGTGGAAGAATTATTGTTCCTAATGAGCAGGAGGCGGTTAAAAATTCGACACCGCCATCGCGCTCGGGAAGAATGATTGGTATGTCATATATGTGGTATGCGAATTGGATTTTCTTTTATTTTTGAGGGGGGAGAGGAGAGGGAGGCTCCATGTGTGTCCTACACTCGGACATGTTTTCCTTTTTCTAGTGTGTTGTACAACTATGGTTCTTCAATCAAAGTTTCAAACATGTTCGAAATCTATAATATCATACACTTTTAGGGGTGGGTGCAAGCAACTACGTATTTAAGGGGTGGGTCCTGGAAATCCGCCTTCCCTCCACGAAAGACTTACCAAGTACTAAAATTAAATAAAGAGAATGTACTTGTTTAGCGTTTGTTGTATAATCAATTGTTATAATTTCCTCTGAACAACCTGGAAGACAAGGATTGAGATCATACGGCTTTGAATGACAGTATATAACCTCACTTTACTTCAAAGAAAGTTCCGAAAGATCAGTTTTCCCCCTAAGAACAACATGTCAGATCCACGTGGAGTCCAATAAATCGTCCCTTGAAACCTTTCCCACCAATAGCGTTCGTCCAAGAAATGACAGCTCTCGTCAATTCCACGTGGACTAAATGAGATGTTGCTAATTCAGTTTCTTTAGAGATTTTTTAACGCGAAGTTGCGGTTGCGTTATCTTTGCTAGGTTGTGTTATCGTATTGTGCTACTTTTTTATACAATATAAATACCTTGGGAGTATAACCTGGCAGTGAATGAATGGATGTCTAAACACTGCAGGCAAAAGTGACAACATCTCTTTACAGAAAAACAGGTGGTGGCTCGACACCAGATACGGTTCCGGTCAGCTTCCTCTGGGGTTGGGTCAAAGATGCCGAACTGCTGCTACATTCAGGACTTCAGCTATACCAAAGATTTATGCTTGCACACTACTATTTATGATGTGCATAAATCTTAATCAGGAACTTTTACTTTTTGCCAACTGCATCAAACATTCTCTTTATTCATATTCAATTCTGCATCTATTTCACATTAATGTATTTGCCAGGGCACTTGTTTTGATGCAAATTATGCCCATATTAACTACAGGTAAGGTAGATAATGAACACGTGCTGCTATATCTCTATTCTTATTCGGTCTTTTGAGCTATTCATGTAATAATAATATAATGTTAATTAATTTATATATTTTAATTAGTATTGATTTAATTTAATATAATTATTTTAACTTAAGCAATATTATTATTATTATTCCTGAGACACTTGGTTCGGACCCATCCCGAAATCTATTTCTAGATACTTTCCTGGGTGTTAGGATTGCAGAGTATGGTTTGCCTTTTACATTTTGTAAAGTTGTGTTGATGACAGTTGTGATTAAGTAATTAGCCAATGTTATTTATGAACATGCATATTCAAGGACCTTATATTTGTTGCTGGTCGTATTCTAAGATTGCTTTTTTTTTTTTTTAAATAATTCAATTAAAATATTCAAGATCACATTACAAAGTTTAAAGTTCCATTTGCAGGCTGTGAAATTTATTTTGAGCGAGTAAATAATTATAATTATTGTTTCATGGATGATTTATATTTCGTGGATGAACTAGTCTCGGATTGTCTGGGTTTTTTTCTTTTTTGATCGCTTTCAAGCCCAGATTGAGTTCGCTTACACCTTCGCTCAAAGGGATTTGTTGCTCAAATTAGATTTCATACATTTCCCTTCTTTCTGACTGTCCACTGTTCTAGAAACGCTTTAGAATTTTGTTTCTTAAATACAGTAGCTATAGTGATTGATCCACTTTTCTCTGATTCCGAAGAGAGGTCACGGGTGCCAAATTTAACTTGCCAACTTCACTTTGAGGTGCTGTTTCTATGTTTACTTTAAGTTCTAGTTTTAAATTTTAGAAAAATATATGAAGCATAAATGTTTTTATAGACCTTTGAACGAAGAGCTAAGGGAGAGACTAATGAAGTCTTTGATGTTGAGTGCAGCGTTGTATAACGCTGAAACTGGACACTCCAAATAAGAGACGTGAGAAATGTGGCTAGGGCGAGGAACGAAGAAAATAAAAAAATGAATTGGAGCTGGAAAGAGTTGGTGAAAAAAATATCATTGTTGGTAGTGATCTTATTTTAACCGATCCTTATCTTTTTATGTTTATTTTAGAGGTTTTTGGTCCCTTTGAAACTATATGCTTTCGTAAACAGCCATGTTCATTCCACGATTTACCTAACTCATTGTCTTCATTGATGATGGATAGCGGAGTGCATCAAGGGTAATCCCCAAAGTAATGGCCTCGTCACCTCACCCCATTTGACTCGAAGTAATGAAGAAATCACACCGTGCTCCGATTTGTAGTTAAATGCACCCCCAATGCAAGTGGCGGCTCTATAGGGGAGCGATGAGGCGTAAAATCACCCTTGAGGGTTGTTTTCATACGGCTGGATGTGAGCTAACCCAAGCGCAATGGCAAATATTCCCCTCCCATCATTGTTGCCAGATCTCTCCTTGTTTCATGCGAATTTCTGTTCATCACTGCTTAATGTTATCTTAGGAATGTCGATGATGACGATTCACAAGCGACAAATTGACGATCATCCTTCATCTTATTCTCATTATGGTTGGAATTTCAAAATACTAATTGCTGGCCAGGGTGGTTGTATTGTAATATCAAAGCTACTTTACAGTGGACGTGTCAATTGCCCAGGCTTCATTATGAATGAAGTTGCGAAGTATGACAAGTTCGCCCCAATTCTGACCGTTTAACATGCAGTTAATCCGAGAGCTAACCTTCGCCTTTCATTGAAAGCAGTGCGGTTTCCAGCATGGAATTTGCCCAGGAACGGAAAATTTTGGAGTCAAATAAATAACAGGAAAGAGAAAAGTATTAAAAAATGTGCATCTCTTCCTCAACCATAGATTGTTGCCAGATTGAATAGATCGACTTTTGCAACAGTTGATTATATAAATGGAAATCGGAATATTGAGGTCTGAAAGGGAATTAATTGTTTGGCATTGTTACAAAATCCACAATGAAAGAAACAGCTACCCCTTCCCTTACCACAGTTTTTATCCACTCGAAGACTATGGTATTGTGAGATAGGCAAGGGTTTGAACCCAACATAGGGGTTAATTAAAAGAACTATGTATAATATATTTGAATGTATTAGCTTTATCACAGAACAGCACTTTCTTACATAGTAGCAATGTTAATTTATCGTCTTGTGAAACCCACACACGACCTTCCAATTGGCGTGGCGAAGTTCATTTAAAATATTTTTGTTGTAAAGGGAAGATGTATATTTTCATGCGGTGACATAGAGTTATTTAAATAATGTCCATGTGCACGTAATTGTCGAAAAAGTTCCTGAGGTGGCGCATTTCCATATACGTTGTAAACCCAAGTGGTAATCCTACGGTTCTTTTGTCGATTTTTACTTCTGTAACTAACCTTTAATATAGCATTGATTAACATTACTAACTTAACTTGCAAATATAATGCGATAGCATCCAGTGTCACTGTAGACTACTGTGAAATATTCATTACCGACCTCCGTGGTATATTAGTGCCATCGTTTTATTTCACTAATTCTTCGTCTATCCTCATCGTTACGATTGTAGTAAAATCGGAGCATGGGAAAGTGTGCCTTCCTCTAAGAGAACAAGAAGGTGTTTGGGTTTCGTTCTCACCACTATCAGCATTCAAATTAGTCGATGATGATACGATGAAACCAGTTTCAGTTTTAATGCCAGTAAATAGAATAGGATGTTAAATCACCCGTGCTAATTCAGCAAACATATTTAGTGGCACTTAGTTTTTTGACGTAAACAATAAATCGCAAAGAGACAATTATATATTGTGTAAGTGTACTGTATTCCCTTGTTTCTGTCGCTGTATTTTTTGTTAGAATTTAACAGGAATGGAACTATTTGTTATATACTGTTACGCTGCCTCTGTAGTTAGGGAACAGTTATTTTTCAAAATCAGCATAATGTTGTAAACTGGGCAACCTTTGAAACAACGATTTGCCACGAACAATTCAAAAACCATAGTTTGGTTTACATACAGTAAAACCTCGTTAATCCGGACTAATGGGGGGATAAGTTGACCGGTTTAACGAAAAGTCCGGATTAACTGAAATAATCTAAAGGAACAGTAGAAAGTGCATTAAAACTCCCGTTTATAGCAACAAGACACGCTTATTATGGTGTATTTAAAGGTCATGGGCCTAAACACACTATACAGTACAGTAGAAAGTCTGCGGGAAACAGAATTTCATCAGTGGTTGCCTGTCCGGATTTAGCAAAGTCCGGCTTATCGGAGTCCGAAATAACGAGGTTTTACCTTATTTTGAAATTTAAAGTAAAAATGATGAATTTGGAGGAAAACATTTATTTTCGGAATTTTGAGTTGTATGAATAAAATCCCTTAGCATGACTAAGTAAAAGAATTAGCTAAGTGTCCTAGAAGATGCTCGAAACACGTAGTCGGTGAAGTATAATCGCCCTGAAAATTAGATCTGCAACGCTTCTTGGAGTTGTTGATTATGAAAAATGTACATTGGTTAGTACATTGTACACCACGGGTCCAGTACGTTTGTCCGACACTCACTTGCCCGACAACAACAATAGAGAGAAGTAATATTTCTCTCTGCTTTTTTAAGGACTTGGGACCTTCCAGAATTACAGTTCATTCTGGGTAGCATTAAAATATGTTATTATTATTGGCCGTCACTTTTACTCTTCTGCTACAAATTCCTTTTCAGTTCGTACCTACAAAAGTCCTTGAGACATGTTTTTTATCCCACATTTCAACGGTTAAAATAAATTCAACACTAATATTCTTAAGAAAACTTGGTCTCTTAACGAAAGAAATAGGAATTTCTCGTATTTCTTTCCACAAGTAAAAAGGTTAGTTTGAAATGTCTAAAACATATGTGCTGGTAAGCGAACATTTGTTTCAGTTGCGGCAAACAGATGATTTTTGCCAAAAGTATAGTTGTTTATAGTCGTTCTGACCACCAAGTCGAATCTATTTGTTTAGTTACGAAACAATTTTGACAGAATTACTCAGTCTAATAAAAGTCTACATGCACTTTTGTGTATAGTTACCAGAATGCTTAATCAAACTTTTTGACTAATTCGAACCTTTTTTTGTTAGTATTGACAATTAAGAGTATTCTTATCGTTAAGATTTACTGCTTTTTATTTAATTTATTTTCTTAATTACAATAGCAGAACATTTTAGAACATTGTGGAAAAGTAAATCTCTCAATTAGAAACAATAAAATGTAATTGTGAACCAAGAATATTCGTAAATATAATATTGTAGTTACACAAACACACATAAAAATTACGTAAAATGTTCAAAAACATTGAAATACAAAAGAACAAAATTACGCGTAAGTAATGTTATGAGACCACACACTCGCACATCCACATCCACATATGCACCATATGGACAAAAGTAGAAATAGACACACAACGAGAAATACGTTGACAAATATTGTCACATGAAATTTGCAACGTGACTCAAAAGGTCCAACGACTTTCCAAGAAGGCCATTGAGGCCACCCAGCAAACAAACTTGGCGACACTTAAAATATTCATCTTGTTATTTTGTGGAGCGTTAAGAGCTAATGCGATTGCGCACCGCTCGCTCTCCCAGTGCAATGCATAGTGATTCGATTATGGATAATTAGAAATAGACGAGGAAGCGACCCCTCGGGGTTCAGCCATATTCCGGGTCCGGGGTCTAATTGATGCATGGCGCTCGCCGTTTTGTAAATGATGGCCTCCGAAGGGAACCGACCCCTGCATTTCGCCCCGGACGGTCGCCGGGAAAATTGCATTACGGCCGCCTCCGAAAGATCCATCCTTTCGCGTATGGCCGAAAGATGGTGCTGGTGTCTTTGTGCGTGCTCGGTCTGGCGGAAACTAGTATGTCACACGCGGTGTGCTGTGATGCGTGGCGCGAGTGAATCACGGCTCCGTCGTTTCATTACGTTTCGTTTTTATTGATCGACCCGAGCTAACTAGTGTGAGACAAATTGCATTTAAGTTGTTTATTTATGTGTCGACGTATGTAGGCAGCTGCCCAGATGTGGGACTGTCGCCCCCCCCCCTACTTTTCCTCCTCCGCATTACCATCTATATCGAAACATGTATTCGTTATGGTTGTGCGTGCTGTACCTCCAGTGAACCGTGTTATAAGAGTTATTTGTTCTTAAAGGGTATTTTCTGATTGGCAGAGCGCGAGTGCAAATTCACGTGCCGATTCCACGCTTCCTCTCATTTAGACGAGGAATGCAACAGAATAAGCCCCTACATGTAAGGGTACTCGATTTCTTCCCGAACATTTTGAAATTTGAGACAGCAACGATAGGCTCCGCCCAAGATATCTGAAACGTCCATGTAATCGAATGATGAAATTATAGCGATATTTTATTACAAATAACATTGTTTTTCTGCGATTTACAAGCTGTAAGTTTGTCCAGCAAAATAAGGAGAGAACGTTTTCGCCAGAGACATTAGAATCCTGTTGACTGCCGTAATTAGGAGCGTGCGGGACGGAAATTTTTTGGTTGAGCCGCGATTGGGAAGGACATATTAATAATCCTGACGTTCGGGACTGAAAAAAAAAAAAAACTCCATTTCGCGACGAGGTCGGTAAATTTTCGGAATTTCCCAATGCGGTAAAAATCTCAAATGTACACATTATTTCCCTTTTCAAGTGATTCCTTTTCACTTCTGGAATAGAATAATATTAATTTGACGTAATTACAGACTCTTATAGTGCAGAAAATATCAAGAAATAACCTCTTTTAAATAAGATTGTTTGGAATTTCTCGGCTGTTCGGTATTACGAAGAGCCAGGAGATCTTTTTCCGAAGTCGTAATCTGATCTTGATAATTCATACCCCGTCATATTGAAGTATTACTTTACAGTACCCTTCAGCAATAGAAAAGTTCATAAGGTGATAAATGTTTATGGAAAGGAAGCAAGGCGAATGAATCCATTTTCTATCTAAATAGTAGACTCTTGTTTGAGCTTCTGTACAACGCCACAATATTTTCAATTTAATTTGAATTTTATTATTTTTAAAGTAATAATGATATTAATAATATAATAATAGAAGTTTCTACAACTGAAGGACAAGATATGAAATCTTACTCTGCCCCCTCCCCCCATTCCCCCGAGAAAAAATTCTTGCGGGCGCCCTTGGAATGCACTATTAATGTGTAAGACAATCACGATGTGTTAATGAAACCATTGTCAGAAGATTTGTGCCATAATAAACTATGAATAATATGGATGTAAGTAAATCACAGGTATCCAAAAACCGAGCTGTGACAACACTGGTTTTGCAGAATTCTAGTGTTGTTTCCTTTCACCTGATCCAAAATGATTTTTATATACTTTTCTTTATGTCCTTTGTGTTTCATAGCTTTTTCACCTTTCCCTTTGTATGTAACTAATTTTTAGAACTAAGACATGAGTTCTTCTTTCTTACTTTCGTATTTATTATAGTTTCGTTTCAATATTTATTAGGCCTATTCGTATGTCTTCTGTCCGATTATATACTACTGTTGTAAAGCAGTAAATAAATGTTAATCACAGTAACTAACACATCTTTTCGTCATATTACTTGTTTTATATTCCAATTACTCCTTTGTTACATTCAAATAAATTAATTTACACATCATAACCGGCCGAAATAAACAGTGGATATTTCTGTATTACCTCCCTCCGTGTCTAATTTCACGAATAAAAATGATTTATTTATTTATATGTTTTCCCTCAATTTCTGTGTGATCCGCAATACAATTGCAGTCGTATCCTAACATACCCGGCAACCCATTTAACCCCAGTGTGTTGCGAGGTTGCGAACTGGTACGGGGCAGAGCCTATTCTAGAGTCATGCCTGAATCACCCGAGGCTAGATTTCCTGCTGGATTTTCCAGTTGGTCTTGGCCTCTCACGACACCCGTTACCGTACTTGTTGGTACACTTCTGTTCCCACAAGGCATTGCGCAGAGCAGATAAGCCAAGAAGATGGACGAGTTTTTTTTTCCCCGTTTCATTGCGTTTTTAAGTCTACTTTATGCACAGTAAGGTTAATCGGAAGTGGACCTACTGTTTAAACTGGATCCCAACCATTATGTGCCTCTATCGGGTATCGAACCTTGGACCCCTTGATTACGAAGCGGCTTTGGGGTGTATTCAACATGCTTTTAATGAACTCTGGTATGTATTCATACATAACATTCGTAGGATTAATTCATTAAAGAAACATACTTTGTTCACAGTGGTAATAATAACGATTTTCATTATTGGCTACTCACATCTGTCGTGTACAAATCGAATTGCTATGGATTAATGTACCTCATTTCTGTTACGTTTTTTTTTTCACCGAACAGCGAACAAAAACAGCCAACACTCGAAAAGCACAGACAAAAAAATCCTTTTGCTCGCCAAACACACATATTTTCTTTACATGACCAAACTTTCGCTCCGATTGGCTGTTACCACAGCATCTAGCTGAGAAGTTAGTTGCAATTAGAACACGGTCTAGTCGCTAAACTACCTAGGTAGTCTAGCAGCCAGCCTGGCAACCATTATCTCCAGCCAGATAGCCAATGCATCGTCAACTAGGGCACTCCTACTGGAAATCTAGTTCCATGTGATAGCTTAAATAAGATAAGATAACTAAGGCAGCTTAAATATAACGCGGCATTTTAAGCATGGTGATGTCAATTTAACAAGCCAGCGGGTATTGCACATTTCTAGTTTGTAGACGTAAGCTGCATGTTAACTTGTTCAATTGACGATAACGCAACATCAGAACTGCCACGTTTTAAAACTCGTATAGAATGCCATAAGAAGATAAATACTTAAATGTTATGTAATTCTTGCATCAAGTTACATATAAAGTAAATATGAAGAGTAACGTTGCAATGTGAATTGTGCAGTTTTTTCCGCCCTAACTACAGTGCGTTTCTAAAGTCCCCGAACTCTGACTTTAAAAATTCATTGTTGAGCAACAATGCAATTTTTTTAGAAAGTGTTGCTTGTGATTGTTTGTGTTGTTGGAACATACAAATCAACACTAGACGACAATGAACAACGATACATGCGCAATAGCCAGCAATAATGAAAGCCAGATGTCCAGTTGAAAACGCGCACGAATTCATCGTCAGCGGACGACCATCAATTTTCACAGAAGACTTTCTTGTTTATGCATGAGGATTTTCTGTAGCCCATATCCAAGTATTCAGACTATTCACGTATCCACACAAATGGAACCAGGCCTCATCACTGAAAAATATTTTGTTCAGTTTGTTGACCACAAATCGGTTGAACCACTGACAAAAATTTCTGCGTTTCCCGAAATCCAACGGGCGTAGCTCTTGAACTACTCGCACCTTGTATGCTCGGAACTTCAGACGTTTTTGCAGTACTGTGACAAGATGACAAAGATTTTCCTACCTCTTGTGAAAGCCTTCTCGGAGACTTCCTAGGGGACTTCTGCAATTTTTCACCAACATCCACAAGAAAGTCTTCTGTGAAAATTGATGGTCGTCCGCTCCTTGGCTTATCTGCAACGTTTCCTGTTTCGCGAAGCCTTTTTATTAAATCATACACTGTTGGTTTTCCAGGTGAAGGACCGTTTGGATATCTCCTATGAGACATCTCTATACAGCGTTCGTATGATTTAACTTGAAAGTAAGCTTCCGAAACAGCAACCCTCTGCTCCCGTGTAAGACTCATGGTGAACTGAATTCGTGCGCGTTTTCAACTGGACATCTGGCTTTCATTCTCGCTGCCTACTACGCATGCATCGTTGTTCATTGTCGTCTAGTGTTGATTTGTATGTTCCAACAACACCAACAAACAACCACAAGCAACAGTTTCTAAAAAAATTAATATGTTGCTCAACAATGAATTTTTAAAGTCAGAGTTCGGGGACTTTAGAAACTCACGGTTACTTTACTAGCTACTAGTATAATAAATATTCAATTACTTATTTATGTAATATACCGTTCAAAATTTCCTGACTAGTGATATATTCCCATTATTTACATTTTCAAAATTTTCCATAGGCTATATTTTTGGAGTTTAGAGAACGAAACACATTGAGCCTTCGAAATATAGTCCGTGATTTAAGAGGGTCGACGTGAGGCCAAAGGGTGTAAATAATTTATTATTTGGCCTCGAAAAGTAGTGTGAATTTAGCTTTTTGAATATTATTTCTTAGCAGCTGTATACTTTGCAGGACTTGATTTGAGCGTTTTATTAACGTGTTTTACTCACACAGAACTCAAAGTGTGTCGATTGACACACAAAAGTGCATAATTTTTTTGACTCCAATGACACATTAAAAATGCATCAAACCGAAAGATCCACCTAAATGCATCAAAATAAATGTGTCAAATGATTCGCTAAAATGCATCAAACTGAAAGATGCACCTAAATGCATCAAAATAAATGTGTCAAATGACACATTAAAGTGGATATTTCGTTTGATGCACCAAAACGTGTCGTTGGAGTCAAAAAATTTGATGCACTTTTAGTGTGTAGAGTGACACATTCAAATGCGTCAATTTTTTCCTTTTCTTGCTCATGGGGTTGCATACCTGCAAGGGAAAAGTTCCAATACATTTCTCCACTGTAAAAAATATTTCACTTTTCAAACACTCTCTTGAAGCACTTCACATTTAATGTGCTTCAGAAGTGTTGAAATTCTTGAAAAAGTGATAAAAAGGAGTATTGTCAATATTAAATATTCTGCAAGTGTGTAAAGTGCATTCTAGAAATTATTAATTATTTTTGATCATTTATAGTATATTTCACACATTTAGAACATGTTGAAAACACTTCTTAGCACACAATGAACAAATTCCTTTTTACTGGAAATTTTTAGATAGAGGGATGCTTAGTGTAAATTTCTCTAGTGCAAGGGAATTAGTGTGTTAAGCTACACTTAACTAAATATTGGGCTTTTCTTGTTCACAATTCTGCACATATAAACACACTTTTCTGTTTCAAAGTGGCATGGCCTTGTGAGTTCATGGTTATATGTGCAAATATTGAATACATAAAAATAACACTTTCAAAACATGCTGAAAATAACTTTTGCACAAAATGAGAGATTGTAATCATTTTTAGGCTGAGAAAAAGAAGTAAATTGATTTTCCTTCCCATTTTAATCTACATGTTTATGTCTTACCGTGAACATGCAGATTAACAATCACAGAAAAATCCAAAAAGCAAAAATTTTCAATTATGAACAAGACTTAAGTGATGCAGGAGTAAAAAGCATTGTCATTAAACAGAAAAAAATAAACACCCTGTAACCTAAAATTAATATAAAACGTAGAAAATCTATGAATACCATTTTCAATCACACGAATGTTGTTAGAGAACAATAAAAGAACTTAGGTGCGTTTCATACTAACAGTAACAAATGATACAGATGATCCTGAGACAGAACATTTATTGTTTGACACAGATACACTGGTGCTTAATGCACATTCTGTTTTAAATCCTTGAACTTCTCACATAAGATAGATGACTTGAGGCGACAGTCTCTATTTATGACCTAATAGTATGTACTCGACTAATACCATACATGTACCACAGTTTTCGAAGTAGTCTAATTCAAAAACATAGTACATGCCAACAAGTGCACAGATAAATGTTTGTAAAGTGACACATTGCACTTTCTAACATCCAGCTACCAGCACAACTTTCCTTCCACTAATAGTGCCAGCCAGATAAGATGCTCCATTCTCAAAATCTTCTGTTAGCAAATGGTGATGCTTCCTGAAAATAAATGAATGAAGCACTCATAAATATGATATTTTCCTTGAATTTTATTACAAAACATCATATGTCAATTGGCTCTGGGAAAACATTACCACATGTAAGTGGTGTAAAGCAATAATAATTTTGTAAAACTCTAAAGGAGACAGATTCTGTTATATGGTTATAGGCCAAAACGAAGTGACAGGATACTTTACGCAATACACACAGGTTAAGCATAAACTTCCTTATTGAAAACCTGTTCAAATCAATTTCCAAATCCAACCAGTTACGAACAAGATTAGCAATTGAAAAGCCCAAACAGGAAACAAATAGAACATTCAATTCAGTTAATGAACATTTCTTTTCTGTTCATAAACGTTTATACTCATCAATATATAAAAATATGATTTAATAAATGGAAGACAGCAATTTTTTTCTGTTGTATATGAATGGGTACTTTATCACAGAGAAACATGATTTGGAGCTTTAAAAATAAAATAATTAGGGACATATGTGGACTAATACAGATTAGATCAAGCAGAACTAAAAATATTACATAGTTTTAAATGGTGTAATTTGTATACGATTTACAATCAGAAACCCTTTATAATCCATCCATCTCTTCCCTCCACCTTTCCATCCTTTGCCCTCCCACCACCTCTCTTTCTCCCACATAACAAGCATAAGAGATTAGAGAGGGAGAGGAGAGAGAGATGATCCTCTCTCAAATACACATATTTCTCTCTCCTCTCTTGCAATCTCTCTCTCTCTCTCTCTCTCTCTCTCTCTATTTCTCTCTATCTCTCTTGGAGAGACTGAAAAAGGAAAGAAATGCAGTTAGAGAAAAAGGGAGAGGGGAGAAAGAGATGACAAGCACATATATTTATTTCTCTCTTTTTCTAAAAGAGAGACTCTCATACATATATCTTGGTGATAAGAATAATGACAGAAATGGACTGAGAGAGATATATAGGGGGAAGAGGGAAGGAAAGAAATAAGAGAGTGAAGGAATCTATCTCTCTCTGACAAAGAGTGAGAGGGGAAATAGAGAAAGAAGGTGGAAAGAAAGATAATCGAGAAAATAGGAAAGAATGAAAGGAAAAGAAAAACAAATTAAGGGAGAAAGAGATCACTTTCCACCTGTACCACTTTCCATGACTTAATGTCATTGTAATAATTAAATTTCCAAGCCTTTCATGGGTAGCTTGATGTGCTTAAAACTATGTATGCTAATGAAAAAAAATTATTAAAAGCCATTCATTGTGCATCTCAAGCAATTAAGAAAATCAAACAGAAAAATACATGACAATCTTGTGTTAACCATTATGTATATATGGTTACTTAAAATAATTTATCAGTTGCATTAAAAGAAAATATTTTCAGGAGTGGATCCTGAATTTTCCATATGTGTGTGTAAGTTTATATTTACGGGTGGTAGGGTAAATTTAGAGCCAAAATGACCTTATGTCATTAGCAGTTAAAAAGCAAAATTAAACATGAAATTGACACAAGGTTCTTATTTATAATGCCTACAAGTATAGAAATAATTTTCCACAAAAGAACTCCACCACTGAAACAAACATAACATCAACTCTTTGGATTTTGTATACAAGTATGAAACACATGTTGAATAATTTACACACACATTGAGAGAGAGAGACAGAGAGGGGGGAGGGATGGAGAGAAAGAAAAGCAACAAACATTAACAGTTAAGCATATTGAATTAACCCCAGTCTCATATAAAAAGCTAGGTATCAAAGGTGATAAGGGGCTTAAGAGCTGATCATTATGTCATCCAATGAGAAGCTGTTTGGATTTTGAGTTATGTTATCAGTTATCTGGATTTTAGAAAGAGGGGTACATATACTTATTTTTATTAATAAGCCCTCAATTTACCATCTTTCCTGTCTTTGATGTTTTTTTTTTTAGAAGTACTTGGCCAAAGCGGTGGTTATGATCCCCAAGAAACCCCCTTGAGCACACCACTGGATGTTACTTGAAGCAGTTTATTTAATAAGCCTAAAATCTATCAAATGAAAAAAATATTCTGAAGACATTTTAAATTAATTCAAAATGGAAAAATTCTATTTACATGTGTTAACTTGCAAGTCGTAATTTCAAACATGAGCAACACTTTCACCATGGTAAATTTTCTGTGAAAAGTTAGTTTTTTTTAGCACATATTCATGTTACGGATAACAATATGTAACACACACTAACCTTTTGCTTGCATTGTTGGTGGGTATCAACAACAACCAGAGAATAATCACTCTTCAGTCGGTTCATTTGCTTAACAGTCCTCTGCAAAAGAGCTTCTGAATATTTCTGTATTGTCTTCATGAAGGGAACAACAAATACCTTAAAAACAAACAAAAATAACTTTGCATAAGACATTTACTTAGGATAAGCAGAAAAACGAAACTTAGTCATATCAAAATATATAATTTTAATGGTACAGTTAACATTAATGAATAACAGACAAGTAGAGCATTCAAAAATTAATTTTTTATACAAGTGCTGGAACGATCATTTCCTTCCTAATTACTAAGATGAGTGAAATATCATATTTTTTTTTTTTATTGTTTGAAATATGTTAGTTCGACATTATCCATTGTGTAGTTCTTGAAATTATACATATTAAAGCACTAGACAATTGATAATATCCAATTAACATTGCATGCTAAAGTAGAACCAAGTTTCGTGTCCAAGGGGGAGTTGGTTGGTGGGGGTCATAACCCCCTTTGCCCCAATACTCTTAAAAAAGAACGTGAGATTCACGAAAAGATGGCAAAATGAGGACTGACTACTAAAAAAACCACAGGTAGAACTATTGTCTCTAACATTCAAGGGTATTAAAATAATATTTCTGAACTTTCGTAAATAAAATTAAGATATTCTAGATTTTTACTGCATATACGCCTTCTCAATTTTTATAAAAGAAGAAACAAAAATTCAGTTTGTGTAAATTCGATGTGGTTGGTGATTGGTGTAAGCGACAATCGGAACCCGCAGATTGATTTTCTACATCCTACTCTGTCTTTCGCTAGTTTCCCTATTTATGTATATCCCCCCTCTCTCGCTTTGCTATATCTCACTCACACATGTCTTTTGTTTCGCTTCGGCCTCTCCCTCTCTTCCGCAGATTTGCATCTCCCCCCACATCTTCGTTGTATGTCTGTGTATCGCTTATTTACTTCGCTTTAACTTTCACTTATAATTATCTTCTCTTTACTTCACTCTCTGTCCGATTTTTTCAATCTTCTCTCTTATGAGTGTGATGGCATGCAAACAAGTTAGACACCTGACATCATGCTCCATGTCATCATAAGAGAGAAGCACGTTAAGGGAGATTAAAGAGATGAAAGAAACGGCAGAGAATTTGAGAAAGGAAGAGAATTAAAAAGGCAGACGGAGTGAAGGAAAGAAGAGAATCACAAGTGAGAGACTGATTAAGAAAAAAAGAAGTGAGGTGCGCGCACGCACACACACACACACGCACGCTTGAGAGAGGCAGGAGGGGAAGAGAATTGTTATTTTTAATCCACTCTATGTACAGATAGCCCTGATCGGAACTGGGCCTACAATTTAAGGCGGGATCCGAACCAACGTGCAAAGCGTTTCCCCCGGATATCGAGCCCGAGATCCCTTGATTACAAGGCGACGACGTTACCACTACGCCACCGGGAGGCCGAAAGAAAGAGAGAAAAGAGACGAAACACATAAGCCAGGCAGAGAGAGGGGAAAGAGCGAGAAAGAAATAGAGAAGCGAGAGGTAAATAAAATAAATAGGGAAGTGAAGGAGAGAGAAGAATAGAGAAATGAACGAAATAGAGAAACAAGAGAGGAAGAGAATAAAAGACATAGAGATAGAAAAGCGAGAGGATAGAAAGGAAGAAGTTAAAAAGAGCAAACACAAATAGAAAAATAGAGAAAGAAATAAGAGGAGCAAAGGAGAAAGAAATATATAGAAGCAAGGCAGGCAGAAAGAGACAGAAGGAAGAGGAATAGTAAAAGATTAATGGGGAGAAAGAATAATGAAGACAGACCGAAAATGTGAGAAGAAATATAAAAAAAGAAATGTTCGATTGGTTTTAAGTCCACTTTATGCACAGAAAGGCTAATCGGGACTGGGCCTCCAGTTTAAAGTGGGATCCGAACCACTTGTGCCTCCACCGGGTATAGAACCCGAGACCCCTTAATTACAAGGCGATGATCGGGGAGGCCTCAAAGAATTCACACCTAACACTTGTAGTTTTTGCAACTTTAGATGACAGCGAAGCTTAGTGTGAAACTATTTTGCTATGTTAAATATTGGGTCCTGAAGCTGATCTCCCATTTTAATTCAATAGTTGGGACTGAACACGTGTTTCATTTTTACTCGAGCATTTGGAATTAAGTATTGAAATCAGAGCTTCAACGGAAAAAACAAAACATAAAATTGTAAATAAACTGCATAGATACTTACTTTTCAATCTGTAGATCTTCTCTCCATGTGCAATCTTCAAACAACTGCAAAACACACGAACACCAACAAACCATGTATCACCACAAATTCACAAGACGCCAACTACGAAAACGGAATGGAATGCCCGCTTCTGGTAGTGAAAGCGCATAGCGTCAGCGAGCGTGCCCCCCTCAGTGATGAGTCAGTCACCCAGGAGTTGTTTACAAAGAATTTCCCGTGTCCGGCAAGTTGAAGGTGGGAAGGGGGATTTGAAATAATATAAAATTTAGAGCCAAAATAACATAAGTTGGGCGGGCCTATGCGAAAAATGTTAGGTGGATGTTACTAATATCAAGTTAGGGTGTAGTGAATACCTCCAAAATCTTTTGTCTTTATTTGATTTTTGTTATTAACGTCCCTTTTCTTACACTTTAGGCTAATCCGACAACGAAGATGAGTGATGATATCGTAAAATTGATGAAGAGACACACAAAAAAAATCATCAGCCGGTAATTCGAATTCCGAGGCCCTTGACATCGCAGCGCGTTGTGATAATCACTCCGCCGCGGAGCAGATTAAGGGATCTTTCATACCTGTGTATCGTGAAAAAGTACGAAAAAGCCAAAGAACTGTTCATGAACAAAATGATATACTTAGATGCTTATTGAAACAAGCAAAGCGAATCTAGTTTCTACCTAAATAGCGTACACAAGTCTGAACTTGTTAACAACGCCAAAGTATTTTCAATACAATTTCAATTTTATGTTTTGTTAAATAATAATAATAACAAGCACTTTTTTCTGGCACCTTTTTATTTATGCCAAAATATTTTGAGTATTTTTTTATGATGAACACAACAACAAACCAACTGAAAGAAAGCACTGATTAACAATAATAAGACGGAAATTTTAAGTTTCTATGACTGGAGGGCAAGATGTGACATCTTCTCTTTCCTCAGAGGAAAAAATCCTGCACACACCCTTACAATGCAGTGGTTGATCAAAGAGTTCAAATTACTTACTGTGCAGAAACAATGCATCTAGTGGCTTGAACATGTAAAGGTGGCACCAATTTTGATATTTCAATTATAGGAAATATAATTTAGTTACTTAAAAATACATTTACTTTTGTTCTTGATACCTTATATATTTTTACTTCGATCAATTTATGAGCTTATAAATTAAGAATTCCTTTCAAATTATCGTAATATCAAAATTTATTTTCTGTATAAGTTAAGTAAAATCACCGAACAATTGCTTCGTAAGAATTATGCATGCAAGTGTATAAATTGAGAAATGTACATTTCGATGCATAAAATCCCATCGGATGGGCAATTGACACACTAAGATGCATCAAAAGACACACTCCACAGTCGATATTCGATTTGATGCAGTAAAAGTGCATCAAATCTGAAGACAATTTCCAATAATCCAAGATTACACGGTTAGGTGTGTTATTTGATGCACTAAAAGTGCATCAAATTCGCTTTGATGCATTTCGAGTTCTCTGTGTACGGACGGGAACTCAATCCCACCGTAACAAAACTTCGAAAAATAGAACAATCGAAGCGGCTTATGCACATGGTTTATATTCTTTTGTGTACATGTAAAATTCTGTTTTTTATTATCGTGTTCTTTTAAATTATTATCTTAATTTTTTTAATAATATTTCTGTAATTCTCCTAAATGTAAGATATAAAGTGGCTAATGGTAGAAAAGTCTCATAGCCTGCGATATAAATAAATAAATATACACAGTAAATTGTTTACATCAGCATTACCCATAGTTTATTATTGTGAAAATCTTCTGACAATACTTTTATTCACATGTGATTCTTCTCACCTTTCTATATGCCACAGTACTCCAGTCCTCAATTTCTGTGGTGGTATTACAGGAATTTTAATGTCCTGCAAATAAAAACTGTTAATTAGTGCGTGTTAATGAGAGTATTTCTCTGTGCTTTCGCTCGACGAGCCCTTCAGCTTCACCTCTTCCGTACCGTCGCTGACAGGCGTGATGTGTCCTTGTTTGTTAGGAGTCCTCCCGAGGACGATGCAGCAGCAGCTGATGGAGGTCCCCGATATAATTATAAGATTTGCCGCCTGATCGCGCTGTTCCGCGCCGCCAGCTCCATCGGCAGTGGACTGCTTGACAGGGAATCCCATCCGCGGTGCCAAAGATCTGTCCTCGGCTTTCAATTCGCCGAACGATGCTGAGTTCGATAAGGGCGGAGGCAGGCTGCCGGGTTTTCCTGCCGTGGAAGGGCGGGAACTGGTTTCAGCATTGCTGTTTTTCGTCTACCATTACAGGTATTAATAGACTCCCAGGATGTTTTATTTTGATGTTGGTTGCAGATTATAGTTGCAGGTTATAGTGCTCAGAACGTCCCAATTCAACACATGAAAGCATAATTCAGTGTTTTCACTATCTTTAATTGTTGTCGCTTGTAATCAAGGGATCCCAGTTTCGATACCCGGTGGAGGCATGTTGCACAGCGGTTCTGATCCCACTTTAAACCAGAGGCGCAACCACGATTTTTTGGTCTGGGGGGGGGGGGTCAAGTACCAGGATAAACGTACCAATAATTATAATAATGTTATTATAACATTATTATTGTTATTATTGATTTGCTTTATTTTACTTCGCTTCTTGTGCCACTTCTGGCTAATTTGCGAAGATGGGGATGAGTGATGGCATGATGGAAATGATGAATCGATACTCGCAAACATCCATGCCCAAGCCGGGATTCGAACCCAGGACCAACATTATTATTACTATTAGTAGTGGTAGTATCAAAGACGTTATTATCCTCGTAAATACGCAAAATGGGGGTAGAAGTTTATGCTAAAGCATTTGTGTTCGAACAGACGATTTGAATTATTTTTTAACACGTTCAATTTTACATTAATAACGGAAAACAAGCACGTAAACTATTTTTGAAAGACAGAAAATGCTTGATAAATGCATTCCAAATATAATTATTTTTTACATTAACATAACTTTCATGCACGATATATGTTTCACACACATGCTAAGTGGAGTGACGTGGACACTAAATTGTGTACGTATTCAAAGTTTCTTTAATAAATATTATATACAGCATATATTATTTAAATACGTTACACAAACAATTCATCCATCTCACAAAAAACCAACAGCGAAAATTACATAAATTGTTTCTGAAATGTGCACGCTCCCTTTCATCCAAACAATTGTTTATACATTTAAAACAAAATCAAGACAAGTCTTTTTCCTCTGTCTGGTGATTTACAATGCATGACAGCAAACAAACACAAATTGCGAGCGATGCGAGCAAGAAGATTTTTGGATCCACCCTGTATGGACACCCTGTATGGTATTTGAAATATTTTTTTTTAGTAAGGGTTTATATTCGAAACATTGCGGTATTATACATCAATCGTGTGTAACTAATATTTTGTATGTGCAAGCTTTCACTTCGTACCACTTTTCATTTGAATAAATTTCAAAATTGTATTAGAACAAACATTTAGGGTTGTCTCCATAATTTGAATAACCCTGTGTGTTTGTGTACGTATGTATTTGCATATGTACCTAGATAAAAGCAGAGAAAGGACTTTGACGTGCTGACCACAATTCACCCGAAGGAAAGCCGATTGGCACCCATTGATCGTCAAAATTACATCGAGCCTTTTCTTATTTGAAGTATTTTTCCTGTCTCTTTTGAGGTAAGGACAATGAATATAAATGATGATTGGATTTAATTAATGAAGGGATTCGCAGAAACGAGCACCCAGTCCTGCCTGACTCGAAACAGGAACCTTCTATGGCAAGATGCTGAGTTGGCCACTAAATACACGCATTTAGAATGTTTTACCAATACTTATTTTGAAACCATAAATTGAATTTCAACAGTAACAATTACATGTAAATAGTTTGTCACACCTACGTCATTGATCAGTCGAAGTGCTCGTCCTTTGTTAACTTCAGTTAATTTTGAAGTATGTAGTCTATCTAATTAATTGTGATTGTGTTCCCCTGCTTTAGTATTGCTGTGAAGAGCAAATTAGATTTTTAGAACATTGTCCAACACCTCTTAAATTAGTTACAGATGTTGTTATCCACTAATGTTTTCATTAAGTGTCGCAACTACTTGTCTGCCTTGGTTCGAATCTCCAGTAAAAAAAAACCTGTAAGTTGCAAATTCCAATAATGCATTTTTAGGAAGAGAGTTGTTCTCAAGGGATTCTTGGTTCGATTGCCGTTGGGTTACGTCTCAGTAGCTCGGGTCCACTTTAGAATGCGTATCTATTCCAGTGTGCTCTATTTGAGTTAAAGAGTAAACTTTTCCTCTTGCAGAATAGCTCTTACACCGAGCATAGCTTTGTTTATGTAATGTCGATGTCTATGATACCCGACACCAGAGTCTACATGGCAATGTAAGCACACGGCGCCAGTCATTCAGGCGAACTAGAGAAAGATTCTTTAAAGATAAGCCTATTGTCGACGTCATTGTCCGGCTGCTGGTAACCTTTGAACCCACCCGGATCAGGAATTTGGTCTCTTCTTTTCGTATTGTTTCTCAGGAACCGGTGGAGAAAACCCCTTTCTGTCGGCATGTCCTGTTCAGATAGAAATCTCGCTCCTAGTCTACAGCCGTCTGTACCTTTTCCAGCTGGACTTTCATGCGGAATGGGCCCTGGCTGAAGATCCCGCATAGATATATTGTGTTATTCGCAGTTCACTTCGTTTCACTGAGCGGGGAACAATTCTTAGCCGCCATGGGAGGCCAGAGAAGTCCCCTTGGATCCTTTGCTGTGCAGCCGTCAATGAACTTACCTGCCTTGGGGATTAGCGACTGCCGACCATTCCTTCTGTTTGTTAATTGTGTAGACAAACGAGATAGGAAAGGAAGAGGTTCAAGGCGGTGTCTCCAATACGAATTTTTGTTTTGAAAGTGAAGGCTAATGAAAACGCTACACGACACCGTTTTTAGTACAGTCCAAACTGAAATGTACCCCATCATCTAGAAATTAAACCAGGAAACTATTGTTTAACGAGTGCCAATTATGGGTGGCACTTCGATTATTATTAATTATGGATGACGGAATATGAACTTTTTATCGAGACAGAAGGTGTACCGGTAAAAAGAAAATACGATTCCGATTACTGATGAAAATGTCAAACACTTATTTCACTTGTTTATTCGTCGCTTTTCTGACACTTTTCGCTAATTGGCATGATAGCAATGATTTCATGAAGAGCTTGAACGGTTGGTTCACTCGTCTCCTGATGGGTGTTGCTTTACAAATAGTAGCTACATATTTGCGATTTATTCGTCAAAACCACTGCTCACCAAATATACCTTGATATTCATAAAAGCAAAAGAAAGAAAGAAAGAAAATTGTAGAAAGATGTCTTAAAAAAACGGGTAATTTATGGAAATATCGGTTCGCTAAAATATTGGCAATTCTATCTATACACTAATATTCTTATATTGGCCGATACAGTATAGTCCCAACCCTGTCATAAACTGATGTCAGGACATTTCAGGCAGAGTGCTTGCAGAAATTAAAATATGAGCTTAAATATGTGTCGAACACACAGCTGCTAACACAGTTTTTAACACTTGATTCACCGACGAGGATAAAAAAAACATTTTTTTTGTCGTGAAGCAATGCAAATCAGTTAATACCGTCGTCAAAATTACACTCAGTGTCAAAACCGCAGGCAACTTTTGAACTCCACTTCGAAGGTCGGAGCCCTTGGTTTTCGTTGGATGTTGCTAATCGCGTGGATGTTGTTTTGATTCTCATTGTCTTCTTTTCCCCCTCTTTTTTACTGGGTTTACATAGTGGAGAACGCAAAGTCCCTCCAGTTTCTCCTCATAGTCTGCATCAACACTGAAAATCGCAACCTGGATCTAGATTTCAACCTCCCTCGCATGGTTTATAACATAAGTAAGAAGTCTGTTGGTATATATGTAGAACGCAGATTCCAAAGAGTGTCATTTGACACAGAATTGCTCAACTGTGTTGACTCCAGTAACACATTAAAGTGCGTAAGTTAGTGCTCAGAGTAGGTTTACACAGGGAGAATTTATACAGAGAAACGCGTCATGTGGTGCTTTTTTAGCTGCTGTACCGTTTAATGCACTAAACGTGCGTCATTTGAACACGGGGCGCTTTTTTGCTCTGATGCCTTTAATTATACCAGGGCGTCATTTCCTCTGAAATGGTTCCCCCATTTTTGCGTTGATTTCATTCTTTCCAGATTAGTACCTTACATTTTACAGTTTAGTAATTGAATGGTGTACATACACAGAGTATTTGAAAGAGATCCAAATTACTCGTTTAACTATGACAATTGATGCACTAAAGTAGATCAGGTTTGCTTTGATGCATCTCGTGTTTCGTGTGCAGCGGGAAATCAAACTTCGACATGTTAAGTCATGCTTTTGGAACGTCGATGACAATTGAAAGGTCGGGGGAAAACGCAGCTAAGTCCATTTTCTGTTGTAAGCGAGGTAGTGGTGCCTTTTCTTGTCATTTGGATGCTGTGCTCGGCATTACAACATCCTTTCTATCGTCTCATACATTTGACACTCCATTCATCAAAGCATAGAAGCCTTTTGATGAGACTGGAAAGAATTGTTTTCTGCCCAATAACGGAAATTCTGATTGAACCTAGCGGTTCCTGTTCTTCCACGGTCGGTATAATGTTCTGTGTTATCAGTCGTACGATTCCAGAGCTAATTCAATACATAGTGGAGTCTGGTGTTTAAATCACATGAAACGTTTACTTAACTAAACGTTACTTGCCACGTTGCAGTGCTGGGATGGTTAACGCTAAATCCTGACAGGTATTTTCGTAGTTTTCCTCAGTAGCTCCTTGCGATTGTTGGGAATCTCTCACTTTCAACGTCCCCTCGCCTCATGAGCCATGCTAATTAAATCAACCAACCGAAATCAAATGACAAACGCTTCTCAGCCTAGTTTCAGGTAGGCTATGTCCCACTTAATTTGTCGTAATGTCAGAGAGTGAGTTTTCTCTGCAAAACTTGAAAGGCACTTAAGTGTTCTGGGGACTTTGTTTTCAAAATTTTCATGCAGTTCCTCTAACGTAAACGCTGGTTTAAAAAAATGCTAGCGCGTCCACTGTCAGAAATGCTTTTCATCATTGTCGTTTTGGATCCTGCGTTCTGCTTATAAGAACGCAGTTCTCATTGCTCCGAGTTCAACAGCATTGTTTTCGATGTATTTTAATCCTTTTGAAATCACTCTCCAAGGACGAGCAGATAATGCGGCATTGTGATTCCATAATGGTTTAAGGTTATGCACAAGACTCGTGTGGCTTGTGGCATCCTTTGAGCTCGCTTCCCCATCTCTGGCTCAACTCGACTACCTTTATTAAAATAATTTTCGTATCGTGTGTCGGCCACCTTTGTTCGGGATTGAATGGTTCGCTGTTCTAGCAGGTCCCCTGCGGACAAGTCCTGGTTGCGAGGCACCACAATTAGCCACCCTTTCCCTTTATTCCCGCAGAACTCCTTTCCCCGTAGGATGTCCTCCGCCGATGCTTTATGTGGGAGAATAATTGAGACGGACGCAGCTGCCCTTAGACGAGTTCCATCGGGTAGATTGCTATCCTGGGCCGATTGAAGAGATGATCTGATACACGTACTATTTTTAGACACTATTGATTCCCACCGGTTCTGTTTGCGCATTTACTGACAGTTGACTGGTTTATTTTTTTTCTGAGAAGTGCTTTGTGGCATGTTGCAGAGATGGAACGATGAGACTAGAACATTCTCATTTTCTTGGCATTATAAGATCAGTTTAATTCTCGATACAGCAAGAAATGAGTGAATGCAATTTTGCCCCAATTACTACACTGTTTTTCGGTTATGGATACTACAGTGAGGCTTAGTACCGAGTGAGTATGTTTACAGAGAGATGCTGCTTAAAGCAATCGTGATCTGCAAATACTCGTATTTTGCTTCTACTATGATGATGGGTGTGCGAACGAGTTAGAAGTTGTAGAGTTGTTGAAGCAGTTTGTAGCGTAAAGCGAATTGAATGCAAAGCTGTGACTTACCATCAGTCCTGAAAAAACTGCTATAGGTAGTGAAGGACCTGTTTGCAGCTGCAAGTTGGCCTCTCTCTCTTTAGACAGACTTGGGATAAATTTACTTAAAAAAAAAGACTATAAATTTTAGCCTTCCGTCTGTCTACACAGGTAAATAAAGTTCAATTTGGATGCAATCTACATCCCAGCGCAATCACTCCCAGCCCCTTGAGTTTCAGTTCCTTGTGAAAAGAAGTATTTGTTACTTTTCTGCACAATATTTAACCAATAAGAGAAATATTGGAATCCATCATTGTTGGTGATTTTAGCGTCATGAACTCTCTCTCTTCCAGTTCATGTAAAGGAGATTAAACAAGTATACTGTTGCACAAAAGAGATATTGATATTGATGTTTTAAGTCCACTTTATGCGCAGTAAGGCTAATCGGGACTGGACTTACAGTTTAAAAGTGGGATCCGAACCACTGTGCCATGTGCCTCCACCGGGTATCGAACCCGGGACCCCTTGATTACAGGGCGGCAACGTATTGCACAAACGAAACTTGTATAAGGGAAGGAGAGCATACAATACAAGTTCCTGAAGGTACTTTGAAAACATAGTTACGATGTTTCTCAATTAATCCCATGTGAAGCATTTCACTCTCAAATTTATTTTTCTCTGCATTTAGCACGAATCAGCTAATCAGCCTTCGTACTTTCAATATACATATTGGAAAAATGTATAAGTTGTTTGCCTTTCTGCATATTTTATTGTGACTTTCAAAAAATATTTATAGGTTTTTTCTCAAGGATTTTTTAAACACATATACATAGAGATAGTGCTGCAACTTTTTTTTTCATCGCATGTATTGTACAGTTGCGGCCGCGCTTTCCAAGTCAACGACTGTTGTAAACGAATATAAACGTTGTACCGAATTTTGTAGCTGTACCTAAAAAAAAAAAAAAAAAACTCATTTAGCTGTTACCAAAGGGATACAAGTATTAAGAAATTGGAACGTGAGATTTTTTAAAATTTCATAGCTGTTAGTGTAATCACGTATATTATCCTGCAGTTTGTAAGTTGTACCTAATTTGTTATTAACATATCTCAATTTTCTTTGCAGGTGAGTAATTTCCTGATTTTTAACGAACGGCTCAAGTATGTCGTAAGTACTTCTTTGCTACTTTCAGTGTAAACTGGTAAAGCAATAATAAAATCGTTTTCGTATCAAATGGCCTACTCTTTTTTCGCTTGGAAGATGATTATTTGTATTGCAAATTACTGCTTTTCAGTGATATTTTCTGTATCTCAAATTTGGAAAACAATTTTAACCAATTTATACTTCTTGCTGTTCTATTAGGTATCGATTTTGAAGTTTTGGTTGTTTCTAATCAGTAAGTGAATCGCGACGATGAGGACCATTGGTAAATTAATGTATTTGATGAAGTAACAAGCAATAAAACATGACTGCCTTAACTAAGGTTCTAACGTAGTGCCCCTGGCTATCTAGCACGCCACGGTAACCATTCCACCACGGAGGATGGATAGTCCTGAGATGCTTCACACTTTTTTAACCGCCATTCTTCCATGATTAATGTTGTGCATAAACTGCGTCACTGAGATTTACAGTTTCTTCAATATTTAAAAATTACGTCTCGATTGCTTCCTACTTCACTTAAACTTCGTGGTGCAACAGCCCTTTTCAGTCCAGACTTGCCAAGAAGCTTTTCATCGCTTGATAGCTGCTCGAGTCGCATTGCTGCTGTTACCTGGTTTCCTAGAACGTAGTCCGTTGCTATTTCTGTCGAGTAGATCAAGAATTGCCTTCGAAATGTTAGAACTTGCACCAAGGCCGTGAATGCCAACCATCCAGTTTGTCTGTTTGTTTGATTTGTTATTTATTTTCGTTTTTCTGTCGCTTTTGGCTAATTGAAACGATGAGTGTCCACCATCAATTTCATCCAATCATCTCTTTTCGTGGTCGCGATTAGCCAAAAGTGATAGACAAATGACGTTAAATAACAAAAATATGAATCTCTGCTACAGAACAGACATAATGCTTTGATTTGAAGTGCCAGAAACTTATGCAGGACTTAGCCAGCTACAAATTATTGTAGGGCTCGAAATATGTTTGCTGGTTATTTTTCTAAGTAGATTTTATAGCTATTCACGTTTGTATATGTAACCTAGTGTTACCAATAATACGAGTTTATGCATTGAAATTTCCATAAAGAACTAAGAAAAATATTTCTGATAATATATTGCGCACCTCATAAAACGAAGTTTGTCATCAATTTCGTCTCTTTTTTTTGCATTTCCGTGGGGAAATGGTAATACAGTGAGAAGTAAGCACTCTTGAGTTCGAATCCTGGGTAACTTTTCCTCATCTTTTCCATGGAGTTATTCTCATAGTCACCATTAATATAGGAAGTAGAGAAACGACATAAAATAGCCAAGATGCAATCAAATAGAGTTCCGCATTTTTACAGATGAAATTTCTGGTGGGTAACAAACATCGTTAACGCCCTTCCATATAGTAGAGTTCAGGAACCCTTGGTACTTGTAGGGTTAATTGACCGCTATTAAAACCGTAGGAGTGTGTTCTCTGTCAGACATTCAAAGAAAGTGCTGGGTTGAGGGGAAGAATATTTCACTTATGTCCTGAGTAACGAACGCCACACACACATTTATATGTTCTGTTCCGCAGCGTAGCGTGATATGCTTGGGCACTCTCGAAGCACAACCCCCCGAGATGGCACGCACGATAAATCTTCCGTTCGGTCCCAAAGGTAATCAACTTACGATCCCGATTGAATTAGTGGGGAGCACGATACGTACAGGGAGGGAAGATTGCTTTCCAGGTTTTCTCCCATTAATTTTCTACGATGCCCTTTGCAAGCAGATTGATTTGTCCAATAGGAAGGTAGCAATTCAAGATGTGTACTAACGTTACACACAAGCAAGTTCGGCGAATATTTGTCATTTTGTAGCTCACTTTGGATGGCGATTAGTGTCAAGATTATAATTTTTGATACCGTTTTCTCAATTGACGTACAGAAAACGAGACAAGCCTTTAAAAATAGAGACCAATGTAAGAGCATACCTTTCGAGATTTTGCAAGATCTAGAACAAAATCTTGGATGGATTTTAATTTAAAGTATATTGAGAATTTATCCTACATCAGAATTGCTTTAGTAACGGACCTATTCAGACATACGAAATGCGCATCAATTTGTCTAGACACACAAAACTTTTTCTTCGTTTTATTGTTGTTGGTTTTTGTTTCAAACTATTCCACCGTCTGCAACGATCCATGAAATTTGAGACAAAACAAAAAGAATTGGCCGCGAGCTTCAAATACGACGACCATAGGACAACTGATTTTGCTGGACTTTGGTATGGAGAGCATGCACAAAGCCAAATTTCGGGCTTCCCTGATGGCGTAATGGTAACGTCGTCGCCTTGTAATCAAGGGGTTCCGGATTAGATACCCGGTGAAGGTACATGACCTAGTAGTTCGGACGCAGTTTAAACTGTAGGTCCGGTCCCCATTAGCCTATACGTGCATAAAGTGGACTTAAAACAACATATCTAATCAACAGTGCCAAATGTCTTGCTGGTGTTCATTTTTTTAAATAAAAAGTCGAACTTTACTGTAGTATTTCTTTTTAAATGAGAATTTTGTAACAAATATATTTGTATCTATTATTTCGAGACTAGATGAAGATTTCTCCTACTAGAAGGAGAAAGAATCAGGCACTTGCAAGTTGGGAAGCGACTGACAACGAAATAGGTGTTTCTAACTCACGGCAAAACTGAGAACAAGACAAGATTCCTTTTTCACGAGACTGTGCCAAATGTCTCTCGGTGTCTCGACCCGATGCTGAGTGCAACAAAGCCTTGAGGGTGCATCGAAGGGTACTTTAGTCTGTATAGACTCATTAGTCTGTATAGAGGAAAACTCGACCCGGAACAAACCTAGAATTTAAAGTGTACTTTAATCCACTGATATTTTTCCTCTCCTATTTTGACATTGCATCTTGCGGTTTGCGCAGATGTCAAGCTCTCATCCTCATGTCCTACATTTCTGTAGGATAACTATGGCTTGTTGAGGGGTTGTTTGTTGTCCAATTACTTTCCCATATTTTTGCTCAGTGCATACCACGATATAGCCTCGTCTTTTATCTTAAGTACGAATCCTTTTAGTTCTGGGATGTCAGTATGGTTCTAATCTTAAAAACAAGTTGTTCATTTTGCAGGACAATTTTAAATCCAGGGTTTCTTTGTTTCTACATCTAAAACCTGTCATTTGGCCGATTTAGCAAAGCCGGAATTTCCTCTTCTTTCGAACAATTGCTATGATATTCGAAAATCCGAAGAATTGCATCTGTTTAGAATTCCTTCTAGAGCATTCATTCGAATCTAGTGTGGTTTGCTTTCGATGTTGTCTAGATAATTCACAATAGTTTCGTGACTAGGTGAACCTATTAAACCATTGCGAATATCTAGACAACAACGAAAGCAGACCACATCAATATTCACGTAGGTGTTCTGGAAGGAATTTTAAGCAGATGCAAGTTTTCAGATTTTGGAAACCCATAGCGATTTTTCTAAAAGAGAGGAACTTTCGAAAATTGCTTCGTGGGCGTCAGCCAAAGATCCAGCCGAGCCCTTGTCCCCGTATGACACAACAAGTGCAAATAGCCTAAGTGTTGACACGCCGATTGAAATACAATACCAATACCTTTTCCAATTACATACGCGGATTGCATTTTCAAACTTATTCTTACTCATGTTAATTTCCCTTTCATATTTCCCGTTTTTAGGCACTGTGTGAAAAAAATATATTTAAAGTTTCTTTTCGCATGTGTGTTCTTATTCTTGCTGTTTTCTTGAACTCGTTGTTTTTTTGTTGTTTTTTTCCGAGGGGAGGCAATACACCGAAACAATTTAGTAATAGCTGCAGCGATTTGTTCCTTCTGTGTCTCTCGCTGAAGAAGCGTCGTTTTCCCGGCGGCACGGCACTACGTTAGAGGGAAAAGGCGGAATTTATCATCGTGCTATCTGACAGTTAATGCTGCTCTCTCGGATATGGGGAGTGCCGAACACTTTCCCTAATAGCATCTGTGTCTTCAGCCGCTCACCCCTAATGATGCACCGGCTTTTATGGCCCGTCCTGCGAGCCTCGAACCGGTCGTTAGTTTTCATTTGTCCCCATACGGCGTGCTCCAGGGAGGGGAAAAAAATCATATATGTATTCATTTTAGCGGTGCGCGATATTTGTCAAATGTGGGAAATCGAATGAATTTTTCCCCGTTTTTTTGGATCACCCCGCTGGTAAATGGTTCCCGTGTCTGGTCGCCGTAAGATTGCGAACGGCGACCAGCTGGTTAAGTGAGCTCGGAGTGCGTCTTAATCTTTAATGACCGTAAGTGCTACCGCGAACGCAATCAGCGGAGTCTTGCGTCGCGGGAGACGCAGGGGCACCTTCCCAGGAATTGATGATTTTCCTAATTGAATCCGGTTTTTGAGCAGGGATGTTTTTGATGATCGTCATCTGTGTCAATTTAAAATAAGGTATGTCATTCTGAAGTGGAGTTGCTCGTTTTGTTGGATCTTCTTTTGGGCTTAATTGTTGATTTTTTTTTATCCTAAAAACCATTTCAGAAGATAGTTGTTCGCCGAAAGAAAAAGGGAGACTTAATATTTTCTTTATTATTTTATCTGATTAAGGAAACAGAACAAGGGGGAGCTCGTGAGATTGTCTGTACACGTTTTTTTATGGTATCCTTGGAACGATTAGGAGGAGGGGATGAGCTTTACACTATAGCCGAAAATGTATATTTCAGTATCTAAATAGCTGGAAATGGAAACATGCTGTTTCCAAGAAATATCAAATGAAAATAATAATTCAATATCTTAAGTGAGAATTGTGATTTATTTTTCACAATTTTAAAAAGAAAACTTTTCATCCGTGAAACTGGTAACATAATTCCACTAATGTCGATGACCACTGTCTTCAGTCATCAGAATTTTGTTTACATATAAAGCCGTAAGAATCTTGACAAATTCAGTAATTAACATTGTGTGCAAAATACAGGGAGAGCCGAAATGATGTTATCACTTCATGGCACTTTGAAGAGAGGATGAGATATATGTTTCTATGCCTTGATTATTGGAGACATGTTATATGGAAACTGTAGTGATATGTAATTGATATGTGTTATTTGCTGTCATTATACAAAGTTTCTCCGGAGTTGGTGCACATATGTAAATTACAGTGAAAGTAAATACCTAAATATAAAGTACTAACCGTAACCTCGACATCTTTTGGCCCTACCTGTATAATATGCTTCCATCTACAAGGTTTCCGAGAATGACTGTTGGGGGTTTGACCAGGTTATAGTGAAAGGTACGTTACTCGGTATACCAAACCCCACCATTCATTCTCGGAAACACTACTCACATAACATGAAAACACAATTATTTTTCAAATATGCCGTTTCAATAAAATGATGCATTTCCATATAAATCTTCAGTTTACTGACCATGCAGGAGCGTTATGAAGGGCGCCCGCAGGATTTTTTTCTCGGGGGCGGAGTAAGATTTCATATATTGCCCTTCAGGCATAGAAACTTTATTATTGTTATTATTATTACTAGCTGATTACCCGGCGTTGCCCGGGTATTTATTTATCCCAATCTTCTATTAGACAGGAAAATAATGAATTCTAACTATAGTGTAAAATGTAACTAACTTTATTTACAGGTATTTAAAAGTATAAGTACATACAAATTATAAAGTAAAATCTTATACAAATTTACTGTAATATTAATTGAACTCAAAACTTGATTATAAACAACATTTTTAGTTTCACCTCCAGAAGCAAGAATAAATAAATTGAACGGCATTGGGAGTGTCACTATTCATCTTAGCGACCCCGAAAGCTGTGATATATTGGTCGTTTTCTATTATTTTTACATGTCAACCCTTCCCACCCCACCCCTAGGGGTGCCAGGGGTGTCTTATCCCCACAGTATTCCTTTCCAGATTGTAAGTGATATGTGTACCAAGTTTGGTTGAAATTGCTCCAGGCGTTCGAGAGTTACGCCGGAACAAACATACATACATCCATTTTTATATACCTAGGTATATAGATTGTTATACTTTACCAATCATAAAGGCACAATTACACGTGTGTGTAATTACACATTACGTGTGTGACATTTTACACACAAAATTTAAGGTTCTAGACATAAGACTGGATTAAAATATTCATAATGAACTGATTTCATAGCATTATGAAGTAGTACTTTGTGATGTTTGATAAATAAAAAAGAACTTGAGTACCATGGCATAGGCTGAATGCGAAAAATGTGTTACTTGTGTGACGCTTTAAAAATGTTTGGAAGTGTGACTTCATTTGCCTGTGAAGCATATAGACTACAGATGCTAATAACTTTTACTGGTGAAATATGCAAATTACATGCATTCACAAACATTTAAAGATTAATGCAATTAATAACAATAGTAATTTTCAGATTAATTAATTGTGTTATTTATATGGAGTAGGACCACTTTTCGTGGAATTCCCCTAAAGTCACATTGAATTGACAATACTTTGCTGCTGTGTGGATGTTCAGACTCCAGTCTACTATCTAGAATCTAGATTCTGCATAAAAACTGGATTCGCCTTGCTTCGTTTCCATAACCATCTATCACTTTGTTGATGAACAGTTCTTTGTCTTTTTCACAAAGCACAGATATCAGGGACCACTTAATCTACTCTCCGCCACGATAATTTTGATCCATATTATAACGTGCAGAGGGATACTGCAAACAGCCGAGAAATTCCAAAGAATCTTATTTAATAATAAGAATAATTCTTGACATTTTCTGCACTATTACAACTGTCTGAAATTTCTTGAAATCAACAGTTTTTATTCCAGAAGTGCAAAAACAATGACTTGAAGGGGGAATAGAGTGTGTAATTGGAGATTGTCACCGCATGCAATTTGGTCGGGAAATTGAGAATTTTTCCAGTCCTGAATGTCAGGATTATTAATATTTCCTTCTCAATTCCTCCCCGACCAAAAATTTTTCGTCTCCCACACCCTTAGTTACGGGCGTCAACATAATTCTAATGTTTCTTGTGAAAACGTTCTCTCATTATATTGTTGGACATGTTGATGTAACTGACAACCTATACAGAAAACAACATTATTTGAATAAAATAAAGCTACAATTTTACCGTTCGAATTACATGAACTTTTTTCCAGATATCTCAGGGAGCAAGTGCCCCCCTCTTTCCCCCTCCTCCTTTTTTGGCGCAAGGGATAACTGAACGGAATAACCTACTATCAGATTTGTGAGTTTTGTATAACAATCGCTCCGAGATTGATATCTGCGCAGGCCCACCTGGTCACGTGAGGAGCGGGGGATCATAAAATACTGGCTGGCCCCGAGGTCCATCATTTCAGCATCTCCTCGGCTTATTAGTCCATCCAGAGCCCTTTTCTTATTCCGAGCGCAGCGGGTCTTCGCCTAATTAACCATCGGCGTTAGTTTGCTGTTAATGGTTGTGCATGCCGTCGCTGCGCCGTAAACCGCTAATGGCACACTTACTCCATCCCCCCAAGATGCTCTCGGCTCTGCGGCCCTATTTCAATTGCTATGTTGTAACGGCCACACTCGCATGCAAAGACTTCGGGTCCACGGCACTCGGGCTTCTCAAGGAACCAGCTGCTCCCCAGTGGTTAATAATTGGAAACAGTGTGCGAAATGTACTTTATGTTGAAGTTGCGAAAGGGGCTGAGAAATTAAGGGGTCCTTATCTCTCTCTCTCAGCCTGTCTCTCACATTTTGTCTATACCCTGTCCCTAGTATCTGTGGAGCAAAGCCGCGCATAAACGTAGAGAAGGGGGGAAAGTGGATGGGCGTAGCGAAGCAATACGCGCTGCTCCTAACAGCTGGTAGTTGCAGCCACATTTTCCTTTTCATGCACTCACTTCTCCTCTCACGCGTTCATTGGTCGAGCCCTCTCGAGCCACTCATTCCACAGATGCGCAGAGACTTATTTTCGTTTTCTTGCTCCAGAGAGTCCCGAGATGGTGTATATACAAGGTGGTTATAATTAAAGTGACGGTGTTCAGAGTGGTACAGCACGGGCTGTAATGAGAGTAGCAGTCTGAAACTTCGTAGATATGCTAATGAAGCAATGCGCTCGCGAATTATGAAAAAAAAAAAAAAAAAAAAAAGTTCCAATTCTCGCCACCAGGGTAAAAAATGGCGCTGTAAGCAGTCGAAACTTGGTATAGTTACAGGAAAAACACTATAAATCGCAGAAAACAATACTCTTTGTAATAAAATATCGCTACAATTTCACTATTCGAATTACATGAACGTTACTAAAGGAAAAAGCAACAAGCGTCGCCAACAACAACCAGGGAGCTCACACAATGGTTAGGCAATGTCACCGACTTTGACGTCAGAGTTACGGAAAATTCCACGTTTTGACTGCTTACAGCGCCATTTTTTACCCTGGTGGCGAGAATTGGAACTATTATTTTTTTTGCATAATTCGTGAGCGCATTGCTTCATTAGCATATCTACGAAGTTTCAGACTGCTACTCTGATTACAGCCCGTGCTGTACCACTCTGAACACCGTCACTTTAATTATAACCACCTGGTATATGGAGTAACTTAAATGTTTCTCTCTTCCTCCGTTGCTTGCTCTCTCTCTCTCTCTCTCTCTCTCTCTCTCTCTCTCTCTCTCTCTCTCTCTCTCTCTCTCTCTCTCTCTCTCTCTCTCTCTCTCCCCTCCCTCCCTCCCTCCCTCCCTCCCTCCCTCCCTCCCCCCCACCATCACACACACACACCTAGATAGGTATAGTTAAAGTTGAACAAAGTTGACAAATAGACCAGGTACGAACTGAACACTTGAAAATAGCGAGAAAATTTTATATATGCCTATTGTCAGTTGCAACCTTGCAAAGTTTCTGTCTGTATGATGAGTCACGTGATAACGCCGCGAGAGAGGAGACCGAATTCGGTCCTTGACAACAGTAATACAAGAAATTTCTTGGGTCACAGAAACTTACTCCCACCCGTTATTTTCGCAGCGACTGAAAAATACACAGAAAATGTGTTTGGAATACCCCCAAACATTAGCGGTTAAAAAAGGTTTTTTTTTTGGAATACAATACAAATAGGTGCTGCCGATCAAACATTTATTTAGTAGGCATGAAACATGATTGTTTACTGCGCCAATTGTTTTTAGTAATTCCGAAAAGGTCAGGCGCATATGTGTGTCATTTATTCAAAACTACTAAATTTGGCCAAGGCTGGCATGATTTTTTTTTATTGAACTATATCAGTTTTTCTGTGTACCTTATCTACATGACAATGAGTTCTGCAGACCTCGCTCGCGTTTATGTAGACCTCTACTGAACTACTTTCAGTGCGGATAGCCTGGAACAGTGGTTCCCAAAGCGTGTGCCGTGGCTGACTTACAGGGGCGCCGCGAAATGTTCCAGTATTTTCACTGAAATGACACTTATTCCAAATATGTGATTATTTAGTACTTTTTACATGAAAAATGTTTCTGAATTTGAAATAGAGTAACTCGGGGTTAAATGCCCACCCCCTCGTATCTTGTTTGAAAGCGCCCTCCGAGGTGAGACCAGGCAGCAGGTTTGGAGCGTGTGAGAAGAATCTGAAGCCATTCAGGGTTAATTTCAGGAGGTAATAATTTTTTGGACGTTGCTGTATTAACAGTGTGCAATAATATTCCTAAGAGAGAAAGAAACTGGATTATTTTTGGTCAAGAGTCAGGGAAACATCTGCAGAGTGAAACTGCCGCATGGTGCTCAGAGTTGCCAACCCAGTGATTCAATTTTCTGCTTGTATCTGTGGGGTGACATGCCCACAGAAATTAAGTACAATATGCCCATGGGCATTATTATGATGTTCTGTTTACGAAACAAACGTTAATAATCTTCCAGTTAATGCTGTGTATTATTTTCCTTTAAATATTTCATGTCAAGTATTACAATTGTTTCTTGTATTGGGCATTTTACCCGTAATGGTTGGGCATTTTACCTTGAACACGGGGTGATCGACCAAATTGACGTTCATCTGTTTATTTTTCTATGGTTCTTTTGCCATAAGACTTATAGTAATAAAACTTATATGTAACAATAACAAAACATGTAGCTTTCATTTGACATCCTTTTCATTGCGACACTCCTTCATTTAGCGAAGGTATAAACCGCCAAAAATAAAGTTGAGCGTATTCCCCCGAGTGCTCTATGTATATATTTTTAAACTTAAGGCAAGCAACCTAACCACACTATATGGACGTTGCAAGTGTTAGATATTCCTATATTCTGACTGGGGCGTCGCGGAAAAATCAAGGAAAAATAAGGGCACCGTGAAACGAAAAATTTTGGGAACCCCTGGCGTAGAATATAATCGTGTGCTAACAGTATACAATAGCTATTCAAAAAATAAATGATTGCAGTAATAATAATAAGCCTCTCGGGATTTAATGGTAATAGCAATTTTACATATGAAGCAAAAATAAGAGACTAAAGATATTGCTATTCGTTAACAATGAATGTTATACGATGAAGTGAAATTCTTACAAAGTCTTGCCAGTACGCTACATGATGTATTTTCTTTGATTATTTTTCCTTATTCGTCAATTCATTTATCATCCTCGTTGTTGACACAAACACGGTTGCTCTCATTTGGAAAACTTGGAAAGTCCTGGAATTCAGCGTACGACTGAAAAATCAAGGAAATGCCAGGGAATTTTCTGCAAGCGTTCATAATCCTGGGGGGGAAGGGAAAATTGGATGGTTCTTATGCTTGACAGGATTAAATACTGCAAAAACACATTTCACATTTTTCACCATCAAACTTCTTGAGGTATTTTGTTTAAAGGCATTTATTCTTTTTATGCATTTTGAACAATGTTAACTAAACGTCGTGCAATTAATTAGCATCTAAGTTGAAGATTTTAACATTTGTATATTAATATGTTAAAATTATAGAATGGTGTGCAGAGCCATTTGAAAACGCCTGGAAAAGACTTTGGTTTGGCAAAATGAGAGGGAACCCTGACACACAAGATGCACACGTGCAGTGAATTATCTGTTCGTAATTAGCAAAAAAGTCAGCGAAATATAACCATTTATAATAGTGGCACGCTTTTTTTTAACTGTTTCTTATTCCGACAGTAGCCGACTGCATTTTCCATATGTTCCTCTTAGCAGTTTGAATAAAACATTCAGCATTGTTAGCGTAAACGTAACAAGTTAGAAGCCATTCCTCTTGTTCCGTGTGTCACTGCTGTCATGATTTACAGCTGCGGATGGTTAGCATGTGAATGCGCCGGACGTCATCAGGACAAAAGGAAGAAAGCCTCTACAACCCCTTGTCTTTTCCGTGTATGCAATTTGCATGAAATAATCACGTAGAAAATTTGAAACAAGTATTCAATCATTTATTCGTGCGGAATGTGTTTTCTTCTTCTTCTTCTTCTTGACTTCGGCATATGTTTTGTCGTTCTAGTTTTGAAATGGAACGCTAGGAAGATCTTTAAATCAGGGGCTCCAGAAGCATTTTTGAGGGGTGGGGGCCTGTTCGTGAGCATAAATATACACACGCACACACACATATCAGGTACGTGTGTTCTAGCCTATCTGCAAAGCCCGAAGCCCAGAGACTAACATGTACAAGAGAAATCGGTTAGAAAATGTGCATAAATGTTCATGGCAATAAGAAGATATGGTGCTACATGTTGACAACGTGTCCTGGCTTGTTCGGGGAATTTACGAAAGATCACAAGTCCTCCCCCATATTCTGGCTGCCTAACACGCGGTTATAGCGGCTACAAGGTACAGCAGGGGCTGTAGCGAGGGTATACGGATTACCTGCCATATTCTCCTGAATCTGAAAGCTGAAGAGTACAGCAAAAGTGTGTCAACTACACAGCTCCCATAGCTCGTTGCCAAATTAAATAGACAGTGACAAGCTTTTGCAACAGTTGAACAAATGCGTGCAGGCAGATACAAGCTCGTAAGGGAAGATTACAAAATCTCATAGCCTTGATTGTTGTATGGAGTAGGGTGTTTAAACGCTACCTTGGTCGACTGTGGGTGACTGTGCGGACACGGACACCATTCTCCACTTCGAGCATTGGCTATTTTTTTCGGCATCACACGCTAAGAAGATAAGCAAACTTTGTTTCGGAGAATGAAGGCAAAACTTTCTTCTCGATTGTTTTCTTCTTCACCTTTGCAAAGAGGGGACGTGTGCGGTGCTGTCGCATATGTTGCTTTGCACTCAGTCACCATTCGGCTAGTCTACGTGTGGTATTCCTTCGCAGATACAAGTTGTCACCTCACCACCCAAGTATTTTCTCATATAATTTAGATTTGGATTATGCCACTAGTCCTCTACAATTATATATACTACGGACTGAAAATTTGACTACCTTTCTTATTAAAATATTTAGCAGAATCAGAGGCCTTTGTGGGAAGTACGAAAAGTAAATAATAGGTATATTTAACAATTTATTGAGGAAACAACTACTAGAAATTTGTCGTATACAACAGTAGTACCTTTAACAATAGAAATTTTCTAGTAACAAATTTAGTGTAATATACATATATGTCCGATTGACATTATTCATTCAAATTACAAATATAAGCAAACATCATATGGGCCAAACAAATGTACCGGAATCAGATTGTGTTTCCCATTACGTATTAAGGTTGGTTCAACGTTCTGTATTATTCTTCCGTGGAAAATATATTAATCAGCACTTTTGAATAGGGAAGTTATAAATCTAATTGAATACAAACGAACATGATTATTGGATATCGGACAACTCTGAAAGGACCATCTGCGTAATGATAGCATTAAACATAGCATAACTAAAAAGTGCACAAATGAAACTAATTAACTAAATGAAGTAATATGGATCTTAGATTAAACTTAAATATATTATAATTATACTACCAGTACACAGATGATGACTTCAGCAGACCGATTCTACCAGTTCAAGGTAGAGCTACGAGATGTGAACCCAACGCTGACAGAGTAAGAGAGAGAGCGAGCTTCGCAAGCCACGCGAGAGCCTTCCCTTTCCATAGTCACATGACCTGGTGACGTAATTTTCCCCCCAAAAAGAAACAAACGAATAACTAATCGCACACAGTCTGACTCGTATTCCTTTGCGAGCGAGGAATAGCGTTACAAAGTCAAGAAGATTGAGAAGACAGAAGCTTACGAACCCCATTTTTTTAAGCTTGCAATAAAGAAACAACAAGACATTTACTTTCACATAGTCACACACCTTACTTCCTCTTATGGGTTGATTTCTTTTTTCTTTTTTTAAAGTCCGATGGCGTAGTGGTAAAGTCGTGTCGATTTGTAATCAAGGGGTCTCGGGTTCGATACCCGGTGGAGGCACATAGTGGTTCTGATCCAAGTTTAAACTGTAGGTCCAGTCCCAATTTGCCTATATGTGCACAAAACAAAAGCTCACTCATTTTTAAAAATCCAGTATCTTTACTGGTGCCTGTAGTAAGAGCACCGACACAATTTAGGCATTACCATCTGCAAATAGCTTGGTCTGATCAGCTCCATTCTGGATGAAAAGGTAAATGGAAAATTTATCAAAAAATCCAAAATTGAAGGATATTTGAAGTATGAGTTTAACATTTTAGGTTCAATTGTTTTGAAATTTAAGTACTGTTCTTTCTTTATCGTATACCCCAATACAAGGAACCATAATTTAAGTTGTCTTTTTTGAAAATTTGAACTATTAAAATTACTCTAACAATGCACCTACTTAGTCTTAAACATTATCATCAGACTTTCCGCGTTGTTTTAGCGATATAGGCAATTCATATCAACCTGTTTTTTTCACATTGCCTTATTTTAAATAGAGGCCCTCTATATTTTATTCCTGCAATGTCTAAAAACATGGGTCAACAGAAATGATTACTATTACGTTGTGATTGCTGATTTCAAAGTTTTAAATGAAAGAGAAGTTGAGCATGATGTCACCTCACTTCAAAACATGGAGGAGAAAAGTCCACCCCCGAAAAGCATTTTTTTTCAATTCGAACAATACAATATTTTGAGATAACCAAGATCAGTACCTACTTGATAGAGAAGGAAGATTTTTTTTCTTCTACAGGCGTATGCTGTTTGTCATCACTGTATAACACTATAGTGTTATAGTGATATTGGAGCAATATGCGGTTCACTAACACAGTTGACTCCATGTTAACATTATGCTACAATATAATTTGAAACGCTACTTATAACCCCATGGTCTAGTTGTTGGAAAGTAGAACCAACATGTTTAATTTGTATTTGTTTTCTCTCAGTTTTCCCAGTTCAGTACTCACCCTCGTTTGGCATACTTACTTACTATACCCCTGAGGCATATGATCGATTTTTATGCTTAGATTATTTTGTGCTTACATTAAAAGAGGAACATAAATTAAGAGTATTTGAAAATATAATCCTTAGAAAACTATTTGGACCTAAAAGGGATGAGGAGACAGGTGAGTAGAGAAGGTTACATAATTTAGAACTACATAATGTGTATTCATGTCCAGATATTATTAGAATGATTAAATCAAGAAGACTTAGGTGGGCAGGCCATGTGGCACGAATGAATGGTAGAGGAAAGAAGAGTTTACAGGATTCTTGTTAGGGAACGTGATGGTAAGAGACCTGTAGGAAGGCCGTGACGAAGATGAAGGGATAACGTTGAGACAGGAAAGAAAAAAAAAGGTTGAGAAGGTTTAGGAAATCGATAAGGATTGATCTTGCCCAGTATAGGAACAGATAGATGGCTTGTGTTGCTGCAGCCATAAACCTTCGGGTTTAGGAAGGCTAGAGAGTTAGCTATATTATTGTGTGCATTTCAAGTGAAGAATTCCAAAACCTGTAAATTGAAAATTGATCCCGCAGACATTACGGACTGCTGTACTAAGTCTCGTTTCAGCAGGATAATTAAAGCACAAATAAAAATAAGAAATTAAAAATTACACCTATGCCACAAATACAGACCACAAAATGCATCTCTGTGCTGAAAGTTCATTTCATTAACTCGCATATTAAAAACAAGGAAACAAGTGGTTGCCTTTAATTGAATAGGCTGCGGAGCGTGAGTGTGGGCACAATTGTGTTACGGTCTCCCAACAACGTCGTTCTTCATCTATTGCGAGGCAGGGCCCGGTGTCGTGAAGAGAAAGTGTCCGTCAGCACTCGCTCCGCCCCTGGACCCGCCCAGCCACACGTCACGGCCGCCAGGAAATGAAGTGGGGACAGCCGCGGAAGTGACACCTCGGCGGGGCAGACTTCGAAAAGGATTCCCCTGGCTCTAGCAGGGCGCAAAGTATCCCCAGCGAGTGGGTCATTTGCAAAGCGTCTGCCCACCGGATGCCGACATCTATTCTCGGTTCCAAATGTTTACACAGGGTCTAGCGGAACGAAATACACCGGCATTCTTCTAGCGCTACAAATTTATTGTTATTCTCTTTTCCCCATTCAACCGGTTCTGATCTTTCATACGTTTGTGCGCCATGTGCTGTTCACGATTACTTGTTGTTGTGTATTAAATTTGTTTGAGTGAAGTCTTCCTCCACATAGTGAAAATTATTACTCGTATCCTGGTAATATGAAATATACTCCCTAAATACAAACAAATCGCATAATTGTGCTAGAAGTGCGTTTAATTATGTAGTTTTCTCTTGTTTGTGGGGCTGAATGTATTGCCAAAAATGGAGGAGTTTGCCCTCCCTCTTTCCCGAATTGTGAAAAAACTCCACAATTTAAATAATTGTGATGAACACACATGATTTTTTTACATGACAGAAAAAGTTTTTCATATTAAACTTTGGTAGCCTATAAAAGCGTCCTTTAATAATACACACGCACACCCTATTGTATAGGTTATATGTGTGTGTTACAGTACACTATATAATATAATACAAATACAATTTTTTCCCCTGGCGCAACCGACTGCCGGCCTCACTCTTACCTGTCGAAGTGGTAGATCATCCAACGCAGTTACTGGGTGACGTGTGATCAGTACTTCGAGCCCTCAGTCGTTGATGTAGGTTTACATGACCGTGTTACGCTGCTCATTCGTAGCTCCCCCAATTTTTCTCTCGATGGTGTATGGCCACAGGTCCCATACACAGGCTGAAATCTCAGGAAAAGTTGTACTGCTTCCCCCAGGAGACCCGAACCTGCGCACGTCCCGTAGCCTGAGCCGGACCCAAAAGCATGACGCCGCACGGCCACAAGGAAATTCCCTTCAATAATTTGTTTTTTGAAAGTAGGATGTAAGACATTTTAATGTGTCTAAGGAATGTCAAGATTATGGACAAGTCAACCTACCAGTACTTCTAATTCAGTTTGTCCAAATTTTAAGGACGCCACAAGAAAGTAATATGTCTCATTATTTCGTAGTATACGAGTATCTATGATAGAACCTTCCTTACCTTCATATTTCCTAAAATAGTATTTGTAGAATGGAACAAGTGGAAGTTTCATATGTGTATATTTTCTAGAAGGATTAGATTTTGCGGATTGCACGTCTCGTGTCTTATATCTCAACTAATCTTTAAGTGTGGAACGAGAAAGTAGGTGCCTCTAAACACATAGCCTATTTGTTTTTGTTATTTTTTGTTTTTTTGTTTGTTAAGGGACTTACAAGACAGTTCATTCTTTTTACGAACCAGGTGTGTATGGTTGGGTGCGTGACTCTTCCAGTTGCCGTAGATATTTAAATCATTTTTGTTCGTTCGAGTTGATTGATCAAGTAACGACTTTGCGAGCACGCTTAATTGTTATCTGCGCATAAATTATCAGCCGAGTTGATATCGTTGCTGCAGATGATGAACGATAGCCTGGCTTCTTAGTAAGTCAATCACACGCAACGCATTGCGACAGTTCGTGCGTGTAACAGTTGGTGTCACCCGCATCCTGCAGCGACCGTGGCAGGCAGTTCATTACGCATTATGCAGGTAGTCAGGTTGTCCGGACTCGGCTGACTTCCTAATTACAGGACTATAGACTGCATAATTAATTTTATTGTGTTTACAGATTGTGGGAGAGGTTTATCGAATGTTTAGATGATGCGTTTGCACTTGGTTTTCGTGTTGTTCCTTTGTGGATTATTGTTTTGACGTTGTAATGCCGTTAGAAATAAGACTTTCTTTCACGTCATTTTTCAGCGGTGACTCCTTGAAGCGTTGCTGTGTTGGATTGGTTAACGCTCTTGCTTCTCAACTCTATACGTCGCGCACCTTGGATGGGAATTATAAGTGAGAACAGTATAAAAGAGTAACAGAAATGCTCCCATGGATTGTGCCACAAACTTCATGGCTTCAATATATCATATCTGATTGGGAGCTAACTAATGAAAGGATCTGAAATGGCATTTTTGAAAACACACACAAGTTCGATTTCATTCAAGAAAATGTATTAGTATTTTCTTGGTTTTGGTTCAAATGTACGCATGCTCCAATCATTTACCAATACAAAAATAAGAGGCTATATACACGTATGGGGAATGTTTCGCACACAAATACCCAACATGAGCTCGTGGCTGAGTGGTTAGCATAACGCGTTACGAAGCCTTAGGTCCATTCATCATCAAGCGAGACAATAACAAATATAGAAGTAGATATGACCAAGTTCAGTCCACCGTGACTGCAGTAAAGTTAGATTATTTTCGAAGTGCCTTGGATTAGCTTTACAAGGTTTAACAGCAAAGTGCTGAAGTTGTAGGTGCAGGCATGAGTACGAGGGATACAATGTAGGTTGAGATGGTGTGTGCACCATGGAGCACCAATTCAGGGGCAACGATTGTGTTCCAAAACTGGGGGGCAAGGACCCTTAGTAGATAAGGTTTAATATAGTGCGGGGGCAACTGCCCTCCCACGCCCCCCTCTGATCGTCGCCACTGATCACCATGATAGCTATATGATTGAATCTAATGTTGTTAATGCAGAACAACCAGGTATGTTGCGAGAACAATCAAACTATACCACATCAACTTTCCTCCATAATAACCAATTATGATCCCCTTTATAGGTCCACGAAGAAACAGTTGGCTTCATATTTAAGCTCTCGACACGTACGGTATAGTTGTAAGAACGAATTACATGAACGACATACATCTGTTTTGCTACATCGCTTTGTACAAGTTCAAGCATATGTTCTTCTCTTTTCTTACCTCATCGGATCAGTCTTAATGATTACCGGTTAACGAAGCTGCCAACAAGTGCGTGCATAGTTGTATGAATTTAATATTTTTGTAAATTGTTATACCTTGGTATATTATTCACGAACATACTTTATGGTTAATCTGAAGTCGATAGCACGACAGTGACCTTGTCTGTTAACATTCTTGAACATGTTGCTTATCCTTGTGGGTAAAATGAAACCTTGTCTGTCAGTTAGGATCACACTACCAGATATGTAACCTGTTTGGATATATCAGGTCACATAACATTATTGTCAGACCAGTCGAATGTTGAGTTTTGATTGATTTATTTTCTGACTTGCGTAAGAGGAAATGAGTTTTTTTAGCCCAAGTGGTCAGATAATAATTTACGTCCATTGGACGTTTGCACGTGAAGTGTTGTTTATATCATATCCTTTCTTCATAAGATTGTTTCCATTCCACACTGGCAAATAATTATTTATACTTAGGTTTTATATGTGCGGGTAACATTAACCTGCCCGCGCGCACATATTTTTGTGTTTATGATGAATATTTTCTTTAGTTACGCATGGGCGTTCTTTGTCAGTTCTTCAATTTTGTCATATTATCACTCATCTTCGTCGTCGCGATTAGCCAAAAGTGACAGAAAAGCGACGCTAAATAACACAATGAAATTAACCCTGCTCGTATGTCCATGAATGAATACAAGGACTTCTGATGTAACCCCCTCATGTCCTTCACCAATGTTGAAAAACCTTGAGACAAAACTGAAAATTTGACTGTTGTCCTCCAACTAAATTTTAAAAAAATTGATTATGACTGTTTTTAAAGCTCGTATTAACAGCCTTTACATTGTTAATGTAATTAATGCCATTTTATTGATTCGGTTTTTAACAATACGCGCAACTGCAATTTATAATCATTGCATATCTTTATGTATGATAAAAAATTTAATTTCAAAATAAAAAAATGGATGCGGCCAGATTTTTATTGTAAATTAACAGGTAGATTGTAAAATTTTAACGGTAGAATATTGTACATTAATTTCGAGCGGTGTAGTGAGGTCTGCTGTTGCTACGTAACTCAATTATGTCATTCCCTTTAAGCCTTGGATGTGCTTCGTTGGGTGTAAACCTTGATTTTGGTGAATCCGTGTTTGAAGAAGTCCAATGGAGCTGGGTCCAATGATTAGTGTTCCCTGTTTTTGGTAACACGAAAAACTAAAAAAAAGGGTGTTTAAAAAAGGCCATGTCTATGCACCAATGGAGCAGTGGGTTTACGGGAGCTCGGACATCGAAGAGACCTTTGGTAGCCACACCCCTCCTTACATCTCGTGAAGATTGTGAAGAAGATAAGGTGCCACTTTCCTTAAGTTTGTCCAAAGTTCTATGCGATTGTCAGAGTCGGAACTTATTTCACTGCAACTTTTTGTTCCTTGTAAATGTGTGTATTCCAATGTTATGTCATTTGCAAAATATTATTTGCTCGCCTTCCCCAGAAAAAATAATATGGATCCACCTGCTATCTGAACACAACAAATGTAGATAATATTCATTCGGTAAGATAGTTGGATGGTTTGTGCACAGCTGTAGATTGTCCAACGTCTTCCAGTGGATCCATCGAAAGGGCTCATATAAATTTTGAAACAAATGCCATAGAGGAAATTGCCCTACATTTCCGACAAAAAGGCGCACGCGTTTCCTCCGAGGTATGCATCCTTGCGTCCTTACAGTGTAATGTGGGTCGTCTGCCTACTAGGATGCAGTTAAAGGATGTCAGTTTTCATTCGTTCATGATATCCACCAATTACGATAACTCTTCATAAGGTAAGTTTTAGCTGTGCATGTCCGTACGTAATGAATACAACCGCAAGCCATGCAAATCATCCACAGTTTTTAGCCATTGTGATAGCCATACTTCCGATACTTGAAAGTAACATAAGCTAAGGTCTAATTGCGAAAGGTACTACGAAGATCTGGTAATCTTTATAGCTCATACTTTCCAGATTCGGTTTATCTCGATCCAACGACCACTAAAAGCCATAGCATGCTGTAATGCCCGGTGCTCCCTTTTGAAATACTGCTTCCTCCAAATATGGGAAGCGTCAAAAAAGATCAGAAAGCATGCTGCTGTAGGCGTTCCAGGGTAAACAATAAAGCCGGGGGTGAATGGTTTGTGAAACACGGACTGGAAGTTGTTGGGATGTCGTTTGCTGGCTGGCGGTGCGTTTATAAGAGCCGTGTTATTTTGGCTCGCCTTGTGTCGGCTCAAGTGCATGTTTCCGTCGGCTTTTCTTTATGGCGTGCAGGTGGACCAATGACATCTCCTCTGGGCTCCGCGTCTTTTATGCTGGGCCATTGTTGCCAACCGTACGCAGGGTGGCCACTCGACATGGAAAGTCGCAAGTATGATCCCTACACCCCATCCCCAAATCTGTGAAACTCGTTGAATTTTTGTTATATTTTTGGAATCCTCGTCCTTATGTGCGCTGTTGGTATAATTATAATGAATATTATTCTTAGTTAAGCAGCATGCTATTTATTCTGCGCATTCTTGTAAAACTAAGTTGCATACCAATAAACACAACCAAAAAACTTGTAATTTTAATTCCCATCAGTTATCCTATTATGCGCCTGCATTTCGCTGACAGAAAATTGGCTTAAGTTAAAAAGTCAGTAAATTATTATTTTTAAATTATGAAATTAATTGGGGTGTGTAAGGGGTGACCTGAGAAGTCAACCCACTTCCCATCTTTCGATTTTATCCTTGGAGACAGTATTAGAAATCTCTGTGTTAGTTACACATATTGAGTATGTTTTAAACAGACATATTTTCTTTTCTTGTTAGGATCCTGTTTAATTTTGTTTTAGTTAGCAAATACGTACAACGTGTGTGTTGTGTGTTGATGTGCCCGTAATGTAAAAATAATCAAAATCAATCGTGAAATTAATTAGCAATTTCGATTTTTTAAAGTCTTTATGATATCCGAGAAAAATATGTTAACAGCAAGGCCATATCGTGATTCAAATAAGAAACATATTTGAAAATATATTTCTGGATACCTGCTCCTTTAGTGGTGAAAATAATTTGTAACGTTAATGTTTTGATGATTCTCTTCACGAAACGCTGAATCAAATATTTATGCGGCTTATAATTTTGATATGGATTTTATTGTGTCTCCTTTATGTTTAAATGTTTATTGTATAGATATAAAAAACATACTTCAGAATTTTGACCCACTATGGTCTGGTTGTTGGAGTAGGTGAGTTGCTCAGTACTTGTTGCAGTGAATTTTATTGGCGCAGTAATATAGTAAATTCAAGCAAACCTTGTACTTGTGGTTATTTTACTGTAATATCGGAATGTCCGAAATAAGTCATTGGAAGCACGCTTGTACAATGTTGACACGTCAAGCAACTTCGTACTGGTGTGTGTGTGTGTGTAATTTGGCAAGTCGACTTCAATTTTTTCTTGAAATTTCATTCTACTCTCCTTAGCTGATTTTAAACTTTTCTAACATAGCAACAACGCGGCGAATAATAACAATTATTTTTTTATTATTTACTGAACTTGGATTATCAAAAATACAGTTATCTTTGTAATACGAATATCATTGTGTGTCTTTTCTGATGTGATGAACATTGATTGAAGACCCGTTAAAACATGCCTTGTATAATCACTAAGTACTCAATGCATTAGTGTATACTAACCATATTTTGTATTTGTTGTGTTTTGTGGTTTGATTACTTCACCGTCTAACTTTGATATTCGCAACGAAGACAACAAAAATGTCCGCCTAGGATTGTAATCCAGGACAACGTGCTACGCTAACCGATAGACTATAAAGACGCGCTCCGGAGCTTTGAACATTATTGTTGAATGTTTTCGTAACATTTATACTGCTGCTATTAATATAATAACTGTTATTAGTAAGAACCTGGATTTTTCGATTTCATTTTCCTCAAAATTCGCGTTTCCGACAAAAAGTAGCCATAATTTATCATATACTTTCTTACTCACTGCAGAACGGTGACAAGAGTTGCTAAATTAATAAACACATAACTGCTTGGGAATAACTGCTTCGGACTTCAAAGGGCCTTGTTAATTACAAAAACAAAAACAAAATATCTTACATGTATAACATCTAATTCACGTTGTTTTTATTTTCAACCTACTATCCATAAAGAAATGTGATGTAGGTTTTTCTACTTTCTGACGATATGCAAGATTCCGGTTTCGATCTCCAGTAGAGGCACGTTGTACAGTAGTACGGTAGGTGCAGTCCCGACTAAACATAAACTGGACTTCAAACAAACTTTTTTGGCAACAATGAACGTTTATTTTAGGCGTTATCGTCATTGTTAAAACTTAAATTCACAATTTATTAATATCTTTATTGTCTGTATGTAGATACGAAAGCTAGAGTGTACCGTATTTCTTCAAATCTAACGCGCAGCTTTTTTTGGTTTTTAGGTGTTGGAAATTTAGGTGTGCCTTGGATTCGAGTGTATATGTGTAAATAGCTATACCAAGGTATTAGTTTAATATAGTGTAATGCATTATTGTTATCAAATCGTAAATGCAAATGCTAATGGTAGCATTGTGAACTATAAATGTAACAATAACGGAAATGTACGAGGGTCACTATTTATATTTTGAGCCTAACAATGAAAAAACAGGAATTTGGCATTGAAAGCTGCTTTATTGTTTTTCGAAGTATTCTCCTTTATGGTCAATACACTTTTGCATTCGTTCGAACCATTTGTCAAAGCAGTTTTTCCAATCTTCTTGAGACACCTCCATAATATGGTTTTTGAACGCATCAACGGCGTCTTCCGCCGACGAAAATCGTTGTCCACGCAATTTATTCTTGACATTCGGGAACAAGAAGAAGTCAGTGGGTGCCAAATCAGGACTGTACGGCGGATGACCCATCAATTGGATTTTTTGACTGTTCATAAAGTTGGTTGTTAGACGAGATGTGTGACAGCTGGCATTGTCTTGATGAAGAATGATCCGACGGCGTTTTTTTTTTCGTATTTGACCGAAGACCTCTGGCAAACAAATTGTTGTGTAGCATTCATAGTTGACCATTCTACGTTCCTCTAAAGGCACAGTTGCTATATGACCAGTTTTCCCGAAAAAACGGGCGACCATTTGGTTCGATGTGCTTCGAGCGCGAACAACTTTTGTTGGATTGGGTTCATCTTGAAACACCCATACAGTCGACTGCTGTTTACGTTCCGGCTCATATGCATATATCCATGATTCGTCACCTGTTACAATCTTATATACGTCTTTTGAAGCACCACGATTGTATTTATTGAGCATTTGTTTGCACCAATTGACGCGAGCGTCTTTTTGAGTTTTTGTCAAATTGTGTGGGATCCAACGAGAACATACCTTTCTCACAGCTAAATGATCATGTAATATTTTATATATGCTGGTGGAACTAATGCTTATGGTTGCCTCAGTCTCACAGTATGTCACATGACGATCTTGCAGTATTAGGTTTTGCACAGCATCAATGTTTTCTTGAACAACAACTGATTTTGGACGACCTTCGCGAATCTCGTCGGTGAGCGAATGGCGGCTACGATTAAATTCGTTATACCAGCGTTTCACAGTGGCAAAGGATGGGGCTTCATCGCCAAATGTGGAAGTAAGTTGATCGATGCACTCTTGTCTTGATAATCCACGTCGAAAATCGTAAAAAATCATCGCACGAAAATGTTCACGAGTTAATTCCATTTTATTGTTGTCGCGCAATCTCCAAGGCAACATAAACAACACAAATGAAGCTATTGACAAAACATTTGAAGTACGTTATGGTCAATAATGCCAGACGATTCCGTGCAAACGTCAAATCGCGCCTAACTTCAATCAGTGTTGCCAAGGCTCAAAATATAAATAGTGACCCTCGTAATACTGCAGTATTGTTCGGATCAAGGGTATGTACATCTGTCTAAACTGTAAGTATTTTTTTTTCTCTAAAATCTGAAGCAATATTTAAAGTGCCCCTTCCTACATTCGATGGCGTATGGGATTCGAAGAAATACGGTAAATGCTACTTCATTGTCCGCCAGTATCGGTTACGAAAAGTTTATTTTCATGTGCATCCAATTAGTCGCTGTATGGCGCGTTGAGTGCTGGATCTTGCAATCGACTATCCCAGCTTCGAATCTCTTTTGTTTTGTGAGTGTCCCCTTCATCAGTTTCATCAAATCACCATTCAACCTCACCGTAACCATTAGCCAAATCTGAAAGCAATAATAAGAATACAAAATCGATTTTTTTTTCGGTAGCGGAATTTCGAGTGATTTGCTCTTACCGACAATGCGTGTTTCCCAGTTGGCAACCCTGCCACTCACGAGGTGACAAGTCTTCTTCCATGCCAGCACATGGACCTAGGAAATCTAGGCGGCCGATCCAAGACTCTGCCTGGGTAATTTGAAGCCCTAACAATTACCCAATCTCGCGAGGCTATTGTAAACAGAATCACTCTCTAGCTTTTTATTCGTCGTCTAGCAGAGCGGACAATGAATGCTGCACTTAATAGGATTTTGGTAATTAGCTATTTCCTTCGGACCGGATAAGATGTACAAGGAAAGTAAGAAGAGACCGGGATCCTGATAGGTTCGTTGGCACGATATGAATCCTTACCTCCCGTCGCCTCCTTTCATCTCGAGATATGTTGGGCCATTTGCAAGAGAAACTTATAGCGTCGTATAAATGCTTTCCTTTATGTGCTTGTCTTCGAGAGACATGATGCGATAGTCAGGAAATGTGTTTTATATTATATATGCGTATAGGCTACTCGAATAGAAGTGCCAAAAGGATTAGTTACTGCAGTGTGCGGCATGATGCAACATAATTCAGTTGCAGAAGGGTATTATTAAGTTTTCCCCTCCTTTTGTGATGTGTCAAGATCCGGAGTTATAGGCAACTGGAAGATTTCTGACAGAGGGACATTTTCAACCCGGCACACGTTTTGTTACGTACAAATTTCAGCGAAAAAATAGATTCAAGAAGGACTCGAACTCGGGTCTCTGGGATACCGTGCCACTTCCCTACTGAGCAAGCCCTGGTTTCGCCTGATTTTTCGCAGCCGCTGTTTTACCTTCGCGGAAAGTCAGGTGAAACCAGGGGTGGTTCAGACACGGGTCCGAGTTCTGGTCGAGCCTCCACTTTTTTTACTGAAATTTCTACGTAGCATATCTCGTGTGTGTGCCAAAGCGTAAGGTACATTCACCGACATTGCAGGGTTGTAACAATACCATTTATGCTCAATGGAATTGTTACAACCCAGAAATGTCCATGACCATACATATATTGTTTTGTGGATTTTTTTTTTTTAGTGGTAAATTATTGTTGTCGGAACGGTACCATACGAAATTAAACTTTTGACTGTCTTTATGGTTTAACCGAGATATTTTACTGTTGAGGTTACACTTTTTTTCTGATCTTTAATGTTCTATGGGTGTTTAACCCAGATATGCCTACCGTCCTTTTAAAAGGACACTTTGCCTGTTTGAATCTAAATCCCTCTGGAGGGGTCCTAAACCCTGCGCGAGGCTAGTTTTGTCGATTTTGCAGCCCTGCATTGTTCTTAGAATAAAGCGTAACAAAATGCATACAAGTTCCGGCTATTGTTATGTTCTTTTTCCTTATTTGTTTTTATGAGTCTGTGAAGCCATGTCATTTTCTTCACACTGCAGAATGGAAAGGTAAGTTTTGTTATCTTTTATACATGTTTCAGTTACTTTATGAGCATTACACGTTTGCTAGGTTCATATGTGTTTGCCTAAAACCAAATAATGTTCAAAATTTTAATACACAGAGTTGCAAAAATTATGTAAAGTTAGGTGTCCTTGTAGAAGGACAGTAGGCACTTGAGGGTTCTTTGTGTTTACCTTCATTCATTTATATACAAATATGTATTAATATATATTTAATATATTAATTAATTACTATTATAATTATTATTATTTAATAATTAATATATATGCCGGACCCCATGGCCGAGTGGTTACCACATCGCGCTGCGACGCTAGGGGTCCCGGGTTCGAATCCCGCTCCTGCATGGTTGTTTGTAAATGTCCATTTCATCCTCATCCTATGTAAGGCACTGGCAAACCACCATGGGTTCACCTTGCCCAGCGACCTTCCGGTCAAAAGACCTGCCTCCAGGCAGACAATCATCATCATCGTTAATATATATATATATATATATATATATATATATATATATATATATATATATATATATAAATTTATATATATATATTCATTATACAGGGTGGCTCAATAAGTCACTTAACACCCTCAGTACAAGGCCACTGCGACATGGAATGTAAAAATGGCGATGACCAATCATTGCCTGGCCAAGGGGGAACCACATTGACGCCACCCACACGGTCGGCGGCCATCTTGATGTCCGCCATCTTGAATTCAACTTCAGAATATTAAATAGGAAGGGGGTCGTGCGACATATCAAAATGGGCTAGAATTTCACGACAAATGCAATGGTGAAGGTTTTTTCGACATATCTTTCACCAGTAAAAAGTTATGACTGAATTCTTGTACCAATTAGCCCCTTTTCGAGGTGTTAGAAAAATGCCTTAAAATTTGTTTAGCGCATCGGTAATGCATCGAGATCAAAGTGACGTCTAGGGAGAGAAGTTCGCATGCCATTGCACACGATTTTAATCGGATACATCCATGAAGAGCTGCGCATTATGAATGGTTGTCGCGAACAATTTACAGTGTGACGCTTCCATTGAATTAAAAGTCCTTCACAGTGACAAGGCTTATGTTTATGTTCAGAACGAAGTTCATAAACAGAATATGTGACCCTTGTCATCTGATAACTAACTTTGGACAGAAACTGGTTCATAACGTTCCCATAAGTGTTCTGGTGTTCTTCCCTATTGAAAAAAACTCTGTAAAAAGTACCTTCTTCCATAAGCAAGGATGAAAAAACCTGTTTATTTAACAAATCCAATTAGCCCTAAGCATTTAAGGTTCCGTTGATGGAAAATTGACTAACCAATCGTGTTCCACACAGCACGCCACACCATTAACTTACCAACACTAACCATTCAGCTTTGATCTGTCGAAAATGGGTTATCAGATAAAAATCATCGAATATTCTGTTTATGAACTTCCTTATGAACATAAACATTAGCCTTGTCACTGTGAAGGACTTTTAATTCAATGGAAGCGTCACACTGTAAATTGTTCGCGACAACCATTCATAATGCACAGCTCTTCATGGATGTATCCGATTAAAATAATGTGCAATGGCATGCGAACGTCCCTCCATAGACGTCACTTTGATCTCGATGCATTACCGAAGCGCTAAACAAATTTTAAGGCATTTTTCTAACACCTCGAATTCAGTAATAACTTTTTACTGGTTAAAGATACGTCGAGAAACCCTTCACCATTGCATTTCTCGTGAAATTCTAGCCCATTTTGATATGTCGCACGACCCCCTTCCCATTTAAAATTCTGAAGTTGAATTCAAGATGGCGGACATCAAGATGGCCGCTGACCGTGTGGGTGGCGTCAATGTGGTTCCCCCTTGGCCTGATAACGATTGGTCATCACCATTTCCATGTTGCGCGCTGCAGTGGCCTTGTACTGGGGGTGTTAAGTGACTTATTGAGCCACCCTGTATACATTTATTTATGTTACGTAAATTTTGTATTACAACTTGAGGAGGAAGATGATGATGATGATGGTGATAGTTTACAAGATGAGTTGGATATTGTAATAATGCCACCAACCAATGCCACAGGTGATGTCACCGATGAAGATTCTGGAGAAGATGATTCAGTTTCACCCAATAACCTACCAGGATCTAAGTTGAATGCTGAAGCAGAACTCTTTACTTCCAACAACGATGAGATAATTAGCAATTTGGATGAAACTGTTTCCCGAAACAAGAATCAAGATTCTCCGTCAGTATCATCTAGTGAAAATAATATAAGTGGACTAAAGGAAAACTGAAGGTGTCATTTAGTGACTAGCCAACAATTCAGGAAGTATTCAGTGAAGAGTCACCACTCGAAATGTTTTTGCATTTCTTTGATCATGCTATTGAATTGTTGGTAGAACAAACTAATAGATATGCAGCTTGAAAGAACAAATCAGGAGATGTCAGTGAAGATGAAATAAAGTGCTTTTTAGGAATTATTTTTTTGAGTGATTCCTTCTATATTCCTAGAAGGAATCTTTATTGTTAACAATGTAAAGATACAACAATGGCGAAGTTGTGAATGCTATGTCTAGAGACAGATTCGAATTTATTATGTCAAATCTGCATTGTTGCGATAATGAGCATTTGGACACAAGTGATCGTTTTGCAAATGTGAGACCTCTTTTCAATATATTGAATAAGAAATGTCGTGAAATGGCACCACACTTTGAATATTACTGTGCTGATGAGGCAATGGTGCCATATTATGGTCGCCACGGATGCAATCAATTTATTCACGGCAAACCAATCAGGTACGGCTACAAGCTGTATGTTGGTGCTACTTGTAATGGGTATGTTCTTTGGATGGAGCCATATCAGGGTGCAAAAACGAAACTACCTGATGAATACAAAGTAGGCTACTTGGTCTTGGCCCGTCCGTGGTGCTCATGTACACTGATGTTTTACAATCTATTGGGTCTCACCCTTATCTTCTTTGATAATATTTTTACCACAATTCCTCTTCTTACAGAACTGAGTCTGCATGGTTGTAAGCTACCACACAAACAATTAGAATATGTTCCTATTTATTTGTTTCATGTTAAATAACATTTCTTTCTCTGAAGAAAAATGTGCATTACTTAGTTACACTAACATAATGTACCCCTTAATGCCTACTGTCCTTTTAAAAGGACACCCTCTAGAGCATTGTTGAAACTAGATATTTCAAAATAAACACTATTTTTACATTAATCTGATTTTTCTTAATGCATTAAACACAAAAAACAAAAAAAAATAAAGAAAAAAATTTTCAGGCATATCTGGGTTAAGTTTATGCTAGGTCTTGTAGAGAGTTTCTCCCTGCCGTTTTAAAAATTGTGCGCAATATCTCCTAGCTTTAGCTATTTATTATTATTATTATTATTACGAAACTTAAAGCCAGGATGTGCACTGGAAACAACTCAATTTAGTAGAAAATCGCACATCTCGCTAATTTATTTTTTCCATACCTAGTATGTTCCTTATAAATGATTTGAAATCATTATTTTGTACTCTTTCATTGCCATAATTAAACCCAAGTCACATTCAAGCGTGATATATATTCACACACACACACACACACACACTACTCTATGTTCTGCGTGTATTGTTGTATGTCGCCTTTATACCATCTCGGATCAATAAAGACAATAAGGCTGAACTGATTAAATGGATGATGCAGCAAACACAAGGTTCGAACCTAGGATCTCTGATGTCGTAGCACGTAACGCTGATCACTCCGCGACAGAGAGAGAGAGAGGTGGGATTGCAGACACACCTTGAAGACATTTTCCCAAATATCATCCAATGTAACGAACTTCTCGGTCGCCGGGTACGCCCATATTCGTTGAAACGTCCCTGAATCGATTCCTGTTATGCAAGAGAAACAATTAATAATAGTACTAAATAAAAAGGCGCGCACGTCACAGAGGGATTCGTGATCGCCGCATGTTGTTTTCTATTTCGGCCTTGCGCTGTGATCAAAGTTCCCTCCCGCGACATGCAGCAAACGGATATGATATGTAGCACCTGCGCGCAGCAACTCGCTCTCTGCATGCTCCCACCGCCGCTGGTCCCGAAAGGCTCGTTCGGCTTCCCGCGGCGCTTGTTTTATCAACACTGTTGGCTGCAGGACTACCCCGTTGCATTTCAATTGTTAATGGGTGTTGCTATTGTATAGTTACAGGGCTATTCACTATATGTGAACGATTTCTAACATGGCCACATTATAAATAACGCTTAGATAGTGTTGCCAACCTAGTTGTATTCAGTGTTATATCTGGAAGAGTCGGATACTGTGTTTATGTATTTGAGTTATGTATATTGGAGCAGTGGACTAGGAAACTACATTGAAATTTATGCAGTCATATGTATTTATATTTGAGAGGGAACACTCAAACTACCCAATTACAATGCTCCCACATCTGCAACTACTTTGAAGGTTTTTTTTTCTTTTTTTAAGTATTTCTAAGAAAAACGCTGCGTTAAAACTGACTCACCAAAATAAAACAATAATATATTTCAGTCGAAAGTCTCTTTTCTGTCCACTTTATGATCTAACTAACTAACTAACACTCTAGCCTTCTTAAACCCGAAGGTTCATGGCTGCAGCAACACAGGCCTTCCATCTGTCCCTATCCTGAGCAAGATCTATATACTCTTTTCCATCTCTAATGCCGATTTCTTTTAGGTCAATCTCAACGTTATCTCTCCATCTTCGTCTTGGCCTTCCTACAGGTCTCTTACCATCAGGTTTCCCAACAAGAATCCTGTAAACTCTTGTTTCCTCTCCCATTCGTGCCACATGACCTGCCCACCTAAGTCTTCTTGAGTTAATCATTCTAATAATATCTGGACATGAATACAAATTATGCAGTTCTACATGCAACCTTCTCCACTCACCTGTCTCCTCATCCCTTTTAGGCTCAAATATTTTCCTAAGGATCTTATTTTCAAATACTCTTAAATTATGTTCCTCTTTCAATGTAACGGACCAAGTTTCTCACTTTATGATCATGTAGGGTAATTGGAAGTGGACCTACAGTTTAAAGTGCGATCCGAACAATCAGGGCTCGAATAGGAGAATATTTTAAAACGTCCAGATTCAGAGTAAAATTAATTTTTAGAAACATTTGGCGAGTTAAAATAGATAAGCATAATAATATCATGTTGATATTTGAAACAATTGATTCACTGGCTTGTGGTGTTAGAGTATTATTTTGTTTATTTGCAGAATGGTATTGAAGAGTTTTCGGTGGGGAAAGTACTTAAATAACTTTTATCAAGGAGTCCCGGTGGAGGCCCGTAGTGGTTCAAGTCCCACTTTAAATTGTAGGTCCAGTCCCAATTACCCTATCTGTGCATAGAGTGGAGTTATGGCAAAAACTCGACTCCAGTAACTTCTTTCGAAGCATTGGGATATTATTATAAGACATCCCCCCCAAAGGGCTAAAATTTGCAAGCAGAGGGTGAATTCACGCCTCGTCCTGCATGCTTATACTATTTGAGACAAGATACAGCGATGGTGAAGAAGAAGAAACTCTAATGTTAACATCGATGAAATATAATGTACAAGTAAATGTAAGCCCACCCGGAATGCGAACCAAGTACTTGCTATGTCACAAGTGGCCTCGTTTCTGTGATCATTAAATGTAAGAATTTGTTAGTCCATGTATTCAGAGTACGGACCAATTGTTATTTTTTGTCACTGTGCGTAGAATAAAGATTCATAAGTTCGATACCCAATTTATATCATGTTCGCAAAGCCTGAAAATGTGATCCGTTCTTCCGTTCCCGTCTCTTCTATTTCCTGCTTATTTTTTAGTAACAAAATGTTATCGCAATACGATCAGGTTTCTCGCCACACAATGATAACTTTATTATTTTCGTGTTAGGCAGACCACCACTAGAAGCTCTGTAGAATTCAGTAACATCATGGAAAACTACCTGCACGAAACACGATGGCTAACGAGAGTATCCGGACATCTCCACTGAAAGAAAAACGTACGAAATGTGCAGTCACTCGCAATAAAAGTAGGACACTTGTTACGCTCTATTTCTCTTCTAGGGAGAGTAACCTGCCTTGACTCGACCTGTTACTTCTTTCGTTACTTCCGCAGGCAAAATAATTAGCATAACACTTAGAAGAAACTAACAATGCGGTTCAATCGAATATAAAGACATAGAATAACTACCATATTCATTACCATGGATATTAGAGAAAACTCAGTTCTTTAATTCTAGAATGATATATCAGACGTTCTGTTTAAAAATATATAAAAATACTATTTATTTCGTTGCTTAAATATGTACAAAGAATTACATATGAAATAACCTCCACATAAGAAATGACATAATTCTATTTAATTGAAACACTGTATATATGAGAGGTTCGGTTCGTACGCTGGTCTAGACTGCAGTACTAGTTCAAAAATGTATCTAGCTTGTCACTAGCATACATGACTGATACGATTATTTTTCCACCCTGTCACAGTCCCTTTAATCCCAGATTAAATAAAAACCGGACACCTTGACAGGTTGAATCTACAAATTGAAACTAATATTTTCGCGCAATAAAGTACTTGGCTTGTCACCAACGGATAGAGATATTCTTGCAATTAAACGCATTCCTTAATTCCCTCGGATACGACATTTCTCTAAGAATAATAACAAATGTCCACCGAAAACTAAGCGTTGGCTTGTCACCAAACGAATCAAGAGAAATTGCGTGCACTTATCTATGTATTTCGATGTAAGAAAATGGTTGATCCGTGACCGCTTGCCATTTGACTAGCCCCGCCACTCTACCGGCACCGAAGAACCTTCCAAAGGTCTCCTCCTCTTGCCAAAAAAAAACAAACCGTAAGAATTCCAACCCAATTATTACTCAATCGGTTCCCTTATATAGGGGATTCGAAAAAAAAACCAGTAAACTGGGCTTTGTCCACCCCCTTCAGGATTGAAAGGACAATATTTTGAAACTACCCGCCTTCTGCAAGCTGGCTGTCACTAAAAAAAATAACATTGAACATACAGATTTGATTTGATTTGATTTGATTTAGTTTATTTTACTTCGCGTTTTGTGCCTCTTGGCTAATTTGCGAAGATGGGGATGAGTGATGAAATGATGAAATTGATGAATGGACATTCACAAACAACCAAGCCCGACCGGGATTCGAACCCGGGACCCTTGGCGTCGCAGCGCGATGTGCTAACCACTCGGCCACAGGGTCGGGCATTGAACATACAGAAAAATTAATAATAGAAAAGGATATTGTAGTGATTCTATCATTACACACTTGAATCGTGAAATATTCACATCCCCGCATGGCGTTATGTGTGTTGCCTAACTCTACGGAGATGGGCGAACTTTCTCTAGGAGACTTGTTATTGAAGTTCACTCAACATCATGGGGAGCGACTATTCCAGGATCTAGACATCTCAATTTTTATGGTATCACCATCAAAATTAATTACATGTATTGTCACTCGCAGTATTTATAAATGATAAGTTGAAATATATTAGATGTACTGGTGTCACGGTTTTCTTATTTACGGTTAAAATACTGTAGAACAGTGCTTCTTTTTTTACCTGTTGTCAGCGGACCCCCAGGGGCTGCCAGATCCCAAGAAGATCTGCGAAGACTTGAAGAAATGTTATTAGCTTTTATGCTTGTCATGAAGGTTCGAGAAAAATAAACTGTTGGTTAGTATTAAGTAAACCAATTTCAAAATTAAATATGTTGCACAGCTTCGGTGCTGTCGTTTTCTATTCTTGTTTATCTTAAGTACAGAAACCGTTTGGTAAACGCAGTCAGTACTCAGAAGAAAAGTATACGCTATTATATACATGAGTTCAGTATTACTATTATTGCAATCAAAATATGCATGTCGTAATAAGTTTTGTAATTCTAAAATACGAGGCCTTTGCGTAACAACTTTAAATAAGTATCTGATACACTTCAGGATTTCAAATATTGAGTAAATAGCTCCCTTGAACCTTGTGCCTGTGCAAGCCAAGCTGTTTTCGCTCTTAATGCAGTCCCTGTAATACGAGTCCCGTAAAAAATTTAGTTATGATTTGTCTAACCAATGGAACCTAGTAGAATACATGTAGGAGAGTCAAAAAAAACTTGGGTAGACATCACCATATTCTGGACCGGGTGTTTTAGACGCCATTTTCCAAAATGGCTTACAGCGACAATATTTTGCTTTTATTTCCGCTCCTGAACCCGTTAAATTCATAATTTTGGTGTCTAAATATATGTTTTGAAGGGTGAGGAATCGAATAAAATGGTTCCTGAAGTTGTCTGGTTGTTATTTATGTCAGAAAATCTGTTTTTTCATCTATAAAGAATAATATGAACAAAAACTGACTACAATTATTTGGAAAGTTACATTTACACAACATAAAAGATTTGAAAAAAATATATATAATAAAATAAAGCACACATCAAACAAATTATATTCCAATAAAGCACACATGATAATTATGAAAACTCTGAAGTTACAAGTTATTGCAACAATTTTCATAATAATATGATAATTTCTTATTTTTCTCATACACTACCTTTTACATTCTTCGCCGCATTTGCAATACTCAGTGCATGGTAAATATTTCATACGACATTTACATCTACTATTAGCACATGCTTTACAAGTACACTGCATTAGTAGCTAAGAAGGCATTTCATGAAGGCAGATATCAGGCTTTAGTACGCCATTTGTATCTTTGCACCACCCATAATCTGTTGGTTGCAGGGTTCCATCAGGAAAGTAGCATCGTGAAAGTTTTAAGCATTCCTGCAGAACAGAAAAACTTCTCAAATGTCCATTTCTTATTGAGAAAGATGAGGGTGGTAGCTCAGATATGTGCTTCTGTTTGTGTAATGAATAACGAAGCTCATCAAATGTCTTATACTTTTGAGGATGGATGTTAAACTTGAACAAGATATTCCTCTGCTTTATCAAGGGTTTCTTCAGACAGAGTATTTTCTTCTGCAAATCCAATTAGTAATGTTTCTGGTGATGCTTTCAGTGAAGATGGCTTTGTTCCTATCTTGCTTGTAACATCACTACCTGTAACAATGTGTGCCTTAATTAAAGTTCTGCAAAGAGTAGCTCCCAGTTTTCTGTGTAGCGTGTGTAGAGGCACATAACGCACTTTGTCACCCACTTTAATCCACATTTCTTCCAATCCTTTCGTGAATAGTTCAAATAGATATCGAAGGACGAGAACAACTACACCAGTGTCATTAGATAATACTATGAGGTATGTTAGGCCTGACTGAACAGCATGGAATATATGGAGTATCATTCTGGAATCTGCTTCTTCGACAAAGGTCTGAAGGTCAGAGCAACTTCGAAGTTCCTTGTTCATAACTATGAAGGCATCTCTGGTATCATTGTCTCCTGTGATGGTTCCACTTATCACTGTAGTGAAGTTAGTCCTTTTTTTCATGTTCAATAAAACCGGTAGCAGCTGACAATTGAAGCAGCTGTTTGTTTTTACTTGAAGACCAGAATCTGTCCATCTGTATAGGAATAAGTGTGTCTCATTCGATTGTCATCATTTCAATTGGATCAGCAGGTCTCAGTCTTTCTCTTTCACCTTCGTTTAGTGACTGCTCGATGTAGCTGTCAAATACAAAATCCACTCTTTTAGTTCCGTGGTATTGAGTTGCAATAGTCCAGACTTTATCAAATATACTTTTAAAAGTTCCCATACACTTAGTTCTGAGTTGGCGAACTTGTGACATAAAATCAAATGCGACAGCAGTATTCATGACTTCACGTTCTTCAAAACAGTAGGGTAAAACGAGGAGAGACGCCGCAGGCGGAGAGATGCCGCACTTGCTGTAGCTTGCCTAGTACACATCAGATGGTAGCAATATTCTGCAAGGATGTGTAACTGTCGTTCATTCCACCACGCCAGTGCAGTAGAGACCAGTCAAGTGAAGTGGAAAGGAGTGAGGCGCTTTCATATGAAAATTTCCTGGTGATTTGACCGTCGAAATTTTATGAAAGGTAAGTGTGATAGATCGTAATAGAGCGCACGCTAGTTTCTACGTGACAAATATTTTATAGAATGCTTGTTAGAGTATTGCGATTACCTTTCGCACGATTTTGCACCAAAACTACAAAACCAGAATAAAGCAACTGGTGCGGCATCTCCCCTCGAGAAAAATGATTGTTGCCGCAGTTACACAAAGGAGAGATGCCTCACATTTTTCTGTTAGGAGAGATGCCGCACTTTTCTCAGCCTCATATTATAAGGTGTACAGTGTCATTTATTTCACCTTTTGACACATTGAATATTTTGAACACAGTGTTACATGTACTGTAGGCTATGTATTTTAACAAAGAATACAATACAAACACAACATTATACACATGTTACTTGTGCTTGTATATAAGTTATGTAAAATAGAGTGTACTTCAATATTAAATTGTCTAAAAGTTTCTAAGCACTCGTTTCTTATTCTTTTCAGAATTCAAGATGCCCAACACATACAGAAGAAGATCTGCTAGAGCTTCGTGGTCTGATGAGACCCTGAAAGAGGCATGTACCAGAGTGCAAGCCGGGGACATAGGGAAAAGAGAAGCTGAACGATATTATGGAATTCCAGCGAGAACCATATGTCGAAGGATTGAAGAAGGCGATTTCTCCAAGAAGAGTCTTGGACCTGAAGGGGTTTTCGGTGCACATAATGAAAATAAATTAGTTTCCCATATTCAGCGTCTAGGTGCAGCAGGTTTCGCTCCAGACAGACAAGCAGTTAGAGTGTTGGCGTACAAATTTGCTGAAAAATTAAATATTAAACACACGTTCTCGCATGAATCGCAGATGGCAGGAAACGTACGGTTAAATTCCTTCCTGAGGAGAAATCCTGAACTTTCTTTGCGACAAGCTCAAGGCCTCTCTATCAACAGAGCTCAAGGAATGATTCGTGAAGATGTGAAAAACTATTTTACGTTGATAGAAAAGGTTATGGAAGAACATGATCTAATGAATAAACCAGGTAACATTTTTAACGTCGATGAAACAGGATTCCCACTCATTAACAGACCTGGAAAGGTTGTGACCTCCAAAGGTTCAAAGACTGTGCACATATTGACTCCAAAAGAAAGGGGAGAAAATGTGACGCTGATAGGGTGTTGCAGTGCAGAAGGAACATTTCTTCCTCCTGTTCTAATTATGAAAGGTGTGAATAAAAAACCTGAATTCGTTGATGGACTTCCTGCAGGATCCGATGTCTACATGAACCCTAAATCGTCGTACATCAGTGCTGATCTGTTCATGAAATGGTTCAAAGAACACTTCGTTCCCAGGAAACATCCAGGTAAAACGCTTCTACTCCTAGATGGCCATTCATCACATGTCCCTGCATTAGAGCTTCTGGAGTATGCGGCTGAAGTTGGTGTTATCGTTTTGTGTTTGCCAAGTCACACTACACAAGTCCTTCAACCCTTGGACCGATCTGTATTTGGTCCAGTACAATCATATTACAACAAGGAAGCAACATCATGGATGAGAACCCATAAAGACAGGAATATCACAAGATATCAAGCAGGCTCTCTCATTGGTGCGGCGTGGAATAAAGTTGCTTCTGTTGGAAATGCCATTTCAGGTTTCCGAGCCCGTGGCATTTACCCTTTGAATTCAAATGCTATTCCCGACTACTTCTTTTCCATTTCTGATGCTTGTCAGTCAGGTCCTAGTCTACTTTCATCCACCCACACCAAAAATATATGACCATATTGATTCGCAGGATCTAGAGTCACCTCCATCGAGTACCTCAGGAAGTCTCTCACCTGTCACAGTTAAATCAACAACCTCGCAAGCAACACAACTGACACCAAAAGGAACTCAACAACCTCCTTTTGTGCCCCAGAATCAATTACCAGGAATAAATTCAAACCCTTCAACATCTACCTGTAGTTCCACACCCACGGAAAGCCCCAGTAAGTACCTCCGCCAGCTGAGTCCCATTCCAGAAATTCCTCGCCAAGGTAAAAGGTTCAAACAGTCAGCCGAAGTTCTCAATTCCGCTTCCAGACTTGCAAATATGAAACCAAAACACTCACAATCAACTTCCAGGATCAAGACAGGACAGAAAGAAAAAAACAACCGGCACAAAGCAACCTGCGCCAGATGCTACAGCGAGTGGATCTGAGCAAGACATCAACAATTGTGTGGAATGCTTGGAGAATTACTTCCTCACGGCTTCCAAATCTGACTGGATCCAGTGTGTTGCGTGTTCGAAATGGTTACACGAAACCTGCACTGTGTATGGAACAATGTGTGTGGACTGTGGAAGAAAGAATGTTCGTGAGAAGAACTTAAAGAGGAAGAAGTGAGTCAGTGCGGCATCTCTCCTCGTGTTTTTCATGACACTCAAAATTCAATGCTTTTGTAATTTGAAAAAATATCCATTTAAATTCTTCCTAATGGATGCCAATTATTTTTTTTGTTAAAGTGCAAGGACTGTAGTTAAGTTTTCATGTCAATAAATTTCCACAAAAGCAGAGATGTTGTTTTTCTATTCAGTTATGAAAAGGTGTGGCGTCTCTCCTCGTTTTACCCTAATCAGTTAGATCTAGTTTTTTCTCCAATGTGAAACAGTAGATACTTTACAGGTTTGGTTGTGTAGCCATTATCATCTAATAACATATCAGTTGGCAGCAGATCATATTTCAAAATATCTTTCATTGTTTCTCCTCGTGCTTTAGCTATGTGTATACTTCTATCAGCTGCAGCAATATTATTCTTTTGGGAAGCAAGTGTTGTCTTCGATTTCGGAGCAGGCACTACGGTTTCACCCATCATTGTTGGGAGTCTTACCTTCGTGATGACACCAGAAAGTTTTGTAGTTTTCTTAATAGATCACTTCTGAATAGATCAAAACTCTCTTCTCCATGCTCTCTCACTTACATCAGGCAGATAGCATCCTCTCTAGGTACACATTGTTTACTAATAAAATTGTGAAGTTGGGTCTGGCTGGATGTTTCATATGGATTGCCTCTACTGTTCATAAATTCAAATACTGCATTCACAAACATTAACGTCTTGGAACTCAAGTTTCCTGATAATTCATGATGAAGGGTTACCTCACTGTAACTGGTATCATCAGCACCAAGTATTTTTCGGAAACAGTTGCTTATTCCTAGTACCTCGTGATATACCAACTCCCATTCAGTGACACACATTTGTTGCTTTGTTTGTCCAATTATTCCTTTAGAGCTCTTTTGAGATCGTTGGATAGTTTGCTCCAATTTCATGACCGGTGACACAGCACTAAATGATCGATTGGATTGCCTCACTACAAAATGGCCAGTTTGAAATTTCTGATACACTTCAGGATGCTGTTCCTCTAACCATCGCATTTTTTCCAGATACCATGATGCATTCCTTAAATAGTTAATACTGTCAAATTCACAGAATATAGAATATAGTTTGAAGGTTCTGAATAGCTTGAAGGTGGCTATTCCAATCGCCATCTCTGTCAGACGCTATGCGAAATTTCAACAAGTTTACAAGGTAAAGGAATGTATCCTAGTATCGCCACATTTGGAACTTAGTGGCACAATCATTGGAAAATTTCTGAAAGTCATTGTACAAAATTGCTAAGGTTGCTAAAAGTTAATTAAACTCTGTTAGGCTTGTTTTCACATTCTTAGTTGAAATACTTATTTTCAATTTCTTGGCTTGTTGAATGGTAATAGCATATTTTTCTTTGGGATTACATTTCCAAAATGCTGACCATTTCATCTTCAATATAGCTTCTTCAAGAATCAGTAAGCCCTTGAGCGATCTGACATAATGACTTCCATTCATTACTGATTCTGCAGTTTTAACACCAAACACTTTGCACTCAATAAGTGCATCCTTTGCACCACTGCCACACAGATATTTTCCAATAATGTGCCGGACGAGCTTTGCGCAATTGAAGTTTCCAATCATTCCAATAATGATGTCAAGAAACTCAGAAGGGCTACTCATCATAATATCAGCAATGACATGGAATACACCCTCATCTGAAAATACTGGTAAGGCTGATTGTTTTAACTGTGAGCAAACATTCTGCAAACTTTTCAATGATAAGAAAACTGTAGCATGTTCTGTAACTGGCCTGGGGATGAATCGAAGAAATCCCACATGCATGACAGGTGGTGTTGCTGTTGATACCAAAGTACGACATCCAGCCCATGTTGGAACAATTAGATCATCAGTTGTACTAGGTCGTTCAAGTCAATCGGGGACTTTTTTTAAAAAAAAATAGAAGAACAAATTTCAAAGTGTGGTAACTGGATTTATTTTTCCACATAACCTCCTGCTACAGTTATACACTTATCCCAGCGTTTAACTAACGCCTGGAATGCTTCCGCATAGAAGGATTTATCATTACGGCGGAACCATTGTAGGACAGCATTCTTCACTTCATCATCAGTGTTGAAATGTTTTCCTCCAAGGAATTCCTTCAGGGGTCCAAACAGGTGAAAATCACTTGGCGCTAAGTCAGGACTATAGGGGGGGGGGGGTGTGGTAATATCTCCCAGCCGATTTCCTGGAATGTTTGGAATGTGTGTTGACCGGTATGCGGTCGTGCATTGTCTTGCAAAAAGAGAACATCCTTTGTGATGAAACCCGGACGTTTCTTCCGTAAACTCTTATGCACATCACGCAGAACCCGGCAGTAATACTCACTGTTGATAGTGACACCATGGGGTAAAAAATCAACGTGAATAATCCCCTGTTTATCCCAAAAGACACTTGCCATCACTTTACCAGCAGACGCAACTGTTCGAAATTTCTTGGGAGGTGGTGATTCCGTATGCTTCCACTGCATCGATGCTCTTTTGGATTCTGGAGTGAAATGGTGAACCCATGTTTCATCACATGTCATGATGCGATTCAGAAAATCCTGGCCTTCCATGTCATAGCGGTCCTTGAGTTCTCTGCAGACTTCAACTCTTCTGTGTCGGTCAAAAGCGGACAGCTGCTTTGGGACCCACCGTGCACTCACTTTTCGGAACAACAAATGATCATGAATTATTGTGTTCACTGTTCCTAACGACAGATTACACACCCTTGCAATTTCAGGACAGGTTATGCGACGATTGTCCAGGATCAGCTGCTCCACGCGCTGAATGTTTCCAGGAATGATTGCCGTGGGCTGTGATCCACCACGACCGGGATCGTCAGTAATAGAGATACGGCCATCTTTGAAGCGCTTACACCATTCAAATGTCTTACTGCGACAGAGTGTCTCATCACCGTACTGAGCCTGAAGTCTTCTGTAAATTTCTGCAGGTTTTCTGTCCTCGTTCACTAAAAACTTCATCACAACACGCTGTTCCATGTAGACATTCACACTGTTGTCCGCCATCTTGAATAACGATCTATGCAGAAACGCGGGAAATGAGCGCCGCCTACCAGTAACAGCACACAGTTGCCAGTTCCTACTGCATACAAAACCTCCAGCCTAGGCGTCTATTTAAACCTGGAAAAAAAAAGTCCCCGATTGACTTGAACTTATTTAGTTCAAAGTCCAATTTGGCATGGTAACCACGTAGAAAGGGAACTCCTAAAAACATATCAGCGGGGAGATACGTAGCTTCAGGAATCCCATGTTTAATTAAAGTGATTGCAAATTCAGTTTCAGCATGTATCTTTTCAGTGCTTTCATTACAGAGAAGGTCTTCCTTTAGTTTGAAACCTTCATGAAAACATGGTTTACTGTCTGGTCTCTTGTAATGTAGAAATCTTTGACATGGTAATTCCTTTCGTATGTAGTGACTTCGTTGAATAAGATTACTCTGAGAGATCCTTGATTTGACTTGCAGTTTTGTTGGATCTGGACAAACAAATCGAAAAACAAAAACAGATTTTCTGAAATAAATAACAACCAGACAACTTCAGGAACCATTTTATTCGATTCCTCACCCTTCAAAACATATAACAGTTGGGCTGAAAAGTTCATAGGCTGACTCATAGATGGCGTTACTAGAATTAAATCCATGTGATTTTTACTTAGTACTAACCTTCAAAAGATACGTGTATAAATTTCACAGCTGCCGGATAATTAGTTCGTGAGATATAGCATTGTGAGTGAAGCAGCTTTTGTTATTGTGAAAAAATGGATAAAAAAGAATTTCGTGTGTTAATAAAGCATTGCTTTTTGGCGAAAAAAAATACTGTTGAAGCCAAGGCTTGGCTTGATAAACATTATTCGGACTCTGCACCAGGAAAATCAACCGTTGAGAAGTGGTTTGCTAAATTTAAACGAGGCGAAATGAGCATCGAAGACGATGCACGCAGTGGACGCCCCAAAGAGGCTGTTACCGAGAAAACACCAAAAAAGTCCACAAAATAATTTTAAATGATCGTAAAGTGAAGTTGATCGAGATAGCTGAGACTCTAAAAATATCAAAGGAACGTGTTGGACATATTGTGCATGAATATTTGAACATGCGAAAGCTGTGTGCAAAATGGGTGCCGCGCGTGCTCACAATCGATCAAAAGCAACAACGTTTTGATGATTCGGAGCAATGTTTAGCGATATTCAACCGTAATAAACACGAATTTTTCCGTCCATATATTACAATGGATGAAACATTTCTCCATAACTACACTCCAGAGTCCAATCGACAGTCAGCCGAGAGGACTGCACGTGATGAACCGAATCCAAAGCGTGGAAAGACGCAACAGTCGGCTGGCAAGGTTATGGCATCAGTATTCTGGGATGCGCATGATATTATATTCATCGATTACCTCAAAAAGGGCCAGACCATCAACAGCGATTATTACATAGCGTTGTTGGAGCGTTTAAAGGATGAAATCACGAAAAAACGGCCCCATTTGAAGAAGAAAAAAGTGCTGTTTCATCAAGACAATGCACCGTGTCACAAATCAATGAAAACGATGGCAAAATTATATTAATTAGACTACGAATTGCTTCCCCATCCACCATATTCTCCAGATCTGGCTCCCAGTGACTTTTTCTTGTTTGCAGACCTTAAAAGAATGCTCGCTGGAAAGAAATTCAGCACTGATGAAGAGGTAATCGCCGAAACTGAGGCCTATTTTGAGGCTAAAGAGAAATCGTACTATAAAAATGGCATCGAAAAATTGTATGACCGCTATAATCGTTGTATCGCCCTCAAAGGCAACTATATTGAATAATAAAATCGAATTTTGTCAAAAAAATATTTTTTACTATGTTAGCCTACGAACTTTTCAGCCCAACTGATATTTAGACACCAAAATTATGACTTTAACGGGTTCAGGAGCGGAAATAAAAGCAAAATATTGTCGCTATCGGCCATTTTGGAAAATGGCGTCTAAAACACCCGGTCCAGAATATGGTGATGTCTACCCAAGTTTTTTTGACTCTCCTACATGTATTCTACTAGGTTTTATTGGTTAGACAAATCATAACTAATATTTTTACGGGACTCTATTACAGGGACAGGAGTATCTATAGATATCTGCGATGAAAATCACGCTTACCGAGCTACGAAACTATTGCGAATATCTGGACAACAGCGAAAGCAAACCACATGAAGTTTCACGTGAATGCCGTAGAAAGAATTCGAATATCAAAGTTTTTTTTTTCAAAGGACAGGAAGTTTCGAAAAGTGCTTGACTGGCGCAGGCCAAAGGTCCAACGCAATCTTAAGTAGCCCCTATAGGGTCCGCAACAACAAAATATACCTAACAAAGTTTACCCCGTTGCTAAATAAACCTGCGAAAAGCACCAGTAGATTTTGTGGTGTCTTCTCCATAAATTTGTGGATTGTTTTTACAGTGCAGGTCAAATTTTGTTTATGGATTGTATTGTTAAATTGTTTTATTATGCACCCCTTTTCAGTGACGAGAGCAAGTCCTGGTTATGAGACACACTAGAACGCGGGCATTGACACGAATTTTCGAAAGAACTACTTTCTTGCACACACACATTATTTATAATTTTTTTTCAACATGGATTTAATGCAGTCATTAACCAGTGTCGTAGCGCAGTTCTCTGGGGTTCTCCTGCAAGTAAAATATTGGGGGCCCCCTTAAGTGAAAAGAAAATGTCTAAATGATGCTAGAGTGGGACGGACGTACACTGAAAAAAATAAAGGTGTGGAAACTCACCTTTTGGGGTGAGTTTGGCTTGTCACAAATAGACGTCCCCAAAAGGTGAGTTTCCACACCCCATATTGGGGTGAGTTTTTTCTCACCCTAGTATAGAGTGTGTTTTTCCTCCCATAGGGTGAGTTTTCTCACCCTAGTATAGAGTGTGTTTTTCCTCCTATAAGGGTGAGTTTTCTCACCCTAGTATAGAGTGTTTTTCCTCCCATAAGGGTGAGTTTTCTCACCCTAGTATAGAGTGTGTTTTTCCTCCCATAGGGTGAGTTTTCTCACCCTAGTATAGAGTGTGTTTTTCCTCCCGTAAGGGTGAGTTTTCTCACCCTAGTATAGTGTGTTTTTCCTCCCATAAGGGTGAGTTTTCTCACCCTAGTATAGAGTGTGTTTTTCCTCCCATAAGGGTGAGTTTTCTCACCCTAGTATAGAGTGTGTTTTTCCTCCCATAAGGGTGAGTTTTCTCACCCTAGTATAGTGTGTTTTTCCTCCCATAAGGGTGAGTTTTCTCACCCTAGTATAGAGTGTGTTTTTCCTCCCATAAGGGTGAGTTTTCTCACCCTAGTTTAGAGTGTGTTTTTCCTCCCATACGGTGAGTTATTCTCACCCTAGTATAGAGTGTGTTTTTCCTCCCATAGGGTGAGTTTGAAAGGTTCGTGAGGAAGAGGTAAATGATCTTCATTTAGTATAATAATGCTTACCTTTAACCTTGAAGAATCAGTCAGATATTTTCTATCTTATCCAATATGAATTCAGAATAAGATAGAGCAATCATAACTTCATTATAATTTCTTCCCAGATGGCAAATGTATCAAAGTAGAGAAATGCAATGTTAACTCTTGCATTGTGTAATATACGACATCACAGTGAAAACAGTGTTTCTTCATTTAATGCGTTCAGATTTTAATGTGATTAATTGTCTTCTTTATAAAAATAATACCATTCAATTCAGCATTAAAATTTGACAAAGCTTAAAAATCTTAGAGGAAACTAAATGCAGCACGCTCACCAAGGTATTCATGTAGAAGAACAAGCCATCCCTAAATTACATGAAGCTTGCAAGGAATATTATGTATCGATTTCTAAATCATACAAAAAAGCCGCAACTTTTAATGTACATACATATTTTCCAATAAGTCTTTTTTGAGACTTCCACTTGATGCTTAGAAGCCAATTGGGACTGGATATATGTACAGTCACATACACTGCTGGGTTGTAATGATTTAATTGAAAGTCAATGGTGCTGTTACAACCCAGAAGTGTCCTTGAGTGTACAATATAACATGAAGGGTATTGATCTTCAGAAGTCACAACTGTTAATTATAAAATAACAACTTTTTTCTGTACTGTTTGGAAAGCAACACTCATGCTCACATACATTGCTAGGATAAATAAATGACATACTTAACACAACAAAATACTGTATACTTGTATATCCGTAGATAAATTTTATGTATACGTTGGATGCAAGTATATACATACATGGTAAGGGGATAATCTCTGAAAAATACTACCTTGCCACTAAATGCATACACATTAAGCAATAATTCAACCTTACCTTTCCTTTGCTGTTGGTTCTGCACACTCAGTTCAATGCCACAATCATTACAATGTGAGTGATTTTTGGTGCTTTTAGAACCTATTTCAGTACTTTAATAAATTAATTAGAAACGAAAATGTACATTCTTAAGAAGGCAGAGCAAATTTAGTAGAAGTTATAAATGTTCATATACATAATTTTTAACCACTCTATTTCAAATACAGAGCTTAATTTTTTTCGCCCCAAAGATTAGGTTGAAGAAATAAAGTTACCAGTTAGCAAAAAATTCAACTTTATTTACAATATTCGTACATTTCATCTTGCAATAATTCAACATAGTTCTCACAATTTTATCCAAAAAAAGAGGAATTTTACTTCATTGCTAAAAATTTGCATGCTGTATTCCTTTAAAATGTCTGTATGGAAAGGCGTCCATGATCTGAAAGGAGAAAAAATGTAAGAGTAAATAAGAATATAACCAAGAATGCATTTAGGTCAGAGTGTGATAGTTTAGAATGTACTTATAACATTTATGAGTCTTAATACTTCCCTGAAAAGTATACTAGTGATGTGTGCATACAAAGTGATTCAAGCTTGAGTAGCCAGCCTTCATGGATGAATGGTTACGAAAGCATGCTAAAACGCCTGGGGTGTCGAGTTCGAATCCCAGCCTGAGCACAGGTGTTCTTTGTGAGTGTCCATTCATCCATTCCATCATATCATCACTCATCCTCATGTTCGCAATTAGCCCAAAAGTGGCAGAAATGCGAAGAAAAATAAAAAAAATCAATCAGTCAAGCTGCTCAATTGATAGATTGACTTGGTGTTTTAAGTCTACTTTATGCACAATATGGCTAATCGAGACTGGACCTGCGGTTCAAAGTGGGATCCGAACCACTATGTGCCTCCACAGGGTATCGAACCCAGGACCCCTTGATTACAAGGCAACGACCTACCACTGCACCATCGGGGAGGCCCTCAAGCTGATCAGTTTCTACATTGAATGCAGTAGCACTAAATTGGCAATTTATTTTACACAGCATTTCCCATAATATTTAAAGCTCGGGGGGGTTAAACCCAGTAACCCCCCTTGCGTGCGCCACTGATTGAATGAACAGGTGGAGGGACTAAGAGTATGTCACCCTATTATACAAAGGTAATATAAACATGCATGCTTTTATTTCATAAGCAAGGGCCTATACAAGGAGGGTGATGATGGGGCTATAAACAGGCAGGAAAAAATAGCGAAATGAGGACTGACTACTGGGCACGCCACAGCATATAACTGGAAATGGCACACTATCTTCAAAAGTAAGAAATTACTTTAGGATAATATTTTGTGCTGAAACATCGGTGTCGGGAGATGGAGGTGGAACATATCCGTTGACCCCCCCACCCCCTGGAATTGCCATCGGCCATTTCAAGTCACAAAAAGCAGAAGTTGTTATAACATAAATAATGTTTAGAAAGCTTTTATTGAAAAGTTAAAACTTAAAGATAAAACAGAATAACTGTGCATTTCAGTACACTAACTGTGTAAAATGTAAAAAAAAAAAAAATTATAGTAATAAGGAAAAGTTGTACTTGATATTCATTCATCTAGTAGTTCTCCCAAAGGATTTAATAATAGTAATAATAATAATATAATTTTATTTTTTTGTTATAATAGTTATTACTGTAAAATTATTATCATAACCATGATTCTTATTGTTAATATTTGTTCTACTATTAAGTTAAGTCAATGGATTGCCCCCCAATACACACACACAAACACCTTTCTGGTGTCGCCTAAGAGCTCAAACAGTACCATTCAATGTTGGTGTGAAAAAAATTTTTTTTACTAATTTTTGAGTGTTCAGCTTTAGCTTTCTTTTGTTTCTGTTAGTTCTGCAGGGTGCGAAATCCTGGGGGGACAGGGGGATTTCCCACCACCAACAATCTTGGCCTTAAAAATCCCCCCACCAAAAATTTCCGGGGGGAAGATTTTTTGTTATAACAAACGAAAAATAAGCAATTACTTTTAATTTCAAATATACTGTACTAAGAATAATATCGAAAACACACACAAATTAGTGTAGTTGTGAGTATTGAATGCTTTCTCTCTCAATAAATCATTAACAAATCAACACCAATACGCACAATTAAAGTAAAACAAGAATGCAAGAAAATTATAACTATGAAATCTAATTGATTTATATTAACATAAAGCACAAACAAAACAAAAACTTACACATAATAAAAGCACTTCAACTATTTCATAATTTATAACATCTTTAACCAAGTTACTAAAGGAATTAGTTGGCTGCTTTACAATATCTGATATGTATAAAAGTAACAAATTAATTTACTTTTAATAATACACACATGTGGCGGAGGGGGAATGTAAATTAAAAACTTTCTTCCCCCACCAGTTTTCAATGATTTCGCACCCTGTAGTTCTGTCCTGTCAAAGTGTATGTGTAAACATCATGTAGCGAAAAGGCAAAAAGATTTTATTTATTCTGTACATTATACTAGCATGTAACAGGCACAGTGCCAGAAGGAGAAGTGAGTGGATGCCTCATTCCATCCCTTCACCCAGCAGACAAGAGACACATACCCTTCACAATTTTAAATATTTTCTATAGAAACAAGACATAGCTACATGAAAGTTCAACTCTCCAAAAATAAAAGCATGGATATGATTCTGTTTTCAAGTAGCAGAAATAAAGTTCTATTGAAAGTTTAGAAAGTATAGAAAGAAATACATAAAGATTATAATTTGTATATTTATGCTAAGGTGCATTTTGGAAATGCATATCCAAAGATTCTTAATTACAAAATGAAAGGTGTGTATGTATGGTTCGCACACGCAGAATTATATTTTACGTTCCTAGTTCTATTTATGTGATTCTGACATTTTCAGATTACATACAGGTTAATTGATTTATTTACTTACATTTCCATTTACAAAATCAGGATCATCTTCAAACATCAGATGTGGTTATTTTAGTTAAACAGCATTCAATGTCTGAAATAAGGAATAAATTTAAATTAGATTAATCTTGAAAGTAGCAAAAATTTAACTTCTTCAATACAACAGTTTATTGTACAACTATATTTCTTAATAGATGGAAGAATATTTGAAGCGTTCAAGTGGATTTAACATATAAAAGTTAATTTTCATGCAAAGTTAGTATCATTTGGATGCCCCCAGCAATTTAAATTCTCCTAAGGAATGTCTATACATACAGTGGAAGATTGAATGAAAGAAACCCAGAATGATGAAAGTTTAGATACTTTTCAAATAAGAATTAATTTCTTTATCTGTTTGCTTTCTTCTACATAACTTCTCAAAATGAATTTAATTTCCAAAGACAAAATGTGTATGTAGGCTTTTACAGGGTAACTGATAGCCAATAAATGTAGCATCACAGACCCTCACTTTGCAAGTTGAAAAGAGAAAACAAATAAAATGTATGAATCACTTACTTCATCCCACATCCACAAGAACACTAAATTGTACACAAGCAGCAATCGATTCTCAGAACTTAAAGATGCTGACACAGAAGTATATTTGCTGTTTGGTCTAGTCAACCATTTTTTTTTCACTAATCCTCCATGAAATTAATTGTGTAACAAAGATATTAGGAAAGGTATGTAAAGAGTGAGATGCATAAATATTTCCCGGAGAAGTTCAATGCAGTTCAATTCCTTAAATACACGTGGGACGTCAAAAAATATTGAAAATTATGAACAACTTGCCTGGTAATATTTTAACATCTCGCTGTACACATTGTGTAATTAGTATGCCATATCAATTTCCAAATACTTCTTAAGACAGTCACAACAAAGTTTTACACTCCAGCCTACACTGTGTATAACTATTAGTACTGTCCTTCCCAGTGGCGAACACTCCCTTTGAAACAGAAATAACCGAAGCTATGAGACACCCACCCACCCTTTCCTATTTCCAGATTTGTTGTTTGAATTTGTTTTTAAGTCCACTTTATGCACAGAAAGGCTAATCGGGGCTGCACCTAAAGTTCAAAGTGAAATCTGAACCACTACCGAGTATGGAACCTCGGACTCCTTGATACATGTATTTATGTATGCATGTACTTCTGACACTTTAATTTTCTTTTCACACTCACTATGATGACTAAATGTTCAATACTAGCTGACCACCTCTAGCGTGCGCTACACCTGGGTACATATAGTGGTCGCCACTGGTCCTCCACCTCAACATATAAGCTTACTTCCTAAGAGACCTCTTCATTTCAAGTTCCTACAGCTTAAAACTTATGAAAATAATGAATAATAAATTCCCTTGAAAAGAGAACAAAATTAGATTTGAACTGCTCTACTTACATTGCATATCTGTGTAAACCCAACCCATGCAGGATCCTTGAAAAACTGCTATCGGTGATGAGTGGCGAAATGTTCAGTGTAGATTGGAACTAAGGCGAGTGTGTTTGTGGGTATTATCCGTATTCACTCCTCTCTATGCATGGCACATTCCTGAAAAGGAGTTGAAAATTAAAATAATACTTAAAATTTTATGTTACACAACCATATTTATGTGTAAAAGAAATCTAAGACAACACTCTAAAAGAAATTCTAGCTGCTGCTTGAAATTGTAAGTTTTCTTAACTTAAATTGTTAATGTTTAGAATCCCCCAAGGACCGAAAATTAGAAGATACTATGGACGCACACTACAGAAAACCTCACGAATATCAGCGTCTGAATGTGGGAAGGCGATCATTGCTCCCGAAAATTAATGTCAAGGTATATTTAACTTTCACGCCCTTGTTTACAATGTGTCTTTTTTCCTTTAAAAAATTGTGAATTAGATGCAATCGACTACAACGAATGAATGGAGTTTAAGCAGCAACTTACAAATCTTATAAACTCTTACAGAAGCCTGTTTTGTAAATAATATTTCCCATGCAAATTAACTTTACGTCCCACAGTATCCCACTGCATTATTTTGGCCTCTTTACTTAAAAATCAATTACAAATCCCTCTGGGGTACGTTCCGACAGGCAATAACGAAAGATTATGAATTATGCGCAACAAGTTACTTTACAACTTTAGGAACATCACACACCAAACGAAGGTGCCAGTCGCAGTCAGAATAGTCGACACCAAAGGGGGCTCTAGCCCACAACGAAATATTTTTGGCCCATCTCCTCCTAACACAAATAGCCAACAGTTAAAAATTGGGATTGCTTACAGCGCAGCGAGAATCACACAAGATCAGAAGAACACAAAGAGAGAGGGTGAAAGAGACCGAAGATACATTGACAGCGAATGACAGAGAACATAAATAGAAGGAAATGGGAAAGAGAGAAGGAAGCGTAGAAAGAAAGAGACAAAAGGTAAAGAAGAATAACGGAAATGGAAACAGAGGAACCAAGAGAGCAGAGAAAAATTGAAACATATGAAAACGGAGAAAGAAATAAAGATGATAGAGAATCCTAGTAGCAGTGATAATTGTAGTAGGGTCAACCTTTGTGACGTTGTTCCCCCAAACATCCACATATTCTGTTTAAAGTAAGATTATCTTTCGTTTGTACAGGATTGTATCGCATTTACTTTCGTTTGCAACATTACAGAGTTCGAGTATTCACAAATTGAACTTGGGGGGGGGGGACTTCAGGTAGCCCGTACAGTTTTATCCCAGCGCATTTTTTCGATTGTACCGTAACGATTTGAGAATAAATTAAATTAATATTTGAAGTTCCCTCGCCCCCAACTTTAAAATGAAGGACAAAATCATTACGTTTGTACCATTGAAATAACTAAACTAAACAACTAAAAGCTCCCCATCATGGAGGAAGAAAAAATCAAGCAACTTCTTGGATAGAATTTCGTTTGTGCACTTGAAATTTTATTTTTTATCGTTATAGTTTTCCAGTTATTTCTCTCCAAAAATGGGAGTGGGAAGGACGGAAACGAACTTAAACCATGATTTCTCAGTCTCCGTAACCATAGGCGTAAATTGGCGGGGACAAGGACCCCCAAAATTTTCACATTTGTTAAAATCTTCAAGTTAGCCGACCTGAGGAGCAAAGTAATAAAGAGTAATATTTGTGATTTCGCTAGTTATTTAAATGTCTTAGCACGTCGAGCTGCGACGCCAGGTGTCCCGGGTTCGAATCCCGCTTGGGCATGGTTGTTTGTAAATGTCCATTCATCAATTTCATCACTCATCCCCATATTCTCAAAATTAGCCAAGAGGCACAAACCGCGAAGTAAAATAAAACGAATCAATCAAATCAAATCAAACCATCACGAATACCAATCTTCGGACGAGAACTATTGAAAGGGCTCACACTGCATGCTAAACAGTGCCCTCTCACCGTGTACTGTCATTATTTCGAAATGTGAAACACATTTTGGTCTAAGCATTTAGGATAGGACAATCTGAGCATATATAAAGAAAACTTACAGTGTAAAAATATTGAAAACGTTATTGAACTTACTTACCTTCGAATCCTGCTTTCTTATCTTCACTTTCAAATACCCACTCAGCAGACAAACTATTCTGGCCCACGGCACAGACGACCTCACACAATGTCAACGGCAAGGCTATTCTGGGCCTGCTTGTCCCAGACGACCTTCGATTGGTCCACACGAAAAGCGCGCCGTATACGACGCGTGACTTGCAACAAAAGACACTAAAAGTGAATGTCCTTTAAACAAAGCAACGATCTTTGGGGGTGGGGGTGGTTTAGACAACTTTTGTGGCAGGCGGATCCACTGGGGGGGGCGATGGGAGCGATCTCCATTCCCAACTGCCAGTTCTTGGATATGATATTATACCTGATATTTTTGAGACTCAAATGTTCCGACTTTTATCCCCAAATTTAAAAGGCTCGATAATATTTATAAAATAAATCAACCTTATGATCAAGATAAGCTAATCGAAACTGACACTACAGTTTAAATTTGTATTGAATCAGTGTGCAATATGCTTCAAAATGAAATCGAACTGAGACCCCTTGAGGGAATAGGCTTTCGTGTTCTGTGAATATTCACTATATTTCTCATATCTGCTCATTCAGATTACATTGTGGCAATAGGAGGTCAAGAGGCATTATGATACAATAATAACCACCTATTCCAGTCCTCGACCTCTATTTTTGCAAAGGAATTCTCTATCTTCTAGAACACAAAATCAGCTTCGTTCCTGTTTACAGTATAATATGTTGTTTATATATAGCAGTGTAGTGTATGTTAGAATTGAGGTTCGGTGAGGTGAGGCATTCGAATGAAATTCGCCCCTCCCAGCTGTAACTTCTGGATCAGCCACTGGTTTGTGGCAATTTGAAAGCGCTCTGTGGATACCAAAGTCCTAAGAAAATAAAGAACAGAATTTCTCTCCTCCACAAATTGATTGAGCTGATTTATTTTATTTCGCTTTTGTGTCACTTTTGGCTAATCGCGAAGATGAGGATGAATTGATGATATGATTAAATTCATGAAGGGACACTCGCAAAGAAAACACATCCCCAGGCCTGAATTCGCTGCGCTACCCACTCCGCCATGGAGACCGGCTTTCCTTCACAGAGATAAGTACTTCATAATAATATTAATGTAGAATATAATATTGTAATTCTCATCCAGGAACAGCCCTATAGTAGGGGGGTGGGAGGATAAGGGCAGTTGATTCAGGTTCCGCAACAAACAACTTCAAATTTCCCCAGAACTTATTAGTTAATAGTTGACATTGATACTTTCTAATACACATGATTAGTTGACCAAAAATCTAGATTTTTACCCCCTAAAAAACTAATGTGAACATGAGAATGTTTTTTGTCGCTTTTATATAAAGAAAACTTCAAACTGCGTTTATTGTGTAATGCTGGTTATTATCAGTTCGTTACAATAATCTGTAATTAAGATTTTATAATAATAAATGAGTATTTAATGTCTTATTGTTGAAAATATTGTCTTTGCATTTACTGTAGTGTCCTAATATACTGATTGGAACAAAGAACTCCAGAAAATATAACTTATATGGTGGTCGTTACCAAAGATAATGTACTCTTCCTGCGGGATTTGTAAGCAATAAGTTCTTCTCAATAAGGGGACCCCCACGGACAGGGTGCAGAGCTGTGGTGCAACGCTCTCGTCACTTGGTGTCCAGGTTCGAGCCTGGGTGAGTGACTGTTGAAATAGCCATTTCCATAAGATAAATTATTTTCCTGTATTTGTACATATTGCCAATGGACACGAGAACTTGCGAAAAATAACATTTTTTAAAAATAATCCAGATAGTTAATAAACAAGCGTGAATGTGAAGATATGAAGGACGTATCATCCAAAATACAATAAGTAACTTCATTTTTTTTAACTAGTCGTTGAATGCAGGGTCTTGCACTACTAATAAAACTGTATCTTAGATAGTGGTAAGCAGGAATAATGCTGTTTTCTTTTCCTTCTCACTGGCAGGCAGACACGTCATTCGAGGTATTACATATATCGATTGCCTTCGACTGTTGACTAGAACAATAGAAAACCAGATTTTTTTAAAGGAAGATCGGCCGTTGGTATAAAATTTATTATTACGTATTATGATTATTTTGATTGATTGATTTGCTTTATTTTACTTCGCTTTTGTGCCACTTTGGCTGAAACCGAGCACAATTTAAAATGAAGACAAGACCGAGAGTGACAGCCGTCTGTATAATCGAGACTTATACTGTCCGAAAGCCTTGTATTGTTCAAGGATTTGGTAAATCGTAGTGTAAATTATTTTTTGAATTCGTTATAATCAAAATTTCTATAATATGCAACTTGATTTACTTTTTATTTAAAGATGTTTAATTTTCTAAAACGTTCGTTTTTAAGTTATATTACTAAATGTCTTTGAACATTTCTTATATATTTATTATTGAGATAATCTAAACGAGACCGAGGCTTTTCCTTCGGGAAAGAAAGAGCAACGAGAACGAGTCTGCTTACAGCGACGTCTGGCGAAGAACGAAAGGTTCCTTCATTCACGACTCTCGTCTCAGTTTGTAACCTAAATTCATGTTGCACTTTTATTAATTTTTGTAAAAGTAATCCTATGTTCAATGGCATTGATTAACTTCAGTTGACCATATTTTGAGAAATCTTACGTGCCAGTATAATGCAAACTGTCTGAAATAAATGTAATAAGTTAGCCGTGACCGAGCACGTTGAATAGTAGACTCAAGGATTTTGCTACCGAATGCTTGACGGTCAATTAGTTGGCTTATGAAAAGATCCACGTATATATCCAAACCAATAATAATAATAATCTCTTGATTTAGTAGGTGACGTGCGCGTGGATTACAAGGAAGCAGAATTCTTTATAGGGGTGGTCAGGCCAACAATAAAATTTAAACAGTAATATTAATAACAATAATAATTATCATGCTTATGATTATTATTGTTATAAACTAATTGAAATAAACCAATTTTATTCCAAATGTATTATCATTACTATTATTATTATTATTATTATTATTATATCCTCCTTGGAGAGAATTTTCTTCTCGATCCACTTGATAAATGAATTTCCAGCGCAACAGTAACTTGACTGAGATGCTTATAGTCATTAAATTTTGTTATTAACTTCTATAATAATAATACCCGTGGCTCTACAGCCCTCGAAGGGCCTTGACCTATCTCCCGGCTGCCAGGCTCCATCCCACAATCCTACCTAGAGGTGTGGAGATCTTCAACCAGTAATGGGGTGACGTGGGGTCAGCACGTTAAACCCCTAGCCGTTATAGGAAATATCCGTGACCGGGTTACACTACTCACTCGTAGCTCCCCAATTTCCTCACGATGGTGGGTTGCCACCGGTCCTATGCACAGGCCGAGAACCCAGAGACTGAACCCAGGCGGACTCGAACCCATGCCGTCGGAGGCCAAAGCACAGCGCCTTAGACCGCACGGCCACGGACGAGGACAATTAACTTTTGTACAGTTTGTTCAAGAAAAAGCTTTCAAAGCTAGTTAGAAATTTTAATCACAGCGTTTATCAGAGGAATATAATCGTGTACCAGAAATAAAACATTGCTTCGACTTGTAATGTCATTCCCAGGGAAGACTTCAGGTTTGGTGCATTGACGCGTGACGCGCACAGCAAGGGGTTGCTCGTTACAAAGGAAAAGGAGAGAAAGTCCAGAAACGGAACTTTGGAGGATATTCACGTATGGTATTCAACACGTCGTTGCAAAATTTATTTGTTGCCACATCTATTTGAAGACAGTGGCTCAGAAAGGGAACCAGTTTGCCTCATTAAATGTAGCGTATATTTGGAAATGAAACAAGAATAACAAATTGGAACTGCGTTTATGGTATTATGTGCTCATTGAAATTAATTCGCTTAACCAAAATTTCTTTTGAATACTTAGATAAGCGGACCTATTTAGAAACTTTTATGATTTTTGTTTATGCAGCTCTAAAGATTTCAAAAATATGGATAAGCATTTTAGGTTGTACATTGACTGTGATGTAGGGGTGGGGGAAAAGTAATGAAAGTTGAATGTCTTCTGGAGTTGCGGTCCCTTGCAAGGATAAAACGCAAAGTGGGATGAAACATTTTCTATTAGACTGTTTGTTGTTGGCGTTACCGCCCTTAGGCATACCTTTTGAATAAATGCAAAAGATAGTCGTTGGTGTAGTAAACTACGAAGCAGAGGGTTTGGGTAAAGTTTGAATATGTCCTTTTCTTTGTCTCATCAGTGTTATCCTCATCGTTACAATTAAGCCATTCGTCAAATTGCAAATTGAAGTATTCGTCACATGTCATATTGGTGGCGTACGTAAGTTGTTTGGCAGAGAACTTTAAAAAAAGAATTTCAAATGCAGGAAGGATGGGAATTCTAGGAACATGACTATAACACAGGCCCGTTTATTTCGGGGGGGCTCATCCTTATCACCACAGGCGTCGCCAGAAATATTTGCAGAAGGGGACAGGCCATTGATTGGTAGAAAGAATAATGACAATAATAATTATTACCACTTTACCACGGTTATAATTATCATTTTACAATAACAACTATTATAAGTTATTGAAAATAAACCAATTTTAATCCAAATTATTTGTTATTATTATTATTATTGTGTAAATGGAGAGAGACTGCTACTCGATCCACTGTATGAGTGTATATCCAACACATTGTCCATTTTTTTTACATTTTGTACAGTTAGTGTACTGAAATTCATAGTTATTGTATTTTGTTATTATCCTTTACACATTCCGTCAGTAAAGGCTTTAAAAGTTTTGCGCAAATTTTACTCATAAAGTTTATATAGTATGACTTGTCACAAAGAAAACTATAAATTTTGAGAGCTGGTGGATCCATTTATTCTTTGGGTTAAATGGTAGAATATAACAATATAAACTGGTTTCTCTATTATACACTAAACTTTTTTCGATCTAATGTTTAATCCTGCTAAGTAAGTAAAATTAATTACCTCTATGCACTATTTAAATTAGATATTTGTAGGATTTCGGGGCTTCAGCCCCCTTAGCCCTCCCCCTGGCTACGTGCCTCATAACAAGAAGGCATAACCCTTCTCTTATGGTCATAATCCTTTACGATAATCCCAGTGACTTCGGAAATATTAAATTTTTAATTGTGGTGGGGTCACATTTTAAACATTAAGTTTATTTTACATTTCAGCACAGAGAATTGTCTTGACGCCTCTCGTTAAATTTACTGTAAAATAGTAAGGTTAAACAAATTATTTAAGCGTTAAAAAATAATTCCAATTACATTGAGTACTCAGGATGTGTACTCCTGGTGTTATATCTGTAATCTGTGTTTTGCATAAGGGCTTCCTCCTAGCCGAAAAAAGTAATGAAATAAGAATAGGAAAAGTGTAATGCAGCCCGACAGATAAGCGTTATGAATGAACACTAGAAATACCGACACCAAGTAACAAAATTTACTTCTCCAAGATAACATTGATAATGAAGGCACATTATATTTTCATGAGAAAATAACTACAAAGATGCAGTCATACAGGTTCGAACAACAAGAAAGAAGAAATATTGTAAACAAAAAAAACACAGTTTTTTATGCCTTAATTTGTATGCACTTGCACGATTGCATATGTCACACGTTCTTTCAGGCTATAAACATGTATTTCCTTTGTTTAAGTGAGGAAAAATCAAATTTTTCTTTCGGCTTAAATTTTGTTAATTACTGACGTAAAGCAGTGAAATTGTACTTGAAAATAAGAAATGACTATTCAAATAGATTATTCCTGAAATTTACATGTAACATACAGGTATTTATTTCGTACACTTTCTAATTATTAAAACATCACAGGGATCTCAAAACTGACAGGTTTATTCCAAGGTCCCTCGACCGCTAGTTTCCCCCACACGAACAACGTCGACGGACTTTAGGTTTTCGACCTATTTTGAAAGTATTTCACGATTTAGTCACTCGAATCAGCGCCACTTGCAGTACAGCGCCTCTGCTGAATATTTAGAGAACTGCTACAGGGTGGTAATTTGTTGGGAAAAGGGTTCAGCAGGTAGAAAAAATTGCCTCGGAGAGCCTGGCAGGGGGTCCAGGACGACAAACGTTGTCATGTCGGCAAAATTCTTTCGCTATGACAAGGCCTGTGAGTGGATTTTCAGTGGGAAAGTTTGTACATGTGGCATCACGGTGCAGCCGAAACTCACCCAAAGGGGTGTATAGGGAAGGTTTTCACGACAGATCTGCACTCACCCTAGGGTAGGGAGGAGAAACTCACTCAAAAGGGTGAGGATTCCGAGTATTCTGATCTTCGAAGCCTCCAAAGAGCGAAACTCACCCCAAACACACCTTTTTTTTTTGCAGTGTACAATAATTAGCTAGACCCCCCCCCTCAAGTTGCAAAAGAAATTAACTTTTACCCTAAATACTCTGCCTTCCCATATTTATGTATCAGTTTGGTAGCTTCTCGAAACTAAGTCGGGATAATCCGAATCTCTGATAAATAACTGAAAGAAGAGATTATAACAATTTTCTTTTACTTCAACGCAGCGGCACACAGCCAGGATCCTTTTTTGAAGCAAAAGGGGGGGGGGGGTGCTTCACGCAGCCGAATATTTTGTTCGTGATCCTTTGTATTTTTTGTTTTAAACATTTTTTTTAAAAAAAAAATAGGTTACATATAACAGTTGGGCTGAAAAGTTCGTAGGCTTACTCATAGATGGCGTTACTAGAATTAAATCCATGTGATTTTTACTTAGTACTAACCTTCAAAAGATGTGTGTATAAATTTCACAGCTGCCGGATAATTAGTTCGTGAGATATAGCATTGTGAGTGAAGCAGCTTTTGTTATTGTGAAAAAATGGATAAAAAATAATTTCGTGTGTTAATAAAGCATTGCTTTTTGGCGAAAAAAATACTGTTGAAGCCAAGGCTTGGCTTGATAAACATTATTCGGACTCTGCACCAGGAAAATCAACCGTTGAGAAGTGGTTTGCTAAATTTAAACGAGGCGAAATGAGCATCGAAGACGATGCACGCAGTGGACGCCCCAAAGAGGCTGTTACCGACGAAAACATCAAAAAAGTCCACAAAATAATTTTAAATGATCGTAAAGTGAAGTTGATCGAGATAGCTGAGACTTTAAAAATATCAAAGGAACGTGTTGGACATATTGTGCATGAATATTTGAACATGCGAAAGCTGTGTGCAAAATGGGTGCCGCGCGTGCTCACAATCGATCAAAAGCAACAATGTTTTGATGATTCGGAGCAATGTTTAGCGATATTCAACCGTAATAAACACGAATTTTTCCGTCGATATATTACAATGGATGAAACATGGCTCCATAACTACACTCCAGAGTCCAATCGACAGTCAGCCGAGTGGACTGCACGTGATGAACCGAATCCAAAGCGTGGAAAGACGCAACAGTCGGCTGGCAAGGTTATGGCATCAGTATTCTGGGATGCGCATGGTATTATATTCATCGATTACCTCAAAAAGGGCCAGACCATCAACAGCGATTATTACATAGGTTTGTTGGAGTGTTTAAAGGATGAAATCACGATAAAACGGCCCCATTTGAAGAAGAAAAAAGTGCTGTTTCATCAAGACAATGCACCGTGTCACAAATCAATGAAAACGATGGCAAAATTATTTGAATTAGACTACGAATTGCTTCCCCATCCACCATATTCTCCAGATCTGGCCCCCAGTGACTTTTTCCTGTTTGCAGACCTTAAAAGAATGCTCGCTGGAAAGAAATTTAGCACTGATGAAGAGGTAATCGCCGAAACTGAGGTCTATTTTGAGGCTAAAGAGAAATCGTACTATAAAAATGGCATCGAAAAATTGTATGACCGCTATAATCGTTGTATCGCCCTCGAAGGCAACTATATTGAATAATAAAATCGAATTTTGTCAAAAAAATATTTTTTACTATGTTAGCCTACGAACTTTTCAGCCCAACTGTTAATACACAGATATTAAAAAAGAAATACTGCTTTTGGGGGAATTGTTTGATGGATAGTAAACCCTTCTTTTTCGGACTTTGAGGTGGATGCGCCTTCAACCCCAAAAGCCATCCTCTGGCTGCGCCAGGTCAAGATTCAACGTAAAAGCCGCTCACATTGAAGGCTACTAATACTAATAGTGAGTAATATACTCAAGCAAACTTATCATTTCACTTATGGGAGTTGGACTGGACCTCTAGATTGTCTGCTACGAAGGAATAGCAGTGGAATTCAGTCTTGAGAGACAGATAATAAGCGACGATGAGACTCTCTTCACTGAAAATTTGTCACTCACTGAAATGCCGATTGCAAGTACTGGACCCCCAAGAGGTTCTTGCCACACGGACATGTGCAACGATGCCATTTTTATTCGATAGACCACTGATATTTCTTAATGATTTTTTTCATGAAAGAAGAACAGTCTTATTAATAGATCAGTGCTCGAACTGTGTGTATGGAGCACGAAGGGGGATGCTACCCCCCCCCCCCCAGCTAAGAAAAAAAATCATAAAGCATTCCCCACAGCTAGGATAATTTGCATAAGTATCCTCCTCCAACTACTGTGTTGTCTTGAAGTCGATCCATACAAGGACCCTTCCTTCTATCCCCACACTCGAACAAGGAAATTCGCAGCTAGGAATTTTCACTTCGAGCACTGTAGATCACAAAATCGTAACACACTGGAAAAGAACTGGTTTGACAGAAATGCCCACAAAATTTCAATATGTAAGAAAAATGAACTTCACAAAATCCTACCAAATAACGGTGACATATAACTCAAACGTTGTACACCCTGCGTGGCAGAAGACGGGCTACTGGCTACTTCACGTAATACTGAGTTTTTGGGCCCCTTTGAAGTATAACGTAACAGGTGTGGACAATGTGGGAACTTTACTCAGATCTTATTTCAATATCATATTGAGGCTTGGGACCACTTGAAAATATTTGGTGGGAAGTTACATTTTAAATATCACACTATCTGTTGAATTTCTGGAATTATGTACAATTTCAGGAGCACAGATAGAGAACATTGCGAGGGTTGCGGGGGCGGCCCCTACGCCACTGTCACGAACCAAAAGAAAGTGTTGGTTTGGTAGAGAGGAAAAGGTGGAGTGAATCTGGTTTTGTCTCGATGACCAAAGTCTTCTGGTTGGCTTGATTTATCAGCTTGATCATCCGTTTCTCTGTCTCGTCCTCAAATCAAGAAGGGTGTGAACCTTGAGTTGTCTTTGTCCCTGAACCATGCCGGCGGCCTTGTACCAAATTCAATATTAACTATTTTCTATGTAAGATTCGTATATTTTTCCTTACGATAAAGAAAAATTTGCGTTTTTAAAGAAATATTCGAACGTTTATAGATAGATCTACACGAAGATCCGCAGAACACCTGGTCTTGGAAGGTTCGTTCACAAGACCGACTTTTTGGCAGACGCACAAAGTGATAAATTTGTGACGCCAGAGGAAGAGGAATGAACCTAATACTTGGCTCTCTCTACTTCCTTTCTACTTCTGGAACAATAATAATTTCAGTTTTCGTCAAATTTTACCTTTACGAATATAAAGGCTCTTTTTACTTATGGAATTGGAACCGGAGTTTTGAACAAGTTAATCGAATTGAAAGTTGTAACTTTCGTTAATATATTTGATTATTGCCCAATCTCTCTCTGGGGTGTCGGGAGTGACCTTCGCTGAAGGCACTCAATTATCAACTTCTCTTCCACAATGGCCTGCATTTTGCAGGCAAATGAAGCTCTGGCGCTTGAACTCGCAGCCACTATAATCTTCTTGGGAGCTTGTGTTGTGACATGTTTGCGGACGATGGACGTCCCATCATACTTTTCATCTTATCACCATTCATTCCTATCGTCATGATTCGCCAAAGTGGCAGAAATGCAATGTTAAATAAACTAAATCACTCAGTGAATCAACGTACCCCCCCCCCTCTCTCTCTCTCTCTCACACACACACACACACACACATACAGTGTCAGCGGAAAGATACAATTTTATAGTTCTTGCTTGCTTAAGAACGGATATTGAATGAATGATTTATGTCTCATATGTTTCACTGCAGATTAATGATAACGCAGCACAGCGTGAAATTTGCTCTGCAACTTGTAAAAATAGCGTACGTACATTACTATTCATCGAAGTAATGTTTCACCCCAGAGGAAGATGACACAGTAACATATCTTGAAATGTTGCATTCTTATGTAGCTCTTGTGCCTGGAAAAAATCAAGGTGTCAATTTTGAATATTGCTGATCTTTGCAATTCATCTTCACTGATTGAGGGAAGATCTCTCGTGCACATTAAACAAAGTTGATTCCTCGAGTCGTCCACAGTTGGCAATGCTGCTAGCGTAAGAAACCACGATGAGGGCTCCCAGAGTCTTTTCGGTTTGATACTTGGGAAAAGAAAAGAGAACCAATCTAAATGATTATGCATCCTCCGTAAACCGGATCCTCCCAGCATGAAACAAAAAAATGAAAACACAAAGCAAACCCGCAAAGTACGAAAAACCCTCTCCGGCATTGCTCTTTCCCGGCAGGGGGTCTCGCCAATGGACTCCGCACCGGCCCTTATTACTCACATTCACGACGGTCACTGTAACCGGCGCATGCACCGGAATCGACGGTATAAAGACTTCATTAATGATTTAATGCGACGGGTTTACTGCCATTGGCCGGGCGTGCTCCAAATTTATCGGTGCGCAATTGTCTGCACGGTCCTCGGATTCTTCCTTTGAAGGGCGCCGAAAATGTTGGCCCCTGTCAGACCGTGCGCGGGATATATGAGTTCTGAATTCAAATTCCTACTGGCTGACGTGCTCTTACTGTTTTGGTTGCCCCACCTCTCCCTGAGCGTTTACTTTTTAGACGTGTCGGACGGCTTTGGAAGATTGCAGCCAATAAGAGATACCACAGTGCAATGACGTATTTCTTGTCCTTCCTCCAGTTTCCTCGCGGTTCGCTTTAGATTTCTTATACAGAGACTGTACTATGAGATGGACAATAATGTGAATTTTGTACGAAGGAAGTAAAATTAATTACCACTATACACTGTACATACATTTCAGGGCTTCAGCCTCCAGAGCCCTCCCCCTGGATACGTGCCTCATCTCAGCATGACATTTTCCCAAGAATCACACTAATATCTTGAGTTTTCAAAAAATCGACAGGTGTCGTTGTGTACACATATGAGGGTACTAACAATTTGTTACCAAAATCCATTCATCAACTATATAATTCGAATAAATATTCTAATCAATACAGTGTACAAATACGTATGTCTTAATAAATAATTTATGTATATTACACAAAGTAAATGCTTTTTTCCTGGGGAAAAATGTTCTACTGCCCCTCATAGCTCAGTTATGACAGTGATACGAACGAAGAGTTATCAAAAATACTGCCATATATTCATCCATGATCAATGATCATAAATTCGTTCATAGATCTATATACTATACTATACAAAAAGTACTCGGAATTTCTGAATAAAACACACAATACGTGGTTAACAGGAACTGTTATTTGTTTCTATTTTCATTTTGCCGTGTAATCAAGGGGTCCCAGATTCGATACCCGTTGGAGGCACATAGTGGGTAGGATCCTACCTTAAACTGTACGCCCAGTCCCGATTAGCCTATCTGTGCAAGAAGTGGGCTTAAAGCAAAAACTCAAACTCAAAAATACTCTATTTCACTACGAAATTCTACCATTGTGTACCGTGAACGAAGAAAACACTAATCAGTTGTAATATGAAACGAAGAGCAGACTAAAATTGTTTGTGCCATTTGTTTTCAATACAATGTAAACTAACATTGCATTAGACATAGTGTCAAAGCAATACTGCAGGCTGAATCATCTTAGTGAGTAAGTCGAAAACGTAATGAAGTAGCCAACTGAATCAGAGTCGATAAGGTAGCAACATGTCCGCTGACTCGATTTTTTGGTGGAAGATTGTCTGTCACTTCGGAATAATTTCATGACACGACAAACCTTATTTCCTATATTACAAATAATGGTAGAAAGGTGTACAGATAACCCGATGGTTCTACTTGTACTCTGAGATGAATTCTAAAAGATCTATTATTTAAAAAAAATATAATTTATAATAGAATTGGATCTCCGAAACGCGGAATATATTCGATAGTAGCTTCAATAAACTCAAAGCCCGACGAGACGTTAACAAAAATATAGGCTGATGTACAAAAATAAACATAATTTTATGGAGGTCATTGGTAGTTTGAAATTGAAGAAGAGATGGAGCAGTTGCTTAAAGAAGTAGCGCGTTGCTACTTCCAGAAGCAACACGTTGTCTCTACGCAAAAACCGATGACCGTCCTGAACACAGACACACACTATAGTACAGCATTGACAACTACAAGAAAAATCTTCACATTTAAATATCAATATACTGCAGATTGATAGTGATCATAAATTACAGATGTGTGTATCATAAATACATTTCTTTAAACTGAATTTGGTTGCAGTTAACTATGTTATCTGTTAGTACCTTGAAAGAAATATAGTGGTTATGGTCATTTTTTGACGTTAGTTTAGTTGTTTGGCAGCAGAAATTGACGGTGTTAGACCGACGTTTCTCCAGTCAAATTTTTACACCTTCGCTCTCCTCCATTCGTCTGTAAAGGTTGAGGATAATGAACCAAAACCTTGAGTCGTTTTGGACTTCTCCTGGTGACAAAATTTTTCACAGCGGGGTACGTGTGCATGCGTGTGTCCACAGCTCCTTTGTTCCATTTCGAATTGCCGAGAACATGATAATTATGCATGACGTTTTCGGCCAGAATAATCGCCCTTCCCGATACGAGAAAACCGGATGTGATGTAAGATTACGAATTTACAAGCTTTTCTCTTTACTTTATATGACACGGCCGGTGAGCACTGTCTTAAGGTTATCTGGTTGTGGGCCGTTTAAAAAAAACTACATAATAAATTTTCCACGCTGGGTTTCATTCTCTTGATCGGCCAGCAAGCACGTTACCGCACCACGTAAAGTTGTATTACTGGAAGAAGAAAAACTGACAAGAATACACCCGACTACAACATCGTATATGGTCTCAGTACGTTTAACTTTGTAAAGCACGTTGACGACGAAAAGGAATTTTAAGGCATGTATCACAAGCTATTTATAATACCATCTACTTTCCTAGTGTTATGTTTGTTGCTCCTTACGTACCAGAATGCATTTCATTTCGTAAGCAACTTGTGCTACGCTAATTTTAATGTTCGTTCCTCTTTGTTTTTGTAGACGTTGTTGTTATTTATTTGCAAACATGATACAGAATCAATGATTTTTTTTTTTTTGTTAGTCGGCAAAAGTTTGTTTTAAGTCCATTTTATGCTCAGGCAAGCTTGTTCTCTGAACTTCTTCATTGTAAGGCGACGAAAGAGACTCGAGTTTCATACCTAATGTATATGATCTCGATTAGATTTCGTCGTCTATGTCCCTGCATATACGGTTCGCGGCTTACACAGTGTCTTCTTAGTAGAGATCTGCGGGGGATTAAATTAAACAGTTGCAATTATATATCGCCGGCTCGGTGCCCGAGCTCGTTAAGTTGTCGACTTTTGGACTCGCCACGCGGATCGAATCAAGACCATCTTAGAGGCTCCAGTTTGAGAAGGTGATGATCGAATCCCGGTCTTGGCATGGGTGTGTCCCTTCACCATATTCATAAATTTCTCTTGTTTTTATTTTTTTCATCAGCCTGTTGGAATATACTGTTAGCGATAAAAGTGTGGTAATTTGGGCACACCTGCTGATACTAGACCACATGTCAGCATCACTCATCCTCATCATCGCGATCAGCGAAAGTGGCAGAAAACCGACGCTAAATACGAAAAATGCAAATACAAATTTATATAAGCGGAGGACGCTGCCCTCTCCTACTTCAATTTCCTTTTCCTTCCATCTCGCATCCCCTCATGTCCTTGCAGCGGCTAACCTAACTGTAGAATGAAACGATATTAGTTATGTAAATCGGCCAACCAACTGAGAATTGTTTTAAAAATGGAAACAAGACAAAAGTCCAAATATACTTACTGACTGCATAATTTTCACTTCACCTAATAGTTTTACTTTTGCTGTTTGCATTTTCACAGATTCTTTCGTTATCTCTAGACTGTCTTTTCCAAAATCAGTTTCACTGTCTTCAGTGTGTGTGTTTGCCATTTCCCGACATGTAAAACCTCAAATTGTACACAATATTTCCCCATGATGTGATTATTTTTGCATTTCTGAAATGAAAACTCATATTTCAAAGAAATTTTCCACACTTATAGTGCAGAAAAAATGGAGAATTTAAGCACTTTAATCACTTAGAATTGTAGATTGTATGTTATGTTGATAGGACCGTGGAGATTTTTCAGAAGCTGATCTAGTGCACTTCGAGTATCTGAACGACGCTCGTTGAGCAGACTGATGATTTACTTGAATGTGTGTGCTCATTGATCAAAATATCAGTACCTTTGAGTAATCAATATGGCTGCGTCGAGTGGACAAGATTTCAGTGATCTTGAAAAGCTGGTAATTATGCAAATCCTTCATGTGTATATTTGGAGTAAAGACACTTTCATTTTAATATAATTACTAAAAGTTACTTCCTCTGTAATTATGCTATATCGCAAGACGTCAATCACAAATGTTTTTTTCATTAGCCCCCATCTTCTTTTTGCCAGCAGCGCTCGTCGAGCAACGCTTATTTGGCCATGAAGTAGCAGAGCGATCACGTTGCTCGCTGAGCGCTCACGGTGTGCCCTGGGTATTGACCTAAGTGTACACCAGATGTAATTTTGTGTATTAAACATACTTCATTCTCCAAGTTTTCTGCCCTATAAAAGTTGGGAATTTCTTGAAAAGGGTAGTTTTTCTTCTCTCCAGAAGTGCGAAAAAGTCACTTCAAGGAGAAAATGTGTAGAATTCGAGATTTAAGTGCCGAAAATCTTGAGTATTTCTCATCCAGAAAATATCCTTACTTTGTCGGTGTGAACAGTTTCCATCTCGAACATCGAGATGTCCTTTTTTTCCCCCACTTCGCAACTGAAACATTTCCATCCAGCACACCCGCATTGTAGATTACTGCCATAATTTAGTTGTTGTGGGTGCTAATGATATGACAGACAGATCTATTGTAACGCCTTTATGATATTAATTCTAACTTGGCACACAGTTCCACATTCAGTTGTACCCATTCTGCATTGGTTGAGTGTTCTCCGATACTCAGAAATTTACTAGGAGCTGTTTGAAGGAGAGAAATGCCCTTTCAAAATGTAATTTCAAGAATGAAGCATCCCCTCATCTCCCCTGAATCTAAAGCGTCCCGGGATGCAATTGAAAGTGAATTAGCTGGATGCTCCCTCCCCCCCGTATCCCCCCTCGCTTCGAGTACTGATTCCATGGTCATCCATCCGTAATGCGGTGAGTTTCATTTGAAATGAGCATCTGCATCTCTATATATGTGACAGGACTTGGCCGTATTTTTTTCTTCTTTCCGAGTTTAGAAGTCCGCTTGACCTTTCGACTAATGAGATTATTTTCCCGAGTCATTAGGTCTAAAGGCATCTTGTCAACGCAGACCTGCTTGCCGTTTTGGAGCTTTCTTCCTTGCTGTTGAGGGACGTTTATGCCTCTCGAAGGACATTAAATAGGAAGACATAAAGGACGAAGCGATCGAGAGCATACATGCAGAGCGGGATGGCTGTTGAAACTCTTTAGGAGGAAATTGTTTCCTGTGTAAAATGGCGCGGCGCCTGAGGAACTCGTTGAAATATAGTTGGCAAGCGCCCCTCTTGAAGCCAACCAGCGTTGCCAACTCCGAGAGATAATATTTTCCCCCTCTGTGCCTGCAATACTACCCTTTTTCATGTGATCCTTTCCCCTTCAACGCAAAAAAAAAAAAAAAAAAAAAAGTGAAAACGTCTTGGTGTAAAAAGTTATTCACACACAGATAGGTTAATCGGGACTTGACCTGCAGTTTAACCCTCGCATTACCAAGCGGGGTATTCTGACTACCCCAGGTTGATTTTTCCCTATAATAATTTTATCTGCAGAGATACGTACTTGTGGTTTCATGACTTTGTCCTAAAATGATTGAAATTGTATTCACACTCGTGACTGACTCAATTTTTTTGTTTTTATAGTTATTATGGACGGGATATATTGGTGGGGTTGTGAGACTAACCCGCTTGGTATAAAATGTCTTATTTTCTTATTTGTCAAAAATGAAGGTTTTACGAAATATGTCTCATTCATCTTCGTTATTTAATTTTTCCATTGTTGAGTTTTACCATACATCCATTGTTTAGCTCAAATAACATATATTGTTCTCTATTGTGTCAGGTTACTATTGTTGAGTTGAATTAGAGCGCGCATACATGGCAACGGTGCTCATACGGTGTTTATGTTCAGTTTAAATACTTTTAATAATTTGAAAAACTGTATTTCAATACTAAATAAAGATATTCATTGAAAATAACAGAATCTAAAAACAAATATTACACTAAATCACAAAATTGTATTGGGGTAGTCAAAATACCCCGCTTGGTAAAGTAAAGGTGTCGAAAAGCTTGGCAACGGGAGGGTTAAAGTGGGTTGGAACCACTGTGCGATTTCAGAGGAGATTAAACCCGGTACCCTTTGATTACAAGGCGACAGTGTTACCATTACGTCATCGGGGAGGCCCGAAAGTGTCCGGATGATTGTGTTTCTAAAGCTATCCACATGCCCAAAATATACTATATTTTGATATATATGATATCTACGATTTTGCATTTAAATACTACACATTTCACTGTGAATCTAGATTTTTTGTTCTACATTGTTTCTGGGAAAGCGTGATTTGCTTTATTTGGTGATCGTAATATAACAGTTATTATTTGTGATATTTGATATCAGGCCTCAACGATGATGATCATCCTTTTCATAACAATTTTAAAAAAATAATTGCGGTGATCTAGTCGGTAGGGCGGCTGGCTGCCACGCGGAATTGGGGGATCGAAGGTCGGAAAAGTCGCATAAAGCGACTCTGGGACTCACCCAGCCTCAAATCAAAGTCGCCCGGAGCGAGGTGCCGATCACCACCTCCAAAAATTTCTGATATCGAGAATGTGTGCGGCCCTACTCCCACGTCGCCTGAATGTGCCTTCTTGGCCCGGTGCTGTATGTACAGGAAACTTTACCTTATCTTACCTATATCATAAAGAAGTTACATTTTAGTGGTTCCCACGCCACTTCTAACTATTATGTCAAGCTTCGAATAGAATACTATCTAAAGGATTCGTAGTGAAAATTTGAATACCCTAATGAAATATTAAATTGAAAGTTGAATCAGAAAACTTAAGATAAGAAAAACTGAAAGTGTTTACAGGGGATCAACCACCTGTCTTAGAAAGTATCGGGATTGAGAATAATATTGCGAATGAAATTGCCCTCTTCCATAGAGACAACCCTTCAGGACTGAATTTCCCCTTCCTCCAGGGAAACTTCGAGTTACATAGGCAACACTGAAGGGAACTGCAATGCTCTGCCGCGTGTTGGTTACACGCATTCTCTCCCCCTCCCCTCTTGCTCTTGAATTTTTGAGGATTTTTTTCCCTCCCCATCTTTACAGAGCTCGGCGCCTCTCCCCTGTTGCGTCCGTCTGTTGTATCCGGCCCATAAAGTAGAGAGTCGCTGGAGAGGGGAGGGGAGCATGAGAAACTGCCGGTGTCAGTCAGAAAGAGCCGATCAGTGAATCAGCCTCAAAATAGAAAGCCCTTCTTCTCGCCAAAAAGTAAGTTCCCTTCCCGGCATCATTCTGGTTACCAATAAACTTGCAGTGTTCACAGCCACCGATTTATTTTTGATTTGGGGGTGTGAAGGGAACACTCGTTTGAGCATAATACAGAAATATAAGCTTGTCTGCATTATCATCATTGTCAGTGCCGTGCCCAGGATTTTGGAAAGGGGGAGGGTTACCAGGAGCGTATGTTCTGGGCTATCTGCGAAGGATGAAGTCTAGAGAATAAAATACAGGAGAAAAATCGATCAGAAATTGTAAATAAAATTATTCATATCAGTGAGATGATGATGATGATGGTGATTCTGGAGTTGGCAACCTTATTTCTTGTGAGTTGGCAACCTGATTTCTTATGAGTTGGCAACCTTGTTTCCTATGAGTTGGCAACATGATTTCCTATGAGTTGGCAACCTAATTTCTTATGAGTTGGCAACCTGATTTCTTAGGAGTTGTAAACTTATTTCTATTCATAGCCTAGGACCATGTGACATAGTGAGATAGCCCAGACCTTTGACTCAGTATACGCCACTGGGGTTTACATATAGTTGTTTTTTTTTAATAGTCAGCCCTCATTTTGCCATCTTTTCCTGCCTTTGACTTTTTTTTTTTTTTTTTAATACTGGGCCAAAGGCAAGGTTATGACCCCCACCAACACATTTGGCACTCTAATAATGATCATTATCATCACTATAAAAAGTAAACCTCTCTCTGTACGATACCATTACTATTCGTGAAAATTGCCTGTGATAAAAAAAAAGGTAAAGTGTTCCCCTGTGCATAGCACCACGCCATGAAGGCGTATAGGGGGGGTGGGGGTAACGCCCCACACTTTCTTGATCCGGTCGTGAGTGGGGGTGATGTGATCAGCATCACGCCCCTGACCGCCTTTACCCCCCAGGGTTTCCCCCAGGTACCCATGTTATTCGACGCTGGGTAGGCGCCGGGGCCGCTTCCACCGTTAGAAAAGTTCCCGGATTTGAACCGGCCGGGGGTCGAACCCGGGACCTTTAGCATGGTAGTCAGACGCGTTACCGACTGAGCCACCGCGGCCACTACCATGTGAACGCAGTTTATTTTCTGCATTACATTGTAAAATTGCACTATATTTTGCATTCATGTTAACGATTATAATTTTATTTTGCCTCATGATAGTCTCCACAACCGCGCAGTCATGGAATTTCAAATTTCTAATTCAGTGATAGTTTTATTAAACTTATTTCTCTGATATATCTATAGTATGATGATCTCAATGAACTTACACTTACAGAACTATAAAACGTTGATTATTTGTCGATGTATACAGCTCGTGCCAATCCTATACACAGTTGCAAATGAATTTTGATTAAACAAATAAATCTGTCAATTAGTTTTCGCTGTAATATATATGTATTCTTCGCACTTACAGTACCAGTCTATCCTCAGTGAGCTTTTTGTCATAGCGCCAGGTAATAAGAATCGAGACCTTCTTTCACCATCAGAACAGATGTAAAGTTTTCCGAATGTGAATGTGGCTTTGGAAGTGCAACATATATAAATTCACAAAATATATTCGAAGAAATTTCGGAACATTGCATCACTCGGATCCTGTAGATTTCTCCGTGCCGGATTTCTTCGATTTCGTCCCAAATATGTTTTATGGGGTAGAGATCTGGCGACTGGAGTACTTTGAAAACATCCTCGTGTCCCTGGAAGCACTATGTGAGGATCCCTGCTTTGTAGCACCATCCTGGTGGACGATATATGTATGACTAAGGGTACGATATGGCTGCACGCCAATGAAAGTTTCGAGTGACAATGATCACGGTGCAGCTGGCCCGAGAGAAGCCCTCTATAGTTTACGTACCGAATAGACCAGGTTTCCTTTAATTATTGTTTCATCTTGTCCATGAGGAACCAGCAGGAGCAGATTACTTTGAGTATGAGGGGAGTATGTACGAGTTTCAAAATATTTACCATTTGCAATTGATCTACAATACAAAACACGTGGTAATCCATTGACATTATTATTTCATTTTTACTTCTTTATCATGGAAACATTGAGTACTTTGAGCAGTTAAATTACAGACAGTAAAGGAAGGGAAAATAGTAGTTTTTACGCTATTTAAAATAAACAGTGGTTGAATTATCTCAGCACTTCCATTTCTCACATCTTTACTCCTCTAAGAAGAAATTTCTATAAACTTAAGATCTGAAATAATTCTTAATTTTGTGGTAGTTTGTTGCAGTTAGGCCCTGATATACATGTCGCTCTGGGCAAACAACACCTTGATTGCCCCTCCCCCTTAAGTATGTAAAATTTCATAACCTTTAAGGCCTCCCCCATGGCGTTGTGGTAACCTCGTGGCATTGTAACGAAGGGGTCCCGGGTTCGATAGTCGGTGGAGGCACATAGTGGTTCGGATTCCACTTTAAACTGTGGGTCCAGTCCAGATTAGTCTTTCTCTGTATAAAGTAAACTTAGAAACAATCTCAAACAAGTTCATAAAATTTTAGGCCAGATTATGTCAGTTGTTTTTTGTTTATATTTTTACCTCATTTTTTTCTTCTTCATTTTGTGCCTTTTTCAAAGCAATTTTTACCCTAACAATTCTCCTTTACAGATGGAAGCCGGGCTGTAGCCCCCTCCCCAAATCGGGGTCTGGTTTTAGTCTTGTAATTAGCTGAAAATATTTGAGAAAACTTGTTTATTTCTATGTACTTGTACAGGGTGGAGCATTTTCGACTACACAGTTTGAGGCTGGCAACACTGCAAAACAAATGCATTGGGAGGGCTGTTTCCTTCTGCCTCGTGTACACTGGGACTTTGGATTTCAGTAGGAATGGAGCGTTAGCCTCTACAGAAACGTATATTTTGTGTGGAGCAGTTCGTGTTGATGAAGTCAATTGTAGCGGTGCAGAGTGCATTCCGTAGGGAGTATGGTGATCAACAATGCCGTGGACGAGTTCCTAACAGGAAAACAATCAATGAATGGTGGAAACAATGGCGTGAAGTTAGAAGTGTTCAAAATAAACCGCATGGGAGAAAAAGAACAGTCAGAACACCAGAGAACATGAGTCATGCGTAGCTTTCTAGACCGTCTTGCACAATGTGTTGCCTGCCAGGGACGTCATTTGAAATATGTTATTTTCAAGAAATAATTGTGTGTACATTGTTTATGTATACATTTTCTGTAATCCAAAGGTGCGATGTTTGTTTTAGAAATGAAAAATGAAAGTAAATGTAATCAGCAAATCATCTGTCTTCATTATAAAATAGGTAGTCGAAAATGCTCCACCCTGTACATTGGCCTTTGAGTGTGATCATTGCAAGGTTAATACTTCAAACGTCATGCTGTGTGCAGTGAAATCTTTGAAGAAAATAGGCTGGAGTATCAGAATCGGTTTGAATATCGATTTAAGTAGCCTATCGGATTCGGCTATGCTTACATCTGTCCATATTTATACTCCAGATATCAGTGTCATCGGATCCATAAACAAGTCTCAACAAACTAACAAATGATGCGGTACGAACAAGAAATGTATATAAATATTATTTGTAACCGGTGTAAATTTAGTACGACATTAGTGCCTGCCGAAAGTGACCATGAATGCTGCAGCATGTATGAAGAGAAAAACAATCTTCCTCCAGTTTTCCCGTCTTCAAGGTTATTCTCTGTCAGCATGATTTTCGATGGAGTTTTTATGTCGTGCGTGGGACTCCGTTTATGTCTAAATGTCCATCCAACTTCATATTTTCCTCCGGTCTCCTTCGGACCGTAGAAAGATCTCTTGCGGTCTACCACTTGTCTCCCGGACAGCTGACGTTTTGAAAACGTCATCATTCTCTTTATTTACACGACGCATTGGCGTTTTGTGTATATTGCTGTAATATTTTATAGACCTGCTCGTGGAATCGGTCACGGTGGATCTGAGTTTGGCTTCAGGAATTAGGGAACAGAAGACTTTTAACTACTTTTGTCCCAGCGTGAAGGGAATTTTGTTGACAATTGTCGGGCAATCGAGCATATGGATATTTTAAGAGTACAGTTACAGTAATTTCCTCTGTTAGCGGATGTACACAAAGAAACCCAAGATCATAGATGCCATTTGTTCTGTCCGTTTTTATCTACTTGGCATTTTATAAATTGAAGATGTAATAATCCTGGCACGAAGCACATATCTGCGAGAACATGCTGAATTTTATACTAACTGTACATACAAAGCTGAACGTTATGTAACACACACAGTCTATCGCACAAGTCCTTATATTCCCAGTTAATAAGCGAAAAAAAATATAGCAGTGGAGCATATTGAGGCACAGAAGGTATGATGTCAACTCGCTACAAAGTATGAAAGAAGACTTGGCAATATACCAAGTCCTATGCACAGCGAGTGACGATTCCAACTCTGATGTTGGAGGCATTTGATTTTATTTTTGTTATTTAGCGTCGTTTGTCTGCCTTTATTTGGCGACGATGGGGTTGAGTGATGATACGAAACGGGCATTCACAAAGAATGGGGTCGTAGTGCGCTGTGCTAACCTCTCCGCCACAGAAATCGGCTTTAAGCATTTGAATTCAACCGCTTTGAGCTATCACTTACCTATATTTCTTTATATTTTTAAGTACTTTCCTTCTTTCTTTCTTTCTTCTCTTTTTCTTTCCTTTTATCCTTTCTTTCAGAGAAAGAGAGAAATAGAGAAGAGAGACAAGAAGTGGAGAAATAGAGAGAAAATGATGAGAGAAATAGAAAAGAGAGACAAGAAGTGGAGAAAGAGAGAAAATGGAGAGACAAATAGAGAAGAGAGACAAGAAGTGGAGAAAGAGAGAGAAAATGGAGAGAGAAATATAAAAGAGAGACAAGAAGTCGAGAAAGAGAAAAAATGGAGAGACAAATAGAGAAGAGAGACAAGAAGTGGAGAAAGAGAGAGAAAAATGGAGAGAGAAATAGAGAAGAGAGACAAGAAGTGGAGAAAGAGAGAGAAAATTGAGATAGAAATAGAGAAGAGAGACAAGAAGTGGAGAAAGAGAGAGAAAAATGGAGAGACAAATAGAGAAGAGAGACAAGAAGTGGAGAAAGAGAGAGAAAATGGAGAGAGAAATAGTGAAGAGAGACAAGAAGTGGAAAAAGAGAGAGAAATAGAGAAGAGAGACAAGAAGTGGAGAAAGAGAGAGAGAGAAATCCATCTCCTTTGCCGTCAACAATCTCATCCAGTGCTACTCTTTCTTGCTTATTGTTTAGCGGTAGAGAAACTTATGGGACTGGGACTGTGTAGATATTGAAATACCACACTGAACACAAAATTGGGAAACTTTGGTTTTGCCCGTCAAAACAGCGAGTGATGTGCGATCGCATAGTTCACGCTTTATCTTCGTTAGCGTCCAAGATCTGAAGAGAGCTGCCACCGCGAACGTGGGTGGGGATAAACAGCGGGCGAGTTGTTTTCGTCCAATCACACTCAACCTTCAGCCAATGGGCGCAGCTGTCATTCTGTTCGTCTACTCCACGTGGAGTCTCAGTCACATGACTGTGGATATGCTGTTGCCGTACTTTGCAACTTCAGTGTGGAGACCGTGGGAAGGCGGAGGGACAAGGTGGCGTAGAGTAGATGTGTGGCAACACTGTGGGTTGAGAGTGTATGTTGCAGCTGGTGGGCGCGCTCCGTGGACTTAAAGAAAGCCGGTCGTTAACGTAGCTAGCGCGTCGACTATACTGGAGACTCATGTGTGTAGCTTAAGAAGACCACGACCCCATTTCCCATCATGAGCTAAGATGAGGGACAACAGAAGATAATCGGAGCTCGTTGCACCCCTTGAAACCGCGTGCTGTTGCGTTGTGTGCGTAGTCGGCCAAGCGTTCCGTGCTATTCCGGCACATGGAAAAAGTAGAATCTTGCGACGCTCTCGGGACACGTTACGTCACCCGCCCCTGTGACAAACGACGCGTCTTATCAGTCCGTCCGCTCGCACCGGGGCGCCGGCAATCGTAACGGCCCGGAAGCTCAAACTGCGGGACCTAAAAACGATGTCTTGTTTTCCCCGCAGTTGGCGCTATAGTCCCGCGTCTAGGAGACCATCACCGGCTGATTTGGAAGGACAAAGACACCAATTTCCCGCACAAAGAAGCGGAACGTACTTTGTCACTTCGCGTGAGCCATCTCTGACGTTGAAGTGAATATAAACAAAGGACTTGTGCCATATTTTATTAAGATGAATGCTTGCTGTTATTACAAGATGCTTGCAAACCTCTTTCATGTAGTACAGGAGGAAATGTGTGCTTGCATTAATAAAGATAATTTTGTGTAAATTTTAGAAAATACAGGATGATTTATAAGTGGTGGTACAAACTGTAGAGATGAAAATTGCACAGTAGGGAAAGCAAAAAAATATCCGGGAAGTGGATCGATTGACCGGTTCGAATCCGCTTGCGGTGCCCATGTTTAGGATGATACATTTTAGCAGATGCAATGGCGGTTTCCTTCCAATTCCTTGTAGAGTGAGATTATTTCCGTAACAGCTTTAGCCGTTCTGCGCTTGCACCTTGGGAGCGAGTCATAACTCCCGACACCTCCAATCAAGAAGTGAACCGCTGACGTCATCTCTACTCTGCGCCTATAGCTAACTCTATTGCTCACACTGTACACTGCTCGTAGGCTCGCTGGCTAGACTCGCGCAGTTAGCTGGAGATGTTCCGAATGCACGCGGACTCTATATTTCGCTCCACTCTTCTCGTCTTCCGCGACCGAGAAACGGACGTGGGTCTGTAGATTCGAGACAGCACAGACCGGCCTTGGCAAGTTGATTGAATGAAATCAAACGGGAAATAACCCACGAGCACCTGTTTCGGTTCGGCACACCTTGCCTCATGAGCGAAACGGACAGAATGCCTACCCGAGAATTAACACCGATTGTTGGTGTTCGTTCCTAGCGACAAGGTTTTTGTCTTGACGGTCAGTGAAACCGACCACGCTCTTAAACCACTACCATCAACTCTTGTGATGAGCTTTCTCCGTTGGTTGGTTTGGTGCCCTGCTGACCGTTCGTAATGAGTTTCGTCTCGTTCAAGATTTTAGGAAATTAAAAAGTAAGGTGTATGGAAATTTCGCCCAGACCAAAATTACTTTCATGTGGGAAAAATTCACATATGTATATCAATGAGGTTTTAAGCATTTTTTTTTCTATTTGTTATTTCGAGACTCGAGAATGAGACGTTAACGAGACTAGAATTTAGATAATCAATACGTTAGAGAACCATACAGACATTTGTAACTCTGAACTAGAAGGCACACTTAATGCATAAGGAGTGTAAATTAAGGCCAATAGGCCAGAAGAAAAACTGATTACCAGCACTAACTACTGTTCCCGCAGCCTGTTCTTGTACTACCAATCCAACGATGACAAAATTAAGAGAACTTGGGGTAGGCCTTCGTATTGTTTCCCTTTGGCAACCGACCGTGAAGCTCCGTCCTGCTGTGTAGCGTCAATCATACTCAGCTTGTAACTCCATGCCTGAATTCTTTCCGTGCATGTTTGTTTGTTTCCGCACCCTCCCGCCCCCTTCCTCGGTGTCATCGTCGGAACCACGACACACGCTCCATTCCAACGTGGTGGATGTAACCTTGAGGGATGATGGCATTCGGGATGTCGGCAGCATTGAAGAAATTCACATCGTGCTTTTTCTTCTTCAAGCTTTGTGTAATGCGATGTGTCCTTTTCGAGTGTGAAACAATGGAACTTCTGTACTTAATGACGATCTCGTGATGTTACGGAAAGAAAATAAATGGTGGGTGGGGGGTTGGGGGGTAGAGGAGAGAGGAGATATATTGCCCTCCGTATTTTATGTCGAAATGCGAACATTCTTAGCAGGATTTCGATGCATAGTATAGTCAACATTATTCACAAAGAGAATCTCTCTTCAACACCCCGGATGATGCATTTTGCAGGTCCATGAAGCTCTCATACCTGAACCCATTGCCAATGTAATTGTCTGTGCTGTTTGTGTTCTCTGTCTTGACAATGTTCCTTCATCCCTTTCATCTAATCACCATTCATCCTCATAGCTACGATCAGCCAAAGGAGGAAGAAAAATTACGTATAATAAACTAAACAAATAGAATCCATCGTTGTCTCCCCGATGGCGTAGTGGTACCCGGTGGAGGCACATTGTGGTTCGGATCCCACTTCAAACTGTAGGTCCAGTCCCAATTAGCCTTACTGTGCATAAAGTGGACTTAAAACACCAACTCAATCAATCAAGGATCCAAGAACGTATTTAGGGGGGGGGGGTCCAGGGGGTCCGGACCCCCCCCCATCCGAAAGACTTACCAAGTACTAAATTTAAATATTGAAAATATACTTTTTACCATTTTTTTGGTATAATCGAGTTTTTTTTCTCCGAACTTAGTGGAAGGCAAGGATTAGATTGGGATCATACCGCTTTGAATGACAGTACCAAAGAAAATGTATGCACCTTACTACTTATAATAATATGCATAAAATATTAATCAGAAACTTTACCTGTCAACTGGGTACAACATCATATTTTGTTTTTGAATAAATATTCAATTCTTTATCTAATTGACATTTATTTTCATTGCCAGAGCAGTTGTTTTTATAAAATTTTGGCAATCTTAACTACAGTAAGTTAGATAATGCAATAATTAATGTAATAATATTAAGATGTTAATTAATTTATTAATATTAATATTATTATTTTAATCAATATAGTTATTTTAATTTAAACATTATTATTATTATACACTTAGTTCAGACCCCCTCCCCCCGAAATGTATTTCTAAATACCTTGGCATCTCCCGCAGTACAACCAATTAGAATCGAACTCTGTTCCACAGCTGCGGATGTAACGTTTGCTGTGTACGTTCTAAACCATGTTTCTTTCTTTTTTTTCTATTTTTTAAAATATAAACCTTTTACGTTTTCTATGACTAGTGAAAGGTTACACTTCAATCTATCAAGATCAGCATACTGTTTGCAATACCAATAGCAGCATTGTTTTTCTTTGATTGAAATAATTAATTGTGTCGTTTTGCGGTGCCCGGTACCCAAACTACTTGATATTTTATCGGTAATCAATGTGGTATAATCTTTTTTAAAGAGGTCTGAGTTTTGATAACAAGCAAGATGAAACTACCGAATGGAATATTACATAAAAGAAAGGAATTGAAAACAAATTTTAGTTTATAAAAATTGCAAAAAGGAAGCTACTATACGAATTGTCAAACACTGAGTCGTAATTGTACAAGGTAACCAAAAAGTTCGTGCCGTTCTAGAGCAGTGATAAACAAAGAGCAATACAGTGGATGGTACGTACCTTTAGGTTTCGAAGTAATCTCCATCAGCATCCAACACCTTTTGCCAACGTTCCTGCAACTGCACAATACGCTGGTGATAAAACTCGGCCGGCTTGGATGCAAAGAAGTCCGTGAGTGCGTTCCGCAGGTCTCCCTCATTTGCGAAGGATCTCCCACGGAGGTGGTTGTCGAGGTAATGAAACAGGTGATAATCTGTTGGTGCAAGGTCCGGTGAATATGGTGGATGGCAAAGTGTCTCCCAGCCAAGTTGCTGAAGGGTCTCCCGGGTCCTCTTTGCCACATGTGGCTTGGCATTGTCGTGCAGGAACAGCACACCCTTGCGATTCACCAATGCCGGCTCCTTCGGCCGCAATGCACGGTGCACCCTTTGCAACTGCTGAGAGTAGAGGTCAGCAGTGATGGTCTGACCAGGTGGAAGGAGCTCGTAATGCACCATACAGAGAGCATAACCTTTCGTGGGTGCAGAGATGGTCTTGAGGTGTGAGGAACAGGGTCATGTGGTGACAACCAATGTCCGGTACGCTTGGGAGTGTCATGGAGCACCCACTTTTCGTCACCAGTGAGCAAGCGATCAAATATGGGTGTGTTCAGGTGCCGAGTGAGCAAGGACAAACAGGCTGTCACTCGTTGTTCCTTGTTGGCTGCCGACAATGTGTGGGGTACACACTTGCTTAACTTGTATGACTTCCCTATCCCATGCAGGTGCAGTCTGACTGTTTCAGCGGAAACATGGAACCTTTCTGCACGTTCATCACACGTTAGACCACTGTCCTCCTCGATGGCTGCTTTCAAGGTCTCGTCATCCAACACACGTGGTCGTCCACTGCGAGGTTCATCCGAAAGGCTCACATCTCCCGAACGGAATTTCTGGAACCAATACCTGGCAGTGCGTTCGTTCACGGCATTCTCCCCAAATGCCTGGCAAATGCGGCGACTTGATGTGGCAGCTGACAGGCCCACTTTAAAGTCATACAACAAACACACGCGAACAAGCTGCTTCGATACCTCCATTTCTCTTCGACACTAGACGAGCTATGACTGCTGTGTGTGCGCAACGTGCCTGTATTACTGACAGTCGATGGTCAGACTAACAGCGATCGCTTGGCAGGCACGTGCGTCATTTCGTTTACTCTCTGTGAGCGCATGATTAATGGGACGTCAAAAACGGCAAAAACTTTTTTGGTTACCTTGTATATGGTGTATGGTGTTTTTCGAATAATTGTGTTTTTCTAACAGACTGTAGCGGTCATGTGAAATAATATTCGTGTCACAAGTACTAACCCGAATGCTACGTGCGATGCTTCCGTATAAAAGGGGTGTAAAGAGTAAACTCCTGGTAAGACACTCAAATGGCAATCTGCCTTCCTCGCAGAAAATCCTGGACTGCATTTTTGCAAGCTAACTAGGCATTGGCGCCTGGATCCAAAACCAGCTTCATCCTCTGCGGGGTTTGTGTAATTACGTCCGTATGCGTTTGTGATTCTCCTTTCATCTCGTGTCGTCTTATCACCTCTCATCTTGATCATCGCGATTACCCAAAAGTGGCAGAAAATAGCTCAAAATAACAAAATCACGCTTCCGTGTAAAACAGAGTATCTCAGAGGATTTGTAATAAGAATGTCGCCGTAGTGTACAGCGTGATCCCTACTTTTCAGCTTCGTCCGCACCCGGCTTATCTGTGATATAATTAATTTATATTGAAGAGGTAAGTGACGCGATTGACCTTTAATGTTGAAGGGGTGGGTTTTCGTTTAAGTCACAACAGGCGGAACAGCCATCCTTTGAATTTGTCTGCGCAAATTGAAGCTGAAAATAACGCCAGTCCTACTTTTGCCAAGAAAAGTGCTAATGGAAGTGCCGTCGTCTAAATCGAACCTAACTTATTTTCAAGATCAGCCCAAAATTTTGAAGAACGAAACATTTATGAATTCTCTATGTGACGATTTACCTTAAACCTTACTAAAAATGTTTTCCATCGTTCCAGCTTCTAGGTAGTTAAAATATTGCTGGCGTGATTTTAAGGTAATGTAGAGTCAAGAAACAATTGTCGTTGTTATGGAAACATCGAGTATGACTACACACTGAAGCGATATGTGTCGCGTGAGAACGAGCCAATGAATGGAAACTTTCACCCTGTAGTGGCGTTAAGCTGCATAAGCCTGCATTCGATTGGACTGTCTTAATGTGACACACAACTCGTGTCGCTTGTCGCTTCGGTATGAAATTTCCCTTAGGGTACTTTTAGACTGAAGTGACAGGCGATGAGTGACTCGTGTCGCTTGGAAGCGAACCCTCAGTAATCAGTGCAACCTTTCGAACCAAAGCGACACAACCTGCACGTGCGGCCCCCGTGGCGGAGTGGTTAGCACATCGCTCTACGACGCCAGGGGCCCCGGGTTCGAATCCCGGCCTGGGCGTGGATGTTTGTGAGTGTCCATTCATCAATATCATCACTCATTCCCATCTTGCAAAATTAGCTAAAATTGGCACAAAAGCGAAGTAAAATAAAGCAAATCAATCAATCAACAAGCTACACGTGTCACTCAGACTGGTCATTTTCTTAATACAGTGCATCTTGTAGCCTCGGTCTGTTGTTCATGCATATACGCAGTGAATGCTTGCTTGTAGACTGAAGCGCAACGCTTGTTGCTTCAGTGTGAACCCCCGCTATCGCTTGTCGCCTGTCGCTTCGATCTGAAATCTCCCTTATTGAAACAATGGCAGTTTTCTCCTGAAGGTACATCCTAACAAAGGGAAATCAATGTAATCAACAATGTAATAAAAAAAACAACACAATACTTCGTTTTGCCCTGAACTCTCCTGCTAGCTCTTGTGAAGAAATAAATGATTTTACTAAATCCACGTGAAGTTTTTTTTTCGTTGTTGTGTGATCGTCCACTATAAACGAAATCAGTTGTTTCCACCGGACACCCGTAGTGCGGTTGTTTTACCCTATCAACTCTGCTTATCGCTCGCGTTTCCCTGAAGGCTGAGTTAAGTATTTATGACGACATAAATAATTGTCAGTCTCATTTCACGAACATTTCGTTAGATACCGGAGGTAGCGTTCGCATACATTGAAGCAGCTTGTTGTTCGTTCGTTTGGCGGGTTCAAACGTTTCAAATCTTTGAGGGATATTGTATTTGTTATTCTTCAGCTACTTGTTTCTTGTTTCGGGATAATGGCAGAGTGGAAATCATTTCCCAGATCTAATTTCCTCTCTGTGGCTACCTTCCCTTTTTTATTGGTAAAATATCGTATGATTTTTTTTTTAAAATTTTAAATATACATACATACATACATACATATATATATGTATATATATATACACACATATATATTTAACAACGTTGAATAACGTGCAGTATTGAAGACATTACACTTAATTCATAATAGACACTAATGAGAGGAAACTATTTAAAAGTACTTAGAATAGTCGGTAAATATGGTTTGTTAAATGAGTAGAACGCGTGAATAAATTCTGTTTCAAGAGATAGTATAGTATATGGCAATAGTCACGAGAGAGCTATATCATATTACCTGTAATTTTATTTTGCCTGGTGGCAAAAAGAGAAGACAGTCTCCTCTAGCTGGACGGTTATAATCCGTTTTCAAAGACTTTATGACGGATCTTTCTCGCCACCGAAGTTCACAGATTCGATCCCCGGCCTGGGCCTTGTTGTGCTTTGTATGTGTTCACCGCTCATCCTCGTTGCCGCGTTTAGCCAAAAGTGATAGAAAAGCGACGTAAAATACGAATCCGTTGCATGTGCGGATTTAGGCTATGTTATTTTCTGTACAGAGACCTACATTAAAAAAAAAAAAAAAACAACTTAAGTTGAAGCCGAAACTAAACTTGAGTTTAAACCAACAGAATCCGAAAGAAGTGAATTAATTATATTTTAGAATTAATTCATTTCTTTCGTATTCTGTTGGTTTAAACTCAAGTTTAGCTTCGCCTTCAACTTTTTTTTTTTTTTTTGCCTCTGTATAGTTTCAGGTTTTAGCATAAACACGGTGAGATGCTTAAAATAATTAGAAGGTGAACAGACATCCTCTTAGTGAAATGGTTAGCGTAGCGCGCTACGAATCCTGGGCGATGTATGGGTGTGTGTATCGGTTTCATAATTCGCCATTCGTCTTTACCATTCCGATTGATCTATAAGAGCGTTTCGTGGCATGGGTTGTATTTTTCATATTACCTCTACGTCTTGACTTTGTTATGGACCACGTTTGAAGCTGTGTAAATAGTGTGACGTAACCAAAGTTTTTAGGGGGCTTTCACACCGAAATTACAAGTAACGCTTGTCCACAAACTGCACACAGCGAGTACACCACTTTTCGATTCGCTGCACATGCTCAACACGCAAGCGATATACGATGTTTGCCTGAATTGGTAGGGTGGCGTGCCATTCCGGTGCAAAAGATTGCATTTCTTTCTTAAGGTTTGTTTTCAAGTGACAGAGAAACCAAGTGTCGTGGGATCGAATCTCGAACAAGTCATAAATGTTTGTTCAATAATCAGTCGTCAGTTATTGCCATGATTTAACTTAGATAAAGATAATAAGCCGGACGTAACTTACCAACTAGAAATATCAACAATGGAACTATACTCTATCCCGGGAATCTCTGTAGCAAGGTCGCGCAGAATGGTAGGAAGGAGGTGGGCGGAGCGAAGCAGTACACGCTGAATGCAAACAGCTGGGAGCTGCAGTCGCTTTCCCCCTCCACGCAATCCTGTTCCCTCGCACATGTTCCTTGGTTGAGCTCTCTCGAGTCACTACTTGCGCAGAGACTTGCTTTCGTTTGCTCGCTCCAGAGATTCCCGGGACAGAGTATGTGTCTAATAGAGGCTTTTTTTGCTCGATCGTCTAATAGTTCGCACGGATGACGCTAGATGGCTTACGGAATCGACTGTTTCTTCGCTCGAGCGAATAACGCTCGAACAGGCAAACGATCGGTATACGCTCGAAGCCCATTAGTTCACGTACAACCGTAATTTGTCTGTGGTAGTGGGCCTTCAAATATTCTCCGTGAAGTGTAAGACGCAGTTAAATGGAAACTCAAGTGAACATAGTCATCATCTCCATGTTAAAATGTAATTTAGTGTATTTTACAAATTCATAGCAATATATGAAGAATAGATGATTATGGGCTGATACTACCAGCACTAATTTTACACATATTTGTACGATTATTGTCACATTGAAATCATATTTGATATTCTATATATTCGAGCGTGGGAGATTCGATCTAGTTTGAGCGAGGAAAAGTGGTCCAATCCAGTACTCTAGTGTGTAAATTACTCTTGCGCCTTGCCACAAAATAAGTGGTTGTAAATTTCTCTTGTAGAATATAATTAGTTTATTTTTATTATATTATAATACTTATTTTATAGTAATGATCATAACAACGGTAATAATAATAATAATTATTATTATTAAAACTAATGGGTAAATATTACTTAACCGATGATTCATGTGGGAACGTTTAAATGTCAACTCCTTCCCCCTGCCGTATATTAATAAAATCCTTACATAAACGCTGTTTTGAACCGTGGCAGTCGCAATAAAAGAAGAAGGAAAGAAATGTGTGTCACGACACACCCTCGGTGTTTTGCGTGCAGGGAACGGTGACAAATGTCTTTTTGTGATATAAACCATTCCGTACGTGTATCGTAGGCTTTCGACTGCGAAAGAACGTTCACCCTCACCGGCGCAGGTTGCCCGACGGGTTCTGCGTGTACTTTCCTACTCTGCAGCTGGATGGCTACTCGGCGGGGGTTATGCAGGAAGTAAGGCCATATGCGCAAGTAACATACGCCGTTGGAAAAAAAAGAAGAAGAAAGAAAAAAGCAGTTTTTCCTACGTGGAAGCACAAGCAAGAGTCAATTCTGGCGAGTGCTAGCATCCACTGTATGTCATTTGCTTTATACTCGAATGTGAAAATCAGTGGCGGTTCTAATATGGGTCCACAATATATGTGCCCCGATGTAAAACCCAAATTCATGTCTCTTCCTCGATTGTGACGTTCAAAAAATTGTTAAAGTTACACATATTATATAATGAAAATTAAATGTTTGACTTCCCTAATAAAGTGGCGGGTGCAGAGAAGAAGGACTTAAGGCACAAAAATGATTTAACGTAATACGTAGTTAATATGAATTATCGTCAAAGTATTCCGTTTTGGACTGTGTTTAAGTAAGTGTAATGTTATGTATATGCTTATAGGTGTGTATGTGTAAGGGCTAAACTATGTATGTGTGATTGTGAGTGTGTGTGCCCGTATCTATAGGTTAGATTACCATTCTTATATGTATTTTTCTTTGTATTTTTTATATCTCTGTAATTTTTATATAATTTTTTTTCTTTCTTTTTTCAATATTTCAAATTCAATTTTTTTTGTAAACGTGGTCAAGTGGAAGAAAAGGCTCCACAGCCTTAACTTCGCCATGTAAAAAAAGACGAAATAAATAAATAAAACCATTGTTGTATCTTCAAATTTTATGGCACTTTCTCAGTTTTATTATTTTTCGTTCAAAGTTTCAACCACTAACCATTTGACCAAAGTGTTGCTTTTGGGTCCACCATATCTTCGCGATTAGCCAAAAGTGGTAGAAATCGAAGTAAAATAAAATAAATCAATCAATCGTGTCCGCCATTTTTTTTTAGAAAAATCTTTTTAACTTCAGAGCAAGTGTAACTCTGCTCCTTGAAATAGTAATTTTTCGGAGTATCGATATGGAGAAAACCAATGTCTGGAGTCTTCGATTTTTTAACAAGTCGTTCAAATGTTGATTGCTCTAAACTGAATAGCGTCTGTTTAGCTGTTTCGGCTTGGAATTATCACTCGACAATTATGAGACACGAGAGCCGGTCTCTTTGGCGCAGTGACACGCTACGACGCCTGTTTCTATCCTGAGTAACACATGGATATGCAATTGTTCCATCAGTTATTCATCCTCATCGTCACGTTTAACCTAGAGAGGCAGAAAAGCGAAATTAAGCAAGAACCGAATATATTAATATTGTTAATGAAGTTATGCTATTGTTGTTGTGAACAAAAATAGACAAATTGCATTGTGCGTTACTGGATTTGTTTACCTGCACTTGGACCTCTCGTTACAGTTAGATACACGTTCATTACGCACTACAATGTGGACAGTGTATGAGTTGGCCAATAATGGCTGAAACATCATACTAGATTATAAATATAGATGCAAAATATATGGAGAAGAACTGCTTCCATAGTTAACCAATCGGCGCAGTTTCTGATACCAAAACATTCACCTTTGTTCACATACACTTCTTCGCAGAGGTACAAATTGCATTTCTAGTGCATGAATCAGACATGGAGGGAACTGTTTCGTAAAATACAGGGCTACTACAAAAGAAACAGACACTTTCAATGCTTTATAAATCCAAAACTATTTATGTTATCAGGAAACACTTTCCACTGTTTTATAAAGTAATTATTTACGTTTTGTTTCGGAACTCACAGATGTTCAATATGTGCTCCTTGTGTCACACGGCACACATCAAGACGATAATCAAATTCAATCCAAACCCGGTGTAAGATACCTGCATCTACACTTTTGGAAGGTTGTGGAATAAAATAAAAAGTTGTCTGAAGGTTGAGCACACATAATAAATTGTTGTGGCATTTGTAGTTCCAAACTCGCACTTGCTTTGGACTTTTGTGAACTTCGCTGGAAAACAGCACGGACACGATCCACTTTTTCTTCTGACACGGTGGGTCTTCCCGGACTTTTGCCTTTACATAAACACCCTGTTGTTTGTAGATCGACTGTCTAGTAGCTGCTGGTTTTCCGAAACGTGTTCGTAAATGTCGTTGTACGACAGTAACGGAGTTTGTATTGGCTAGTTCAAGAACACAATATGATTTTTCAACAGCGTTTGCAGCCATCTTAGCAATTGTTGCGCCCCAGAACAACAATCAGCGAGAACAACAAACACCAACGATGTGTCTTGTCGAAACTTCCACAGTTCCTCAACCTACCAGCGCAAAATTCATGTCGATATTACGAATAGTTTTTGTTTTATAAGACATTGAAAGTGTCTATTTCTTCTGCAGTAGCCCTGTATTTCGTATAAAATGCGTTATACTCGACGGAGGTGCACTTCTGTGAATATTTGTGATATATTAGTTATATTTGAAGTCTAATTTGTATTAGGAAAGAATTGCTAATTAAAATATCGATTCCTTCCACTGGATGACGCTCTTTCTATCCACAATGTATTTCCAGTCTTTTGGTCTAAATGGGTCCTGGGTTGGATACCCGGCAGTGTTGCCACATGAAGGGAAATTTCCCTTTTTGAAGGGAAATTTTGAGCTAATTTTAAGTGAAAAGGGAAATTCTATGAAAACTAGCGAATTTTCAGGGAAATTTTACGACAGACTCAATATTAATTATATTAAACATTATAAGAGATTCCAGTTTTGAAAATGAGATTTTTAAAAAAAAAAAAATTGTCGTAGTATACTTTGTTCTGAGAGGAAGGGTGGAATTTGGGTTGGTCCACATCTGGCTACCGTTTGGGGCTGGAGGTTATTGACCATTCACCCTTATGTCCTGGCTTTGGGAGTGGGTGGCTAATTGCGAAGATGGGGATGAGTGATGATATGATGAAATTTATGAATGGACATCGAATCCCACTTTAAACTGTAGGTCCAGTCCCTATTATTAGCCTATATGTGCTTAAAAGTCTGTCTGTCTGTCTGTCTGTCTGTCTGTCTGTCTGTCTGTCTCTCTGTCTCTCTCTCTCTCTCTCTCTCGTTGTTGTGCGAACTTTGATTTCATTAAACATCCAGCAAATATGCTCTATATTCCCCCTGATTTTATTAAAAATAAGGCATCCAGCAAGTGTAATGATCCCTTGTGCTTTACCTCCTTGAGAGAGAAGACCATACCTGCCTCCGTGGAGGAGCAGTCAACGTCACTTGCTACGAAACCAGTCATTGTGATTGTGCCACCAGCATTTCACGATTCCATCAATTGTCCTCATCGTCGCGATTAACATTAACGTTGCATATAAATGAGCATGTGTATTATATTATGAGTGTGTGTGTGCACATTTGTTCCATTCCAGTCATCTTGTCAATGGCAATACGTCCTTGTTTCATTGTTGTAGTGTGAGAAAATAATACCGGTTGGTTCTGGATGCAATCGCATGAAATATATGTGCTCGATGGAACCATAAGATAGATCTTGTAAAGCACTGAGGGGTAATTGTAGCCCTGAAAGGTCACTTTTGTGTTCTTGCATTAACGCTTATTCCCCCGGCAGGCGTCTCGCTGCTTTCTTCAGCGTGAAGTTTGAGAGTTCCAGGCCGGCGACGGGAAGTATAAGTCACTTGTCTGGCAGTAATTATCGTGATGCAATTCCCCTATAAATTTCCCTGGATGCAACCGTGGCTGGCTCGTTAGAGCCGCGGACCAACATTGCCCTTCAGTTGGTGCATCGTTCGAGGCTGGTGTTAATTAGCGGTGTTTAGGAGAGTCAGTGGGGTAATACGTAGATGCCGTAGGCATACCGAGAAGCCTTCCAGGATCGTCTACGGTCCGTTAATCTTATAGTGTCCACTTTGAGAAAAGGGGGTAATAGAGATGAGAATTGCAAATTTAGTAATCCTATTCAGTGTGTGTACTGTGTACATGGCGTATTTCCCCCATAACAGTGTTGGCCCTTGAAAATGAAAAAAAAACTTTTTTTTTTCAGATTGAAGTTACCAGTTCCTGCAACGCCCTTCCAATAATTAACAAAATTACTATGACTGAAATGAAATATATGTGTGTAATACATAATTTTATGGAAACATCAATTTTCCAGGGGTGGGGGCACGTACTCCTTACTCCTTTCATCCTTAGATTCCAAGTCAAGCATGTAACTTGTCAACCTGATTTACATTTACAAAGTTCTTTCAGTGCCTTCACGGTAAAACTTTGTTGTTAAACCTACCATCACCTCTCAATCGAGGGGTCATAAGTTTGATTCTGCTATACTCTGTCCAGGGAATCTCTGGAGCAAGCGAACGAGAGCAAGTCTCAGCGCAAGTAGTGATTCCAGAGGACTCGACTAATGAACGCGTTCGAGGGGACGGGATTGCGTGGAGGGGGAAAAGCGACTGCAGGTACCAACCTTTTCAACAGTGTGTACTGCTTCGCTTCGCCCACTCGCTTTCTCCCCTACTCTGCCTTTATGCGCGGCTTTACTCCACAGATAAAGGGGATAGAGTGTAGAGGTACAATTCAGTGGTTCTGATCCTACACTAATACAGTCCAGCCAGGGAAGACAGAACTAGCTGGAAAGGTATATTCCAAACGCTAGAGGGGAAGCAGGTATTAGCACCAGCCAAACTATGCTGTGATATTACGTTTATATAGATTTGCTTGTTTTCATTTTCAATCTAAACCCTTCCATAATTTGAAACATATCTCTACTTACTTCATTGATGTTGCCACAGCAAACGATTTTCACGGAATCCTTACCTTTAAAAATGTCATTGCTACCACAGACCTCCAGGTACCAGACCGGAAACATGAGCCTTTTTATATGGGTCAACTTTAATCCAAAAATTTCCTAGAAAGGGAGATACTGTCATGGCGGCGAACATACATTCATATTTCTACTTGTAACAACTATTTTGAAGATTGTGAGTCATTGCACCACACAGGATTGCATTTTTTAAGTTTACTAAGAAGTGTATAACTCTACATATTACACTCCACAAGTGAGTACAAGTAATTTCTTCACAAAAACGAAAACTTACCAAGCTCTATTGTGCATGTCCGCCATATTTCTAGCCCCAGGATTATGCACGACTTCAAACAAAAGCTCAGTCTGTAATTAGAGGTCTGTGATTTCTGCCGCCACCCCTATTTTGACACTGAACATGTCCAGTTGGCGCATGCGCACTTCTGTCCATGGTTTCGGCTAAGGCAGCCGAACTGTATGTATGCCTTTGTGCTGAGTAGACCTTACTCCAGTTAATTACCACTGGTCGATATCCTACACTCTGTGTGGCTCGATAACTTATTCCCTTCGCTTAATTCATTGATACACCTGCTTATTTCCAGCTATGTATTTTCAAATGTTATAATGTGCTGAAAAAATATAACTCGTATAATATGTAACCTATTTATTTCTCTTTTTTTGCAGGTAAGTGCTACTCATGATTGCTGTTTTTAAAATATATTTAAGGTAAGTTCTTTTATAGTATGTATGTAGAAGTCACAGACGCATTTCACTTGCAAGATTGGGCAATTGAAAAGTACCCGATTTTCATTGCCATGCTTATGATGACAACATTTCACGTAATCAGCGTAGCTTGAAATCCAGTTTGGGTCACGCACCTTCATCGAGCAAGTGAGAAAACCAGTCGTCCGGAGCCGACTACCTTCGTCACACACATGTGGAACGGTTATTTGAGTCAAGGTGTAAGGAAATTGACTCGGTTCATTTGAGTAGGCGAGGAATGCAAACGTGGTTGGTTTTGAGCGACATAAGAATCGTGAAATTATCTTTCTGCATTCACTGGGAAGAGAGGAGTTCTCGTGTCTCAGGAGAAACAGGAGTCAAATGTCATTTCAGACGTTAAACTGTCCTGAAAAATCCAGGCATTCAGTCAGATTATTGACAAACGAGCAGCATTTTTGCAAGGGGGGAGATAGGTAACGAAATTGTGTCTCCACATCGTCATAATTGCATATTATTGCATAAGATAGGGATTGTTGTATTATCACTGCCATTACCTGACTGTAGATACACGTTTTGAAACTTCCTGGTAATCTAGAGTAATGTCTAAATCATAGGCGATGAGACATCCTTAACTCTTTAAATCTATCACGTTACATTTAAAGTGTTGTCCTGTACAGGCTCGTTTACGGTTGTGTGTTTCCTATGGGGTCCACTTTATTATACAATCTTCCCTTTATACTCACGACGTGTATTTTTTGTTTGAACCTTGTAGTCCCTTTTCCTTGCACGTTTATTTATTACGACTACTTTATATGTTTAGCCACGGTGTTCCAGTGGCTGCCAAGCGGGAAACCCAGGTTCCATTCCCAGGGTGTGTGATTCAGGTGGGTATTTTCCAACAATACCTCTGCGTGAAGCGGCTCCAGCTTCTAATAAATGGATACCTGGGGGTAGCTATGGGAAATAAAGCGGCCGGAGCATGGTGCTGATCGCATCACCTCCATAAATGTCCGAGGTGTCTACCACCACATCCCCCTATTTGCTTTCACGGTATGTTGCAAAGTGGAAGGGCTAGCTTAGCTTTTTTCTTTTATCTGTATAAGCATATTTACAGCCTACGCTTTCATTTATTTAAGGACAGTTGGCACCTGTTTACGTTATAGTTTTACAGACTTTTCGATAAAGGGTTTTCCTACACGCGGTTCATAAAGCCTTTCAGTATTGACTCGCAGCACCGACATTTTATGTGCGTACTTCGATATTTTCTTCTTATGCCGTGGTTTGATATTTACATCTACAAATTTTGAAATTAGAAAACTTGGAAAACTCACTAAAAAATAATACAGGTTATATTGGAAGATTCATGGTTTGAATTTCTGATTTAAAAAAAAGTTTAACATATTTAAGGATATTTCAGTTGTATCTTAGTGGCTGAAGAACATCTTTAAAAACGCAGTATTACTACTAGTCTTGGAAACAGAAAAGTTCCAAGGGTAAATTTCTCCGTCGCATATTCTGCTTTTTTTTTTTTATGGCGCCCTAGACTTCAGCCCCGTTAGCCTACCCCACGTTACGAGCCTGTTGACGCGTGGAGAGTAACTTCAGTTATCTGTCAATGAATTAGTCGGCTTGTTGTAACTTTAGATATAGTATTTGCTACACAACCATGTGGCAAGAATCGTCATTGCAATGAGAAACACGTGCAGTCAGGACAATGGATCAAATATGCACTTGAGTATCTGAAATAACCCTCTGCTTTCACAACCGAATGAGAACTTGGTAAATTCACCTGATCAAAATCAAAGGGCGTAGCGAATAAAATTTCCATGCCACGCATTCATTTGCACGTCACGACTGATTAAATGCAGCAGCAGTGCGATGTTTGCATTTTTTTTAATTTAGCATTCGTGCGCATGAATATTCATAACGTGATCGATTATGATAAGGATCGTGAAAATGATCCTGCCGCATTCGCCGGGAAGAGAGGAGTGAACGAAGCTTCCGTGAGGACATATTCCTAAATATATAGGCCCTATTCTCAGCGTTCTGTGTGAGTTATCCCCAGTGGAGGGTTAATTGGGGGTGGACGGAGCTTCCCTGTGAATTTTATTAATCGAGCAGCAACCCTAGATAGTCACCGTTTCCTGCCCCTGTTGCACGCGAGGTCTGGGAGGAGCGAAATGAAAAAAAAATATGCTTCTTTGGTTTCATATTGTGAAAGCATGCACGGCCCTCTTGTCATCAACGGTTTAACGAATGGGAAGACCCCGCGCTGTTTTTCACCTAGGATAACATCCAGCAAAACTCGTATAGCTTTAAACAAGAATTTTGTGAGAAACCCCAATTTCAGTTATCTAAGTAAGTGCCCAATTATTAGGTTAATGAAATTGTTCTTTGCGGTATGTATTATGTTTGAGATACTGTACGATGATAATTAGGACAGCCATTATTGAATGACCACCCTAATTAGCAACGCCAAAAGAACACTACGTCCGGAAACGCTTTTAATTAATTTATTGGACTATGTTATGTAACCCCTGGAAACACATACCTGGTGTTGTCCTGCCTAGGGCTGTTGCTCACACTTACACACACGCACGTGTTTCCTAAACTCCAATCGTTTCTGCATTGTCCATCACCAAACTGTAACCGTCTATCACAAACTGTGTTTATAATGAAACTGTTCATCGCAACTATCACAAAACTATCTCTCGCAATTCTCTATCAACTGTCTATCATAACTGTTCCGCAAAAACTGAGGTTTCCTCTTCCCCGACCGCACTTATTTCTTACCAATATCCTGTTGGCGGAAGTCGGGGGACAGGCACTTTTAGTAAAATGCTGTGCTGAGTTATCCCTAGACAGGAAACTAACTCGACAGAATCTTGGCAGGCCATATGCACCACAATACTTTCCTCACTTTTACGTCTCGTATTTGCACCACCCAGTTCGTATTTTTCATATTTAGCGTTGCTATTCTGCCACTCGTGGCTAATCGCGACGATGAGAATCAACCGTGATTTGATAAAAATTGATCACAAAGAAACATTCAGCCCATCGCGGTGCTCATTGTACACACTATTTAAATTTTCCCTTCAAGTGATTGTTTTTGCACTTCCGGAATAAAAACTGTTAAATTTCAAGAAATTTCAGACAATTACAGTGCAGAAGATATCAAGAATTAACCTGTTTTAAATAAAATCCTTTGGAATTTCTTGGCTGTTCCGCATTACGAAATGTCGGGAAAATCGTTTCCTGAAGTCGGAATCTGACCTTGATAATTCACACCCCGTCATTTTGAATTATTATTATTATTATAATAATACAGTACCCTTCGGCACATAAAAACACGGATCAGAGGTACCATGAAGGACAGTAGATTAAGAGGTCTCTGACTGATTGATGTCTGTGCATTGTGAAAAAATATAAGAAGACAAAGAACCGTCCATATACAAAGTGATAGATGTTTATTGAAAGGAAGCAAGGTGAATCTAGTTTCTATCTAAAGAGCAGAAGACTCTCAAGTCTGAACTTGTATACAACGCCAAAGTATTTTCAATTCAATTTAAATTTTATGTTTGTAAAGTTGCAGTGGTAGTAATAATAATAGTAACAACAGAAACAAAAATAATAGCGTTAACAGTACCAGTAACAAAGATAATAATAAAAGTTTCTATGACTTTGCCCCCTGAGAAAAAAATCCTGCGGGCGTCCTTGGACACAGGGGCACATGCCATCCAAAAGAGGTAACTAATTATTATGAAAAGTGATGATCTCGTTATATCTCAACGAACAAAAAAAGTTCGAAGAACATAAAATAGAATCCTTCGATAATATCGTTTTCTAAACTGGCAAAGCATACAAAATTAAATATTAGCAGAGATAGACAGGGGTGGCGCCAGAAAATTTTGACGTGGTGGGCAGGAGCCAAATACTGATAAATTAGGGTGGGCAAATGTAAAGTGAGTTTTACAAATACGTATTCTCTCTCTCTCTCTCTCTCTCTCTCTCTCTCTCTCTCTCTCCCCCCGAAATCCTTTGTATTTTTATTTCGTCTTTTCTATTTGTTTATTTATTATTTTACACCATTTTCCTCTGTTTGCATTACGCCCTCCTCTCTCGCTTTCACGGGCGAGTGGGTCAAATCTACTGATCACAATTCTCTCTATCTGGTCTAATCTAGAAAAAAAGTAGAGAAGGGACTCGATGTCCTCACTTTTGGAAAGCCCCTTGGCTATCATTCCTATCTTACCAGTGTCAATCTTGATTATAACCTTCTTATTTATCTCATTAAGTGTTTCCTTTAGTATCTTCCTGTCCATGCCATTCAACTGCTCACTGTGTACCTCGCTTTGTACGGACAACGAAGTTGGTAATAAGGTGTGTTTTATACAGAGTATATTGATACACTTGTAAATTTAATTATACCTTCTGCAAATATGCTCCATAAAGAAACAAACTGTCGGACTATTAAGCGAGGTGAGTGAACAGAGGATATTTTGTATTATCCCTTTAAATTAAGAAGGAATTTAACATAGTCTATACTTTATTAAGTGAACGAAGCAGACGTTTCTCTTGTTCATAGCGTTTTGAAACTCTTGGAAACAGTTTCAAATACCGACTATTACCACACGAGCGAAATAAGTCATCCATTACCCAAAACGCTAGGTCATGAATCGAAGTTCCTGTTCATACTATATGGAAGTAACGCGAATATGTTTTTATACATTTCTTTGTTGTTTTTTTCTTGTCATATCATGTATGATTGTGTACTCCCACCTCGAAAAAAGTGTACTTTGGCTGTAGATCGGTATTGCAATGCTTCTAGCCACAGGAGTGTTAACTCGATAACAATCCTTATGTTTCAAGATTAAATAAGGAATAAAATGAATCATAAAAATAGGTATTATCAGTCACCATATTTTGCTATGATTTTTGTTATCTTACTCGGTGAACTAATGTAAATTAAAGACAGCGAAACTTCTCACGGGATGATAATTTATGAGCCTTTCTAGTATCGACAATATTAATACCGAAAAATATGCACGGAGTCAAGACAATAATATATTTTTATTGTGGAGTTCATATTTTTCTAAATACTTATTAATACTTCTTGAATTAGTTCGGGTGGGCAGTTCACTCGCACCAACTTGTCGCTCCGTCCCTGGAGACCGACTGGGTCTACATCTCATAGAAATATGCTGTCATCAGAAATCTAATCTGGGACATCTTCAATAAAGTTAAAAGAACGTCAATGTGTACCGGTAGAATACCGGGGCCCTGTATAAATCAATTTCATAACTTTTCCGAGAGAGAGAGGAAAGAAAGATCTCTCTCTCTCTCTCTCTCTCTCTCTCTCTCTCTCTCTCTCTCTCTCTCTCTCTCTCTCTCTCTCTCTCTCTCTCTCTCTCTCTCTCTCTCTCCTCCCTCCTGGTAGTGTCAGTAGCTATGCTAGATTTCTACACGTAAAAAAGCCAAACGAGAATTCAGCATCGTTAAGTTGTAAGAAAAATATAGTAATAATATGGTTTCATTTTTATCCATGATTAACATTATAGAAATTGTAAGGTAAACATTTTTTGTGTTTACTCTAAAAGAAAGAGTCTTGTGCCACTGTAGACATTGTGCATACGAAGATTACGTATTTTGCGTTAATATTCAAATGAAATTAACATTTTGAATTCTTTTATGAGAGGATTACCTAGAAGAGTTCATAAACTCCGGCTTCTTGTGAGAGGGCTTGCAATGGTGCGGATTTCCCTGTCGTATAAACTACTTAAATTATTTCATTAATATATTATTTGTTTCGGTCAAAAGTAACAAGAAGTTACAGTAAAATATACAATATTCTACCGTTAAAATTTAATAGTCTGCCTGTTAATTTACAAAACAGGGGACGCAGCCAGTTTGGGTGAGAACATGCGTATTCTCTGTTGTGACGCTGCAATGAGAAGTAAACATGGTGACGGGAACACAGACGTGCATTCGTGCATATTGTAGGTGCATAACACGGGTCTAGTGCGGAACACAGCCCAGCTTGCAACAAACGCCAAAAATGCTAAGAGCTCTAAACCTGGCCCTCCTAACTTTACAATTCCGCTTAGGTCTAATAATGCATATGTGGTTAGGTTATGAGGGCAGGTTTGGAGCTTTTAGCACATTTAGTTTTGGCGTTTGTTGCAAGCTAAGGGTGTCCCGCACCAGACCCCTTGTACCACTACTGCCTACACCACGGCGGTAAGCGCCAACCACGCAAGGAACAGCAAGACATATGAGTTAAGTGTTCACGTTTAAATTTGAATATTTCATCTTTCATATAAACGTATAGGAGATAATGATCATAAGTTGCAGTTGTGTGCATCCCATATATATATATATACACACACACAATAGGTCAAAAAAATGTTAACACTGTATGGGAAATATAAAATTTACTACTCACCCTCTATGTTTACTTCCTTGATTGAATTATATTGAACAAATAGACTGTCTGTCACACAGTAAACACTGTATAAGACACTAAATATGAATAAATTCGTGTCATTGCAGCAAAGTTTCCTCCTTTAAGTAAATTTTCTATTTCCCATATAGTGTTAACATTTTTTTAATCACCCTGGGGTACATATATATACTGCTGGACAATGAAAACCGGACACTTTAATATTTGACATCTGAATTGCAATAACAGCTCGCAGGTATATTACAGAATGTTCGGCAGATCATGTAGTACCATATGCACCATTCATAGGCTCGGACTTTGTTTATGCATTCGTACTTAATTCAGTTTCTGCAACATTTAGTTAGCCCTTGTACCAGAGCTTTTATCGACCCATTGCATTATCACAAAAAATGCAAGTGTCCGGTTTTTTTTGTCCAGCAGTATATAAACGTTTTGTTAAAATCACATTATCATTAACTATGTTAAAACCGGTAATTTTTACGGTAGTTGGATGGCAGCTTTAAGACCGTCAACTTCTCCAGTCAAGTTTTACCATGTACATTTTATTAAATTCGAACAGTCAGAATTATTGCAAAAAACAAAACTGGATAAAAATTACTGAATTGGCATGCTTTCGCAGTAGAGAAACGAAACATATGGCCTGCGTTTCTACCATGCCATATAATTCTTCCATATCCAACATCTCTGCTTCTCGAGGGGGTCGGAGGAGAAACCCGTAGCGTGCACATTGGAAGCATTCCTGTTCAAGAAATTTGGAAGCAGGGAGAAAGATTAAAACGATTCGAGGGGGAGGGGGTGGAGAGTGGAGCTTGGGGGCTATGTTATTACGGCGTTGCGTGCCGTGTGCTTTGAAGTTATTCAATTCAATCTTGTCAATCAATGGCCCCTTTTTTAACGGGTGGTCGCAAGAACAAAGCCGTTTCAAAAATACCCAGCCCATGTCACGATATTGAAAATGGATATGTGGGTTCGTGTCGAGTTAAACGTTTCATGATCCTTAGGATACTTTTGTTTGAAGGAGAGAAGAAAAATGTGCATCGCGGTATGGGGAAGCCAGGTGTGTTTTTTCACGGGGCATCTAATAAAAAACTAGGTTTTGAACGTGGAAAGGGGCAGACTAAGTTTACTTTTGGCAAATCGTTAAAGGTAATGGTAATTATAGTGCGAATCGACTTGAGAAGACGGCAGTTGGGGTTAAAGTGGTATCAAATAGGCAGGTTGCAGCTTGAAGGCTCCGTATTGTTAGCACATGTCGCAAGCAGAGAGCTGCATCAAGTCATCAATGGCATGTGCGTTTCGAAAATAATATGGCCCGTGTATGGTTAATTTTAACATAACAGTTGTATAATAAATGCTACAGTTTACTTCTGTAGGATATACTACTGGATGTTAGAGAGACCTTTACGATGTTTATGATAACTTAAGAAAATATTTAAAAACCATAAGTGAATGTACAGTTCCTAGTTTATTTGCTAATTTTATGGTTTATTTGTTCCTAATTTCCAATTGTCCAAGTTAATTTGTATAGTATATGTTTGTTGTTGGAGTTTATTTAATTCTTAACAAATTACAGTTTTGGGGGGGGGTTGTAAACTGCGAAATAGAGAGTGCGTGTAGTGAGTATATAAAATAGTGATTAAGAAGAACAAACTAGGAGATAGAACGTTTGACCAAAATGGACATGTAGTCGATAGGGTCAAAAAGAAGAAGTAAGTTTATTTGTTCGATTAATCAGAAAATGTAATATCATTCGTACTTGTAGGGTGTATATTCTGACCTGTTCGTTAATTGCAAAGTAAGTTTGTCAAAGTATTCGCTAATTGTTGTTGTTTTTCTTTTGTTTAAATTTCATCTGTTCTTTGATTTTCTTTAGATATGTAACATATTTTCTAAGTGTAAGGTTTATTGTTAATTGGAAAGTGAAGTTCTTAAACTCACGAAATTTGTTGAACTGGTATTATTATTTAGAAGTAGCTACCTTCTCTTACAGTTTAGGTACTATTATCGTATGGGTGAAACACCTACGAATCATATATTTCGGACTTCTTTACATTGCTAACGTGTTGCGGAACATGCGAAATAATGCATTTCTAACTAAGATAATGTTTATTTTATCTATTTACGAGTACTTACTGTTACTTGTTGTTTCGAATCTGTAACACATTATGGCCGTGATAGCATACTGGTTTAGGGGGCGTTCTGAGAGTGTTTTGTCGATTTATGCAGTGGTGCAACCTCGTTCACCGGAAAATATCTACTTTGGTGCCCCTATTTGAAATTATGCTAATACGTCGCATTTACGTGTAGAACTTGTAAAATAACCTTGCGATTTACCACGTTGATTGTCCATACACAGCAATTCGGAACGATCTTTCTTTCGCAATTCGGAACCATCTTTCTTTCGCAATTCGTTAATGCTCTTCCTTTACGCACAACACTCTTGCAACCTTGAATATTGACGTCAGACGAGGAATGCCTACGTGGTTAGGTTAGGCCTGTTAGGTTAGGTTCCATTAGCATAAATACAAAGAAAAAATAATATTTTCGCTAAGAGACGCGTTACCTTTGTATTGCCTAACATGAAAAAGATTTTTCCTGTGACGTCAGAACACAATGTTGCTAGAGTGTTATGCGATAAGTGACACCCATTCGGGTCGGAACCATCTTTCTTTCGAAATTTGTTAATGCTCTTCCTTTACGCACAACCATCTTGCAACCTTGAATATTGACGTCAGACGAGGAATGCCTACGTGGTTAGGTTAGGCCTGTTGGGTTAGGTTCCATTAGCATAGATACAAAGAAAAATTATTATTTTCGCTAAGAGACGCGTTAGGTTGTATTGCCTAACATGAAAAATATCTTTCCTGTGACGTCAGAACACAATGTTGCTACAGTGTTGTGCGATAAGTGACACCCATTCGGGTCGGAACCATCTTTCTTTCTTAATTCGTTAATTCTCTTCCTTTACGCACAACAATCTTGCAACCTTGAATATTGACGTCAGACGAGGAATGCCTACGTGGTTAGGTTAGGCCTGTTAGGTTAGGTTCCATTAGCATAAATACAAAGAAAAATTGTAAAAACAGCTCTCTCCTGTGACGTCCGAACACAATGTTGTGCGATAAGTGACACCTAATCGGGAAAAATGGCTTGTTCCGAACTCGACAGGTGGTTCTAGTGAAAACACGGCGAGGCTGAAACACTGGCTACAGGGTTGCATCGTCTTAACACACGGAACATTGCACTCTCATGCAAAAAGCAAATGGCGGGAGCAGGAACAGCGTGTCAAACAGAGATTTTCGCAGAAAACAAAACGCATTCACATTAAAATGGATCAAATCTACATTCAGGAACTTCCAAAACGCTCAAGAAAATGATTTCCGTAAGTACTTTCTCCTGTAAATTTGAAGGAAATTTGAAGGAATCCGTTTTACCCATACGATAATGTTACCACAGTTTATTTTTTCCGTTGCTTACGAACTGTGTGGAAGAGAAAGAGAGATAGAGAGCGCGCACATGCTTATAAATCTACTTATCAGCTGCGGAGTGCATTTGCTAGCCATTATGGTGATAACAACGAGCACTTTCGTTTGGCAGAAGCAGCAGGGAGTTTCATTTGAGGTTCAACGGGACCTTATCGATTATATATCATTGTGTATTTTTTTTTTCATATATGTTTCTCCGTGATAATGCGTTATTTATTACCGACGCCTTTATATATTAAGTTCTTGGTTGTTACTTGTTGCGACAGGAACTGGCGTCCTATTTTCTATGACGGACAAACTTGTTCTATCTGAAGGCAGTAGGAAAGTGTTGGAAATTTTCGTGGGTAAAAAGAAAAGTGCGTGAACATAACATGCATGTACTCACAGAATACATAAGGTTTGCACTTATACAGAACCTCTCAGAATCGGTCTATTAAAATTTGCAGAATCTCTAGAAAACAGTGAATACATATTTCAAGCGAAGAAATTTACACGAAGGACCATCTGTGTTCCACTTGCATAGGCTGGTCGAGTCGGATATCTGTTCTTGAGTCATGTACTTTCTAAACCTTTCATGTGTGCGTTATTACTACAACAGTAAACACTTAAGTAATTTGAAACTTTTTTCTATTTGTTTTAATTCTTGTGTATTACACCAATGAAGGAGAATCCACTACATGATCACATAGTTGAAACTGTTAACATCGAAAAGGTTCAAGTGAGATCACTTTTTCACTAATGTGCGCACAATGTTTAGCGATGACGTTAGTCCTGCACGAGCAATAGAGTTACGTGACTGTCTTCTCTGTTTAGAGTAAGCTCACCAATACGTATCGACAGGTTCGGTATACTTTCTCGTGAGTCAGAGGTTCTTTTACTGCCCATGTCGACCGGGTAGCTTCGTAGAAATCGAGAAGTAAACCAGACCTTTCGAGACGAGTCAGACCTATTTAAAATGGAGACATGATAGAGACTTACCGAGACTCTCGGTCTCTTTATGATATTGAAAAAAATACCTAAAAGAAATTTATCTTATCATGCGGCTTCTTTAGACACACCAAGCATGTATGTACCTTATTATTTATAGAAAATCCATAAATTTATTATATTATATTGTTTATATTAGTTTCAAAGTCAGTCTATTAGTGGAAATTATGAGCCTGTGCTGCGTGTTTGCATATATATTCAGGATAAAATTTGTTTTTCTAGAACTCGTAGCGTCGAAACGAAGTTCCTACAGAATAATGCTGTTTCCGTGAATAACCTCTATACGCTGTGAAAGTTTGTGTAATGAGTAGACCCCGGACTTTTATGTAACATCAAAGTACAAAATATGTACATAAATATGTAACAATAATTGATAAAATATATACCTAAATATGCAGTATCAAAGAATATGTAATATGAATAATAATCGAGTATCCAAGCAATTTTAAGAATTATTCTAGATATTTATTTTATTTAAACATATTGAACATAATTTTAAGGACGTAAGTTGTTCAAATTAAAATTTGTATCAAATTTATAAACTCAAAAAAGCACAGCAACGTGTACATATTTAAGAAACTAATTTTGTCAACTGTTAATTACTTTTCTCATCGCAAATTATTGTAGAATTTGTAAATGTAGGGGCAGATTCAAGGTGCATACAGGACTTTCATAAGGACATAAGTTGCTTTCTTCTTTCTTATCCATCGATGCCAAGTTTCTAGGTACTTAGTCTAAACCTAAAAGCGAAACGAAAATATGTAACCAGAAGGGGAGAGGGGGGGGGGGGGAACTCCAGCATCTTTGGATAAATAACAGTTCCCGTTTTTTTTTTCTTTCTTCAGCCTATCTTTCGAATTGGCAGCCAATTTTACTTGACCGTAAGCACTATGCATCTCACTGATTAGAAAATATGACATCACATGAGCTACAAATTTTCTTCATAATGTGTTAGAGATTAAAAATATAGGATAAAGGATCAAGTTAGGAAAAAAATATTGAAATATGTTGTTTAATGTGAAGTAAATTATAAAATATGTAATATCCTGGCAAATATGTAAAAATATGTAACATAAAACTTATGCAAAATCATGTCATTTACAGAATATCATTCGTTGACATTTTCCTGTTCAAGGTATGTATCTATCTAGAAAGGAATAAAATATGTAATTACATAGAAATCCGGGCTCTAGTAATGAGTGACACAGTGTGTATCTTATTTAGTTTATACACTATATATTTCGAAATTCGAGACGAGACCGAGTCTTTCCCATCGAGACTAAGACGAGAACGAGACGGGATATGGAACTTTTATGGGGAGAGTGCGTTATAGGCTTTGGAGGGGGGCGTCGTGGCACCTAGTAGTTCATAATTTTGGAATATATGAAGTGTGTGTTGGTAAATATTACCGCTTTTAATTGGTATGGTCACTTGTAACAAGAAAGGAAAATAATACGTCAAGAGAGTATAAAGTGTGCCCAAACCGCTGAAGTGTCGACGCTAACCTCTTGACTTCTTCCTGCCCTCCATCTGTCAATGGGCATGCAGTGGGATGGTTTGAGTCTTTCAGTGCGCCCGGAGATAAGTTTTCCGATATTGTCGGCTGAAATAAACAGTGATAGGACACAGTGGAACAGGCGACGATATATTTGTGTAATTGGTCACGGATTTATTGGACGCTGGATCAAAGATTCCATTCATCGTCTTCTCGGCTGGTTGTGGAGCTGATAGCTTGAGAAGGGAACGTTTGACTCTTAACGCAAACTGTGTATGCCGAGGCTATGTCCATGCTGTGGACATCCTGCAACAGTTCGTTGTTTTTGTTAACTAGAAACATTCTTTTGTTTGGGAAGAAGTGGAGTCTGTTTTGCCCTGAATCACCGCACAGAAGAATTAATGCGTCCATTGAAAGGCAGGGGTAGATGAAGTCTTTGTAATGTAACACGGGTCTAAAAGCATATGCCTGTGTTTATATACTTTTATGTAATTGTCACTTTTTTCCCTTTTTTGTGTCAAGCGACGGTATTGTAAGAGACTCACTTGTTTGGTTCGTTCGTTTGAACGATTCGTATACTTTTTAATATATAGCCTATATATATTGTTGTTATCAGTGGAATTCTTAAGATCTGAGATTGGGTAAACCAACAAACAAGCAAGCTGGTGTATACCAAGATACACGAAACTAAAATTAAACCATATTCCGTGTTGAAAATCAGTGTTGGAAAGTAACAAGTCTCTTCTATCAGTTATTTCTTTCGAGTGGCTTCAGTTATTTTTCTGTATGTTCCAACAATAATGAACAAAATCGTTTGCCGAAAAAATATAATGTTAACACACACACACATTTCCTAAATATTTTTGCGTGATATAAATTGTTCAAATATAAGGGTTCATTTTGAAGTTTCTTAAATTTTCTTATTTAAACATATGACGTTTATTACAATTAAATGGAAATCCATGTACATTTTTAAGTGGGCACATTAGGATTCAATATAAAAAGAAAAATTACAGCCCACTTACAGTTTATGCATATACCAGATTCTACGAGTTACATGTCACCCAGGTTTAAGTAACTATAAAAGTAATAGTAACTGATTTACATTTCAAAATGAATATCTGAATTACCTTTTGAGCAAATACAACATACGTAATTATCCATTGAAATTTTGATGAGCTTTATGAAACTTGGTTAAAATAAACAGTGGTTACAAAAGATTACATTTGATGCTGTTCTTAAATAATTTATATTAACCAGACCAGGTTTAGGAATAAAAATTTTAAATTAATATTCCGCCAGACTCTGAACTTACCTCAAAAACTGTTTCGCTGAAAAAAAGAATGTTAATTTGTAAAATCCCGCTTGTATTCCAAGTTCACAGAAGAATTAAATTTGTTTAGAATATTTTTTGTTGATGCTTAGCTAACTGTAATTACTGCATGATGTCGTAAACCTATTTTCCATTACAAAAAATATACATAGCCCTGGTATATTTGAAAATAGGGTTTTCTGTAGATAATATCGAGGATCTCTATTCAAGATCATATCTGTCTCTTCTTATGCAGCATTTATTCTTCCAGATTTATTCTCCTTTCTCGCATGGTCATAACATACAATTGCAGCACAATCAAAATGAAGCACTGGAGTTGATGTTGCCAAGTTATTATAATTGTTTTGAGAATTTGCATTATTTGCGGGAAAAACTGTCTGCGGGAGCTGGTATCGGATACCTCTTGCATGCAGTTCTGGACAGAGAGTCTATACAAAAGCAGAGTAGTGGTTCATACACTGAATCCATAATAATTCCTAAGTTCGTGGTAAGTTCACCATCGGGGCAAGAAAGTAGTTCATCCGAACAGACGAGAGAACAGATGGTGTTTCGAAACTATTTTTATTTTACGTCGCTTTTCAGACTTTGGCATATTGTGACACAGAAGATGAATGCTGATTGGAGAAAATTGATCACACATAGATGAACATAGATGAATTGTTGTTGTTTTAAGTCCACTTAACCTACATTTTAAAATTGGATCCGAACCACTGTGCAATGTGTCTCCATCGGGTATCGAATCCGGAACCCCTTGATTACAATGTGACGAAGTAACCACGACTATGCCATCGTGGAGGCTCCAGGGTCAAAGAGGAAAACTGACGTTCATGTTGAGACTCGAACCAGAAACCTTTGGTGGCGGATTCGTGAGTTGACCACTGAACGTTCTCGGCAAACGAAACTACTACACTCTCGAAACATATGAAAGGCAATGATAAATAGACAAAGACATTTTCCAATCAAAAATAAGGCACCTTCATCACAAGCATTCGTGCAAATACTACGAACTGTGTTACGGAATAAATTTCTATCCCGTGGAAAGAAATCGCCCCGAAAACACCCTCTCTTCGTGTATTTCGCAGAGCACCACCATCTACTCACCCTTACTCCACGCTTGATAAATAATTGACACAACTCCCCGCTCTTATAACTTGATTACCAACGGCAACCCCAGACTAATTCAGATTTATGAATACTCCCATTTCATGTGCTCCAACAGATCTCGCCCCGGCCATCGACGAAATGAAGCGGAAGGAAATCTTTTCTTTCCGCCTTATGAAGAAAAACTCTTACCATAGATTAGATGTAAATGCAGGAAAGTGGATGTACCTAATGTATATTTTATGCACTTTAAATGTATCCAGAAATAAAACTGTTCCTTGTTAGTCGTGATAGATTCGCGTTCAGAACGGATTGTTTCAATAGATGATAACTTCGTCATTCAAAAATGAAATCTAAAACCTTTCAATCGAACCACGTACAGTCACCGGCAATAGAAATGAGATACCTAGATCCTTAAATACTCGCTTGCCTGCAAGGCGTTATGTGTGTGGCCTAATTCTACGCCGGTGCAAGAAGATGCCATTGAAAATGCCTTGTAGCAGCCTTAGCCTTACGGTGAAATCACTTCCAAATTCTGACACCAGTGATATAATCGCAAATAGACCTATAGAAATAAACAATTTATTTTAATCAATGAAGAACTCCATCATAAGCGAACTAGGCTGAATTCCATTAAATATGCGTAGTATTGACATGACTTTGACATGCAAATAGGCTTCAACCACTAGCAACCTATTTTACCTTAAACTGTGATATTTGGTCGATATCCAACTTTTAAAAGTCGCTTTGAAACAATGTTTGAGATTTTAAGGTGCAGCACCTTTCCGAAAATATAGCTGTTTTCATACCGATCGATTGAAATGTGTATTTTAGAACATGAAATCAAGATTAGCACATGTTTGATGTTTGAGCACCTTTTCCATTCCTTTTCTCTCATGTTTTGTTAAAAAAAATTGGGGGGAAAAATAAATGATTTTCACTCTTGTTTAGCAGCGACATAAAATCCTGCAGTCTCATTTTGTAGAGCAGAACGAGAGCTATAAAATGATATTACGGCCTCAATAGTTTCCAAGATAATGTAGCAAAACCCGCGAGAGAAAACAAAGTTCAACAAAACCTATTCGGCAGAACCACAGTTATCTATGCGGTCCGCGCGCATTATATACAGAAGGCACAGAAAAAGAGCATTGAATAAAGGCATTTTATCAGCATCTTTTTTTGCACCCTTTCCCGACCATAATTTTGCACCTTAAATTCCTCTCATTAGTAGTCACTGTGCCTTTGCTTAAAATGTTCGCATCCCACTTTCAAATGTGGACTGTCAATGTATGTTACCGAGACGGGCTTGTAAAAATCGAGACGAGGACAAGACGAGACGGAGACTTGCTGTCCATGACTCTCGGTCTCGTTCGAAACTTTTACGTCATTGACAAATTTACCTAAACCAAATTTACTTTGCCATATATTTTGCAATAACTGCAAAGTCAAACCATAAGCGTCAATTTAAAACCTGTGCTGGGTTGTTTTATGTGTATTCAGGTTCAGGATAAAATTTCGTTTTCAGATGGCTCGCAGTATCGAAGCGAAGCGTCAAACATTATTGTTTACTTCAACGGCCTCTATGTGCTGTTAAATTTTTTGAAATGTGACACGTTGTTTTTTATACTACGGATATATTTTGAAAGGAGAATGAGGGAGGCACTTATAATTCAATACGAGGACGAGACAGACATTTACAACTTGAGGCGAGACCGAGAGTAAGAGGAAACACTATTGGGAATTATATAACTGCAAAACAGTAAAGGATATATGTTTTTGTATTTTATTTCTTTGGCGTCTCTTTTCTTCCACTTCTGGCTACCCCGCGATGATGAGGATGAATAATGATTACATAACATTGAACACAAGTCGGGACTCGATCCTGGAACCTAGGGTGGAGAGAGCGTGAAGCGACCGTCTTTCAATATCATATGTTCATAACAAACGTTGATGAATACTGCTACGTTTCCGACACATTTGGTGCGGATGGGTGTTTGTTTTCTACCACGACTTTCGACTCTTTTTATTTTCCTTCGTCGCCTTTCTTTGTGTGCATACAGGATCGCCCGCTAGGCACAATCACGTGGTGCATGATTATATGTACTTAACCGCGGTGGCACGCACTTACACCCCAACGAATTAAGGCCGGTGATTGTTTCTACGAAGATGAAAAGCCTGCGAAGTTGCAATTACTAATCAGGCATCGTGTGGAAACGCTAAGTAGCAACCTGTATACGCCGTAGAAATTTGATTCAACGCAGTATTAGCTAACGCGGCAGCGTGGATTGGCACCTCCGGGCTGTCTTGCGGTTCGGCCGGGCCTTGCGTGTTGGAGAACGTTGATAAATGGGAAGATGACCACCCAGACTCGACGGAACCCAGAGGCACGGGTAGGCCGTGGGGCAAATCTACCCTTTCGAAGGTTTTCAACACGCGTAAAGAGGTTCCAAGTAGTCCCCTTAGGGAGATTTCTTCAATTTTGAGTTCTAGAGGGGGGGGGGGAACAAATGCTGTGCCAGCTGCAGACGGAAGAAGTGGGAATGTGCATTTGTGGAAGATTCGAAGTAAATTAATTTACAGTTAATCACGGATTGTGTGGAACAAAAAAGTACGTGAACACACTGAAAAAAAAATACCTAATTGTTTTCGCCAATTTCGTAACTAAAATTTTTACACCTAACAAGCACAATTAAAAACTAAAAATAAGTGTTCAGTATTATGTACGCAATTTGATCACATTTATAAGCTCTTGCCTTGACTCATCTCACCCAACAGGTCAATAGGTGGCGGGGCCCCGAGTTTATATTTTTCTGGAGATGAGGCCTACTCGAAAAAGGTTTTATAGGCAATTTGATCATTTTCTTATATTTTGTGTGTGTGTATATATCAGTGTGGTTCCTTTGGATGCATTACCCTCATTTGGCCAGAACTCTGCAATTTTTCTTCGATCTAGTAACTAGTAATTTGGTGCATTCCTTAATTAAGCATTTTTAACATCGATACCAACGTTATGGATTCTGATCACCGGTTTGTTCTACATTACTTATCGCAATTTAACTCAAAATTATTACTCAGTGTACATTAGAAGTAAATCATCACTTTTCTGTCGTGCAGTATATTCGCAAGTAAACGATTGATGTATAATTTGCTTTTTGTGCCACCAACGTAACCATTACGTTGTTAGTGCCAAAATGATTTAATGTCGTGCGTGTAATAGTCGTCAACATATGCACAACCTGGTATATCATCTTGTAATTGTATTTCAGCTATTGTGAAACGCTTTTCTAACTCTAGAAACTAAACTCGATTATGAGACGTGGACTATGGACTAATAAAAGTGATGAGAGAACAGACACAAAAATATATGCACATCGTGTATTGTAATTGATCCCTGGATCAGCAGCACGTTACGCTAACTGGTAGCTAACTAATGTTATTGACAATAATTGCACACAGTTCTGATGCGAGTAATGATTTTACCTCTAGAATATCTTTTCTATAGAAAATTGGATATGTTAAATGTTTTATTTTTAATAATTTATATAGTTAAAACTTACACGATACAAATTGCAACTTGCAAGCAATCCTTGCAAGTGAGTTATTTTTCGTGCTCTCTCATAGGCCAGAGGTTGTGGCCTCATATTCAAGGGGTTCTGGGTTCGATTTGTGGTGAAGACATATTATACGCTAGTTCGGTTCCTATACTATGAACTCTAGGTCCAGTCTTGATTAGCCTATCTCATGTAGTGGACTTAAAACTAACTTTCTGTCTCGTGTAGATTGTAATTAAGATTTAAAGTATGAATTGAGATTTTCAGTTAGAGATGCGCTGTTTTTTTTTGTTTTGTTTTTAATCCGTGTGTTTATAGTAGACAGTACATTTTAATATATTCACACCTGAAATATATGTTTAAAGCAAGTGGTTCTTAATCTTTATGAGACCGCGGCCCGGAAAATGCTTTTTTAAGTCGATGCCCCAATCTGAACAATTTACTCGCAAAAACCCTTATGTTTTTAACTTCACGTCTGTTAATTAATATGCATCCTTGAAATTAAATATTAATAAATAAGTTATGACATGGTCGAAGCGAGAAATATGTAGGTCCATTACGTATACGCCTTTTGGCAACATAAAATCAGGTAAGTTAATGAATCAAATGATATCTTCTAGTTTCCTAAGGTCAGTGTTGTTAAAATAATTTGGTAAATGCCCAATATAATTGATTCCAGGGTCCGGTACCGGGTCGCGGATCGGCGGTTGAGAAACACTGGTTTAATGGAATATAATTTCAAAGAATTTAAGCAAATGTATGTTGTTTAGTGCATTTATGTTTTTTCTGTCTTTTCGCCTACTCAGGATCATTAATATTGTCGATAAGTTTCTTTGTTGTTGTGGTGCCGTAAGATTTATATCATATCATAACTAATATCGCTCATGCGATTCTTCATTAGGGAGGCCTTGTAAACTCACCCGCAGAGAAGAGGTCATTGTTTCAGAAGGAAAATAACATTTTCTCGTTAAGATTTGACGATACATGACGAATTCAGCTCGTTAGTCCCATATAAATGAATACACAAACGGAGAAGGGGTTTCGGTCAATTTAAATTTAATGTAGCTAATATTTTATCGTGACCATAAAGTAAATTAATTAAAATGTTTTCATGTATAGTACTAGTGGAGGATTTTCACCCAGCAACGTCTACAGCAATTCATGCGGCTTGATTAATAAGCACAAATATATATTTTAACTTTACAATGATGCGGAGTATTGTACGAACCATCTTACAGTCTGTATATTTTTGTCAGTTATATTTAATTTCTATTTCTGCTATTTTATATCGCTTTTTTCACCTCTTGAGTTCATCGCAACAATGAGGATGAATGATGAACTTACGAAATGAATGATGAGAAACACAATGATACATACATACCAGACCAGGGTTCGAACCTGGGAAGCTGGCTTCACGACACGTTACAATATATGATTACAATATATGAAGATATGATGCTAATAAAAGTGTGTAGTTATTGCATATATTAATCTGTCGTACTGCAGAACCCTTTAAGTTTTTCATCTTTACCAAATAAAAGGACTTGACTATGAATTGCAAAATTTTCAAAATAAATTTTGTATAGTTCTTAGCAAGCATCTAAGATCGAATAAATGTTAATTGATGCAATAATGTATAGTTCTGGTTCATGTCTATTTTAATTATTTGTTTATCGATTATTTTTTATTCACAATTGGAACACTTAAATTATTTACTCTCTGCTGAAAAGTAAATTACCAGTATTATTCCGCAATGTCTTCCCAGTTTCGTTATTCACTGTAACATATGTCGCTTTGTGCTATACACGGATACGATTGGCCTTCTAACGAACTATTTAATCGTTCTATGACAAGGAGCACGAGTCCGAGTGAAATTAGGAAAACTGGAATGGTTATTTTAGGCAGAACCATTTAATTACGCTTCTTACAAATTCATTGTAATAACCATCAGATTTTAACGTTGGAAGCATTTTGTTTATCTGAAAATAAATTATTGTAATTGGTTGGGGTGTGTTTTTATTTACGTTAGTTGCGTTACTTCGTTCTCGAGTAAAACGGTTGAAAAAATAGAAAGTAACGTAGTTTATGAAAATATTTTTTTTTTTTTATCGTTGCTTCGCAGTGAGTTATTTTCAGCATTGTGTTTACATGCTGCTTCAAGGTAAACACACCTGGAAAACCTGAAAATCTTAGGGAATTTATAAAATAGAACACTCAGGGAAAGTCATCGAATTGTTCACGAGTCCCGAATGAAGCACATCTAAGGGTCTAGAAAATGCCCCTGCTTCCTTAATATAATTACAGCTAATATGTATTGTAATTACAACGTCAGTAATTTGCTTTACATGAGCTACTTTAATGATAGAGCTTTATTTTTTATTACAGTTTAATTCATGTGTCCATTTGTAAACTTCGGTTTGTCAAATGCGTTAAAATATTTGTTATATATTTTGGAAATTGTATTTCCTACGTTGTACAGTTTGAAAAGGTGTATTTAATTCCCACAAAACCGTGTAAACTTACTTCGTAATTATACGCTCAGATATGTTATTTTATTCTTGAATTAGTGTTCTTATTGGTATCAAAAAGTGAATTAATATGAAATTTTTGCTGATACCATAAAATTGCTAATTATAAAATTTACTGATACCGATAACTTATATTCTACTGATTCAATATAAAACTGTACATGTTTGTTGAAGGACATGAATGATTCGTCCACCTCCTTAATTAATGTATACTAAATGGTTGCAATGTGTTTTTTCTTAAAAAACAACAAAGAAAACTATGTAGTTAAACATTTACTTTACAAAACCATGACGTATGAATTATACTTTTGTTGTGATACATAAAAATAGTAACAAAACTTTGGGATAATGCACTAAATTATAGGCTTTTTTTAATGTATGAGATTGGTAACTTTACTGATAAAACTGATACACCGATATGTCAATATCGGCCGATATTGATGATGTACCGATTAATCTGTACCATCTCTAATAATAATAATAATAATACAGAAAGTGAAGATGGTATGGCTATGAGGGGAAATGGAGAAGGTCATTGTAAAATAAATTTAAAATAGTGATGTACTATCTATTGAGTAGGGTATTAAAATTTGAGAATTCTGGAAAACCCAGTGAAAATACATTTAGAGTAACACAGGCACCACACAGTGAAAAAAAGTAACACTAAGTTAAACATTTTTATCAGTAGAACCAGAACTTATTTGTGTGTTTACAAAAATAGAGATAATCAAGACAAATTGAAATCATGAAATCAATGGTATTTTCTATAGTAGCCTATATAACGCGTTTCAATCTGTATGGACGTATTTAGTTCGTGTTATATTTTTGAGACTTCTCTTATATTTACATACTTCTTAACTGTCATACAAAATAAAGATATGTAATCGTAAAAAAATATATATGACTGTTGACGTCATTTATTTTTAGTGATTACGTAGCACAAAAATTCTTGAGGAAAATGTGCGAGACTGCAAAAAACAATCTCTGTAAAATAAAGTTGATTTTTTTTTTTTTTTTTTTTTTTTTTTTTTAAGAATTACTTTACACAGAGCAACACATGATGTATGTTTCGAAGACGAATTATGTATTTCGAAATATTTCTATAATACACAAAAATTTTGTAGCATTTTAGAACAGTTCTTTCAGTTTTGAAACGTAAAATGTGAGAAGCTTATTTTGAAAGTTTATGAGGTCTAAGTTCAGGGAGCCAATTAAGGGGGCCGGGTGGGGGATGCCTTGGATTTTATCACTGCTAGACACATCAATGGTAAATTTTCATCCCTGCCAGAAATGATTTTATGCCTCCATAATAATATCGTGCTTTCAAATGTTATCGGTGCAATCGATGATAACTTATATGACTCAAGAAATACTTAATATTTTAAGTATTTGTTGTTGTTTTTTTATTTAAAAACACTAATATATTAATAGAATGGGAAAAAGCTACACCATCACATCATTCAGTGCTTCTTGTTTCGTCATTCTGACATGAAATCCTTGCACGAGAAGATTGAGCTGATGATTTGTTTGCAGATATTCATATTTACAGTTCTTAGAGATGTATTAAAACATTTTCTGTAGTTGATAAAATTACTAATGTAAATATTTCAGTTAGTGAAAAATGAAAATTCAATACATAAATATTTCAGTTGGTGAAAGATGAAAATTCAATACAGCCATCCGTTGAAGAGCGTATGGCCAGAAAGGTATTTATGTGTCAAAATTAATATGGGTTCTCTTGTAGTTATTAGTAAAAGTAATTATGTGCATTTATCTCCTCCTAAAGTAAAATTAAACGCATACATTTTCTGTGTACAAACAAGTAGATCCAGCAAAAAGTGTCACTCCCCATACCAAATGTTGCAAGAGTTTAATTTGCACAGTACGCGTGTGTGTGTGTATTGGATTGAATAACGTGTGACAGGCCATAATTCGCATTATACGTAGGTAGCTGTGGAAAATGTCTCATTTCGTGGCTGTCTGCTCCCAATGTAAAGAACATTGAACAAGTATGGCTAAACATTTAATTTACGTATTTATCCAAGAGAATAAATGAAACTGCATGGAAAAGGAATTATGCGTACCTTACAATTATAGAAACATAGACAAAGCATAATTGCATTTTTTCGCTGCTCCTGCATAGAAAAGATGAGAATCACGTTCTTGGAGATGAGGTACTCGATTTATGAGAATTTCAAATAATGGGAATGAAATTCACTAGAATATCATGTTGTAACATTTCAGTAAGAATATTTTATTTTGTGTGAATTTTGCATGTTAAAAGAAACCAAGGCACCATCGAAAGTTTTGTTGGAAAGTGTTTATTTCAGGTAGGTCTATGACTGGGAAAAAACAGAACTTAATATTTTGCTTCTATTTTGGATATTTCATATCGCCTTTCAATCTCTCTACGTTAATCGTAACGATGAGAATAAATGATGAACTAATTAAATAGAAGAAACAATTGTGAAGTTTAGTTTTCAGCGTTAAGCTCTGTACATACATGTTAGAGACTGATGTCCAATTTACATCTGTAACATTGCGATTTTATGTTTTCATGAATAAATATCTGTATTAAAAGAAAACGCCACGACTTATGCAGCTATCCCCAATATACGTATAGCTACTGTTCAAAAATTTACTTCTACTTTTAGGGTTAATATGGAGGATTTTTGCACTGGACAGATGTTAAAAATTAAATGTAATAAACAATACAAAAATGTGCATCAACTAATTTATGATGATGGCTAATGTGTGTTTTACATTGTATGATTCTAAATTACGCTTTATTTATAAAATTTCAAGAATCAGACGTGATGCAACACGCAAAGCACTTTCGTAAATTGTTCTTACAAATGCCACAGTTATATTCAATATTATTGCATTTCGTTATGAATCTAAATGATCTGAATGTAGGAAACCTTCCGTTTGTGATGTTTGACGACTCCCTGTTTTCCTGTTGGTGTATTTAAAGTGTATAACGATGCATGTGATGTATTACATTTACTCTCCTGTATTTGTGTCTATTACAGTGAAAATTGTCGTAAAATGAACGTGTTTTCTTTTTTAAAAACACTAAGGTCTGTACATAAATTAAATGAAGTTCCTTTATCTAAGTGTACCATACCGGTTAGAATTGACTTTGTATAGCAAGGAAGGGAAAGTTCTATGACTAACGGTTTATCATCGGGAAGTTTAACTATGTGAAAAGGTTTATAACGAAGTACTTTTACTTTTATCTGAATTAGATAGTAGTAGGACCTGTTTTCCTCCATGAGGGACGTTCAGTTAGAACTGTTGTGTATGTATTATGAGATAGCAACATGAAATTAACATATAGGTAGGCCTATATATTTTCACCTAGGTATAATTTTAGTGCCTAGGCGTGATTCTTTGTGAATGTCTCTTCATCAGTTCTATTTAAATCATCATCGTTGCGATTAGCCAAAATACAGAAAACGACGTTAAATATGAACTATACAAAATAATTATACGTATATTGATGCTTTGTGCTTTTTTCTTCTTTCTGTTCCTATTGTCCGTTTATCGTAATTTCTTTAATAATGTTTAGTTGTCAACAATTTTAACTTTCCAAACTTTGTAATAACTACATTACGGTAGGTCATCATCACAGTACAGTTAATTGTATTGTGTTTTAATTCTATCATATCGCATTCGTAAATCTCCAGTATAATGTCGACAGTGATGATTTGTGCTCGAAAGAAAGAATAGTAATGCGTAATAGTTACGGCTTACCAAAAAAAATGACCCAGCACTTCTGGTTTCACGAAGCGTCTTGACATCGGCTAGAATTTTTTTTCTTGAGTGTTTGGATATTGAGATTGAGACATTTATTATTCGCACCGTAAAATTGTAATTTAATATCTAAATCGTAACGCGCCATTTACTTTCTTGAATGCTTTTTTTCCAGTGATATCTTTTAAATATGCATATAAGAATAAATGCACAATGCTGTACTTTACTTACCGCAATAACAATTAAAATAATTAGTAAATCATTTTATAGTTCTGCAGTTTAAAGGTACTTGAAGATTCCTTGGAATTAATTGTTTTCTTTCTTTTCGCCCAGTATTCACACACCCCAGTTAACAGGGATAAGAATTTCAGTAATGATTTCTTGCTTATAAACAGTTATAGACATTAAATTATTTAATCTTGAAACTGCAAGCCAATTTTCTACAAAATGTGTGTATGTCTGTGTGGTAAATTCCAGTATTCTTATGAGCATTAAAAACATAAATTTCAACATTCAAGTAGTCGGAGTATTAGGTATCAGGTAGTCGTAGTAAAGCTATTAGGTAATAAAGAATTGACCTTATTTAATGATTTTAACGTAACACTGTTTAAAGTTCTGAAATTAAAAACAAAACTTCCATAAAATGTATTACCAACATTTTTCTCCCGTTTCAAAGCAACAGATAAATTTCAATTTTGATTTTCCGAGAATTTATTTGTAGAGGAAGTGTACCAAATGTAGGCCACCACTTTGTTTTTGGAAACCATGAAGTCAAAACTGACGGTACTAAAGCCTGAAATAGTATGTTATGTACATATTTAGAATGTCTCCTCCCATAGCGAGAAGAAAATAGCTTCATTGTGAAAATCCTATTTTTTTGAAGATTAGGAAAAAACGTTCCTTATATTTAGTACAATTAAAAGCAGCAACAGCATAAATTACAGTGATATAAGCTGAAATATGATACATGAAAGGCTGTGGAATAAAGTCAAACGTTTTCTGAACTGTTAGACAGACAGTATTACAAGCTTTCTTGAAGATCATCGTTTTGTTTCTAATAGAATCTACATGGCTCTCTTATCTTGATTCCACTTTCTTAGTTTCTCTCCTGTTTTCGTTATATCTATTCTCTTGGAACCTGTGCAAGAATTCCATGATTAGAATGTGGGCGAAAACGCATTCTGTGCTTGTTACACAACAACACAAGGGGCCCACTTTAGTAACGACGTTGGGGCCACTTTAGGACCACTAGGGGTTATTTTTTCATGATAAATAGTTCTCACGTATTCCCATCCATTACTTAGGAATTGCATACAAAGATAGCTACTATACTTAGAATTAAGTATGTAGACCAGTTGATCGAAGTACGGCAATTGAACGTTGGAGTAATAAAACTTTCGACTTGCACAAAATCACTCACGAGCTGATTGCAGAACAATAGACTCGGTAATCATCATGGGCGCAAGCACTGCATGCGACAATAACGTAAAGTACCAGCTCCATGTATTTCCGCCATGCTACGGCATCATCCAGAGCAGAAATGCAGGGAACCCGCTTTAAGGACGGGGCCCGTATTTGGTACCCTTCATCTACTGGTCCTTCTGTATCTATTAGCCCTCTTTACGACTACTGTTTCGAAATTCCTGTAGCCTAATGTTTATCACGGCGGCGAGTTCGGAACTCATTTAGGCCCAAGAACCCAAGATATTTAGTGATGGAGAAAATAAAGAAACCATGGTTTCGAGATAACGGCCAAGTGGTGATGGGAGTGAATCACTGACCTCTTCCAACGAATACACCCCCTCTGTTACGAAATCTATATTATGCACATTGAATTAATGTGATTAATTAAGGTATTGGCAATGTATCTGGTCATTTTTCTTCCTTTTTTGCTTTTTGTGTCTTAGGTTAATCGTGATGATGAGGATGAATAATGATTAGGAAATATTGATGAAGAGATACTCGGAAATACGCGTAAATATCCATGCCTCAGCAGGGGCTCGAATCCGGAACCGTGGATGGCGAGATTGTGAATCGACCACTCCACGCTCATGACGACCGAGGCGGCTTAGTCAAGTTCCATAATGAACCAAGTTTTTATTCTTTCCTGCATGTAGAGATTGTCTTCGTTTTAAGACAACAACATTCTCACTATACTAGTTTTCCATCACATACAAAAGTGTTAGCTCAGCACATTTCAACATTTGATGGAGGCTTTTTTTTATTATGGACATAGCCATCAACAAACGTTTTCAATCTTCCCCTTATAATAAAACCATAAAATTAAATGTGTTCGAAAATAAATTGATTGAGTTTTAATCATGACGAAATTATTGGATAATCAAATAATGAGTTCATATTTAATTGGTTCTACTCGCGGAGTAATTATCACAGCGCGCTACGAATCCAGGGATCCGGGATTCGAATCCCAGCCTAAGCATGGTCGTTCTTTGTGAGTGTCTTTTCATCAAATCATCACCCGTCCTCATCTTCGCGATTAGCCAAAAGGGGCAGAAAGGCGAAATAAACCAAATCAATTATTTATTCAAATATATGTGTTGAAGTGTGGTGGTAACACTGTCAGCTTGTAGTCGAGAGATCTCCACTCGACTCCGGTGGAGAGACACAGTGTTTTGGATCCCACTTTAGGCCCAGTCCTGATAAACCTATCTGAGCATAAAGTGCACTTGAAAATCAATTTACATTGTGTACTTAAGATTCAAATTTGGACAAAATGTACTCGTTGATAAATGTTTGTTTATCTCGATGGACGTCCGCAGGATGTTTTACAGGGAGGGGCAAGCAAACTCCCTTATAGTAATTAACGTTTATTACTGTGATTGAAATGAAATTATGTGCGAAATATATACTTTTTAGGTGAACATTTATTTTCCTTTGCCCCTCTTCCGGACGTCCATGTTTATCTCTTGATGTTGTGGGATCGTGTCGACCAGAAGCTTCAATAATTTTAGTAATAAAGTACACACATTGTGCGTTTCCTTTTGTGTATGTACTTGAAGGAGTATAAATTGATTTCAGATGTGTAAATTTTTTCTTGCATCTTTTGGACGGACACTCAGCACTCACTTATTCCCTCTCTATTGTGGAATAATAGCGTAAAATATCATTTATGGCTGTTCGTTTATTTACCTTTCACTATGTGCGAACGTAATTTGGATTTTACAATACGTTACGTTAGTGCTTTTCAAAAAATTGTCGGGAAGGGGGTTGAGTCCATGGAGTCTCTCGTGTTTCGTATAAGATTACCGAAGATAAAGTCGCAATTTTTGAAGGAAAAGAGATGCGTATGTTACATCTTATATATTCCCGTTATTTTACGTCTCATGCGTTCACAGGGGTGGAAGTTGACATTCAAGGCGTGAGTAAATGCTCAAAATACACAACATGGAGAGAATATTATTAGCGTAATCTGGTAAAGTAAATGTAGAATTTGAATTAGAAAGTGTTATTAGTATGAAATGGTTTCTCTGAGGAGAGAAGCGAAAATTATTAATTAATTGTAGCAATTTGCAACAAAGTGAAACATTTTTTTAGTAATAAGTATCTATATCTTGTACATTTCATATTTATAGTGATTAATACAAACTTTTAAGAAAATGCAAAATTGAGAATAATGAAAAATTGTATAGTTAATAATTTATTACTATATCGAGTGTTCTTCTATAAAATTCCAGCAAATATTAAATAAAATATGTAAGTTACTTACTTTATGAAATAACAGCGCGTCTCACAAGGAATATAAAAAAAAACAATGATTTTACTTTGCTTGAAGTACACAAAAGTTACGCGTAATTTATTGTGATATACATTATATGTGTAGCTCTATTTTTTGAGTGATAATACTAAAAATATTTGCAGAAATGAGTTTTCACTCTCATTGTTCGTTTTGCCATCATAGAGAGGCAGAGAAACTCGTATGGCTCAAGTTCCCTACACCTTAGTTTTTAAATTTATAAATTTAGCTTACTCAGTCTAACTCGAATTACGGTTTCCAATTTTAATGTCACAGATTTGATATGCATTAACATTGCAATGAAAAAGATATGATAAAGATATGATAATTATCCTTCGTTCAAGTTTCTACTTTTTAATGATTTTATACGTAACTTGTACTAATAATGTACAATAACTATTCTATTGTATAATTCCCTGATTTAGTGTGTGCAGGGCCGGCCTTAGATGGACGTGGGACCTGGTGCATACAATATACGCGGGGTCTTAACCGAAATTTTTCATAGGACCGAAAAACTCAGATTCTTGTTCCTTAATTGAGTAAAGGTGTCCTCTATTATCACAATATAAACATTGTTACCAATTAATAAATCGTATGATGACCTATGAGTAACATTATAACATGCCTAATGCTAAAATCAAGAATTATGGGAAGCTACTTACTTAATTACGTAACTGTGTATGTTATGTTCAATAACAAATTATTATTTTACCTGTGGAAGTGGCAATTTTTAATGATATCCAATAACATTCTCTATCATAATTCTCTTTCGTTCCCTTTTCATTGAATTTTGACAGTTTTTTAGAAAATAATAATCTCAATGATGATTTCATTCTGTAATTAAACTATTTTTTATTTAAATATTTTAAAACAATTTTTATGTAGTACTTATTTATTAGAATGTGATTTATGTAATTTTGGATATTTTTAGGTAGCTATGTCATAACAATCCATGAAGTCAGAAAGAATCAATTTAGTTGTTTAATTGGAAGCAAAACGTCCTACAAAATTCTTAATAAACCGCATGTAAGCAATTACTTTTATCTAGCGCTGGGCCTTCTGAAGCGCGAAGCCTCGGGCGAGTGGCCAAGTTGCCCCTCTGTTGGGCCGGCTCTGTTTGTGTGTAATGAACAAAGTGTCAGTTTGACTGCGTGAAAATTCACATATGCATTAAAAATACTTATTTGAAGGAATCTTGTATATTTTGCATGGTTAATAGCTCATCTATTGGGAGCAATTTTATATTTTTCCTATGGTCATTGTACATAGTCCTATATGTGACAATAGTAGACATCGTTTCACAGCTACCCTCTGCTAAAACCCACAATCGTGTGTATTAAATATATAAAGCATGCTCTTTAAAACACAATTTCCCGTCTTTACTTATATTTTTTTCATTTTTACTTTCTATGAATCCTCGTGCTGCGAGTAATGAAAATGCCTAATCTGGGTTCAAAAGGAAAGTGAATAAGAAAAGTATCAAAATATTAACAAAGTAACAATATATTCCTGAAGAAAAGAGTTGTGCATTATTTCGTCGGCCTCCTGTAATCAGAGGGTCACGGTTACTTGAGTTTTGCAAAATAAATGAAACTTGCAATTAACTAGTACAGTAATTGGCGTGCGAATGTCGTAAAACATTAACTTGACAGGCAGAAAACAATTATAGGTATCTAAAACGCAAAGTACAATATACAGAACTTTACGCTCATACCTATGAAACATGGGCATAACAATAATTGTATAATTCCTACTATCGTGTGTTGTATGACGAAATAACGCCAAAGTGGTCTACCTTTTTTACGTAATTACAACACCGGTAAATTTCAGTTGTTCGTAATAAAATTTCATAATGATAATAATGCAGCGTCCTACATAAAGGTGAAATAAAAACTAACTTGGCGTTGAAAACTTTAAATTCATGACAAAGCACATTTAATCGTAGAAAAATACTACAAACTTAACTTAACACTCCATTTTAACTTTTCTTTAGAATTGTTTTGCAAATTCACCTAATAATACATTTTAATTAGGCAGTAGAAAATATCATCTCTTATGCTTTAACTATTGCATTGTTTTCATCTTCTTTATTTTACTTCTTTTTCCATAGCCAATTGCATTATACCTGAAAATATATTTAATTGATTTTGTTTGTCGTTTGACGGAAATTACTGCAATTCCGTGGCAGTTTAATATTAATTAAAATGTGAGGATTTTAAGTAAACGTTATGCCAAAACAATCAGTACGCAACAGAAATTGTGAACACACATGAATGACATAAGAGAAATCTTCAGACTTGTTTCGACGAATTATTTCTATCAACTATTACCTACTTGGAACATTGTTCCTGTATCCAAATAATTAATTTGCAGTCCGTCTTCAATTACTTTCTCGCAAACATGTGATAGTAATAAAAGAAATAGAAACTTTTCACATAATACCAGAAAGGATGTAATAGTTTGAACGAATAAAATAACAATATTTATTATAATAAAGTTAAACTTGCTCCATATGTCTCCGAATCTATTTGCAAGCAAGATTCAAGAGGGAGAGTGTGAATTGTGCATTCGAGAAGCAGTGATTCTGAATTCGAGTTCCTGTAGTTGTTCGTGTGCTAACGTCTAACCATTCTAACGATAGTTGTTAGTGTATCAATATGACCGGACAAACAAAGCAATTACCTTCACCACGACAGGCAGATTTTACTTCTCTTACAGAGAAAATTTGTGTTTTGGTTTTATCGTCACTTTTGTACCTATCCAGCAAATCATGAAGATGAGAATGGATGGTGAATTGATGAAATAGATGAAGCAACAAATGTAACGAACAGTCGTTCTGAAATGATATGTTGTTTAAATTAATTGTTCCAAAAAGGTGGACATAAAGAATTAATCTTTGAAAAGAAAAGCTCAGGTTCGAGAATCCCGTGAAAATAATGATTCCACTGTAGGAATTAGATAGAATTCCTTTAATGCATCGTTGAATATAAATTTCAGTATAATTTCTCAGAATTAACCTGTAGCAAGAAAGGCATACGCCTCAAGTGAAAATAGACGTCGTTCTCTTAATAAGATTTCAACGAAATATGTGTTTTTACATGTTTATAGGTAGTTTGCTTTCAATTTCTAAAACTGTACCTAATGTTTCCATACTACTATTTTATTATACTGCAATTTTATTAATAATCATTACAGTTGTTTATCAGTTTCTATATTGCATTTCCGAAAATCAAAAAAGGGATTAAGAATTTGAATTTAATATTCTTTACATTTCTACTTTCTTCTCAATCCGGACTGAAGGAAGATGGAATTTTTGTATACTTACACATTGAAAAGGTGTTTCTGAAAATAATATTTATTGGTAGCTTTACTGTCTGCTTCAAATGTCAACTTATTTTCTTAAAAAATGTTCAGAAATTAATGAGTATTCCATTTTCTCCTTGAAATTTTGATGACTGTGCAATATTACTATTACATAAGTTATCGTTTTGAACGTATTATTGCTATATTTCCTAATCGTAAACTTTCCATCCCAAACACAAAATGCTCAATTTTCAAAACCCTTAAACATAATCCCCTTTTCCACAAGAAAAAATTACACGCGCACATTCATACATACATATAAACAGTTAATTTAATATTTACCAAAATTGTAAAACAATTGCATAATGATTTTGTAATATCAGTTCTTAATCACCAAACCCAGTGCTCGAACTGAATAAAACGTAGGAGGGAAGCCAAGAGAGTACACAGAAATATTTCGTTGGGGGCTATCAAAAGTCACTTATCGCATAAATTTTTCAAGACTCAAAGTAAACATACATAGAGAAAATTTTTCAAAATTTATAAAGCGTGTTAATTTTAGTTTTAATAGTTATGCAGAAATCAAACATTGAATCATATTTATATTACACAGTGCCGTTACTACACATTTTCTTCGCCTGAGGCAAGAATAGAAGTCGGTGCCTGCACTCATTCGGTGAACTCTTATCTGTCAGACTTATTATTTCATAGGAAGACAAATTTTGCATTAATCAACAACAGAGAATCAGCAACAATATTAGTTTAAAAAGGCACCAATAATTTCAATAATGAACTTGGTATAATTACAGAAACGTTTGTTTTTCGAGCATGAAGGTTTTATTAAATGTCTTTGCAAGCCATCATCAATTTAATGTAAAATTTAGTGTAATAACTGACAATTTAGACTGACATATCATACTAACATGTAGAAATTAAAAGACATATTGTTACTTCGAATTCTTCATTAATATTAACAAAAGTGATAGAAAATATAGATGGAGAAGAATTCTTTGCCTTAGTTGGGATCTAAATTAAAGATGTAGAGGTTGTGAAACAAAATTCCTCCCTCCCTTCAATTCGAACACTTGAAACACCCACTAGATATGGATTATAAATACAGGTCAAAGCTTACATTGTAAATTTTTAAAGTACCCTAATAGTGCGTTGCAAATTAAGGCACTTGCCTAGAGGCCGCACAGTCTAAATTCAATGCGAATAAAATTCATGTTAACCTATTAATTATAATAAGAACATAATATTTATTAAATATTTTTGTTGTAGAGTTGGTGTTTTAAGTCCACTTTATGCACAGTAAGGTTAATCAGGACTGGACCTACAGCTTAAAGTGGAATCCGAACCACTATGTGCCTCAATCCACCGGGTATCGAACCCGGGACTCCTTGATTATAATGCGACGACCACTGCGCCATCGGGAAAGCTATTTATTAATTAATTTAGTAAATATAAAATGTGTCGGGTCGCATGATTATTAATGTAATCATTTGGTTTCGCCCGTTTTTAACATTTTGGGAAGTTGGATCCGTCTTACGAGAACTTTGAAAAACTCCAACCTTTGTGTGTAATTTCGAAAAAATAAAGAAATACCATCTCGCCATCAAGGTTAGCAGGTGCGAGCATGGGTGTTTTTTGTGTGTGTCCGTTTCATCTAATCACCACTCATGCTCATTGTCGCGGTTATCCAAAAGTAGCAGAAAAGCAACACTAAACAAAAAACATAAATACAAAAATGGAGATAGGTGCAACATCTTGCAAGCTTTGTCCGTCTCCTATTTAGATGAGTGTGTGTATGTATGTATCGTTTTAGAGTGAAAAATAATTCATTACTTTAATTCTAGAATTAAAAGTAAATAAGTGTATTAAGAATTTCAAAAATATGTTTATGGACATGATCGTTTTCTCCGAGCCGAAACTTTTATTCTCTGCATAGCGTGATATTATATTTATGAACCTGAAACGATCGGTTTGAGTGAGCTTTTAGAATTAGTTCCTAGAGATAATTGAATGAAATTGGAATGCAAATTTAAATTATGCAACTAAGCATAAAATTGTGCGTTGCAGTGTCTGGCCGGTGAATTAGTTATTAATTAATATGATCCCATCAACTTAGGTATTATAGAGCTGAGATTGTATTGATGCACGTAGCTGTTATGCATGAGTTATGAAGTAGCATTGAAAGAAATTAATTAAGCAAAAATATACATGTAATTATGTATTAAAATTTTAATGTAATTAAATTTGATTATCTAGATTGTAATTAAATTTGCCACTGATAGATATAACGTCTGTTATTATCAGAAGATATTCTTATGAAGTTTATTCTGTTCATATCTTGAACAGTTTGGAAAGTAGCTGATCATAGAGGAAAGTAGCAGCAGTGAATCATTATGTAGGCCTATCCTTTTATTTTAATTACTCACACAGCTTCTGCTTCTAACATGTAACAGTTGGGCTGAAAAGTTCGTAGGCTGACTCATAGATGGCGTTACTAGAATTAAATCCATGTGATTTTTACTTAGTACTAACCTTCAAAAGATACGTGTATAAATTTCACAGCTGCCGGATAATTAGTTCGTGAGATATAGCATTGTGAGTGAAGCAGCTTTTGTTATTGTGAAAAAATGGATAAAAAATAATTTCGTGTGTTAATAAAGCATTGCTTTTTGGCGAAAAAAAAAATACTGTTGAAGCCAAGGCTTGGCTTGATAAACATTATTCGGACTCTGCACCAGGAAAATCAACCGTTGAGAAGTGGTTTGCTAAATTTAAACGAGGCGAAATGAGCATCGAAGACGATGCACGCAGTGGACGCCCCAAAGAGGCTGTTACCGACGAAAACATCAAAAAAGTCCACAAAATAATTTTAAATGATCGTAAAGTGAAGTTGATCGAGATAGCTGAGACTTTAAAAATATCAAAGGAACGTGTTGGACATATTGTGCATGAATATTTGAACATGCGAAAGCTGTGTGCAAAATGGGTGCCGCGCGTGCTCACAATCGATCAAAAGCAACAATGTTTTGATGATTCGGAGCAATGTTTAGCGATATTCAACCGTAATAAACACGAATTTTTCCGTCGATATATTACAATGGATGAAACATGGCTCCATAACTACACTCCAGAGTCCAATCGACAGTCAGCCGAGTGGACTGCACGTGATGAACCGAATCCAAAGCGTGGAAAGACGCAACAGTTGGCTGGCAAGGTTATGGCATCAGTATTCTGGGATGCGCATGGTATTATATTCATCGATTACCTCAAAAAAAGCCAGACCATCAATAGCGATTATTACATAGGTTTGTTGGAGCGTTTAAAGGATGAAATCACGAAAAAAAACGGCCCCATTTGAAGAAGAGAAAAGTGCTGTTTCATCAAGACAATGCACCGTGTCACAAATCAATGAAAACGATGGCAAAATTATATGAATTAGACTACGAATTGCTTCCCCATCCACCATATTCTCCAGATCTGGCCCCCAGAGACTTTTTCCTGTTTGCAGACCTTAAAAGAATGCTCGCTGGAAAGAAATTTAGCACTGATGAAGAGGTAATCGCCGAAACTGAGGCCTATTTTGAGGCTAAAGAGAAATCGTACTATAAAAATGGCATCGAAAAATTGTATGACCGCTATAATCGTTGTATCGCCCTCGAAGGCAACTATATTGAATAATAAAATCGAATTTTGTCAAAAAAATATTTTTTACTATGTTAGCCTACGAACTTTTCAGCCCAACTGTTAGATCCCACGAGGTGTTTAAGCTCCTCTTTAGTAAAATTTGTGTCGTGAGCAAAGTTTTGTTGCTTCTTCGTATAGAAATTAATGAAAATTGTGTTAATTTAATTTTAAAATATTCTTTACGTCTAATACCTGCAAATAATATGGGCGCTAGTGTTTATTACATTAGACATTGATTTCTTAGCCAAAGTTATGGAATAGTTATTGATTTTAAACATTGCATAGCGTTATTCCAGTTCACTATAACGTGCATTTTCTTCCGGTATATTTTCATGGTAACGTAATACTTTGGTAAGCTTGTTCACTCTTTTAAACAAATATTTTGCGATCTATAAAATACTCCTGTTCAAACTTGGGCAATGTACTTCAAAGTCCTGTCAAAATTTTGGCATTGGGAAAGTTACTGTCGTTAACAGGTTCGAAGTTATCTTATTGGCTTTGCAAAGGCATTGAATTATTTATTATATTTACGCCAAACATTTTACATGATGTCATGTTATAAAAACGCTATAAAATTCGCCATACCATCTATTCGTGTGTGTGCATTTGTTACATAACATCCGTTCATTTTTAGCCGGCCTTGATCTAGTGACAAACGCAGCCTTTGATGTATATACCGAACGAGACATGGATATTTGTGTGGATCATCATTTCATGCACTTACTGATCGTCATTCATTTACCCTCATGGATAACATAACGTAATTGTTTCTTATTATTCCCGCTTAAGAAAATATCACGTTCTATTTCTATAATCGCATGTATAGAAGTAAATGCTTGAATCAGAACATGATAACATTAAAGTCTCGCCTAAATCGCCGAGTACTCATATTACTACATCAAATGCTTGATGTGCAACATTTAACAAACATATTGTTCTTAATTACATTTAAACGATTCTGTTTTCGGAAAGATAATTTGTGCATTCTCTAACACTCCAAATTCTAAAATTATTTTAGCAAACAGATTCGAAATTAATGAAGACATGATACAGATTGCGAGGATATGGCCTTCACCTAACTCTCGAAGCAAATGGATTCGAATCCAGAATAATATTTTTCGTCCGTCTATTTTTAGGGTTAAGGTCGAAGAAACAATTTGGAACATGAGAAACTAACATAGGCAAAACAAAAGAAATAAAGCATTAAAAGTAATAACGTGTGTAAGAAATAAAAGTTGAAATTTATATTTGTCTAGTAGTTTGGTCACTAAAAAAATCGTCGGATGGGAAGTTTCGAACGAGACTCGGCAAGAAAAAAGCAGTAATTTGCGTTATTTATACGTAGCTACATTTGTATACCAATTTGTACATTTGAAAAGTGCAGACGGTGGGTTTATGGGGTAACCCTTTCTGTAGGGTTTGTGTTGTATCCTGTCCATGCGTGTTTGTGATTGTTCTTTCTTCATTGTTTGAAATTAACTTAAGACCTGAAAAATATATATAAATTGGCTGAACTATAATAATTCCAGAAATTGATATGAAAATTGTCATTCACCCTTATCTTCGCGATTAGCCAAAAGTGCTAGAAAATCGGTGCAAAATATAGCCAACTCAATCAGTCTAATGTGTGCATGAAATTTGTTCGTTGTATTTACTTGTTTCTGTAAATGCAATTTGCTCATTTCAATATAAGTTACCTGAAAAAAAAGGTTTGTTATAATCACTAGGAGGATTTAGGTAACGCTGTACTTCCGATATTTCACTTCCTAAAACTGCATGCAAGCCTATCAAGTTGCGGAGAGTTCATGAACTGGACTTCGGACCTCTTGGGACTTCGCCCGGTAGAAGGTCGGCTGGCGGTGTGGACTGGCGCCGGGAAGGCGAAACACTCCAACCGGTTACATTGCTCAGGCGGGCTGGGACAGGTGAAGGAGAGACCGCTTGTGCGTCAAATAGAAGTCAAAACAGAAAAAGAAAGACATTTTGTAAAGTTTTCGCTATAGTAACATGTATATTGTAAACATATTACACAATAACTTACTTACGGCATACAAACAGCAATTATTTTTTGTACATATCTCTTCTTTGACGCAGTTATACACAAATGAACAATAAACGATTCTCTTTTTTCACTGGTTTCTGGTTTGAGTTCTAGCACAAGCACATTGATGTGGTGTTTTTTTTCGGGGTGAAGATATCAGGTTTTTCTACACGAAGACATGCAGTTTTGCTTACGTAGAAAATACAAATAGGATATAAGTTACGTTACCTGGTGGTATTTTTTTCTTTTTGTTTCAACACTTCCTGCAAATGGGTTCTTTTTTTTCCCTGACGTCACATTCACTTTTTTTTTCTAATTTACAACTTTGGAAACACACTGGATTAAGAGAACAAGGAACACAGCACAGTATTTTCGAAGATTTCGCACTCAACGCCACGTGTCCAGTCACAGTTTTTCCAGGGATCTGGAATTGGTAAGAAGTTCCCTGGTCAGTCTCCACGCTTGCTTCGCGGCATTCTCTAAAGAGCTGGGCGACTTGCCCTTGAACAAGTCTAGGTTCGGGAGGAAGTAGTGAGGGCATCTTCGACACTGGAGACAGGAGATCAACTGCAGGAGGATCCCGTTGATTCGATCCCCGAGACACGACTCGTCCCATTCGAGCTCCCGAGGGTGCTTCTCGCACTCGTACAGAAGGAGAGTCTTCATGTGGTACGAAGACACCGGGTTGCCGGGGAGGTCCAGGTGCCGGTCCCTCAACGTCTTCAGGATGCTGAGGCACTTGCTCCGGCACCCGCCTTGGAGGAGTCTATTTTCGGCCTCCGTGAACGACAGCACCCACGCGTCACCCTCCATGGCGGACTGCTTCCCCTGCATGGCGATGCTCTCTTTGGACAGGAGGTCGAACCCTTCCGTCTTCACCTCGGCCACGAGGTTCGGATGCGGCCACGGGATGTGCGGTATGGGCCAGTGTGCCGCGCTCCTCGGCCACACCCCCGAGCACTTGAAGGCCGGCGTGATCTGGACCACGTACCTCTCTCGTATCCGCAGCTTCACCTCCGTCGTGTCGGCGATCATCTTCACCGAGTCTCTGTAGCTGCACTTGTCGCAAGCTTGGGCGACGAGGGTCTGGAACCTGGAGCGGATCTTCCGGGCAGAAAGGTACCCGGAGGCCGTGATGAACTCGACCCACAGGGACATGGAGCGTTTGCGGCCGTCGCTCAGCTTGAGGACGGCGCAACCGGGGAGGGTCCCGTCGTCCACGAAGTTGAAGACCCCCATCTGATTCAGGTAGAGCACCACCTCGAACTCGCCTGGAGAAATCACCTCTAGTCCCTCGTACCGGCCGTTGCATTCGGTCAGCGAGGATATGAACCGCGGTTCCTGCACCTCCACCTCTTTAAGAACGTCCTGCACCACTTTACACACCTCGCGGATGGTCTTGGCGATCTGCCCCTTCCTGGTCTGCACCCTCTCGCCGTAGTACTTGTTGAGCTGGTACAGCATCTTTGACTGCGCCGCCATCATATCGGGTGGGACCAGCATCTTCTCGGCGGTCTCTGGAACGGGTCGCTGGTAACTGGAGACTCTCCAGCCGGCTCGGAACGACAAGATGGCCGACTGGAGAAGATGGCCGTTGTCCGCGCGATTTGTCAACTTTGATGCGTCCCGAGCTGGAAGATCCGGTGGCTCCGGGAGCCGGGCTCCATGGCGAGCGAAGGGGGAGGAAGGGTGATGACGTACTTCCACGTGGTGGGGTACCCGCTCCTCCTTTCCGAGACGCGATGCGGCGGCGTGGACGCGAGAAAGCAAACTGGCGCGCGCCGACTCCTTCGCGCGGTATCAGTCCCGTGGCGGTGCGGTTACGTCATCGCGCCGCCTCTTTCCTTTGGTTGGCTCTACCGGAGACCACCTCGCTCCGCGTCTCGGCCAACGGGAAGGCCGAATCGATCCCGACCGGGTCCTCCCCTCGGTGTCTGCGTCCGGCGGACGAACCGCCGCCTGACAGGGGCTCCGCCCCCTCGGTCCCTCGCTGCGGTCCGGCATCGTCGTGTCGTAAATCACGACCGGTGACACGGGATACCTCACGAATAAAACATTGTGACATTCAAGAAGCGCTACACAGGCCTGGCACGTTTACGAGGGGGAAAAGTTCGGAATTCCTTTCGTAAATACATAAATTCATATCTTGATATCCAGCTGGGAGCAAGAAGAGTAACCCTTATATTTTATCTGGAGGACTAAACTTGTGTCTCATGCCTCAGAATATTTCTGCATTGTTGTGGGCATTAATTTCTAAGTTTTGAAATTTTGTTGCTGATAAGCGACGAGACTCAGTATTTTTAATTAATCATCATGTCTATCATCACAGAGAAAGGGATAGATTGTGCTCGGGTAAGCCCTATATTTTTGTAGATCATTTCCGATTTTCATCAAATGTTTACATGTACATATTAATATTGCACAGGCACAACCAGCCCTCCCTATAAGATGCGCGTTTGTTGTATGTCTACGATTTTAACACTTGGCGATTTTTTTTTGAACCTACAAATGTCTAATTACAAATGTAGGCCTACACGTATACGCGTATCTATCTATCGATATATTTGTAGTTTAATTTGTAAACCTGAATTTACGAAGTAGTCTGCATATTGCAGCACAATACCTCGACTTGGAAATTCAATTCATAACGTCTAGGCCTATACAAAATTTCTGACAAACACTTTCTTCTACGTATTTGATCGTCTGTATTTGTTTTATTCAGAAAATTGTAACTGGGTTCTGAAAATTGAAAATTATACCTTTGCACACCACTCCATCTATAACCTATGTTCAATGTAATCCCTTTGGCTATATATTTTTTTATTACAACATTATCTGACTTGAGTAAGTAATGACGTTTGAAATTTCTGCTGATGACTCGCCTTCGCTGCTCCTACGAGTATTTCTCTGTGTCGTTTGGAGTATTTGTGCCCATAAAGAACTCGTAACTAAATCGGGATATTTATTTTGTATAGTCCTAACGTGCCTGGTTTCTTATATGTATTATCGCATTGCACTAGTTTCTCGGTATCTTGGTCTGTTTAAGACGAAAGAACATCCACGCCAGTATGGATAGCCAATACAATGAAACATAATTATTTACATGTAACCAATCATAAGTTGAGTAGCCCTACTTTGTAGGTATTTCATTACGAGAAGGGATAATTTCATTTGGTAATGCATGATAACAATTAGGGTTTAATTAAAGTTGAACACAGGTCTTGTCTCTTTTAATAGTCTCTATCTCTTGTCGATGTTGTACTCGGTCCATTACCTATTAATTAGCAAATAAGGACTTTACATAGTGTCACATGCGCCCGTACGCAGACCTATCGAAGATATGGCAGATCTTCAAAATCTCGATTAACGCTCCAATTCCTTGAAGTGAATAGTACAATCAAGAGATACATATCTGCGCCAGGTACGAAGCGTTTAGCGTAAGACAGCATCTGCACATCGAGAAGGCGTACGTGTATTTTCACTGTTGCCAAACCACAATAGTTAACCAGAATCAACCTATTAGCTATCTGTCCTCTCTATGAACGAAGTGTGTGTAAACAAGTACACGTGGCTTCTGAGAAATCCTATTGGTCTGTCATGCATTTTTATTTACTTACCAGGAAGCTCAACCAAACTTTTTTTGGCAAATTTGAAACAATCTCTTTTGTGTTACTGAGTCACTTGCGCTGCCTATAGGCCTATACTGAAAGCAGAACTGGTCAATTTAATCACTATATTTCTTACAAACCAAGAAATGAAATTTAACATGGAGACAAACTGCCAGGATTGATTCGCCTACGCTTGTGGAGATCAGCGAGATTCGAGCTTCCCGCCTGCACACCACCTCAAGGCCAGTGAGCAGGAGTGGAGGAGCCGTTGCGAGGAAAAACTACTCCAGCGAAGCCGCCCTCTTTTCACAGAACCGCCTCCAGTTTCTTCTGCAAGAACTTTACGAACGCAACCGACGAAGCCTCCTTCCCAACTCACTCACTACATTCCACGCCTTTTACAACGATACGGCACTGCCGCTCACTCTGTAGTGCACAGGTGCATGCGACAACGTTCATCCACAAACACGGCGAGTTGACCATGCCTGGCATAAGCCTATGTGTGTACTGGGAGTTGTATTTCACAACAATTACTCGGAACGAAACTTTGTTGAACAATGGAAGTAATTCAAAAGTGATTCGCTTTACTTTGAGTAGCGCCTTCAACAAATCTGATTATAATAATCTAAATGATATTAGCGTATAATATTGCTTTCCTATTTTAGAATTAATTTGAAGAAATAGCCCGTAAAGTTCCACAGCCTTCCCTGTTGTCTACAAAGCTGTAATATGAGTAGTTGATAGACCTACCGCTGCACGAAACTAATATACAATATATAATATACAGGGAATGCATATCTCCAAAATATTCTTCCGAATGTGAAAAGATTTACAATACCTGCTTTACGATACCTGCGTGCTTCTTGAAAAGGTCGTCGCTAAAGTTGGCAAGATGCTAATTACTTGGCGTAATTTGCAGTAAATTTCCCCCCTATGGATTCCTGAAATTTGTTAAGTATTTCTTTTCGCATGATATTGTCTTAATTAAACATAAATGTAAGTCTATATATTTGAAGGATGAGCAAAGAATTATGCCAATTAAACATTTGTTTGGGGGGAATTAATACGCTTCTCAATCGTCATCATCGTTAAAATGATGTTAAAATTATATAATTTTCTACATGTTAATTTCCTCTACTCAGTTTCCATTATTTTATTTTGCAGCACGTAAATCCGTCATTTTTTCGTTCTACATAAAACTTAGCCATGTTTTATGGAACCAGTTGCAAATTTACACTAGGTACGAGTAGTTGGACCTTTTTTGATTAACGTCTGAAACAGTTCATCGACTTTGTTCTCTTGTGCAAGGAAATGACAAAAGACAAACTTGAAATATTGAAGATTTACGTCCATTAAATTTTTTAAGATTTAAATCTTTTTAGTCAGCAATAATAATAATAATAAACTGGACGCCACATGTGTTGATGGCGTTTAAAAGCACGAGACGATGCACTTCATGAACAAGTGTAAAACAGAGAATCCAATGGAAAGAAATGTTTGTATCACATATATGGCTATTATATTCTTATGTAGTGATAAAATCGAATTTGTTGCCAGCGCAACTTGGGTCCCGGCCACCCACTCCTTTGATTCAGACCCTGGAGCAAAGCAACTCGTTATTACTTGTTTTAGTAACGTTTCGAGAACCCAGCACTGCCGCAAGAGGCTTTGGAGCACCCATCTCTGCGTCCAAGGAAAACTTAATGCGGGAAATAAATTATGCCGTCTAGCGTAGTCTTTCCCCCATTCGGTTGCCATGGCAACGCGCTTCCCTCGAACATGGCGATGCTCTTCCGTGCAGGGAGACGAAGGCCGGATCAGTTTTTATGGGGCGTAAGGGATGAAACGGATTCGCAGCGGGGAAAACAGACCGTTCCGTTGTTCTCGTGGAAGAGTACTTTCACAGTGGAAAACGTCCTTGATTCAGCAAACAGTAGAGAAGCGAAATCATATTTTTTCTCTGAATTTCGTGTGGTTTGTAATTCCCGCTTATAATTTCGCAAAAGGTGCGCATTTTTTAAATTCTGTCTAAATGTTGGTGAGTAATAGAATAAAAGAACAGCGAGTTCTGGATCATTATGTATTTCTCCACACGTTGCAGCTGTAAATCGATTATTGCTGTAGAAAAAACTTATTAACAGCCATTCTTCTTTTCGCCCACGTACTTCCTTCACTTACATTGAGTAACATGCTCATAGAGTACTTAAAAATGAATATCTCATAAGAGCCTATTTAAAAATGAAACCGTCAGGTCGCTTTGGTCTCCTTACATTTACAGACAACTTGACGTTTGTATTAACTTGGCGAAAAGTGCATATTTGACCAGAACAGTGTCATTGCTTCACCAACTGAACTCTGCATTTATAGTCAAATTCTTATAATTTCCATACTCATTTTGCGTCTCAAACAATAATAATAAACAATGAATTAAGAGTACTGAACCCTGCAAAACAAAAAAAATAGTTATTTCTTTATTTTACAGCGTGGTGTTCTGCACTTTTAGCACAATGTAAAACCGCGTAACTGTCATATAATTTACTGAACAAATTCCATGTAAATAGAAAAAACAACAACTTGATCACACGTATTAGATGATTTTTAAGGATCTAACCGTTAAAAAGAAACTGGCTAGAAGAATACCGATAAGTCGCTTGAGCCAGAGTTTTCGAAGAATTGAAGAAAAGCAGGAAGTAGTTAAGCGTGGTAGCCCCTTGGTAGAAATCTCCCATCCCTTGCGTGTTCGCAACCTGGAGATACACAATCGTTAATTGGGTTGTCTACCAATCAGTGCGGAATAGGCGTTTCATTAAGTTACGTACTTTATCCTAGACTCTCTGCAGTTCATTTAACTTTAACGTATCGCCCGGTTGCAGTACGTTAGGAGTACCAGGTGTCTAAGGAAGCCTACAGACTGAAGCTAGGTGCTTCCTAGTAGCAGAATACTTCCAATTCCTTATTTTTTAAGGCGAGAGGAAGCAAATGGACGGATACACAGAGAAGTAGTGTAGCTGTAGGCGACTGTGGTGTGAAACCTTTCATTAACTTCCTCGTGAAATCGTGATTTAAAAATATATGTAATGATGTGTGCTCGCTGATCAGATTGTAACTTCTTTATTGTCGAAGTGATGTTGCACTCACTGCCTTGCAGGTGTATTAGTTACTTCAAGTAAAGTAAAAGACTTGTCAACCAATGATTATTATAAGATATTTAACGATGTCTTAAGTTTACTTAATTTATTTCCTGTGGTTCTGTGTCCTGCAAGCTCGGCGTGTGTATGTGTGTGTTTGTGTGTGTGATGTATTCTAAACTCATAAATACATGGCAGTGTTATGATCCGAAGAGAAATCATGAATGTTTGATTTACATGTGTGCCTTCGCTTCCTTGTCAAGTTCCTTATTTTTTCGAGAAGTAGTTTTTGTTTTAATACTGCAGGAGGCAGTCGTATACATCATCAATGAGTGTGCCAAATAGTGATGGAAAATACATACATCCGGGTAGTGTTGTATCAAAGATTGTAAATTTTACTGAATACTATGAGTGAGTGTAAGGGGTAGTGTTTTGAGGAGGCAACCGAATGTCAACCTGGTTTCCACGTATAGTACACTCCGTTAACTGCAGTCTTACAGGTCAGCGTGGCTCTGGCGCCTGGACATACGGCCAGTATACAGCTGTGTGTTGTCCCTTGTTTTGTCCATACATGTGCTTAGTGCTCCTTTACAGCCTTAGCTTTTAGCTAGGTAAGGAGATTTTGGTGTTCAGAGACACTAGTAAGGGGCTAGACCCTGTGTGGTGCTATGGGCGCAAATAGCCTAAGTGCTGACGCACCTACAACTTTCAGTTCGATCAGTCAACCTATGAGTGAGATTTCAAATTTTTCGAATGTCATAAGTTGTATTTTAAACTATTCGTCTTTATGTCATCCACATGACAAGATACGAATGTTAGATGCACCAAATGGTGAAAAGTCCTCCTCCGTGACCGTGCGGTCTAAGGCGCTGTGCTTTGGACTCCGACTGCGGGACGGCATGGGTTCGAGTCCGCCTGGGTTCAGTCTCCGGGTTCTCGGCCTGTTTATAGGACCGGTGGCAACCCACCATCGTGAGGAAATTGGGAAGATACGAGTGAGTAGCGTAATCCGGTCACGGATATCTCCTGTAACGGCCGGGGGGAGGGGAGTCGACGTTGTGACCACACGTCACCCCATTACTGATTGAAGATCTCCATCTCCACACCTCTAGGTAGGATTCCGGGCTGTAGAGGCACCGGTTAAATGGTGAACATCGGAAGTCGGCACTATAATATTTTGAGTTTTTCCATGCATATTGGTTGCACGGTCGAAATTTACTGCTTAAAATTGCTTCGCTTATCTAAACATTCATTTTAAAGAAGCAGAAAGCTAATAAATACTCTTGTACTACTAGTTGCAGCGAGAATAGGAACTTAATTAAGGTTAAAATACAGATTCCTATGCAGTAAGTGTAAAAGATCCAACCACAGTAGATTTCGTTGTTGCAGGTTCCTTATCGTCTGCCACACTTCTTGTCTTCGAGGTTTGGAGTTTACGACTAGTTTTCTTTCTTTTTTCTTCGCTCCAGTAATGAGGGGAAACACATGTAAAAGAGTTGCTCATGTTAATTAGCAGGTAGTGTGTGTAAGTGTGTCCGCAGAATGTTGAAATAGTAGGTTTTTGTAGTACTGGCTGGGTTCTACGATAGTTTCTCCTCTTTGCGTTCATGTCCAAATACGTTCGCGAGAACGAGACCGTCATTTGCAGGTCGAGACGAGAACTAGACTCGTAGCAAGCTGTAAATGCTGATTCGTTTGTATTCTTAGTTGTGTGTGAAGATGAACACTACAGATGCTGAGATCCGCTCTCTTTATTTTCTATCAAAAAGTTTCTGCTTCTGCAAGACTTAACACCAGGAGCGTATATTTCAGGCTAGGTAGGCTATCTGCGAAGCGTGAAGCCTAGAAAGTAAAATACTGAAGTGGAATCGCTTAGAAACTGTGTGAATTAAGCTGATTTGAAAAAGAAGATAATGGCGATTCTGAAGTTGGGAACCTGAATTCGTAGGAGATGGCAACCTTAATTCTTAGGAGTTGGCAACCTGAATTCTTGGGAGTTGGCAACCTGAATTCTTAGGAGTTGGCAACCTTAATTCTTATGAGTTGGCAACCTGATTTCTTAGGAGTTGGCAACCTGAATTTTTATAAGTTTGCAACGTGACTACCGTTAGAATGGCAACGTTGCTTCCTTGAAGACGTCTCTCTTCCTCCATAGCCTAGGACCAGGTGTCATAGTGAGATAACCCAGGTCTTAGACTCAGCATACGCCACTGCTTAACACCAAAAGCACGGGTATGTGTCCAAGCAGTACCGTCATAGTATTCACCGAGTAACAGCGAATTTTGGAAAATTCTTAGCGTCTCTGAAGTACATTTGGAATGTGTGTCCATGGTCCAGCTCTCGCCTCCGGCCCATCCCCCCAACACGCTCATCTTACCAAGCGTAAGAGACTTCTCGTGTTAATGCCGTATGCATATGAATATTACATGGATAGTTTTGATAGTTGAAACGCGAGGGCTGATTATTGTTCCAGGTTTCTATTCTCCAGCCACAGCAATAACGAAGTTAATGTAAACAAAATCACGTGACTTCTGAGTTTGCTTGTTTGGGTGCTATTTTGCTCGTGAATATATTGGCCGTGGCTGTACAGCTCGTAATATAATGTCCCACAACTTCAGTACAGTAGCTACGTTGAGTGGAATGGCTTTACCATATACATATATTTCTAAGCTGAAGTTTCTCAGAACGGCGTGACTTTGATCTTAATGCACACAGAGATTAGAATGTAGCTTTTCGGAGATGTTAGTGATGTATAAGCTCAGCAAACCCAAACTTCACGACACACGTAACCGTTATTTCTAAACCGGAAGTGATAAAAAATAAAATGTTATCAGTTTTGAATCATAGAAACATAAGTGAAATCGTACAAACAATTAATTTTTTTTCTGAAATGTTCGAGTTGCCTGTGCTGGACCACTTCATGGATTGGCCTAGTAAAAAAAATGAGGGCAGCATAGCTTACGATGCTCCGATATGTTACAAGTGTGTACCACAAAAGTTGGTCAACTTGAACTAACCATCTGAAATCTCCACAACTTCGTGCATGAATCACTCTTTGCAGAACAGTTCCAAATGAAGACATTACACGAGTGAACGGATGAGCGTTTCGTGACTTCCAGCGTAGGCCTATAAAAAGTTGTAGTTGTTTCCTTGAAAAAGCCCTGTCTGTCTTCGACATCAGTTTAAGGCTTGTAATTCCTTCTTTTTTTCCATACTAGTTCCAAATAACAGTTTTCTAGTAGGGTAAAGGTGGTGTGGGTGGCTAGAGAGGGGCGCGCGTGAATCCTCCCCCTGCCGGCTGTCATCTTGTTAGAGCAGCGCCTTTGTCCACTTACCTGCTCCTCTTGAAACATCTCTTCAGGAGTTCATCCATCTGTTGAAGCAAGGAGACCGCACACCGGGCTTCCCCCCCTTCTCTTCCTTCCTCCTCCTCAACATCAAGACTACCAACATATCTGGATTCCCCTGCATTCAGATTGTTGATATTGTCTCTGTTGTTAGTTCTTTTGTGTTTGTGTCGTCTTGTATCAGTTTGTGGGAGTTCGTTGTGAGAGTAAGGTAAGACGACAGCTTATATTTCTCTGCTTTAGTTGAAATATAGCTTTACAGTTACTCTTCTTGGTTTATTTATCAAGAGGGTCCCGTGTTCGATCCCCTCTAGAAGCACGTTGCACAGTTGTTTAGTGGTTGAACTGTAGGTACGGTCCCGATTAACCTACCTGAGCATAAAGTGGATTCAAAACTAACTTTGACTTGTTCGCCTACTTATATATTGTGTTATCTTTGTAGAGTAACGGCTAAAAGCTGAGATACACAATAAATTGCACACGAGACTATAATGTATGGTTGTGTGTGTGTAAACAGCTTATACACACATGAGGTATAGTCACGTACAGGCACTTTTGGGTTGCAACACCTCATTGACTTTCAATTATATAATTGAAGCCAGAAGTGTCCGTGACTTTACATATTACTAACTAAACACAAAACAATAAAATTACAAGAATAAAACAGTACAGAATGGTAGTTTTGATATTACCAGTAACTTACAATATAGTTTTATTTTATTTTATTTTGATTTGCTTTATGTTACTTAGCTTTTTGTGCCACTTTTTGCTAATTTGCGAAGAGTAATGACATGATCAAATTGATAAATGGACACTCATAAACATGCACGCCCAGGCCGGGATTCGAACCCAGGACCCCAAGCGTCCTAGCGCGATGTGCTAACCACTCCGCCACGGTGGCCGGCAACTTACAATATAGAAAATATTGGATAGAAGTGGAAAAATGAGAGCAGGATGTCAGTATTATATCTCTGCCTGTGCATGTGTGTTCGCTGTACGTACAATTTGTAATTCTTGGGTTAGTTTCGACGATGAGGATGAATGATGAACAGATGAATATGATGATGGGACAAACACACTGACACATCCATGCCTTGACCAGGATTCAAACCTGAGATCTATGGCTTTTGCAGCGCGTGAATATGACCACTCCGCCATGGACACCGTAAATATTTTACATCTAAACTCCTAACAGACACCCTTGAATAGCAGACACCTCTCAATAACGGGCGTTTATTAATTTCTCGACAGACATTCATTGGGATACATGAGAGATAATTTCTTAAAAACAGGCATTCTCAATAACAGACGCGGACTCTGAAAGCTATCCCCAAGCGCCGATTAAAAAAAAAACGTCCGAATAACGGATTTGTTTGATTTCATTTGATTTGATTTATTTTACTTCGCTTTTTGTGCCACTTTTGGCTAATTTGCGAAGATGGGGATGAGTGATGATATGATGAAATTGATGAATGGACACTCACAAATATCCATGCCCAGGCCAGGATTCGAACCCGGGACCCCTAGCGTCGTAGCGCGATGTGCCAACCACTCCGCCACAGGGGCCGGCTCGAATAACGGACAACCTTGAGAAACAACACTGGCGATTTATTTAATTCGGAAGTAACAGTTTTGCAATAATGGATAAAATGTAGAGCTGAACCGATACTCTTACCGATTCTCACCGATACCGATACTTGAAAATTGCAATAATTTAAGTTTGTTCGAAATATTGATCAATCCTGGCGTGTAAATATAGGTCTTCTCCCTCCCTGAAAAACTGTCCTCCCTCCCTATCAATATACTTTTGTTTGCGGATGATTGTAAACTCTTTAAGGAGATCTCATCGCATCATGACATGATGATTCTTCAAAATGCTCTCACAGAACTTGTTAAGTGGTGTCGTCAGTGGAATTTAGAACTAAACCCTCAGAAATGCTCTTTCCTTACTTATTCCCTAAAAAAGAACAAAGTGGTGTCTATACTTATACTATTGAAAACAAACCAATCCAAAACGTTTCCACCCAAAAGGACCTAGGTATTATCATGGATGAAAAACTCACTTTTAATTATCATATTATTGCTACCACTAAAAAAGCCATGCGCCTTCTCGGTCTTCTATACAGATTTAGCGAAATTCAAAACCCATCATCTCTTGCTTTATTCTTTAAATCTTTCATCTCGCCCATCCTTGAATACTGTTCCCCAATTTGGGCAATGGCCTCAAAAACCAATCTCACCAGAATAGATTCTGTTCTCAGTTTCTTTCTTGCAATTGTTCGCCATAGAATACCTTCCTTTCGACATGTATCCAAATCAGACACCATGGCTGCTCTGAATATTCACACTCCATCCTTTCGTCGTGATCTAGCTGACATGAAATTTTTATACAAAATAATAAATGGCAAAATCAGAACAGATCTCCTAATCAGTGAATTCTCACTTAGGGTACCCCAAAAGCTAACGCGCAACCTGCAACTCTTCCACAACCCAACCACTAGGCTATCCCTTCTACAACGCTCCTTGTTTTACAGGCTCCCAGAAATCTACAACAAACTTCCCCTGAATGTAGATATATTCCTTCCAGAACGTAACTTTTGTATATTACTGACGAAGAACATGTAAATCTATCCCATCTTGTTATTGTTTTTTTATCTTTTGTTATTATTTGTTTCTACTTTATGTTGTTTCAGTGTAAAATGGCCAAATAAGACTGTATCTGAAACTCTGAGTAAATAAATATATGCATCAATTTAACAAGAAATTTGATTAAGAATATTGAAGTATTTCATCAGAATATGAAAATAGATACTATTATGTAATCACAAAATATAGTTTTTCGTGCCAAATTGATACAAAATAAATAGAAAGTGTGTGAATTTTGCATTCTAGGAAATTGGACTCGTGAAGGTATGGCACGGCATTTTTGCGGACCTCTTACAAGACCAATAAGTCGGAAAAGTAATTCCAACCGATACTTTCCGATACTGATACATTGGCATCGGCTCAGCCCTAGTAAAATGTCTATTCCGTGTAGGAGTTGCGATGTTTTGGTGATTCTAAGACATACTCATGTATCTTTCGCGGTTGAAGTTGAAGAGTACCAATTTTGAAGCTCATTGTTTTAAAAATGCATATCGTTTTTATCTTTTGAAGTGTGTGTCACTGCAAACGATCCGTTTTAAATTAGAAAATGGCAATCATCAATGCTGTCGAAAGAAAAATATATTTTGCCAAAGTGTACGCATATTAGAAATGAATATGTAAAATTGACGTACATAAAACATTTGGTTGTGCAAATCGAGTTTTTATGGCATTGTAAGTTTATTTCCGAATAGCTGGCACTTCTCAACAATGGTGTCCGTTACAGTGTAGTTCCAAGTTGCTGTAATTTCATATCGGCTAACGGAGGAATATGTTTATGGTTCAGTGCAACATTTTCGTATTCAAATTTCCGAGAAGGCTCGCGGACGCAATGTTGTTTTTGACAATAACAGTAAAATATTTACATACAAATTTAATGTAAAACCTAAAGTTTCTTTCTATTTTTACTTATTATCCTTCCTTGTTTTTCTCTTTTTCTCATTATTGGTATTATTCTTAATTTTTCTGTACCTATCGCATATTTCTATACCCAACTCTTTTTGTTTGACATTAGTGCGTTCAAAAACAAACCACTCGAGTTGCCCTAAATTGTTACAAATTAGATTTTCATGTATTATACAATAATTTTATAATAATTAGCAGTACAACGATTTTTATTTTTATAATGTCAATTATTAAAATATTACTGCATGATAAATGAAAATAAAGACGGAAGACGGAACAACGAAAGAACGATTATTTTGTATTTTGTTTATTTCTTGAGTTAAATAAGCAACAAATTAATTAGACGTCTACGTCATTGCAATAGTTACCAGCCGAGCGTATATGTCTTCAATCAAGTTTCTGATCAAGGTGTGCGTATTCGTCATCTCTCGTAACTTAAAACCAACGATTCGAGTTACTAAACATCCTGTTCGCTTGATAAATTAAAGCCTTTTACATGGAGTTCCTTGAGTAGAGATTGTGTTTCCCAGTGTGTGTGTCTGTGCCGTGATATCAGATGAAGATGAACGTCTGAATGCTAATGCCGAAATCAAAGCTGAGCATTCTTTTTTAATATATATGCGCACTTGTTGCTGCATGACGTTCATAAATTTATCTCATTCGTATGTGTTTCTCAAGTCTTTGTAATACGTTTGATTCCGTGACGAATCGTGCTTACGTTACAAAATATATTTCTCGACGGAAGTTGAAACATTTTAGTTCTGCTAAAGTTTTTTCTGTGCCTTATTTTAAGAGTGATTAAGATATTCAATAACAATCCAAATGTTTCACAAATTATGCATTTTCTAGCAGCATTCATTTAAATGCATTCAGGTACGGTTCGACATACAAAGAAATACTCACTTGTATCATATGGTGCACTTTGGCGTTAGTTTTACAAACGATATGAAAAAATGCATCGAACTGTAAACCTGGTTCTTGGCAAAGGCTAAAAACCGATTGTAGTGCATCAATTGACCTGTATCCGTATCGAGTGTGTTAGTTAGTAGTATGTATTTAACTTGATACTTATGCTATGTGGATAAACTATAAACTAATATTTCATAAATCTGACAAATCTTCAAATACAGAATTAAGTATATCTGAAATTAAATTATATCTTAGTATCTTTATTCCCATGTAGTTTGCATACGACGTCTGCTCGTTTTCTTGTTTTGTTCTTGTTTCTTTTTGTTCAAATTCCTCAATCTTATGTTGTGTAAATGGAATTGAATCACAGTTAATTTGTGCATAAATGGATATAAATACATTTTTGCATTGTAATATTATTATAATTCACTAAACTATCGCCTTTCTTTGTCTTACAGGTGAGTTGATACACACTCGTTCGCTGACATTATCGTGTTTGCCTGTATAGGGTAAGTGGTAGGATATGTACCTTCTAGTTATTCCTTTTCACATATTGATGCCCAGTGAAATTAAACTGAAATGAACACGCGGTTACGCGGTGGCGGCGATAAGGGTTCCACAACCCTCGCATTACGCGGAGCTCCAGGGTTAAGGGGTGGTGACTCCCTCAAAGGGTTGGTTTCGTAACCGCACTCATTAAGGAAACTTGTTCTAACCATTGTTAAATTTTTATATGAATTTTTCAAATATTGGCGCTGACAACTGTAACGAAACTTTACGCTTCCATATTCTGCACACATATTTTCCCTTCATGAAACTTACTTCTTGGACTTAAAACAAATCTTGACTTTTTAAAGAATATATGTAAGGAACGTATCTCTGTGCGTACAAAGAATAAATATTGAACTACCACTTTATGAAATGGAAGAAATCTCTGATTACTATTTATTTGCCGAATGTCAAACAGAATTATTTGATAGCATAAATGGTAACAGAATACTAACATCGCCTTAAATATTTTGCAAAAGATATACGTAACCAGATCAATGAAAATAGTGGTACAAAGGTCTCCCTTACTGTTTAAGGTGGAGACCGAAAACAATGTTTAGTGTAAATGAAATATAAAATTATGCACTTTACAATTTAATGGTTCTATAAATGTTAGTGACAATGGTTCTACATTAGCATGCAATATTAATTGGACATTATCCATTGTCTAGTGCTTTTAACTATGCGAGAGAGCAACTCAGTTCTCTCGTCTTGAGGTGAACAAATTTCCTTTTGCCGGTGGGGATCGAACCTATGACAGACCTGTGATTTCCTACAAATACGGTGCGCTAATCAGGGCGCCTTGGGGTAGAATAAGTGAGAGTTAAAAGACAATGGATAATGTCCAATTAACATTGCATGCTAACCTTATAATTTTTACAGTATTCGTCATAGTGTAAATAAGATGAAGACATATTGTTATTAATATTATTGTTATTTATTCGAGTTTTCTTTCATATTAACGATGTAGTCCTGCTAGTTGAATTCTTATTTGATTTTTCACATAAGAGACCTTGCGTGCTGGAAACCACAGGGAAAAGTTAGGAAACTCGATTTATGATTGATTAATTTGGTTTATTTTACTTCGCATTTCTGCCACTTTTGCATAATCGCGAAGATGAGGATGAGTGATGATGTGTTGAAATTCATGAAGGGACGCTCGTAAGGAACACAGTGCCCAGGCCGAGGGTTCGAAACTCGATTTCTCCTTATTCGATTCGGCAGTGGGGGTCAAAGCCAATATCGCTACCACCGTTGTTACGCACAAGTAATAATTTGTGTGAGGATGTATGTATCTTGCACGTGGTATGGATGCAAACTTTTCATCAAAATCGTTGTGCTAACGGAAACCGTTTATGGCCATAAATGCATTTTGTTCCGTCACTGTTTTTTTTTTTCCTCTCCAAGAGAAGATGTTGGTAGGCCTGCTCTATATCTACCGGCCCGAAAGACCGCAGCACAATGCCATCAGTGTTTTGTACTTTTTTGTTGCAAGTCGTAATGGGCCTTGAAAACTGTGTATAGAGTCTCCCGAGGGATCCGCATCAAGAAACGCAACAGCTTGTCCTTTGTGATTCCATTCTTGTGCAAAGGAAGGTTCCTTCGGAGCGATCCCACCGTGTAATCGCGTCCATGGAAACGGACCCAGCTTGGATAAGCATAACCCTGGGGATGCCAATGGGTTTATCAAAGGGGAGGGTCCTGCTCCCATTGACCGGGGTTACGAGTGCGTGAGCCCACTTGTAAATACAGTGGTGGGGGACCTCGAGGCCTTTTGAGCGCCCGGCCTTTCAAAAGGATGCTTTCCGAGCATATGGAGGCGAGCTAGGCGGTCCCCGTGATCAAAGCGGCCCGCCACGTTCTCGTAAAAACTCTCGCTTGTTAGCGGGGCCCCGTGGCGACGGTGCAGTCCGGAAACAGATCTGTCACGGGTTTCTATAGGCGCAGGCGGAGTTTCCGACGAAATTTGGGGTTGCGTATAGGAAGGCTGCTTTCACGATCGTACCTTCCGTTGTCCCGGATGCTTTATTAGATTATTTAAATCGAAATTATACCCCCTCCCGTTTTACCAAGACTTCCTTTTACGTCGAAGAGGCTCACGTGCTGAACAGACGTATCAACTGGGATGGCCAAATCCGGATAAAATTTTATCCGGATATTCGGATTATCCGAAATGTCCGGATATCCGAATGTGTGCATTATCCGGACAGTTTTATCGTTTATCCATTTACGGGCTATCTACACATTCTTTAATTCGTCATGTTCGTATTTCACTGTACGAATTTTCTACAAATCCTTCGGCAAATCTGTACTACCAAGATATCCGAATTATCTATGTATTTATTTAATGAAATTCAAGTACAGCAGAAGACATTATAAACCGGAAAGAAACATAGTAAAACAGTAAACTAGTGCTAAAATAAGAAAGAAAAAATGACAAAACAAGACAAAAACGTACCAAGATAAACAGAGATCATTGATTGATTGAATTAAAGTTTTTTTGGGTGTATCGGCACAGTAAACAGAGATCAGTTTCACAATCGCATTACTTATGTACAATTTTTTTCTAAGTTGGTGATAACAGACAATTATGAACTGAATATATCTACTTGGTTTGAGATGATGTTAAACTGATTCGGAAGCCTATGGAATAAGGAACGTTGAACGAGTGACAGCCTTGGAGTTGAAGTGTGGAAAGTTTCCTTGCTCCGTGTTTTATGTCTGAGTTCGTGGACATCCCTTAAATGTGTGTAGTTTCCGTCTCTCGAACTGTCGACTCACCTCGAGCAGAGACTATTTTGCAAGATTGGTGTATAATTCTATTCATCTAAATGTTAGCGTAATAATATACTGTAGCCGAGGGTTTATCCAGAATTTCCAATTTGGGAGGTGGGATGGGTAAATGCAAATTTAGCGCTAGAATGGCCATAAAAATGGGCCTTTCTGGAAAAATAATTGTTGCTCTTTATTCAATTTAAGGAAGGTGCTTCGGGTAATACCGGACACTCCGCGACCGATGTTTTACTTCGAAAAGCAATAATTGTTTGCGCCTCTCCCGTCCTATCCGAGAGCGTTGGCTGTCACGTTCAAGCAAGTCAACTGCCTTCTTCGTTGCGACTCCTCTCCTGCAGTCAAAGGAACTTTTCCTGGAGCTCTTACATTTCATACGTGGCAGAACGGTCAGCGTATCGCGTTACAAAGCCAGGGATCTTATATTTGAACCCGAGGATTTATCCAGAATTTTCCAACTGCGAGGTGTAAAGGTAAATTTAGAGCGAAGATGACTAAAGTTATGACCATTCCGAATAATTTTGTAGTGTGTGTATAGATAAATCACTGTTCGAACTTGTCATTTATTTTGTCAGTGCTCCACTCAACGATATCGCTGTTTCTAGCTTCGAATTCTGGAGAACGTATAGGTATTCGATTGCGGTTGTTCGTTCATGTATTTCGTCTAATTCTTCTTCTGCTAATCTACAGAGGCGGAAGAGCGACATTAAACGAAAATCACACTGAACACCCAAGTATAAATACTTTAGCTTAATCTAAAATCTATTACAAAATAAAAGAAGTGAAGCAGTGAATTGTGAAAATTCAGAACCATACAACAGTATATTGTAAATAACGATATTACTGAATCTGATATTGACAGTCCGAAACAAAAAAAACATACCATTAGCATTATAGATTTATAGACTTATGCCTTAGATTTTTCCCTTCAAGAACATTCACCATACGTGGTTGTCTCGGATAGTTGTGGAGCTAAAATAAAATTTTGTGGACTTCAAAGATGAAACTAAACTTTGAGCTTAATTGGTAACTAATGCGACCCGGATTAACTTGCGACTGATCAACCTCTTGGTCTGGGTCGCTGAAATAATTCAGGGAACCTGGAGCAATGTTCATATGGGGACCATAGTCACGGGTACATGTATTTTTATATTACCCCTCCCCCTCCCTTGATAGTAATAGTAGTAGTACCCCTGGTGAGGATTCAGTTTTTCACTGTTAACCCATCATCAGAAAGTTTAATTGATTGATTTAGTTTATTTAACGCATTTCTGCCACTTTTGGTTAATCGTGACGAGGGTATGAATGATGATGAACGGACAATGCCAATCGCATGTGGACAACACAACACAATCCCACAAAGGATTTTGCAGGCTGGAGTACAGGCGCCAGATTCTCATCAGCCTGCAACATTGCAATGGAAGTGGGGTTCTGCGCAGGTCACCCCTTGCACCACCAACAGAAAGTTTGTTTTGTCTATTTTATACATATATAGTCCGGTCAGGGCTGCCAGCAGGGAAACCACTGAGCCACTGAAATGTGTCTTCACCGAGAATCAAACTCAGGATCCGACTAAAGTTTAACACCCACTGAGACGCGGAGAAACGCGGCAACAGAAGCGTTTCCGGCGTCTCAGTGGGCAATAACCTGCAGACTTTCTGGCACGGGAATTCCGCGCTTGGGTTCCACGCGTTCCCCTGCAGTGGGCGTTACACCATTTGATTTCAATAGAAGCAGACAACAGAAATTCTGTTGCCGCGTTTCTCCGATTCTTGGAGCACCACTTTCATAAGAATCTGCCGAGAAACCTATCACCAATTTATCTTCTGTTGTGCATGACATATAGATGGGGAATCCATCCGTTACATTTTAAATAATTGTGTGGATCCAATTCTCCATTTCTAGTTTCTCAGGTTGCGATAGTTGATACGAATGGGCTGAGAGTCTTGCCGATCAGTTAGAACGCAGTATAAGGTTTCGGTCTTTGTCAGAAGAGCTAACCGCAGCGTTTGTCTGGGAGGATCATAAATTATGATCCCGTGCCTTAATTTAGATGGACGCCAAGCGAGCCGGAAAACCAGGCGGGCGGGGTCCTCGCATTCTTTTAGCGGGGGACTGGAATTCCTACACCCCTTTATGTGACAGAGGAGGGAATGCAGGGACTGCTGTTCCGGCACGCTGGACCAGCTGAACGCTGTCACGTGATAAGACGCAGACTCTCCCGAGAAGATCAGGACGTGGAATCCTAACAGGTATCCAGATGGAAGGCTTCGTCGTCAATTGCTGCGTCTTAAGAAGGCTATTTAGCCAAGGGTTGGTATGCTTTAATGAGATCCTGCTTCCGGTCTGCTTGTAATTTGTGTGTTGTTTTAATCCTCTTTCGGATGAAGGGGTTTCCCCTTCAAATCCCCGCAGGTTGCCGAAGACTAAACGGCAATGCGAAGAAGGTGGGGCACCCAAAGACACGAAGATTGAGTGTTGTCTCTCTCTCTCCAAAGTTCTCTGCAACGACGATGGTGTTATTATTTTCCGGCAGCCTCTACTCTAATCTCGTAGTATAGTTTGAGTGTCAAAGCCTGACAGGAGGCTTTTCATTGGGTGACACGGCCGTCTCGTCCTCGTCACGAAATTCGAGACAAGAATCAGACTTGTCGCATCTTCATAACATCCCACACTTTAGACAAGTGTAAAATCCCTTTGTTGAACAAATTGAACACCTGTAACTTTCACAAAAAATACTTGAAATGGTAAGATGTTTAAGACGGTGGTCAGCGCATCGAGTCCCATCTACATTGTTATATGTATGGCTTCCTAGATCCGAGTTCGCTCAGGTAGATCTACAATTGTGACGTGCCCAGGATTTTCGAAAGGGGGTTCGTATATTTTTTACAGTAGTCAATTTGCCAACTTTTCCTACCATTGACGTTCTTATTTTTTTTAGAAACACTGGACTGAAGGGGGTGTTATGGCCCCCACCAGCACCCCCATTGGACACACCACTGCCCACGATGCTGAGTCATTGAATTTTTGAGCTGCCATGCAGGAGTACCTATGTCTGCTATCTCTAACCCCAACCCAGCAAGTTCTATCATATTACATTTACTCATAAAATAAATCATCTTTCTCCTATTTGTAAACAAGGGATGGATCTACCTGAACATCTGAATATGAGAAAGAAAACTCGAGTAGGTAAATAGGCAGTTAGAGGTCACTCAGAAGGATACAGCCTTTTAAGAAGAAAACAGAATGTAACATAATCGAACAACAAAACCTAGAGGATATGGAGATTCATTTTCATTATGGACCGTTTCTCACACCGACTTGACTTTCTCTTTCACTTTTATTTCTCGCACCCCTACAACTCAAATTACGTTACGTTTCTTTAACTAAACAATAAAAATTTAAAATTACTTTACTAATACTAATAATATAACTATGTCAAGTCTCGTAAAACGAGTCAGGAATTGAAAATAGCAAAACAGCTAGGTCACAGTTCAAAATCAAAACAGAGGTCTGACAGATCCCTCCATTGTAGTTGTGCGATTAGGAACATCTATGGTACTTACGTGAAGAAAATACACGTAAGAAATTAAAACGAACCAGAGATCCCTTCGGTATAATACGCAAGAGCCAAAAGATGCACGTCAGTATTAAAATAGAGCCAGACTAGAATTTTGCAGACTGCTCCGTCATGAATTGCGAGGACCCAATGCTACAGGATCGGAGGTTATGACGTCATTTCTCGTGAGTGATTTCCCCGGTCTCATGCCAGCACGCGCCCGGCGAGGAGCGTTCACGGTTTGCCAAACGGATCGCCCTGCCAAGTGGTATTGATGTCGGCATAATGACGGGCTATCGTGTGCAGCCCGCGACACGCAACGCGAGGACTGTGCAAACACTGATAGCCGCGGTACGTGCTAATCGCCTCTCGCATCGCGCCGCTCTCCGCCGGCATGCACGGTCACGTACGGCATGCGATGGGGTTGCGGGCGTCCAGCGCTTCTATAGCTGGGGTGCTTGCCGAGTCTGTCCGGCATAGACTAGGGGCCCTGTGCTGTTTTTACCTTGCCACGGTGCCCCTGGCATAATTATGTGACGTTCAGGCTGATCTCGACGTGTCATACAGGGTATAGCAACAGATAGATATGCAAAACAGGGATAAGTTTGGGGAATTTCAGTGACCGGTAAAATGGCAGGGGATCTTTTAACCCTAGATTACCCATATCCAACATAAAGGTACCGCTTCTGTTGTAAGCAGACGACCTAGTACTGATTTCAAACACAACAGCAGGTCTACAGAACGGTCTAGACACATTACATGGATATTGCGGGAAGATGCGAGTAAATATCAAGAAGCCCAAAATAATGGTATTTAAGAATGGGTATGTATTTGGTAAGGATGAACAATGAAAATACGGACAGGCAAGTGTCGATAGGGTGAAGCAGTACGATTATTTAGGCATGATGATGACAATGACGGGCAGGTGGGCAAGGCAATGTTTGCGTTGGAAGAAACAAGAAAAATAAAATACAAAGTACCAAATATACCAATCAAAATTCTGGAAGGGGTCTACGAGGCCACAGTTAAGGCAACACTGTTCTATGGCATCAAACTATGGGTCTGGGAGGGAGGGGAAACCGTAAACGTCGTACAGTCTAGATTCCTAAAACAAGGGCTAGGAGTAGGGAGGGGTATGGCAACATGTGGGGCACTTAGGGAAATGAGATTAAGAGAGGAAGTAGATACCAAAATGAGGAGCATAAATACTGGGTAAAACTGATCACCGTGGAGGGGGGAAATTTGAAGAAACTCTTGTGTACAATCGCAGATAAGTGGGAGTAATGGGAGGCAATGGGTAGCAAACATAAAGACGGAATTATACAGTGTAGGCCTGGGATGGGTGTGGAAAGAGGTAAGAGAGGGGAGAATTGATATGAAGATGCTAGGGGCCATACGTGCCAGACTGGAAGACATTAACAAACAGAAAATTTTGGCAGAATGCGACGCAAAAATATCGTTAAGATCAGCGAAAATAGTGGATACGGATCGAGAATGGGGAAGGGGGATCTACGTGTATTTGTGTGGGGCAAAAGAAAGGTCAGGATTGGCCTGGTTCAGACTGGGGGGATTGGCACAAGTAAACCTAAAACGGGAGGACGGGAGCGTAAAATGCGGGGAAGACGAGACGAAATTTCACATTCTCCTCCAGTGCAAAGAAACAGGGTAGGCAAGACAAAAATATATCCGGGAAATATATGCATTTAACATTGAGAATATAATGACAAGCGTTATTAGGAGGGAGAGACCGAGACGGGGGGAGGCGCAAATAAGGAATCTGGGAATTTTCCTACACTGTGACTGGGCAAAGAGAACAAAGAATCTCAGGGGGGATAGCGAACATGTGTGAAACGGGGGGGGGGGTAAATAAATAAATAAATAAATATACGTGAGAAAATTTAGGAATCATCAGGTAACAGTGCAAGTGTAGTGAAAGAGTTGAAATGAAATAGTGTTTGTGAACTCCCAAGCAATATGAATGTGGAAGTAGACAGAGAGAGAAGGGTGTAGGAAAATTGTGCTAAATGGTTTTCATCCTTGTATGGTATTTGCAGCTGTAAAGGCTCATACTGGAAATAAATTCTATTCTATTATATTCCATGCTGTACAAGAAACTAACTTACCTGAAGGGGTGCCCTGAGACCCACATATTCTTTTATCACTAAAATTCGAGAAACCATTTTGTTATTGAATCACAGCTTCCTTTGTTGTTTATATAGGTGTGTTTATATAATAACTACAAAAATTACCATGATTAGTGAAAAGCAAGAACCAATTATTGCATGAGTGTTACACACATATTCTATCATTCAGTAAAGCTAAAATTACATTATATATTTTTGTTCATTTAGGTGCAATCACATAGTAATTATAATAATTACAATAACAACTACAACAATTACCAACCAATTATAAACTGTCCCTTTCATGAGTGTCATGTCTGAACACACATCCATCCGGGGCGGGGGCGCTGATAGGCCCACCACGTGAATTTTCCGTCCTATGAACATTACCTTTGGAATTTTATGAACAAAAGAAACACAGAAAGATTGGGAACACCGTAGGAAATAATGTAACTCATTTTCGTTTTTTTAAAATAAAAATGTTCACAGTTAAAAAATCGAAAAATAAGAGGTGGTGGACTTAGCAGCCCACTCCTCTTGGGTAAGCTAAGATGAAGATCTGCGATTTCTCTCTCCCCTCCTGTGGTCTCACGGTAAATTCACGTTCGTTGGTTGTTTTTCTTTACTGCTGTCAGAAAGACCAAATTCAAAATATGAAACACATATTGGTACCATTGAGGCATGGTACCCTGACGAGTAGCACCGTGTTTGTAGTATTCCCAGGGTTTAACGTTTTAGCATTCAATGTCAAAAATGAACATTATCCATTGTCCAGTAGTTGGAAGCCTTATAGTAGTTTTTAGCGCATCGGATTTGTAGCAAAATCGCAGGTCTGTCGTAGGTTCGATTCTCACCAACGGCAAAAATAAATTGTTCACCTGAGGACGAGAGAAGAGGAGCTCTCGAAACGTAGTGTTTGAAAGCACTACGCAATGGACAATGTCGAATTAACATTGCGTGCTAATGTAGAGCCATTGTCACTAACATTGAGCGAAGTATAACGTTAGTGTTTCGGATCCAACTTCAAATTGTTATTCCAACCCTGTGGGTTTTAAAGCGCCCAGAAGTTGGTGGCTCTGTTTCATTGCCCCGGGAAGCAAGAACATATTTAGGGGAGAAGGGTTCCAGGGGGTCTGGGCTCTCCTCCTTCCCGGAAGATTAACCAAGTCCCAAATTAAATAATCAAAATACTTATTGCTGTTGTATAACACTAAGTTGATTTATTTCCGCAGACGTTACACGGAGGTAATATTTATGATGTATGTAAATTTATACCTACCGCTAATAATAATAATACACAAAGATAATGTTCAGCTGGGTATAACATTTTGTTATTCAGTAAATATTCGATTATAATTCTTTTACATTAATTTCTTTGGTAGGATAGTTGATTTTATACAAATGTTAGTGATCTTAACTATCTTACATGAAGCCAGATAATGAATGCACGCTTCTTTTTATCTGTTCATACAATACGTTCATACAATAATAATAATAATAATAAATATTAATTTACATATTTTAGTGTTGTTGTTTTAATCGTATTAATCGATTTATTGATTAATTGATTGAGTTGGTGTTTTAAGGCCACTTTATGCACAGGAAGGCTAATTGGTACTGGACCTACAGTTTAAAGTGGAATCCGAACCACTATGTGCTTCCACCGGAAATCGAACCCGGCACCTCTTGATTACAAGGCGACAACGTAATTTATTTATTATCAAAGTTATTATTACGTGGGAGACACTTGGTTCGGACCCCCCCATCAACTATAGTTCTAGATACTTGCCTGCCGGCATATCGTTCAAAGGCCTCGCTCAGTTCAACATGGTCTCAGTATTTTCTTACATTCGACCTGAAACGGATCTGCCAGCCCCAAAGATGGAATATTCTGGATAAACCCCTGCACATCCTCGACATGGTCTCGTACCGTAGTTTTTGCGGATAGTCTTCCAGAGCGCGGTGTCCTCTGGCATTTTTTTAAAGGCCTCGTCGAGGGAAGAAAGTGGAGGGGACACGCGTCTCGGCTCTCGGGGCGTCTGGTGAGTGTCAAAGCTCCTGCCGACCGAGATGAGGCACTTTACGAAGCATGTTCTGGTGGCACAACCTCCCCTTTGTCATTAGACTCCGAAGTAGATGGCAAACGCAGACACTCAGATACCACTTGGCTCCAACGCCCGCATTTATCTTCAATATGCTCGACTCAAAGGAGATGTAAGTCGATGTAGTTGACTTAGCCGTGTGCGGAGGAGACATTTTATGCATTGTTCGTAACAGAAAAAGGGTGGAAATAGAACAGGATAATGGCAGGAAGAGCTCTATCTTATGAACAGGGTGCCAGGGTGGGAAAAGTTACGGTACCTCTCCAGTTTGATCACATACTACCAACCCGCAACTATTTTAGATTCTCCAAGTTGTCCGTGTACCAGTTGCATCTTTCAGAAACCCTAACTAAGTCAGCTCAGACTACGAATTGATATGTCACTGAAAATGCAGTAATGTGAAATATAAAAGGAAGATTTGAAACAATATTGTGTTTTCTATGATGTATGATGTTCTTTTTAAGAACATTCATGCTATGAGAAGTGAGGGAACGACGAGAAAGAAGCTGTAAGAGACTGCAAAAGGAAACAGAATCCGTATTAACAGCATTTGTTTGCGTTTGCCATGAATGTGGGACTTTTTCACCATCTGTAACTTTTTCCTATTCCTTGGAATTATTATTATTACTACCCACTACCCAGGCAATGTAAAGGGTGTCTCGGAAATATTTTCGTTTTTGAATCCGCCCTCTGGGGCAATTCGCACATTACGGAGAAATAAGATAGATCGCAAATGCTTGGCAATATTGTTAATATTTAGTTCCCATGGAGCGCTTTACGGGGCAGCAACGTGCTTTTTGTGTTCGTGCGTTTTATAAAAGTAATGATTCTTATGTTGTTGTGCGTCGTTTGTACCGGCCTGGTAGGAATGAGAGACGTCCCAAGCGCAAATTTAATTAAATATTGGGTGAGAAAGTTTGAAAACACTGGAAGCACTATGACGAGTAAACTGCCGGGACGTCCAAGGTCATCTCGAATCGAGAGAATTGAAGCAAAGAATTGCAGATGAAATCAATGCTATTCCTCGTGCAATGCTTAGGCGAGTGATCGAAAAATTTAGTTCAAGAATAATTGAATGTGAAAGCATGAACGGTCACAATTTGTTCAATACTCTTTTCCACAAATACAAATTTAATGTTTAAGCTTTCTTTTGGTAATAAATTTATCTTTATACAAAAAATGTAAGTATTTATTTTAAGAGTTTTAAGAACGAAAATATTTCTGAGACACCCCTTATTTATATTTCCCAACTGTACATGAAAAGAAATAAAAACCAAACAGCTCTTCTTCCCCACTTTTCTTCCAGTTTGCAACGGAGATACCCCATGATGTATACTCCACCTTCTTGTGTGGTTTGATTTTCACAGTTTTTTTTTTTCTGAGTCGGTGTTTTATTTTCCCTTGCGCTCCCTTTTACACGCAAGTGTACTTCAACCCTCTCCCGTTCTCACACGTAACTTACTCCAAACTTTCTTCCTGAATTTCTCTAGGTGGATATCACGTGATGGTTTTGTCACGTTCGCTGCTGATGCAACTTGGTTATGATTTCCTTGCGTCCCATTGGCTGTTAATTTTTGCACTCGTCATGTTTTCTTTGTCCTGTCACAGTATGATTGCTTATTTTCCTAACGAAACTCCTTTTTATCTTATTCAATATGCTGTCACGTACGCATGTAACGCTTGTGTTGGGGAGGACGCTGACTTGCCCGAATTGATGATAAAAGTATAATGGAAGCGCGCGGAAATTTACAATTGTCAACGCCTACGCCCACACAAGGGTCACAAACACAATCTGACGCGACGTTCCCGTTAAGCCTATATTCTCAACCACAAGGCAAGTCACAGAAAGGTCACGTCAGGTTCCAGCATACTTTGGAATCCAAAGGAACGGTCGAAATCAAATGATTCCGTTCACTTTATTTTTGCTAATAATGCTGCAAGAAATAAGAATATTAATGTTTATATATATATAAAAGGAATAATTTCAAAAAAACTTAGAACACACTAGCGTAAGTAATTGGATAACACTCCGCAACACAACAGTTGCGTATCAATATAATGACTTGCACCTTTTTCACTCGTCGCTATTATAGTTAAACGCGGCGTTTCTAAGATTTAGTCCTGTTGAAGGAAAAACAAGAAAGGAGGTTACCAGGAGCAAGACATATCCTGACTTATTATGCGATAATCTAATTAATCAGAGCAAAAGATTGTTCGCAGATAACTGGGGTAAAAACTTCTAATCAAACAAGTACAATTCAACTTCCTTTTAACAATCTCTTTAATTTCTGTTCTCAATAACTATTATAAAAAGGTCCATCAGGACTCTGGTTAACAATTCAGTCTCGCAAGGAGTAATTACGATCGTAACAAGTGCATTATAAATATACAAAAATATCAACAGCATTAAGAATGGTAACCTGTTTTATCAGTAATAGACTACAATTATTTTTCCTTTCTCTCTTTTTTTTTTTTGTAATACAATTTTTATTGCATGGCCGTTGATGCTACCGTGTTGGTTATGTGGTGGTACTGGATTGAAATCGGAAAAATGCGGGGAGTGTTGTACGGTTTACCAAAAAAAGGGGGGGGGGCGTAGTTAAAGCAATTCAGGATAAACTCCCAGTAGCTCTTCAACAACACTATTAACTGTCCAAATGGTTCCTCTGTCACTTAACACGCGCTCAACCAAGAATAAAAAGAAAGTGGTTGCATTTAAGTGAGCCCTTTTTTACTACTACCGTCGTTCGCTACGGGCAGCGTGCTCAAAACGAACACTTCACGCTAGAAAGCATTTTGTAAGTTTTCGTTTGCGGCGATAATTAGGAGTAATAATCGTGCAGTCACTCAAATTCACAGTACTCGTTATTGCAACAACGAGACAAGTCTAAAACTGAAAGGAGGGATAACATACGTCGATCGCGTGTGCAAAAATTCAAAAAAAGGGAACAGTTCCATAAGCAAGCAGACAACGGGAATATTCGATAGAAGTCCAATTTACCTTATGTGTATTCCTTCGGAGCTCTAGTCGTAAACCAAGTACACTCAACTGTTCTGGTACCAAAAAAACTGCAGTTAAGTATTTCCACTTGAGACCGTAATTGCAGCTGCTACTGAACGTATTCCATTTTCGTGGTCTCAATAGGTTTCCGAAGGAAGTAAAGTTCAAGGCGAGCTTTCCCCGTGTCACTGCTGCTGGGCTGATAAGGCACAACGCGGAGTCTGAATGCGAACTGCTAACTAACTGTATTCCCGATCGTAATCGACGGGGAAGAAAAAAAAGGGGGGAGGGGGAGAAAAGGAGAGAGTAGTTTTTTGTTATGGCCAATAGACGGAGACACGAGGCAGACGACGAGAAACTACTGTCTATTGGGTTGGAGAGTTTATTTAACAAATGAACTCTATAATCGTACTCAATGGTACGTGTAATATTCACGGATGAGATGACGAGTACGTGAATATTACAAATTCCCGGGTCTTGGGGAAAAGAAAATCCACCTCTCAAAACAAAAAAAAAATAGTGAAAAAGACCTAAACGGCTAAGTAGCATCAATAGGCTTGACAACCTAAAACCTGAAACCTGTAAATTAACAACCCAAAAAAATTTAAATAGAACAATTATAACAAGAATACCAAAATACAATGAGCATGATTATAGTACGGTATTCCAATAAAGATAAATACTCAAAAAAATCTCATGAAAAATCAGATACACAGAAATCGCTCTGAAGTGAGCCCCAAACTTGACAGAGTAAACATCATATAAGATACGCAGAAAAATACCACACAAATTACAAGAGCAGTTCATGAAATTGTATGCAAGGAATTAACCCAAAGCATATGTCCACCATACCATCACAAGGCAAAAATCAAGCACATGAAATGAGTAAACTAATACTAATGATATATATATATATATATCCCTTGTAAGGAAAGATGAGCAGGATATAACATCACACCATACATATATGCATTCTTACTTGCAATCAGATAAAAAATTTAGAACCTAAAAGGTTCAAGACAAACATGCATACCAAATGACACACAACTCCATGTTGGCCATCCCGGCTCCAACATCTGAGGAGAGCAATTATACACACAAAAGTCATTATAGGCGCACAACACACAAAACGTGGTACCAAGCCAAACATATAAGCGATATATAGTCAACTTATGCCGCACCATAAGCGTGCAATCTGACGAAGGCGAAGCAGAAGGGGGGGGGGGTATATGCGTAGTGTTGCACAGTAGATCCAATTTGTCGTAGGCGTGTAATAACATGCTCAAAACCATGGTCCAAAAGGCAATGATGATGTAAAGTCTTCCTATGGCGTAACAGGAGCGCAGTAGTCTCGAGAAATATGAAACAAAAAAAAGGAAAGGAATCAACAAAAGAATAAGAAAGTAGGAAATTAGAAAGAGAGATAGAAAAGTGAAGACTATGAACTACAAAAGGAAGGAAGAGAAGGAAAGTAGCATCATTACAAGGCCACATGCATCACAAATATGTTATTGATCAATAAAGATAGGTATATATACCCGCACCACATACAAAAAACAATAAGAAAAAACATAGATTATATCACAATGAACTTGCATATTGAATCATAAAAACACTTACATATTGATATACCAATAATATGCCTGTTTTGGGTAAAAAAAAAATAACAGGAATATAACAATTACACTTATATCCTAGGCACCTTCATATCTCTATAATATAACAATTTTACAATCAAAAAAAATTTTGAGCCAAGGCAAGAAATTCTCGAATAGTCTGAGGGCGAGGAAAATTTAAAATTAACGCCCGTGCGGGGAAGTTCACACCCTCAAGCAAGACCTCGAGTAACTGTTGTTCAGGCCATTCAACGGCCAACACCTGGCTAGCATCATAAGCATCGCGAAGAAAAGAATAAAGAGTTTCCGATGGTTTCTGAACACGGTGGGGGATAGATAGTCGAAACATTTGTAATTCGGAAGGAGGTATGAGTCTGAGCCAGACCATTGATAGAAACAAATGCCATGGTAACTTCTGGCGTAAGCCCTCCATCCAAATATCACGGAGAGGATTTAAGGTAAATGGTAACGCCATTAATAAAAAGTCATTTTCAGGAATCGTGGACCCACACGGGTCAATCACAATCACTCCTTCCAAAAGAGGGGGGGAAAAAAAGGGGGGAAGGTTTTCCCGGTACGTCGCTGGTAATATAATGTAGGTGGAAAAAATTTAACCTGCTCGGCTTCCAAAACTTTGTACTGCCACTAAACTGGTAACTAATGTAGATCGAAAAAATTTAACCTGCTCTGCTAGCAAAACTTTGTTATATAATGTAGGTGGAAAATTTAACCTGCTCTGCTGCCAAAACTTTGTAACGCTTGTGTTGGGGAGGACGCTGACTTGCCCGAATTGATGATAAAAGTATAATGGAAGCGCGCGGAAATTTACAATTGTCAACGCCTACGCCCACACAAGGGTCACAAACACAATCTGACGCGACGTTCCCGTTAAGCCTATATTCTCAACCACAAGGCAAGTCACAGAAAGGTCACGTCAGGTTCCAGCATACTTTGGAATCCAAAGGAACGGTCGAAATCAAATGATTCCGTTCACTTTATTTTTGCTAATAATGCTGCAAGAAATAAGAATATTAATGTTTATATATATATAAAAGGAATAATTTCAAAAAAACTTAGAACACACTAGCGTAAGTAATTGGATAACACTCCGCAACACAACAGTTGCGTATCAATATAATGACTTGCACCTTTTTCACTCGTCGCTATTATAGTTAAACGCGGCGTTTCTAAGATTTAGTCCTGTTGAAGGAAAAACAAGAAAGGAGGTTACCAGGAGCAAGACATATCCTGACTTATTATGCGATAATCTAATTAATCAGAGCAAAAGATTGTTCGCAGATAACTGGGGTAAAAACTTCTAATCAAACAAGTACAATTCAACTTCCTTTTAACAATCTCTTTAATTTCTGTTCTCAATAACTATTATAAAAAGGTCCATCAGGACTCTGGTTAACAATTCAGTCTCGCAAGGAGTAATTACGATCGTAACAAGTGCATTATAAATATACAAAAATATCAACAGCATTAAGAATGGTAACCTGTTTTATCAGTAATAGACTACAATTATTTTTCCTTTCTCTCTTTTTTTTTTTTGTAATACAATTTTTATTGCATGGCCGTTGATGCTACCGTGTTGGTTATGTGGTGGTACTGGATTGAAATCGGAAAAATGCGGGGAGTGTTGTACGGTTTACCAAAAAAAGGGGGGGGGGCGTAGTTAAAGCAATTCAGGATAAACTCCCAGTAGCTCTTCAACAACACTATTAACTGTCCAAATGGTTCCTCTGTCACTTAACACGCGCTCAACCAAGAATAAAAAGAAAGTGGTTGCATTTAAGTGAGCCCTTTTTTACTACTACCGTCGTTCGCTACGGGCAGCGTGCTCAAAACGAACACTTCACGCTAGAAAGCATTTTGTAAGTTTTCGTTTGCGGCGATAATTAGGAGTAATAATCGTGCAGTCACTCAAATTCACAGTACTCGTTATTGCAACAACGAGACAAGTCTAAAACTGAAAGGAGGGATAACATACGTCGATCGCGTGTGCAAAAATTCAAAAAAAGGGAACAGTTCCATAAGCAAGCAGACAACGGGAATATTCGATAGAAGTCCAATTTACCTTATGTGTATTCCTTCGGAGCTCTAGTCGTAAACCAAGTACACTCAACTGTTCTGGTACCAAAAAAACTGCAGTTAAGTATTTCCACTTGAGACCGTAATTGCAGCTGCTACTGAACGTATTCCATTTTCGTGGTCTCAATAGGTTTCCGAAGGAAGTAAAGTTCAAGGCGAGCTTTCCCCGTGTCACTGCTGCTGGGCTGATAAGGCACAACGCGGAGTCTGAATGCGAACTGCTAACTAACTGTATTCCCGATCGTAATCGACGGGGAAGAAAAAAAAGGGGGGAGGGGGAGAAAAGGAGAGAGTAGTTTTTTGTTATGGCCAATAGACGGAGACACGAGGCAGACGACGAGAAACTACTGTCTATTGGGTTGGAGAGTTTATTTAACAAATGAACTCTATAATCGTACTCAATGGTACGTGTAATATTCACGGATGAGATGACGAGTACGTGAATATTACACGCACTACATGCCAAGTAAGCCTACTAACAGATAGTACATCGCTGGTGGAAAACTTCAAAATGAACTACACTATTCCAGATTAAATTTTAAATAAAACTCTTTGAAACAAATTATGTTTTCGCAACATATAATCGTATGTACCCTTAAAAATTAGTATCTTTAACCAGAGAACAATTCATTTTTGATAATAATTACTTGGAAATAAATATGTGATGGTAGTTTTCTTATCTCCATTCTGTTTGACTGATATTTTGCCTACGTCCTTCATATCATAATGTAAATCTCTTCTCCAATGTGGTGTAAATTTTTGTGGTATAGGAGTTTTGGGACGTAGCCAGTCACCGGTTTCGGAAAACAAGTTTTTCATTCTTGAGTTATGAATGCGAATCGTTTCTGTTGCAGCTGGTGGTTTCGTGTGGGATTTCACAATAACAAGTCGTCTGTACCGAAGAAAACTGAAAATGAAAATCCGTTGGTTGTGCGTGTGGGCAGAGTTGTCGATTTGCCCTGAGATGTTGCTGTCATTGCGTTCCACCGCCCTTACTCTTGTCGTTGGCCAGTAATGAAGCTCGAAGTTCCTTGCTTAAGTTTGACAAACCCAATTACAACTCGTTCGGATACGAGACCACGTCGTAAAAATTCCAGAGAAAAACTCAACTTTAGACAGGCGCTCAAAACACACATCACGGATACTTCGGTAAGGCAACTGGAATTTGGAATCTTTGAAACCTAGGTATTGATCATCCACTTGTTAGAGCGAGTTTTCTTCATACATTTTTGTACCGAAAATATTTTAACATCTTACCATTTCAAGTCTTTTTGTCAAACTTACAGGTGTTCAGTTTGTTCAACAAAGGACTTTTAAACATGCCTAAAGTAAAATTATTTTAACTGCGCCTCCAACAATACTCTAGTTGAGGGTGTTGTGAAGATGCGAGAAGTCTTGTTCTCGTCTTGAATTTCGTGACGAGACCGAGACGGCCGTGTAAGAATCGAGACCAGCACGAGATCTGAACCTTCGAGACTTGACATGAGGACACCTGTGTACCTGAAACTCTCGATCTCGTTCGATAATTTGGTATGATTTAAATTTACTTAAACAAAATTTACGTTACGGTGCGATTTCCTCAAACAAACAAACCGAATATCTACCTGATTCTGTATAAATAACTCGTATATTTTGTGTATAGCAATTACAAATTCAATCCATTCAGGATAACATTTCAATTTTCGAATGTTTGTAACGCTGCAACGAGGAGTCAAACAATACATGTTTTTCTTAATGACATCTATGCGTTGTGAAAGGTTGTGTCTAAAGGCGCTGTGTATGTTGTTTATACTATCTATTTGGTACGGTCAATAAATTACCGGCTTAATGCCGTGAAAACGCGAAATAAAGTGACAGAGCGATGAAACTTACGGGATATATAGGCCAGGCTGGGGTACGCCACATGTCTCCGAGACGAGTTCCAGACCGCGTCGCTAGGTGGCAGCACTGGCAGGGAAGGGAGGTTGTGTATGTGCCCCCAAGGCGCCAGTCAGTCATTCAGTGAGGTGAGTCATGGCGTTCACAGTGTCAGGTGCCACAAAGGAGGCTCCGTGATGCAGTTTTTGACGGCAGAAAGCAACACACCAGGGAACATTTACGAGCGTATGACTGCTGTGTATGGTGGTGAGTTCATGTCCCGAACACAAGTGTATGAGTGGGCGGGTCGGTTTCGAGCAGGACACACAACAGTTTCTGATGCGGCGCGTACTGGGAGCCCTAAATGTGCCATTACTTGAGCCGGCTTTTTCGCTTAAATATCTACCAACTACAGCTGTATGTACCAAATCATACGTTAATATACGGCTCCACGCTGAGAGATTCTAATCACCGTTGACGTCGTCAGTGTTCAGAGCCAACAGATCCCGGTTCGGATCACTGATAGAGGCAACTCAGCGCGGGTAAAACAGCGCAAGCGAAAGATTAAGCGAAACCAAGGCAGACTCGGTAGTCAGTTGAAGTAATAGCACGGTGTGCCAGAGACCGTGGTTCGAGCCCTGATCGAGACTGCATATTTGCTGAAATTTTACAAAAACTTTTGGTTAAGTGTTTTGGTAACCTTAACAAAACATTAGGGTTGTCTTTATTATATTGGGCAATTTTGACTAAGTTAATTGGCAGTTATAACCCAGTTACTAAAGAAAATTGATGCTTGCTTTTTTAAACAATTTCTGGTCATTCCAAACAAACATTGCTTTCTGTGTTTAATTGTCATTGAACTGGCCAGTGCGTGCCAACACATCAAAGCACAAATACCATATTTGTCTTCTTACGTTTCCGCCATACGTCAGCCATCCAAAACACACATGTTGAGTAATCCCCTCCAGGATCCTGATTAATGAATTCGGGCTGCATGCAAAGTGCATGTAAGACATGAGCTTGTTTTGCGAGTCGACGGATACTTGTCCGAGGTTGTTTGCAAGCAAGGCCTTTCGAGTTTTCTTTTAATCAGAAAACGGTCCGTAATGACGCGATCGCGGTTGTATTGATTACAAAATAGGCAGGACGTCAACCGGCTGTCAGCGAGTTTTGTGAGTAGCCGCTTGTTCCATGTACCAGACGTGGTCGCTTCTCTGCGGCACTTTTGTCCGGATTCTTGTCAGGCATTTTATTGAAGTTCTCCGGTCTTGTGAAGCCCAGATGGGATACTTGCCTGTGTTACACGATAGGGAGCGGTGCTTACTCGTGCTCTTTCTCGCGTCGCCGTGATATCACCCGGCGACGTGGCCGTTTTTCAAATCCCCCGGGAGACGGTTCCTAATCTCCGCACTTAATCGGAGAACGGTCCGAAATTTATTGTCGACGCTTCGACCATGCTCGATAATACATATACGGGATTGTCTTACCTGGATAACTCGCTTGCATCTCGAGCCAATCGGATCCCGAGTTTCACCCGTGCGCCCCGCCCTCGCAATGGACTCCGGAGTGTCAATTATCTTGGAAGCTGTCACCGAGTTCTTTTCTTGTTCGACCAGAAATAATGTCCCCGACAGGTTGCCGTTCTTTGAGAATTTATTTCGGCCGCCATGCGCGCGTCTTCTTGCTGTAATACGAATCTTTTCTCTCTCTCCTCCCCCTACGCATTGTTTTATCGGAGTCTCCATCCACCCTGCATTGCGTGGCTGAAGCCCTTTGTCCTTCTTGGAATGTCGTCGAAGGCAGAAGGCTTCGAAGCTGCCAGACTGCATTCCCGATAGGAACACAGATATTCAGTGTTGAGCCAGTAATAGTACAAGTAACAGGCCTCCATCTTGAGGAACAACATTAGACATCAACACAGAGCACCCCAGCGAGATGTGGCCTGACAAACCTTAACTCGCAAAGGACATGCTGCTTAGTTTAAATTTGGTTCCAGCTGTTAAATGAATTGAAATACTAAACATACTAAATACGTAATCTTTGTCCACGTAGGCTACGTATTCGAGAGGATGAGAACGGTTCTAGAACTAAACCCGAAGAGCGAAAAAGCCCTTCTGTGGTCAAGACCTGCAAAGATGGTCGGTCAACCCATCTTTTGATATCGTTGTTCTCTAATTTTCTAGTCTGGAACCTCCTAATTCTCCATTTCAAGAACTCCTGAAGTATCCTCGTGGTGCTGCCCCAACACAGAAATTTTGATGTTTCCAACGATACCACATTCAGGGACTGCGTGGAAACACAAAGGAAGTTCCTCCAAGGTGAACTTAACTGTCTCTAAATATTTTATACATCGACAGCTCCGCCCATAAGCACGAGAATCACAGGCTTTTCACTTTTAGTTTTGCAACATCTCACCTGATAAAGTTTCCATACAAATATCTTGGCGAAAATTTTCACGCAACAGTGCTCAACTCTTCCATGCACTGTCTATACTACCCGGTGGAGGCACGTAGTGGTTCGGATCCCACTTTAAACTGTAGGTTCAGTTCCGATTAGCCTTAGTACTGTGCATAAAGTGGACTTTAAACACCAAATCAATCACTGTGTATATACTCTATCCACGGAATCTATGGAGCAAGGCCGCACATAGCGGCAGAGAAGGGAGAGAAATCGAGTGGACAGAGCGAAGCAGTACTCGCTGCTGCGAAGGCTGGTAACTGCAGTCGCTTCCCCCTCCACGCAGTCCCGGTCCCTCTCACGTGTTCATTGGTGGAGCCGTCTCGCGTCACTACCTGCGCAGAAACTTGTTTTCGTTCGCTTGCTCCAGAAATACCCGAGACAGAGTATATTTAATACGTCCTGACGTAGTCCTACAATAGCCAAATTTAATATGAAATATATGATTGTTCAATATGACATGAAAAACGGAAGATTTCGAACCAAAAGAGTTCATTAAAATCATTCTTTCAAAGTAAGGTAGGCCGAATATTCTGTATGTACGTCAAAGTAATCATTTATAATCCTTTTTACCGAATTTGTGCAATACGGTATTTGAGCTCTGACTTGAATATGGTTCTTGATCTTTCTTCCCTGCACAAGGTGGAATAGCGTTTGTATTATAGGAGAACAAACATAATGCAATTTGTGTGTAAAATGTGATTTTTTATAATAATAATTTTGCTTCAAGCTACGACCAAGAACTCGACACGTAGTGTCATGTTCTTACTCGAAATTCCCGAACAAGCTTGAATCCATCGTTCTGCTGGTAGTCGAGTAATTGAGTTCAAACAAACACGCAGAAAGAGGAACCGAGCAATCTTTTGTTCTCTCCGGTACTCCACTGCTCATCAAATCAAGAAGATTGCGGATCCTCAGAATGGACATCCAATATGCGATGTGTTGGGCGAATGTAATTTCACCCTTCGCTTCTGGCGTCGCACCCTCGAAAAGCTAAGCGGGATGACTTGAAATGGTCCTGATGCGGAAGCTGCGAGGCGAGACCTCCTTCCGCCCGATGGGTCTCTGGATTAGGAGCCTCCCCCATCGATCCACTCACAATCCAATTTGTTGCTGGATGAGGGGTAGTTATTGTTGCAGCATCCCCCTCGCACACTTCCATTTGTTGGGCTCCCCACCGCACGCTAGACAGATTCTGATATATGGAGATGTAGGTAGGTCCATTGCCTTTTGCTCTCAGAATTTATGGAACAAATGAGCTTTGTTTTCCTAATTTAACGACTATACAAAATACTCTAACCTATTGCTGTTGGTTTCTCAACATAAAGGCGAGATAGATGGTGTTTACTTCGGTGACAATTCACATTGGGAATGCATCGAGTATAGCTGTTACAAATATGCACCCAATTATTAATTATTTTTTTTTATTTGAGAGGTACCGAACACAAAGTAAATCCAGGATAAGAAAGAAATAATAAGCAATAGTACACATGGTGTCATTAAAGTCACCACAGAAACATACAACATAGTCTTCGTATCACTCAATGGTGCACTATTTCGGCGCAACGAAACTGACATTCATATGGTGGAAGCACAAAGCAAACTAATGGACAAGATTTTTAAAGAGGGGTACTTTCCGAAGAACTGGGCAAGCTCCATAATCTGTCCTATTTATAAAGGGAAAGGGGACAGAAATGACGCAAATAATTTCAGGGGCATTTCTTTATTACCTATATGGAGTAAAATTTACACACACATCTTAAACCGTAGGATCCAGAAATGGACAGAAATATTCGACAAAATCTCACCACTACAAGCGGGCTTCAGGAAAGGGTACAGCACGTTAGACAACATATTCATATTACAAACACTAGTACAGAGGAAAATTAAACAGAAGCGGGGGAAATTATACGCATGTTTCATTGATTTTGAAAAAGCATTTGATAAAGTTCATAGGGAAATTTTGTGGGGAAAATTGTATGAGAAGGGAATGTCCGCGCGCATGATCAGAGCACTGCAAGCAATATATGCGAGGGTAGAATTCGGAGTAAGATGCGAAGGAAACCAAGTCTCGGTACTGCAGCCTTCGCTCAGGGGACTGAAACAAGGATGCATCCTATCACCAGTGCTATTTTCACTGTTCATAGATTGGGTAGCGCATGAAATTAAAATGGATCAGGATTCTATCCCATGTATACACTGTAAAAAAAAATACACTTTCTGCACACTTTTGGAACACTTCCTAGAAACTACTTTTGATCACTTCTTGTACACATTAAATGTGCACAAGAAGTGTACAGGAAGTGCTTCAATAGTGTACACGAAGTGCTAAAAAGTGTACAGGAAGTGTACAAAAAGTGCAGCAAAAGAAGTGTACAGGAAGTGTGCAAGAAGTACTTCCAATATAAAGGTATCCCAAAAGTGTGTAAGAAGTGTGCTGCAGAAACTACTTTTGATCACTTCTGGTACACTTTACACATTTGGAACACTTGTGTAAATACTTAAGCGACACTTCTTGCACACATGAGATATATCGCAATTCACTCATACTTAGTTTCTAGAATAAAAATGCAGTTGACTCACATTTAACTTGACAATTGAAGGAGGAAAAAGCAACAACTTTCAACTGTGAACATTAAATTTTGTGAGATGCGTGTTTGTTTTTCTGCGACACACGTACCTTCTACTTATATAGTCAAGAATCAAAAAGGTTGCTCATGGGAGATTCACTTTTATTCACTGCAGTACATTTTCTTCTTTAATTTGTATCTTAGATGTTCACATATTTTTCGAAGAGTGTTAAAGCACAATTTTTCACTATGATTACAATCAAACGTATCATTATTTGTTGTACAAAAACTTATGTTTCTTGTACACATTTTGACAGAACCATCTAGCGGCCGGTGTAGGAACAACCAGCCCCCCGAAGTTAACGATCTGTTTTGGTGTGCTTTAAAGATGAATAGTTCGATTTAAGAAAATCTATTAATTTCCTCGGAACATTCAACTTGCTCCTTCTTCAATTTTAATGAGATTTATCCAATTATCAAATTGGTACATTAAACAAAAAAGTATTGATAGTTTCATGATGCAATGCGATTTCCATGTGTTCCAGGAAAAAAATAGTTATATTTTGTTATTGTTTAATGTTGCTTGCTTTCAAGTGTGTTACTGCTTTATATAATGAAATTGATTTATGTTCATAAGATATTCATTTGTCAAAAAAGTATAAAATAACAATCGATATGACCAACAACACCAAATGAAATCATGTGCTACAAAAGTGTACAAGAAGTGTACAGACTTACTTTAAACAAAAGTGTACAGAAAGCGTTGAAGAAGTGCACACAACTTTGAATGTGTCCCCAAAGTGTGCAACAAGTGTACAAAATTTCGTCATTTCGGGTCGCACACATCTAGAACACTTTAAGTACACTTTTGCAACACCTTCAGTACACATCTTGTGCATATTATATGCAAGAAAGTGTACCAAAAGTGTACAAGAAGTGTATTTTTTTTTACAGTGTAGGAGTGCAAAGTATACCAGTCCTTATGTATGCAGACGACATAGTCATCTTGTCCGAGACAATAGAGGGTCTTCAAAGGGGCAAAGGGGCATAGACAGCATATATGAGGGGTGCATCAAATATAAAATGAAGGTAAACATTAAAAAGACAAAAATCATTGCTTTCAAAAATGGCTACATATTTAGCAGACAGGAGACATGGACGTACGGGGGGGATTTAATCGAGCGGGTTAAAAACTTCACATACCTGGGGGCATCACTCTCCATGACAGGAAGTTGGACACACCACATAAGGGCAAGAAAAACTAAAACAAAATTTGCAATAGAACAAGTCATAAGGACAATAAACAAGGCACCTCAAATGCCTTTCCCGGTCATTCAAAACCTCTATTCATCAATAGTATTAGGTACATTAAACTATGGAATAGAACTGTGGGGGTTAAGGGGGGACAACACAATAATTGGCATACAAACAGAATTTTATAAGAGAGTAATGGGCGTAAGCAGAGGCACGGCCAACTGTGGGATTCTTAAGGAATTGGGACTGAACAGAGACACGGTACAAGCACGGATGAGGGTTGTTAAATATTGGATGCGATTATCACAAGAGGGCCAAACTACGCTGAGGGGACAATGTTTGGAAATACAGACAAGGGAGGAAAACGTTTCCAGCTGGGGTCTGGAAGTGAAAAATATCTTATATAATAGCGGAATGGGTTGGGTATGGGAAGAGGGAGGAAGGGGGGGCATCTCATCAGAATATCAAATCAGAAACAGGTTACTCGACATAGACAAACAAGAAATAATAGCAGACTGCCAAACAAAGACCTCAATCAGGGAACAGTTAAGAGTAAGAGAATGGGGGAAAGCGAAATATATCCAGGTTGTGGGAAAAAATGAAAGAAGCGCGCTGGCATGGTTCAGACTAGGGGGATGGAAACAACTAAGAAAGATAAACGAATCAGGGGAAACGATATGTCCTTTGTGCGAGGGGGAGGAGACGGACAAGCATATCCTACTGAACTGCCCTTCTACCCGTGACCTAAGGGACAAATGGATGAAAAACTTAACAGGCAGGGAGGTGATAGAAGTGGTAGACGACAGAATAAAGATAAAGGAAGCGGGGCAGCAAGTGGGGAAATACCTGGGAGAAGTAAGAGAACGGCGGGGGAAAGCTATTAGAGAAGGCAGCGAAATGAGTGATCATGCTCCAGACGAGCCATCTTTATAGTGTAAGTGTGTGTAAAGCAAAATGTAGGCGTGTTTTGGTGATAGTGCAGGAAAAGAGAAGTGAGGAGAAAGACTGGAAGAAGAACTGCCGAGGGAGGGGAAGAATGTGTATATAGGGAACAAAGTAAGAGACAGCTTAAACGAAAACTAAATGTAACAAAATAGTGTAGAAAAATCAAAAATATGTAGTGCGTACAGCCTATGGCTCGCACAAAAAGAAAATAAATCTATCTATCTATCTATTTCGGCGCTACGAACGTTCACAAGAGGCCGTTTTACCTCCTTACGCTTGCAACCCAACATAACATTTGATCGCATCTCTGACGTTGCTTCCTGTCGTGAAACGGCGCATCCAGTGTTTCAAGGAACGCATATTCTGCGAAAAATGACTTATTAGTATGTGTTGTAAAATGAAGCAAGGAACGCGTCCAGAAATCCAGCGGGAAGTAAATCAAAGATACCAAAAACCAACGACATCTCTTTTCACACATGAAAGGTAATTTGGCCAACTACATGTATATGAGATCTTTCTACATTTTAACATTATTATCGCTTCTTCATATTCAACATTTGATAAAGTAAATTTGCTTCACGCTGAAATCTCGTGTGTTCATGCATATTTGTTTCCTTTCTGTACAACAACACGACGAATTTCGTTTTAGGTAATGTTTTTTTAAAGGTGCTCTTCGAGCAAAAGATGAAGGAACGGAACTCATTTCCCCTACTCGCTGTGAACTAAATACATATGCTTCAAAGAAAATAATTCATTTTCATTAAATCATAACAAATTACATTTATCACTTGTGCTGAAATAACATATAATTTTTACATTTAAAATAAATCAAGAATGATCTTCCATGAACACACTTCATTTTAAGCTCAAGAGCTCCTTTCCCTTTTCAATACTACAGTTGAACTTCTTAACAATTGATAAATTTTGTCTGCTTAATACCTTCTTTCCATCCAGTGATGTTAATTCTACATAGTTATTTTTAACATAGTTAACAACTTACGGACCAAGCCATAGATCGAATAGTTTATGGATCTGTTTATTTAAGGCACTACTTTGTTGATGGTTTTTAATTAACACAAAATCACCAGGTATAATAGGAACTTGATTTCCATTTATTTCCTTCGATTTTGACTTACACCTTTGCCGCATTCTAGTTTTAGCCATTAAACATTTATTCTTCCACGTAACGTTGCGCAAACATTCAGGCCAATCTAAAATGGCATCCCTTACTTCGCTATGTAAAAATAATTCACTTGTATGTATCCTGTTACTTCTGAAATTGAGTTATTTAAAAGTCCTATTACTTCAGATAAATATTTACACCAATGTTGATGGTTACTGTTCACATACAGTCTTAATAATCTAATTATTTCTTTATTGTACCTTTCTATTAGGTTTGCAAATGGTGAATAAACAGAAGTTGTTATATGTCTAATGTAATTTTCTTGTATGTATAAATTCCACTCTTGAGATCTGAATCGCGATCCATTTTCTGACAATATAGCCTTGCAAATCGGATAGTGATAAAAATACTGTAATTTTAACTTGTTGATAATGTCCTTAGCGTTTGCTTTTCTGAGTGGATAAGCCATCAGACATTTTGACATGATGTCAACTATCGAAACTATGTAAATATAACCTTGAGATCTTGATAATGGTCCAATAAGATCTATCGACAACATGTGGTTCATGGAATAAACGTGCAATTCTTCTTTGTTTATCTTCATAACTGCTTGTTTTTTTCTAGCACAAGTCACACAGTTATTAAGGTATTGCCTTGTTGTTTGTTTCATTTTTGGCCAATAATATAATGATTTACATTTTCTGTAGACTTTGAAATATCCGAAATGACCTTGTTTATCGTGTAATTTATGCAATATCTTTGCTACTAATGAAAACGGAACAATTAATTTCCAAGAATCGCCATGAGAATGTTTCAAAAATAAAATATCGTTATGTAAAGTATATATCCTTTTAGTACATTTTGATGTTTTTCCTTCCTTAAATTTCCTAATAAGATTATTACAATAATTATCTAACCTTTGACTCCTCTTCCAAAATTCGACTGTATCCTCATCTTCCAAGTCTAAATTTATATTGTTAATATACAAATCAGGAACAAAAGAATGTTCTGGATATCAGCTTAAAGTATCAGCTGCATGATTTAAAGTTCCAGACACGTGATGAATATTGAAGTCGAAACTTTGAAGTTTTAATGACCATCTATTTAAACGAGAGTTTAATGTTTTATTGGATTCCAACCATGATAACGATTGATGATCAGTATATAGATTGACCTTGGAGCCTGCTACATAAATAAAGAACTTTTCAAACTCAAAAAGGATTGCTAAACATTCGATTTCATGAATGCTATACGATAGTTCATTACCTCTAAGTACGCTGCTAGCATATTGGATTACTTTTGCTTCATCACCACAACCTTCCTCTGGATCTTGCCACAGCACTGCTCCTATACCACGTTTCGAACCATCGGTGTTAATATTAAAAGTATTTGTAAAATCATGTTGAGATAATGCTTTAGGTGAGATAATTAACTGCTGTGACCTTTTGAATGCATCATTATGAACTTCAGTCCAATTCCAAACCTTCTCCTTTTTCATAATTTCATATAACGGTTGAGCTATTTCTGCAAACTTCTCTATAAATTTGCGTCTCCAATTTGCCAAGCCTAAAAATTTTCTCAACGCCCTTTTATTCGTAGGAGTAGGAAAATTAATTATATTACTATGTGACCAAGGAAAGAAATTTCCTTGCGTGCAAACTTACATTTGGAAAACTTTATAGACATGTTTACATTCTTAAGTTGTTGTAAAACTAATTCTACATGATGAAGATGTTCCGTCCAAGTTTTACTAAATCTCAGAACGTCGTCCAAATAACATATCACGAAGTTACTAAAAATCCATGGAAAAAATTTTGTTCATTCTATCTTGAAATACAGCAACAGCTGATTGAATGCCAAAAGGTAAATAACGAAATAAACATTGCCTTCCCCGATAGGAAAACGCTGTAGCCTATACTTATACGAATCCTCGGTTAAAGGTATTTGAAAGTATCCACAAGATAAATCAATCGATGAAAAATAATTTACTCCCAAAAGGCGTTGTAGCGTTTCATTTATGGGTTCGACTCTAACTTGAGGTGTAATATCATGTTGATTTAATTTCCGGAAGTCTACTACTGGCCTCCATAAATCTCCTTGTTTTGGAACTATGTGTAACGGATTAAAGTACGGAGATGATTCTTGATAAATATTCCCCTATTTCTGCCATTTTTCTAATTCTTCCTCAAAAGCTTGTCTTTTAGACATAGGAATAGGATATGGTACATTAGTAGGGAGACAAATTTATGGTAAATAAAAACTGAGGAGAGCGGTAAATAAAATGTTAGATCAGTGGTATATACCAGCGGTGGGGAAAAAAATTGGCACACACTTTTTCATTATGAGAGGAAACAACATACAAAAAAGCTATAAATTGATAAACTACTTAATTTTTATATACTGTACACATACACAAGTACTTAGCTGTCCAACCAATAATCACTACTGCATATACACAAACACATGTTGAAAATCACATGATGAAAATTCATTCATGACTGAACATTGGGGCTTTATATATATATATATATATATATATATATATATATATATATATATATATATATATATATATATATATATATGCTGCTTGCCGCCTCCCCGATGGCGCAGTGGTAGCATCCTCGCCTTGTAATCAAGGGGTCCCGGGTTCGATACCCGGTGGAGGCACAAGTGGTTCGGATTCCACTTTAAACTGTAGGTCCAGTCCCGATTAGCCTTACTGTGCATAAAGTGGACTTAAAACACCAACTCAAACAAACAAATATATGCTGCTTGCAACAAATTGGCCTGGCACCAATATGTCCAGGCACCAAAGTGTGTGGCACCAAAATTACTTAGCACCAAAATATCGTGGCACCAGAATGCAAATGCCAAGATGTCCGGCACCAAAATGTTCGACTTGCGGTTTGATCAGAAAGAACATATGCAGTTTTTAGGATCTCAGAGGATTAGTGGTTGAAATAGAGTAATTTTAAGATGGAAATCGTAGAACTATATTATTTAAACCTGTATAAAATTTATTTCAGTTACAATTTATACCAAAATCTCATTGTTTAAAAATAGAAATAATGTGCAGCTTTTAATGGCAATTTCAGTTAACTTGTATTAAGGAGGCTATGACCATGGGGCCATGACTCTTAACAAATATCTAAATATTGAAAAATAATTGTCTAACCTATCCTCCTTTCATTCTATTCCAACACTGTTTTTAAGGTACCGAATCATGAAAGACAAACCCGCCCTTCAAATTCCTACAAAGCACACATAGAGAGAGACAATGGATGCAGGAGACCGAAGGCTCTCCTTGTTACTCTTGCTACGGTAAACCATGTTGCATTAATTGGTGTACTGAAAGTAAAATCATCCTTTCCCAATACAAGTAAATACGGCTTTTTTTTTTTCTTTTGGTGCGCAGTCTTTCTTGCTTCAATATACAGTTAGGGATTTTCTGTATTGTAAGGAATAAACTTGCCTATTGAAGTGAAGAATTATTGTATTAATAATGGTTTACAGTGTGTGCCCCCAACTCTCGACAGAAGTTCGCGCCGCGCGCGCGCGCACACACACGCATACACACACACGCAGAGATATATATTAAACGCGAAAGGAACTACATAAAAATCAGAGCAGGTCCTTATGTATTAAAATATATAGAGATAAACTTTACTAGTTATATGCCTTTCAATTCTGCCGTGCTCAGATATTCTCAAAAATTATAATGTAATTACAATTTATTTCTTGAACCATTGGCCTGAACCAGAGGTCTGACTACGTAGATCTACTTAATTGCTTCAAGTATTTCGGCGCTCCTTACTTAGCGTGCCCTCAAAGTCCATATATATTCTCTCAGACAAACTCTAAGTAGCGATTAGCCGGCCTGCGTGGCAGAGTGGTTAGCACATGCCCGGCTTGGGCATGGGTGTTCTTTGTGAATGTCCCTTCATCAATTTCATCATATCATCACCCATCATCACCTTCGCGATTAGCCCAAAGTGGCAGAAAAGCAAAGTAAAATAAACTAAATCAATCAATCAATGTAATTAGATATTACAACTCCAATCTATTTTATTCATTAGTTTGCAATGTACACTTTATTCACTTCTACACGAATTGTACGTAGTCTCGTCAAGAGCGTGGAGCCTTTCTTTTAATCCCCCTACGTAGCATCCATTGTCGCCCGTAAATGGTTAAAGATGCATATATAAATAAAATGCTCCATTCTTCTTCTTCTTCTTCTTCTTCTTCTTCTTATTATTATTATTATTATTATTATTATTATTACTACTACTACTACTACTACTAGCATATTTTAAAAGGCTGTAATTCTACTTTCCCATAGTACCGCATTTATGAACCAAAATATTAGGCCTACATATAATACGCTGTGCGTAATAAATTTGTCAGCACGTCGTGTTTCACTAACGTAATTGAAAATATGGTGAATTCCTTTACGGTGAAAGTCCTTTTGTTTATAATTAATAGATACATCTAAGATTTTCAGAAAATTTTGTTTTGTGTCTAAATTCATAAAGTAATGAAATTCGTCACGCATATCATGTATCCGTCTAGATTTTGTAGGATCATTAATAAAATCTTTTTGTGGACTTAGTAACAATTAGTCTGAATCTCGGTAATTTTTCAAACCACGCCATAGGCCAATACTTGATTCAACAAATAAAAACATTTTTAAATGATCTGACAAAACTTTAAAAAAAAACGATAAAAATACAATGCTATTGATATAAATATACAGAAATCGAGTTATACTCTTTTGTAGGCGTACTGCTAGTTAAGTCTGCACCCACCGGTCCTTCCATTTTGTTATTTTTACAAATTAATAGTACAGGGAAAAAATCTGATTCAATTTCATCAATTTGCTGTTATCCGTGGCATTCAATAGCTCCGTCAGTGTAGTTTTGTATGTTGTAACTGTGCAGACGAAAAACTCTGTAAGTCCTGTGAAGTTTATAAATGGTATACGGTAGGAAAGTAATGAGTCTTGAAAGTTTGAATTTGTTCTCCTGTAAAAACCTGAAAATGTGACTTATCAGGTATTCCACCTCTGGTTGTACAAAGTAACTGTCAAAATGTGTAGTTTCTTTCTCTAAAGCAGAAACTATTCCAATCACCTCGCTGCATAGCTACATTAATCAAAAAGGTGAACAACCTATTCAGGTTCTTCATTGAATATTTACAGTTTTACATTAGGTATTTGTGTCGGTAAATTTTATCGACATCTGCAAAATTTTCATGTCGATCTCCATCCGTACCATCATACATACACACGTATGGACCATAATTTTCTGAATATCACTGATTTTAATAAATAATAAATAAATACATTCTATTAATTATCATAATTTGATAAAGGTAAAAAGGTAAAGTGCTCCCCTGTGCATAGCACCACGCCATGAAGGCGTATAGGGGGTGTGGGGGTAAACACCACAATTTGATCCATTTCATTTTAAATATAGTATTTTACAGTTACATTGGCCCGTGGGACTCGAGCCCACCCAATAATTTATTTTGTTATAAAAATAATAATTGTTGTTACTGCATATTTGTTATCGCGATTCATGGTGAAAACAATAAGTAATATGATTTTGTTAAAAAAAATAAGTAAGTATGAATTGTTGGTGTGCATGAATATCGTGATACATGAGATTTTTTTTGCACTTATAACTAAGTATTCAGCACACACAATGTTTTTCAAAAGTTGGCGCTTTTGTACATGATTACTAATTCATCAACCTTCTTTCCCACAGTTGTTAATGCATGCGTAGCCTAGTATTGAATATGATTTGTTTTCTATCAGTACGGTAATTAACGTCTGCACTCATATGAGATAAATATTGTTTGTATTACAAATAAAATAAATATTATAATCTATTAAAACTTAGAGCAAAATTCTTGTAACGTCGTTAACATCAGTCTCTCACAGAAAGTTTGTTTCATACATTGCATACAGTAATATATACGTTACTGAGTTTCTGCGAGCAATCCTGGACTCGATCCTCTGTGTAACAAAGCCAGAAAATAGTGGGGACGGAACTCGATGTGTCGACCACCCATCACCCGATTTAAAGAAGCATTTTATCAGGCATTGGCCGTCAAAAGGTTGTTGAACCACGGAGTTGAGGTTATATAGCATATAGTTCTGGAACGTTTGTGTGCTTTTTCTTGCGTAGTAACAAAATACTGAGTGTATATTGTATGTCTGTGCGGAACATTTCAAATTAGTAAATATAAGTACAGTTTTGATATCTTATTGTGCTTTTAACACGTGAACATATTTATTTTCCGATACCTCCACAGGGGCTTCTACAATGAAACCGTGGTGGCGTTGGCCCAGGCTCTGCTGCAACCGCTTAGCTTCCGCCAAGGGTAACGAGCTGCTAATCGCAGGCGGCAATGATGCTTTTCCTGGCCGATTATCGTCTCTTGGAGACGCCGCTAAGGAAACTCATTTTCTCGTCATTACGGCCAGGATAACTCGATTGATTTCATTAGTACTGTCTGGATTTTTAACGCCTTCGCTCGCAGCCGAGATGCAAAGCGATGGACGGGCTTAAAAGCGTTTATTAGAACGCCAAGGATTTTCCTTCCCGTCTTCCGCGGCGATTAAGTTATTGAGTTTCTGGAGAATCCAGAGTTAGGTTGAAAGGTCCCTGACTGATAGCTCAGACGTAAAACAAAGCCGCTTGATGTAGTATTTTATCATCTGAGCTTTAGATACACCAAAACGTAGCGATTTTCTTGGGAAAATTATTTTTATTGGTGCCTGCATTTTATTAGTTTCATAATTATACTCATTGTTTATTTGGGCATTTTAATCCAATACTACTTTTGTTTCCACAAATTAAAACAATACCTTCTCTTCTCTCTATTTGGTTATTTTATGTCTCTTTTCTGCCTCTAGGCAAACCGCGACGACGAGGGTCAATGAACATTACATGAAACCGATGAAAGGACACACAAAGAAGAGCCATTCCCTAGGGGACGACGTGAACATCATGTCGCGTAAAGGCGCTTTTCTTAACTACTTTACTAGAAACATTCTCAGATTTTGCCTGGAAAGAACAGTTAAACTCGATCGCTTGATTACAACAAATGTTGTGAAAGTGATTTTGCTAAGCACAGAGGCACAAAATATAAAATAAAGTCTGCGCCAGTTGCTGGTTACTACCTGCAACACCTAATTTTTAACAAAGAAATGTGCACTGTTAATAATTTTTCTGACGACCTTTTGTAATTTATGTGCAGTGTTGGTGTGCCAGCTACAAAGGTGACTAAACCTCCTAAATTCTTATTAAAAGATGTTATTTGATTCAGGCAACGCGCACTGAATTTTTTTATTGTTTTAATTTTTTCTAATTTTTCATATTTTTAATTTTCTTTGCATGATTTCACTTGTTTCAAAAATTTGTTTTTTCAGATGTATGAAATGTGTGGAAGGCAGTAGATACGACAGCTCTTGCAACTGCAAATGTGGTGAACCTCTAAGTAATGTAAGCGAAATGTTGTCCGGAATCCAAGCTCTGATTGCAAACAGCTTTTTTTTTTAACTGTTTGAATTTTGAATTTGAATTAATTTTTTTTGGGTGCGTCAGCACTGAGGCTATTTTGCACCCGTCACACTATACGGGGTCCAGCCCCTTATCATAACAAAAATAAAAGCGTGCCTGAAAACTAAAATTTCCTTACCTTGGTTAAAGCTGAGGCTAAAAAGGGCGCTCAGCACAAATAAGGACAAAACACAGGACGACGCAGAATTATACTGACCATGGGGCCAGTCGCCAGAGCCTCGTTAGTCTGCAGTCCAGGGTGTACTACGTGGAAGTGAGCTTTTTGAACTGTTGGCCACTGGATTTCGAGACATCAGAATTACTGCGAAGGTCATAATTAGTATCTTATTTCTGTTAAATGGTTTTTCATTTCGTCCATAATCTGGTTCTTCATAGGCGCTATTTCCTTTGGCGTTTTTACAATTTTTGCGGTGGTCGGTGTCCCTTTTCAGTATAACTGAACGAAACACATGGACGGAATGAAAAACGTTTGAAGAGAAACTGGTGTGTACGTAAAATGGCAAAACATTGTGTTGATTAGTGGGGAAAAAAATGTAATAGAAGGAGCGTTTTATACTCAAGAAGAAATAAATGGGAGACGGAACATATTTGCTAATGATATTTTTAATGGGCTTTATCAAGCTTAATAATGACTTGAAGGTCCGCTTACAGTTCCTAGAAGTTTTTTACTTCTTTTTAATATGCCTACCTTGTAAACGTGCGCCTTATCCGACGCTGTACCTCATGCCGTATTCATTTCTCTGTTAATCCGTTTCGCGGTTTATCCTTTCTTGCGTCTTCCGTTTTGGTTATTTTTTCTCTTTTTATTTCGCTCTGTCGTCATTCCTTTCTCACCCACCCTGTTAAAGGATATCGTAAAATTTACAATATTCGACCGTTAAAATCTGCCTGCCCGTTAATTTATAAGAATGGAACACAATCTTTTTTTTTATTTGATTATTTTATCATTGAAAAGATGCATTACATTAATTAGGTTAAATATGTAATTGTCGTTAATTGGAAAAAGTGTCATAGTTTTTTTTTCGGTGGTTTAGATGGGCACGGAAAATCTCCCCTTCGGTTCCGCGCGTTTTCCTGTAGTGGGCATTACACCATTTGATTTCAATAGAAGCAGACAACAGAAATTCTGTTGCTTTCTGTTGCACGTTTCTCCGCGTATCAGTGAGCGTTAAGCTTAGTCATTTTCCAGTCACTTTTCAGCTCCGTAGTTAGATATTTTGACGCCCTAGGCAGGATTGTGCTTTGGATTCCTCCCGGCACTACCAAACACCGACATTTTATGTGAGTCCTTCAATATTTCCTTCTTTTTGTGATATTTATATCCTATAGACTTTGAAATTAGGAAACAAAGCTGATTTTTAAAAAAGAGTTTAGGATATTTAAGAGTAATTCAGTTTTGTCTTAGTATCTGAATAACATCTTTAAAAACCATACTATCACTACTATTTTGAGAAACAGAAATGTCAAATTTATTTTTGAATTGACAATATTCAGAGATTATTTAACGGCGCCCTCTGTGCATGGCGCTCTAGCCTGCCCCTCGCTACTGGCCTGTAACTTTTTACAGTTATTAATGAGCTTGTCACTTCGTTTCGCGATTAGTTTACCAATCCATTGTTATCCCATTTCTACCCTCAGGCCGTTTATTCTGAGGATTGGATCGGTCCACTAGATAATCTGCACTTAAATAAAAAATAAGAAAAATTACAAAATCGTAGCATCACCTCCCCGTACGTGAATTTTCCAGAAGCGTGTTGCATTTGCAACCTGATCTCCGGCGGAGGACGAACAACGGGATAGGGACAAAAATGTCCCTGCCCCCCCCCCCCTCTTTCTTTGGACGCCGGACGTTAATGCTGTTTATGGAGGGCCCTCGCCTGCAGAAAATTCAATCATGTCCTCGTAATCAAATTGCAGCCGAAATGCAGGGCCCGGAGGAGTCATCGGGATTCTTCGTGGAAGGGGCTGGAGGACGGTGTCTGGACGCTAATGGTTCCTGACCGGGCGCATGTGTAAGTTTACAAACTAATGGGGGTGCTTGGTAATTGTGTTAGGCTCAGCGCTCTGTAGGCACACTGTTTAATTTTATCCATTTAGGGAACGTTATTGATTAGGGATGGAAAAGGTTAAAGGAAGAACCCGTAAATGTGTTGCGTGTGCGTGGATTTTAGTGCGGACCTTACGCAGTCAATACGCGCTTTCACGGTTGCAGTTCACCGCTACATCGGCTACGATTTGAAATTGTTGCCTTTTTGTATACAGTGAAAAACAATGGTCTGCGTTTTGCCAGTAATTTAATAGAAATAACTGGTGAATTTAGCTGTAACTTGAACGTAGTTAAACGGTCGTTTCTGCAAAAGAATTATGAAGAATGAGCAGTACAAGTATATTTGTTGTTTACCGTCGCCGTTATGTAGCCACTTTTGGCTAATCGCGACGATGGGAGTGAGTGATGATTAGATGAAATTGATTAAGAGATATATACTCACAGAGAATACCCACGCTGGGACCCAAATCCGGGAACTTGGATGCCGAGGTCGAGAGTCGACCATATAACGCGCTCGCCCACCGAGCCAGCCAAATGAGTAGTGTAGATTTGAAGATTAGAAGGAAGTGTGAAGTAAAGGAAAAAAAGAAAACATGAAGAGCCCTAAAAATGTTTCGATATTCTAATTGTTTAAGTGAATCATAAGTTTCTATGGCGGGACTCCCATTCGGCAGAGGCATGGCTAAAGGGTAGAATAGGAAATGCAGCTTTTGCAGGCTAGTTTACGCTTACTTGTCATGTCATTGCTGGAATGCGTAATTTAAGGTAGGGGTCCAAAACTTTTGTAACATTTATTATTGTACAAATAATTACATATCTTTCTAGAAAAAACTAAAATATCCTTGAATGTTGGTGCTAGTAAAGTAAAAAGTAAAGGTCTCCCCTGTGCTTAGCACCACGCCATGAAGGCGTATAGGGGGTGTGGGGGTAACGCTCCACACTTTCTTGATCCGGTCGTGAGTGGGGGTGATGTGATCAGCATCACGCCCCTGACCGCCTTTACCCCCCAGGGTTTCGCCCAGGTACCCATGTTATTCGACGCTGGGTGGGCGCCGGGGCCGCTTCCAACGTTAGAAAAGTTCCCGGATTTGAACCGGCCGGGGATCGAACCCGGGACCTTGAGCATGGTAGTCAGACGCGTTACCGACTGAGCCACCGCGGCTGTCGAACAAAAATTAAGCTTTTTTCCCTAATTGCGCATGTTGGTGCTAGTTCTTGTAAATAAAACTTGCTGATTCGTATTTTGTGCTTGAGCGCAATTAGGGAAAAAAGCTTAATTTTTGTTTTCTGTGCCGGCATTGCACTTATGATGAGTATGAAGCAGATGGCGCTGTAGCAAAAACAAGAGTATAAACTTTTGGTTTGTGCACGTGTGTGTGTGTGACTATATTTTTCTTCAACCTTGATATTGATAAGGATCTCAATTACTGTTTGTCGTTATATAAGGAAGTGGCTTAAAATAGAGCATCCCAAGGTTGTCGATCATCCGTTGGAGCTTGCATCTCGTAACTTGTCTACAAAGTGGTATTGTAATGTAACTCCCGAAGCATAAATATTCACAAATAGCATTTGTGGCTACAAATCAATGCCAAATAATATTAACAGATACAGGAAGGTATCAGCAATATTTAGTTTCCAAGGTTATTAGCTATTAGCATTCACCGCTTCCCTAAAAGCGAACCTTGGGATACATCCTACAACATGCAATTTTTCTTTGTGAATAGCAGATATTATAAACTCAGCTTTCACATCAGTGAGAACACACGTAGTTGTACTTCATGTTGGAAATATCTGGTAGGAATATTTCAATAAACCTTCCACGGTGACTGTATCAGAGGTATAAAGAGCGGCATTAAGGTTGAAATAATGTACGTACATTGTCCACAGCACGTATCTCGGATTTCTCATAGTAGAAACTTCAAGAAAATCTTCCATGGCCAAAACCAGATGGCCTAAAATGCCCGAGCGCCCTAACTTCTCGACTCACGATTTCGTTACCCAAGGTTCCGGGTTCGAGTTCTGGTCTGGGAATGAGTGTTGTTTTTTTATGACTGTCCTCTTCGTCAATATTATCTAATCATCAGTCATGACCATCGTCGCGTGGGAGAGAAGAGACGCAAAATGAGAAAAATTGAAAGATACAGAACGTGGAGTTAAGAAGAACCTGAGCGAGATAAGCATACGAGTATACGTACATACGATTATACGTATGTGACAACAGCAGAATACAGGCGTGGGCTAATAAAAACTTTGGAACAGATCAAGAACAATCTTCTTGGAAAGTACTCTGAAAAGGAGTATCAAAACTAAAAATTTAAGCCTTACGATATGGTTGAACTACCTTTTTTGGAAGTAAATATGCTATCATTTTGAAACTTCAATTTTACAAATTTATTTTATACATATTTTTTTTAATACTCAGTTCACGCAGAATTCATAGTTATGTAGAGTCACTCGGGAGAATATGCCCATCGGGGTTAAATGCCAACCCCCTCGTATCTCGCGCAACGTTAATGTTAGGGCAACTCTGCGACTCTTGTTTGAAAGCGCCCTCCGTGGTGAGACGAGGCAGCAGGTTTGGAGCTTGTGAGAAGAATCTGAAGCCATTCAGGATTAATTTCATTAGGTAAGAAGACAATTTTTGAGGTAATAATTTTTTGGACGTTTGCTGTATTAACAGTGTGCAATAATATTCCCAAGAGAGAAAGAAACTGAATTATTTTTGGTCAGAGTCAGGGAAACACATCTGCAGAGTGAAACTGCCACATGGTGCTCAGAGTTGCCAACCCAGTGATTCAATTTTCTGCTTGTATCTGTGGGGTGATATGCCCACAGAAATTAAGTACAATATGCCCATGGGCATTATTATGAGAAGAAAGGACCACAATGTGACTGGATCCAGTGAATTCTTTTTTATGTGGATTCATGAAATATCTACCAAATTCAGGTCCATGTGTCCAAAGCGCAATGCAATTTCTCACAAATGTAAACCGTAAAAGGGGCTATGGTAAATTAAAAATAAATGTTGTTAGAATCTCTACTTGTCTGTACAAATGATGTTTTGTTTACGAAACAAACGTTAATAATCTTCCAGTTAATGCTGTGTATTATTTTCCTTTAAATATGTCATGTCAAGTATTACAATAATTGTTTCTTGTATTGGTCATTTTACCCCTAATGGGTGGGCATTTTACCCTGAACACAGGGTGATTTGCCCAAATTGACGTTCATCTGTTTATTTTTCTATGGTTCTGTTGCTATGAAATTTACAGTAATAAAACTTGTAGGTAACAATAACAAAACATGTAGCTTTCATTTGACATCCTTTTCATTGCGACACTCCTTCATTTAGCGAAGCTGTAAACCGCCAAAAAAAAGTTGGGCGTATTCCTCCGAGTGACTCTAATAACTGTTAAAACATACTCCTGAAAAAAAAATCAATCCATCGCTCCTACGAGAAAGAAGCTTCAACTGAAATTGGATTAATGATTTTGATAATCACTTCGTATTCGACCCAAGAATCTGGCTTCGAGGCTCAATCAGGGTGTGGGTGTCTCATTGTGTTTGTTCTCCCTTCCATCCTCAACCCATAATATTCATCTTTATCTTCGTGATTAACCTGGAGAATTGTGGTTTCACATATCCTAAGACACACAATACCAAGAAACGAACTTGCATTATTTTCACTTCTATAAACGAGAAATAGCTACTTGTAGACAAGGTGGTATTTGAAGAGAGTATGAAGGGGGATTCCCCTCTGATTACTAAGCTTAGTAAACGCTTGGCAGTGACGGGAACTGCATATGTATCTAATTTATGTAGTCCTAATGTCGCGATCCTTTAAGAGTAGTTTCTGGAACCACACTGCTTACAGAATAAATTCGGACACTTTTGAAACTACTTAATATTGATTTCAAAATGTACTATGCTTGTTGCTATTGTTATATGTAAGTTCAGTAAAATTATTTTTAAGATATCATTACAGTGCTCCATCTTCTTGAGAATGTTTTGCAGAGTTGTTGCATATAATAAATTTCACTTTCAATTTTGTTATGATAAGTTTCAAGTCATTGTGATAAGCAGATTCATGAACTAAAGCAGAACAACATTTTTAATGCTGAAGAAAAATATTATCGCCAACAATAACTTTTTGTGGGAAGAAGTAAAATGCGTTTTTTTTAAAATCTTTTCCAATCACTTCTGCATTGAAAACGAACGTTGTTACACAAGGGATATTTGGGTGGATAGTTCAGGAATTTTAGCAAGTACGCCACTTCTTCTGGTGCGTCGACTATCGTCCTCATATACACAACGGTTATGGGCGTCTGTATTGAAAGACAAGCGATAGTGGGCCAAAAGCCTCCGTATAAGAGTATATTCGTAAACATACTGATGACGATTTTTCACACCATGTAAATAAGTACGTATTTTAACCAGTTGTTTATAGTATAACAACAAATGCACACCACCACTGCCTCCTCCAACGACCATAAACACCATAGAAAGTCGCACCTACGCAGTTAGTGACCCCTGTAAATATCCGCCCACCCTTGTGCCAACCTACTGACAACAGTGTTTGTAACTTTTCGAAAATACTTTGCGAACGCCTCTAATCCATTGTATTGACTTCAAAGGGTTGAATGTGCGAAATATACAAACAAGATGAACTTGTTTCAGGCTGAACCTTTACAGGTCAGTCAAACTCCAAAGTAGCTTAGAGGCGTTGAGTTGAAAAACATGACGGTTGCAAGAAAATGTACCTTCGGAAGAGCAGCTACGTTGCCATGGCAATATGGAAGAGGATTAACCGTTCGTTTTCTTAGCAGGGGCTGTCTTCGGCGGAGGGCATTTGGGGCTCGACTGCGAAAAGAACAGCGTGGGGCGCGTGTAATGTGAGTTGGGGAGCGTCAGGGATTTATCTCGCAGCTCCAACCGGGCAGGTGCCCCTATCTCCTGTTTCAAAGGTTTTTCCAGGAGAAAACAGGGGTATTTTTCAGCTTAGGAGCCTCTCCGTTGCGGTGTGAACATCGATCTCTTTTTGTGCGGATGTTTTTCCACCCTGGTGAAGGAATGTCTATTGAGAGGCAGTCGCTGTTTTATCGGAATTTACTGGGTCGGTTGGTAATCTCTTTGCCCTTTTTAGGGCGAAGCAGTTCCCGAGATGAAGGGCGATAAGAGTTGAGATGTTTGCGTCCTCGCATCTGTCACCTCAAGGTCCTAGCTTGAATGGCACTTTCGGTCATTCTTCAGCCTCCATGCAAAAAAAAAAAAAAAAAAAAATGTAAATTTAGACTTTTTAACGTTCTTACAGCCAACGGCAAATTTAATAGTAGGCAAATTGTCCATCACTGTTTTCATTATTTTTTATTCTACATTCTGTCTTGTTTTAAGAAATTAAATTCTGGTGATGCAAAATAGATGTTGTCCTTTGCTGAGTGACATTTTAATTCCAATTCGTTTTCACCACACTGTACGTAGAAAACATACTGAATGAAAATGATGATGGACAATCGCCTACTTTTACTTTTGCTGTTGGGTGTACAACGTTTTCACTTGACTGAACAAGAACTCACTAAAAAATAGGCGTATATTCAAGAAAGAACATTTGTCTGTTTTCAAATTTGCTATATATTGTCACATTCTATTATATTTTACTAGTTAGTTATACGAGCACGTCTCTCCTTGTGTTAATAGTGGCAGTAAAAATGGATTAAATAGATGATAGAACAAAATTTCCTGACCAGATTCAAACCCAGAATCCCTGGTCGTAACCACTGCGTTGCGGAGGACGGTTTTCTTTTCGAGAGTCGTAACATCTACCCAGTGGCGAGATTAGGGGTGGGGCTAGAGGGGACAGTTGCCCCCCACTTTTTGCCACTTTTGCCCCCACACTATGATAAATCTTATCTACAAATGGAAATATACTGTCTTTGCCCCCCGGTTTTGGAACCCAATCGCCGCCACTGCATCTACCTAATGCTATTAGCTTTCCGCTAGAAAGGTAGGTTTATAATTGCAATACAAATTGTTTGCGGCAGCATACATTCTGTTGATTTGAACTCATCCTATATTTCGCAGGTAAGAACCCTTTATCATAACCTCAGAGAATGTTAACCTTAGTGCTGTGAGGAATATAAACTTATTTTATATGGCTGAACGCTATTTTCCAATGCACTTGTATATCCAGTCCGACTTAACCTGTATGTGGATAAAATGGATCTAAAACGAAATGCCAAACTTTTGCTTCTTAGTCTAAACCTTTCCTATTCGTCTTTAGATCGTCTTCACAATTGTGCAAACAAGAGAGACAATTAAGAAAGTAATCTGCATTGTACACACAATGCTCGCACCGAACAAGAGGACCTCAGGGGAAAATTTAATAATAGCAAGACGCGGGACCGGTCCATTATGGCTGCACTTTGTACATCCTGGGCTCATTTTCTCCCCCTCTTCCCCTCCCCCATGTCTGGGATAGCCTGCTCTAGTGGATGTTGAAAACCAGCAACACAAATTTGATTGTAGGCCATTGTAGGATGTTTAGTGTCATGGGACTGACGAGAGTGCGGCTCCCACCCCTCGTAATCTGCTCCCCTTTTGTGCTCGGGACGTGGTGGCTGAAAGGGGAGCTTCCGGTTGCTCTTTTTTAGATGGTGCTGCGAGATCAATACGTAAGCGATCATGTTACGGGATGCTGTAAGGGAAGGTTTCCAACCAACGCTCGCATCTTGTGTCTACACTGGAAAATAGGACTGGTGCTGGTGGCATCAATTGAATTGTAAAGGTTTATTTTGCGGAAACTTAAACTATTTCTTGAAGCCTGGTAAATTTTTTTCAATATAGCGAACTTTGGCAGGTGTTACGTGCGTATATTTGCTTCTAGTTATAATTTCTGAAAGCTTTTGGCGAGTGAAACTACTAATTTGTTTTTCGCCGCAAGTTGTTGAACTACGCAACCATACATATTTGGCTAATCCAAAGAAATATTTGTTTCCAGTGAATATTTCCCAATCGAATGCGAGAGGCCTGTAATGTCGCTACGGTGTGAAACGTTGCTCTTGATTCACTTGTTCCCAAGTGATATGTGTCGCGTGTCGATTGTCACATAGGTGCGAAATCTCCCTTGTACTTGCAGATAGGGCTAGACCTATATCACTGTACCGAGACAGCGACAGTATCGAGACGAGAACGAGCTGACTTGATCAGACCTAAAACGTGGGTGGGCGTTTTGTCCATCTTCACAATACTGTTGTCAAAAATGTATCAGGTTGTGACGAACCACACTAATGTTGTCAATTCTGAATAGAAATAGAAATAAATATGTAAGGAATTCTTCAGACATCGTTCTTTGTTGTCTAGATACTTTCGATAGCTTCATAACGAATTAAAGCTATACTCTATTAGAGGAAGGTAGTAATTTGGAACTCCACATTATTATTTAAAAAATGTTTATTATTTATTATTATCCTACCTCCGAGAAGTAAACGCATCAGCCGAAACAAAAATGCATAAAGTCAGCCCAAGTGTTTAAGTGCAACAACGAGAAAGATGCATCAAGACGCATCAATCGATGCACTAAATTACAACCCGACATAGAAAGAAATACTCACTTGCATCATAACGCTCTTTGGCGTTATCTTTACAAATGATACAAAATGCATCACACTGTAAACCTGATTCTTGGCACATTTTAGTGCCTCAATCGATTCATTTCTAGTGCATATATTTGATGCATTTAATTTTCTGTGTGCAGGTGTGTATGGCATCCTTGTTTTATTGCCTATGCTTGTTTTATTGCCTACCCTATCCTAATTTACTTTCTACTCAAAAGGAAAAAAATGTGTTAAACTTTTTTCTTAATGCGCATTTGAGTTGATAAGCAACATGTGTTGGTAATATAGGACATGATGCTAGATTTTTACGCAAGTAATAATAAACAAAATTTCGGATATAACTTTATTATTATTATTATTAGTTTACAGAAATGATTAAACTATCAGTGCCTTATTTTCGTACTTACAGCTGTTCCATAAGCCAACATATGCGAAAAATCAAGGTGGTCGTGCGCTTGCATGCAATAGTCCGTTATTTTGCCTTGTCCCATGCTTTCTCCTTTTAGGTAGTTTTCAACATGTCCATGGCATCTCTGAAAAAATAATATCATATTTTTAAAATATTGCCTAGCACCATCGCATGCATAACGTCTTGAAAATAAAAAAAAATCATTTTACTACAAAGTGAAATAAACTAGAATGTTAACAATCTAGGTCTCGCACATATGTATGTTATAAAGTGTAGCAAGCAAACAAAATTTTACACACAAAATAGTGTATTATTCCAAACTTTTGAAAATCGACATCAGACAAGCCGCCATTTTAACATCCACAATATTATAACTAGCGACTCCAGTGCTTCTGCTACGAACACTAGGGAAACCTAACGTCTACGTTCTAGCTATCGCCACTAAGGTGCAGTAAATTACTTGGACTATTAACCTAGATATTGAGAAGTTCAATATTTTCTGCAAGATTCCATGTAACCACTTTCTCTACAAATTTCCAGGGCTTCCCAGATAACACAGTGGTAGCGTCGTCGCCTTGTAATCAAGAGGTCCCTGGTTCGATACCTGGTGGAGGCACATAGTGGTTCGGATCCCACTTTAAACTGTAGGTCTAGTCTCGAGTAGCCTTGTCTGTGTATAAAGTGGACTTCAAGCACCAATTCAATCAATCAATCAATCTATAAATTTTCTGGCAGCAGAACGTGCAATTCACACGAGTGTTGTTTTGAACAGCCTAAGAGAAATTCTAACCAGTTCCATATTTTAGGAAATTTTTGAATTATTTTGGTTGTTCGAAAAGATTCATTTTCAAAAGGTCTCTACCCAAGAACCAGCCAACAAACCTTGACTAGAAACATGGCGACAAATGCTTCTAGAGAGGCAGCGGGGCTAAATTGAAAACCTTTGTCCTTAGAAAAAATATTGACTTCCTGGTATTTTTTCCTGGTATTCTATAAGGAAAGGAACGGTATAAAACAGAGAGAACAGAAATATTGGATGTTCAGATGCCGTAAAGAATGATAGAATGAAAGGAAATGATGATCCACTCAGAGACAGAGGGAGAAAGAGATTAAGATAAAAGGGTTAAAATCTACAAAAGTTTGTTCTTATGTCGCATGTCACTTTTTACTGTTAGATCGGCCTTGGGATAATGCAACAATTGGTCAACTTATATAAAACTAATGCAAAGCTTATAAAATGTGGCGAATAATGTAAAAGAAATGTAAATTTGAGGTAAAATTTGTCGACTTATATGACTTGACTGTTGTAAGTAGCTAACTTTTGATGAAAATGAGACTCGTAAGATTTATACTCCGAGCCTGCAATCTGTGGAGAAAGGCCGCGCATAACGGAAGAGACGGGGAGAAAGCGAGTTTTCGGAGAAAGCCAGTGCGCGCTGCTGCAAATGGCTGGTAGCTGCACTCACTTCCCCTCTAACGAGTCACTGTTTGCGCAGAGACATATTTTCGTTAGGCCGCTCCTGAGATTTCCGGACAGAATAGGTTATAACTGCTAGCATAAGACTAATTTCAGATCAAATTTAGATCTGAGGATTTATTGATTTTAGACTAAAATAGAATTTGTAGTGGCATACAAGCCTGGTGTAAAAAAATGTCGACTAACATATTAGCATTTGAGGACAAATATAAGAATAGGTAACTAATATCATAGTTTGCAACATTGCGAATTAAGAACTTAGCAGATTTTGTTGGGGGTCTTGGGTTACTCATCGCCATCGGCCCTTTCCCCGATGGGGCGGCGGTCGCGGCTCCATTTGCTCATCCGATGTGAAATTAGAAAGCGGCCGTCGCCACGCCGCGGGGGAAAAGTCCCGTCATCCGCTGACACTAAGCGTAATTACATGTCGTCCTACGAACGGAAAACTAATTGTTTCCTCACGTCAGCTTCTCTCGCGTGGAATTAAAACTCCGTCCGTAATAGAGTTTTCCAATCTTTAGCCTTTGCGATGACAGATTCGTGCGATGCGATGCAGTCTACGCGGTAGGATACGACTTTCCGGTGCCCGTCACCGAAGGAATGGCTCCGTAAAGGTGATTGTAGTATAGGGATGCCGTGTTTTGATACGCATAGAGTAGTAGTGAACTGCAGCAGGAAGTGGAATTTACATTACCCATAGGACCCCGATACAGTAGTTCTTGCAAGTAATTCTTAACATATTTATGCAGAAATATTTTCTGTTTTTTCATTCAAAATCTTCATCTCATATTGCATTACTACGCTAACTCTAACAGTCACATGATCGATAATCGATTCTTCAATACTCGGTGTCATATTGTCGCCTTTATAATTCAAAAAATAATGTTTTGCCGCTATTAAATTATTCGATTATATTTATTTGAGCGTGAAGCAATTTTTTCAACTTTGAAATACACACGATGTGCAAAGAACAATTCATTTTTCTCATCTGTACCGAGAGAGACGAGGACATGTTTCTAGATTTGTAATCGGATAGTCCAATTGGCATCATGTGACTATATAGGTAAGACGAATTGCCAAACACTTGGGTAGCTGACAACTCCAAGGTCAGTGGAAGATAATTAAATAGTATCCGTCGCTAGAAAAATGAGTTAATCTGCCGTTTAAGTCGTGCGGAATAAACCTACAGGTTTTAGTAATAAATGTTTGCCGTTGGTAATCAACGTACTTTACCTGTACTTTCTTAATTGGTGTCCACATGCCGAAGCAAGCAATTCCACCCAATATAGTTTCAAACTTTCTTTACCAGATGACATATTAGATAGCTGGAATCACGAGTACCTGGCTGATCAGCCGAGAACAAATTGTTGCAGGGTCATAATTCAAATTTGTGATTGATCGTTGGTGCCATGTTAAATCGTGGTTTGCGACTAATAGGGATCATGTGAAGTACTGAATGGGTTGGAGAGTGGCGATTTTAAGTGAATAAGGTGACAGTGTCTCATACAGTGCGGAATTTTGTTCGCACTATCCGAGTCAAGGAGAGACTATGATTTTTGCTGCAGAGAGATAATTTGGTTTATCAATAGCGTGCAGCGTGCTTTTCTCTCTGCCGAGTTCCACGTGAGAAGAGGTTGATCTAGCTCTCGTGAAAAGGTGATGACTGTGGGAGGCTTCCCATATGCCCCGAGTGCCGTCGTCATATTTTACGCGTTCCAGGTGTTCTCAGGCTGCGGAATCCCTTCAGGTTTGTTTTTAATGGCCGATTGAATTGATGATCTTCGCCATTGTCTGCGTCGGAGGGGAATGGAGGTAAAGCTCTGCTGCGGGTGGAGACATTACGCCGTGATGATTCCGGCACAATGCGTGGCAGCACGCTACGTGCAGGAGGCGTGAGAACGCAGCCGGTGCGTGGGTTTGTGGGGCATTTGTGGGTGCTTTCGGAGCAGAGCAGCGGAGAACCTTCGTTTGTTTTGTACTTGCTCGTGTGATGGACGTTGTGCGAATTAAACTTGATACTTCTGGGAGGACGCCCACTTATTGCTCGGCTCACATGTAGTTCCTCAGAAATCCACGAAATGCACAAGTGTTACCACTTTTGGAGGGCAGTTCGGCCAAAGCCGTAATGGTATTAATAAAAGAAAAATGGTGTCATTTATTGGTGAAACCCATTAAAACGTAGCAAAGTATATGGCTCAATCATCATCTTCAACACACTTACTACTTGATCAGATATTCTCGTTCTGCTACTACTCACACTAAGAGAGCTTTCAGGCTGTGTAATTTGCAACACTTCCGGTAGATTTGATAGGTACATATATCTTCGTGCCTTCTTATACCAAGGTCAGATGTTTGTGAAAATTTCGTATTTCATTCCAATTGAATCATTTATATCATCTGTGCAATGCGTTTAATCTTTCCTCTCCTATGAATTGTTATATTGCTTGCATACAAGAATTGGTAGTGTTTAATAATGAGCTGAGTATGCGGTATTGCTTCCCATTAGTGAGAAGTTGCGTCACCGTATGTTGGTCCTCAATGATTTGGCGAGAAATCCCAAAGTCAGTCTTCGGTGAAGTTAACAATTTTCGGTGCTGACCTAGCATCACGAAGACATTTGAGCCAGTTGAAAGAAATATTGACGGACACCGGTTAGAAAGCCAGAAGAGAATAACTCGTGAGACTCGATGCATTGACCACACGTCATCCAATGAAAAGTTGCTTGTAGCATTGACCACTCTTGTGCTACAGAGTGAAGCCAGCTTCACAAAATTTGTGTAAATGGAGTTTTAAAGTAAGTCAAATTATTTGCTTCAAGTGCAAGTAACTTTAAAAGTTCTAACAAGAAACTTTGTCAAAAAGCCGAAGGGAATTCTTGTGCTTAAAATTGGCTCGTTGTTAAGTATACGGCTATATTTACCTCCCTTCTTTACACCGTAATAACAATTATAATGCGATCCAGTTTCAAGTCTTTTTCAAAACTATAATTAGAAAATATTTATTTTGGAATTGCCCCGAAATACGTAGCTAGATAGCAATTTAACTGTGACAACTTTGTCGGTAGAGCTTTGGATGTGGTTGGTGGCTGTGGGCGACACTTTCACGAAACTAATACGTATTGTTACACTGGATGTTTCTAACTGACTTACCTCTTCAGACAAAGTATAACGCCTCTACTTTCACATTTATTGTAGCATAAAATAACTTTATTTTCAAATATTAGAAGTTGAGGGAATTGTCCCATCTTTACTTTTTTCTGCGAGGTTACGATCATAAAGGGGGGGAGAGTGGTAGATAGGCATACTATTTATCTCAATAGTGTTCCTGCCTGGTAAATGCAACCACTTCAAATGAACCTGCGGTATTCATTGCGCGAGTGTGTGATTTCCATAGGTCGACATCGGGCGCCGAGGCGTCGGGGAGGATCGATCTGAACATGGCAGAGGCTGGGGTCCTGGATAGAGAAGGGAGTGGCCAATCGACCCACCAGCGCCATGTTCATGTGGGGGGGACTCGCAATGCAGAACGCGGGTATCTTATGAAAAATATCGTCTTGATACGTATCTAGGCTTCCGTATCGCATTTTAGGATTTTCTACATCTTCAGTAATTTACTCATAGAATTCGAAATCAGTGACTTTTTGTTTAATTAATGAGTCGTATTTATTAATGCTGTGCACAGAAAACATATTACGTATAGTATTGTGTTTTATGTTATCTATAAAATCGAGGATAGGTGAGTAATAGTATACATAAGTTAGTAACAAGTATAATATTATATCTTTACTCGAAAGTTCAAGTGATTTCTAGTATAAAGAATCATAACGTGAAAAAAAAGTGATTCGTCGGGATCCGCACAACACCTAACACCTCTTTGGTACTCTGTTCAAATTTTCTGTCACCTTCACCGCCTTAGAGTTTTGCACAAAAAGAAACTAATTAGTATTCATTTTATTGGTAATTGGTCTTTCGCCTACGCCTTGGACTTGCGTCGAAGACGTTTACATTCCATTTGGAACGAAAGTGGTCTAAACCTTTATGAACTCTTGTCGGTATACCCACGGGAATTTTCATGTGATTTGGATAGCTTGTTGCGTTTGTTTGTTTTGTCAACGTGTGTTACACGTCGAAACTTATCCTAAGCAGGACGTGTGAAATCACACGACTATTTTCACGGGTGTATTTTTCTTTAAAATATGTAATGTCATTCATTTAAAAAATGAAACTAGAAACAAACTTCTCAGTTAGGGATATTTCCGAGAAAGTCTTGTAAATATCTACACTAGAACGACACCAGAATCTATCGTTCGAGACTGATAAGATATTTAAATATTTTTTCTTAAAGCAAATTTACTTCCTATTAGACTTATACTTCTCAAGCGGATATCTGTAGGCTTATTTGTAGAGAAGTCATAGATCTAAATTTTGTTTATAGTAATGACAAATTCAATTCATTAGTGGCAACTGGGAACCTGTGCTCTCATATATTCAAGATAAAATTACGTTTTTCGAGGAGTTGTAGCGTCGAAACTAGGCGTGAATCAGGCATTTTTTTTTAAAAGAAAGAAATGTTGTGTACAGTACCGGCGATTGGGTGGCAAATCTGGGTGGAGAAAGGACAGTTTACTTTTTTTGGTTGGTAGACAAGGTTTAACATTAAGAGGCCATAGTGCGGGATAAAATGTGGCAGAAAGTGAGGCGGCAAATTTCCCCTCCACGCCTCTCCATAATCGCCGCCACTGCTTGTATATGTTGTTTACACTGTATATTCAGAGACAAGAACGAATGTGATACAACTCTATACGACCCGAGATCGTGCAAAGGTTCGACTCGTATCCTCTCGATACGTCTCCACTCTGGGCGCGGATCCAAGGTGCAACACATCCTTGAGGCCCCCGCAGGTCTACGGTGAACAGAAATGTTCCCCGTCTTCCCTTTCTCGAACTTGCCCTAAATCATCAGCGTCAATAGCATCATTCTTGTCAACTCCGCTACACCAGACAACAAATTCCTGTCGGCGTTTACGTCCCGCACGAATCTCAAACAGGGGGTCTTCTTCTTCTTGGCTGCGACGGCTCAAATGGAAGAGGAAAGGACCTTATAAGAAGAATACTCTGTTTATCAAGCAGGGCTCGGCTTAATAGGCGATTCCTGTTTCTGGACGTTGCTTTAATGGTTGTTTTATTCCCCTCCGTCCAGGCCATTACAAAAGGATGCCATTAAAAGGGTATCGGATCCGAAGATCTTAAGTTGTCCTTCGACTTTATTGCCGGACGCTCGTGATCAAGGGCCGTGGTAAACCTTTATGGTGCGTACCTTTCTGGCGTTGACCGAATGACTGACTGGCGTTTTCTCTTTGTACTTTCAGGTTCTCAAATACTGCGATCACCTGCATGGGAAATGGTACTTTTCGGAGGTTCGAGCCATTTTTGCCCGGCGTTACCTTCTCCAGAATGTGGCCATCGAGATCTTCCTCGCCAGCCGAAGTAAGTATCCACAGTTTGGTGGGTTTTTTTTTCATCAGTGACTGTGTCGCTTTCTTGTGTGTACTTCTTGTCAGGTGTATTGCCCTGGCTTTGTGGCTGGCCTTCTTCGAGAATTGGTCGTCGTAAATACCAACAACAGTTACCTGTAGGAGTAGACTGGCAGCTGACAACTAAAAAAAAAAAAAGGGAGAGCACCATGTTCCAAAACATAAAGTTGGAAGCTATGCAGGACATCATTCGCAGTAAGGAAGTTGCATGAACAAGCTGGATCTTTGGCCGCCGCAGGGAAGATGTTTTCAAATTTCCCTCTCCTTTCAAAAAACCGTTGTGATATTCCAAAATCTAAAAAATTACTTCCGCTTAGAATTCTTTCTAGAACTTGAATTTTCGTGTGGTTTGCTTTTCCTGTTATCTAGATATTAACAATAGTTTCGTGATTACGTAAGTCTATTAAACAGTGGATAATATATCTAAATAACAGCGAAAGCAAACCACATGAAAATTCAAGTCAATGCTCTAGAAATAATTCTAAGCTCATGTATTTTTTCAGATTTTTGAAAGGAGAGGAAAATTTGCTTCAGTTGTGACCTGGTGGGTCCTGAACATGCACGGTAGTAACAATATTTTAAAAAAGCAAAATCTATACTTATTTTTGACACTTCGAATAGATATTTATTTTTTGTTACATATGTTTTCTAGTTCATCTTTCTTTTATCTTCATGAATGCTAATTCTTTACACCATGCTGATTGTGGATGTAGGCCTCCACACTTTCTCGATCTCGGGTGAAGTGATCAGCATAACTGTCTAGTTGCCTTTACCGCCTCGCATGGACCCTGCATTAGAGCTTTAGTGAGCCCCAGGCTGGATTACCAATTTTTTAACATACTATATTATTACTTCTATGAAAATTGTTTGGCTCAGCTCAGCTAATACGAATTTTACCTAAAGTTTACAATAGGATTCGAACCAATTTGCAGCCGGCCTTCATCGGGGAACGAACTTCAGACTCTACTTGTTCCCAGTTAAAGCGGAGTGGCATGTTATGATTTACACAGAATCTAAAAACATAGCTCTCGTGGAAATTGTACTACTACTATGAAGGAATCTCAACAATTTCTAGTACAGCTCGTCAAAATATATTTATTATATCAATGCTAGGTACACAGATGTTTACGTCAGCTCTCCACGGCTAAAGTAATGGATAGCTTAAGATATTTGGGGTATTAAAAACTTGCTTTGCTCTGATAAAACTCACACCCGTGTCGTATCAAAACTAAAATCTTGAAGAAAAGTACAGAACTACTTGTGAGATTAAATACGCCATCAGGGGGTTACCCAGGAATCTCGTACCAGTGAGTAGAGGAAGAAGTTTATGTTTCTTCAGTAGCAGTCAGTTCGGTATTTTGTGTTCTTTTACATGACTGACATTTTTATACAATGGAGAGGACGGGTGGGGGGGGGGGGGATGACACCCACCAACATTATCTTCCATTTTTGCACACCATGTCTGCACGGACAGCAACAAGGATGGGCATGTGAGTTCCGGAGGAAATGTAATGTTAAGACCGCACTGCGCCATCAAAATCAATCCCAAAAATTCCTCTCTTTTCGAAAAACCACTAAAACATTCCAAATTCTAAGACATGAAAACTACATCCGCTTCGAGTTCCTTCTAGGAAATTCAAGTGAATCTTCTTGAGGTTTGCTTCGGCTGTTGTCTAGATATCTGATAGAAAACAGGCTTACGGTGCCACGAAAATATCACAAATATTTAGACAACAGGGAAAGCAAACAACACAAAGATTCACTTGACGCATGAATGCTAAACAGGTGTAATTTTTGAGATTTTGGAATATCGTAGCGGTTTTTCGTGAGGAGGGGAATTTTAGAAAGCGACTCTGCTGCCGCAGGCCAAAAGTTCAGCGCAGCCTTAAGATTTCAACCCACAAAAGGCTTTTTATTTTTGTTCTTTCAAAGGAGTCTTTTGCATCTTTGTCTCATGAAAAATAAAGAATCTCTTACTATTCCAACAAATAAGTCTTTTTTTATTTTTTTTAAAATGTACATATTTGATACAGGAGTAACTTGACAGGGGCAAGGGCGCACTTTCCGCACAAAACTTTTCAGGTTTATGAACATTTCCAAGTTAATGGTACTTTTGTTAACCTCCTGGAATCTGAGGAACAAAGGAACGAGTATTTTTTATCATTTTGCAAATGTAACGGTTATTTATCAAAATAGTGCTGGACGATATTTTTATGGGTTTGAAAACTTGTTGATTCTGCCTCCCAAAGTTAAGCTTCAAGTTCGAATTTGCGCCCTCCCCCCAAAGTTAGGTCCCAAGTTACGCATGACACATAGCTATGGCATCATTAGCGCAGAAACGCTACATTAGTGCTGAATAGTATTACATCCTGTTCCAAAGGCAAGGGTTGATATGAGAAGTTTGTGTAGCAGGCCCGTAGCCAGACGGGGGCCAGGCTGACTCCCCCCTGGAACTGCCGTCATCCCCCCCCCCCTAGCACTTCCATCAGCTCTCCTTGACATTAGGTAAAACTATTTTGTATAATTTGTTTGCAGTGAAGAGTGAAAATTTAGACAGCTCACACCTTCAAGGATAAATCCACAGAATATGAACAGCAGCATTACATCCAAAGTCTAAGTAGCTGCAAGTATTTTGAAGATTCCCTAGACTTTGTAAGTTCATTCATAGGGGAGCTTCTTTATCTGTACTTTCACTGCCCCTGTTGCGGCCTCCATTTAGACAGAAATCTGAGACACTGATGTCATCATGCAAATTTCCTTCCTACCTGCATCAAAGGTCAACAGCTCTCAAGTTTTTGGAACGAAGGGGAGTTGCATTGCTTCGGCAGGGGGGTGGAATATACTGTTGGCAATGTGATTGAATATTGTGCGTTTGTGTGTGATATAAATATCTGTATTATCTAAAGCAGTATGGAGTGTGTAAAGGGATGATTTCAGTACCAGTCAATTGACACTTCAAGAGATATATTTAAAGATGTAGAAAAATGTAGTACTTGTGTGATATTTATAAATTTTATGTAACATAATGACCCCTCCCCAACACACAGAATTTACCTTCATTTAATACTGTTAATTTTTTTAAAAAAAATAGAATTAGTTTACAACACCTCCCCCCCCCCGATAACCCGTGAGCCCCTCCTGGAGATCAATTCTAGCTACGGGCCTGTTGTGTAGTCGGAAAACTGTATCATTCTTTTCTATTTTATTTTTAAATAAATGGAAAACAAGAGCTAAATGCACGTGAAACGTATAAGAGAGGAGATGTTGCAACTCAGCATCCAGGCTAGTCCCGGACTCATCCCGCGGGATTAGAGGTTCCCTGCGTGATATATGGAGTCGATTCGGGAGCCCCGGGAAACGCGTGGACCAATCAGGAAACAGGGACTCCCCGGCGCCACGAGCTTGTCTGCAGCACCATCAGGCCGACGTTCCGTGGGTGATGGCTTCAAACCATGCAGTGGAACGCACAAGGGTGTTTCCCCGGTTTCAGAAAGGGCTGGGGAAGAAGAACTCGTCAGCCATGGTCCTATGCAAAATATTGCATTCTGGTTCTGATTTCAATAATTAGGTAATAGTGTCGATTTCCTAGTTTCCGTCAGTCGAAAATGACAATACGATTTAATTTCGTGCACTATAATATTTATACTCCTGCAGAATTAGTTCAGTCAAAATAGGAAAAATAAAGGAACTAATTCATATATACTCAATTTAATTTGATGAGGATCTTTGAAAAAACTATGAAGGAGAATGCAGTTGCATGCAAGCAGGCTTCAGATGTCCCTTGCCAAGGTGTTTCCTGTACGAAGTCCATTCTTGTTTTCAGTGTTTACAGAGAAGACAATGGGGAATACGTCGATGACCAACATGACAACGATGAAAGCGACGAACTCTCTGAATCAGATATGTCTTGGTTGTGTGCATTACCTACAAGTGTGCATTACGATAGTGACAATCTGATTTAGTTTATGAACAGAATGAGACACGTGAAAACAATAGCCCTCCTGATGAGACGGCAAATATTACAGAATGTTGTCATACCTTACATACCAAACACATTTGCCAAATCCCATTCTGTTACAAGTCAATTCCATTCTCATGCGAAATATTGAAATTATCCGCTGTGCTTCCAATATGGCACCGTTACCTATCGTGTCAATGATCTGCAGAAAACTGAACATGTTTGTACTAGTGTTATAAGAAAGATATGTATCAAACAGCAAGCTATTTTCAATTAGTTTATTTATTAAAAACTTGAATTTATCCGCCATTTTTCAATATGGCGGACTTAGCGGCAGGGTGATCGCCGGGGACTTTTCATATGTTATTACTAATGTTATAAGGAAGCTATAATAATGTTATAAGGAAGCTATGCACCAAATTTTAGCTTGTTATGAATTATACCTAGGTAGTTCTTTTATTAGGTGAAAACTTTCATTGTCCGCCATTTTTCAAGATGACGGCCTTAGCGTACGGGTGATTGTCGGGGTCATTTGGTATGTTGTTATTAATGTTACTAAGATGTTAATTCCAAATTTCAGCTTGTTATGAAATATGGTTTCCTTATTTCGTTAAAACCTTCATTGTCCGCCATTTTTCAATATGGCGGACTTAGCGTACTGGTGATTGCCAGGGACTTTTGGTATGTTGTTATTAATGCTATAAAGACGTTACATACCAAATTTCAGCTTGTTATGAATTAGTTCCTTTATTTCGAAAGAAAATTGTCTAAAGTGACTGCTTTAAATATACATATTTTCTGGATTTTGGTCTTGGTTGTTTATCTAGGTGTCTAGGTAGAAGATAATGCTCGATTTACAGAACCTTGCACTGCACTTTGACGCCAGGACTTCTGGACTTCAAATGTGTATCTTCCTTTTAAAATGATCATGCGACAATAAGAATTATCTTAGTTGGTCTGATGATTGTATAAGATATTCATCCTCTTTCTGATTTATCATTTTTGTTACGACAATTAATTACAGAAATGAAGATCCAGTAAATTATTTACGAGTATAAAATTTATTTGGTATCTGTATTTCATAAATTTTACGTCACTTTTCCACCACTTTCCGTTAATCGCGACAACGAGGTTGAAATAATAGTGCCTAAATGGAATTGATGAAGTGACCGTCATAAAGAAGCGGCCATGTCCAGCTCAGGATTCGAACCCGGAACTCTCAGTGGAAAGATCGTGATGAAACAACGCTCGGCCACAGAAGCAATCTCAAAACACGCAAAAATGTAATTTTCTAAATTTCATGGCTAGGTTGATAATTTTTCGGATTATGAATAATAATATTTATTCACTTTATGTGCATACAGTTAAGATTTATTATGAACGTTTACAATCCGAATGTAACTGATATTCAATGCTTTCTTCCTCAACGACTACGGGGAATGTGTCTCTTTCTCAAGACAGCCAAATGTAACTTCCACGCAGTACACTATGGACTGCATTTTGCAGACTAACGAGGCTCTGCCGTCTGGACTCACAGCCAGTATAATCCTCTGTGAGGCTCGTGTTGTGTCCTGTCAATGTGATTGACCTTTCACCAACATCGCTTTACCACCTATCATCCTCATCTTCGCGATTAGCCAAAAGTAGCAGAAAAGCAAACTGAAATAAACGCAGAGAAAATGAAGATGTTACTTTCAATATGTAAAAAAAAAAAAACAACGAAATAAGGTATAGACCTCCTTAATTTTTACGTCCATACTGTGCTGCACTATTTCTCATTGACTTAAGGGACGGTTGGGCTTTTGACCGCCGGCAGGGCAGACGCAAAAGGAGCAATCAATCAACTCGTCATGCGTGCCTTCATGGCTGAATGGTTAACGTATTTATTACAAAGCCTGTGGACCTAAGCTCCATGGACATTTCGTTGTGTTTGTTCTTTCATCTATTTCATCAATTCATCCTTATCGTCGCGATTACCCTATAGAGGGCGTAAAATAACCAAAATACAGATAAATCATGCTTCTTGGCTTGGAATTTTTGCCAATATGCTGAGTTGGAAAATTTTAAGTCACAATTAATGCTTTTAGAAGTACGCACCCCTTCCTTGCGAGGATGGAGGGGAGGAGAAAGTTCCCATCTCGAAAATTTGCCGTTCTGGGCCACGACTCGAGACTCGAGTTAATACCTCGACCCAGCCCGTAGCCATTAGTGAAAACTATTATCTATATTTTACTTGCAGTGAGGAGTGAAAATGTGGAGAGTAGATATTATTTTGCTGACAACTTGGTGAATGATAATTTCACAGAACATGAACAGCAGCTATTTACATGGTTTAATCTTGTTTATGAGCCGAAGTCTAAGTAGTTGCAAATATTTAGAAGATTCTGTAGAATTTACAAAGATATTTCATATGGGAAGCTTCTTTATGTCTACCTTCACCCCTTCACTGCCACTAATGCGGCCTCGATTAGATAAATCCGTGACTTTGACGTCTTCATCCACATTCCTTCCACATCTGCGTGAAAGATCAACAGATCCCAACTTTTAGTGGGAGTGGCCGGGGGTGGAATGTACGGTGGTAGGCACTATGATTGATTATTGTGCATTTTTCTTGCATGATATAAATGTCTGTATCATATAAAGCAATATGAGTGTGTAGTAAGGGATGATGTCAGTAGCAGTCAATTAATACTTCAAGACATGTTTTAGAAGATATAGAAAAATGTAGAATTTGTTATTTGTAAATTCTATCTTCTATATTAACTTAATAACCCCCCCCCTTACACACACACACATAATTTACGTTCGTTTTATACTATTCAACTTTAAAAAGGGACCTGGTTTACAAAGCCGCCCTTGACAACCCACGAGGCACCCCCTGGAGATCAATTCTAGCTACGGGACTGCGCTCGATCCCTGTAGGCAGGCCACCGAAATTACGATTGGTGCATGCCGGGTGGCATACCATGCTAGGATACTCCGTTCAGGTAGAACAAGCTGCAACCACAACAATAACAACAAAGATAATGGGATTTTAACCCCCATGTAGGAGGAAGGAAAACAATGTTCAGTATTCGTTGAATGCTGTCTTCATCTCAAAAACTACAAAGAAATTCTTAGCTTATGTTTGTTCTATACCTTGAGACTGTGTCCACGGAGGGAAGTAAATGAACGATATTCTGTTTAATGAACATTATCTTTGAAAATACCCCTGTCGGTATTAACTCTCTGGCAATTAGGGTGGGGAATCAAGTGCATTGAAAAATATTTAAAATGTCTTTAAAATTTAGCTTGTAACATCATGAACAGAAGGTAAACCTGAGCTTATCTATAACATCAGTTTGTGCGTCATACGGTCATATGACAGATCTATCCGTGAGTCATTACACAGATAAAGGTATTGGACAAAATAATGGAAACACGAGTCAGAAGTGGGTCGTATTTTCAATGTGCCTGGTAATACTGAGCACGGCGGAAATCAACCTTCTCTTGTTTGTTGCAGGTAGTATGGACTGGGCACTGACAGTAGAGTGAGGCACTGTGGTAGTGCACGTTGTTCAGGTGTAGTGAGTGACCAGTATAGCCGACCTGACGGAGTTTGAAAGAGTTCGAATTGTTGGTGCCCGTTTCACTGGAGCATCTGTGAGCAAAACAGCATATGCGGTCTAACACGAGGCACGGTCTCGAAAGTCATGACCGCATACACAGTGCACGGTGAAACTGGGTCTGCTAAGCACAATAGTGGTTGAAAGACGAAGCTGCAGGAAAGGGACCGCCGGGCCTTGAAGCGTATTGTGGCGTTGCAGAAGAAAACAATGGCCTCCAAAGTAACTACAGAACTTAATCAGCACCTAAACACCCCGTGTCATGCAAAACAGTGAGGCGGTAACTGCATCAAATGGGTATCCATGGGCGTGTTGCTATTGCCAAGTCCCTAATAACTGAGACGAGTGCTCAAAGGTGACGTGCATGATGCAATGACCACAAAACTTGGACGTTGGAGGACTGGAAACATGTCATTTGGTCAGACGAGTCCACCTTTACCCCCTTCCCCACTACTGGACGCGTGTTTGTATGGCGAACACCCTCGGCAGCATACGATGTGGACTGTCACCGCCCGACTGTCAAAGATGGTGGCGGCTCTATTATGGTCTGGGGCACTATATCATGGTATTCGGCAGCCCCCTTGTCACATTACACGGTCGGGTCTCATAACCCGTGTATAGAGAACTCTTGGGTACCCAGATCCACCCAATGGTGCAAACCTTATTTCCAAACCGGAATGCCATCTTCCAGGATGATAATGCCCCATTCATACTGCTGGCACTGTTCAACAGTGGTTTCCAGAGCATGCTTATGAGGTTCAACATCTTCCTTGGCCCACCCAGTCCCTAGACCTGAATATGATCGAGCCTCTGTGGGCTGTTTTGGAATCCAAGGTTCGGCGTCGATTTCCACCTCCTTCGTCTCTACCTGAGCTGGAGGCTGTGCTGCATGAAGAATGGCTTCAAATTCCACTCACCACCATTCAGGACTTGTATCGGTCTATTCCGTCTCGAATCCAAGTTGTATTGCATGATAAAGGTGGCCCAAGACCGTATTAATACATGATGTTCCGACTTCCACAGGTGTTTCCATTATTTTGTCCAATACCTGTACATGTGTGAGAGAAGTGAGTTGAGTTACTGGACATTTTAATCCAGTGAATAATTTCAAACATCCCGTCTACCATGTTATATATACACCAATAATGGAATCGTCAAGTAACTCGTCAACATACCACATACGTCTATGTTTTGTAGGTTATTTCTATGTTGGGTATATTGTGTCCAATTCCCTGTCTCACTACATTAATTGAGACGACAAATATGAATGGTGATGAAGTAGATGACATGACAACAACACAATGAATGCATTCGTTGCCCTAGAATTCGAACCGAATGCCCTCCTGACTTCGCACAACGTTAACCACTCCGCCGCGATGGTTAGCTGTTGGTTATTTTACTGCTTTTTCATGTATAAATGGGAACTACAGAAACTTAGTCTAGACTTATTGAAGAATTTTCCTTATCGAAAGGCTACGTCCAGCGTACTACAATATTCACAATTGTAAAGCATATTATACCATCGAAGTTCATTCACACTACAGTAACCCCTCAAATGTTTCCTAACAAAAAATAGAGTTATCACATGTAATCTTAGAAATTATTTTTTGTGTGTGAAATACTGTCCAGTTAAGAGAAAATTGCAATTGCTATACAATCATTAAAACATACCCTGGTGCTTGTACTTTATATTCCGTTTTTGCATGCAAGGAGGTAATAGTAGAAAATGAAAAGGCAAGGTTCAAGGTTGTTCTTCAGAATAGGACGTAATCTGTAGGAATTTCTGCGTGTTTTTCAATAAGCCCATAACAATGGTACTTTACTCTTGACAGCACAACAGAAAAAAAGGGGGGGGGGACTTCCGAAGATGTTCTTCCTCCAAGTAAGCTATTTTGTTCTGGTGGCTTAAATTTAATCCAGGACGTCATTACCGCTGAATTGTAGTTACCCCTTCTTTATTTTATTTCTAGAGAATTACATTTATACTTTGCAATATGTCTGTGTTTAGTACATTGAAACATTACAAAATCGATGTGCCAACTTTTTTCGATAATATCCTGAAAGAAGTTAGTTCAAAGAAAAATAATCTCTCAAAAATTAATTTATGAATAATTATTATATCATAGTGAGTTAGTTACGGAAATATTATAATAGACGGGTTAGCACAATATTGTGCGATGGAATTTATCATCTGGACGCATTATTCACCGAACAGAAACTGAAGTGTGCCCCCCCCCCCCCCGCCTCTCCTCGGGAATTAAATCATAAATAAGCCATTGTAGCTAAACAAACGTTTCACTCAGAAGACACTTCCTTGGCACTACCAATGAAATCGTTGGGGTTCGACCATGCCAGTCAACAAAAACTCTTCGGCGAATATAACTGTTTTCAATGCCAGTAACTCACCTAAGAAGGGTTGTAGCTACATCTTTTAATTGGTATTTTTATTTAAATAGTAAAATGAATGGATAATTTATAAATATATTTAATTATATAAATAATAATATTAATTATTTGATCTGATATGTTAGTATGATTTTGTCTTTTTGGTTAAAATGCTAATACGGTATTTTTAGTTCATTTATGATTACCAAGGGCACATGGCTTGTTTCTTCAGCAAGCGCCCATATTTGGATTAGTGGTTAGCTGGATATGGATGTTTGAATGATTCAAAATGATCTCGGATGTAATTTAATATCGGCGAAACGTCTGATTTCAATGTTTTCTCTTTGCAGCGTCCATCATGTTTGCCTTCCCCGACCAAGCCACCGTGAAGAAGGTTATCAAAGCTCTGCCAAGAGTGGGAGTTGGAATCAAGTACGGGATACCACAGACAAGGTACGTTCTCGAAATGTTAATGATAGTGTGAAGAGATTATTCTTCGTTGCCTTGTTGTTGGGAGTATTTCAAGTTAAATGATACGAGTTGGTAAGTTCCATGGCCCGTCTGCATTATCTTATCATCACGTACAGTGGTGTCAGATGAACCTCGGCTTAAGGCAGAAATTTGTATTGTGTGAGCTGGTTTATTCGTTTAAGATTCCGACGTTTCAATCACAGACAGCTTAGATTTCAGCACGTATTCGGGAGTATTTGTTGCTGTTTTGGTTTTTTTCGTTTCTTTATTCCACTACTTTTAAAAACACCTTTAAAGGAACGTAGATACATTCAGTACTGATTTACCACTTACGTTAGTATCTACCTACCAATAGATTGAAGTAAAAGTGAGTATCTCGTTGAGGGGCCAGTCCTGACAAGAATCTTCTCATTGGGAGACGCGCAGTGTGTGAGTTAGACTTTTTAGCTTGGAGAGGATCGGGGGAGGGGGGGGGGGCTGCCACCTATTGCCGGTTTCAGGTTTAAATAGATGAGTATTAACTAGAAGAAAAAACAGAGCACGCACTATTCTGTTGCTGGCTGTCCTAAATTGCCATTTTTCACTCTGTCATTGTATTTTGCAACAGATATTAGTTATTTTGTACAACAAATTAAGCAGTTTTTATACAACCAATATTTAAATTAACACAATTTCGAAAACAGTTCAATTCCGTCCTCTGTGATGAATTGTTTGGACTTTTAGTCACTGTACTTGGCTTTTTATATACACATTTCAAAGACTCGGTGTCAGAGGCAAAGTTTGTTTTAAGTCAACTTAGTAGGCTAGTCGGGACTGTTGCTGCTATTTATAGTGGGATCCGGACCACTATCGTGCCTTCACCCGGTATAGAAAATGGAACCCTTGATTCCAAGGCGGCAGCGTTACCACTACGCCATCGGGGAGGCCCTAGATGCTTTCTGCAAATTGTCTAGCTTCCCCATCTCCCACTTTGAGTTCTGCTTTCAATACTATACGGTAATCTGCTGGTGCCAATCATTATAAAATACTAGAGCAATAGTGTCGTGGTGGATTTTTTAGGTATTTTTGAGTCCTTTATATTGAGCATTTAATACTTTATATTCGAACTTGCACATGTTAAGTAATATCACGAGGATTGTTATTATTATTACTATCGCTTATTTGTGTGAAATGGAACCGTATTCACAGTCACTTACTTAACCTCAAATGTTACCGCACGCCACTGGCATGAGGAACTGAGTTCATGTCAGAGGAAGTGCTAAGAATGCCGTGATATACCTGTAATATCTCTGTACTTTAAATGATAAATAATGTATAACATTTGGCATTGCAAGTGATAATGGTAGACCTTATATCCTACCTCTCAGATCTGCCGCATACTTCCACCATATCAACATTTAGCCAACTGAAGTTCTCGCAACCACGACCGTGGTTATTTTTGCTACTAAAGCAGAATATATCGATGTCTGTCGAATGATTTGAAAGGTAATCCAATTAAAAAGAAATAATAAGTTCATTGATATGAGATTTGTCGAAAGCAGATTACATTTGTCTTCGAGATTAACTATCGCATCACAAAATTCCTACGTTTCGGCCCTTTTCATTTCTTCAATAACATGCACATTTGTCTGCCTTCTTGTTAAGAATCCGATGGATATTTTTTCTTGTCTCTGTTTGAATCGGATCATTGCAAACATAATACAGCTTCAGTTCATCAAGTAATTTGAGATCATGCTCGGCTCGGAGACGCTTTATAAACGAGCATTTTGCGCGTTTGGAATTTTTCGCTGCGAATACGTTCCAGGTATAATTCATAGCACCGAGTCTTGTGTGCACAAAAGTGCTCTTTATTCTCCCGAAAGCATACTAATGGCCACTTCCAGACCACTTTTGTAATTTACCATTCCGCAGGTCCTTTTCGCGCCGGATGCTCGGATGCAGGTAGCAAGTGTAGCGCACAATGGCGAGGCAGAAGAAAAACGCCCCGAAACCTGTTTGCGTTGCAATAATTTACGTCGACCACGGAGCCAAAAGAAATAGTCGCGGAATGCATAAATAAAATTGCCATTAGGCGGCGCAACAAATAAAGTCATATTATAGTCCGCGCCGGTCGGCAGGGAAGTGCGAACCTTAGCGCCGGCCAGGTGACGAAAGAGGACAACGAGTTGAAGCTGCGCTTTCGGCACCACGTGCTCGTAATCAACACCTGTTTCCAGTAGGATAAACGTAAGGATGACCCGTATCATGTATTTGATATAATGTCATATTCATTCCTTCTCGCCGGAACCTGTTACAAAGTAAAACACTCATGAACTAAGTAAATAATCGAATTCGTTACTTCGTCGCTGAGGCATTAGCTGATTAGCACAGCTGCAGTTTCTCAATTGATGCTTGAGCAAAATAGAAAACTCTCGCCCTCTCTTCATATTATACTTTTTTCCATGTCAGGATAGCGGTGAAATATTGACAATATCCGCTCGGTAATAATGTGATGATTTGTAAATTGGATAGATTTTCACAGAACACCGGTGATACAGTTTGTAGGCTCTGCTACACACAAGAGCCGATTCTCGGGATGGTTGTTGTCCGGAGGAAATTTTCCCGCCAATTTCCCTGTAGACCATGCAGCCTGTATTCAATGGATATTTGTGGTAAAGTTCTAGTCTGATCAAGAATCTGTCCAATGTGGCAATGCTCTAGTTTTTGCAGTAGAGGTGACCCTGATGCGATCCTCGGTGGAGGAACATTGCACGGTAGTCTGAGCCAACTTTGACTGTAGGTCCAGTTCTGGTTAGCCTATCTGAGCATAAAGTGGACTTCAAGTTTGGTAATGCACCTTCGTTAGCTTGATAAGTGCAGAAATCACTAATCATTTTAAGCTGGAAAGAAGAATAATGTAACAGTATATAACAAATCAATAACGAAGCAAGATGAGACAAAGCTCCAAATTATAAATACATTAATTATTCACAATTCTCTGCACGTTCTATATAAAAAAGGGCAAGTAGAAGTTGAAAACATTCGTTTGGATTGAGATCTGGAATATTGGTCAGTAGTTGCAAATGCTTGGGATTGTTGTGTAGAACGTTTCACTGTGTCAGTTTTTTCGTCCAGGTACTCTAAGTGAAAGTTCATGTAGTAGATGTTGCATTCCGGTCTTCCATTTATGATTTCAATCTGCGCGATTGTAGAGAATGAATGTGTAACGTTTCAAGAAGTTTTTCGTATGTGTATGTTAATGCTGGTACTCTGTAACGAACAGTATTTTGCCGTGCCTCCATGACTACTAAGAAGAAGAAATTTGAGAGCACTGTCAATTTTGAAAGAATGAGCTGCCATATTCCAAAGCTAGAAAGACAAAATTAGTGAATTGGTAAATAGTAGATTAGTTGAACTTTATTTAACCTGATTGGTCAGCATGCCAGTTCGTGAAAGTCAACAATTACGGCGAAAATACGTCTCTCCCTGGACTTATGTGGAAAGGGCATATGGAATGACCTCATGCTAGATACACACAGATTAGAAGTCTGAAATCAAGCTGAATTTAGCAGCGGTGTTCCTGAAACCAGATAGAGAAGCACCAAGTCGGTAACGGTCCTACAAACAAATATATAAATTAAAAGAAGAAGCGACAAAGCAAATGTGAAACTCGCACTTTCATAACTTGGTTACTCATATATATATATACACGTAAGAACCAGACGTCCTGACACTGCCGGGCCTTTTTACAACCAGTTCCTGCGCCATCCATCATTTCCTCAACGCGAAAAACAAGGAAGTGCGAGGAATAGGCGACTGGTTTCTGGGTAAACGAACTCCGTTTGTGAAAAGCCCACAACGGATTTCTGGGTTCTGGCACAGTCACCTGCTTAAAAAAAAAGTATCCATATAAAATATCCACTTCATCGTAGTTTACTCCGTCAAGCTTGTTATTTCCTTACGAAGCGGTCGAGTATATCACATCAATTTATGACCATGTATTCTCCTTGCATACTAACTACGAGCCTCGTTTTGTCGCGGGAAACTTATATCCAAACGGTTCTCCGACACCGTATGGCATTACAATCGCACATTTCTATAGGCTACATTAATATCTGTTGTAATATATGTATCCAGTGGTCAGTCTGGTATGTTCGGGGCGTATGATGAGAACGTACAAGAAGGAGGCCGCTTGTAATTGCTCGTCTTTATTCGGATGTCGGACGTGGCACTAAAGCCGCTTTTTTTTTTTGGCAAAATTGTATGACTCAATTTTGCAGTATAATCTTCACGGTGAATTTGCCACAAACGGACGCGGAGGGAAGCCAGAAGCACGGGTGCAGAAAGCGAAATGAAGGCATATCGAATGAAAGGAATATGTTCGTGCAGGCATTAGCAATTTTTCTCATCGAATTTGTCTGCTCGTAATTTTTCTCCATTCTTCCCAGTACGTCACTGTAGACCTGCGCCAGTTGTATTCGTGACGAACATGGTGTTTGCTTTGGCCTCCCCGATGGCGTAGTGGTAATGACTAATGTCGTCGCCTTGTAATCAAGGGGTCCCGGGTTCGAACTAAATAATACTGGTAAATAGTAGATTACTTCAACTTTATTTAACCTGATTGGTCATCATGTCAGTCAGCGTGAAATTCGACAATTACGACGAAAAGACATCTCTCTCACTTGACTTATCTTGCAAGGGTGCATGGAAGCACAAGTGGTTCGGATCCCACTTTAAACTACAGATCCAGTCCCGATTAGCCTTCCTATGCATAAAGTTGATTTAAAAAACAGAAACTCAAACTTATGATGTTTGCTTCCTACGCTTTCTACCACATGTTTCCATGCAAAGTTAATTGAATATTTTATCCATTGTCTAGCGCTTATACTTGTTACCTATTCTAACACTACGTTTCGAGATAAGATGTGTTCTTACGAAACGTAGTGTTACAATTGGTAAAAGGTATAAGCACTAGACAATGGATAATGTCCAATTAACATTACATGCTAATAAAGAATCATGGTCACTAACATTCAAAGACGTATTACAACATATTCCATGTTTCTTCCTCACTTTCCAGCTGACATCCAGAATATTTCCCATGTTTGACTGTTGACAGCACTTTTGCCATGCTCATAACATTAAAGAGGGTGCATATTTCTGGTCATAATGTTGATACACACACTTTCTTTGCTTCTGGACGTTGAATACTCTCCAAACTTTCATCATTTTAAAATTTTGCCAGCACATCTCTGATGTTTTGCCCCAATGGAATTTCGGATGCAGTAGCTTCACTTAACGTTCCTTTCTCCCCTTCCTCATTGCCCCTGGTGCATGTATACATTTCCCTATCAACTTCTGCTAAACCAGGCAGTTCGAATCTCTGTAAGACAAGTGATGGTTGTTCTTTGATCTACATCATCATTCATCCTCATCGTTGTGTCTTTTCAAAATTAAAAAGAAAAATATATCGTACATTTGTTTCGATAATACATACATTAGTTCGTTTTTTAAATGACATATTTGCAAGAGATACAATACACGTTTGAATTTCTTAGTAGACTCTACAAAGTGTGGAAATACACCAAAGGAATCTTTACTTTAATGATTGCCGCAGTGGGGGGTAATAAATAATGTAGTTTTAATGTTGATCTATGAATTTATATATAAACATGCTTTTTTCTCAATATCTTCTTTTTTTTTCAAAATCGAACTGAATGAACGAAACAATCTGTCCTGAAGCAATGTTGACAGTTTTTATTTTCTTGTCTTTCAGGCGGGCGTCCATGATGTCACCTAGACAGCTGATGAGGGCATCCAACATGACGCAGAAATGGCAGAGGCGGGAAATTTCAAATTTTGAGTACCTCATGTTCCTCAACACAATTGCAGGTGAGTTCGATCGACTTTGATAAGGATTTTGGTGCAAATATCCAATGGAGATTTTTTTGCTGGATAGAAAAATCGCCCTGTTTTTATAAATCCTTTTGTGTTCAATCCGGGACACCAAGTTGAAAATCCAAATTTCTGTGATATAAGGGGTCAAAGCGCCTACAAAAAGGACAGTTTTCCCTCACGACGTACTGTCCTCAGAAAGATATGATCAAGCGCAAGATGAACCTATAAAGATGAACCCAACCTTCATTTTAACAATTCTGTTAAAAATACTTAAATATATGGAATATTATACGGACTAACATCTAAATTGTGCATTTATATGATTTCTCATGAAGATAGAAAAAACTTATGCAAGATCCCCCTTTTCTTGTAATAACTGTAGTTATTTTTGGACGGTGAATAAAGAAATTTCAGCGTGTTATTTCCTTTGAATGACTTGTGGAGCATCTGAGTAGAGCTTCTGGGCGAGAGAGAGGAGCATCAGAATTATTCATCCTCTGTTGTTTCGCCCGCGGAGGGGTCGTGGGAACATTGATAAATGCAGGCAGCGGAGCAGATCGTGTCCGGGAATGAACTGTCGGTCCGAGTTAGGTGTCGACTTTGTCACCCAACTCCCTCTGCTCCTCCGTGGCTCCATTCGCCCCTGCCACTGTTGCCAGACGCCAGCCACGCTCTGCCGCAGTGCTGCAACTTATTTTTGCGTCCTAGGTGTAACACACACTGTCATACGAAAACGATGGGAGCAAAGGCTGAGTTACGCTTTCACATGCAAAATATGTCAATTTACTTACTTGGCCTAAAAAATGAAATTTTTCTGCACCCAAGAGGTTTTCCCTCTCCCCAACCCACTTTCAAAATGCAAAGCACCCTTCTAAAATTGAAGAAATGTTTACAGAATGAAATTTCTATAAACAAGACAAAACACATTATTGAAGTATCATTAGGACATACTTATTTACCTTCCTAAAAAATATTCACTTGTTCTTTTGGTCTAAAATTCCTTGGACAACATAAGTCACAGATAAGCAAAATCGCCATATACCGGTATACTTGAAAAATCTCGCTTTTTATCTCTTAATTAAATTAATTCACCTTTGGCCTCTTGTAGTGTAGCTCTCGTCAATTTCTCAATGCATTAATTACGTCGTTTGAGTCCCGTGTTCGAATCCCGGCCTGGGCATGGGTGCTTTTGTGAGTGTCTCGTCATCAATTTCATCATATCTGCTCACGATTAGTCAAAAATGACAGAATAGCGACGCTAAATAACAAAAATCAAGTATCCGTCACTTGACACCTATACTCTGTCTCTGAAGCAAGGCCGCGTATGACGGCAGAGAAGGGGCGAAATCGAATGGACAGAGCGAAGCAAGCAGTACACGCTGCTGCGAAGGCTGGAAACTGCAGTCGCTTTCCCCCGCTCCACGCAATCCCATTCCCTCTCAGCTGTTCATTGGTGGAGCTGTCTCGCGTCACTACTTGGGAAGAGACTTTTTTGTTCGCTTGTTCCAGAGATAACTGAGACAGAGTATAATCGTTCCTCTTCCTCAAATCTTTGACTTAGGCTTCCTTACTCATTTACCATTCGTAATTGAGGATGCCCATGTCAAGTCCATAACTTAGGATTCCTATATCAATCCTTCATCAACTCGGGTCCTTTATCCCAGCGTCCATAATCCTAGATTCATTCCTCGAATCTTTAATCAAGGGTTCAATTCCAGAATATCGAATTGTTTAAACACTATCCATAATCTGTATTCTAATCCTTAATCCTTTGCTCGAATCCTTAACGTAAGATTCCTTCCTAGTCCCAAATCCTGATTGTTCTCTCATGTACTTTATTACTAGAGACCGGATTTTAAGGGGAAACATTTTCCTCTAAAAAGGAGAAAAAAAGGAAAATTATTGCCAAAAAAAGGAGAAAAAAGGACATTAAATTTTGTACTAATGTATCCCTTTTTATATATGAATTGTATGTATTGTGCTTTCATTTAAAATAATATTTTTAGTGGAGTGCAAAAATAAACTATAGTCCCTTTTCATTTCTTTTTTTTTTTTTTTTTAAGTTAAAGTACAGCGAATAATCTTACCATTTGTTCCGATGAAATCTTCCTTGAAAGAGCTACCGCATTCCATAGCTCGCTGCCACTTGTACCTGGATTCGCCATTTCACTGATACTCGATATTGTCGTCACTCTCACACAGTAAAGTTACAAAACTTCACAATAAAAGTCTAAATCTAGCATATAAGCACACTTTCAACCCAACAGGCGTGCCACTTACAATGCGTTTGTTGCTGCGTAAGCCCAGATCGCATTGTTTCAACAATCGCTGCAACGTACTTCCAACACTCACGGAGGGAAGGTAAGGTAGAAGGCGCTTGTTCTTTCTTTCCTCTAAACTGCACCAAATAGACAATTGTGGAATGTTTTGGTCATGGAAAATGAAGTCGTTCAAAATATTTGATATCTTGTAAATAAAGGGACCAAGGAAGATGTTTTTTTAAAAGGGGGGGGATGTAGGCTGAAAAACTAGTCAATAAAGGGACAAAGGAAAATGTTTTTAAAAAGGGAAAAAAAGGGGAAGTCAAAACGATGTAATCTTCTTGGTGGAATATAATTATCAACACTGCGCCCACCCAGCGTCGAATAACATGGCTACCTGGGGGAAACCCTGGGGTGTAAAGGCGGTCAGTGGCGTGATGCTGATCACATCATCCCCACTCATGACCGGATCAAGAAAGTGTGGGGCGTTACCCCCACACCCCTATACGCCTTCATGGCGTGGTGCTAAGCACAGGGGAGCACTTTACTTTTTTTTTTGCTGTTATTTATTCCATGATCCTTGTTGAAAAATAAAAAATGACTTCCGTTTAAAATCCGGTGTCTATTTATTACGTTTTCTTTGTCCGAACCCTTCAGTTGGATCCCTTACCCTAATCTCTAACGCTGAATTCTTGACCAAAATCTTAACCCTGGATTTTTCACAGCTTCGTTCAGAAATTCACGACCACCTGTAGTTTGAATAAACTAATCAAACTTAACCAGACCGTGGTTTTGTGGCACGGAGCACTGATTTTCTGATTGCGGCGGTACAGGGATTTAAAAAGAAGAAGAAAAAAAACTGTCCTGGCATTTGGAGGAAAATGCACAGCCTGTTGAGCGGATCTCCTTCCTTTGCTCATTTCCAGGCAGTGTGCCGTGACAACTTGGCACTCTCGAGTTGCATGTCGCCGAGACCCAAGGAGAGAAAGAAACAGCAACATCAGCCACAAAAAAAACGAAAGGGGAAAAAAGAGAGAAACAAGGAAGAAGTGAAAATAGACGCGGAGAGGCTGCGTAACTCTTCCCCAGTCTCTTCAAAGATCAACACCACCGCTCCTTGGCTCATCTCCTCGCAGCTCCGAATGGTTTATTTACTTCTCCGAGGGCAATTTAAAACCTAATTCTGTTAAGAGATATCGGGGAGAGCCGAAAATTAGGCAGGTCCACAAAGCTGTCTTCGCGGCTAGAAATCAAAAGATTAGGGGTTGGTTTCACACGGAGCGGGGGTGGCGGGGGGAGGGAAGAGAAAAAATATCCGTAGGAGCTGACGTGAATTAGGTTGTGGCACTCCTCTGCTTATTTTTCCCCCCGCGACAGGAAGATATCGCGTTGACAGCTGCATCACTCTTCCTAAGCCTTTGTGGCTTTTGCGGAGGGGTTTGATGATACGCGGCTTTCAAGTATCAATAGCTTCCTGTCGTCATGATCGTTTCTTAAACCAATCTGTGCCTCGTCGGTCCTTAGGCACAAAGATACCGTGCGAAGAAAATGCAAAATGTATACGCATTTTCATAGAAAACTACTTTTCTGTTTCCTGATTTTGAATGAGATGCATACCAAAGCACTGTAGCCGGAATATTAAATAACATAGTATGTGGTTCTCTCACTTTCATCATACATTTTCAAAGATGCGACTTCCAAAATTTTGTTCATGCTCCATTGGGAATAAGCGGACCCCCGTTGCGGAGTGGTTAGCACATCGCGCCAGGGGTCCCGGGTTCGAATCCCGGTCTGGGCATGGATGTTTGTGGGTGTCCATCAATTTCATCATAGCGTCACTCATCCCCATCTTCGCAAAGTAGCCAAAAGTGGCACAAAGGCGAAGTTAAATAAAGCAATCCTCTGTGAATAAGACTGAGGAAATTTCATCTCCTTACATTATACTTTTTCAGGAGAGTACAACATTGTTCTATAGAATGCTTCAAGAGGCAGTGTGTTGATTAAAAGCCAAAACCATAAGGAAAACTTTGATCTCACGGCACTTATTTATCCACACACTCCATTAACACCCCCTAAAAGTTTTCACAAAGCTCAAATTGCGGACAAAATTTGCCCTTACGACCGCAGATGGAAAATTCTGGATAAGCCCTTACCTCATTTACTTCTAAACCTAAAGAGAAAAATTTTATTATTAGTACACTATGTGCCGAGAGAGGCTAATTTACTGAATTGTGTTAACTAGCAGTTAATGTAGATATACTTAGTGTAAACTGGGTTATATTGTGAGATGTTGCTTCCCTCCTCACCAAAGTAGCTTATTGTTGACATGAATGGCCACCTAAGGCTGCTTTTACACCTGTCTTTTGCTCAGGAGGTATGTGAGAAAGGTGCACTCAGAGCATGATGATCTCCCGTAGAACATGAGACGAATTCGTACGCATTGCAAGGCAGTAAATAAGTAAACAGGCGGCAATACATTAAGCTCAATCATCTCGTGTAGAAAGCTGAACTGCTGACCACGTTTGCAAATGTTGAAACGAAGGGATGAATTGAAGAAGTTGTGTGAAAAGCGGAATACAGTAACGAGTATTGCAAACTATGGAGAATATTAGTTGGACATTAATGATTCTGCTGAACCCCATTTGAATCTGTCGAACCATTAATTCTTACGCGGCAAAATATAAGAAAATTACGAAGAAATGTGAATCTCTTGAACGGTATTAGAATCCAGGGTGAATTTGGGATTTTATCAGGTTGGGAGTTTACGTCAAAGACATAGCCTGGTTTTAGTATTCGTTGTTTTGAAATACGCTCGAGAAGTCTCTGATTTTTAAGTTTTGAGAAAATACTGAATACATAGCGTCTAATAGAGATTGGGAATGGTACACATCCGACTAAATTGCTTAAAGATATTTTTGTATGTTACTATGGTGTTCTCTAAAATTATCTGAACAGAACTGGAAATCTATGTTATGTATGGCACTGTTAGTAATATAGTTTATATATCCAGTGGGGATTCAAGACAGAGGGGGTGGGGGGTAGAATCCCATCATGCCCCCTTCAAATCGCACCCTGTTAGGATGTCGAAACAAAAAATATGCTGAAGGATATTCACTGGACTCGTATACACTCTAGAAGCCTTTGGTAATCATTAAAATAAATAATAATAACCCATGGCACAACAGCCCGTGAGGGCCAGGGCCTGCGTACCGACTGCCGGCCTCACTCCCACCTATTCAGATGGAAGTTCATCCAACCAGTTAAGGGGTGACGTGTGGTCATACATGTCGAAATGTAATAAAATAAAGAGGAAATCAGAAAAAAATGCTGAGTCATATTTGACTCTGCCAAACCAGCATATTCTATCTAGAGGTTCAATAGAATGAAATAAAATTCAGCGCTTCATAATTGCTAAGTTATTTTTATTGGCAGATAAGATTCATAATTGTTGAAAATGGAGTAGCATTTTTTAAGAGTCATAGCAGTTCAGCTTTTTGGTGCGCCTGGGTAGGGGCTTGTCCGTTTTCACGAATTCGTCTATTGTTGATCACTGTCTACAATAAGAATTCGCTTGTAGTTGAACTCGTACATAGAAATATCAAGATAATGATGATATAAATATGCAAACCAAGGTTCGACCTCGCCACCGAAGTTCCCGGATTGAAGTGCCGGTGTTGCATGTGTTGTACCTTCATCTCTTTCATCATATCATCACTCATTCGCATCGTCGCGATTAACCAAAAGTAGGAAAAAAAGACGAGCCAAATACGAAATGCAGGGAGACAGTTCAGTGGAGAAAGACATGAATTATCTGCAAAACACTTAATTGAAATTTTAATATGAAACATCTGCGTGTATGTAACTAATAAGAAGATTGTAAATATCAAAATCCTTGTTAACTCCTCGTTTTGGTATGTTATTGACCGATTATTTCTACTTTTCTGCTGCCACTTTGAACTTCACTTCCCCTCCCCTTTTTACGACTGTCGTTGAGATTTCTGTCGCCTGCGTGTCCGTGGCACGGTCCCCGTCCATTCTCCGCCAGCGTTGCAGAAAGACGCAACTGTGCCTTCAGTTAGGGAACTTACCTCGTACACGTCTCGCGGAGTTGTTTATGTGCAAAGATAACCGGATGGTCATAAAGTCGTAAGCCATCTTGTTGCGGTGAGTTGTGTCCTTGGCGCTGCTTCACCTAACGAATCCCGAATTACCATGTTCAACGTCTCCCCGTTCCTTTTTAGGCCAATACATTACCAGAAGCTGCTTTTTTGTCTCTTCCCTTCTCCTTTCGCCGAAGCGTACACGCTCGATGACTCTCTACGCTTGTATTGTCGCCGGTTCGAGGACACATTCGGTCGGAACGAGATGTTTGCTTTGTAACAGATAAAAATTACCGCCGCCGTGGAAAATCGTGGAGTCTGGATCAGATTGATGGAGTTGCTTTCGGTATTTTCCTAATTGGACCCCCGTCTTGGTTTTAATTTAGATTAGCCGAACAGCGTGTCAGGCGGACCCGTGTAAAGCATGCCAAAATCTGATCTCGGAATCTCCATTTTGATGTCTCTGTCACTCAGTTCTTCCATTAATCCTCGGGAGGAGACGGGGTTAGTCCCGGGGACCCAAAAATAATACCCCGAATGCATATTTCGGAATGGCGCCGCGCTGACAACAAATATTTCCTGAGCTCGTCCATTGCAGACTGTCATTTTTGTTTCTCTCGCTGCTGCTTCCTGCGATAAATTGCGTCGTAATGTGAAAAGCGTGTCCTTACCTTCTGGGTAAGGTATTTTTATTTTTAATTCCTGTAGGACAAATTAGTGGACAAAATTAAACATAACGTCTGAAAGAAATCGAGTTCCAACCGTTTTCTTATGCACATAAATTCGTCCAGAAAATGGATTTAATAATGAAATCATATCAAGCACCGGCTCACAGTGCAAGACCTGCAGTTTCCATGGTTTAGCGGATATCGCTGTGTGCCACGTTCCGCGCTCATCTATACTCCGCTGAATAAAAATCTGTATAAAATCGGTTTCTCAATGTGAATTAACAGTAATAATGGATTTTAAAAACAAATGCAAAGAGCTTCCAAACAAGACCAATTTTGTATTTGTAGGACTACCCAATACTAAGAAAACGTTATTTCACAAAATTGATGATAACGGTGTTTTGACAAATTTTTAAAATCTGAAAATTAAGATTTATGTTTAAAATCTTTCTGCCTTCACCATACTAAAATTTCATCACGATCGGACAACCCGTTTTTGATTTATAGAATTTCAAAAAGAACGACGATCGTTTGTAAATCTCCAAAAAACGGGCCCTTTTTAGTTCTCACAACGTAAAATAATATAAGGCATACTAAAAAAAAAATTGGTTAGCATAGATTAACGCAGAATTGAATAAGCTAAATTTTGATGTAACTAGTTTTTTTTGTAGGTTTACTGGTTAATTTTTAATTGCAGTCTAAACTCGAGTATCTATAATTTTTAATCCGATAGTAGGTACCGGTACGTGTATTTTTTTTTTTAAATCCTAGGCTACAAGTGGAAAATTTTCATGTGTGTACTTACTTCGAACGCGATGCTAAAGCATAAAAGATTTATGTGACTTAACACCAAAGGAAAAAGCAAAAAACACTTAGTAGCATTTTTAGGGTACATTTTTTTAAGAACTGGAGTTAGTTTTGGCCGTGACACCCCTTGAGTTAAAATAGAAGAAGCGATGGCAAGGTACGTTTGGTTGCAGTTCGCGAAAAAGATGAAGGAGACGGGAGGGTCCCGTATAACCATGGGCTCCGATCCAACATGTACCGCGAGGAGTTGAAAATAAAAACGTCACCGAGTCTTTAGGACATCTTCCATCACGGTCACAACGAATCGGCAGAGCATCCACTCAATGTTCTACCAATTAAACGAACCATCAACCTCGCAGGACTGTTTATTTCCCACACACGGAAGCCTGAAGATTGATCGCGCGATCCTAACATATTTTTTCCCCTCTCACTTTCAAAGTCTCGGTTGTCTCCGTCGCGTAAAAATAACTTCGGCCGCGCATCTGCAAGCTACGTTTCCCCTCCCTCCTTCCATTCCTGTATGCTTTTTGTGTGTACGCGCATCGTTCTGCTGAAAAATAAGCATGCGACGTGCCGTACAAGTAAAGCGTTATGTTTCACTCTTCTCTTCCAGACGCGTGTTGATCTACCTTCATCCCATACTTCCCAGGCTTATTAGGGACCATACGTTGTCAATTTATTAAGCCCCAATTACCAAAGGGGCACTAAACGTCTTGGCTTCTAGAGGAAGTCAACAGAAATGTGTGCTTTGCTTAAATAGATTCCGGGTTTGCTTTGTGGCCTAGCGGACGCGACTTCTTGACTGTCATCGCATCTCCTTCATTACACGATTCCGCTCTCCCGGGCCAAGAATCTGCATGTGCAGTGATAATTGAGATTCTCCTTTCCGGATGATAACCAAAGTGCTGTTTATTGACTCTAAACCGCACTTTATGGTTGTGTCAGCCGACGTGCCGCTGAACTCTTTTGCGTGGTTGTTAACTCTAATGAAAGCTGTAGGACTATTACTCCCTGCTTCAAAGACTGGGATTTATTTATTTATGTATTTATTTATTCACGTTAATGCTGGTTTGCCCCTGTGTAGCAGCTAACGTGAAGTTCGAATCGTGGCGGACGCATGAATGTTTCTGTAATAGTCTTCCTGTCGATTTTATCGTTAACCAAGAGAACTAAAACAGTTGACTAGTCTAATGCAGTCAAAGATACATACAATAAACAATAGGAGAACATTTTTGGACTAGTTGGTACAGTGTATTTCATTCACAACTTCTCACTTCACATCCTATTCAACCAACCGGACGTCATCAGCCTAGCCTGGATAATAGGCCAGGGAACAGTTTCATCCGTAACTCAGATTTCTTGTTAGGTAACGCCGTCAACATTTGTTACCCATTTAGTTTTATTTTATCGCTCACAAGTCTCTGTATCTCGGCAATATAGCTCATTTATTTTTTTCAAAAGTTGGAAGTTAATAACTCAGATTTAGATTGTACCGAAAATATGAGTTAAACAGTAGAAATTGAGAAAGTACAAAACATCTTCGTTTGTGCATTAAATACTTCCATAAATATGGGGTGACCCTTCCTAAAGGCACCCAAATGTCAACTTCTCTTCCACGTAGTACACCGTGGACCGCATTTTGCAGACTAACGAGGCTACGGCGTCTAGACTCAGCCAGTATAATCCTCTGTGGAGCTTGGGTTGTGTCCTATCCGTGTAAGTCTGTAATGTCCCTTCATACCCACATCGTCGCAATTAGCCAAAAGTTGCAGGAAAGCGAAGTTAAATAAAACCAATCAACCTCATGTTCATCGTGTCATCAAATCTATCGCAAACTTCCCTTCCTTTTTTTTAACCTTTTCTATAGTTACATAAATATAGACCATTCACATCATCCAATTGTACAGTTTAGAAGCTGGCATGCAAGGTTACCACAGTCAATCGGGCGATACGAATTGAGAAATCAAAAGCTTAATTTCTTCTGTTCATTCAACTGTAACATTCGAAGACTTGCTGTTACTAAATCTTTGATCGCGTTAATTTAGACATTGACAGAACATCGACAGCATTTACTATTTTATGGTAAAAACTCATAAAGGAAGAAAAAGTATGCAAAGTGCTTAAATAATGTTCAAATTGAGTAATGTTAAGCTAAAATTAATGTTATATATATTTATTTTGTATCATAGTTATCCTCTATGAACTTTTTTTCGGAAATCAAATAACAAGTTATTACACAAAGTGTGCCCTCTTAGACATTTTACAAAAAGAAAAGTGTTGCTATAAATATTTTGTCTCCTCTTCTGCAGGGCGCACTTACAATGACCTGAACCAGTATCCAGTTTTTCCTTGGATTCTCACAAATTATGAAGCTAAGGAATTGGATCTTAGTCTTCCTAGCAACTATCGGGACCTATCAAAGGTAAGACCGTCTCTAATTTATATAGATGTAAATGTTAAAATCAAAAAGTAATAAGACTAAAATATTAAGTTTGGTAAACTTTTATGATAATCATCGTGAACAGTGAAAATGTGATTGAGAGGTAAATTTGATATGGAATTATATTTTGTCCCTCCAATATTGTCACACTATTTTTGATATAACCTGTTTGTTCTTGCAGCCGATTGGTGCATTGAACCCAAGCCGTCGAGCGTACTTCGAGGAACGATACAACAGCTGGGAACACGAAAGCATTCCGCCATTTCATTATGGAACGCATTACTCCACTTCAGCCTTTGTCCTCAATTGGCTCATCCGAGTGGTAGGTGCATTTTATATTACTCGTCTTCAATAATCTACCTGTATGCAGCTAATATTTAACCTCTTGTATTTATATCTCAGGCTGTAGCATATCTAGAATTTCATAAAGAAATGATTTGTTTTTCTGCTGGTCAGAGATAGTAAATATAGCTTCCATGTACACCGTGCACTTTTTTTATTTACGAAAGAAGGCAATTATCATTTCTCCAAGTACAGGAGAAATAATATATCAAATCGGAGGGGGAAAACCTGGTAATACTAAAATAAGGTAAACCTATACGATCAAATGGCAAGAGCGCTGAATCAATTTGACTCATCCATGAACCACAACAGTTACAACTGAATGTAAATCACGCAGCTTATCAACGAAACAGACACGATGAAAATGTCAATATTCGTTCGACATTCTATATCAGTTATATCGTAAGTAATTGTCAGTTACGAAAAACATACATTTTCCAACAGTTTACAATGCTCTTCCCAATGCCATTCAGAAAATTACTTCTTTTGAATTGTATATACTGTCGCCGTGAAATGAAACACTTCTGGTTCGGTTCTTGCCTGTTTGGTCTCACGTTGCAGTGTTTCGAATACCCAGTTAGTCTGTGTATATAGATTTCACTGCGAATTTTAAATCATTTTATGTGTTCCGGTTGCCAAAATGTATGTAGAATTGTTATGTGTGTGTATATTCAAAGATACCCAAATATATTATGAAGATACATTTGTCGGACATGATATTTATTCTCTTGCTTATTTTCCAGGAACCGTTTACCAGTATGTTCTTGGCACTTCAGGGAGGAAAGTTCGACCACCCAAACAGGTTATTTTCTTCAGTAGCCTTATCATGGAAAAACTGCCAAAGGGATACTTCTGATGTCAAGGTATGTAGTACATAAGTGTGCTTTCTTTTAATATGAAATCGGTATTGTAAGTTAAGGGAAAGTTAATTGCAATAGGGATATTAATAATAAAAGTAAGGCACTCCAATGCATTAAATGTTTCCTCAATATTTGTACACAATATACTTGTACATGTAGAAAAAGAATTGTTGATTTTATACTTACTGTTGATATTCCCCAGTCTCTTTTTCATAGAAGTTTGCTTTTTATGTGCTCTCGTATATATTTCATTGCCCATTATCATTTGCATCATAATTAACTTTTTGTGCTAGCATAAGCCATTTTAAACACAACAAATATTGATTTTCATAGAAAAAATATGGTTGTATTCAGCCCAATGGAGTGCATTCCCTTGGTTATAGGTTAGTCTTTTCAATACATATATTATAAACTACTTATCTCTTGACGAATATTTTAGAGTGCATTGAAAATCGGATCTCAAATAGTGATTGATTTCGTTTATTTTACTTCGCTTTTCTGCCAATGGTGATGATATGATGAAATTATGAATGGACACTCGTAAAGAACACTCATACTCAGGTCGGGATTTGAACCCGGGGCCCCTGGCGTCGTCGCGCGCTCTGCAAACCACTCCGACACGAAGGTTAATGAATCTCAAATAAGGAATCAATCTCCTATAGAAAGGATACTATCATAAAAGTATGGCCTTTTATTTCCCAATTGTACTAACTAATAATGCTTTGCCTTTCTTTGTTTTCAGGAGCTCATCCCAGAATTCTATTTCCTGCCAGAAATGCTTGTGAATTCCAACCGGTACAAGCTTGGTCAACAAGAAGATGCTGGTCCTGTAGATGACGTTGACTTGCCTCCTTGGGCATCGTCGCCAGAGGAATTCATTCGCATCAATAGAATGGTAGGTTCAACCGTTTTCTTCATGGCGTGTCCAATGCAAATTTTATTTGTGAGCAATTATTACCAATCCTTGAGTCTAGAAACTTCCTATCGATGAACATCAAAAGAACCAAAAAAAGAAGAAGAAAAAGAGGAATGTACTGTATTTGTTCTGTTATTTCAGCTTGCGTGATGGTTATACACGCATTTCTTTGTATTAAAATGGAAAATTGACCAATTTTCAACACTAAATGCCTTCATTGTATCTTTTCTGGAGTTTTTTTAACTTCCTAAATAAAGTACTTCACCATTGCAGGTATTTAATCGTGGTGAGTCGATTACATTAGGTACGATGTAAGTACTAGTAACTGGTAAATAAGTTTTACTGTGGATTCTAGTGGTGACAGGTGAGTGGAGAAGGTTACACAATTTAGAACTACATAATTTGTATTCATGTCCAGATATTATTAGAATAATTAAATCAAGAAGACTTAGGTGGGCAGGCCATGTGGCACGAATGGGAGAGGAAAGAGGAGTTTACAGGATTCTTGTTGGGAAACCAGATGGTAAGAGACCTGTAGGAAGACCAAGACGAAGATGGAGGGACAACGTTGAGATGGACCTAAAGGAAATCGGTAGGGATGGAAAAGAGTATATAGATCTTGCTCAAGATAGGGACAGATGGAAGGCCTGTGTTGCTGCAGCCATGAACCTTCGGGTTTAAAAAGGCTAGAGAGTTAGTTAGTTAGTTTAGTGGATTCTAGTAAAACACAATTCAGTGTAGATAGATCTGCAAAGACAATTAGACGTAGAGTACGTCAATTGGATGATTTGCTTTCTAAATGTATTACTTTTTTTCCAACCACACACTGGGCATGAATAAGCTAATAAGAATCGGACCCACAGTTTGATGTTGGATCCAAGCAACTATCCAATCCAATCGTTCAGGAGTAGAACCTGCAAACACTTGTCTTAATCAGTCGTGTCGAAGAGAGCAAATTTCATAATAGGATCTTAACGTTGGTGTCGATTGGAAGAAATTTATTGTAATGTAATAATATTATAATATCAAAAGTGTTTTTTTTAGTTGGCTTAGGTTGATATAAATTTTGTTGTCTCAGAAGAGAGAATCCATTCCTGAAACACAATTTGCACATAATGTTTAATGTTTGTAACAATAACTGTTAATATATTTGCCATGCTCTTTCATTACAAATAACCATGTTTACTAGGAAACTTTTCCTACTACAATGTTTGCCTCTTTTCTTTCTTTCCCAGGCGTTGGAATCAGAGTTTGTTTCGTGCCAGCTTCATCAATGGATCGATCTCATCTTTGGCTACAAGCAGAGAGGTGAGTGTTTATTATTAAATAATAATAATAATCCATTATTATATAGCGTTAATTTACAGACTTACGAACATCATTGTGGTGATCTGTAATTATTATAAGAAAGAGGAATCTCGGGTAATGTGATCTTTATTCCAAAGGAACTTCCTCGAATATATGATGACATCTCTCAATGCAGGTCATGGAATAAATTTGTTTTGACCGTGAATGAGTCTTGCCAGTGCTCGAAATGGAAATTCCTATATTTTGGGGGCGGGAGGGTGGGGGTGAATGCTTGGTTGAGTTTGAGCACGAGCTTGTATGATTCAGTATGTAGTCAATGAAACAAATTATTCTATCTGGGGAAGATGCTTCACTCAGATTTTCCTAACAGGGGAAAGCATCTTCTCCCGCCCCCACTTGGAGTACCCAGTCCTGCAATGTTTCATTGACAAATACAGTCTCTTCATTTGGATATTGTGCCGGTCGAACGCGTGCTCTCTCAGTAGCAGCTGAAAACACGACACTTGTCGGCGAAATCGGATGTGCGCAACCCATCGTACACATGTAAAAATATTTCATACTGCAAGAGACCACATACTTTGTCACAGAAGATGGAAATGTTGTTCTTGTACTGCCACACATTTTTCACATCTTGTGAGAAAGTTCACGTAACCATCGCTTCCTTACACTTCTCTACGAGTTTGTTTTCACATAAGAATCGTACTTAAAAATTGTTTGTTCTAAAGTGTACTTACGTTGCGGAATTACTACAGTACTAATAACACTTATCGACACTCAATACTTATCGGTCCTTTCCAAAGTGCAAGGAAGCGAATTTAAATCTTTCTACAACACAACACATCCGCCCATATGAAAGCGAATACTGACATTCACGGCAGAGAGAGAGAGGTGCCATGTTCTGACGACATGGATCAGTTCTCGATAACATGTTGTTGATGAGTTATATCTCTATTGCAGTGTTCCGTAGTTTGCTTTATCGACTTGACGAAACCTCGGTTTGGAAAGCTACCTAATGCGTTATGCGCATGAGTTGAAGGGATACGTACATCCGACTTCCCCGGCAAGCGCTACTTACAGCCGCTATATGGGCACGCGTTCGAGCGGCACAGAAACCAGATGAAGACACTGTATAAACCCAGGAGAAACTAACTCGCGATGATACCGCATGGAAGTAGAAAAGGAATAATAGTAAATTAAGTAATTGAAATGTGAAATAGTATTCCAATGGGAATTTGTTTTAGAAGATTCGAAATTGAAAGTTTTCCCTTCAGGAAGGTGTGCAAAAACACCCCCTGACTCGAGGAGAAAATTTACTTTCGATCCTGAAAATAATTTATTACTCGTAATTTGTTTGTGCAAACACCCTGACGTAACTAGTTTCTCGTACAGTCATCCACAATAAAAGTGGGACCCTTAGACCCCTAAATACTCTCTTCCCTGTATGTGTTACGTGTGCTGGCGGTTGAACACTTGCTATTTAAAAAATCGCTCATCGCCCGGGAGCTAGGCAATACACATTACACCATATAGAGAAGAGAGTATTTCAAGATCTCGATGTCTCCATTTTCTTGCGGGTGACTGGACATGATCGCAACCTTCCAATGTCTATCAGCACTGTTCACAATACGAATAGAACCAAAGAAAACTTCCGAAAGGAAAAGAAAATTATCATTGAGGTTCAAGGGACTTTACTTTCCCAAAATCAAATGCCAATGGTATGGTCCCGCAATTTCTACCTACTCCCGCATCCCCATTGTAAAAGAAAATTCTCTCCCCCGTTTCGTGTCGAACCCCCTTCTAAGTTACCTAGACAGGCAACTGTGGCAGAATAAAGATTCTGAAATGAATGGGAGTCACTTGGGGGATCTGGAAAACTGAGTCTGTTTTTCGATGTTTCCCAAAAGGTCGCATTTTCCTGTTTGGCCCCCAGGGTCCTGAAATTCTACGCCGCTTTTGTGCGGAAGCCGCCGATCTCTGGACTGCATCATCCTCCCCCTCCTGGACGTAGCCGGAAATCCTCCGTAACCATGGAGACGGGCGTCTGCGACTAATGGAGCCGGGCGTCTGAGGGGACAGCGAGGAGTGTTGCTGGCCAACCGGCGTGAAAGTCTCCTCGCCGATTATGTCCACTCGGCTCTTTGTTGGAGGTGTTGAAAGCTCCCTGGTTTGTTTCCAAAGACTCATGCTCGTCTCCGGTAGCCCTGTGGCAGACGTCTTATAATGTAGGGCTCGATTTCCGATGGGAGTCTCAGATTTCAATGGTTGGGAAGCTGAAAACTTTGTTTACTAAGTAATTCCACAATATTCTTCCGGACTCCTATTTCATGACAGTTGAGGTTTCCCAAAGAGTAGGGAGATCCGAAATGTCGAGATATCTAAAAGAGTTGGGATCCCAACAGCAGGAATTTCTTTATTATCTATATTTCGGGAGTTTTCCCTCGATCCTGGTTGCTAAGATTCGGTATCTCACACCGCTGTTTTTTTTTTTTTTTTTGGTATAGAGTCCAGCCACAATTTTGTTATCGTTTCCTGTCAAAAAAAACTCGTGTCGTCTCAAATTTAAAGTTAAATTAGTGTAAAATTAATAACTTCACCCTGAGAAGTCTGGTTAAATATAATCTTGGAGAGATATAAACTTTAGTTGAGAGGAAGAATTCGACATGGTTTCTTCTGAACGTGCTGGAATCTCGATTGGTTAACATTGGTGCGGTTCTCGACAATGTTAGCTGTTACATTCCTCCTCTACATTTAGCAAATGTCCCTTCGCTCCTGTAGTCGGGATCTTAGACTCGACCCTGGATCCACTCTGAGGATCATGGAAACAGGAAACTCGAACACAGCTGCTTCAGTATACAAACCAGTTTATTGCAGTAGACCAGCTTACATCCATTGGATACTGAGATAGTTCCACGTGGACTCAGAAAACTGGGTTCTCAAATAATTAGTTAGGACTCGGCTAGCGATTCCAGCCGAAATGATTCTAATACTATAGAGTTCCAGATACTGGAAGCACCTTATGACATATTTAATTTAGATCAACAGTAATTATTTGATTATCAATTCATTGCATAGTACAAAATGAGGTCATATACATTTCTTTCTTTTGCTTTCTTTATGTAAAAAAAAAAGTTTCCAATGCGCACGCAATGTCGATAAAAGAATCGAACATCACTTTCTCTGCCACATGAAAATTCCCAGCTAACAAAATACCAAACCACATGCTGCAACTTCACAGATTTAGAATAAATGTACAGGGCAATTACATAGCATTTGTAGAGTATGTTTAAGTCTGACAGAATCAAACTGTTTATGCTAACGGTTTTAAAATCGATATTTTTAAAGCACATTTTAAAGGATCATTTCATTTTTCTTCCTAATTACTTATTTTAGGGAAGAAACTTGCATTTGAGAGGGAAGTGGGGTGTCGCAATGTTTCAAAACCGGAGCTTCCTCTGTTTTGGGTAGACCAATTTAACTTCTAAATATCGTTTATGATACAAGAGATGCCTGCATTTGTAGATAAGTCGAGGCGGATATCTGCTGAGAGCATTTATTAACCGAGACAAGAACGAGACGAGCGACGAGACTAATCTAGACCCCTTCGAGACTTTCGTCCTGGTAGGAACAAACATTTAGCATGATAAAGCATTGGTGTCCATCAACATCGATTTTCACTTCCATGCATTCAGTCTCTACCGCGTTTCTCTTTGTTCATACGCTCTTGCATATAATTGGCTTGCTTTAGGATCCAATTCTTAAACCTTATGTCAATTACTCCTCCAAGACATTACACCGAGTTTACGTAAAATTCATCATAAATTCGTCAATAAACATGGAGCATTTGAGTAAATTGTAGATCAGTTTGTGATTTCAGTAAAATTGTATTTTGTAACTGTAGTTACTGAAATATTATATCATTGATTACTGTTATCAAATTTTTAAAAAAACTCTTACACACGTCGACGTTTTTGGTTGAAACACCATTTATTATGGTGTTTTAACTTGAAAATTAAAAATAAATTGAAGCCCCCCCCCTTTTGGTTTCCATGCCAGATGCTTTATTTAATATGCAAAGATTTAACACCGATGACATATGGATTAAAGGAAGCGTTATGTTAATTAAATATCGAGGATTCGATATCCCTGATCATAGCCCTGCCAATGGTGTCCCAGGAGAACATTTTATTTAGAAAGTCGATATCACAAACAGACCGAAAGCAAGCACAAAAGAAATGTTTTAAAGCAAATGACCGAAGACCAATGGTGCTGAAAGATGTCTCCGAAAGGAAACTAGGATGCACGTGCAGGGCATGGCAAGAGAGCAACCGACGACAAGAAATCCAAAGCGGCAATAAATTCACCTCCTAAGCAGGTCTTGTGTAACCTTCCTTCGGATTGTTCCTCTTGCAAGGAGCGAGGTGATTTGTAAGTGTGAGGAAGATTTTTCCCGCGCGATTCGCTCTTTACTCTTTTTTTCATTCCATTGTTGCCAACTTTTATCAATTTTAAGACGCGAAGATACAGAAACCGTAATGACCCTCTCTCCAGTTCGGTAAAAGCCCTTGTTTAGTTTCCGAAATTGATATGAGGTGGAGCTAGATGCGGTGACCGTCTGACTGCCGCGAGGGGTAAGCAGGTTCCTGCAAAGCGGTTCTGGGAATCACTCGTCCTCTAACAAGTGTATATTACTTGCGAGTGGAGGGGCAATAGCGGCCGCAACATGTGACCGATATCGTGAATGTGCGGAGCCATATCTTAACATCTCCTATCGAGACGAGTACTAGATAAGACTTAACGAGACCGAGATCGAGACTTGCTATTCAAGAATCTTGTCACATGCACCTCTCAGTCGCCTTGTAATCAAGGGGTCCCGGGTTCGATACCCGGTGGAGGCACATAGTGGTTCGGATCCCACTTTAAACTGTAGGTCCAGTCCCGATTAGCCATACTGTGCATAAAGTGAACTTAAAACACAAAAGCAACATCAACTTCTCAGTCAAGTAGTAGTGTAAGGTACATAATAATTTGTTCTGTACTCTGTCCCGGGAATCTGTGGAGCAAGGCCGCGCATAACGGTAAAGAAGGGAGTGGGAGGAGAGAAGCAGTACGCGCTGCTAGGCATTTTTCTCTTCATGCACTCACTTTCCCTCTCACACATTCATTGGTCGAGCCCCCTCACGTCACCACTTGCGCAGAGACTTATTTTTGTTCTCTTGCCCCAGAGATTCCCGGGAGAGAGTATATATCATTTATTATATAACTTATTCAGACCTTTCTTTTATTTCGAAACTTGAGTTTAGATCGAGGCTCAAAAAAGAACGAGACAGAATTCCTAATTCCCAACAAGACGCACAGAAATAAATTCGAAAATAAGAAACAGAATTGAATAACAATGTAATGCACAGAGATGAAATAGCTAATGCAGTGGTTCTCAAACTGTGGTACGCGTACCCTCATGGGTACATTAACGACTTGAAGGGGTACGCGATCAGCTCGGAAGAGAAATGTCGAGAATACCCACACGACAACATTTTTGCTGCAGGTCTGTACAGCAGACTTCATACACTCAACAGGAAAATGAGGCTGATTTTGTCACCGACACCCTTATCTTTCTTTCATATGTTTTGTAATAAAATACCCGTTCGAAATCTGTATAATAGACTAAATTTGGAGCCAAATCTCCTCTTGAAAGTTTCAAGTGCACAACCAGATATCAAGAAACTGTGTAAGGCTATGCAGGTACATCATTCTAACTAGAAACTCTGAGGATTTCAATTAAAAACTCCAAAATTGTGTTCACGATTTGTTTACAAACTTGTTTTTGTTCTTTACTTTTTTTTTCAATAACTGGGAAAGTACATGAAAATGAAGGGTTTTTTTATGTATACTTCTTAGCATACACGTGTTTCAATTATTTTTTTTGTAAATAATTAAAAAGATTGTAAACCTAGGAACACCCCATAAAATAATAAATGCAGGTTTCTAATGTTTCTTGTTTACCATCTTTTCATTTCTGCCATTTTGCTCTATTGCAGAAACACGCCTGCAACATATCAAAAACTCGCCACCAATCAGGCAGCCAAAACAATTCCACAAAACCCACTATTCGGAGAAAACCTATGGTGGGGGTTCACTAGACGTTTAGTTACGACTAAGGAGTACAATTAGAAAAAAAGTTTGAGAACCGCTGAGCTAATGGAACTCAAGAATGCAGTTCTCTTCAGACTAATGTTCCTTTTATTTCAAAACTTACACGCAATTGAAATCTAAACGATTTTCCAAAATTAGAACTGCATTAAAAAAAAAAAAAAAATACGCATTGCTTGTCAAGTTAGCATCACTGTTGGAGTGGTGAGTGCACGCTTGCATAGCGTACGATTTCTGCTCGCACACACGCATTATTTGTCATCCTCCTCGAGTCCCGTTCTGTCCCAACAATCGGCCAGCTTAGAGTGCGTTGGAAGCGACGTAAGAATCCAGTCGCCATTGTTGGCCCTTATCAGGGGTTTCGATCTGTCTTCTATAAATCTCTGTCAACGATTTTTTTTCCTGTTGCCTGGACACAGAAAGAGAATACGCTACATATCGTCCACTTTACTACCTCTCTCTCTCTCCCCCCTCAGCGTAGATCTTCACATCTTATGTTCGTGTCGCGATGTTGCCGTACCTATCTCGTTGCGAGAAACGGGGAACTCACCAGTCGTAATGGTCGTACAACCAGCAGCCAAAGTTGTTTATACATGCAAATGTAATGAGTACTACTCGAGTCGCTGCATTTGAATTTTTGATCGTAACGGGTAAAATACATGTTGGTGAGGGTTAGTCTACCTGCTTCACTGACGTACGCAGATGGAGCTGATGGGGCTACACCCCCCCTCGAATCAAAAGTTTCAAATGGAAGCAATAAACAACTCGGGAAAACCAAAGTGCCCCCCCTTAAAATAACCCCGTATTCATTTTCGTTTTTGAACAACTTTTAAAATGAAGGTTAAAAATAGTAATTACGAAATATTTTATATTGTATCCCCTTTCCCCCAAACAGTAGCAGCTACGCAGTTAGTGACCTGTTACAAGAATTTCTGAGCTCACCCCTTTCGCTCACCTGCCGTGACAAGTGTATTTTCCGAAGTTTCGTCACGACAGATTGAAGCCCACCATCTTGAAACACGTCAAACGAATTTCCTAAAATCATAGGATAGACGGTCCCAGGAACTACTCTCCTGTGTGTATTCCATAATAATAAATAAATAATAAAAAAGCTGGTTGTGTATTTAGTCTTATACACAATGACTCACACCTAATTATAAGGTTGCACGTATTCTGGTATGATTGACTTCGTTGCTCCTAGGTGTAAAATTAATAGTTATCTACGAGTACTATATGCTAATAGCTACTGTATAAGCAAAAAATAGGTAACGAAATAGGCAGTACGAGAAACAGAAAAGAAGAAAAGTTATTTCCTGACAAATTTATATAAGCGACTAACGACATGAAACGGAAATAAGAATCGTTCGTTGCTGCTTGAAAATCGATTGTCTTCGAATAGTAATTTTAAAAACCAATAGCTACGTAATTTTGGACATTTTATCGCTACTGAAAAAAAATAAACCGATCACTTTATTGCAATATGTTCCATAGTAAACTTGCTTTCATGTTATATATTTGCTATTTTTACTAGAGACCGTATTTTAAAGGGAAAAATTTCTTATTAATGTATCCCTTTTTATATATGAATGGTACATATTGTGCTTTCATTTAAAATAATATTATAAATGGAGTGCAAAAATGTCCTTTTTCATTTCCTTTTTTTAAAGCGAAGTACAGCGAATAATCTTACCACCCGTTTCGATGAAATCTTCCTTGCAACAGCTTACCGCATTCCATAGGTCGCTGTCACTTGTACCTGGCTTCGCCATTTCACTGACTCTCAATACTGTCACACAGTTAAGTTAAAACTATTCTAAAAAACTTCACAAGAAAGGTCTAAATCTAGCAGATAAGTACACTTTCAACCCAACAGGGGTGCCGCTTACAATGCGTTTGTTGCTGCGTAGGCCCACATCGCATTGTTTCAACAATCGCTGCAGCTTACTCCCAACACTCAAGGAGGGAAGGGTGTAAAGGTGCTTGTTTTTTCTTCTAAACCGCACCAAATAGACAATTGTTGAATGTTTTCTTCAGGGAAAAGCTGTCCTACAAAATATTTGATATCTTGTCAATAAAGGTACCAAGGGATATGTTTTTAAAAGGGGGGGGGAGGAATGTGGGCTGAAAAACTAGTCAATAAAGGGACAAAAAAGGAAAATGTTTTTAAAATGGGGGAAAAGGGAATGTGGGCTGAAAAAGGGGAAAAAATGGGAAATCAAAACGATGTAATCTTGTTGGTGGAATATAATTATCAACACTGTTGTTATTTATTCCATGATCCGTGTTGAAAAATAAAAAAGGACTTCCCTTTAAAATCAGGTCTAATTATTACTATTGAAGGGGTGCTGACCTGAAATGAAGGGGTGCCACTGGCGTAACCTAGCTGCCATAGAAATATAATTCGCTAATTTTGCGACACTTATATAGCGTTGTAAAAATATTTGTCCCGATTGGAGACCAGTATTCTGTTTTAGAGGAAATAAATTATTTGAAATAAAACGTAAGGGTTTACATGGCACTGATTTCAGTAAAGCTATACAATAAGTCAAAGAGATTCTCTACTTTTTTTAAAAAAAGAATCGTGTGTAATCTGTTCCTCAAATGGGCTTGTGATATGATATTTCTCTTAAAATTTTATGGTCATATGAAGAAAAGGTTGCTAGAAGGAGCTGAGAATTTTTTTTTCAGAAGTATGTTGTTGGCGATCGGTAATGTAATCTTTTTGAAAATTAAAGTTCCCATGACTGTTGTGAACTGAATAGAAACTAACTGTATCGAAAGCTTTCGCTGTTTCAAAGTCGAGCAGCAAGGGCATGCATATATCATCGAGAGTATATTGCCATAACATACGGTCCTTCCGACGATGGTGCTAAATTCAAATTCTCCCAGATGAAAGCAGGATAGCTTCGGGGCATGTGTCGCCATCTCTGAAAAGCGGCCGGAACTACCAACGGCAGGCATCGATTTATTAGGTGCTGCGTGGGGTCTGGCGGAGGCGCCTTTTCTCGGAGACATAATAATTAGAACCTCGACTCGCGTGCGATAATCCACACCAGATTGTGGCGTCCCGAGGCTCTGCCCCATTATGCGAGGACGCTTCGGTTGCCCTGTCTACCCAAAAAACACAAGGGACGGATCACAAAACGTGGTTTGCATTAGTTGTCAACGCTAGGGAGATGGGTCGTTTCCTGTTGCTATTAGCTGGTGGCGTTTTTGCACCCTTTCTTCTAGGAGAACCAAATGAATATCTACTTTCTAAACAGTTGTTTTAATTTTCAAATACTGTCGAAATAATTATAAACATGGGGTTACCAAGGAGATAATGCTCAAGAGAGTCGGCATCGAGACGTTAACGAGATCGATGTTTTAAAAATCGATACAAGATCGAGACTCTCGTTGTGTTCATATGGTGCGAGTTCACGTGCGAGCTGGAAGCACATGAACTCGCACTAGCATTTTACAAATTTCTCTTCTGCTGGAGAGAGCGGTCTTGATTTTTGTTAGCAGCTTTCCTGGGCCCCTGTGGTCATGCTCGCACGTGCAATTAACGAGGCAAATTTAGTTCACGTGCGTGTCGGCGTGAGCGTAAAGCTCTACGAAGCCAGAAGTCCCAGATTTGAACCCTGGGTGAGGCACGAATATGTCATTGTGTCTGTCCCATCGTCAATTTAGCCGACCTGCGTGCCGGAGTGGTTAGCATAGTCTCCAGGGGTTCCGGGTTCGAATTCAGGCCTGGGTGTTCTTTGTGACTGCCACTTCGTCAAATTCATTACCAATCCTCATCTTCGCCATTACCCAAAAGTGGGAAGAAAGTGAAGTAAAATAATCCAAATCAATCAAAACCATCATCGGTTTAATCTGTTCGTCATTCATCCCCATCGTCGCAATTAACTCAGGAAGTGGAAAAGTGACAGAAGTGGGAGGAGATCAATGACTAGTCCGGTATGTCAAGTGACTTGATAAATGAAAATGACTCTATTCGAAATTACAAATTGAACATATGAAACTATTCGTATTTTCTATGAGAATTGATAAGTACTGATAAGGCACACAACAAAACATCAAATAAGAACTAGAATGATGGTTTTGCCTATTTGCCATTATGTCTTTGCAATAAAGCATAGGCTTCAAACAACAGCAAACTAATTCTAAACAGAAAATAACTATCTGTTTATTCTTTATCAAAAATTATCAACTCTTGATCATGGCCTACCTACAATGTAAACATAATACGAGAGTCATTCCCAAACAGGTTGATTGATAGCGTTCATTTTAGTTCGCTTTTCTGCTACTTGTGGTTAATCGCGAAGATGAGGATGAGTGATGATATGATAAAACTACACTCACAAAAGAACACCCATTCCAAGGCTGGATTTCGAACTCGGGACCCCTGACTCTGTGTTAATCACTCAGCCTCGGAGACCGGCATTTCCCAAATAGACTTGTCTCCTATATGTCAAATAACTTTTGTCTTACACTACATGTTGTACAGGATCTCACTACATGTTGTATATCAGGATCTAGTATATTCTAGACTAAATAAGCTATCTGCGAGGCCCGAAGCCCAGAGTCTAGAATATGGAAGAAAAATCGAACACAAAATGTGCGTAAATTGTTCATTTGAATAAGAACCTGATGGTGCTTTTGGGTTTGGCAACATGATTTTCCTGTTAAATATAGATCCCCTACATTTTATTCCTGCGTTTGATTGACGTTTCCGTTGTCAACAGAAATAAAATAATAATTATAATAAAATAATTATGATTGCTGAATTCAATTTTTAAAACGAGAATTGGACACACTTAAGTGTGTGTCTCACAGTATTGTGATATAGCCCACATCTTGAGCTCAGCATACGTCACTGCATGTATATGTATGAGTATGTGTGTATCTGTGTATTTTGTATTCGGGAGGTCCTGATGACTCGTCGAATCCGTTCCTGGGTGCGAGATTTCCATGAAGAAAGAGAAAAAGTTAAATGTGACAGCTGTTCAGGGGACACGCAGAGAAATAACGTGTCCTAGACGTTCCCTGCCGGAGAAGACGACGAGATGAAATGTAGCTTTTGGGTTGCTTGTGGAAGGAGGGGGCGCCTGCCACGGAGAGGGAGACCACGGGAAGTGCAGAAAGGTCGACAGAACTTCATTAGGAGGCAATTAGCAAACGGTTTCTTCCGGCCCAGACCACCCGATTCTGCTGCCTCTTATTTGCCGTTCCATCCCCCCCCTACCTTTCTTTGTGGTTGCAGAATGATGGACAGGCAAGCGTGGACCCCCCTGCTTACGGAGGCCGTAATTTTTATCAAATTGCCCGTTGTTTTGGTCCCCTCGTGTGTACGGTGTGGTAGAAATAAATGAACGAGGTTCTCGGAAAGGAACTAAGCAGATACGTTCTGCTTATGCAAATGAGCCTTGCGGTGAAGAAGTCGAGTGTCATCGGAAACCCCTGCTAATGACGGTGTTATAATGAAGACGATCTGCCGTGGAAGCTACCCTCGACAGATATGGAATCTAATTACGGAAACAAAACCGAAATCAGCCGGTCCCTGTGGGGGAGTGGTTAGTACAGTCGCTACGCCAAAAGTAGCAGAAAGCAACATTAATAACAAAAATCATCAAATCAAACTGAAATCAGAACGATCCTGCGTTTATAAATCGAGACGAATTCGATACTGAACATCTTCGATAGCAACTCCTCTCGTAGACTTGTAATCAAAACTTACCCAGATTCGTTTACTGGTAGAACCACATCTCATTGAGATCCCATTTAAAATATTGCATCCAAAATGGCTGACTTCAAGGAAGCAGGCATTTGGGAATCAATCTGCACTTCGTTACGGATTGTGAGGAGTGTTTCCAGACTTTTTTATTCTTCCCGTAGAACGCATAGTACGAGGCAAATAAAATCATCATATCACACACATCTTCTGGGTGAAGTCATGGTACATTTGCTTTCTCGCAAATTGTGCATGTATCCCCGTCCCTTAATTGAGTAATCCTCATATACCCTGCTCAAAAATTATATTGCTATTACCCAGAGCTATAAACTCCAGGCTACAATCGTTAGTTGCAGTTAAAGGTTTCCGTATTGAGAAAACAGAACTGTTTGGCAAAAGGACGCGTGCGAATTTTACTGTTGATACATAATTGTCGGCTAAAGTAGGTTTGTGACGTCCGCTATACGAAATTCAGTGTTTCCTCGGTGTAGTACTTGTCGAAAGCATACCAAAGCAACTCTGCACATGGGCTGCGGTTTGCATACGTACAGGATAAAAAAAATGTTTTTTGTGGTAAGAATACATGGCTTAGGCCCTAGTGGCGGAGTAATTAGCACATCGCACTACGACGTCAGGGGTCCCGGGTTCGAATCCCGCCCTGGGCATGGATGGATGTTTGTGGGTGTCCATTCATCAATTTCATCGTATCATCCATCACTCATCCCCATCATCGCAAATTAGCCAAAAGTGGCATAAAAAGCGAAGTAAAAGATAGCAAATCAATCAATCAATTACATGGCTTACGTATACAGAGTTATGATGCTTGTTATCATGTTCATGTTGTAAAGGTAAAGTGCTCCCCTGTGCATAGCACAACGCCATGAAGGCGTATAGGGGGTGTGGGTGTAACGCCCCACACTTTCTTGATCCGGTCGTGAGTGGGGGTGATGTGATCAGCATCACGCCCCTGACCGCCTTTACCCCCCAGGGTTTCCCCCAGGTACCCATGTTATTCGACGCTGGGTGGGCGCCGGGACCGCTTCCATCGTTTGAAAAGTTCCCGGATTTGAACCGGCCGGGGATCGAACCCGGGACCTTTAGCATGGTAGTCAGACGCGTTACCGACTGAGCCGTTGTATCAGTATTTATTATATTTGTCATTACAATAAACAAAAAGTTTTTCATTTCATTTCCATATCCATCTGTCTCTATTTTAGTAACCTGAAATGTTTTTACTTGTAGGTCCCGAGGCGGTGAGAGCAACAAACGTTTTCTATTACCTTACTTACGAGGGTAGCGTAGAGCTGGATACTATCAGCGATCCTGTTATGAGGGAGGTAAGTGCAATCTTTTCCCCTTCTTTTAAGGATGCATGTAGTGAACATTGTGCATGCTTTGTATCATGTCGTTCTATGTATGAGCAACACTGTTTATCCTATTTTTTTCAACCTTATTGTAGGGAGATTAAAGCGACATTTGGTGCCGAAGTGGCCATAAATTAGACCTGCGTGTGGAGTGTTAGCCCGAGGATGTGGCCGAACACCGAGGGGCAGCTCAGCGTCGTACTGTATAGGCAGTCGGTATGTCGTCTGACTGTTACTCGAGAGAACCGGGTTCGATTTCCGTGGTGGGTGATTTCAGGTGGGAATTTTTTTTACAGCAATAACACTGCATGGATCGGTTCCCTGGAGTTCACACAAGCTACCTAGGTAAATGAGTACTTGTGTGTGTGGAGGAGGGGGTAAAGAGGCCCGGAGAGTGGTACTGATCACCTCCACACATAGCCGAGATAGTGAATGTGTAGGGCCCAACCTCCACACCCCCTATACGCCTTCATGGCACGTTGTAATGTACAGGATGTAACTTTAAATTTTCTCCTGGTATTTACGAATTTAAAAATGCTACGAGTTCGTCGCATCTCAAGAATGATTTCAATGACCTCCCCGGTGGCGCAGTGGTAGCGTCATCGCCTTGTAATCAAGAGGTCCAGGGGTCGATACCCGGTGGAGGCACAAAGCAGTGGTTCGGATACTTTAAACTGTAGGTCCAGTCCCGATTAGCCTTTCTGTGCACAAAGTGGACTTAAAACAACTCAAGAATGATTTCAAAGCAGGTTTTTGAAGTGTAGCAATACCGTTGTGCCTATCCGTATATATGATCCTGCCAGGCTCATAGCGAGGGAAGGCTGAAGCCTAGGTCGCCATTCAAAGTTGTTTTTCTTTTTCAAATAAAGAGAGCTTATATTGTTTTTAATGAGGTTTTCTTTGTTTCCCTCATTTCAAAACTTGTAGGATGTAAATATCACATAAAATGTCGATGCTTGGTAGTGGTGATGGGGGGCAATCCGCAATCCTGCCTAGGGAGCCAAAATACCTAACGGGGCTGGATTCTGCGGAGGGCCTTGCTAACCACTACACCGCAATATGGCCAAAACCCAAATATTCGAAAGAAGCTCCGAACGAGGACGATTCGTTCCCGGCCAGCCTCCGCGCACAAAGCCCAACTTTCGACGGATGTCACGTTGGAAGTAATTTATAAAACTCTCCGCCACGTCCAGTGCAGTTTTGTCGAGGGCGGGGTCGGACGTCGGCTGCGTTGACAGACCGAAGACTGATCCGCGATCCGGGCTGCTGTCAGAACGAGTTTCTTCCCCCGATCCTCTGACAAGCGCCGTCACGGGCCACTCACGCAACCTGTGGTTAAAACAAACTCCCAGAGAGCACCTTATTTTCCACGCTAATTACCATCCAGCGCAGTCAGACGTGACTGATAAGTTGCTTGTAATTGGCTCCACCGTTTTCTAATCTTTCAGAGCCAGGCCATCCCCGTCGAAATTCCTCCTTCCCAATCTTCAGGATGTCAACATCGAGAGTTGAACGGTGCCTTTTTTCCACCCTTCGTTTCGGAGGCGCCGTGGAAGTAAACGAAGGGGAGAGGAAGAGTATACATTTTTTGAAGTTAATCAGGTGGGCGGAATTGCCTAAAGATGGATTAGTACGAAGGAGTAATCGAGTCTCGGAATATTCATAAAGTAATAAGAACGTTTTTAATTCCTGGTGACTGCTGCGAAGAGAACCTTTTTTCCCCTCGTAAGAAAGAGGGAAAGGTGAATCAACAATGCCTCGGCCTCCTATCTGTCAATCTTCTTTCCCTGCCGTGGGGGGAAATTTGAGAAAGAGGCAAACCCACTTCACCCTAGAGTTTCCTCCCAGCCTATCTCAGAATGAATTGGGAGGTAAGTAAACGAAATTCTATTTCCGGAGAATTTCATTGTAAAGTGAAATCAAATATTACTTCAAAGGTCCACTAATAACTAGCAGTATGGTTTCAATTGAATGAATATCTTGCGTTAAAAAAATGTTGCAATGGCTGGAGCTAGTATGAAATAAAAATGAAACTATTTTTGCAAGCCTCCTCATTCTTTTCCGGTTATTGATTATTGAATTATAAGCTAATACGAAACGAAGTGAATGCCAGGATCACAAAGCACCTGCTGTGGTTGTGCTTTAAAAAAAAGTCGACAACTAAAACCTGGGGCAGCAAATTCAGCTTTTTTATTTCAAGGGGAACTAAGATCATTTTCCATAGTATTTTGAATTCAAAAACAAATATTGACAATTAGAAGTGTAGTCATAATAATGTAGTTGTGTGAGAACAAACTTGTTGTACTTAAAAAGAGTGCATTGGACAATACAGTCCGCGTTTTCTAGCAAAAATCTGAGAAACAAAAAAATTTACCTTTTATGTACAGGGTGTCCGAAAAGTAACACTTTGTCCCGGGAATGTGAGGAGCAAAGCAGCGCTGCGCGTGGGGGAGCGAAGCAGTACGCACTGCTGATAACAGCTGGTAGCTGCAGCCGCATTTTCCTCTTCCTGCACTCACTGCCTCACTCGCACGTTCATTGGTCGAGTCAAGCTAGTCGCGACGTTGACGATGAACGATGAAACACGTGACACGCGGCCGTGTCTTACCTATGATTCGCTCGTAGGACACCAAGTTTCATATACTATTAGTAAGCACCCTGCCACATAGTCTGGAGACTTGTTACAGTACTGAATATAGGCTTATAGGTGTAGGGTGGTATTTGAAGGGGAATGAGGGGGAATTCAATTTCTGTTCCCAAACTTTTGGCCCGGGAGGGATAATACATATATATTCCACGTAGCCAAGTGGTTAGCACCCTTGCCTTTGGTGCTAGCGGTCCCGGGTGCGATTCCCAGTGGGAGCTAAAAGAATGTCGGTGTTGACCCACCATCGTGAGGACAATTGGGAACCTGCTTGAAAAGAAGTGGCGGGGTCCGGTCTCCCAAAGCCAGAAAACAGCGACGATGGGACTCGATGCGCTGACCACGCGTCGCCCAAAGAAAATCCGCTTGGCAGGACTTGACTCTCAAAGGACTGTTGCGTAATCGATTTTAGTAATTGATGTAATATCTTGATCTTTCGAAAGAAGTTGCTCGTCACCGAAGTTCCGTAGTTCGAGTCCCGGCTTGGGCACGGGTGTTCGCTGTGATTAGTTTCATGTAATCCTCACGATTAGCCAAAGGTGGAAGAAAAGCGACGCTAAATAAAAATACGGCGTGCGGTACCTGTATCTGTGACTCCGTGGCCAAAAGCGCAATTGACGCGTTTCTCCAATTGCGTGACCCCTGAGCCCCCGCATGCAAGAACCCCATCGTTTTCCAGCGGATGTCTTCCTAAAGTGGAACAGAACCCATTATTCAACCGCTGACGCGTCCCGTGAAGAGAGTGAAAAGCTGAGTAATAGAGCGATTTCTCGTGTGACGTAACTCTTTCCTGCATCCTGCCTCGGGAGAGGAACCGAGAACGGCTCGCGAGTGGCAGCTGGGATCGAGGGCGTAATGTGAGAAAGGGGATCCTTCTTCCTTTTTCACTGCTTCCTCCACCTCCAGGTATAGATGCCGGTGGTTAGGCTGGGTTCGTTCTACAGAGATATCTGATACACCTGGCCAGTGATGGCGTTTTCACCATAAATCATCAAAACCAGCGATGCCACACATTTTATATGTTACTGTCATGGCAAGGGCCTAACTTGGGACGTAACTTTGAATGGCGGGGGGAGGGGCAGAATTAAACTTGGGGCTTTTTTTCCCAGGTTCGATACCCGAACTAGTGGTTCGGATTCCACTTTAACCTGTAGGTCCAGTCCCATTATCCGATCTGTGCATAAAGTGGACTTTGCACAAAAACTCAAATGAACAAAAAACTTTACTTTGGTGTGGGGCAAAATCGAACTTGGGCTTACCTTTGGCGAAAGGGTGGGTGGGAGGAGAATAAAAAATAATCTATCCCATAAAACAGGCACGTATTTAGAAATATGTTTCGGGGGGGGGGCGAACCAAGTGTCTCAGGAATAATAATAATAATAATAATAATAATAATAATAATGTTTAAATTAAAATAATTATATTAAATCAAATTAATACTAATTACAATACATAAATTAATATTATATTATCATTACACGATTAGGTAAAAAGACTGTAGCTATAAAAATAGAGATATAACAGCGCATATTCATTACGTAGCTTACCTTTAGTTAAGATCGGAATAATTTACATAAAAACAAGTGCTCTGGCAATGAAATTAATGTCAAGTAGATGAATAATTGAATATTTATCGAATAACAAAAATTATGATGTCACATATAGTTGGAGAAAAGTAAGCTTCTGATTAAAAAAGTTCAGAGGAAATTAATAACCATCGATTATGCAACAAATGCTAATATTTTAATTACTTAATTTTACTACTTGGTAAGTTTTTTGGGGGATCCGAACCCCTGAAACCTTCCTAAATACGTTCTTCCTGTCCCTCAAAGCCATATGATCCCAAAATAATCCGTGTCTTCCAATAAATTAAGGAGAAAATTATCCAACAAATGCTAAACGAGTATATTTTCATTATTCAATTTTCATACTTAATAGGTCTTTCGGGGGTGTGTGAGAGGGGGGGACCAGACCCCTAAATACGTCCTTCCTGTCCTTCAAAGCCGTATGATCCCAATATAATCCTTGCTTTCCAATAAGTTCAGAGGAAATTATACAACAAATGCTAAACGAGTATATTTTCATTATTTAATTTTCGTACTTAATAAATCTTTCGGGTGTGTGTGTGGGGGGGGGGGGGTCCGAACCCCTAAATACGTCCTTCGTGTCTCTCAAAGCCCTATGATCCCAATATAATCCTTGTCTTCCAATAAGTTCAGAGGAAATTATAAAACAACGGCTAAATAATATATTTTTCATTATTTAATTTTAGTACTTGATAAATTTTTCGGGGAGGTCCGGACCCCCTGGACCCTCCCCCTAAATACGTCCTTGCCGATAAATTTTTCGGGGAGGTCCGGACCCCCTGGACCCTCCCCCTAAATACGTCCTTGCCATAAAAGTAGCATCCAGGACTATTTTGCAGAATAACTTACATTTGCGAAACTATAACAATTACTCATTACTTTCTGTCCCAGATCCGAGGAGGGTTAACAAAAGTACCATTAATTTGGAAATTTATATAAACCTGCAATTTTGGGGTGAAGGGGAAATGTCCCCTATTCAGCCCCCGCCAAGTTACGCCTATGATTACTGTTAGTAAAGTAAATTCCGCAGTCTAACAGCCCTTACAAAGTCAAGGCCTACCAAAGATCTTTTCTTTGGGTGATCCATGTTCAGTAGATCGAGTCCAAATGCTGCTGTCTTCTGCCTTTTGTAATTCCCTCTAGTAGCAACTTGATAGATCACAATGCTCGGTCATCATAAAAATTTTGGAACTCCACTGGAGGTCGAATCCAGGACTGTTTAAACCAAAACTGAGTGTGCTAACCCTTCAGCTACGAAGGAGTTCTATTATTATTTTACTCGAGCTTCTTTGTGTTTTTAAAAATTATTGAGCATATTAATGAATCTCCATTCCTGTAAACTGTGTCAGGGATATACAAAATATCCAATTTTGGACTGTGGGATTTTGTAGGGACATGGAAATCTAAATTAGCACACAATGATCACAAATTCGACCTATGGGCAGATTCATATACCCAACGATTGTTTGAGAGGAGGGGAGGGGGAAGGAAATCCTGAGATATCATTTGCTCTTCTCTTATTTAAAGAAGTAAAGAAACGTATGAGGTTGCTGGTCCTCACTCAGGAGGAGAGGTGAAACATCGGGTTGCTATGGAGAGAAAATCATCAAGTGATACTCTTTCTGCCAGATGTCCGAGAGAGGGGAAAACTATAATGGTCGTTTGTGGAGGAAATCGCCGTCCCAGCCCTGTGCTTCAACTCTCAGAAATATCTACATGGACAGGCGATATTTGGACAACGTATCACCATTTTGGACATTTACATAGGTTGATTATTTCTCTTCCCAATACATAATGTATCACCTAAATTTGCATAGCCTCCACTAAGACATTTCAAAGGCATGTATATTACCATTGCCAAAATATGCAATATCAAGGAATGTTGAATTATGAGAAATAGGCAGTTTTAGAAGCAATGTTGTCAAAGATATGAGGGGTATATTGTGTTGAAGCAACTTGAGCACAAACACCAAATTGGTCCATTTTCATTAGATGAGGAAGAGAGGGGAAGTATCCGATCCACCTGAATTTTCTGCAGCAAGCACTTCAGAAAAGATGGCAAAATGAGTATACGTAACCCCCCTCCCTTTCGGTATGTCACTGAATGTCATAATCATGACTAAAATATGTGTGTATTTCTTTTGTTCCCATATTTTCTCTAGCACCACATGGTAAATACTTCCAGTTTTTCCATACAGAAATAAAACATTAAAAATACAGGATTAGTATGAGGGGCAGTCAAATAAAAACCGAACACCCACCATAAAACACATTCCTCGCAAAAGTTGGCAACACTGTTGTTACATATCGATACTGCCATCTGTATGGTAGGAGAAATGCATAGTGAAAACGCACAGGTCCACACAGTTGCTTCATCATTGCTCAGGAGGTGAGCGTAGTGAAAAGTGTGTGCGTCCAGCATTGGAAATGGAGGCAAGCAAAGAAGAGCAGAGAGGTGTGGTTCGTTTCTTGGTGGCTGAGGGTGCTGGAACACGTGAAATTCATCGTCGTATGTCTGCAGTGTATGGCGAACACTGCATGTCCCAGACAAGTGTGCACGAGTGGCAGAAGAGATTTTGCAAAGGACGCACATCACTGCAAGACGATCCATGCCCGGGACTGGCCCATCGAGCCATTACGCCTGATGTGATTGCGAGGATCGATGGTCTGATCCAGGAAGACCGACGAATCACAGAGGAAGAAATTCGTGTTCAGGTTGGCATTAGTCATGGCTCTGTGCATGCCATTATCAAGGATCACCTGCAGTTCCGATAATGTCCGTCCCCATACTGCCAATCTGGTGAGGGATAAGCTTCAGACATTTGGCTGGGAAACGCTTGAACATCCTCCGTACAGCCCCGATATTTCCCCTTGTGACTTCCACATTTTTGGTGACCTGAAGAAAGACATTTGTGGACGTCGGTTTCATTCGGACGAGGAAGTGCAACAGTGGGTGAGGTGGATCCGTCAGCGACCTACCTCTTTCTACAAGACTGGAATTGATCAACTCGTCTCACAGTGGGATAAATGTCTTAACACTTGTGGCAATTACTTTTGAATAAAACAAACTCCATTGTCACTTTGTAGCGGGTGTTCGGTTTTCATTTGACTGCCCCTCATAATCCAACAATCCCATCCGAAGTGTTTGGTTCAATTTATAGTTTGAAATTAAATTGTGTTAAAAGCAAATTCTAAAGTGACTCTTTTTATTTTAGGCAATAGAAAACCAAATTAGGAACTTTGGACAGACTCCATCTCAGCTTTTAATGGAGCCTCATCCTCCTAGAAGTTCTGCAATGCATTTGGTGAGTATTGAATCATCTGGGTCATCAGAGATAAAGAATGTAGTTGCTCTGTCCTGATGATATAATGTTTGGCAGTATCCTTCATGTCCATATTCATTAAAAGAAAACGCTTGTACTGACAACTATGTGTTGTGCTTGTAGTAATATGCAGTGTAAATCGAAGAAACATGCATTTTATGAATTAAGGAACAAGTGCAGAAAAGACATTTTAGTGACCACGATCCTAGGAATGCTTAGGAAAAGATCCCAAGTTTAAGTCCTCAATGTGTCAGAAGTCTTCACATGGCTTTTGAATAGAATTTTCATTTCTAAAGGCTGCATTAGATTAGGTAACCCATGACCTTTGGTTCCAGTTCAGACCAAGTCATTTCATTGTGTCCATTGTTTAATTTGTTTCATGTAATCACCACTCACCCATATTGACATTTGACTACCATGTGAGAGACGTGGGTTCAATCCCCAGCAGGGTATGGAAGAGCTGAGTCACCACAAGCCTCCTACAATCTCTTGTGAATTGGTAATACTTTTTCATCCACAGATATACAACCTGAAACATTATGAATACTCACTGTTCGTGCCACGTAAACATTAACAAAGCAAACACACACACACACACCACTTAATTATGTCTATTTACTAACACAGAGTAATAATATAATAATAATATATAACCAACATATAAACACATTCACATAACTCTTCAGAACACAACTCGTTCATCATTTGACCAGTGTATTCCAACAGCGTTGCCAGTTCAAGAAAAACAGCCCTCGTACACAAGACATTTTAACATTGTTTTTCTTCTTTTTCATTCTTCTGTTGAAGAGCATAGGTAGTGTTTAAAAATTTTAGGGGATAAGTATTACTAATAGTGTTTTATCCACACACCCCTAATTGCCAGCCTCTGTAACGGAGTAGTTAGCATAAAATACTGCTAACCAAGTTGAAATTCTTGGTAAGGCATTGATGTATCATTGTGTTTGTTCCATCATCAACTTCACCAGTTCAACAACCAACCTCATCATCGATGCAAAATATCTGAAATAGAAATGGAATGCCTCATGATTCTAAATAGACTCCAAAGATTCTGAAAGACTGGACGTTTCATGGAAATTTGCATGTATGCCCCTTAAGCATTCTTATGCCTCCTCCTTAGTTTTAAAAAAATGCAGCATACGCCCTGATGTTCAAATTTAGAATGTTTCCTAATATTCTGTTATTAACATTGCATAGTTAGCGCTACAGTAATTAATCAATCCATTTTATTTTTCTTGTTTCAGTCCCCCATGATGTTCTCCAGTATTCCAGAAGATGTCTGTATGACGATGAAGTTTCTGTCCAATTCTCCTATCTGTCACATTTCTGCCAATACATATCCACAGCTGCCATTCCCATCTGTAGTTACAATCACTGCAAATCAACAGTTTGCAGTTAATAGGTGGAATCCAAGCTATGCTGGTAAGAAACTATTTGTCTCACAGCTGCATTATGCTGACTTCTGGGTGTCGGTTGTTTAGGTGGCACTAGACAGTTAAGGAAGACAGCAATAAATTACCCACATGAAATTAGGGATATTTTATTGCAGGAAATTTAGCAGTATTGAAGTACTCTGCAATAATTTTTCAGACCTATTATATTTTTCCAATATACATGATTATTAAACAGAAATAAATGCTGCATAAAATTCTGCTTGTGTGTTATAAATATCCTAGAGAAACAGTTTTAATATATTTTGAGAAATAAAATTTGAATTCATTAAAAGAAAACAAACTTCAAAACGACATTTGTTAACATTTCTCCTATTTCAATCTATCGATCAATATGCCCTCTATGATCAAAATTTCGAAAGTGATATACAGGAAAACCTCGATAATCCAGACTAATTGGGGGGGGGAGGGATAAGTTGACCAGTTTAACAAAAGTCCGGATTAACTGAAATAACCTAAAAGAACAGTAGGAAGTGCATTAAAACTCCGTTTATAGCAACAAAACACGTTTATTATGATGTATTTAAAGGGCATAGGCCTAAATACACTGTACAGTACAGTACAAAGTCTGCAAGAAACAGAATTTCATCATTGGTTGACTGCCTTTTCTTTGGGAAGTTCTCTTGTTGACTTCTAGACACATTTAAAATCTTGCATTCTGCTTTTTTTTTTATTATTATTTGCCTTTTGCCTCTCCGGATTAAGTGAAGTCCAGCTTATCGAGGTTTAACTAGGTTTTACTGTATTGAATATTTGTATCAGTTCAAACATAAGGATTTTACCAGTTTTGATGCCAATTCTGATATGTAAATTTTTCAGTTGGTATTGCTACACCAGAAATCAGATTCAACACATCCGTAATACAAAATATATTCCACTTGTTAATTTTAATGTGAATATGATTTAAAAACTGTATGTATTTTACAAGTTGTAGTTTTTCAGTTTTGGTAATGTGTGTGAACTCACATAATTTACTTATATAATCTTGGCAGTACCTAATAAATGTGCTAAATGTGGTAAAGTGATTTCATGAATATTTTTTACAAGCACTGACAATAGTACAGAATACGTACATTTACAGCTAAAAATTAGTTAGCACTCAGAAAGTATTAAATAGCTTTGCTGTTTGATCATGGAAGATGCACCTATTTTGAGTAGACAATTCCAAACGTGAAAACGAAAGTAGATAGAAACATGCATGAAATTATACTGAAAGTTGCTTGTCAGTATTTGCTTGTATGTGCTAAGTTCTTTATCATCACTTGCTTGTTTGTGTTTGCGATTTCTGGTGGCACTTACAACTCTTACTAAACCCTTGTGAAGCAGAACAAATATTTCAATCTCATTTTTCTCCCTTATGTCAAGAAACACCTCGATAAACTTTCTCAGTATGAAGAGAAAGGGTGGTAGTTAAATATATCCAAAAATGAGAAAAATCATTTGGGGGGTGTTTTGAGCTGTTCAAACTTGAAATTTGAACATTTGAACAGAGTGTTCAAATTTTACTAAGTTTCAAAATTTGATCATCTCATAATATGGAACCATCTTCCCTCTTCACAACGAGCTCAAGAACGCTTCTGTAACTTCATTTGTTCCCGAGATATACTTAATTGAAAAGAGCATGTTGCTCAAAAATGACATTTTGAACAACTATAATATAATTCGTAATAATCATATTTCAGCAAAACCCTTTCACAGGTATCGGTATTGGAGCAAAGCAAAGCTGTGTACCAAATATCATCAAAATCGGTGACTATGAGGGTTAACTCCTGCCTGATTTGACATGGAATGACCCATATATATGTATCACAGAACTTACTTTTTCTATCTGACTTTTTCTATCTGCATCACACTTGTATCCATTGCGCTGATTTTGCCATTAGACAGAGTACTAATATATATTTTCTCATAAATGTAGTGCTCGAAATCCTCTTTCTGTCATATTTATGTGTGATACACCATAGAGGTAAATAAGAACTCTACCATCTCATTTAAAAATTGTAAAAATATAATATTTAATTTTCCAGCCTCAGTGCAGTCACCAAGCTATGCAGAAACTCCTCAGACCCCAACCGCAAACCTGCCACTTTCTATGGATCCAGTTTTGTGTAAGTATTTAGTTTTTTTTTTTCCTGCCTGCAAACAAGTCCCCATAAGAAATTTGGTAGAAGTAATCAGGGATGCCCACAGGCAGGTTTGTGGATGTAGCTTTGTGTCCACCCAAAATTCTTTACTGAATAAACAATACAGCATTTGATGAATTCTGGCAGGGAGATTAAGCATTAAACTTTGGGGGCATTACAACTCTTGAATATCAGTGGTAAGTATTAGATTATCACACCAATTCCAGTAGGGGGCAGATTGATCATTAAATGGAAAGGGGTCAATATCCAGCTCACGAATATGAATGTTAAGTCCTATATTGTAGGGAGCAGGATAGAACATTAAAATTTGGGGATAATATTTAGCAATTTGATATAAAACTCACCCTCGCATACAATTTTCCACACCACCCTTGTAAAAATTCTTCACATGGGCCCAATTTATAGTCATTTTGGCACTAATTTCACCTTTAAACATCCCCATAAAAACGACCTTTAAACACCCCCATAAAAACGACCTTGCATCACCCAGAAATAAAATTCTGACTTGCAGGTTCTGCTTTAGGCAGTGAATTAAGTAGTTTTTGGTTCTGAAATCATTCAAGTAGTACAGTGCACAAGACACATTTCACTTCTCTTATGTTAACCTTTTAAATGCAACATTTTATTTTTGTATGCTATAGAAATGCTACTATACGTGCTAAGAAAAATGCTTTAATCTAAAGTTAACATTTGTACACTAAAATATATATTTCTAAACAGAATTTATAAAGCTTGAAATTTACCTGGGCAAGCCTGATTAAAAAGCTTTTTAAAAAATCTTAATTATAGAAATTATCGAACTGCCTGCACCAACTTGTAACTAATTGTGATAATTTATTTTCAGCTCAAATAAGCAACAGCTCCAATCCTGCACAGCGTCGACATCTTGGTGATAATTTCAGCCAAAAGATAAGAATAAGATCGAACTGCTTTGTTACCACAGTGGACAGTAGATTTCTTGTAGCATGTGGTTTTTGGGATAATAGTTTCAGGGTATTTTCAACTGAAACAGGTAAGTGAGCGAATAACTTTCTAAACAAAATTGCATAATAATTGTTGTTAGTAAACTCCGTCTTTGATTTACCAGTGACCAATATTCTCAAAGTTATCATTTGAGAATTTTTCAAGCATTAATGCTAGTCTAGTCTCCTCCCTACATGTTTACATGCATTTTCTGCACTGATCAAGTAAACTTAATTATATGTTCATAGATCTTAAAATTATTTTGTTTTCTTCTTGCACATCAAAATAAATGGAAAACATTCTGTATATCTATCATCACAATGAGTCATTATATTTCACAGGAAGGTCTGTTGCATTTGGTGCTATTTATAATCGGTGAAAAGTAAAAGAGGAAGTTCAGAGATTGCATACTACCAATTAAAATTCAGCCATTCATTCTTGAAAAATATTATGTCCTTGTGAATCTGCAAAAAGGACCTAACCTTCAGCAACCTTTGAGAAGACTCACTTGAAAGCAAGCTCTCAAAAAATCTATGTTCCTTACGAATCTTCATAAAAGACTAACTGTTAAGTCACACAGTGCAACACATATCTGCAAAATGTTTTTTTTTATGATGTGTAATTTTCATGGCCCCTGCCTGAACTTCTCTCGGGAACTTGTACTATTGTTTACCAAATACAGATACATGCTGTAGTCTTTGGAAAACTAAAAGTAAGGACCCTCACTAATAAGCTTGGTGAATGAGTGCTTCTTTTCAGTATATTAATGTGCTTCCATGTCTTTCATTCCCTGAAATGTGAACATTACTACTACTAGCAATAAATATGATATGTGAAGTCTTTTTTTTTTTTTCATCATCTCTGGTCCATTACAAGCACTGAGAGTAAGCAAGATTAAATAGAAGTTACTGGTCAACCCAGATTCCATTGCTGAGGTAATTGGAGAGTAAATCCTGCCTTGGGCCACACAAATGCTAAGGATCCTGCACTGGCCAGTGCTTGGATGCTGGTTCTTCACTTACTATAAAGCTTGGTCTCTCTTGGATATTTGTTCTGGTCTGCTCTTCAGGTCAATAACAACAATAAATCCATTTCCTGATCATAACGTTCAAGCAGCAGCTCATATTATACTTAGGAAGATTTATTAATAATCAAATTTATTACTGAGAATACTAAAATTTACAAACGATTTATTTTCAAGATAATGTACATATATATGTCTATGAAGTATCAAAATCCAACTGATTACTTAAATGTCTAAATAGGGCAGTTTTAAAGTTCTTTGAACACCTGTGCTTTAATAGCTCATTTTATGTTCTTTTCAGCAAAAATAGTCCAGATAGTTTTCGGCCATTATGGTGTGGTAACTTGCCTCAGTCGATCGGAGTGCAATATCACGTCTGACTGCTACATAGCTTCTGGCTCAGCGGACTGCACTGTCCTCTTGTGGCACTGGAATGCCAGGACGCAAACCATCGTTGGCGAGGGAGAAATTCCCACTCCTCGAGCAACTCTTACAGGACACGAACAACCTGTTACAAGTGTTGTGATTTCTGCTGAGCTGGGATTGGTCGTTTCTGGCTCACAAAGTAAGTAGTCATGTTATTGGTTGTAATTCTCAGAAATATGTTAACTGGAGAAAGTCTTGCATTAGTACTGAATATAAGAGAGTGTGTGTGTTCCTTCTTCTGCTATATCTCCCCCCTCCCAATGATTTCTTTTCAATTTGCTCATTAGCCATACCATGTAAAAGTGTCACCCCAAGAACATAATAATAGATAATTAATATTGCTGTTAACTGCTACTAGCAATAAATCATTTCATGTCAAAAACCTGCCCCCTTACAAAAAATTCTGGTGAAGCCTACGTAATATTGATGGGCTGATATCGATAAACTACCAATATAAAATTTACCTATCTTTTATCCATCTAATATAAAATTCCAAATGGTTCATTGACCTCCCTACTAAATGTATGTTACCAGATGAACCAACCTTTTCATTGATTGATTTGCTTTATCTTACTTTGCTTCTTGTGCCACTTTTGCCTAATTTACAAAGATGGGGATGAGTGATGATATGATGAAATTGATGAATGGACACTCACAAACATCCATGCCCAGGCCAGGATTCGAACCCAGGACCCCTGGCATCGTAGTGCGATGTGCTCACCACTCTGCCACGTGGGCCGGCTAACCAACCTTGTGCAATGCAAAAGAAGCTGCATAAAAGAACAGAATGAATATTATATGTTTATATCCTAAAAAATATAGCAAAATGGCAACATGTTGCACTAAATTGTAACATATTTATAAATATATCAGATCGGTAAAATCGTCAATGATTTTTTCAATACACTGATATGCTTGGCCGATATGGATAGAGTACCGAATAATCTGTCCCATTCCTACTGTGAAAATACTTGGTGCACATTTGTCACATAATTTTACTTGCATTCTTTGTGTTTGAATTCTGTTACTGTACTTGCTACCTCATGCTCTTCTCATCTCTAGGAGATGAAACAATTGTAAGCTTAAGAAGTTTCTGTTGCCTAGAACTGTAATTGGGTCTTTATGTATGATGTTTGTAGAGTTCTGGCTATCATGAATGGTCCATCTCTGTGTATTGCATTTTATATTGTCATACATACAGTGTGTCCAAAAGGCATGGTGGGGGTTTCAAAACTATCTACTGAAAGAACCATAAACATTTCAAGTACAAAATGAAAGACCTGCTCATATATATATATATATTTTTTGACATATTTCATGTAATTCAATGTGGTTTCCATTTGTTGCCCTACACGCACATATCTAATAGTACTCTAGTTCTTGCCACATGACTAAGCACAACAGGTGTGACCTCACTTTCGAGTAATCAATATCATTGACACAAATACTATGCATTTTGTTTGATGTAGCCCCAGAAGTAAAGTTCAAAGGTGTAAGGCCTGGTGATTGTGGTGGTCATACCTTCCTATCCAGTGCTGTGGAATTGTCATATCCAGAAGCTCAAAAAGAATGTTGCCATAGTGTGGAGGACATCATCATGTTGAAAGATGACACTTTTATCTCAAATTTGTGGCAGAAAGTACAATTCCAACATATCAAGATAGTTGTGTGACATCACAGTAAGTTCCACAAAGAAAATTGGGCTATGACTCTAGTATGTGCAAGGGCACACCACATGTTTACGTACAAACTGTATGCTCAATGTAAGTAGCCTCCCCTATGGCATAGTGATGGTGTTGTCACCTTGTAATCAAGGGGTCCCAGTTTCCATACCCAGTGGAGGCACATAGTGATTCAGATCCCACTTTAAATGGAAGATCTGGTCCCAGTTAGCTTTACTGTTCATAAAGTGGACTTAAAACACAAACTCACTCACTCACTCAATGTAGGCATCCAGTTGTTCATTAGCACATGTCCTGAATCAGTGAACATGACCAGACAAATGGAATACAATCTTCTTTAGCAGTGAGCATGTAATAGCTGAAATTTGTAATATGTAAAACTAGGACATTTTCACAGCACTTTGGGAACTATGGCCATCTTAAGGCCTAGTCTTTGAAAACAGGTATGCACTAATTTCTTGGGGCTCCTTAGATAGCTCCATATAGCTTCAATAGACTCATCACTAACCAATGGCCTGTCAGAATGTTTTGCATTCAACAAATTACCTGTTTCAGTAAACTGGCGATCCCACCAGCAAATGTTATTTTCATTGAATACGCGACAATATTCATGACAAACACAAGTCACCAATTCAAATTTTTACAGCCAAAAGATACATTGCACCATCCACATTGTGACTGACTGAGTGGTGGTGTTTGTGTCACTGTCACATCATGTCATGTGACTATCTGCATGCACATTCCCAGTTTTCTCCACACTTCCAAAACCTTTTGAGATGCTCTTCAATACAATATAAGTCTTATGGTTTTATTTTGTTTTGTTCAGATACTGTGAGAGTCTGAAACTCCATCGTGACTTTACAGACACACTGTATTTTACATACAGATTTGTTAAATGGCTTGTCTTCTCACGAACTTCATTAAATAAACTATTGAAACTTCATTTTATTATACTGTTATGTAAGATTGATCAGTTTGTTTAATGAATGCAGCAGGCTATTCAAGTGACACTATAGCTGAAATTGAACTTTTTCAGATGGTCCTGTGCTAGTTCACACCACTTTTGGTGACCTTCTACGTTCTCTTGAACCACCATCAGGGTTCTTTTCTCCAGAGAACATTGCGATGTCCAGGGAAGGAGTCATTGTGGTGAATTATGAGAAGGGGAACATTGCCGCTTTCACTATAAATGGAAAAAGACTGCGACATGAGTCTCACAATGACAATTTGCAGGTAAGATATTTAGAGTATATATGTTGCATTGCAGCCATGGTGAGATAAGTATTAGGGATGAAATGTGAGAAATAGTGAGGAGTAGGAGAATTTATGATAAGGTGGTGAGAAATCTTATTTAGTATTATATTTCTGCTGTTATTGTAATTTTACTAATTTTACTTGTTAACACTTAGGTGTATATTATTTCCAAGAATGGATTATATTGAGTACTAAACATTTAATATTCACTCTATCTAGTTCATTTTTGATTGGGTTGATTGTGTCGGACATCTACTATCCTGCAGGTGGGGGTGGGGGGGGGGTGGAGGATATTATACAGGGTACAATTGTGATATTCCTTTCTGAGTCAAGATGACTGCATCACGGTAACCTGCGCAATCTTCTTTACAGTAGGGTTATGAGACTCTTCTTAACACTATGGCTGCACTGAACCTTTTGACGACGTGATGACAAAAATTAAAACGTAATCTCTTACCCTATACCCAAGGCTTATTGAAGCCTTATCACTATTAACACACACTCGATAATACATTGCCACTATTAACATTCACAAGGCACATCTCAGTACAATGTTCCTCTTAAAATTGTCCCTTCCATAAACTTAGCATCTTCTCATATATCTTATTCTTGTTATGTCTCAAAAAACCACCTGTTGCACTTGGATGGTTTACCAACAATAGAATATCTTGTTGCTAGATTTTGGATATTTCTAAAAGCCTCTGGAAACTGGAAGTGGATAGGTTCAGCTTCTGTTGAAGATGCCGCTTGACCCTAGACAACTTCATTGTTGGCACAACAAAGGCTTTTCACAAAGATGAATTTGGTTCAGATTTAGATCAATATTTATATCTGTTTGAGTCAGATGAGAAAGTATTGTTACCAAACTCATTTATAAAGCAATAAGATGAAATGTCCTTATTAAAATGAAATTGAAAAACTGTACGTCACTGATCAGTAGTCTGATTTTGCTGAAACATTTAAAAGCTAAAATTTAGTTCTTTAAATTGTAAATAATGAACATTCTTAACATAAATTAGAGTCACGGTGGTCTAGTCTCTAGAGCATCTGACTGTCACATGGGAGACCTGGGTTCGATTCCAGGGTATGTGATCTAAGGTTGTAATTTTTCTTTGGCTCTGGGGCTCACCCAGCCTCAAATCATAGGGTACATAGGCCTCAAATCATAGGCCCTGGGAAGTAAAGGTGGCCAGAGCATGGTGCTGATCACATCACCTGCAAATAGCCGAGATCGAGAATGTGTGGGGCCCTACCCCCACATCCCCATAATGTGCCTTCATGGCATGGTGTCACTTTTTAACATAATTCAATAACTGTGAATTCAATAATAAAAAAAACAACAGTAAACAAGTAAAACATAATAGCCAGATAATAAATAAAGTTTAACACAATTCTGTAGAGTTCTGATAATGTGGCATCTCAGCAGTGAATATATATTTGATTCACAATCTCGCTTCTGAAAATTCTGGGTTCAGGTGTAGGCCAATGCTTATTCCTTCATCTGTGTCATCCATTCATTATTCATCAGGATTGATTGATTGGTTTGTCTTATTTGACTTCACTTTTGGCCAACCACAAACACAAATTAACACAACACAAGTCCCACAGAGAATTATACTAGTTGTGAGTCTATAGGTAGATGCCAGAGCCTTGCTAGTCTGAAAAATGCAGTCTAAGGTGTACTACGTGAAGAAGTTGGTATTTGGGTGCCTTCCAAAAGGGTCACCACCCCCTACACCCATATTCATCACAATTAACCTAAAGTGGAGGAACATATATATGAAGTAAACAAAATACGTACAAGAAATACAAAATGTCATGTAGAGATGTCAATATACTTTTAGCCACTAGATCATGGTAATTTTTTGCTTTTGTTACAGCACACCTAAATTATCTCATCACAGTATGTTATCCAAGCAGATATAGTGTTAGGATGAGAAGTGACAAAGGGAACGGAGGCTACTTTTTCCCAATGGTGTTTGTGCAACTAACACCTTCTGTCATATTTGCCTGTTTGATGCAAATGCATATTTGAAAAGATGATTTATGTGAGGCTCTGTTAACTAGAAAATAAAGATTACTAATCTCTTGTTTGTCTTTCAGTGCTTGTTGCTAAGTCGAGATGGAGAATACCTGATGACGGGAGGGGACAAGGGAATCGTAGAAGTTTGGAGAACATTCAATCTGGCATTACTGTATGCATTCCCAGCTTGTGATAGCAGTGTGCGCTCACTGGCCCTTTCTCATGACCAAAAGTAAGTAATTTCAGTTCGTGTGGTACACCTGCAGCACCATTAGAGAGCTTTCAGACAGAAGTGACATGCGACATGGGGGTTTCTCACTGAAGTGCCAAATGCACGTGCACAGACCATAATGTACACTTTCCCCTCCAGTCAGGCAGGGGGGGGGGGTCACAGCATATGTGTGACCAACAGACATGATGCATGCTCTAGGAAATACAGTCTTGTCTGAGTGACACCCAAGTGATAAGCAACATGTGTCGCTTGATACTTTGGTCTGAAATGTCCCTTAGTGTATGCACAGCAGTAATTCCAAGCACCTTATTATGGATTGCAGACAGAGTAGAGGCATCATGGACCCTGAGGTTCTTGAGTTAGAATTTATGATTAGAATAGAGGCTAATTTCCTATTTTATCTAAATGTAACATGCCACTTGGTACTGTAATGATCAGTTACGTTTTCAAAGAAGTAGGGGAAAATCGTACAGTACCAACCATTGCCAGTTCTCGGACCAAACATTAGATTAACAGCACTTTAAAGATGCTTATGGAAGAATACTATACCCATGCATCATATACTACGGAAACTACACTGTGTGTGCGGAGTTGAGGGCTACAAGGCAGTAAAGGTGTTCATTGTTATTGATTGTTGCCAAAAGTTACATTACTTCTTTTTGATGTGAAATTATGATTTTGATGCAACATACTGTATATTAGGTTATGATATATAGCAACAATTGAACGATATTTTCTGTTTACACTGGCTGGAAATGAGAAAAGAATGCTATACCTCCTCATTTTGCTTTCTGTAATAAAAAAGAGTGGATGCCATTTAGCCCAAACTACAGCTCATTTGGCTGAACCACTCTTGGAAAAATCATCAGCTCGCACTTCAACCTCTCATATCAGTGGCTCATTTCAATCTTCATCTAATTTCAGTATTATTGACAATATTTCATCCACACAGAAAGCTCTACAGGTAAAGACAAAAATTAGAAACCCAGTGTAAAGTTTCAGCACATGTCAAATGTGCTGACCAGGACAAGCATTGATCTGGAACTCTGTCTAAATATCTTGCAATTTAATTGTTTTTGCATCGCTACACATAAATTATCAATGTCTAAACGTTTTGCATCTCTACTTTGCTTGAATAAACATCTTATCAATCATTTACACTGTAGAATTTGATAAAGAAGTGACTGGTCAGTACTGGGTGACAATTTTCTATCTTGTGGATATTATATTATTTTTATTTTAGTCAATAATGAGGTCTTAAATACGGAGAAACAAGTTCTCACTTTATCCACGAGACTGTTTTTTTTCTTCTTTGTTCTATTAATTTCAGAGGCCACTGCAACCATCCTTGTTGGAACTTGTACTGTTGCTTGGCATGCTTCTATTGTTCGTAGTTCTCCTACTGCTGCTAGGTGCACTTTTGTTAACTGTACATCTACATCCGTGTCGTCTGCTTTTTCCTGGCACTAACTGTAGTAGTAGGGGAATCCAAGTGTGGTATGCCTGTCTGCTATCGAGGTCTATGAGTGTATGGGCAGTGTGCTTGACTTGTACCTTTTGTATTTCATGGCTGTTGTATTTGATGTGTTTAGCAAGACCAGTAATGGGTTGGGCTTTTTTTGCATCTGTTAGGTGTTGTTGGATTCTTTCATTGACAGATCTGATGGACCTGTCGATGTAATGTGCCTTGCACTCGCACTTGGCATGTATACGCCTGGGTTATAAAGGGGGAGAAGAAGTACCGTTTGTGTTCATTTAGTTTATCAGCTATTCAGGCATTGGGTTTGTGCACTACTTTGATGTCATAGGGGAGAAGGGATTTGGATATGCTGTTGGATGTAAGAGGAAGGCAAACCACTTATATTTACCATTGGAGGTTGATTGTGGCTGCGTAGGGTGCCTGACCTGTATTTCCACTTTACTGCACCAAATGGAAAGTTGTGCTTCAGTGTAGTTAACCATGTTTCAGGGCTATTTCAGTGATGGTGGCTATCTCTTCTCATAGATCTTCTTCTCTGTAACAGTAGAAGGCTCTTCGATAAAAGTTCAGCCACACATTAGCTTTTTGTTTGGGGGATGGCTGGAAAGAGCATGTATGTACTGGTTGCCTGCATCTGGTTTTCTGTAGACAGTGGTTATGAATTTGTTAAGTCTGCGGCTGATGGAGATGTCCAGGACGTTGATCTTGCCATGTTTATCTTGTTCTATGGTGAAGTTGAGTCTGGGGTGAATGATGATATTTAGTTTTTTCACTGGAAGGTTGAGCTCTTCTGCCTTTTTCTATATGACTATTGTGTCGTCCATGTACCTTCCATATCGGATGTATTGCAGTTCTGGAGTGTGGTGTATCTCTTTTTTAGCCAAGTTCATGACTATGTTGGCTAAAGGAGCTGATAGCGGATTGCCCATGGCAAGGCCCTAGGAATGTTTGTAGAAGAAACTAAATAGCATCCACCCCATGCTCAACTTCACCATAGAACAAGATAAACATGGCAAGATCAACGTCCTGGACATCTCCATCAACCGCACACTTAACAAATTCATAACCACTGTCTACAGAAAACCAGATGCAGGCAACCAGTACATACATGCTCTTTCCAGCCATCCCCCAAACAAAAAGCTAATGTGTGGCTGAACTTTTATCGAAGAGCCTTCTCCTACTGTTACAGAGAAGAAGATCTATGAGAAGAGATAGCCACCATCACTGAAATAGCCCTGAAACATGGTTAGCTACACTGAAGCACAACTTTCCATTTGGTGCAGTAAAGTGGAAATACAGGTCAGGCACCCTACGCAGCCACAATCAACCTCCAATGGTAAATATAAGTGGTTTGCCTTCCCCTTACATCCAACAGCATATCCAAATCCCTTCTCCCCTATTACATCAAAGTAGCGCACAAACCCAATGCCTAAATAGCTGATAAACTAAACAAACACAAACGGTACTTCCTCTCCGCCCTCTATAACACAGGTGTGTACGTGCAGAGTGCCAGTACAAGGCATATTACATCGGCAGGTGCATCAGATCTGTCAATGAAAGAATCCAACAACACCTAACAGATGCAAAAAAAGCCCAACCCATTACTGGTCTTGCTAAACACATCAAATACAACAGCCATACAATACAAAAGGGACAAGTCAAGCCCACCGCCCACACACTCATAGACACCAAAATCAAGGAAACACATGCCATAATTCACTTCCCACATGAGCTAAACATCGATAGCGGACAGGCACACCACACTTGGATTCTCCTACTACAACAGTTAGCGCTGGGAAATAGCAGACGACACGGACACAGACGTACAGTTAACAACAGCGCACCTAGCGGCATTCGGAGTCAGTACTGCATGACCTTCCCCTAATATTTAATGAATGTGTTTGACCCAAGAAGCACAACTAAGAGTAACATATGGTTCTGTGACATAGTTTTATACTTTATATTAAAATTGAGACATATTAATAGGCACTGTATTCATAGAATTTAATTGGTGAAATTGATAAAAATGTTTCCAATTTGGTGATCTGTAATTGAGTGTGCCATTTTATTGTTTTTATTGATATAACTAGGGCTGAGCCGATACCGATGTTGATGAATCGGTATTAGTAAGCATCGGCTCAAATATTTTGCACCAATACCATTGTCCTTGAGTTGCTAGAACTGCAGCCAAGAGCAACATTTGTTCTTTTCAAAAGCTTGTTTACCCTTCCTTGTGACAAGCAAGAAATTCAGCATGTAGTTCCGGACAAACCCCAACCCTCCTAGAAAGCAGATGACACAATATCAAAGGCATGGGCAAAGTGAAAGCTGCGACCAAACTTCTCGAAGGCATGGAACTACCTGATAAAGGCTGTGTGGAAATAAAATAAATCATTCATTTCCAATTCCTGCTCACAAACTCGTGGGATAAGAAAGATGGATGCTTTTAAAACTAGCATTACTTTCATGCTGGGCTGCTTTCAGGCCAGATGAATGCGGAGTTCTTGGGAAGGTTGCTGTGGAATTTGTTTTGCTTTTCTCCCTCTCCAGGTTAACCCAAACGACAAGAATGAATAGTGTTTACATGAAATTAAAGAAAAGACACGATCCACCGATTTTTTGGTGTAACTGCACCACTTTCAAAAGTCTTGCAATATTTCAAAATCCAATTTTTTTGCATCCTCTGGGTCTAGAGAGAAGTTCACATGAAAAAAATACCAAATATCACAAGTCATTTTAAATATAAGCATAAAATCAATATATGTTAATTACTTACGTACAGTGAGTATATACTTGTCAAAGACAAGTCTTATATATGATAGTGAGTAAGTCGCACGCATCCAAAATATGAATAAGATATTTTCAAGTGTTTTCAAGTGTTATAATGCTACATGATAAAAATTTGGAAATCATTTCAAGTCATTAAAGAAATGTGATGTGCTGAATTAGTATGACTCAGTAACCAAAGTAAACGCCATGAAAACTGTCCAGTCAAGGTCACGCCAGCCAGCTACAGTGTTGCCAATAAGCAACAATTTCAACTTTCAATAATAATTCCGAAAAAAAAATGTTAGAAAATAGTACTTAACGTAAAGAACATTACAAGATATTTTTTTCACTGATGTACTTTCTTGGCCATTTATAAAAATAAAAAAATATGTTTCCATGAATCACGAGGAAATTATTAATTTTTTACTTCAAACTATAAAATAATGGAAGCAGTGACGCAAGAGGATTGGAAAAAATAGTGAAACATTCTTAAGGTTCATAGATGCTTACAGTATATATTTTATACACAAATTGTATAAGCATGTGAAGTAAAAAAGTAAAATGTTCCAAGATTCGCAAAAATGTTCAGGTTATGTAATGTAAAATATTGTCACTGGCTAACTCGCGTTTTATTTGATCACATAAAAACTTTCAGCGAGAAAGTTTGTAATAAAACATTGAAATTAATTTTAAGAACTCACAGCATCTTTAGAGTGACATGTCAACTGTATTTTATGTTTTCTTTGAACGGATCTTGCTGCACATCGATCTTGCGCTCACCTGAGCGCTGCCTGTAACATGTGCCCGGCTACATTTACTTACTGGGGGAACAATAGATTTCCCGTTAAGTCCATAGTAACAATAATCACTATCTCTCTCTCTATAACAGTGGCTTCACCAGAATTAATCTCTAGGGGTGCTTGGGGAAATGCGGAATCAAATTAAGGGGGTATGATGTTGAAAATAAAGAAAGCATGAAACAAACTTGTACAGATGTTAATACCAATCAACTTTTAGTAGGTTTCCATAAAAATATGCCATTGAAAGTGAATTTTATCATAGCAATTTGCTTAATTTTTTGTATTTGTGTTATTTAGCACTAATTTTCTGTCATCTTTGACCAATCGCGATGATGAGGATGAATGATTGGATAGAATTGATGAATGGACACTTACAAAGAACACAAGGCCGGGACTCTAACCAGTGAACTTCAGTGGGTAGAGCAAAATTCTGCCGCTTATTGAACTGTGCCACCGAGGCAGTGTTTCATTCTTGCAAGATTTTATAATAGCCAACAAACACATGTTTTGTAATTTGAAACAAACAAGACTTGTTCAAGGAAGGCCAATGGCATACTATATTATGTTTACACTTCAAGAAAGTGGTTATAAAATGTAAACCGAAAACGACAAGCATGTCGGCTGAATAAACAAAAGGGGAAACAATTCTTAACAACAATGCTGGCAAAAGAGAGACAGCAGCTGCTGATCTTTGTAGAGACAGCCACTACTACATCAAAGCAAATGTTAAAATCGTCCATTTCACTGTTTTTGCATTCCAGTTTGGAACTCTTTGTTGGTGACTCAAAGACAACATAATGTATGTTCTTCCTTGCTTCTTCGTTATATGCAAGATTTCTGAAAAAACTTGTAAATGTTTCCAATGATTACCTTACTTTGTTTTTTAATGTCCATTCGTCAGGTACGTACACCACCATCACTTCCACCTGCCATTGTACCGCACGTAAATGAACACAAAACCAAATGATCCGTACACAATACACCAGTGAAGATGCAATCGGCTGCATACGTATAAAGCGCGAAGTGTGGACTGAGCAGCTTAGAAGTAGTGTGGCAACCCTGGAGGGCTTGACTGGACAGTTTTCGTGGCGGGAACTCGAGCCTTTATTTTCTACTTGAATTATACAAGTATCGGTACCTGCATTGGTGGGAATCGGTGAAAGTATCAGCATCGGTTCAGAGTGGTATCGGCCAGTGGCGGCTGGCCAAGTGCAACAAGTGCAGATGTTTTCACCTAAATTTCAAATTAATATTGACATTTTTCATTTGCTTGTTAAATTAAACTATTTCCCAGCAGAACGCACACGATAATACTCAAATAACACGCCGCTCGGCGCTACGCACGTATTGAGTTCGTCCCAACCCAAGAGCAAACACCGCTAGGTTGCGGAAAACTTAGCCGGTTGTCATGGCAATGGTGACGTCACCTAGCGTTGGCCTTGAACGGGTGTCGCCTTCTAGATGAAGCAGTTCTCTCGTCGGAGAAAACATCGCATCCAGTGCTTGTCGCAAAATCTTCGCGTTCTCGCGAGATCTTGTTCCGCGTGTGTGTTTCGCGTTTCCTATCGTGTGTTGTGTTCATGTGTTGAGCTGTGGTTTCTACAATGAACCCAGTAAATGACTTAGTGTGTAATTTGTTGCAGACACCATTTTCCAGATGGACGGATGAAGACAAAAAAGACGTTTTAAATTGGGGGGGGGGCACTGGCACTTACTATTTGTTTTCATTGCCTATAAATATACTTCTTCACCTGTTATTTTAGGCACGAGCCGCTACTGGTATCGGCTCAGCCCTAATATAAACATTTAATTAACGTGCCATGGCCTCATAAAATAATTTCAAAAGTGGTGGTTGTTTTACTAAAGTAAAAACACTGGCATTTCATTTTTTAAGGAAATGAATAACATTCAGTGTCTTCATGAAATACCTGTCAGTGAACATCAGTACATTGCCTAGTTTCTATTGTACTGACTTTCTTGTATAGTCCATGCTCACAGGAGATGTTCCAGTTATATCTTGAATACATTTTATTATAATTTTATTCCTTTCAGGTTCCTTTTAGCTGGACTAGCAACAGGATCCATAGTCGTGTTTCATATAGACTTCAATAGATGGCACCATGAGTTTCAACAAAGATATTGAATTACTTGTACAGGAACATAACTGTCACGTGTACAAGGGGAAAGACAACTGTCTGTAATCGTGAGATAAGCATTATTTGCAGATCAAGTTTATCTTATTTTAAATAAAAATACATTGCATAATCAATTGATGCAATGTTCGCAGCAAAGAAAGAAAACTAAGATAATTCCAATGTGAGACTTTAAATAGGTTGTTGATTAAGTGATAACAGGTACTTCGTTTGAAGTTTTTTCACATTCCATGTCCGATTTTTGTGATGCACTTTTTGTATTTACTGGGGTTGGTATTTATCATTATGCATTGTTACCACAATTGTATTTTTTTAATTGTTGTGATTTATGATCATGGAAGGAGACTAATATATTGTACGTGTACATTCCAAGCTGTGATTCCACGAGTGAATAAACAGCTAAGAGATTTTTGGAGAAAAGAAAAACTCTGCAACAAGTTGTTATCGTCAGTGTTCTAATGACTTTGTAAGGTTTTGAAAATAGAAATATCCCCTCCCCCTTTTTTAAAGCAGAGTAGCAACAAATGTGTAATCCCATGAAATTGTACTTAAATGTATTTTGCCAACATAAGTATTAGCAGTATTATAGCATTCATTATCATTGGTTGGAAACCCGATGTTACCATTGACCATTGTTTACAGGAAAAAAAAAAAATCAACCAGAATTTGCTCAGAAAAGAAACACTGGTATTTTGGTTATAATATATTTGGGGCTTCCTGTATGCTCCATTATCATGTATTAATTTTTGACAGTAAGGTTGTGTATGTAATAAGAGATTTGTACTAATTAATGACTAAAAAAACTAGTGGCTTGTGTAATCTAAAAGTTAACAAAAAAATATTGGTGATTTGTAGTACAACTTTTCTACATTATCATTTTAATGAAATGTGCAGTTAAGTCAAATAATTATAAGTGATTAATTCAAATCTACAAGACTTAGCTGATGCAATATTTTTTTCCTTATACGTGTTTTTGGAAGCTAGCTACCTGATTGATGTTTGTACATGCTGTTTCAGTTTTGCGTGCAGCCGAGTGTGAACTTTTGTGCAAACATGAGTGTGTGTGTGTGTGTGCATGTGGCTTGGTGTAAATGGTGTTCTTCCTCTGTGTGCTTTTTAAACCTAACCTGATGTAAGATAAGTTAGTATTTACAACTTTATCTATTTTTTTTCTGGAATACCATTAATACAAAAAAAAATGAGAAAAAAGGCTAATCTAGTCATGCAATGCAACTAAGAATGGCATCCGTGCTTACTGTAAGTATTCCCTCCAGACTGATTACTTGTCCATTTCACATGAACTTTCCATGTATATACGAAGATGATACTGTAAAACGCATCACATTATCCCTTTTTTTCCTGTTATTTTGTAATTTTTGATGTTGGCAATAATTTGAAAGGAAAAAAAATATCCGTTCCACTCTACCACGGTAGGAGCTCCGAAATGATAACTGCTGTGGATTTAAAAACTAAATATATATAAGAAATGAGCCGTTTATATAGTCTGGATTGGTTTGTAAATTTTGAGGAACAGTTGCTGTTATATGGATGTTTCTTTGAATATGGTCAAAGTTGATCAATTATTTTTCCCTGATGTCTAATAGAAAAGCTGCTAGAGTAATTGTAGTGTGTATATACATACACAACAAATAGTCAGTGAAGAATCTTAACATGATTCTTTCATTTGTCCAATAGCAGTATGCTTGTAACCTTTTTGCTGTAATGTAGATGTCTTATGTAAACTTATATATACAGAACAGATTTCTTGGCAAAGGAGGAAAAACAATAGGGTCTCTTCTTATGCAAATGAGGAGTATTTGTCAAGGGATCATATGTTGCAATATGCAGATTCATTGCTTAATTTAAGGTGTGCATGTTTTATAGGGCAGAATTGTCAGCAGACAACTTAAAGGTTGTATATTTCGCAGCCATAGTGTACTGATTAGAGTAAATAAAATTATATTGTACTAATTTTTTTTTTGACTTAGTCTTCTAATCCTTGCTCAATGTGTTAATTTTTGTACCTCTGGCAATTTTAACTGAAAATAACTGAGATATGCTCTTTTGAAACTTTTTTTTAAATTTAAAGAATTAAAGGCCTGGTCCTACACAACCCCTTACACAGCTTGTGTCGTTACAGATTATTTTTGATTATCAAATTCGAGATTTGCTTCAAGTATATCACTTATACATGGTGTGGTGGTCTAAAAACCATAAAAATATTACTCCCTCTGTCCCATAATTATAGTCTGGTATGCCAAAATGGTAGTAAAGAAATGACAGACGAAGAGGCAGATGGAAAGCACAATTTGTACTGATCCTTGAGTAATAAAGTTGTATGACTCATTCCCTTGTTTCATGTTCTTCTTCTGTATAAACCAATGTCACAGTTTGAATATCAGGCAATTATTATGAGACAACAAACGAAGGTGTACCGGACAATAATTATGGGACAGAGGGAGTACATGGAAAAAAGTTTCATGTTTCCATTTTTTTTTTTGATCCCAGGCAGCAAACAAAACTGCAGAGACACCACAAAACACCCAAAACAACAGGCAGAAAGCACAATGCTCTGAACAACATGACACAGCCTAGCAGCACTACAACTTGGTATGAGCCAACACTTCCACCAGAAGAGTAAAAACAATGCAGTGACATGATACTGCCTTCATCTCATGCCATAAACTACCTTAACAAGTGCACTGGATCTTTGATCCGTGCAGTTCAGGTGGAATGAGAGTTTGAGTTGGATTGGTGACACAAGTAGGGGAAGGCTGAACAGCATAGGAGGAGAATTAACCTTCACGACTTCTCCGTCAGGAATACAGAAGGTTGATATATATATGTGTCCGATTTTAAACCTTCACCCCTGCTCACAGAATCAACCGATCTAAATGATTCAAACAGCAGGAGAAAGCTAAAGGCCTCTAGTATCCTGCAAAGTTCGCGTGTGTGTGGTGTGTGCATCATGGCTCTCAAGGTGAACAGGTTTTGGGAAGACTGCGTCGTAGCACTTTTCCACGCCAAGTTTTCCGTGACACAGATTCAAAAACAGTGTGGGGAAAATAGATGTGCATTGGGGTTAACGACCATCAAGAACATAATTAATCGACACCACGACGTTCCAGCACTTCGATCACCCTCAAAGGGGAGTTGAAAGCAACAGTGGACTGCCGTGACTCCACATGTAGCTCGGAAGTTGTGCCGAATGGCCCTACAGGAAAACCCTCCTACGTAACGTATGATGGTAAGACGAGTGCACGTGGCACAGTCAACAGTGAACCGCAAGCTACGTGACAAATTAAAGCTCCGGATGGTGTTTAAAAGTCATGGACACTTCCTCACTGCGGAGAGAAAGACTCACTGCAGACGACTCTACGAACGCCATCTATCTGGGGAAAAGTGGAAGTTTGTTGCCATATTCAATGAAGCATGGATTTATCTATCCGATTGTGGCAAAATTCGAGCCGTAACGTACACCCCACGAGACACAAAAACCCGTCCTGACTTCATCCGTCAGTGCGAAGCAAGTTTCGCGAAGGGATTTCTGGTTGTCGCGGGATACTGCTATGAAGGCAAGTTAACGATTCGGCAGGTGCCTAAAAACTGCGAAATCAACTCCGCATTTTATCAGCAACATATCCTCACACCAATTTATACAGACGATCTGCCTCGTTTGTATGGAAATGCAATAAATCAGGTCCGTGTGCATATGGATAAGGCCTCATCACATACATCTTGTTCTACACAGAGATTTCTGCAACAAATGGCGGCAGACACCGGCATCCAGGCTATTCCCTTCCAGGACATACCAGTGAAGTCATCTGATGCCAGTCCCATGGATTTTTGCGGGTTTGGCCTATTGAAAAGAGCACTTGCATCTCATCGTGTCACCACTGTCCGTGGCCTCTGGAAAGCCTGCCAGGAGGAGTGGCTCAAAATTCCCATTCCTGTACTTCAACGGAGCCTCCTACAATGGAAGTTACGGTGCAGGGCTATTGCCAGGACACATGGTGCTCACATCGAGGGCAACCGCTGATGGTCCCATGCAGGCACGTATCCAGAGGAGGGGGCTCAGGGGGCTCGAGCCCCCTCCGAAATATTTCGATTTACACTAGATAAAATGAGGTTTTTGGCTTGTGTGTGTGAAATAAAATATTGTGATTACAATTTAAGGAGAAATATAATTATCGAGGAAAGGCGGAGAATGTTCTAGAACCCTGAAGGATAACCCTGTTATTGATAATATTGTACGTAAACTTTTCTTGTGTTGTCGCAACGAACTTGAGCATTATTTAAAGATTTGTCAGCATTTGGAAGTTGCACATCAAAATACTGTTGAAGGTATCACCATGAGTCGGGCGATTCGTTGCATTACTATAAAAAAAAAAGGTGCGGAACATTCCAGAATATAATATGATATAAATACGCGGATTCAATTTCACAGTTGGTCTGTACAACAGAATAATTCAATAAGACTTCACGAGTAAGTGTGACAGTCGATTAGTATGAGTCAGTGTCCATTGACAGTTTCATAAGATGTAGAGATTCGGAGGGAAGGAGGGGGGAAGAGGACTAGTGACACATTTCCCTGGAAAGTGCTGAAGTCTACCACTATTAGTACAAGTTTGGGTCCAAAGCTGAAGACATTGCCGACAGTGTAGTGCTAGTTTCGGGTCATAAGCCGAAGAGATCGAAGGTCTCTAAAGTAAATATTTCCGCAGTAATGGGCATTCCTTTATGAAAGGAAATAAGCTGTACAGATCGACTGAAAATCTAAGTTTTGAGTGACGATTTATTAGTGACCGGACCAAGTTTCGTGTATGCAGTCCGAGAGTTTCGTGGGTTAAAAAAGGACTTTTAAGTCAATGTTTTGGAAAAACACTCAAATACTAACTACCGCAAAGGGGCAGCCATGAAGGCCGAAAATTTTATGAATGTCGAGAAGAGAAAGCAAGAAGATGTTGCATATGTGGAAATTTTGGCGGAAAATGCAAGCTCGACCATGACTCCAAAACCAGGGTCTCTGGCATATACCGTGCCATTCTTTGTTCTACCAAGTGAACTACCGAGTCACCCTTGACTTCGCTTGATCTTTTGCTGTCGCTGTAGAGCAAAGGCACGGTATGCCTGGTGGAGCCTGCATTTTCCGCTAAAATTTCTGCATATCACATCTCTTGTGTATGCCCAACCGTAAGATGTTGCCTGTTTAATTAACAAGCACAGAAAAAGGAGATAGAATAAAACTAAGGGACATTCCCACCGGTTGACAAGATACTTTTCTTCTGTGGTCAACACGAGCTGCCGTTTCAAGGTGACAATGAGATTGACCCACCAGGTTTCACGCCGAAGCTACAAGCTATATGTGTCGCTTGAGGATTTCACAAATCGAACACAGGCTTGTGCAGCCTGTCGTGCCACTACGATGTGAAAAGTTTCTGTTGATTGGGTCACCCATTGCAAACGACGGGTGTGTGTGCCGTCAGTCTGAATTCTTCCTAAATCTTGAAGATCCAAGTCACAAGGATGGAAAATTAGGATTTTTGTTAAGGTTACGTGACACGTTCTGGAGCACAATTACTTCACGCGTCGTATTATTATACTATTAATATTAACTTAATAATACTCAGCGGTGAACGATGAGACTCGGTGAAGTACACAGACTCCTCTCAGGTACAGGGGTAGTGTTAGGCAAAGACAATATTCACAGCACAGAGAAATAAAACCACATTACTGCAGTATGTATAAACTGAAAGGTTTTATTCTTTATTTATTGCAATTATAGTGCAAATATACTTGAGACGAAGGCGAGGATTTCGCTTTGTTGATGAATTGACTCAACTAAAATGCATAAACTCAATGCGTGGCTATCGGCAAGCCTATGATCACATAGACCTAGCTTGCGCCCCGAACTACCACACCAAGAGATATGCAATGATAACTGAGCCAATATTTGCTCTTTAGCCTTTTATTTCCAAATTACTCCTTAGGCTAGCTTTATTATTTAACGTAGATTGGTTGCAGTATTGTGCATATCATCAATGCATGGCTATCGGCGTACCTATGTTCACATAGGCCTAGCTTGCACCCCGAACTACCATACCAAGATGTATGCACAACACCGAGGAGTTCTTTTTAAGTTTAAAAGCTTCGACGATCCGTGGCGAAAGTGTGATGATTCTTATGCGATATCCTCGCTTTTATACTATTTTCGAGAACACAGATTAAAGTACAGATGAATCATTCACTATCTACAAAAGGATACTATCAACAAAACTGACATCTATACATCTTTAGAAATACAAATTCGTATAGTGCACTCTCGCAAACATGAAGGTACATTAAACTACTCATAACAGAGCACAAAATACAACAAACATTAAACAAAAGATATACATTACTAATAAGGCACAATATTACATAGAATAACAAGGAAATTACGCTTTCTTTCACAAAATAAATATATTAGTGACATATTTTCTACTGGTGACGTCACATAAAAATATGGATCATATCATCTGCCCCTTCCTTTCGGAAACTAAGTTTCAGGAAGGAAGTTATCTACCTGGAGGAAACTTAGTTTTAAAGTACAAACTCTTTCTTTTTATCCTCCGAAAAACGCACCAGTTTTAGGTTATCCAAGTTAACCTTATCATATAATTCTTTAGTCCTTGGAATTAGCAATGTCACAACATTATTTTCCACTTTGTCCACTAGATAAGGTCCTATCCACAACATAAATAACTTTTGAATGGTCCTATCTAGTGATGAGCTTAAGGAATGGTTTTTAACCATCACGAAGTCTCCAACTGTCACTGTCTTGGCGTTTCCCTTCTGTTTTATATTCTTCGATAGCTTCTTCTTCTCCCTGACTTGGGCTAAGAACAATTTGGACTTCCAATCCGGTTGGGCTTCTTCCCGTTCGGGCCAATTGAAATGAGTTAGGATCTCTCTGGGTATAGGATGATTGAAGAATAGTTCAGCAGGTGAATATCCAGTTGTTTCAGAAATAGAATAATTAATTAACCAAACAACTTTTGATATGTATCGCGACCAAGTCTGATGTTCTCGATAACAAAATAAACGAAGTAATCTGACTATCTCTTGATTTGCTCGTTCTACCATGTTCCCCTTTGGATTGTAAGCTGTTGTGCAAACATGATGGAAACCACGGCTTTTGGTAAATTCCTTCCACTGCTTCAAGGTAAACTGAGCTCCTCTGTCGCTTAGGGTAAACGTAACGTTTGGATAGTGAGCAAAATATCCTCTCTGAAGCGTGTTTATAATTTCTGTGGTGCTGGCAGTCCGTAAAGCATATGCGGAGACAAAACGTGTACCCACATCAATAAGGCTCAAGATGTACTGGTATCCATTAGACCGAGGAAGCTTCCCAATCAAGTCCAGAGAAAGCATCTCATGAGGTTGCTTGGGACTGATATGAAGGGTCTCCTTGAGTATCCCTAATTTGTCTGGTTTACTCTGGGCACAAATTTCACAATCTCGGATGTACTGTATTACGTCGTCCTTCATGCCTTTCCAGAAGTATCGTACTGCAAGTCGCTTCAATGTCTTGGATACTCCAAAATGTCCAGCTTCATCATGAATTACTTTCAAGAGAGGTTGCTTCATTACCACCGGAACACACAGTTTCCAAAGGGACTGATTGTCTGATCCTCTCTTAAATAAAATTCCTTCTTGAATGCGATAGGAACGATGCAATCTGAGGTTAGGTTCCTGAGAATTTAGAGATTGGAGTAAATTTTTGCAGATTTCATCTTCAGATTGTGCCTCTCTCCACTTGTCGACGTCATCTATTTCTCTTCTTTCGGCCCACAGGTAGTTTATTCTGAATGTCTGCTGGCTATTTTCAGGTTGAATCTGATGTATATCATCAGCAGGATACCGAGATAAAATATCTGCCAGATCGTTTTGGCAACCAGAGACGTATACTATTTTATACTGGTACTGTTGGAGTTTTAGAGACCAGCGAGTCAAACGACTGTTCCAGTTACGGGCATCTTGTAACCATACCAACCCTTTATGATCACTGTAGATAGTGAAAGGCCTACCTTTCAAATAAACAGCATACTTCTCAACTCCAAAGATTATGGCCAAACATTCTAACTCATGGATGGAGTAATGGCGTTCGTTCTCCTTCAGTTTTCGGCTTGCATACTGAATGACCTTTTTCTCTTCACCATCCATTTGGAAAAGTATACTACTCAATCCTTTCCCAGAAGCATCGCATTGGATACAGAATTCCTGTTCAAAATCAGGTTGTGCTAATTCAGCATCTCTTACAAGTTCATTCTTCAGTAGCTGGAAACTTTGTTCTTCCTCGTCTCCCCAAATCCAACGTTGATTTTTACCTAACAGCTTGGTGAGCGGTTCAGATTTAGCTGCAAAATTTTCAATGAACTTCCGCCTCCAGTTGGCGAGTCCAAGAAATTTCCGAACATCCTTTCTAGTTTTAGGTTTAGGAAATAACTTAATGGCGGAATTTTTGTCTGGTTGGATTTTGATAGCATCTCCAGAAACAATGTGACCCAAGTAGGTAATTTCCTTTTTGACAAATTCACATTTTCGCAGCTTTACAGTCATCCCTACTTCTTGGAGTCGCTGCAACACTTCGTCCAGATGTTCGAGATGCTTGGAGAGTTCTTTGTCGAAAATCAGCAAGTCATCCATATATTGAGTTAGATACTCTTCGGTTTCAGGACCAAATACAGCATGCATGGCAGCTATGAAAATTGACACAGCACTAGAGATACCAAAAGGCATTCGAGCAAACATCCACTGACGTCCTTTATAGGAGAAGGCAGTACATGGTTGGCAGTCAGTTTTTACAGGATCTGTAAATATCCAGAAGCCAGATCCAGATTTGTAAAATAACGAGCACCTTTAAATTTTTGAAAGGCATCCGAAATGGGCTCAACTGAATTCCGTGGAACACGTACAATTTTATTCAAATTTCTGAAGTCAATGCATGGGCGTACTGTACCGTCAGGCTTGTCGACTACAATTAAAGGGTTCAAGTAAGGGGAATTACAAGGCATTATAACACCCCATTGTCTCCACTTTTCTAATTCTTCCTCCAGGAGTTTCCTTTTTGCTATAGGTATGGGATATGGAGATCGATACACAGGTTCTGTGGTGGTGAGTTCAATCTCACACTGGAAGTTTTTAATAGTACCTGGTCTCTCGGAAAATACATCTCTATGCTTCAATAAGACTTCTTTCAATTGGCTTCTACCCCTTTCGCATAAAATCTCATTCGCATTGACCTTCTGCAGAATGTCGTCAGGACTAGCCATCCACTGATCGACATGGGAATCTTCACGGACTTTTCTTACATACGTCCCTGTTGAAGATCCATTATTCACGAGGTCCTGCTCTACCGGAACTCCGTCTACGGTGAGGGATAACTTCTCGCGCTGTAGGTCAATTCCTGCTTCATATTTCCTGAGGAATGGGTAGCCCAAAATAAAGTCAGCTTTGAGACCTCTCAAGACAAACATGTCCTCCAATAAATTTCTTCCAGCAATCTCCAGATATACTTGTCTACATCCCACAACTCTAGTTTTGTTTCTCCCAGTGAAATCAGTCAGCCTAACATCTGGACATGTTTGTAACTGCAATGACGGCAGCTTCTCTTTAATCTTCTTCCAAATGGCGTAGCTCATGAGATTACATTCGCTGCCAGTGTCCAGAACACAAATAAACTCGACGCCTGTTACAGTTGCCTTAATTAATGGAGCCCTGGGTAAATTTTCCTTTCTAACTGCCTGTTGTAGTGCTCTATCAAAACTTTGTTCTCCTTCATTGAGAGTCAGCACAACAAAAAGATGATTGTCTTCACTTTTTATAACGCTGTCATCTGTTCTCAGAGAAGTCCAAGATTTTAGCCCAACCGTGATCGGGAACGAAGAATTCACGTTGGGCGACTGGCTAAATCCGACTGCATACCACTCGGATTAGCACTAGTCGATGGTGCCCAACAAAAGTCTCTTGTCATGTCGACGCTTTGACGTTGCTCGTTCGTCAAACGTGAAGCAGAAAGTTCAAACAGAGGCGCCGTTGCTCTGAAGTTACTGGGTTCAGAGGCGTTACGTGAAGAGTCACGGGAATGTTCTTCTGGATCAGATCTGGAACGACGCGGCCCACGTGCGTAGTTGTTCCTGCCATCCCTTCTCGGAGGATTACGCCGCCTGTTGTAATTGGAATATCCATTCCTCTGGTTCTGCATAACTTGTCTGACTCTGGGTTGTTGGTTTCCAATTCTATTTTGTCTGGGAGCATTTCCCTGGCCTGTACCTTCCCTATTCCACATAGGCTTCCAACTGTCCTGTTCCTCAAGCACCTCGAACCTTTTCAGAAAGTCGGCTAGCTGCCGTACAGTTTGAGGAGAATTAGCTAGACTCAGACTGCGAGCTCTATACGGAAGCTGGGAGATGATTAAATTCACAATCTCAGGTTCTATGTAACGGGCAGACAGATTGCGGTAGGCTGAGTAAATAGACCAGGCATATTCCTCCATGCTCATACCGGACTGCTTTAAGTATCGGCGAGATCTCACTGCTGTCAGCTGCCTCTCTTTGGCCTCTTCTGAAGCATATTGTTTGCGAAAACGACGGCAGAAATCAGAATAGGAGTTGAACTCTAACTGGTTTGCTCGAAACCAATGTTCAGCCTGGCCCTTGAAAAGCCGAGGAATAATTTCCAATCGGTATTCGTATGGAATCTGCATTAAATCAAAATTGATATTAAGTTCTTTTAAGTATTGCTCAGCATTCTGGGCTTCCAGGTCTCCCTTGAACTTCGACAAGGAATTAAGGTCTGCCATCCTTGGAGTTCCAGTCATGGCTGATCGCTGAGTTCTTGGCAGCGACTCATCTGGCCCGCTCCTTGAATTTCCATGCCTTCGTGTTCGCTTCCTGATTTTTGCTTGATACTGAGAGTCAGAGGTGGTGCTGGAAGAGGAGGAACTGCGATCTTTCTTCCTTTCTAGACGTTTCCTCTTTGTCCTTTCTTCATAAAGACTGTGCCGGGCCCTGCGAGATTCACGCTTTCTGTAACTTCTGTCATCGCCCGAAAGACTAAAGGTAGGTGGAACAGCAGACGCCACTTCATTAGCTCTTGAATCAGCAGTAACTCGTGGGCGACAGACTTGTTTGTCTTCTCTAGTTCTCTCTCCACCGGCTCTGTCCATCGCTTCATTTAGTTCAATGTTCATGGTTGGCAACGCTGCACTCTCAGCAACTGCAGACGGATGACCAACTGTTCGAGATCCAGTTTCTGTTTCCGTTTGGCGGGTAACGTGCATGGTCTCTAACTGATTCGTAAGTTGTTCTACTTGAGTTTTTATTTCCTCAACGTCCTTGCTTCTTTGAGACACAACTACTGAAATCTGACTAATATTTTCTTGGACCTCAGCCCGGAACTGTATTTTGTCAGTCTCGGCCTCGGCCAACATCTGTTCTATTGTCAGCTGTTTTTCGATAATCCTATTGCACTCTCCAGTGAATCTCGAGTTAATATCCTCCACATCTGTGCGAACATTTTCCGTGGCTTTATTTACATCGGCTGCCAAGCTGCGCCGGAAGTCATCAAAGTCTATCTCTCTAGCCTGCCGGATTTCTTCAGAGAATCGAGCCCTAGTTTCCTCGTTCTCAGAGTTCAGTTGTTGAATCTCACAGGCCATCTCGCCTATTTCAGCTCTTAATACTTTTATAGATTCATCGTGCTGCTTACCGATATCATCCTTTAGCAACGCACATTGTCTGAGGATATCTTCCTTTAATATGTCAGATTGTCTACAGATATCAGCCTTCAGTGCTTCAGACTGTTTACTCATATCAGCCTGCAATGTTTCAGACTGTTTACGCATATCCGCCTGCAGTGTTTCAGACTGTTTGCTAATATCTTTGCTAATATCAGCCTGTAATTTTCCCATACTTTCGACTTGTTGTTTGCTAATTCCTTCAATCATTGCTTTTAATGCTTTGAACATATTTAATGGATCAGATGAACTATCCGTAGACAATAATTCACAATCTTTACAAACCAAATCGGTAGACTCGTGGCTTTCAGTTCGAATATCTAGGCCACAACATTCAAAATGTAGAAGCTTTGTACATTTCTTGCACACAAATGTGGTTTTATCTTTATCAATGTCCCGACAACAATCGGGAACATTAAGTCCTGAACTGGAAGTGAGATTTTTATTTGCGCTACGCAAATGCTTCTTGTCCATATCGAAACAAAATAACTCTGTGCTTTTCAATAAATATGAAAGTTCAGTGCTCTTGCACAATTAATCTCAACTTTAAACAATTGTCTTGCCCTTGTACACTACAAAATCGAGCCAACACGTTGAGCTGCCACTTGACACGTTCTGGAGCACAATTACTTCACGCGTCGTATTATTATACTATTAATATTAACTTAATAATACTCAGCGGTGAACGATGAGACTCGGTAAAGTACACAGACTCCTCTCAGGTACAGGGGTAGTGTTAGGCAAAGACAATATTCACAGCACAAAGAAATAAAACCACATTACTGCAGTATGTATAAACTGAAAGGTTTTATTCTTTATTTATTGCAATTATAGTGCAAATATACTTGAGACGAAGGCGAGGATTTTGCTTTGTTGATGAATTGACTCAACTAAAATGCATAAACTCAATGCGTGGCTATCGGCAAGCCTATGATCACATAGACCTAGCTTGCGCCCCGAACTACCACACCAAGAGATATGCAATGATAACTGAGCCAATATTTGCTCTTTAGCCTTTTATTTCCAAATTACTCCTTAGGCTAGCTTTATTATTTAACGTAGATTGGTTGCAGTATTGTGCATATCATCAATGCATGGCTATCGGCGTACCTATGTTCACATAGGCCTAGCTTGCACCCCGAACTACCATACCAGGATGTATGCACAACACCGAGGAGTTCTTTTTAAGTTTAAAAGCTTCGACGATCCGTGGCGAAAGTGTGATGATTCTTACGCAATATCCTCGCTTTTATACTATTTTCGAGAACACAGATTAAAGTACAGATGAATCATTCACTATCTACAAAAGGATACTATCAACAAAACTGACATCTATACATCTTTAGAAATACAAATTCGTATAGTGCACTCTCGCAAACATGAAGGTACATTAAACTACTCATAACAGAGCACAAAATACAACAAACATTAAACAAAAGATATACATTACTAATAAGGCGCAATATTACATAGAATAACAAGGAAATTACGCTTTCTTTCACAAAATAAATATATTAGTGACATATTTTCTACTGGTGACGTCACATAAAAATATGGATCATATCATACGTTTCGAAGGCAGGCGACAACACCATAAAGGATCATATCCAAACCTGGGAGAACACATTCGAATGGATTGTCCATTGCATAACAGCTTCGTGAAACGGACACACATACACATACTGAGATCGTTTCGGCACAAACACAACGTTCGTACATTGCAACAGAGGAGTAGAGTGATAAAAAATGTCCCGTTATCACGTTCTGAAAGAAGAAGAAAAAGAAAAGAAGAAAAAACAGCAACTTAAACAGTGGCAGATTTAGGAGACAGTTGCTCTCCATTTTCTTCCCCGCACTATGGCTTTTTATTTTGAATTTGAATTTGAACTTAAAATTTTGGGAGCGTTAGCACTTAGGCTATTTTGCTCCCGTCACATTATACGGGGGCCAGCCCCTTATCATTACAAATAACAACTCTAACGTTGCATAACTAAAAATCTTAAAATCTTCTGACTTCTGTTAAAAGCTGAGGCTGTAAACGGGCACTCAGCACACACAAGGACACAAAAACAGGACAACACAAAAAATTACACTGCCCATAGTGCCAGTCGCCAGAGCCTCGTTAGTCTTCAGTCCAGGGTGTACTACGTGGAAGTGAGGTTGACTTTTGGGCGCCTATGTGGAAGATGTTACACCCCACTATGGCTTTTTAATGCTAACCTTTGCCTACCAAGAGAAAGTAAACTTTTCTTGCCCCCCCCCCCCCCCCCACCGTTTTGGAACTGAATCGCCACCATCGACCTTAAACCTTGCGAGGTTGTATCTATACCCCTGTAAAAAAAATGATGTTTAGTGCCCCCCAAAAAGAATTTCTGGATACGTGCCTGGTCCCATGGTTTTTCCTAAAGTAGGCGAGACATCAAAATCGGACACATATAGACGGATCAACCTTCAGTAGACCATCAGAACAAGGGAATGTGTTTAGTCAGTTTAATAGGATCCCATGCAAATGAGGTTTTACGGAAAATGGGGAACACCTTATAGCAAGATATTTAACTGGGGGTTTTAAATGAATGGTGACCTGTTTTTAACAAGTGTTTTTCAACCAAACCTTTCAACCTAAGGCTTTTAACACTCTTGACACAGCATAAAATGATTTGTGCCTAGAAGAAAAAGAACCTGAAGAAGGGGGCAGTCGAACCCCGAAATGTAGTTTCCATAATTCACTCACGTAAGTAAGACTATTTTGTACAAATTGTGTATAGATTATATTATACAGTGAGTAACTCGCACAACACGTAAATATGTTTTTCTGTGGTCAACAGGAGCTGCCGCTTCGAGGTGACGATGACAGTGGCCTACAATAAGGAAGATTTCACACCGTGTCGCCTGAGGATTTCACAAGTTGAACATAGGTTTGTGAGGCCTTTTGTGTCGCTACGGTGCAAAACGTTGCTGTTGATTGGCTCATTCCAAACGACATGTATCACGTGTCCCTTCAGTCTGAAATCTTCCTAAGTCTTGAATGTCCAAGTCACAAGGATGGAAAATTAGGGCTTTGTTAAGGTTAGGTGCTAAGGCAGACGACAGCACCGTAAAGGATAATATTCAAACCTGCAGAAAGAATGCATCTTACTTAAGTCTCCAATATAAAATGATAAAAACTTCTGGCGAGTTGATTTTAAAATTGTGTCCGAGATAAAGAGAGTGGCATGCCCAGGATTTTCGGAAGGGAGAGAGGTTATGCATACTATTTTTGGTGGTCAGTCCTCATTTTGCCATCTTTTCGTCTTTGACTTTCTTTTTTTAAAAGGAATACTTGGTCAAATTGGGTTATGACCCCACCAACCCTCCCTTGGGCACGTCACTGGAGATACAGTAAATGAGTAAGCATTTGATCATATTGGGAGATGAAACATTAGATGCGTTAGGAACGGAAGGGTTTTTCACAGTGCATTAATTGTTTTGTGATCCAGCTGTATTCGGGAAGACTTCCTTTGTTTCATGCCAAGACTGCAGAAGCTGTGACAGACAATTTTGAACACTTGCGAGTGCTTAGGCCTGAATATGAACAACATGGTGGGTTTCGGCTTGTTTAGGAGCTGCAAACATGGGAGGACAAGACACATTAGTGTTGTTAGAGAAATATTCGAGAATGGTCTGCGTCCAGTTCGCAGCCCACAATTTGAATCTCGTGTGGACTGTCCATCCCATGCATGTGTAACAGCTTCATAAAACCATCAAAGACACCATAGATGTTTTGATGCCTGATGAGAAGAAATGGACAAACACACATACTCAGATGGTTCCGGCACACAATGTTAATGCATGAAAACAGGGGAGTCGAGTGGTAAAAAACGTTCAGATTTCAAGTTCTGATTAAAATGGCAGCCTTAAACAGTGACAACGATTTAGGGGATAGTTGCTCCCCATTTTTTTTTGCTTCCACCTCTTAAAATTCTCCCTGGAAAATACTGAATCCCGTATTATGAGAAATTCGAAAGTACTGTTGTGCATATTTTTGGAGTTACTGGGAATATTTCTACCTTTCTCTGACATATTTTTCAATTTTTATGACATAATTACATACATATTTTCCAGTTTTATAGGACATAAAGTTCCGGGCCCTAGTGATGAGTGATGATTTGATGAAATTGATGAAGAGACACTCACAAACATCCATGCTCAGGCTGAGATTCGAACATGGGACCCCTGGCATCGTAGCGCAATGTGCTAACCACTCTGCTATGGAGGCTGGCAACTGAATAGAAGAATTGAAACAAAAACACAATTACCTTGCAAGAAGAAGAAAAAACCCGGATAGTATTTTTGTGTTTTGCTTATAAAGTCAAAGTTCAGAATGAGCTCTGACAGTCAGAATTTAGTTTTTCCACATTTAAAACAACTATGAGTGTGGATAGTACTCGGTATATTTTACGCTGCTTCCATTGCGATCAGATTCAAAATAATAATTTAATACCGATTGATTGATTTAGTTTATTTTATTTTGCTTTTCTGCCACTTTTGGCTACTTGCAAAGATGAATATGAATGATGATATGATGAAATTGATGAAGGGACACTTACAAATAACACCCATGCCCAGGCCGGAATTCAAACCTGAGATCTCTGGCATCGAAATAATTTAACACTGATTTTTTTTTAATGCATTTCACATTGCTGGGAGATATATCTCTCATCCATCTGCTAAAGGTTAATGAACTGTTTTTGTGATTCAGAAGCTGGCTGCATGCATGCATGTCTCAAATTATATATTTCACGCATATAATTTCAGTCACAGTAATTTATGTTAAATATTACATTATTGACTGTTTCTAGCGTAATTTTGGAGTGCAGAATGCGAAAATGACCCGAAAAATTCTTCATGCAACAATTTTTCATAATTTCAATTTTTAAGAAGAAAATACAAATTATATGAACATTTTAAAATGATGTAAATTTTCCCCCCACAAAAACCTCCTAATGGCAAAAAGTAAGGCAAGGTAACGTACCCAGTGGATATTCAGTGTCTTCGTTCAATTAGAGGATGTGGAGGTAGGGTACCACACATTCTCAACCTCAGCTATTTTTGGAGGTGATGTGATCTGCCACCTTTAGTCCCGAGGTTCCCCCAAATAGCCATTTCCTAATGGGAAAAATACATATTTGAAAAAATAGCGCAGTTATTGATTAATACACATGCAAAACTTCAATATTCTATTTCCAATTAATTTGCGTTAAATTTTTCCATTTCAGAAAAAGTTATTCTTTCATACACATTCAGTATACTTTGGAATGTTTTCTTTTTTCTTTCATTTCTGCATCAAATCGTATCAATCTCCTCTAAATAGAGAATCATATCAAGCCAGGATTCTGAACCTCAGTCACAGGGGTTTATCCAGAATTTTTCCCTTGGGGGGGTGCTGGAAAATTTTGGGGGGGTGTAAGTTGGGGGAAGTTAAGTGCATATTTTGGACCGTTTGAAAAATGTTCGCCCTAATTCAATTTCTTCATGGATGTTTCTAGATTACCCCCCCCCCCTCCCTTCCCTTCACGTAACATTTCAGAAGAAAAAAGATGTCAAATACAGGAAAAGATGGGAAATAGATTAATGTTAACATTTCAGTTTAACGTTTCGAGTATTGCTTTCCTTCCGATAATGTTGAGTACTTGATTTCATCAATCGTTAGACAAAACACAAGGGATGACGTTAAAAAACACAAAATTTTAACATATTATTACCAGGAATCATTTCATGCAATTCTTAAGCTAGTTACGTATAAAGAAATTAGGAACACTTGCGCAATATTTTAACTGTATTTGTATCGTTCTTACCGTAGGTGTAACTCGGAGTTCAACTTGGGGATGCGAAATTGAAATATCGGTGAGAATGCATTGCATGGTTGTGGGCACACTTGCCTGTCTGAAGTAGTAGTAATAAATACAGATATAATATGACTTAAATAAATTATGACACTGCCAGCGAAGCGAGCAAGAAAATTTTTAAAACTATTTCTTTGCAAACTGATTAGGCTATGCATATTATTAGTTAAACATAGCGACAGTATCCCATGATGTTTACTACTCTTTACAATCTTGCTTTGCTCGTTCGTTGAAGACTTCAATATGAAATTCCTTGACCGATTTCATTCAAAAGCAATATCAGGTATCTATCAAACGTGCATCCCAACTTCCCACTATATTTTAACGTCTTCATGGCCATGTTCTAAATATATCGAGTTTCATTACTTTATTTCAGTTTGTGAATCATCGTTTAAACAGAGATTTGAAAACACCAGCAGAATTTGGAACTCACTCGCTACATAGAACTATTAAAATTATACATGAATATTTTCTAACTGTTAGAACAGGAGGGGGCAGGGGGCATGTGGTGAGGTAAAGAGGACGCCGAACGAGCAAAGCAAGATTGTAAATAGTAAACATCTTACTGTCGCTATGTTTAATTAATAATATGCATATGCATTATACCCTTACAAAACTTTGGAAAATACGCTTGGCGCTTTTGAGAGTTTATATTTCAAATACTAAATGAGAGACTCTAGGGAATTAGGAGTCACTTGCCTCTTTGCCTTAAAAGAAAACGAAATAACATGTGCAAATAAATGCATGGCATGTTAACTGCAAAAGGAAGGCAAGGAATTTTCACTTCTAAATTGAGGCAATGCTTTATTTTCAATTATTTAAAAATTGAATGGCATTTATTTCACTATCCAACACAAAGAGCACAATGAACCAAACAAATTTTCTCTCTCCACGTTTTCCAGCAGGCAGTGGCAAGCGCCGTCGTGCCCTCACTGGTGCGCCTATGGTCAGATATAAATTTGGGACTTAATGTAAATTAAATTTCTTTTATGTATAATTCCTTACACTCAGGCCCGTAGCCAGGAATTCTTTGTGGGGGGGGGGGGGCAAAGTAAATCCTAGAGGGGGCAAATTTTTAATATATTGTGTCGGTCGCATTGGCAGATATAGCAGGGTACACAGAGCCACTTGACACCTCTCCCAAAAGAGATAAGTAACACAAAAGGGATGATATCTTGAAACAGCAAAGGACAAAAAACCTTCGAGCAACATCAAATGGCATTTTTTCGATAATGACCTTTCCAGATTGGCAAAGAATATAAAGTTTAGCATAAATAGGCTAAGAGGGACTTCTTCTTCCTCTAGTCCCCTTCTGCCATCATAGCGTAGGGTTGGTTGCCTCGATCCATCTCCTCCATTCCTGTCTGATTCTCATCATTCTCTTCATCATATTCATTGTCTTATTCCTTTCTCTACTTGATATTTACAGGTTGATAATGTTAATAGACGATTAATGGGCCTCTCTGAAGAACTGATTAAGGGAGCCCTTTTATAAATCATGCTTCATAATGATTCCCTCTAGTTTCCAGTATGCAAGATTTTTCCGCAGAAAGGAATCTAAGGAGAATCCAACAACACCATTGTGTTCTGTTATGCAAGAAAAATCGAATTAATTAAGTAATAATGGTTACATATTATCTACACTTTGATGAACTATGTAAAAATTTGTAATACATTTATTTTGTACTTGCTAAAATATGGATGTCCACCACGGACTCTATTTCCTTCAAAGGGAAGACTCTTGCATCACTACAGACAATGTTTGCCGACTGGTTACGTTAACCATTTTGCAAAATATTGTGTGAATTTTATTATATAATAGTTGAAATACATGTTTTGACACCTGACAAACAAATAGGAATCCCTTGATTGATCAATGACTTCTTGGATTACGGTGTCATCATTAATATTTCATATTAAGTTTCATAGAAAGAAATTTATTTAATAGGGTGCTAATAATTTTACGGGGCTCCATGGCATTCTCTTTTAACATTTTATTTTCTTCATATAGATCGTTTGGCTCCCAGGGCCAACTCCCACCGCCCCATAGCTGTTGCTCTGAACTTGGACTATAAGAATAGAAGTTATTGCGAGCGAAGCGAGCAAGAAAATTTTACCAAATGTATTTTTATTTGTATAAAATTTGAAATCGAGAGGGGGGTAATTGCCCCTTGCAAGTGCCCTTGGCCGTCTCGAAGAAAAATGCAAGGATCTCGTAAAAACTAATTCCATCATGAGTATCAAATTGTCCTGCTATTCTTAGATTCTCCTAGTCTTTTTTTTTAGTTCAATGTTTGCTTCCCCTAGAATGGACTTCCTTCCAAGGTCAGGAGGGTGGGGGGACAATGCCCCCTGCCGCCCCGTGGTTGCGGCACTGTTTATGAGTGTCTCTTCATATCTTTTAATTTCTTCCCTTACTTTTATTGTACATCTTTCACATGAAAGAATCGAAAGGAAAATGCAACAAAATGTAAATTTCATTGACTCAGGGTTGAATAATTGAATTTACGAATCTGTAACGTATTTAAGAAATATATAAGGTATTCAAACGATGAACTGTCAACACTGTGCGCGGAATGTGCTCCCTGTAAGGAGGGCGAGAGGTCAGAGTTTGACATTTTCCAGATGGCAGTGTCCCTTCCCCAGAGCTGACCGAAGCCTTGTCAAGGGAGCTAGTGTTTCCAGGAAATGACCATGCTGCACATTCCACCCTCCTTCCTTTACATTTTGGTTTCAGTTGACCGAAAGGTCCATTGGACTACGCTTCTTCAGCTACAAATGATTGTCATTCTATTGTTGATATAAACATCCATATTTACACCCCCCCCCTGTAGGGGGGTGTTCCACTTTTCTGCTTGGGGGGGTGTTCACCAAAATTTGGGAGGGTGTTGGGGGGGTGTTAGGGGGGTGTGGATAAATCACTGCTCAGTCATCAGCCGTTGTTCTATCAGGCATTCGAAGAATGTCATGTCAGGTATTAACAAATCTTTCTGGTTTACTAGTTAAGGTGCTGAGCAACTGGCATTTGCAGGACAATGACCAGGGGTTACAGGGAAAAGAACAAAACTGAGAGCAACAGGTGGTGTGGGGTCTTTTGCCTGGAGTCGTCGAACAAGTAGCAACTGAGGAGACTGAGCGGTCAATCACAATTCGATTCGATCAGCCATCAGGGGAACTTTATCATCAGAGACAGACAGGTATAGTCCTTTCCAACCATGTTGATCTACACTTGAAGGTATAAATCCAAATGCTTGTGTTTTGCCATTTCTAAGTGTGTAGTTAGTACCTTTCGTCCATTACCATTAAGTTATCTGCCTGGGGCGAGTGCTCAAATGAAGAGGATGAATGATAATTGAGTACATCACCCACCTGAATGGTTAAAGGTTCTTGGTTCGATCCCACGAACCTCACAGTTCGTTACGTGGATGAAGATGCTGGAATTTTCATTCATTTCAATTCGAAATAAATTAAAATTAAGAATCTAGAACCATCATACCATTTTTGCAGGATTTCAGTCATTTTTTTTACACTTAATCAGGACAAGAAAGGATGAAACTTATGATGAAAATGTTAAATCAATAACTGTTTACCTATGCATTTAAAATAGAGAATTCATAAGGTGGCACACATTTTTTTTTTAAATGCTAAAGGTCAGGGAAAATTATTTTTGCTATGATAAATGTCGAATTCTAGCTCGGAGGATGAACTCAATGAAACTCTTAACCAAATAATTAGATTGGCCGAAAGAAATGTAAATTTTAATTTAGATGAAACCAGTTCTAGTGCAAGCTCCACGCCCATAAGCAAATGCTGCCCAATAAATACCAGACAACGCACCAAGCTCTTAGAACAGCAATTTAACAATAACAAAGATAACTCACCCCCAGTTGTGCCTCCCGGGATCAGCCACGAGACAGGAACCTTAGCTCGTATTTCACCTCCAAACCAAATTAGAAACATGGCTCTTTCACACTTTGTTCACCCTATGATGCTAGAAAGTATACAATTTCAGGGTGTAGCAGGGGAAGATATTTCAAAATTTTTGGACAAATTTGAGAGACTAGCCATTTTAAGTGGCTGGGATAATGCAAAGAAATTAGAAATGTTACCAGCTTCTTTGGGTGGACCAGCTTTAAGATGGCATGAAGTTTGGTCTCAAGTACAGGAAAATCGAAATAGGACTTATGACATTTTAAAGACCAAACTTCGTGAGGAATTCACGAGGTCATTGAACAAATTCCAATTAGAGGAGCAAATTAGATATAAACTACATCATGAGAACGAGCCAGTTTCTAATTATGTTAGAGACAAACAACTTTTGCTTGTAAAATTAGATCCTAATATGCGAATGCATAAACAGATAAAATACATAAGTCAGGGTTTGTTACCTGATTACATAAGGGAAACGTATAACAAGGGTTATGGATCAGTGCTCGAATTGCTCACAGATTTAAAAGCATTCGAGAAGGCACAACATTTAATGAGGCAACATAAATTGCAAGAGATTGCATGCGAAGCACAGAAGGAGAGTTAATTTTTCCCTTCCAGCGGAACATGCATGCCACAGCAATATATCAACTTTCAAGGGATGAGTGCTGGAACTCGTGAGTCAGCATATGCACAGGCTAATCTCGATTTGAATGCAAGAGTGAAGTCCTTGCAGGACGAAGTCGAGCAGTTAAAAACAATGCAAACAAAAACATCGAACCCTGGAGTCCAGGCTCGAGAAACCGGACTAGAAGCGCAATTAGCCAGCCTCACCTTAAAACTAAATGAGGTTAGTGTCTGTGTTGTTATATTTACTTCAGAAATTTGTAAATAGATGTAAATAAAGTTTTTTGTTATAATCTTTGTGCTTCTTTAAGTATGTTGTCTACTCTGATGCATAATGTAATATTTTTACAAGGAAACATGTACAGTGAGTGTATGAATAAAAATGTGATACCTCAGTAAAAATTTCAGAACTATCATAGCATGTAGATTGAATGTGTTGTTCCCATGCAAATAGCACCATGCCATGAAGGCACATTAGGGGATATGGGGGTAGGGCCCCCACATTCTCGATCTCAGCCATTTTGGAGTCAATGTGATCAGCATCATGCTCTGGCTGCCTTACACATTGATTTGAGGCTGGGTGAGCCCCAGAGCCACTTTTGTGCAGGGACAAGACCGGAAAAATTCCAACCTTAGACCACTCACCCTTGGAATCGAACCTGGTTCTCCCATGTGCCAGTCAGACACCCTACCAAATAGACTCCTAAGTGTGTTGTTCACTGATGTGAAAATGACAGATTATTCAATGGGACCAAAAGAATTTCATTATGGGCTTGTTCTTCAGACATGCATATTAATATTGCTCGCAATATACGCCTGAGTTGTGTGACCCAGCACTGTAGTTACCAATCAGATAGGGAAAAAGCTGATATGCATTTCCACAGGTGACCATATTGATGGAGAGATTGCTCACTGGTCACATAGACATGTGCCCTTACATAGGTTTACTAATAAATAGGATTAACATTTAGAAAAAAAAATGTTAGGGGCTTTTAGGTAGAGATTTTTCATACTTGTCATTTTTTCAAAGACTGGCTTTCTGGAATAATTTTTGATATCAGCAACATCTATCAATTTAATATTGCAGAGCTAATGCTGGGATGTGAAATATGTTACATGACGGTTTCCGACTTTTCGAACATACTGTGACTCAGGTAATGTTCAATGATAGATGTTTTGATTGCCACATTAATAAGCCTTGAGGTATCTTATTAGGGAAGTTTAATTTGATTCTGGCTGTATGTGGAGGAAGGGATGGCTAAATTTCCTGATGAAAACAAGCATGGCTTTTACATTAGATTATCCCTATCCCCCTGCAAAAAAAAAAGTATCAGCAGCAAGTCTAAGGACCGGGAAATTCCAAGTTCACGATTCTCACGATGGTTTGACATGCACCACCAACCGGCCTATGTAAAGTTGCAATAAGTTTATTACTCTTCGCAATCAGACTTCTCAGAGATGTAGGCCACAAAGAGAAACATCATCTCACTTTTTATTACCATAATGTGTGTGAGAAAAGTTCTATCAGTTTGGTTGGGTTCATAAATATACACATATGGCTAATTACAGCAACAACAGCTTCCCAATAAGCTTCAAATATGGTTCATATTTTAACCTGTAAGGGGTCGCAGAAGAGAGGAACAGTATGGATTTAGAAGAGGCAGATCAACAATAGATCTGATATTCACCATAAGGCAAATGCAGGAAAGGCACTACGAGAATGGAAATGATTTGATTATGGCATTCCTAGATATAGAAAAGACATACGATAGCATCGACAGAACAAAGATTTGGATTTTTTTTTGTGATCAGCATCACGCTCTGGCTGCCTTTACACAATCTTTTCCCAAGGGAGGTAAATAATCTGTAGTTCAGCCATTTCACGATGATGGCGCTGAAATAAAATATATTAAAATCACGCTTTTAACATGGAGATATCCAATCTATCCCCAAGGAAGGCAATTAATCTGTAGTTCTGCCATTTCCCGATGATGGAAATGTCCCCCCAAAATATTAAAAAAAAAACTGTTTTGCTGGATAATCATTCATATAGTGGATCGAGTTGAAAAGTCTTTCCTAGTATATAATAATAATAAATATGTGCAAATTATTATTATTAAAGGGTTTTCATTAGGATGACCTTCAATAAAAAATTCTGGCAACACCAATGGATCTAAATACTTAGCCCGGCACACAAAAATTTGTGGTTGTGCGCCTAACTCCTTGTACCCCCTACATAATGTTGTCAATTTTCTTAATGGTTTGATAAGGAAAATTCTGAGATTTGCAGCTCTCCCACACTGGTCAACCTAGCTACGCCCCTGATTTTACAGTGCTCAAAAAAAGTTTTGCATATTATGATTGCATGCGATTTGAGTAGCGATATCCCCAAAAGGTATACAATGTTCATTATGTGAGCAATGCCAAGACAGAAACCAACATAATGCCCCAAGTGAGTTCGATATTCAGCAGATAGAGGGCAGTAGTTGCCACATGATCCCTGAGCAGATTTGAAAGCAGCCCAATGGGAGGCATTGTCCGTGTCTTATCCGCACTTGTGAGTTGGAAACTGCACAGAGAGCAGGTGGAAAACAAAGGGCAACATGCCTCGAGCAACCATTTCTGCTACGGATCGTATTCGAATTGTAACGCTGCTGTAAGAGGGATATCGCCAAGTGGACGTCGTTGCCCATGTTGGAGTGAGCCAAGGTGATGTCTCTCGAGGGTGGAAAAAGTTCAGGGAGACACAATCAGTTGCCGATCGACCAAGGACAGGGCGGCCACGCAAAACAACACCCAAGGAAGATTGGTACGTGGTGATTTCGGCACGTCATAGATCCACTGCAACTGCTACCAGTTTGTGCCAGGATCTGCGGAGGGCCTCAGGAGCGAATGTTTCCAATCAGACAGAGTGGAATCAACTTCATGAGGAAGGATTGACGTCAAGAAGACCCATACCCAAGGTTCCTCTGAAACCACACCATAAGAGACACCGTGTAAGGTGGGCAACAATGCACAGCGAATGAGTCAGGAACAGTGGGAGCACACGCTCTTTACAGACGAGGTCATCATCAGTTTGCACCCGTTAAGCAAAAGCATAAGGGTTTGGAGACGATCAGATGAGAGATTGAACGAGCCCTTCATCCAGGAACGTCACCAGCAGCAGGAGGGCTTCATCATGTTTTGGGGTGGAATCATGTTTGGTCGACGTATGCCCTGAATTCCTCTCCAGGGTCACATGACTGGTCTGATATACAGAAACGCTATTCTTGAACCCGTGGTAGCAGGTTTCTCTACAACTGTGGGAGATGGCTTCACGCTGGTGGATAATAACGCTCGACCACATCGAGCCAGAGTGATTCAAGAGTTCCTTGATATGCATAGCATTCGACGCATGGTGTGGCTGGCGTATTCTCCAGACGTGACTGTGTGGGACATTCATGGGGACACCTGAAGCGAGCAATTATCAGCCGCGAAAATCCTCCTGTGAACAAGGTGCAATTGCGGGAGGCTGCCATTCAAGAGTGGGACAATCTTCCTCAGGAGAAGTTGAATGCTCTTATCCTTAGCATGCCCTGTCGTGTTCAAGTATGCCTTTGGACTCGATGTGGCTATACACGGTACTGAACTCCCATCTGTTGATCCCAGGCATGCCTTCGAGCCGTAGGTACACGGTATTGCCCTGCCTTTCTTTTGTGTTTCGCATGCCACATTTTCAATCTTGTGCTTCTGGTGTGATTTTGTTTCTTCTGCACGGCTGCACTGTTTCCTTTCTGTTTGTATGTCTCCCCTGTACTCTTGAATATGATTCCATGTATCTAGTACAATAAAATGATCACAAACCCTGAATATGCAAAACTTTTTTTGAGCACTGTAGATGCGGTTGCTGAAGTGTAGACGTTTAGGCTCTGTCCAAAAGGTACGAAGTACGTACTTGAAGCATGGTTTTGGTGGAAGTGACATCACCTAGTACAGTTCGAAAGTGCCAAGAACAGGAGTGCGCAAGTGCATATCTCGCAGTGCAGATGGAAGCTGACTCGGTCACGTGATTTCCACACTCGTTGTTAGTTTGTTTAAAATCGCGGAGGTAGAAAGCCAGCAACACAGGTTAAATATACATTATGGGTCAGCAAGTTGTTGGTTAAAGTGCTTCTAATGTGTGGAAATGTAAGTGTACGAACATTTCAAAATGCAACGTGATTTCTATGGTGAAAGACAAGTGTTTAAAACGTGGGGAAAACATCGAGTACTCAGTTTTATCTACTGATCATATTTGGTGCTGCAGTCGAAGTACAATTCGAAGGACTTTCACTTCCAGTCCACGACTTCAAGACCACACTCCAAGACCATACTCAGAGGATGCTTGCTTCAAGTAGAGTGTTGCACCTTTGGGACACGGCCTTAATGGGTGTTTGCCACATACTCTCACATTAATCAGTGGCGTGCCCAAGGACGGTTGTAGGGATCATAACCCCTCCTTTGGCCCAGTATTCCTTAAAAAAAAAAAAAGAATGTCAAATGCAGGAGATGATGGCAAAAAGAGGACTGACTACTAAACCAGTCATTCATTCGTTTTTAACTTGCAAAAGGAAGCCTATTATTTATTAATAAATAATAATAGAAACGTTGGTAATGTTTGTACATTTAAAATTCTTTGAAATCACACAAAACCATGTTAATTTGACATATTCCAAAAAAATAACCTCCCTTGCCTTTTTAAAAGAGGTTTTAACGGACAATTCCAGGGTTTTTTCAAACTGCGCGGCACCTATGAAAAATATTACCACATTTATTCCTCTTAAAAAAAAAGAAATAATTCCCTAAGTAGCATTTTGTTTGACAAGTTAACCGACTAATCAAGGGGCTATCAAACTTCGTAGCAGTTACAAAAGAAATATGTCGCCAAGAAAAAATGCCATGCCATGAATTAAAAAGAAATGCTTGTTTTCTTTGCAGTTTTCTATAAGAAGTTTTCAAGCTGTGTTCAGGCTGCACACAAAAAAACCTCGATCTCAAGTATATTGGCAAATATTAATACTTGCATAACACTTACGTGGTTTCTCCCAGTGGCGGCTCGTGACTTTTCACAGATGCATGCTACAGGTAGATGTTGTTTCTTGAATTTACAATTGTTATTCAATAAAAAAAATGGTAATCGGAGATCACTTTAAGGGGTGTTTGCATTTAACACGTTTTTTTGTTTCAGAGTTTTTTGCTGCTTTCATCCGAAACTCAAAATTTGGAGATGGGATGTAGCCCCATCAATTCACTAGCCCCAGCCTCGCATACGTCACTGCTTGGAACAACAGAGCACAACTGATCCGTTACAATGACTGCTCCATATGACCTTGAACCGCGCGAAAAAAATTTGTGTCTGATTCTGTAAAGCTATACGCAAACTTTCTTCTTATATCGAGATTACAACACTTACCGTGCTGTGAATTTGTGTAGCACGCTAGCAGACGGATTTCCCGAGCTGATTGGCTCAGACCCTACCTCCCCTGTAGAACCGAGGGGCATTCCGCCAGATTCGGCGTGCCGCAAAGTTGCGGAAACGTGCTATGAAGCCAATAGCATGGTATTCCTAGTAACAGCGTGCGGAAAATACACAGCACGCTGCAAATTTTTGAGCCTCTTAACGTGAGAAGTTTCATTTCACTTCAGTGTTTTTTTAAACTTCTTCAATCTATGAAATGTGTCCCTTTCTTGGGGTGTAAGGGGGGGGGGGGGGCAAGATTGACAATGTTTTTCTACGCATAATGTATATACTTCTTGAGGAATTAAGGGGGGAAGAAAGTGCCTCACCCTCCTAAGTCAGTGCCTATGCTTGTCCCACAAATGATATAATAATAGGTAGAGCCATAGGCGCCGACTCCATGGGGCTTAGGGGGCTCGAGCCCCCCAATGTTAATGATGTGGGGGCAGAGCCCCCCAAATAATTTTGCTTAAGAGGATCGATCTAATGTATTATTTTGCTTCTCTTGTAAAGTTTACTCTGAATTGTGCCACATGAACATAACTTTAAATACACATTGAAATGTTCTTGACCATCAAATTTGGGGGGGGGCCTAAAACCACTAAACCACCAACTTTGGGAAGGGGGCTATCACCGGAGACAGCAAAACACATGACTTATTACTATATACTAAGTATATAATTATTATTTACTATTATACATATATTAATCAGAGACATAATGAATTTAGCCAACGACTTGTTAAAGACTGTTTGGGAATCCCCTAAAAGAATGCAAATATTTAGGAATATTTTTGATGTAAATGAGAAGGCTGGGCATTCTGGACTGCGACCACTTTGCCCTCGTCAGTGGACGTTGAGAGCCTCCAGTTTGCAACAGATTGTAAGGAACTACAAAAACTTTCTAAATTTTTTTGAGAAATTTTCTGAAGAAGATTCTACTGACGCAGCATCAAAATGTGCTGGATACCTGGAGACAAGACACTTCAAGACATTTTTCTTTCTCTCCCTCTACTGCCATGTGATGGGTCCAATAGAAGAGGTAAACTGTAAGATTCAGTCTCCATGCATTGGTGCTGCAGAAGTGGAATCAAAACTAAAATACTTGACTGACATCTTTCAAGAAAAGCGAATGTGTTTTGAGCAGTTCTGGCTGAAATGCACAGAGGGCAAACCCAGCCTCGTTGATGAGCCAGAATTGCCCCGGCAACGTCACATCCCTAAGAGACTTGAAAATCCTAATGCTACCAAACATCATAATTTCGACACTCCAAAATAGTATTATAAATCAATATACACTGATGTGTGTGACACAGCAAAATCATGTGTTAAACAAGGACATGAAAAGTAACAAAAAGTAACAGCCCTAGAGAATGAATGCATCTCAGCTGAGATGTGAACAGTTCCACAACAAACTTTCAGCAAACACGAGAATTATTTCGCCAAGATTTGGATGCCGATAGGCTCTCCTTACACATGTCCATGCTTGGTGATATCGCCAAACAGAAGATAGTGGTTCTAACTACCATGCGTGACATAAGGAAGTTTCTTTTGGAAGACAGCACCCTCCAGGAGCCAAATTCATAATGTTCCTCCGCACTGTGCCAGTGACGACAGCCAGCGCCGAAAGGTCATTCAGTGCTATTAGCCGAATAAAGATATATTTGAGATCTGATCTACAATGAGGCAGAAGAGACTAAGCAGCTTAGCGGTACTCCACATACATCAAACTGTGCTTGATAATTTGGACCTGAGACCACTCGTTAATGGGTTCATAAAAAATAACCCACTGCATAGAGCAACTTTTGCTTTATTTTTAAATCATGTTCATATGTTTTTGTTGTGTATGTCACTTTATATCTTAGTGTACATGCTATTTTTTTATTATTGCAAAATTCAATTTAAAAAGTAAAATATTGTAGCAAGATCAAAAAAGTAAAACTATTTTCCTGCGATTTGTGTTGGCATTTATGTAAATAATTAAATAAAACTGGTAAATATTGTAAATATTCGATTTTTATGGGTTATTTGCAACCCATGTCACATGTCTGTTGCAGACATTAAAACACACCCATGCCCTCGCCGGGACTCGAACTCGAGATCTCTGGATCAAAGCGAGTTGAGTCGACCACCCAACGTGCTCGGCTACCGAGGCCGGCATAAAACTGTCAGGTTGGCCTCTTAATATAAATACATACTTTTCAATAAAAATGTTCATTGTTATCTAAAAAAAACAAATGAGCAGACACAAAAGACATAAAGAGACTTCGAAACATTCTCTAAACGTTTTTCATGTTACATTTCATTTGCATGAGGAATATAATAGCTGCTTAAAAACTGCTATACGAAGACGTAATTTTTATTTTTAAAAAAGGGAGTGAGTGAGTCATTCATTCATTTATTTCAGGGATTAGAGCCTCCCCAATAATTTTGACAAGTCGGCGCCCCTGGGTAGAGCGAGACACGAACTGGCTTCCTTTTACGCTTTCTCACATTTCTAGTAACATATACATAAAATAGTTACGTATTTCACAGTAGAAATGTAGGTACACAATTAATAAATACTTATCTATGAAAGGAAACATCCGATCCTGGCTTTTCCAGGGTTATGCAGTTATATGCACTACAAGAAATAACCATTATTACGGCTACCGTGCATACAACCAACGGGTTCTTGCAGTTGTACACGGATACCTGCTGTGTGGCTTCACTTGTCCGTGGCGAGTCAGATCATTGCCCCACACAAATCCAATATACAAGTATGTGGTTATTGCAACTAACCACTGCCCCTCAACCGGTGCAGTCGCGAGCAAATCCCTGCTCCTGAAAGAGTTAATGTGGTTATGTCATCGAGAAGCCCTATCAGCAAGGGCGCCCACAGGGGAGCGGCCAGGGGAGCACTTGCCTCCCCCTGAGATTTCTGAAAAAGTTAATATAATTCGAATCGTGAAATTGTAGCGATATTTTCTAACAAAAAATATTGTTTTCTGCGACTTACAGGCCGTAAGTTGCAGCAACTATTATTATTATCATCATCATCATCATAATTGTTATTATTATTTTACAGTACCCTTCGGCACATAAAAACATGGAGCAGAGGTACCATGAAGGACAGTAGGTTAAGTGGTCTCTGACTCTGATTGATATCTGTGCATTGTGGGGGGGGGGGGAAACTGTTTATCAACTAAGTCATAGGCTAGATACTTATTGAAAGGTAGAAAGGCGAATCCAGTTTCTTTCTAAATAGTATATTCGAGTCTGAAATTGCATACAACGCCAAAGTATTTTCAATTCAATTTGAATTTTATAATTTGTAAAGTAGAGTAGTAGCAGTGGCGGCGATTAGGGGGGCAATTCCCCCCACCCCCGGTTTTTGCCACTTTTGCCCCCGCACTATGCTCAATCTTATCTACGAAGGGGAATGTACTGTCTTTCCTCCCCTCCAGTTTTGACACCTTGGGACCCAATCACCGCCACTGAGTAGCACTAGAAGGTGTTCTTATTTGAGGATTTCCTAGCTTGGCTCTTCTGAATTCATTGTATATAGAATACACCTTTCCTTATTAAATTCTCTTCAGATGTTTTGAGTGTATTTGCATTTCATCAGCTCATCGTCGCGATTAATCTTGACTGGAAGAAAATAAACGTTAAATAAAGTACGGACGCTACCCTTCTGCTACCATTAAGCTGTTGTTTAAAAATATAAATCATCCATTGTTTTTAGTAAAAGAAGATTACAAATTAATCTAAAAAAATATATTTACCTTCAGACACACACACACACACACACACACACATTTACTGTTTCGTCCCACAACGTGCCTAACTTTCTATAATGGTTTGCATGTTAGAGGCTTTTTTTAGGGCCCTCGTAAACAGGCATTTTATCCTGCATTATGCAACCACGCTATGCAGATTCAATGGTTGCCACTGGCATATTTTTTTCCTGTTTTGTCGGATAACGTGCTAAAGTGATATTAGGCTGGTTGGACAGAACTTTTTTTTTTAGCAGAGACGCAGTCAGAGTGAAGCCTAGGATTTATAACACACATTCATACCTTACTTAATTGCTTTAAAGAAACACTTGGTAAGTCTTCATAGGGCAGTCACTGGGTTGATCGGTTACGCACTTTGCCCAGAGAACAATAGTGTTTGTTGTTTTGAACAAATTCAAAGAATACTAGTGGCTTACCTATGCGAGGTTGCACACATGTAGGATAAAAGTAGTAGTTTTTTTGGCGTGTTCGTAACGTCGAAACGAAGCTTCAACAACAAAACGTTTCTAATGAAAGTAGCTTGTCTTGACGTCATCTACTGGGGCTGGCCTTCCAATAGAGGCCGAAAACAGCACAAAATAGCAGTTTTGAAATGTGCGCTTTCCACACATGACGTCACAAGCGCAGATTGAAAGCTGCAGAAAATGATGCGACTGTGAAACAATGTCGCCTGAATTGAATATAGAGAACTAACACCTGTATTTCTTTATTGAGATAAGGAAAAGAATCATCAGACCCGAGTAATTCAGTTGCTAGGGTGTCAAAACTGCTTTGAGGGAGCCATTTTTAGGTGGGGGATTTACACCTCAATGTCCTGACATAAGCGGTTCTCCAGACAAGGGTGCCAGGTTCAGTACCCGGTGGAGGCACACTAATGTTCGGATCCTAGTTCAAATTGTAGGTCCACTCCCGATTGGCCTATCTGTACATAAAGTGGATTTAAACTAAATAAAACTTGGAATATTGTGCTTAAGTTGCCACTGAAAGTGGAAAGTGTTCCTGCAACCACAGTCTGTGTGTACTATGTCTGTACTATGTTCTCAGGTACGAAAGCAAAGATCTGTAACAAGTCAGGATTTGTAGTGCTAGGTTGCATACATACAGGATGACCGTTATTAGTTTGAGGGCTCAAAGCATCAAAACAGGGTTCACAGGTAAACTGGTTATTGTGAAGATCTTTTCATCTCGAGTGTGTTTCGGGTGTTCAGGAGGAGGAAAGGGGTGCAATATCCCCACCAGTTACTTAAGGTCATGTGATATGTATAGCAGAGGCGTATATTCGGGGCTATCTAGGGTATCTGCGAAACCCAGACTCAGTGAATAAAATACAGAAAAAAATATCTATCAGAAAATTTCAATAAGAAGATGAACCTGATTTCTTTAGGAGTTGGAAACATTGGCCGCTTTCTTTGAAATCGCGAGGCGGTTGGCCCAGCGCCGGTGATCAACTCCACGGGGGTGACGGGCAAGCGTGACAGGGCTATCTTAAGAATCGCCCGATCAATGTTGCAAACCAATTTTTCCCAGCATGTAATTTTCCCAGGAATAGGGAATTTTGAAGCCAAATTATCGTAGGCAGGAAGATAGTGTGTCATATGGCAGGGACAAGAACATCATTGTAGTATTGTAGATATTGTCTGATTTTCATGTTTGGTACTTTCAGGTACCTCCCACACCATCATTTTGGTCACTGGTCAAAATAAATGCAACCACACTATGCCATCTTTTACCTCAGATGCTTGGTTTTCACCACTCTCTCCACAACCCTCGCATAAGTAGCTACAGCCAAATTCTGAGTTTGCTTAAATGTAAAATGAATACTATTCTCAAAGACCAATGCAACTGTTGTTTATTTGTTTCTTCTAATTGTCTTACATTGACATAATCTAGTCAGTCATAGTTTTATAATAGAATTTTAACATTTAGTTTATGCCTGGTTATTGTTTAGTACTTTATAATGACTCAATTCTGCTCCAACAGTCTGTTTCATGTGTTTACATGAAAGTCCTGTCTTGGGATAGGATGCCTGCAGCATTGCAGGATAATTGCTAATGAACTTTTAATCTCCTGTAATGTGAAACTAATAGATTGAATAAAAATTAACTTTCAGTGAGCCGCTTAACTTCTCCAAGTATCCAGTCCATTTGTCTCCATCATAGCATATCTTACAATAAGATTCTCATCACGGCCATTCTGCACGACCAATCTCAAGTACTGCTGCCTTTCACCACAGACTCCTTTCCTTCTGAAGCAATCACATGTTGCATCATTGAGAAAAGTGGATCAAGCTTCCTTCTTCATGTTCGTCTTGCAATAGGTAAGGGTAAGGTGTATAAGGCACAACAAAAGTAGGAAATTAGGTTGGAATACTGTTCAACTGTAGGGGAATCACCAGAGCAGAGTGGTTAGCACATTGCACTATGACGCCAGGGGCCCCAGGTTCGAATCCCGGCCTGGGCATGGATGTTTGTAAGTGTCCATTCATCAATTTCATCATATCACTCATCTCCATCTTCGGAAATTAGCCAAAAGTGGCACAAAAGGCGAAGTAAAATAAAGCAAATCAATCAATCAACCAGAGCATGTTTTATAACCCACAAAAGTATAAAACTGAGAAAAACTCAATGAAAGTTCGTCCAATGCACTAATAGATTGAATAAAAATTAACTTTCAGTGAGCTTACATATTATCCATATGTTCCTGAGTGTGTTGCCAATTCCAGATACCGAAGAGACCTTGTTCACTAATGTATGAGCAACAGGAGACTGTGCAGCAACTACACCTAATGTCATCTCATTTATTTTTTTTAATGGAGCCTGGGGTTATTAAGTTTTACTTCTGATCTGCTCAATTGATACCAATTAGTTCCCTTCCATGTTATCTTTTGACGATCGCTCACATTCTCACGTTGTGCATGTCCTGTATGCAAAGGAACAGTCTATATGCATCCTTACTTACATCTCTACAGTTTAAAAGGAGCCCAAACCGTGTACTTGAAATCAATCGCACATGAAAATCCCAAATGAAAAAAATGTACAAAATAAAGAATATTCAATTCCATGTTAAAAAGGCTACTCGAGATAACAATAATTTGATTTCACTTGATTTGTTGTTTAAGTCCACTTTGTGCACTGGTAGGCTACTCGGGACTGGATCTACAGCTTAAAGTGGGATTTGATCCACTATGTGCCTCCACCGGGTATCAAGCTTTGGACACATTGATTACAAGGTGATGACCTTACCACTTTACCATCGTGGAGGCCCTGATAACAATGTTTCTCTGAACACTACTTCAGAGCATGATAACTCTTGGTAACTTGCTTAAGACTCAATTTTATGCTCCGATAGGCTAATAAGGACTAGGCCTACAGTTCAAAGTTGTAGCTGAACCACTGTGCAGCTGCTCTGTTGGGAAACAAACCCAATACAATCAATATATCTATGTGATCATTTGTTAATGAAATCACACAGATATTTATTCATGTGAAGCATAATTTATCATTTGATAAATGCAGTAATTTCATTTTTCATCTTTAATTGCCTCTCAGAGTTAAACCATTTGTTTCTTGTTTGGAAGCAAATATTGGATGACACTTACTAATATTGTTTTTGGCTGTTTCAGGTCATTCCACAGTAAAGATAAAGTTAACTATAATTGGAATCTGGGATGATAACTGGATGATCATGAACAAGCCACTGAATATTACATTCGACTTCCTGACAGACCATCTGGTTTCCAGCTCAGCAGAAAGAAGTAGTTTGATAAAGGTATGTTTCAGTTTAGATACTAGTTCAACAACCATGTAGGGTGCTCTTCTTGCCCCCCGTGTCACTATATTAAAGCCACCAAAGCAAAATCCCTGTGAGGTTTACAGTTTTTGCTGCTGGTCTATGTTTGGTTATTGTTTGTCAAGTGGTACTTGATTTTTCTGCTGTTTCCTAAACACACAACCACCATTGTATGACTTAAGGAACCAATTTGTCAGTTTAATGGGATATTTTCTGATGACTTTTACTGGTCCAATAGTTCTGTGTAGGCTGCAATGGTTTCTTGTAAGAAAGAACTTGATCGTCTACTAGCTTGGGGCTGCAGAAATTATTCCTTCAATTCCTGAGGAGAAGGAAATAGTGTTAATGGTATTTTGATGCCTGAGGTATCTTGCTTCTCCACCCTGTGGCTCATTTACTGATGTTGCCTGTTCCCAGAATTGATCTCAATCTATAGTGCATGCAACACACAAGGAAAAACAGGATTGAAATATTGTCTAATGGGAAATTTTGAAAGATACTAACAAGATGGCAGATAGTACTGGAAGCGTGTTTCTTCACTCTGCAAATTGTGGTATTATTTTCATGGTGTTGTGCTTCATTTGTGTTTTTCAATACCACCTACATGTGAATCAGAACTCTAAAGTAACTTTGCTCAATGCTGGCTCATTGTTTTAGACGTGGAAAATGGGAAATAGGAATTTTATTTTTCCGGCCGCTGGAACTTCTCCTGGCCTGACCACAGCCATGATGGGACTACAGATGCCCGAGGACCAATGACCGCGAGGTAAGCCATGCACTGTCGGTTACTTTCACCTCTTGTGCGGCGACATCCATGTCAACCCGGGTAATGTCCAATGTACCTGAGTGCTCTGTTTTGTACATATGAGCTCTAGTCTCGCTGCGCTTGGTTTTATACCCGCGGTGGTGCATGGGTGGTGAAAATTTTAACTACAAGTACGCGTTGCTAACTCATTTTTTTACATATTGCAAACTCCGTACTGAGAATTATCAAGGTTTGATATTGAGAAATCACTAGTGGGAAAATCACAAGATGCACGTGTCATAATAAACTAAAACTGTGTGCATTCAGACAATACAATTAATAATGAGTCACGCAGGACTCTGCAATACTAAACAATGAGTTGAACAGTGTAAATGACAATAATTGATAACGTTTACAGAATACAGCGACCACGCATGGTCTAATGATAAGTGAAGCTAATAAACTTAGAGGTGGATCCGTTAACGTTTACAGAATACATTTAAACTAAAAGCGTATGCCTCGCAGGGACATTCCACTTAACTCCTTCATCCAATATTAAAAAGAATATAGCAACCACGCAGGGTCTAATAATAAGTGAATGGCGACCACGCAGGGTCGTTACAAAGAGCGCAGGAAGAAGAGAAAGTGTGCAAAAGAGAGGCAGTTCAGGCTTAAAAGCTGAGAAAAAGGAACTGATAGAATTTAGATCCCTAATAGAGTTTCATCAAGAGAAAAGGGAGCTAGAGATACGAGAGATTGAAGAGAAAAGAGAGCTAGAAAGAAGAGAAATTGAAGAGAAAAGGGAAAACAACTTTGAAACTCTCCAAGCTTTAATTGATAGCCAAGAGGAAATAAGAAAGAGATAGTGGAAGAAGAAGAGAAGCGTAGGAATGAGCTGCAATCCCTCTTTGCCCAGCAGAGGACTGACATAGAAGGTTTTAAGGCTGGAGTAGAAAGTATCCAAATTACTTCTCAACAAGAGACAGAAAAGGTTGAGGAAAGAGTAAAAGAACTACTTCAGGAAAGACTGGAACCATTATCTCAGTGGTGCGGACAAGTAGAGATTACAGTGGAGTCCATTGAGAAAGCTGTCCAAAACTTGGGAGAGAAGACCGAATCCATCAAGAAAGTCATGCAGGAACAGAAGGAGGTGATGGAGTCAATGACCTCAACTCTGTGGAAGGACGTAGAGCAGGCAGCTGAAGAGAAGGTGAATTCTCTTAGGGTAGAGACAAGGAAGCTTGAAGTATCTCTGCGAAGAGAAATGCAAGATCAGACAGGAACATTTGTCCAGAGGGTAAGCGAACTTCAGGTTCAGTTCCAAAGATTGAATGTTCAGCCAGAACCCACTCAAGATGTTCATTCTAGCCCTTTTACTCCAGATAGAGATTTGAATCTGGATGCCACTCCTTATGAGCCACCTAGGTTAGTTGAGAAACCTCTATTCGCTGCCAACAGAATGAAGGCTGATGGAAGAGAGAGGCATCGATACGATGATTCTTCAGATGGATCACCACCTAGAAGAAGGCCAGACTTTAAGATGCCCAGAATGGCGGAAATCGCCCACATCCTAAATTTAAAGGCGACATTGAGGCTCAGTCAGCTGAAAAATATCTTCGGGAGCTCAACGTCAGCTTTGAACTTCTGCAGGTACCCGAACATTATAGGCTAGAGTTGCTTCCTAGAGTCTTCACTGATAAAGCTGAACACTGGCTGGCAGGAAATATTGATAGTTTTGTGAATTATGCTGACTTTTGTGCCAGGTTCAAAGAAGAATTCGCTTCTAAGAAGGCTAGACAACAGCAGCTAAAAGCTGTGAGAAACAGAAGATATTCCAGATTTGTCCACGAAAGTATGGAGAGCTTTGCCTGGAGCGTTTATGTGGCCTATAGAAACCTGAATGATAACTTTAATGAGGGCGAAGTTCTTAATTTGATCATCAGACAACTTCCTTATAGAATGCGAAACCTTTGTTTAGCACATGCTCCTAGAACGGTAGATGACCTAACTAATTTCTTGAAGGATTTTGAAATCTATGATGAGCCAGATGCATGGAAGAACAAAGATGAACCGAAGGGAAAAGAACATAATCCCTCAGGGAACTATAAAGTCCGGAACATAGAAACGAGGTCAGAAGGAAATTATCAGCGCCCTCAACGTTTCAGTAATGAAAGAGGAGGCAGGCGTGATTTTAGAAGAAACTCTTTCCGTCCTTACCAAAACCAAAGACGTAGATCTCCTGACCCAAGAAGGGTCCGTGAAGGTAGAAGTAGCCCTAGTCCACCGAGACAACGATTAACAAGTGAGCAGAATGAGATTCGCGGACCTCCCTTTCCTAGATAAAACATTACATCAGAGCAGGAGGAGGCCAAAGAAACAGTGCGGAAGTTTCATCAAAATCAAAGGTCCCAGTCTAGCCATACAAACTAGGACCTTGTCTAAATGCTTCGTTCTTGTTTAGGCAAGGGACTTTGATGGAGAGGCCCAAATTAATAGAAAAAGATGTCCAAGAGTTAGTAGTAAATTTCCAGCTAACAGAAACTGAAGAGACCATTTTACAAAAGGAATTGAAGTCTGCAAGGGAATCCAAAATTAGATACAGCTCTCCAGTGGTGCAAGCTAAATTAATGGACTTTACAGTAACCTGTGTGATTGATACTGGAAGTGAATGCTCGATCCTTAATTATTCAATGTAGACTAAGTTAGAAGATAAGATACCTGGCATACAGATCCAGAAAGTTCCAGAGGTGCGATTGGTAGATTTTTCTGGAAGTCATAAGAAGCGTGTATGTGGAAGCAGGTGTGTGGAGTTAGAAATTGGTGGTTTAAATTTCAGTACAGAGGTTTTAATCTTAAAAGGATTTAGAACTGTTCTTTGTAACCACCTTAAAACAAAAGAAAGATAGATACAAATGGTAACTACACTAGATAGCAAAGTATGGCAGTGGACCCATGAATATTTTACCAGATGTCTTGTTGTTTCATTAATTAAAACATGTATTTAATTTTGGATTATCTGCTTGTTTATTACAAATATGACTAAATAATTGAGCCACAATTTGATTTACATTCCTTATGTATCATCATAATTTAACACAACTCAATGTATTCATTTACCTACAGACAAATAAAGTACAACCCATATAACCAACCTATAATATATGTGTGCACTCTGCGGCTGCTCAGGAAGGAAGAACTCCGTAACAGGCGGAGCCTTTTCTCGCCGAGCAGAGAACGTCACGTGATCAAACAAAAGACAATCTATTACACGATAGTACCAGATCCTTTCATTATATTACCTCGTAACGAGTATGTTACATCTTCTGTTAGAAATGCCTTTCTTGAAACAGCACGAGGCTGAAATCAACTTCATGAAAAATATGGTAACATTGTCGTTCGGAAAAGCTTCTGAGCAGAGAGAGGGAAATCCTTTAAATATTGATATAGTGTGGTACATCCAAAGAATCCAAGATGAAGAAGTGGATTTGATGTTTAAACTCACTGACCTCAGAGAGAAGGACGATACGATAATATTTGCTCGATTCCCAGAAGCAGAAGTTATTCAGTATGCTGCTGCAGTATCTAGAGGTATTCTCAGAGAAACCAGGAACCATGGAAAGTGCTGAATGCGAGATCGTACTGAAAAGTTCTGAACCAGTTTACCGCCACCCATACCCAGTACCGCTTTCGAAAAGAAAAGCTTTGGAAAAGGAATTAGATCTCTGGAAAGCCTGGAATATCATTCAACCATCTGTGTCTCCGTATCTGAACCCATTATTAGTGGTCGACAAGCCTGACTGAAGTGTATGGCCTTGTCTGGATTTTCGTCAACTCAATGCAATCATGGTGGTTCCTAAGAGCTCCATTCCACCAATTGACGAATCTTTACAACGATTCCGAGGATCACGATACTTCACTAATTCCCCTAAGAGCAGAGTGTAGAAAATATACAGCCTTTTCCTACAAAGCTCGTCAATATGAATTCCTATAGATGCCCTATGGCTTATCGAATGCAGTTTCTACTTTTGTATTTGTTATGCACCGTGTGTTTGGACCTGAGACTGAAAGTTATTTAACGGTGTATATTGATGATCTCCTTATTTTTGATTCGGATTTTCCAACTCATTTAACACACATAGAAGTAGTTCTTCGCAGACTGGAAGAAGTCGGTCTCAAGGTGAAATTAAGAAAATGTAATTTTGTGAAAGGAGAACTAGTGTATCTCGGACATTTAATCTCTGGTGATCAGATCAAGGTAGATCCAAAGAAGAATGAAGCCATTCTAAGGTTCCCTCGCCAGTCGCCATACTAGTAAAAAGGACGTTAGAAAGTTTTTAGGACTAGCCAACTGGAGAAGAATATTCATAAAGAACTTCTCTGTGAAGACAGAACCTCTGGTGCAGCTGCTTTCCAAAGCTACCAAAAGGAATTGGAGTCCAGCTCAAGAAGAAGCTTTTTCTCGGTTAAAAGAAGAATTGGTAAGTACTCCAGCGTTAGTGCAGCCAGATCTAGATAAAGAGTTCTGTATTCAGAGCGATGCCTCAACTAAAGGTTTGGGGTGCTTCCTATTTCAAGAGCAAGGAGAAGATAAAGCTGTTGTTCAGTATGCTAGTCGAAAATTAAAGAACAATGAAAAGCATTATTCAAATCATGAGCTTGAATGTTTGGCCATTTTATTTGGAGTGAATAAGTTTGAAATTTATTTGAAGGGTAGACATTTCAAGATTTATACTGACCACCGTGGATTAGTATGGCTACAAAACTCTAAGAACTGGAATTGCCGTCTTACTACATGGTCCCTCAGATTGCAGTTTTGCTCTTTCGAAATTATTTGCACCCAAGGAAAAGAAAACTTAGTACCTGAAACTTAGTACCTGACGTGCTTAGCAGATATCCAGCGGAAGATGAAGATGTGGAACCAGAAACCAGAAATTTCCATGTCAACTACATCTGGCAGGAGCAAGATGAAATAGAGGAGGTGGAAAGTTGGATAGAAGCTCAATAAGCTGATGACTTTTGCCGGCCTGTCATCAAAATCCTAGAACAAAAGGAAGAGCAAATTCACCTGCAGAAACAAAAGTTAAGAAGTTGTACCAAAGGTATGGTAATCTTTTGTTTAGGAAGAGTTCTGGAGATGAAGTAACGTGGAAGTTGTGTGTTCCAGAAAAGTTCAAAGAGAAAGTTAGGAGAGACAATCACAACGAGCAGGGACATTTCGGCCTAGCCAAAACCTTAAGCTGAATCAAGACTCGTTATTTTTGGCCAAAATTGAAGGCAGATGTAGTTAAGCATGTCAGAGATTGCCTCTCGTGTGCTAAGACTAAGATGGATAAACTAGGAATTCTTAAGGACAAGCTGCACATAAATCAGAAGGATCCTCACTAAGATATATCTTCACGACTGCCTACCACCCAAGCAGTAATACAATCGAAAGGATGAATCAAGAAATCAACGAAGTAGACCCGCAAATCTCAAATTGGAACCAAAAGCTATTTCTAGCCAAGTCCAAAGAGCGCACTAGAAATATCAAACGAAAATTTAAGACTAAAGGCCAGTGGCGTGGCGTGGGATTTTTAAAAGTGTTACCGGTTATCAATAGGACATTTGAGGGAAGAGCCGTAAAACTTGAGTGCCTCCCCACCTCATGCCCCCTTCCATGTCTTCCAAGTAGTTCGTATAATATTATTCTGGTACGACTGCAATTCGATACTAGATTTTGATAAAGTTATTAATCAGGAAAAAAAATGTTGGCTTAAGCACAAGTGAAATCGCAAACATTGGTTGTTGTCACAATAAACATTAGCCTAATAAAGAAATACGTAATTTGATACTTACAGAAATATCTTCTATCGCACAATTACACACACTGTCCAGATAGGACGAACCCGCCATCTCGGAACTCGGAGCAAGCTCCATTCCACTTGTTAGTTAATTGACCGAAAACAACACAAAGACGAAAGACACCACTCACAAAACTCGCACTGCACAGTCCCTCCCGCCAACAGTTGTTTACTTTTGTCACGTGAAGCACCCCACCTTCCATGCCCCCTCCCCTGTCAGCATCGGCGCTTCCCCGATGGTCAATATTTCCTTAGGAACCTTACACTGCAAGAAGTCCAGTTCTACTACTGTTGCCATCTTAGTTCTTTTGAAACCAGATATGCCCAAATCGCGAAACTTTTCCTTTCAAATAAGACGTATGTAGAGTAGATGTAGTCTTCATCTGTTTCCTAACTACTCCCACTCCCATGTTACGCTAAATCCACTGAAATCTCATTTCTGACACCACTACTATTTTGTATATTTTACGTCCCTTGCTACCTTTAAGGCTTTCGCTTTATAGGATAATCATGACGAGGAAGGGGCATATGTAACGACCCTGCATGGTCACCATTCACTTATTATTAGACTCTGCGTGGTTGCTATATTCTTTTTAATATCGGATGAAAGAGTTAAGCAGAATGTCCCTGCGAGGCGTACGCTTTGTTTAAATGTATTCTGTAAACGTTAACAGATCCACCTCTCAAGTTTATTAGCTTCACTTATTATTAGACCGTGCGTGGTCGCTGTATTCTGTAAACGTTATCAATTATTGTCATTTACCCTGTTCAACTCTTTGTTCAGTATTGCAGAGTCCTGCATGACTCATTATTAATTGTATTGTCTGAATGCACACAGTTTTAGTTTATTATGACACGTGCATCTAGTGATTTCTCAATATCAAACCTTGATAATTCTCAGTATGGAGTTTGCAGTATGTAAAAAAATGAGTTGGCAATGCGTACTTTTAGTTAGAATTTTCACCGCCCATGCGCCACCGTAAGTATAAAGCCAGCGCAGCGAGACCCGGAGCTCAGTTGGCTCCCTGATGTCAACGGGCAAACATCCAAGGTTAATCGGCCACCCAGCCTGAAGACTAGAAGCCATCCCAGAAGGAAGGAGGAAGAAGAAAGAAGAAGAGCCTAGCAGCAACATACCTACCTGGTCCGATCGCTTCGACTGATAGCTGCTCAGGTCCTTCCTGCCTGTCTTGTCTGGGAGTACCCGGACCTTTCCTTCCTAACCTGCCGTCCCTGCATAGGAGACACCGGTTGGCTCGCCAATTCCCCACTAACGCAGCGGGGTGTCGCGGCATCCTTTAATCCTTTTACCCAGCGCCCGCTATTTGGGGGGTATCGATTGGTTTCAGCCAATTCCCGGCTGTGGTTGGGGGTACTACGTGCAACCTACTCTCTCTCTTTTTCAAGGGAACCCATGACGTCAGCGGCGACCAAGACCCTAAATAAAATTAGGTCCCCATACTTCCCCCTGGCGCCTCACTGCAAGGAATGAATTGAATGATCCCTGCTCCCCTTTATCTCTTCGAGACCAAAAGTGGTGCACGTAAATACAGGTGCGTGGTACAGGTAAATGCACGTATGGGTTACAGGTAAAGACACGTGTGTAACTGTGCTAACGGACATCCTTGTGTTGTGATTATAATAAACATTATAGATATATATAAACCTGGTATAACCTTTCTTTACACCCAGCAAGCCCAGAGATAATTCTGAGTCCATGTTCTACGACTGATAAGAAGTTAGCACGTATGGGTAGACTTTTGCCATCCTCCTAATTTGAAGTGCTTAGAGTGTGGTAATTGTGTTAAGAAGAGGGTGAGGATGTTGCATCTATCAACTGTATATCATGAAATATCCCATTCTTGTATTTCATTATCCATCCACTGTGCATTTAGTTATGTGTCAATGTATCCAGAAAATGCTGACCAAGATGTACTTGCCTCAAGGCCTAGGACTGTCTGTATGTCCCTTTGCAGAGTCTGTTAATGAAGTGTATGGTGTTGGTATGCTTCTGAGCCTAATTTGAAGTGTTGTTTTTTTTTAATTAATTGGAGTTTCTTTTCCAATGTGAGTTTTAAGGCTAGCAATCATGGGCGGTTAATCCATGGAATGAAGGGAATGAGCCATTCCTTTACAAAATAGTAAACACACTAATTTATTAACTATGCTTATGTGGACAATTTATTTTTAGTTTTATTCAAACTATTTGAACGCCGGTAGTCCACTGCCTGATTTTCCGGATGTAAAAACTAAACCAAAACAATGTGTTCATCATTTTAATTTAGACCAATACACAGTGATCCAGAATGTCGAAAAAAAATGGCAAAAATCTGGAGCTCGTTACCCCAAAATCCATACAAATGCCTAACATTAGGAATTTTAAGGAAAAATTTACACTTTAGGTCCGCAGAATTAACTCAAGGTGGATTTAGATTTTTACACAAAAACTATAGTTAATGATCTATTTCAATAAACACTTGGTAGCCCAGCAATATTAAGCATTATTTTAAGACTGAAGTACATTCATGAAAGTAAATTAAATAACAATAATAATAATAATTGCAATAATGCTGTAATAGTGACAAAGTGCCGTTAAACCGGCCTTTGTGGCAGAGAGGTTAGCACTCAGAGCTACGAACGTGCGTTGGTTTCCATGATTCCAGTGCCTAGTACCAGCGCTGAAAGACCGTTTTCGGCACTTATCCGAATTCAGTTATTGCAGAAACACCCAGGGAGAGCAAAGAATCTTGAATTTGTCTATCAGTCCTTGCTATTGAGAAGATGCTGAAACTGAAATGGATGGAAAATGTAGAGGAATTTTACAATCGACAGACAAAAGAGTTCATAAAGGAGAGGTGGATGGAATTAACTTTAAATTAAGACTAGAAAATGTTAGTATTATTATTGTTATGTTTTCATTTCTTATGGCATGTGCTTCCCTTGTTGTGGAAAGCACGGACCGCCCCTGTGAGCAATATATAAAACCATAATACAAATTAACAGTCCTCGTGAAAGGAGAAGTACTATTTAGCTTCTAAATCTTCCAAATTTATGCAGTTGATGCAGTGATAATTGATGTTAGATATGGATATATCGTATGAATAATCCTTGGAAGTTATTGTAGTGCATCAAAACTGCAGGTTCTAACAATGATTATTCAAATTCTTCCAAGTCAATATAGGCAGGTGACAAAGAAAGTGATGAAGATTCAGATCTTGAATTGAACATCGACCGTTCCCTGAAGAACAGTTTAAAGGGCAGTGCTTTAATTCATTGTGTGCATGTATTAAGATTATGAATGGTTGAACACGGTGGTATCGAGTAGCTTACATAATTTTTCTGTTATCTTCTGAAAGTAAATTTATGGCCAAAACAATTTAGCCACAAAAATTTACCTGGCATCTGTTGATTGAGGATTCAAATACTAGGCAACAAAAAAAATTAAAGTCCATATTCAGCATCTCTTGGCTCGGATGAAGTTCGCCAGTAGAAGCTCAATTGTCAACAATCAAAGTGGCTCCCCAGGTTCGATACCCGATGGAGGCACATAGTGGTTCGGATCCCACTTTAAAATGTAGGTCAAGTCCCGATTAGTCTTACTGTGCATAAAGTGGACTTAAAACACCAAATCAACCAACCAAACAAATCAAAGTGACTCAGCAGAAGATATAGATTTAGAGTGTTTGATCATCACTATTAGTTCAATCATGTATCTTGCAAAGCAACATTTGACTTGCAGAGGATATTTGAATATGGAGGGAAATTTCATTGAACTGTTAAAAAGATGATATATCAAAATGTGCCCAATTAGAAATAATGGCTTGCAACTCTTTAGAATAGTTTTGTTACTTTGTTCTAAAAATATTTCTCATTTGATTTATTATAAAATACTTGCTAATTTTAGAGATGAGTGTGTGACTTATGTATAGAATACCAGAAACAGTTACGTATTTCTCCCATTTTGAGGTGCCTTACCAAAGACTTCCACAATCAGTAGAAGTGGATTTTCATAATACACAAAAATTTAGCCACAAAATGGGCAGGCTTGTTTTGAACTGTTAAATTTTGAACACTACAATTAAGAGAATTTAATTAAAAGTTAAGATTTTGTCCTCTTCTCAGATTCTACATTCATTTACCTTTCATATGAATATGAACACATGAATATTTCTCCTCGAGTTAAATTAGATATTTAACAAATGTGCTTACTAGTACGGTAAGGAAATCCGCAGAAACTTGTATGCAACGTCGCTAAAGAGGATGCAAAAATATTTAGTTGAAATTTTGCCATATTTACTATTTTGAACTAATAATTATAATTTTTTGCATTTGAAGTGACCATTACCAAGCAAGTACCTTCATTTGAAGCCAAAATTATTTGCTAATATTTCTTGCAGTGTATCCTCTGCAGTTGCTTTATCTATAAGCAGAAGCATAAAAAAATATCCAGGGGGAAGTCAGTTTATTTCAAAGCTTTGGGGTATATTAGTTATGTATGCAATATTCCCCACCACAGACCAAAAATTTACAATCAGAATGAGGATACAGAAAAACCTCAGACCCCATCAAAATACCACTCTGCATATAAGGCAATGTGTCAAAAAGATACATTGATTAATTTGCTTTATTTTACTTCGCTTTTTGTGCCACTTTTGGCTAATTTTCAAAGATGGTGATGAGTGAATGATATTATGAAATTGAGGAATGGACACTCACAAACATCCATGCCCAGGCCAGGATTCGAACCCAGGACCCCTGGCATCATAGTGTGATGTGCTAACCACTCCACCACGGGGAAGGGGCCTCAAAAAGATACATGCCTATGATTTTGTTGACTGGTATAATTCCAAGCTTTCAGTGCAGCCATCTATATATCCAGATAATTGAATTTGATGCATTTACTGTTCCATAATTTATGGAGAAAAAGGAATCCTTTTTTAATTAAATGCCTTACACAACCATCTTTTGTAGGAGTTTCCAACAATAATGAGACCTCAATCCATTCCATGAAACATATCCCATCACTTTTTTTGTTTCTTTGTTTTTGCCATATACATTCTTAATACACATAATCAGAGGGAAAAGCTTGTGTAATGTTCTGCTCTAGTACACCTTAGGTCATAATGCAATTGAGCTTAATCTAAAGACCACTTTGGCAGGATTCACCAACAATTCACAATTACCAGAAATGATGGGAAGAAAAAATGCCATTTTTTTTTCAGCATATATACAAAGGAAACAAATAACGCTCTGTGTTAGTGCAATAGTTCATAACTTGCATTAATGTTCATCTCATTATCAAGAAATACTAGGGATGGACCGATAAGAAATCTTGGCTAGTATAGATATAAAATTTACTGATACCCGTAACTGATCTGATATAAAATTCCAAATGGTTCATTGGCCTCCTTAATAAATGTATGTTCCCAGATGAACCAAGCTTTTACAATGCCAAACAAACTGTATATTTAGACATTTACTTTAAAAAATGTATACAACGGAAATTACATTTTTATATCCTAAAAATTATGACAAAATGGCACAATATTATAAGATATTTACAAATATATCAGATCAGTAAAATTATCGGTAAGTTTACCAATACACCGATATGCATATATCAATTAATCTGTCCCATCCTTAAAAAATACTAATCAATATTTTAGTTGTCATTATTGGCATGATAAGGCTTCCAGTCTGTCATTCACAAGATAAATCCTTGCACAATAAGGCAGAGCTGATGAACCATTTTTGTGGAAGTTCATTTGTAGCAAGCAAGAAAACCATGTGCACAAAACTGAGTTGAGGCAATGGTGGAACATAGTTCACTTCGTGCCTTCAGATTTGTAAAACAATGAAAAATGGTCAGATGCATATATATACACATTAATTCATTTCTAAATCATTGACATGAGTATGTTATCAAAACAAATATTGATTTCTCAACTTACTTTCAGCTATCATATTAATAAAGGCTCTGTTATCCCTACCCCATTCTGCCCACAATGGATGCAAGAACTGACAATAACATGCAACTTATCTTCCCTTCTTATCACAACACTGACAACTGAATAATTAAGAGAAATTTTTGGACAGTGTCATGGGGATTGGGGCTGGCAATTTTAATGACCATGCTTTTGTGGCAGTGAGATACTAGAACAGTAAGAATGCAATAGTATGTAGTAAATTTTCTCTCAAAAGTGGCCTTATGATGAAATTATAATAGTAGAAAATTTGATATAAATCAATTTAATAAAATAAAACAGTATTTACTTGCTTTATTTGTATTACTGTGTATATAAATACCAAGAACAATAACAAACATTACACAAGCTGTTTCCAATAGGTTAGAGGGCCAAGCTGTTTCGGAAGAAATGAGAAACAACCAATATAAACTTGTATATATATATGTATGTATATATATATATATTTGTATATAATATAACCTTTGTATATCTTTTTTTTTTGGATTGAAACTTAATACAGAACAAATACAAATTGCCAGTAGAATAATATGTCCTCCAAATTATTACATACAATTTTTTTTCCATCAGGTTTCAAAATTTGGCAAGACAATCTGTAGCACCAATCTACCATCCAGTTGGTGCATCATTTAACCAGGAAATGGAAGGGGCACTATACATTCTCTAAACTAACAACAATATTAATTTTGGCCTAATAAGGTTTTTTTTGGTGTATTTGCATTTTCTTTATATATATAATATATAATTTTTCTTACTTTATAGGCTGCAAGAGAACATCATACTTCTATTTACATACATTTTCCCACACTTCATGTTTTGGCTGAAAAAAAAAAAACAGTTTCACTGTTTGAGTATCTATTGACTTAAAACAGGTCACTTACACTCACACCTCCTAGTGGCAGACCAGAGAACTAAAACATCTTCTGTGTAATCAGTTCTTGGGACTGAAGAAAAGGAGGACACTATCAGAAATTTCATTGTCTGATCACAATTTCTCAAGAAAATGAGTTAGTTGTAGAACAATTTGACACTTTTTCTTAAAAATCCTCCTTCTTTGTATTCAACAGTCAATATCTACATTAACGTCTTTTTTTTGCATCTTCTTAGGTACATATAAAACACTATATAAGCACTTAAAATAATCCGCAAAATCAATAACAAAAATACTGATCCCGTATTAGATTTTTATCTTTTTCTTTTAACATTCATTCAAATTCATTCACATAAAACAATTTTTCTTCTTAATTCTTCCACATGGTAATATGTTCCCTCAAACATTGCCCTGACAAGTGCTGCACTCTGTTGAGAAGAGTAACAAGCATATGATTATGATTTCTTTTTTTAATCTTTTGGTCCCATTACTGATTTATAGGTGGGTTATGATTTTCTTTTTAGAAAAAAAGGGAGGGGGGAATTAAGCAAAGGTGGGAGCAAGCTGCCGCTGTACACAACTTCACAGAACAAACACAATTGTCTACACAGCGGGGGAAAAAAAATTCTTGTCATTATGTCCATCTCAACTTAAGAGAATAGGCACAAGATGTCACTAGCATCTTAAGTTAAGGAACCTCTACTGGCCTTTGGGGTTGGAATATGATGAGAAACTTGCCAATGTTGATACTTTATCACAGTCTTATATAAAAATGAAATATGATTTTAAAAGTAAGTTATAAATTTCCAAACTGATGCTCGTGATGTTTTGTGCACATGTTACAAATGACCCCAATTCAGTTCTATAACCTAATCATGTAAAAAATTCATAACCCAATGCAAGATAAGGCTCTGTATGGATGGGTTATGGTTCTTACTTAGAGGTGAGTGTTATATTTTGCTATCTTTTCAAGTATAAGTTTTTTTCTTTTAGAAAATCCTGTCCAGGAAAAAGGGGAGACACCAACCCCATTGCTTCAGACATCCCACTGCATCTTCTAGATACAAACATACATATAAAAGCTGTAGAACCAAATAATCGCACAACAATTCTATCTAATAACTGATTTAGTAATAAAAAAAAGGTATTTTAAAATAATACTCTACTCTTTTAACGATTGCCTTGCAATTATTTGGCTGTTGTAACGTGTTCAACAGATGTGGGAAAGCAGCATTTTTTTAAATACCAAATCTTGGTATAAATTGATTAAAATATGTGGTATGATTTGTGCAGATGAAATTTTGTTTTTCTTATTAATGTCAAAAGCATTTATGGCAACTAATTTGGAAAAACTAAAATTTTCTTGTATTCACTACAGAGAACTCCTGATTGGTAGCTCTGCTACAACATAAACTTTGTAAAATCTATAGCAAATGCAAGACAGAATATAATTAAACATAGTGATTGCTGGACCCTCCAAAAATCCTAAAAAATTATACATGAGGAGACAATTCCTGATATGTTATGCACAAAATTTACATGATACAACCTCTAACTTTTCCTTTTATCAAAAATATGGCTCCAACCATTCAAATTAACTGATCTGATCATTCACTTAAAAATGACTAGGGAATCATCAATGAAACAGAAGTGCAGGCAACAATGAGTTTATAATACAATACTGAAAAAGTTCCAAATTCCAAAATGTCCGGTTCTTAGGGTTCTTTGATATTAAGTATATTTTCCATACAAAAGTAGGAATCTTCTTTCCAACACGTAATTACGGTAGTGTTTTAATGTAAAATCATCTGAAAGAGATGTGGATTTCAGCTAGATTTCCCCTCTAAAAATGGCCACAAAGAAAAAAGAAATCTTTGCAAACGTTCACTGTCATAAATTTAGAATTTAAAATTTCAAAACAGTTTCCTTCTTATTTGAACTTCCGTATCAAATAATAATCCTCAAAGGCAATTAATTCAAAGTAGAAGAGAAATATATCAACGAAAATAGACAATAGAAAGTATTGGTTTTAGAAAATAAAATGAAATTTGATATGTACATTTAAACATTACATTGTGAACTTCTTATGTTGATTTTCATGAAAGGTAGTAATGTGTTACCCTGGGAAAAATCTGTTTCACCACATCCTATCTTCTCAGTGAAATAATTTGAGAATACTTATGACTACTTTCAATGGTCTGAAATATACAAAAAAAAAAAAAAAAAGTTGTGAGACTAATTCATGATAATGTTTCTTATTTCACTGTGAAGATGAAGGAAAGATAAAAGTAAAAAATGTTTTGCACCATTCAGACTTGAGCGTAAACTGATTGAAATTACTGGGTGAAATAGACTCAAATCAATTGTCGTTATTTTAATGCATTACTTCATGAAATGCATATAGCAAGACATCCCAACTCTGCTGTTAAATTGTTCAACATTGGCAAGTATCTGGATAATTTAATGCATGATAATTCATGCTTCTTTTAATTTTTGAAGGTTCTAAGGATAACCTACAAAAAAAATTCAAAATCCCCAAGCCATGTCCTTCCACGAGAACAAAACAACAACTTAAAAATATATTTATATATATATATATATATATCTTTGGACTTAAATGCAGTACCACAGGGAATGCTCATGTTCACTACTCTCAACACTGAGGTTATTTTGGTATCTCTTTTTCTGTTAGTCTTAGCAGGGGGGGGGGGAGGGAGGGGGGAGAAAGGTTGCTTGACAATCACTTGAGGCAAATACGCAACACACATAATATAACTCCACCCTGCACCAGCAGTGTTGATCCTCATGGCTTGTGGAATCTTAGTACTTGTAAAAATCCTGCACAATTTAGAAGCCTTGACTTTGATGCATTTGGAGCTCAGAGGGTATCCAGAAGGTTGAAACCGCTGCTTGGATCCAGTGAACTGAGGAAGTCTTGCGAGAACTGGTTCGCATCACTTCCAGGTAGCTGATCCAGGAACTCCAGAGAGAAATCGTTAGTCGGTGTGGTCGTTTGTGTTGGAGTCGGTGTCGACTGACCACCACTGCCAGAACCTCCTGTCCCGCAACCACTGTAATTCACCTGTGGCGATCCTTGTCCACTAAGAGAAACAGACTGGGACATCTGCATGCTCATTGACATCTGTGGGAAAGACAGAATGAAGCATTACTCTTCTACAATGACCAATAACATTAACATGAAGTTAAAATAAATGGCTTAGTTATTCTTAAAAATCTCAATGTCATTTTTGATGAAACACTGCATTCATTAACAGAAAAAATGCAGCAAATCTTATTCAGTATTTGTTACAATCTTGATTCATTATATCCTCTCAAATATATACAACGTGTGTGTAATGTGAGGACAATAAACAATATCAGACTACTTTCTTCCATTTTAATAACCATATCCTTATTAAGACAAAATTATTGTTGTACTTTGTTATATCTGAACCATAAGTATGAGGGGAAATCATTAAATAACAGGAATTTTATTCTGAATTTCATGGAGATTTATGCACAATGAAAATTTGTATTTCAGGACTCAAAATGGTTCCTTTGCAACATGCCATAAAGATGTCGTGACAATCGAGCACTATGCGCAAGCACAGTAGCTCCTACAACATGGCCACTACACTGTTGACTTGTACTGTAGAAGAGCAACGAAGTGTTATTCCTTTTTTGTGGTCAGAGGGAGTGAAGCCTTCTGAAATCTACAGCAGAATGAAGGTACAGTACGGAGACAATTGTGTAAGTCAGGGGAGAGAGTACTAAATTAACAGATTCACTGGTCGATCTTGCCATGCAAACTGCCCTCCCACTACAGTGTTCATCACTGACGTTTAATCTTCTGTTTTTAAAAACGAACCTTTTCCCTTTCCACCCATTCATACATTCTCCCCTGACTAAACAATTGTCTCCGTACTGAACCTTCATTCAACAGTGGAGCGGTTATGTTGAACGACCTACTGTGCATGTGCATACTGCTCAATCGTGTCAACACCTTTATGGTGTGTTTGTTGCTAAGGCACCATTTTGAGTTGTGAAAAACAAATTTTCATTGTGCATAAATCTCCATGAAGTTTAGAATAAAATTCCTGTTATTTAATTACTTACCCTCATATATATTTCTACTGCCACAACTTGTATTTAAAAAAGTGTGCATAGAGACAATTTGCTAGATCATCATAAAACAAGTCTAGTAAGAAGAAAATCACGTACAGTGCCCACAGATAAAGCCTACAATTTTTAGAAGACGTAAGTGAGTACTAAAAAGATTTCCGCAAACAGAGGCGTAGCAAGGGGTGGGCGAAGTGGGCAACCGCCCGGGGCCTCGCGCTCCCAGGTTTATATGAAAAAAATATATAATAATTAGAAGTGAGAAAAATATGTAAAAAAGTTATATTGTTTGCCCGGCAATAAAAGTAATACTGAATACGTTACATGTTTAGCATTTGAGAAGCAAATATAAGAACATATATATATACCCAGTCGTGCCTAAGTTCTGTCCCCATTCCAATAGGTGTAAATAACACAAAATGTTGTAGTACACTAAATCCTTTATTGCCAAGTGTACATTAGGGACACAGGAACGAAACAAAACATAGTCTATTCAAAGTGGCCTCCTTTGGCCTGCACACACATCTTCAATCGTTGAGGCCAAGCGTCAATCACGGCATGCACCACATCTTGGGGTATGGAAGCAGCTGCTTTCACTAAATCGGCCTTAAGTGACTCAATATTGCGGTGAGATTTCTTGCAGGCCTTCTCCTCTTAATAGTCCCAAAGGCGGTAGTCCAGTGTGTTGAGATCCGGGCTTCCAGAGGGCCAATCCTCTGCGGCTATGAAGTTGGGAACATTGTTGGCCAACCACTGCTGGTTCATCTTCGCCCTGTGTGCCGGCACGCAGTCTTGCTGGAATGTCCAATCTTCACCAGAAAAGAGAGTCTGATTCAATGGTTTAACTACCTTCTCCAAAACATCGTTCTGGTAATTTGCAGCCTTGGTCTTGACTCCCTGTTCGCAAAAGTGCAGCTGGGTGACACCGTCGTACGACATGCCCCACCAAACCATGACTGAAGCTGGGTGGTGGCCTTGTTGGACCCTAGGAAGTTTGTCGGCAGCTTCCCGAGAACTGTGGGCATAAATCCTGTCATTTTGCCAGTTGAATTTTTCTTGTACGGTGAAATTTTTTTCATCGGTGGAAAGGATTTGCCTGCGTTTCCCGTCCGCGTACCGCTGGAGTAACCTCTTGGCTCTTGTGGTTCGTATCTTCTTCAGAGCAGGTGTCAGCAGTTGTCCTGTGGTTCTTCTGTAAGCCCCAAGTTTAAGGTCCTCTTTGATGATGCAGGACATCATCCTCTTCGGTATATCCATCTCCCGTGCCATAAGTTTCTGTTTTCGAATAGGATTTCGACGAATTCGAGCAGCTACGGCTTTCACAGCTGCTGGCATCCATGAAGTGCGCGGATGGCCACTTCTAGCTCTGTCATCGATAGAGGAGATGTCGTTGAACCGGTTGATGCACCGATACACAAATTTTTGCATAATTTGTAATGGCTTTAGAAGATTGAAAATCTCCACCGGTGACTTCTTGCACTTATGCAACGCGATCACAGCGATCCGATTCTCCTTGCTGCCCCACTCCATGTTAACTGGACAAGTGAACGCCACAAACTAGGGATTGGTTTACGCTACAGGATGCGCACGACCTATTGTAAACACAGTCAGTCGAATAGGCCGTGTGGAGCTCGTGCACTTAGGGACAGAACTTATGGCACGACTAGGTATATGTATATATAAACAAACTAAGAATAAAATAATTTTCCGTTTTATCAATTCTCTGTCTATTATTAATTCGTTTTATGCACTTGAAAGCAGTGTTGGAAACCTTTGAACACAAAATGGGCCAGTTTCTGTCTCCGACGGTATGCTTGGTTTAAGCTTGACAAAAGAATTTGAAACACACACATCGGGTTACTAAAAATTTTAATTCATGAAAGATTTTACGGCAGTGTGTTATATATGGGCTGCTTCAAAATGATGTGAACGATTTCAACTTCTTATATTTTATTTATTTTTCGTCCACAATGCTTTAAATTTTACATGTAATTCCTAAAACTGTCCAAGTTTTTTTGATAAAATTTTGAACACAGTATCTCACAAATGTTCTATGTGAGCCCCCTTTGTTACCCTGCATACATCAATTCGGTAATCCAATTCCACCCAGACCCGTTTCAACATGTCTGCATCAACAGTTTGCACTGCAGCAGTAATGTGCTCTTTCAGTTCATTGACATCTGCTGGTAGAGGAGGTTTGTACACAATGTCTTTTAGATGTCCCCACAGAAAAAATCACAGGGGGTTAAATCAGCGGATATTGGTGAACAACGTAGTAACTGATGATCATTTTGAGTAGATCGCCCAATCCAGCGGTCTGGCAGTCTGTTATTAAGGTAATTTCGAACATGGCGATGAAAGTGGCATGGGGCTCCATCCAGTTGATAGATGAAGTTTGCACTGTCACGTTCAAGCTGCGGCATAAGTCATGTAGTAAGCATGTGTAGGAATGTTTGTCCAGTCACAGTTTCTTCGTGAAAGAAGTACGGACCATACACTTTGGTACATGAAATGGTGCAAAACACATTAGTCTTCGATGAATCACACACAACTTCAACGATTTCACGAGGACTCTCAGTCCCCCAGATGCAAACATTTTGCTTGTTCACTCTTCCTGTCACATGGAACGTAGCCTCATCACTGAAACAAAGTTTGTCAATAAAATCATCATCACCACTGAATAACTCTAGATTGACTCACAAAAATTTTTGCGGGACGTGTGATCATTAGGTGTTAAATGTTGTAACAACTGCACTCGATAGGGATACATCTTTAAACGCCTACGCACTACATGCCAAACAGTTGCTCGAGGCATTGTTAGCTCTTGACTCACTTTCCTTGTAGACTTTTGGGGGCTGCATTGAAAACTAGCTCGAACTCTCTCGACATCTGCCTCAGAAGTGGTGGAAAATTTTCCTTTGCAAACGCATCCCGTTGTCTTGAATTTATCATGGTGGTTCTTTACGAAATTTCGTACGAAACTTACGCTGAACACTAACAAGAGACCGACAAACGTGAAACTGTAGGACACAAAAAGCTTTCTCTGCACCACAGGCAGCCATCTTGGAACTTATCACCCTGCCACCTAGTGGAGAAATTTGGAACTACTACGACTGTTGCAAACAAAACTCGAGGATATGGTTGAAAGTATTTACATATAACTTTAATTGTTGATAAAGTTTTATCGCTCCTGGAACGGTTTCTTATCGTTCAAACCATTTTGAAGCACGCAACGAAAGAATAGTCTTACTTATTGTTACAAAATTGCAACCCACAGCGGTAGATGTTGCAATGCATTGAAATCCAAACCTTACGCAGCATGGCAACAACAAAAGAGATGGAAAAAATCCAACAATTTTTCTTTGTTTTGGAGTTCTGTTAAACACAAGCGTTAATGCGATTGTTGTAACTGTAAGAACTTCACTGCTGACATATTTTGAAGCCTTGACGCCAGACACAGCAATGCACACAGAATGTTGTGCATGGTAACAAGCGGTTCTTAGCGTTGTTCGCTTTATTAACTCTCCACCGTGTTTTTTTTCGGTAGTAATATTACAGTAATGTCGGGTAGAGATCGCAATGTGGGAAGAAGATTCCCATCCAGTGCGTCTTAAGAGAAAAAGAAAAGCTGAAATAACAAAACAGAATAAAAGTTCATGTGGTTCACTGATGAAATATCTGAAAACAAATGCAGGGGAAAGTGTTGCAAGTGATGTTAATGAAATACATGAAGATGAGTGTCAACCAGTACATTCAGAGGATGGTGCATGTGTAGATCATAGTGTAAGTGAATTACATTGTGTTACTGCTATAGAAGATAATTCGAGTTCCTCTTCGTCAGTAAGCAAAGACTTAGCGGAACCAAGTTTCAAAGATCAAGGTAAGTGGATATTACCTGCAAGTGATCAACAGAGCTGCGAAATAGTACGCAACGGTCAATTGCGCCCTTTGCTGAGTGACGAACAGTACCCAAAGGATGATCAGAGTAGACATTTTAGCAATTTTCACTATCACAGAATAATGAACGGTGGTTAGTATATTCTGTCTCTAAAAATTGCGTTTATTGCTTTTCATGTACATTATTCTCTGTAACACAGACCTCCCTAGTGCTAAGTGGATGTCATGACTGGAAACATATGAGCAGTGTGTTACAGAAACATGAAAACAGTGAAAGTCACATCAACTCCATGTTAAAGTGGCTCGAATTAGAACAGCGTTTGTTAGAAGGGAGTTCTATTGACCACGTTTGGTTTTTGTTTGATTTGATTTATTTTACTTCGCTTTTTGTGCCACTTTTGACTAATTTGCGAAGATGGGGATGAGTGATGATATCATGAAATTGGCGAATGGACACTCACAAATATCCATGCCCAGGCCAGGATTCGAACCTGGGACCCCTGGCTATTGACCATGTAACACAGTCACGTATTCAGGAAGCTAAAAAACCCTGTTGTGATCTCTTAGAAAGGTTGATAAGCGTAACACAATTTTTGGCTTCTCATAACTTGGCATTTCGAGGACATAGAGAAACATTATCTACAGGAGAAAAAACAGGAAATTTTATAGATTTCGTGAAATTTCTTTCTAAATATGACCCAGTACCACAAGAACATTTCCGGCGTATTTAACAAAACGAAATTCACAATTACTATCTAAGCCCTGAAATTCAAAATGAACAGATACAATTAATACAGTACAGTTTATTATTATTATTATTATTGTTAAAATTTTGCTAACGTATGACTGGAGATTTTGTATCGAACAACACTGTGTTTCAAATTTAGAAAATGGAAGGGGGCCTCGCATTTTAATCTCACCCAGGGCCTTGCAATATGTTGCCACGCCACTGTCCGCAAAACTTACTTGTAAATGTTGTCCACTTTCAATCCCAAAGTTCCCGGGTTCGCGAGTGCTGGCCTGGGTGTGGGTGTGGGTGTTTTTTTTTTTTTGTGAATGTCCCTTCAACAATTTCATCCAATCATCACTTGTGTTTATCATTGCAATTAGCCAAAAGTGGCAGGAAATCCATGTTAAATAAATAACAACAATATAAACAAAACACAAATCCAAACACATGTAATTCCTCCATTAGTAAGAAATGCATAATAATGATCAATGCTAACTTAATTACTGATAAAACCTACAACCTACTGGATATTGTATCTTGCATGACAAATTAGTTAATTTTTACATACATATGTTAATTCCTTTTTTTTATTGGTGGAACAGCCCAACAATAAGGTACTATTAATATAAAACAACAATGTGTAACTACTAAGGTAGACATATTGAAGTGTACTGAAGTGAAGAATATGAGTCAGCTGAACAAATTGCTACAATTTATAAATAAATAGTCTTTTCTGATGAACAAAGCAGTTCAAAGTAACATTAATTTCAATAAAGATCTATAGCAAAATTCATGGGTAGAATAAACATCTTGCAAAAAAATAACTATAAAAATACCTGGTTTGATGGAGCCATGTTAGTAGCTCCTGGCCCAGAAGCCGCCTGCTGCATTCCCATTGGTGGCTGTGGCTGTTGCTGGGCCATCATCTGCATCTGACTGCCTGGTGGTGTTCCACCCGGGACGGACATTGTTTGACTGCGAACCATTTGCTGATGTTGCATTTGTGCAGCTGTCATCTGCATACCACCTTGTGTGCCTTGCATACCAAAGGAACCTACAAGTAATAATAATAATAATATACTTTCAGATATTACAGGTTTACTTCAATTTATATTACTACAAAATGTGTACCAACAGACAAAAAATATGTAGAATGATTTCAAGCAAAAATATGTAGAATGATTTCAAGCAATTGTCCTGGGTAGTAGTCAGGTGATCTATTATGTTTAACAAATGCCTCGGGACAGGAGAACTCTAAAAGATGCTTAAGTATATTTTCAGATGACAGGATTAGATTCTGGAATACAGAACTTATAATTTTATAACTACATGTTACAATCCACTTCCTATAAAACTGAATGTCTCAGATATTTATCAAGTGGGCCTGTTGCATATACTAGGGAACTAGGGATGATTGGAAAAAAGGAATACAAAGTCTGTAAATTCCAGTGTGTATTTATTAGATAAATACAAATGGACTCACATGAAAGGACACTTCATACGCTAATTCTCAACATAATCCCTCCACAGTTCAGGCATTTATCCCAGCCCTACACGAGGTTCATGAAGCCTGTCTCATCGAAATTGGGGTCCTGTTGTCGGAGCCCAACCCTTACGTCCTGGCCTGGCAGGTTTTGGGTGACATGTGCTCCATCATCCAGCATACTTTCTGGAGCTTGCTTTGAATGATTACCATCTCTTCGCTCCCTTGAAGAAGCATTTCAGAGGATGCCAGTTTCGCTCAGATGATGTTGTCAAGCACAAAGCAAGGGTTGGGCTCCAACAACAGGACCCAGAGTTCTATGAGACAGGCATCATGAACCTCGTGTATCACTGGGATAAATACCTGAACCGGGGAGAGACTATGTTGAGAAGTAGTGTATGAAGTGTCCTTTCACGTGAGTCTGTTTGTATTCCTGTAATAAATACCTATTGGAATTTGTAGGCTTTGTATTATTTTGTATGATCAACCCTTGTACTATGCTATACTGTCATTCCATACATATTATTTTAAAATATTGAATTTATAATCCATACAGGGTCAAGATTAAGAGATGTCCCATACGAGCATCATCAAGAAAGAAGAATGAGTGGAAGGGAACAGACACAAATTTCCCTACTGAGTCTAGAGGGTGAAGACACAAAGGAGTGATTGAAAAAGTACTGTCACAACACTAAAAAAAAACCCAAAGATTTCACTTCTAATGGTAAATTGTATTGCAACCTGTTGGGGGGGGGGGGAGAGGGAGCAAGGCATCTGCAGGCTCTGGATGTCTCGTGCGATACCAGTATAAATAGAATGGACTCGAAAAGGGGAGTATTCATGAAACAGAATGCTTTAGTTTCGTTAACATGCTGTCGTCCATTTTTTGTCTCCGATTACGAAAGTTAGGAGATGGAACGGGAAAGTTCCAGACATTCACGAACTGAAATGCTGTTCTGGTTTGCTCCGGTTATGCTCCAACCCCTGAGATGCAGTAAGGAGGTTTTCGGAAGTGACATTTTAGTTGCATGGTACATTGGAACTGGGCACATGCCTACATCTGATTGCCAAATACTAGACTGCTGGTGTTGCCAATCAAGACCAAAAAATGTCACTAAATGTCACTTTGTCCATAAAATTTCTACGTCTAAAAGCATCAAGTAATGCACATGACTTCTACTTGCAAACCACAGACTAGCCTGGTGCCGATCACAAACTGAATTATGACCCTGTGATAATTTCTTATAAACTTTTCTCTGCCAAAATTTGTTTTTGATTGATTGATTGATTTAGTTTATTTTACTTCGCATTTTGTGCCTCTTGGATAATTTGCGAAGATGGTGATGAGTGATGAAATGATGAATGGACATTCACAAACAACCAAGCCCGAGCAGTATTCGAACCTGGGACCCTTGGCATCGCAACACGATCTCCCAAAATTGGCATTCTAACTTTGATCATTACTTAATTGAATTTCTTGTATGGAATAAAAGGGGAATGAAAAGCATTTCAAAATATCTCATTAGAAGGCTTCACAATTTACAAAACCCAGTGTGAACATATCCCTTACTTTTCATGTTTAAAGCCTTCAAAGTTTGAGGGATATGCAACTTTTGAAGCAGTGTACAAAATTCACTTACTTGGTTGTCCAGCTTGGGAAAAATTAGGCCTCATCTGTGGCCCTACTGCTGCCATCTGTTGACTTGTAAAGGCAGCACTCTGTTGCTGTGTCATAAATATATGTCGCCACTCAGGTCCACGTCCGGCTATATTGATACCATCAGGTCCAATGCTGACATTAGGTGGTCGCTGGCCACGGACGACACTGTTGGCATAGGCTGGCCGGCCCATTGTTGCTCCATTGCTCATGGTGTTCATCCCTCCCTGGGGATACGTTGAGGTCATGAGACCTTGAGGCCTCATCATGGGACCGGACGGTGGCATTTGCTGAATAGGTTGACTAACCCTCATCTGAGATCTCATCTGGGCCGCAGAGAACCTCTGCGATTGGTTAATCATTCCCATCACCGGTGGTGCCCCACCCATTTGCTGCTGCATCATCTGACTCGTTTTGTACTCTGGAGGAGGTGGGCGTGGCATCGCAGACATTTGTTGCTGCTGTTGCTGTTGCTGCTGCTGCTGCTGCTGAAGCATCTGCGCGCGCATCATTTGCTGCTGCATCAGCTTGTGTTGCTGCAGATCCATGGTGGGGGGCTGCTGTCTTGCAGAAGGTCGCTGGCGCAACGACTGTTGGGTGAAGTTGATGGTTTGGGACTGAGACACCGAAAAGTTATCCCCTTGGGAAGCCGCTTGCTGCTGCTGTTGAAAGAACATCCCTGAACTGGATTTGAGATCGCCGGAAATTTGGAGATGCTGTCCTGCTGAAACCTATAAAGACACCAAGAAAAACATAAACATTACATTACTGTGTGAAGAAAGGCACAGGTATTTATGTAGTCCCTTTCTTTATTATATACTTCATGTGCCAACACCAGATCGTTCATAATTTTCCATGATATGGACTATAATGCCTTATAATTTTATATCGCTAAACATAATACACAGAATGCATAATTGGGGTACAAATTCATTTGAAGTTTTTTTCATCCAGTAAGGCGACTCCGAGAGAAATTTCTTTGTAGCACACAATGTGTGTGAATTTGCCTGATACTGTTTGTAGGAATATGTGAACGTCCATGTGTATATTATTATTATGAATACCTGGTTAACTTTTGTAAGTACAAGTGTAGTTTATATGCTGCTTCAGTCAATAGAACTGTTAGTTTTGCATAAAAATATAATCTAAGGAACTATTGGTCTTCCTCGCCCAAAAAATATTTGCATTTTGGTACGGCGATACTTCTATCATTTAACACCAAAGTAAAGCATAAACAAGGCAAAGCGTGTGCCAAGATACTACCAACAACAACAATAATAATAATAATAACAATAATAATCGCATAATTATTATTACAAGTGGTTGTAGTAGTAGTATCAAAAACGTTATTATCCTCATAAATTACACAAGGAGGGGGTAGAAGTCGGCGTTTTGTGAGTTCAATCCTCCAGAAATATCTTAGACAGAGTAGCGCTAAGAAATAAAGCAAAATTAGCTGTCAGTGAGTGTACTGTACAGTCGTGCAAAAAATACTTGCTCCATAAGACAACTGGTATTAAAGCTTTACGGGGGATTGGGTAAGTCATTTTTCTCATGACTGTACACTTAATTTACACTCGAATATTTTAATCGTAATGCTCTCAATTCTCTGTCTACAGATGGAATAGCCACGGATTTTCGTAAGAGTGGGATACGATCGTAAAAAGGAGGAAGGGTATGTCATTTCTCTTAGTATATAGTAGTATATTTTGCCACACTTTCCTGCATTTCGCGTTCAGGGGACAACTATGTCCCAACTCCAGACTTAAAATTCTTTCACTCGACTTTCTTAAAACACAAACCCACTCAGGTAATCCAAATATGAAAAGTACGCCAAAATAAAGTAGTTCCACAAACTGATTTTGCAAAATGACAAGAGAAATTGTCATTACACATTTCAAAATTTTTGCAACACACTTGGGGTGAGCCAAAGATCTCGAAATCTCGGCATCAGGAGATCTCGCTATACATCCATTTGGAGAAATCTTATCATCTTTTTATAAAAAAATATGGAGTCGATTTTATGCCACTTTTGGCTAATCGCGACGATGAGGATGGATGATATGATGAAATCAATGGAAGGAAAAACAAAAAACCGCCCATACCCAGGCCGGGATTCGACTGATTGATTTGTTGTTTTAGGTCCACTTTATGCACAGTAAGGCTACCACTTGTGCCTCCACCGGGTATCGAACCCGGGACCCCTGATATATCGGGATATCGCATCCTGGTTTTCAGGATCCCGAGCAATCGGAAAATCTTCACTATTTCTGCATTACATTACAAGTGCTTAATTCTTGAGTTTTTTTTTGCACTATAAGTGTCAAAAATTTCTTGCATGGCAATTTTCATTAAAAAAAATATCCAGAATTGCGTGTAGAATTCGAGATTTTCACACACAGACACATCCATGCTCGCACGTGTGTTTTGCACATATGTAATACTTTCCTATCGCTGAACAAAAATGATACGGAATTAACGCAAAATGTTTTTTTTTTAAATATTTTTTTAAAAAAAATCTCATTCACTGGCTGCAGCTGCAAGACAATTTCGTGCAGTTTATTCTACGGAATCTAAAGTATACGTATCATTTAACGCCGTGTAATTGCACCCCTTTGACACTGTTACAAAAAGGCAACAGATTTCAAAAGGTCAATAAACAGTTGCAAGAGCAAATGAGCCGATTATGCGGCAACGCCAGAATCGTGCTACACGTTCTTATAACGGAGTTGCGAGTCCTCAGAGGACGGGAGTGAGCAGTACCGGCTGCCGATGCACAACGTTGCCAATTCTCCATGACAACTTCCACTGCAACTCGCATCGAAACAAAACTACCTGTTGCTTCACGCTCTATATACTATATTGCTCTTTCTACAGAGCGTTTATGTTAGAGAGCAGAGAAAGGGGTTGACTCAAGAAATTTTACAGAAAAATGCATCTGTACAAACAATCAAAAATGTTCACAATTACTGGGTCTCATTTAAGTTTCTGGCGAGATTGTAGTTATGCTGGCTCGGATAATTGTGCAAAATAAAAATGTAATGAATATGTTGGATGGACAATATACACATCGTTGTGGCTAGTTATTAATACTGGAGTTACACTATATTTAATCGATGTGACAGTACAGTCAACGGCAAAGATAATGGTAGGCAATTTGTCCACCGCTATTTTAATTACTTTTTTATTCTACATTCTGTGTCCTTTTAAGGAATGAAACTATGTTGGTTCGAAGCAGGCATTGTTCTCTGCTTATTGACGTCATTATTTCAATTCATTGTCAGCACAATGTGTAATACAGACCGAATTAATATGGTGGTGGACAATTCGCCTGCTGTTTCTTTCGCCGTTGGGTGTACATAAGAGTGTCCCACAAAGGGGTTTACACTATTTGAATGTTAATAACAGAGAAAGTATTACAGATAACCTGATGGAACTTTTTATATCTGGATCTGTCATGATTAGTGCTTGTTGCCATTCATTTGTTTTTCTTTAATTTCAGTTCAATTGCCAGTAGTGACAAGTAATTGGCAAGATGGCTGGGAACCTTTCCGTTGAGCAACGGAAGTGGATTTTAAAGTGTTTTTTGAAAATGTGAGAACATGAAAGAGGTGCAGAGACGATGGCGGGCAGAATTTGATATTGCGCCACCGTCACGTGTAACAATTACGAAATTACGCGACAAGCTTGAGAGGGAAGGAACTGTGTGTTATCTGGGACGGTGTGGCCGGAAGAAATCAGTATCGGACGAAAGAGGGATGGAAGCAGTGGTACAAACTTTCACAAGATCCCCAAGAAGTTCATACATCAAATTCTGCCCGCCATCGTCTCTGCACTTCCTTCATGTTCTCACATTTCCAAAAACACTTTAAAATCCACTTCCGTTGCTCGACGGAAAGGTTCCCAACCATCTTGTCAATTACTTGTCACTACTGGCAACTGAACTGAAATTAAAGAAAAACAAATGAATGGCAACAAGCACTAATCATGATAGATCCAGATACAAAAACTTCCATCAGGTTATCTGTAATACTTTCTCTGTTATTAACATCCAAATAGAGTAAACCCCTTTGTGGGACACTCTGTAGATACTAATGATTACATATAACCCCGACATGAACCATAGTTGGCAGCCGTGCATGAATGAAAAAAAAACAAGTTTAAACATTGTGGAAAAATTTGCACGAATTTGAATTTGGTACTCGACAATTAAAATGTAACTATTTTTGCGAAGTGTTCACTTCACGAGCAGCAATATGTACAGTGGGATCCATGAGTATTACCGTGCAAATTGTCCATGACTATTTTCATTATTTTTTCTCTTACATCCTATGTGTTTTTAAGATATGAATTTTCATGTATGCTGGTGCAGAAGTTGTCAACAACTTGTTTTGAGATTTCTTTTAATTCTTGAAGCTCTTATTGGGTAAAATGAAGTGCACGAACATGGTGATGGACAATTTCCACGGTAATACTCATGGATCCCACTGTACATAACTATTATTATTATTATTTGCCATTAGTGCAAGGCAGATACGTGCAGACAAGCATTTGGGAGGGGGGATACTATGAGAACTAAGTGTGATAAACAATTCCGGTGAATGCATGACAATATAAATATGTAGCCGCCTTGGCTACAAAGTGTGAGCGTGAGTCTTTTTTAAAAAATATAATTCACAGCAGCACGACCCAACACTGTCAAGAATTGTCGCAGCTCGTTGGTTTGCAAGTTGTCAAGGTGAACAAGTCTCGTTCGATCTGTGAAGATGAGCCCAACAACGCTCGGACATTTCTCAAGGACGCACACCAGTCAGCAGCGCTGAAAATCGACTAGGATTCTTGGAATGTCTTTCTTTCACTGTCCAGAACCTGACAGGACATGTACCTTTTCTCTACATGTACGTTTGACAAATGTTTCGCCGTTTACTCTTGCATGTTTATAATATTTTTAAAGTTTAAATAATCATTATATTACATAACAAAAATTAAACAACTTTCGGTAGATCTTTATGATTTTTAAAATTAAATCTGGTGTACTGATAAAGATTGTTTCATTAGTATTAATAGCACAGCATTTTTAGATATTAGTATTCAATAAGCTTTTCAGCACCGTGAATTGCTCAATATACACAATTAGTAGATGTATTATTTAGCTTAGAAAGCTTCAAAGAATTATCATTAAATATGATGCACTTGCAGTAACAAAAAGTAATACTGAGATAAAAACCGAGGGAGATTTCACACCAAAGCGACATGCCGCTTGGGAACGAGCCAATCAGCGGCTGTTTCACACCGTATAGCGACGTGACACTAGCCTGCGTTCAATTGTCAAAATCCATAAGCGACACGTGTCGCCTGTCGCTTCAGTGTGAATTCTCAGAGTCCTACACTGAACATTTATTTCCAAAGTAAAGGAAATTTCCAATCTTTTAGTTAGAAATATCTACATGTGAAGAAAAAATAAATTCGTCTGTGTACAGCAGATACAATTCATCTAGTAAAGTCAAAATTTAACACATACAATTTCTTGAGTGTATTATTCTTGCCAACAGAAATTTAATATTAGGATCAAGTGTCTTGACATTGATGTTCTCACTCCTCACGAAAAGATAATAGGTGCTAATTGACCCATTAATTCAAATAGCACACTCAAATGTCTCTACAGAAATGTACCAAATTCAAGAAGTAATAAGTGACAAAATATGCAAAAAAAATAAGTGTCCTGGTGAACATGTTAATAGCATTTCACATCTCGTGTATTTCATCTGATAAGATAACCCGCTACTAAGGGAGTCTGAAAGTTAATAGAAATTTTTTAAAATGCACATATTGCTTCGTATTACAATTTATGAGAATTTGTAGCTCATTACTGGAAATATGCTAGATACTGAATGTATGCTGTTATATCTGGATTATTACCTGATGTATCAATGAAGCTAATATGTAATAACGACATTATTAATAAAATTATTATTACATGAGACAGCGTGACGGTGGGAATGAATGATGAACTAGTGAAAGGGATGATAGGACAAACACAACGAAAAACACCCATCCCTTACTCAAGGTTCGAACCTAGGGCCTCTCGCTTCTTAGCGTGTTAGGAAAACCTCTTCGCCACGGAGACCGGCTGCACCTCTGCTTATAGTTGTTATCTATTTGTACCAACTAAATTAATTGTACATGACATTCAAGTGTAAAAAAATCTATCTTTGTATTTTGCGTGGATAAGTATTAGATCAATAAAGCCATAATTGAACACAAGGAGTCAGATCAAATCGAGTTGGCAACACTTCAGAGCTTGCATCAGATTTGGAATTTGCCTGTACGCTTCAAGGAAAACTCGACACCCAAGAATTTCTCTTGCATATTAGGAACCTACTCCCGAGAAAACAAAACACTGCGAAGGCTCATCCATGAATTTCTTACTTAAAACATCGCACCAAGTAGCAAAATTATGTCAAGGACGCTGATAACAAAACATTACATACAGACGCGATTCGCCAGCTTTTGAAGATAAACTGAATCCCACCTTTTCTGGGAATTAAAATCGAAGCTATTGTTGACCACAGACAATAAGTTACAAGGCATACGCTGAAAAAAGTATGCTTGAAATCAGTGACGTGCACTGAGGAGTAGCTAGTCTAGCAGAGATAGATCAATCAATCTCAAATCTCTAATTATTTTCAAATCACAATCTTTATTGTTTTGTTGAAGCCACAGTTCATATGCAACACTTTTTTTTCACGCGCTTCTCGTCCCTCGGTGCGTTCAGCGGCCTAGCTCGCTCTTTCTCCGCCTCACAGTTCCAGGTAGAAACGGGTTTTCGAAGGGAAAGGGAAGATTTCTGCCCCTACCTCCCTTGCCCCCTCGCCGCCGCTCCAATGGTTGAAAGCCCGTGCTTTCAGGTCCTCCAGTCTATCTCCTATAGGACAGATAGGGGATCGGATTCCCTTCGCTTCCTTTGTAAATCCTCTAAAGAACTAAGGGGAAATTTTTCTGCAATACTTATGTTCTCTGTATTTACATTACTTTTTACACGTTGTTACATTATGTAATTGGAACGTCTTATGTGCAGACAAAATTTTATGCTTTTTTTAATAAAATATGGAATATATAATGATTGATTAAATAACAAATATTTGCTCACGCTCTCTCTTGCTCTCGTTTTAGTAATGTTTATTTAAATATACTAATCTATTGGCCTCCAATAAAAAAATGGATAAGCTAAACAATCATAAATACGGATGTACTTATTTGGGCAAGTGAACGCGCGTTCTAATTCTTGTTGTTGGTTTGGTTTATTTTACTTCGCTTTTCTGCCACATTTGGTTATCTCGAAAATGAGGATGAGTGATGATATGATGAAACTGATGAAAGGACCTCACAATGGACAATTCAGGCCGGGATTCGTGACGAGCGTGCATTCTTGTTCTTATGTGTTGTACTCTGCCTGCAGTGAATAATGAGAAAATTAGAAATGAAAAATGTATCCCAGAACTCAAAAAGCCAAATTAATATCATTGAAGAAAGTAGAAAAATGGTTTGTTTAAAGTTGTGTTTTGTAGCCCATTGCTTTTTTTAGCTGTATAGATTTAATCGGAATAAGTAGCTAGGAGCTTGGAAAGTCGTGAGGGACAATCATAAACAGAGAATTCTAGGCTCCTGATTTCACAGTGCCCTGCAGATGCACTGGGAGGAAATTATTTGTATTTTCTTCTCTCTTGCATCGCTTTACCTAATTTCTGCCATGACGATGAACGTTGATTAAATTAAACGGGTGAAGAGTGGTTGCAAAGAAACACTCATGCAAAGGCCAGGGCTCGAGCCCGGATCCTTCATTAACGAGATCGTGAGATTGGGAAATTATGGAAATCAAGCAATGCAAATTTTTGGAAAAAAAGTTAATCATATATAAAGATGGTATTTCAAAAATTCAATTGAAAATTACTACTCAGGAGAAATACAGTTTTTTTTTATCGATACCCACGTATCCGAATGGTTAGCGCCTTCCTCACATGTTTGTTGTCGGCCGACCTACCTGGGGGAGTGGAAGTGGTCCCGGATCTGTACCCGATGGAGGCATATAGTGGTTCGGATCCCACATTAAACTATAGGTCTAGTCCCGATTAGCCTTTCTGTGTATGAAGTGGACATAATCAACCAAATGTATAAAAAAGCGAATCAAATAAAATCATTCATTGATTGATTGTTTGATTTGGTTTATTTTACTTCGCTTTCCGCCATATTTGGATAATCGCGAAGACGATATGATAAAATTGATGAAGGGCAAGGGGCACACAAAGATCACCCATTGAAAGGCGAGATTCAAACCCGGCATCTCTGGCTCAGTAGTCAAATCAAATCGTTTTTGATTTTCGAAAGTGGGTGGAAGTTATGTGTACAATTTTTTGTAGTCATTCCTAACTTTGCAATTTTTCCTGTATTTGACGTTCTTCTTTTAGGAATACTGGGCCCTAAAAGGTGGGGGATTATGACCCGTAGGGCACGCCACTCATTGCTACCCCAAGTGTCGACGTCACCGCACGTCACTGCTTGAAATGGCAAAGTCAGACATGGACTCTTCAGAATGCTCATTTTGTTTATTCACACTGGAGGGCGCTGTAAAAAGAGCTATGGATGGGTAACGTAGCGCCAACTACCGCGAACATCTGTAAACAAGAATGAAACAAGGGCGCGTCTAACTTCGTTCCCTACTTATCTCGGACTTGGGAGTGCTTGTTATTCTTTGCGGTGCTGACATCTACCGGCTGGTTGGAAAACACAACGCCTGTGCGATACGCAAACGATACGGTGTCTTCAACAAGAAAAGAAAATCAGTTCGCTGCGCATGCGTGTGGGATAGTGCGATGACCTGCAAATTTCCGGTGTGGCTTGATGCCAACATACCCAACAGGTGGCTCTAGCATCCGCTAGAATCTTGATTTGTAATTCTTATTTCTTTACTGAAGCGCGGAGACATTATATTTGTTATTATTGTGAACTCGATGCAAGCATGTATTATCGGGTAGCCACATGAATAAATACAGAATAATATTAATTCAAACCTCAGTTACAACGACATAATACGAAAAACCCACAAATTACAGATAATATTTTAAGAAGCAATATTTATTGCCGCAGATGACTAAAAACAATATATTGGCACCTTTGTGCAGTGTTTGGAAAGAGAGAACTACGCCAAAATCTTTCAGAGGGTGATTTTCTTAGTCTGACCTACAGTACAGTCAGTGTGGTATTTAAGAAATTTCCAGTGGGGGGGGATTCTACTGACTGTCCAGGGACAGCATGAGATAATGACTTCATGCCATATCACATATCCCCCCATGGATAAAATTTAGCAAGCAGAGGGGGGAGACAAGTACCCAGAGGTGGAAAATCCCTACAAATACCACCCTGAGTACAGGCACGGAGCTGGCACAGGTAATATAAATATTATCACAAGTAATAAACAATTAATTTATACATCTTGTGTATTATTATCTAAGAGGAATAAGCAGAACGTTTTGAAGGCACTAGTAAAGTAAAAGTAAAGTGCTCCCCTGTGCTTTGCATCACACTATGAAGGCGTATGGGGGTGTGGGGTTAGAGCCCTACACTTTCTTGATTTCGGCCGAGCTGGGGAGATGTGATCAGCACCACGCCCCTGGCCTTTACCCCCCAGAGTTTCCTCCAGGTACCCACTTTATACGACGCTGGGTGGGCGCCGGAGCCACTTGAACAGGTCGAAAAAGTCCCCGCCGGGGATCGAACCCTCTCGCATGGTAGTCAGACGCCCTAAAGACTTCTTTTTTATTTATTTTTATTAAGGAAAGGCCGTAAGCGGAAGCTTCCCCCATCACACTTCATTCACTCAAATATCTATTCAGGACTTTTCAGGACATACAATCACAAACATCCATGTCCGAGCCGAGATTCGAACCCGGGACCCCTGGCGTCGGAGCGCGATGTGCTAACCACTCCGTCACGGGGGCCGACAACGACTGGGCTACCGCGCCAATATTTGTCGTGATTTGAAGTGGAAAATTTTCCAGCAATGTTCCTGCATCGAACGGCTCTGGGATTCACAGAGCTTCTAATAAATGGATACACGGGGCACGGGGCAACCCTGGTAGGTAAAAGCAGCCGGGGGCGCTGACAACATCTCCTCCACAAACGGTCGAGATTGATAATGCATGGGGCTCTACATCCCCTCACACGCCTTGCAATGTGCAGGATATAACTTATCGAACAGAACAATACACTCAAAATGGCAATTTCTAATCATATCCAATAAAATTTTCGATCATAATTCTGTTTCGTTTACTTGTCATGCTGTAGTAAATTTAGATTGTTTCATACAAAATAATACTTTCACTTCATGATTTTATTCTATAAATAAACGAATAAATAGTTTGTATTAATTATTTTTGACTGACAATTGAACATGCTTTTTATGCAATACTTTGTATATAATACAGTTTGGACATTGAGAAGTAGGTCACGACAAGATGAAGCAGATTTGTTCCTCAATTGGAAGTACCGACGTCCTGTACAAACTAATAAATTTTAGCCATGGTGCCTCGGACGAGCGCCCAAGTTGCCCCTCCCCAGAGCCGGCTCTGCTAAAAAATATAATCATTCACGTAGCGAATTTGCAACACTTGGTTAACTGCGATTGGGGGACGACTAGCATGAGGCTTCGTTAAAATTTCCGTAGTAAGAAAGAAACCATCGAAAAACCTTACCAGGGTGAATCGAGAGACTAATAAGAGAAACTCATCTTTGGACGTAAGTTTCGTGGAACTAATTTTCATATCGTTTGAAACGAGTGGTAGCGTTTTTTTCAGTCACTAAGCCTTTCACTAAAATGCATTTTTAAGGTCTCTAAAATAAACCCAAAGGGAAGAAATTACACGGCTGTGATTCTAAATCCAATTGATTCTAATAGCACGATACATACATCAAATTGTTAACAAAGGAACTTAAAAGGAAAAAGAGATCTGAAAAGAGGAACCTAAAAACGGTTGTAGGAAATGTCACTTTCCAAAACACGATTCTGAACACGAAGACTGTCTAACTCTAAAAATAATTCTAAAATTATGTAATTTTTTGAAACGAAGAGAAATTTTCGAAAAAAAAAAGAAAAGGAAAGAAAATCTTGGCTAACGCAGGCCAAAAATCCAGTGGCACGTTAACAATAATATACAACATGTAGTGATAAATGTGAACAGATTACTGTTACATTTTTTCAATTTTTGTGGGCCACAAAATGGTTCAAGCCTGGGGCCTCTGGCTGAATGCACAGAGGGCACAGTAGTTATGGCCACTACTGCGTTGTAACACCAGTGTCGCTGCAACCCAGAAGTGTCGGTGACTGTACACAAAGACACTTTTCACGCACGAAGTGACGTTATGATAGTTGTTAGTAAACGCTGTGACAAAAGTTGAAAGGCTACAGTTACATTCTCTATTCTACTACAATAAGTGTCAGAAGTTCTATTTTCACTTACACGCTGATATAACACAGATATTTAAATTGTCCTCAGTTGGGAAAGGTGTTTATCGTGTGCTGAATAATTTAGGGGAAATCCAGAGAAAGCATGGGAGAAAGCCCTTTCAAATCGATGCATGCTCTTCATTGTCTCATTTTATTCCGAACGTTGCACAAATGGGTCTCCGTGTAAAGCAAGACATAACAAATCCTTCCACTCCCAAGTTTTTCTTCACTCTTTTTTTATACAACGATGCAATTTCACCAGCGAGTTGGCAGCACTGTCAGCCAGAGTAATTCCACTTCTTGCCATGCCCAGCAAAGGCAGCTACAATCTCTTCTCGTCGCCGTGTCCTAGATAGCAGTCCTTGCTTGCAAATGATTTCGAAAGAGCACGTTCGAGACAATAACGTTGCATGTTTACAAAGAAGGACTCAAAATAATTAACATCATTCGCCCACAAGTGATGCAACTCAGCTTCTGTACTGCGTAGAAACAGTTTTTATTTCAGCAAGTTGCTTTGTATGCTTTCTCATTCCAATTGTATGTTTTCTTATTTCACCAAGTTCCTTAGAAGTTGGTAGAACAGTAATTTTTCCTTCTTTTCATGGTGAATGTCAATCCAGACACAGTTTCAAGAACATTGGAGCTGCGAATTAGGCACGACTCCCCACATCTACTATCTTGCTTTGAAAATTAAGCACGTTATTTATGTTCCCCACAATGCCTGTGTTCGGTTTTTTCACAGGAAATGCACAAAAGGAGTTCTAAATTAATACAATCGTGCACAATAAAATAGTGATTTTTCGAAACGAGAGAAATTTTCGAAAAAGTCTTCGCTGCAGACTTTCCCAAATGAACATACAGTAAGTATTTGCTGCTGACCTCAACGCAGTAATATATGTATAATCTAATGTGTATAGAATTTGGTGCAAATGAAAGAAACTAACAGGTTATATAACAGTATATTGATCTTTACAGTCTTGGACTAATTGTAAGACTTGTGCACATTATATGAGAGTATAATCTGTGCAACTGCTGGGGTAACAGTAATGTGTGCGGACATACCACAGTTGGTAGATATTTCACTTTCGTGTATTTCATTATAAGTTGATAAAAAATGTGCATTTCACCACTTTACACACTTCTCACGATTTCTGTTGAGCTTCGGAAAAGGTAAAATGTACACAATCCTCATATGATCACGATAATCATATCTTGAATCACACGCACAATGCTTACCCGGCATGTTTTCAACGCAGGATCGAATCTCTTTGCCTGAAAATTGGCGCAATGAATTGTGGGGTAAGCTGTTCGCTGAATATCATCCATTGATAATACATTACAGTACAATCTGTTTCTTTTGATTGTTAATATTCCAATCTTTAATATGAAAGTGCTAAAAAAATATCGATAAATCGCATGTGTTCGAGTTATCGATGAGCAAGATAAGAGTGGAATAGTCACACGTGTTGGTTGTGTTGCAGATTATTTACTTCTCAGACCTGCTACCTATGGTTATAGTAGAAATGTCAAATTCTTAGTTGTCCTGGATTCGCGATAAATACTTGTCAGGAAGACTTCACATGGCAAGAGAAATAGAAATTTAAGCGTGACTGTTCTCAGTGTTTAAATCCCGAGATAACCAATACAGGCAGATACTTGACACTTTCTCACAACACAGCAGTCAGTTTCAAGAATCTACAGGTGAAAATAAGTCTCACCTCTGGTGCTCCCGGTTCTAAAGTTCTCGTATCAAGAGTTGAAATATGGAAGCTTCATCCTATCGCTATTCCCGATTGAGAAGCTGGGTTGCCACAACGTATTTCCCTGGCAGAAGTTAATTAGGTAGGGTAGGTCCGCTCCCATAAATTTGGCAACTTCGGTACCACGTGACGGATTCACCATACCAACCGTTGCACGACGAGAGGGTGGATGAGACGACTTTAGCGAAACGACTGAGGAGAGGGTTATTAGGGAGATGATGCCACCCAGCAGTCTAATTGCCCGTTCAGTTCCTGTAAGTGCCAAGCCATTCATCCGTAAGCTATATCGCTGGCACCCTGCCACTCACCCTGCATATTCGAGTTCCTAGCTGTTGGTAAAATGTGCTGCAGCTCTCTGAAGCTCTCTGATTCATTGGCTAATATGTTGTGACGCTTGTTCAAGGAAAGGGAGAGATGTTTCTAAATTCGTCATCGAGTCAAATGGCTCTCTCCAGTAGGCACTGAACGCTGTCGTCTCTGAGGTCTTGGGTTCAGATTCCAATTTAATATTTGAGCCCATTCTCAATTAGCCTTACTGTGTGTAAAGTGTTTTTCCTCCCTTTTTAATTCGTACACTGGTAAAACAACTGCTTGGGCGAGATGACCGAGACGTATGCATATTGGAATACCTTTTATTTTGGAGCCCAGAAAAGTGTATTTGTAATCCCTGCTACATGTGCTGTGCGATCTGCGTCTTAATTTGAATTATTCCTCTATTCTTGATAGCTTAATTATTATCTTCAAAAAAACTTAAGTTTAATTGTCATTCCTAAAATTACTTGCATAATCGTAAGTTATAAAGTTTGAGGTTCTTTTGAAGTAAAGTGGACCCCCGGTGCACTGCAACATGCACCACCAACGCACTTACAGGTTGGACTCCAGAACTCTTGTGCTGGCCACAGTGAAATCGGCATCACGATCCACCATCCATTAAACCCCCTTCCCCAATGTCAGATTCACAATAATCATTTCCGCAAGCTGGATGAGTTGCGGCAAATCAGATGATCTACCGACATAATATTATTTCCGAAAGGAGAAATAAATATTTCTTGCATATTTTATGTATAATTTCACACAGGATGAGAGTTCTCAGTTCATATAAGTATCATCTCTAATGATATCCCATAATTAGTATTGAACGCCACAGACTACCACCCAGTTACTTATCAGAATAGATAACACCTGCAACGATCTCTTAATATATTTACACTTTTGAGGAAAATGTGCATGCTGATAAGCTCCAAGCAGAGATAATGCATATTGTAGCTTGAGAAATTATCACCGACGTTACACTTTACTGCTCTGTATGCATCGATCTTAGAAAAAACAGTTTAATTTGAGAAAATGAATCTGTGTCCTTGCGGTAAAGTTACAACATATGACCTTGAAATACGTTTTTTTTTTTTTTTTTCGATTGAGCGAGATACAACTAAGATTTTTATCAATATGGTTTCATGATTGGCTGTAATGTTATTCGACATTGAACGATGTCATTCCCAGCGGTTTATTGTAAATATAATCTGGAATGAAACTCTTTGGCACCAAAATATCTCATCCAGTGTGTCTAGATACGACCAACAAAATTGAATCTTTTGATGATATAATTATTACGTTATCTATGCCTCCATGGACTCCCATAGTGTGTTAATGAATCACAAAAAGTACTTATAACGTAACTTCATCCTAAGAATGTACTCATTTTGACTAATGGTACATCTAGACAGTGGCGTGGCGTGACTTTTAAAAAGTGTTACCGGCTATCAATCAGTACGACAATTATGCCTGCTAGACGTTATTACACCCCCCCCCCCCTTTCGGTAAAGAAAACATGTCGTCGAGCTAGATTTTTGTTCATTTCGTTCTTGGTTTGCAATCAGCACAGTGATTTAGCCACAAACACTCCTAGAAAGAACTACCACTCACGAGACAGTTAACACAAAAATCCAATGAATAGTGGTAGACCTTTGTCAATTCTTCATCTGTCTCCGTTTCTTTGAAATGAGCTGCGAAGGGGAAGAAGAAGAACCACACTTTTCTCGGGTCAGTTTGACGTTTGTGTGGTTAGCACTGAGCAGACGACAGAACTCCGCTCCTTTGTGGAAAGGAAGCCCAGCTGTATACGTACTACTGTTGCCAACTTAGTATTTTGGAGCAAGGTTTGTCCAAATCACGAATCACACCAAGGAACTATATTTTCGTCTATTACCTAACTGGTCTCAGTTGTAGTTCAATCCAGCCTTGGCTTTCAGGTCTACCTCTAGTTGCTTCACAGAAATTGTATTCCTATTTTAGGATGGATTTAGCTCAGGCCCGTAGCCAGGAATTCTTTGTAGGGGGGGGGGCGAAGTCAATCCTAGAGGGGGCAAAATTTTAATATATTGTGTTGCATTGGCAGATATAGCAGGTTACACACTTCCCCCTCCCCAAAAGAGATAAGGAACAGAAAAGGAATGATATCTTGAAACTCCAACGAACAAAAAATCTTCGAGCAACATCAAAAAGCAATATTTCGATAATGACCTTTCCAGATTGCCAAAGAATATAAAGTTTAACATAAATAGGCTAATAGGGACTGTATCTACTTGATATTTACAGGTCGATAATATTAATAGATGATTAATATGCACCAACAACTTTGTGCCTCTCTGCAGAACTGATTAAGGGAGCCCTTTATAAATCATGCTTCGTAATGATTCCCTCTAGTTTTCAGTATGATGATTTTTATTCACAAAGGAATCTAACAAGAATCCAACAACACCATTTTGTTGCGTTATGCAAGAAAAATCAAATTACTTAAATAATAATGGTTACATATTATCTACACTTTGATGAATTGTGTAAAAATTTGTAATACATTTTTTGTAGGCCTACTTGCTAAAACATTAAAACATGGGTCCCTTACTCCACCATGGATTCTATTTGCTTCAAAAGAAAGACTTGCATCATTACAGACAATGTTTGCCTACTGGTTACGTTAATCATTTTGCAAAATATTGTGTTGTTGAAATACATGTGTTTGACACCCGAAAAACAAATAGGAATCCCTTGATTGATCAATGACTTCTTGGATTACAGTGTCATCATTAATATTTTATATCAAGTTTCATAGAAGGAAATGTTGTATCCTCTTTACATTATGAAAAAATCTTCCTTAATGGCTATGGTACGAAACCGAACGAGATAAGAGGCCTCCTTCACCTTACCCCATTTCCGTGGCACAAGGTCTCTGGGCCGCTTATCGCCATCACTTTTTGAGCAGAAGCGTACAAACCCCAAATATCAGGGTTTTTCTTTATGCTGATACTGATTTCTGCCAGTCACAGAATGGTTTAAGATATATGAATAAAATTAGGAGAGTCCACTCAATAGAAGAAGAGTTGACATAATTATTTGTCAAAAAATTAGTTTGTGCCTGAGGTACTACAGGCACAATGAATTGTCATTTTCTTGAACCTATATTCATAGGGTGCCTGATAGCACCGACAATTTTCACAGTCTGTACAGGACATCAAGGCAAGCAAGTTTTCTCAGTCACTATTTGCTCGTCTAATTCTTCTTTCGATGTTACAAGAAATCGAAATATGGCATCTTCTGTCCTTAATGTGTGCAATCCCATTGATAGCTTCGCAGTTGCAAATGCCATTTATTGTTACTGCCGTTTAAAATTCTGAGAGCAATATACGTCTAAGATGCTATGGAAATGATATCATGGAAACAGTCAGGGTTAAGACTTAACTTTTCCTTTATAAAATGGATATCATAACACACGCCTATGTTGCTTATCTTATTTGCGTATGCGAGCGAAGCGAGCAAGAAAATTTTACGAAATGTACTTTTATTTGCATAAAATTTGAAATCGACGGGGCAATTGCTCCTCTGTGCCCCTGCAAGTGCCCTTAGCCGTCTGGAAAAAAATATGCAAGAAACACTTGAAAACTAATTCCATCTTGAGTATCCATTTGTCCTGCTATTCTTAGTGTCTGTTAGTCAGGTTTCTTTACTTCAATGTTTGCCCCCCCCCCCAGATCCTTCCAAGATTGGGGGGACAATGCCCCTGCCCCACTGTGGTTGCAGCACTGTTTGTGAGTGCCTCATCATAAATTTCACGTCAACACTCATTGTCACGTTCAGCTAGATGTGGCAGAAAATCAAGGCTAAGTAAAAAAATCAAATATGCACTCCCTCTCTCTATCACATGAATCGCTATTACCAAAAGGTAGACTTGGGAAACAAAAAATTATGCTGTTGAAACTTCATAGCAACACATCCAAGAAAAACATCCAAATACATTAGGCACCTTTAATACAAGACTACTCAAAAAGTCACAACTGTTCTAGAAAATTGAACTTTGAAAACTGCGAAATCAATTCACGAAGTCTGAATCTGGAAGCAAAGTTTCCCCCAAATCCTGATACGACATTATATGGAATTCCACACACCTTCATAAATCACAAAATCAATAAATGTCTTTGTTATGTTGCTAGACTAATACAGGATATAATTGTAAAGATTAGTGAGAATTCCAGGTAGAAATGTGTTCTGTATTTTTCACAGGGGGGGGCAAAGCGCTCTCAGGGGGGGCAGTTGCCCCCCCTGCCCCCCTCTAGCTACAGGCCTGATTTAGCTCTTTTCTGCCAATCCGATGTGACAGCACTGGCTGACCCGGTAGGTCTGACCGGCAACAGGGCCCCTTAACCAGTGTTGCCACAATCTGTAAGCACAATTTCCCTTTGCAAGGGGTAAAATTTCCCTTTTTCGGCCATTTTTTGCCTTCATCTAAAGGAATTATTAATATTAATAATAATAATAAATAATTATTATTAATATTAATAATAATAATTAAATATTATCGTTGACCCATGTTCGTATGTATAAAATGTTTAACTTTTAAATGCTACGATGCCAGGGGTCCCGGGTTCAAATCCCTGCCTGGGCATGGCTGTTTGTGAGTGTCCATTCATAAATTTCATCATATCATCACTAATCCCCATCTTCGCAATTAGCCAAAAGTGGCACAAAAGCGAAGTAAAATAAACCAAATCAATAAACAATAAAATCAATAACTTTTAAATGTTTTATTTCGGAAGATTTAGATTTTATTGCTAAACCAAGCCAATTGTTTCGTTCTGAGATGAAAGCTCAAACTATGTTAAAGTTGGCAACTGAAGATTTTGATCAGTAAAAAGCAAAACACACAAACATAGATTAAATTTAGGGAGGCCAATGCCCCTTGTCTTCATCACACCATCAGAAGAAAATGAAAAAATATTCTACACAAAATCAAAATGCTGTTCTAATAGCACAAACAAATTTGTCTGTGGTTCTACAGTAGTAAGGCGCAGATATGAAGAGTTTGTGTGGAAAATCACATTTTTGGCTCCCCATCAAGATTTTTAAGTTCGGCGCAAGGGTATACACGTTTTATTAAAATATATATATATATATATATATATATATATATATATATATATATAGTACATACCTGAGCAAATGTTCCATTCTGGTAAATTTCACGTATTAGGTGGAAACTTCTAAAGCACAGCAAGTTTTTTATTAAAATTTAATCCATTGAGTCTGAGAGGTATTATTGGTCACTTCTTGCCATTCCGCACGGAATTTTTAAACTTGTTTCCGCGGTGTTTTTTCATCTTCCGATAATTCTCCACAACGTTTTCTAATATATTCTGGAATTGCAGATCGTTTCCTTTGCTTCCCTTGTTCTTCTATCGTCCAAGACGGGTACAACCTTCCACACTCGCACACAACGAATAACCCATTATCAGTATCAATTGAATACTGAAGTAAAGATAGTTTGCGACAAATATAACTTTATTGTTTGCACGTGTAGTGTTTGAGGCAAAATTCAGAGAACCGCGGAAAGCTTTCCATAAACAATACCCTCGGTCTCCCACTCCCAATGGGTGAATGGTCAATGACCTCCGGCCCCAAATGGTAGCCAGATGTGGATCAACCCAAATTCCACCCTTCCTCTCAGAACAAAGTATACGACAAAATAAAAAATAAAAATAAGCTCTCACTTTCAAAACTGGAATCTCTTATAATGTTTAATATAATTAATGTTGAGTTTGTCTTAAAATTTCCCTGAAAATTCGCTATTTTTCATCGAATTTCCCTTTTCCTTTTACCTTAACATTAGCTCCAAATTTCCCTTCAAAAAGGGAAATTTCACTTCATGTGGCAACACTGCCCTTAACAGGCATATGAATAACCCCATAAAGTCCTTCCCCGCTCTTTCCTTGCATTGGCGCCCTCTTCTCCCTTGTTGCCTCTTCAGGGTAGCGGAACGGCCTCCCTCTTCGCTTCTGTCGGCTGCAGAAAAAATGTCCTAGGCAATATCTACTCGACGGGAACGGTGTTCATTAACGTATTTAACAATGTTGTCATTTTATTGAAACAACTTTTTAATTCTTTACATTTTGCTGTTACCTGCGGTAACACCGGCTACATACACGCCACGCCTCTGCATCTAGATATGAGTGCTAGCCAGGAATTTTTCTTTATTTTAAAGTACTTCGTGTGAAGAGGCCTCAGGTTCCACCTCATTATCATTCGCCTCATAATATACAATTTGGGAGGCGAAGGAATAATATTAAATGGGGTGACTCAGATGTTGGCACATTTAGACGATGTTGTCCTTTGTAAATGCAATTCAGAAGAAAACTACAAATACTTTTAATAGGGGGCAGAAGGGCGCCTCGGAGGGGGGTTCGGCACTCGATTGCGCCACCGTCCCGGGTTGGAGTCCTAGCCTTTCAGAATGTTCCTTTATCGCCTTAATACATAATGTATATATGTATTAATACATGATTAATGTATTATCATCATTCAGCTCCTTCATCGTGATTATCCAAAGTGGACGAAAATTTAGGTAAATAAGAAGAATACGAATACAAAAACAGTACAGGTGACAAGTTTTTAAATTAGCTACGGACAGAAATTAATACGCGCTATTTCTAAGTTCATTTTTTGCTCACATAAGTTAATCGGGACTGAATCTACAGTTTGAAGTGGGATCCGAACAGCGTCTTGGCAGCCTTACTACTACGCTACCGTGGAGTCTCAATCCATCTTACAGGCCGTAAACAACACATTTGAATCAATTTCCAAATTCAAGTACACTGACAAATAAAAATCATGTTAAAGAGAAAATCACAATTGCATGTTGTCAAATAATATGACATCAGTAATTTTTTCTGTATTACTATATGATGATGGATGTTATTTTAAAAAAATACAATACTTGAAACTAGATTTCAAAAATGGAAGAGTGGATAAGGTTATGTAAAAACAAACTGCACACACTACATTCATCTAGTAATATTTTTACAATATTTAAATTGAGAAAACTCGGCAGAATTCTTGTTGTCTAACCCGATGGTAAAAGGAGAACCGTGTGAAAAAAACCAAGACACAGATGGAATGAAAAGTGGCTCAGTGCAACATGAGGCATTCATTTTGTTCTCGGAACTACCCTGGAAGCCTCGAATATGCACGGTGCCCCAAGCACAGCTCCAACTTGTTTATACCACCTACGATGTCTGGAAACAGTCCACAATTCGACCACTATGTGTCATTTACGTTCGTGCTGCATGGTAAAGGTGGACGACCAATATTATTTAAGAAAGTAAGTCAGGGTGACTGACGCCAAAGTAGACGTCCCAAAGGGGGTTGGTTGCTTCGTTGAACTTTTGGAGTGTATTAGCAACAGAAGCTGCAGCCGATAATGTAGCCGTCGGAAGCTGAATGCAGCGTTGCCACATGTGACGACGAGCGAGGAGTCGATCTTTCCGGCGCCGAGATGCGCACGCGTGGCCCCGCCTGCGAGGCCGGCCCCTTTCCTCCTCTCTGGTCGAGAAAGATTAATTGGACTCTCCAGTCTCATTACTGCAGCTAGCGCCATGGACTGCGTACTCCTCGCAGCGGCTCCGAGTCAACAGGTGACCGATCAATGGCCAAGTGGCAGGCGGTAGTTTCAAACAGCTTGGCTTTATTGAAAATACGGATTTCATGTTACTGGCTTTACGTTTTTGAACTACTCTGCAATCCCCCAATAACAATAATTAGGGCTCAACTGATACAGATGCTTGAAAATTGTAATAATTAAAAGTAGTCCAAATTTTTATTAATACTAGTATTTAAGTATTCCACCTGCAGGTCCAGTCCTGATTAAGCCTTTCTGCGAATAAAGTCGACTTAAAAACTCAAATTATAGGTATCAATTTATAAGGATTCTTGTTCTAAATTACATCAGAATCTTACATTACATGTCACGTCATCAGAAAATTAGGTTGTTGTTTTTTTTTGTTTTTTTTTTACACAAAACTGGCTCAACATAAAAAAAGAAACTTCGAATTTTGCATAATTTCCAGGATAATTCTAGGTCTTTGAAAGACCAAACTGCCGGAAACAGTATCGGCAGGTATCAGTAAATAAATTCCAACCGATACTTTCCGATACAGATACACCGGCATCGACTCAGTCCTAATAATAATAATATAAAACAGCATACACATATTTGTGTCGCACAAATATGTTGACTCCAGTACAATGACGCACTTTTCGTGCACAAAAAACTACAGAAATGCACAGACGGACTTCATTCAGTTGGTGTTCCGTGTGATACACTAAAATCCATCAAGATACGATCATTTAACCGAAACCAAAATTCCACGTTTAACTGTGTCAATTCCATGTCGATTGATGCATCGAATGCATGCTTTGAGCATTTAAAGTTCTGTATTCATCATCTTGTCCTTGTAGGATCATAATAATTTAATGTAAATATGGTATAACGGTCAGAGTTCCCATTCATTTTGACGGAACAAATTCCCTGACTCTTCCAGATTCGCCAAGATATTCTAAAACACATTTTCGGACTATTCTGTATTGGAGGTTGCATTCTAATGAACAAAAATAAAGTATCAAAACGTTTTTATATGAAATCTCACCATCCAAGAAGCTGGTTGGAGGAAAACGTTAAAAGGGTTTATGTTCTTTGATTCCGACCAGGGCAAGGAGTTTCCAAGAGGTCAGCGGGAACCCTATGTATGAGTATGTTACAGTGATTGGGCAGTCGGGAGGAAAATGTCGCTGTTAGGGTTTAAATGCTTTATTTTACTTCGCTTTTTTGTACCACTTTTGGCTAATTTGCGAAGATGGGGATTCGAACCCGGTACCCCTGGCGTCGTAGCGCGATGTGTTAACCACTCCGCCACGGGGGCCGGCGTCGCTGTTAGGGACTTAAAACATTATCTGGCTTATGCATCAAAGAGGTATATGCATTATGGGAGTTTTAGGGCGAGTTTCGATTCCATTACAACGATAAATTTTCTCCTGAGAGTACAATCACAAGCGTCGTCTCTCAGTAGCTAAGCACGACTCACATCTTGCCACCGAAGGTCCTAGCAGAGCGTATAGAAGAGGAAGTGTGTGCACTTCAGTTTCTTCCCGTAAGCCAAGTGAATAGAGCGGTGCCCCACCGAAACACTGGCAGCACCTTCGCTTGCGACGAGCGTCTTCTGCTTGCAATGCGGCCGCGCTTTATGTAGAGAGTTGTGTTTTGTTGTATCAGAATAACATTGTGTACTTTTATTAAAGACAACGTTATTACGTTATTCACTTTAGTGTCGTTAGATTTGTGATTGATCCGTTGTGACTAGTTTGTGTTGTGTTCAACGCATTATTATTGTGTTTGAGACAGCAGCGAGCGAAAACTACAAGATGCCTACGTGTTTCGTACCCGGCTGTAGATCTAGATATGACCGCTGTTCTTCAGGTAGTAGACATTTTTTTTAGGCCACTAAAGACAAAATGGGAGTGTGCCATTACTAGAACAGATAAAAAACTAAGTCATAATTGCTATGTGTGTGATATTCATTTTTCCTCTGACCGTTTAGTGAAAGTGCATTCGTTCATAGTGGATGGCGATACAGCAGAAATTCCACGACAAAGGTGGAAATTAAAACCAGAAGCTGTTCCTCATATATTTCCTAATCTGCCCAAATACATCTGTAAGACAGTTAAGAAGCGAAAATCTCCCATGAAAAGGCAATCCTTGCGGACAGATGATAATAAAGTAAGTACTCGTCGCAATGTATCATTAAGCTTATCAGTAGAGGATGATTTGCTTCAGACTGCGGATGCTAGCAATACAATAGCATTGCTAAAGAAAAACTTAAGAATCAGAAACGCAATTAATTAGAACGCAGAATAAACTAAAGGTTGCACAGGCTAAAATAAATTTGCTTGAAAAAGGCGTTAAAGACAACGGTCACACAGTCGAAACAGTTCGCGTCTCTTAGCAAAAATCAAAAAATTGTAATTGATACAATCTTAAAGAAATGCCAACTGAAAAGTAAGACAGGAATGAGACACAGTTCTGAGTTTATACTGGAGTCTCTTCTTTTAAAAATTAAGTCCCCAAGGGGTATAGACACTGTTTGCATCACGATTTGCTACCTTTGCCTTCTGAAGATCACTTATAAAAATTGGTGAAGGGTCTTATATGTCCTTATGCAATCAATTTACGTACCAGCAAAACTTGCTTTACTTTCGGGCGGAAACTGTGAATACAGGACTGAATCTCCTCTGACGTCTTTTGTTAATCAAATGCGAACTCTGGCAAGAGCAACCGAAAATAAAAATCTTTCGGTGAAGAAGCAAGCTGAAAATGAAATAAGGGAAAAATTTCCATTGTTGAAGATGAAATTCAAATACCGAACTGAGAAAACAACATACCGAACTTAAATGAACAAAGTGTTGGTAAATAATACTTGGCGTATCATTTGGCAGGATACATAGTGCGGTATATTTCCAAAGTGACGGATTGTAAACTGTGTACAACTTTTCTGCACGGGGAACCAACTAATGTACCTGCCCCACTTACGCTAATCCAAGCCTATGGTTCGGACGACGGCTGTAATACCTTACCTATGTATCGAAAAGTGTTTATGATGTTCTGCTACGAGTGGAAGAAGTTGCAAAAAGAATTATCATGTGCTAATAGTTTATGGGGTGATATATTTTTTGAGTGTTTGGACAATTTAAATATAATTGCTGTAAAAACTACGCAATTAGGATGCTGTGAAGATCATGTGCTGCGTACGCTATCTAAACTCGTATTTCACTATCTGAAATGTCTATTTTTCTTCCGCACCAAAGAGATAAGAAAGGAATTAAGTGCCTCGAAGACAGCAAAATCATCTCGGAAATTCTCCAAACTATCCAGCTGCTGAGCTCTTCTCCAAACGTAAGTAACATGCATTTTTGTTTCTTATGTAGTTAGTTATGTAAGCAACGCGCCGTCTCAAACGTCACCACTGCCATCTAGGCGGTGGACCACGGCAACTCAGGGAGTGCGCACACTATTTCTTCTATACGCTCTGGTCCTAGGATCGAGTCGTGGCCTAGGCTGTGAGTGTCCCGTAACCAATTTCACCTAACTACATTCTTATCGTCACGATCAACTGAAGAAACAGAAGTATACAATCGCGAGTGGGATGACTATATACATTCAAAAATACTGTATTAGTTATAGGTGTGTTTCACCTACGTCACGAACTGTTGCATTGTGGGATCGAGCAACCATGATTCAAGCGGGCGGGACGGAGATTTGAACCTTGTTTACGACTGTATACCTTGTGCAATATTAGATTGTTTAGGTCTGACAGGCACTCACGTTTATCCTAGAATTTTCCGAGAAAGAACAGAGGATGCAATTCACGGCACAGAATTTTCCGATTGTTGATTAGTTACAGATTATTCTCATGGCGAGAATAAATTGTGTCAACATCAATGAACAAAACAAACGGTACAGAGCGGTGGGGTGAATATTTCTTTTCAGGTAAGTTTATATATCGTATTTCTCTGTGACTTTTAGTACAAATGGATTGATCTGGTGTTTTTTATCATAGGCCTACTTGCAAGTAGCGTTTCCTTGTTATTGTTTTATTTGGTAAAAAGGTGTTGATAAGTTCCACGATAAAAATGGTAACTTTCAAAGTAAAAATTCATCTTGATAATTGCACGCTTGTACTTGATTATTTACATTTCATTCAATAACACAAACTATTATTAATTGTTATCCTATTCATGAGATAAGGTGCCGGTAGTAGGTTTTGCGTACTGTCAGAAAAAAAACCACTGGTGAAAACATGTTAATGATATATCAAAGTATCTCAAATTAATTAATTTATCTGGTTTATTTTACTTCGTTTCTCTACTATATTTGGCTAGTCGTTAAGATCAGTCATGCCCAGGCCGAGATTCGAATCCGGGACCCCTAGCATCGTAGAGCGTTGTGCTAACCACTCCCGTCACTGAGGCCTGCATATCCCAAATTGTTAAAAAGGAAGGAGTGAAATTACTGTTTCTGAACAACTCAACATTTCAAATCACTGCGCTTGAACAAACGTTAAAAGGAAACATAGAAGATAATGGCTGAGTCTTGGAATTTTCAGTTAATCTGTACTCAAGGTCGTCGATGACCATTTTTTCCCACCCCGAGCGGGAAACATAGGTATTTACTGGATGTAAATATTTCAAGCAGAATCCGAACCACTAATAAATACGAAAACAAACTGATTCCATGGAGCTGGTTCAAGTAAATAAACACAGGTGAACTAGAGTTGGCCTTTTCGTTGCATTTTTATGCAATGTTGCCGACATTTTATACAGTACTAACAACAAACGTGCTCTTGGCGCAGGTGTAACGAACGCTGCGTGGTGGGTATTTCCTTGCAGACGACAAACAGGTTTGCCGCAAACACGGCGTCCTGACGTCACATGAAACCCACATATACAATGTTCATTTCGAAGTTTGACGCAAATGTGATATAATCACATTAGTATGTAATGGTTGTAACAGACAATATCAAATACTCAGAAAACACAAATCTCTGCGTCCACGAGCTTGATTTATGACTGTGCGTTCAAAGAAGAAAACTTGTTTTGGAAACGTCTTCTGTACTTGCCCGACAGAAAGACAGGATGTTGCGTCTTTGCACTGTAGGCTGTGTTTTGTCAACATCCATGAGTACGCAAGAGAGATCTGTCTGACCGAGCTCCTTGTCCTTGAATCTATATCCGTTTGATCGCAAAGGGACATCGCACGTATCTTGTAATCTCGACTCAACGTTGTCCGAGTCTTCATCGGTAGTCCGTGTTGAGGCGTTGCTTGCTGTCAATCCTGAGCTATACCTGGAACTAAATCCGGGGCTTCTTGTCTGTGAGCGATTATGCCATTGCAAGCTTTGAGCTTTGACTTTCAGATTTTTCCACGTTCATGTAAAACAAAACAAAGCAGGAAAACCGACTGATCCCGCGAAAATATACTATTATATATATATTTGATTTACACCCAACTGAAAAATGGACATTGAATCAAATCATGTACAGTTACGGACACTTGGCGGTGGAACAAAACATCAACGAAGCAGTTGACAACTTTTGCATTTGCTCGGCAAATTACCCATGGCTATAATCACTATTTTTTTCCTCTTCAATCCTACAAGTTTTAAAGGATTTATCTTTCACGTATGCTGGTGCACAGGTTGTCAACAGCGCCAGTTTATAGTTTCGTTTCAATTTTTGAAGCTCTCACTGCTTAAAACCCGAGAATAAACATGGTGATGGACAATTTACTTGTGCATCCCACTCTACAATTCCGTTGTTTTTAAAAACATGTCAGATGTAAAGAGGGAACTGAATGAGAATAGTGATGGGACAATTTGCAGGTGGTATTTATGCATTCCACTGTATGTGATTCTCAAAGATGGATGAATTGCTTAAAACCAGTCGAGTTGCATGTTCAATAAGCCCGATTTATCGAAAACAATCTATTCTGATATGCATCGATATTTTGAGCAACCTAAATTTACTACTGTTTCAGAATTGAATGTCAGTATTCCATTATACACGTACAATAAAGTAATCATATCTACCTACCTACTATAATCGCAACAGCATAAGAATTGTTGACAGATTCAAGAACAAGCATTCAAATAAACAAGTGGTTCACTTAACGGCACGTTAAGTTAACCACTACTCCTATATTGAGATAAACTTACGACTGTTAGTGGAACAGTCAGATCCGAATTCTGCGAATGGAGGACACCTTGTAAAAACGTAAACAATGTGTGTGTTTGTGTGGAGGTAAAAACTGGGCAATAATCTGGCAGGCAACGATTTCACTCTACGTTACATAACGTATGCTGAACACTCAGCAAGTATACTACGATCCGTGTAGTTAACAGGGCTTTTCAAAACTTTCAACACTAACCTCCACTCGTCCGTCCTTGCTTCGATTCCTTCACGTGACCAAATACTATATGCATTCTCAAATGCAAGCAAAGGTGGGCGTTCAAATTTTACGATGATTCATCCAGATCCTCCCGAGGCTGTCTTACGTCAAGCTCGATATCTGAGCAACACAAGCTTTTACTGTTATTATATACTTTTTTTGAGTAGCGAAGTCTTTTTCCTATTTCTTTACATGAATCGCGGAGTGACTGATGATTATTTGAAAGAATATAATGAAATCCCAATTCTCGGGGCCAGAAGCCAACCTCCGTGGCATAGTGGTTACCAAAGCGTGCTACGACGGCAGGGGTCCCGGGTTCGAACCCCGGAATGGACGTTCTTCGTGTGCCCTTTCATCAATTTCATCATATCACTCATCCTCATCTTCGCGATTAGCCAAAAGTGAGGGAAAAGCGAAGTAAAGTAAACCAAATCAGTCACTCAGTCAATCAATCAAACGGGTCCAGGACTCCACGCAATATCTATGGAGGTCAGATCGTGAATCCACCACTCAATGCTCCGTATCACAGGAATGTTCATCCGCACGGAAAATACAAATCTAAAACCAAATTATTTCAGGCCAACTCTGCCAATATAAGCTGCACGTAACTTTTGTTCCTTTTCTTTTTATCTAACCAGGTTACAGTGAAACCATGCAATACTTATTTATAAATGATGTGATGTGAATGTAAATATTGGCTAGACACCAAGAATACGAGTTCAGGGAATGTGGATATCTTCCCACAGCAATCCTCTGGTTGTCAACACTGCACCTTGACGCCACATTTCCTGAAGGGGACCGCTCACCGAAGCCAATACATCTGGCAACGCTGGGTGAAAAGGCCACTGGTATGGGTAAAAAAAGAAAAAAAAAGACGGTGACGAAGTTCGACTTGCGTGATCTACCGTCTGATAAAGGGAACTGGGAAGTTGTTCTTCGGGAACGCGAGTTGCTTCCACCAACTGCAATGCCCAAAACGAGGACGTAAACCAGTTGGAGCTGCAATCACGGCACCAGCTTCGTCAAGTCGAAACGCCCCAACGGTTAATGGCGATGAAGGTTTATAGTTAGTTTGATAAGTATTTTGGAAGGGTGATCGCTTAATTTTAGACGTCAAGATGGACGATCAAACCGGTGATCGCTATACTCTGGAGGATGGGGGTGCTCAATGACTACGTAATATTACGCTTGGAGGTTTCGGGGTTGGCAATACACACTGGCGCAGCAAAATAAACCAGTAACAAGGACTCGTACACCCAACGGCGAAAGAAACGGTAGACGAATTGTCCACCACTATTTTCAGTCGGCCTGTATTACACAGTGTGATGACAATGAATTGAAATAAAGACGTCAATAAGCAGAGGGCAATACCTGCTTCGAACCAACATAGTTTCATTCCTTAAAACAACACAGACTGTAGAATAAAAAAGTAATTAAAATAGCGATGGACAATTTGCCTACCATTATCTTTGCCGTTGACTGTACATGGATATAAAAACGCCATAAATGTCTCTGTGATATTCCCGCTGTTTCTATCAACATTTCGCCAACATTTGAGAATCTCCCCGCCTTCTTACTTGGAATTTGGTTTAGAATTCCCCCACGCCGAGGGAAATGTCCCGCCAATTACTTGTAATTGCATCGAGTGTTGTTCGAATCCCAGTCTGGGTGATTCTTAGAGTTTTTCCCTTCATCACTCATCCTCACCGTTGCGATTACTCTGAAGTGAGAGAGGAGTAGCAATGAAAAATAAACAAAATACAAAAATAAAGAGCTCTAGGTTACTAACAGAGCCCACATTCTAGGTACTAAAAACAGGAGTTCCAGAATTTTCCAACGGGGGGGGGGGGGTAAGGTCGATTTCAAGGGGTTATAAAAACACCAAAAGGACCATAAATTGGACTTCTATCAGAAATTGTAGGGTGTGTGGATAAATCAGTGGTAGAAATTGACCAAACGGGCAGGCAAAGAAACACTAAAACTTTGGGTGGAAAGATAATAGTACTAAAAATCGTATATTGTGAATAATGAAAATTTGACATCAAAATTTTAATACATTCGTAACATTACCCAACTGTAATTTCTCACCATGAACTTAAGATTGTATAACTATTTTACATTAGCCGCCCCCCGTGGCAGAGTGGTTAGCACATCGCGCTACGACGCCACGGGTCCCGGGTTTGAATCCTGGCCTGGGCATGGATGTTTGTGAGGGTCCATTCATCAATTTCATCATATCATCACTCATACCCATCTTCGCAAATTAGCCAAAAGTGGCACAAGAAGCGAAGTAACTATTACATTAAAAAAAACATTATTTATTTTTACATTATGTACTTGCTTTCAAAGCAGAAAATATCTTCGGATTGCTTTTGAAATAACAGAAGAATTGTAATGTACGTATATTAATACTGCTTCAAGCTTATAGCTAGTTATGCATTTTTTGTCTTTCTCTTCAGAGAAATATTTTTATAACCAGAAAAAAAATCTCCTATCTTTTAAAGGAGCTATCAATCAATAATTTATACAGATCTCTAAAGTTGGGTTCACTTACACTTTAAATCAAAGCTACTCTCAAAGTTATTCTTGAAATTTTCACTTTCCTTCGTGCTTCAACTCGACGAACACCATGCAGGAAAAAACAAAAACGCATTTTCTACACTTGTTGCATTATTCTCTGGCCAACAGTGATGCCAGGCATTCATAATTGAAACTGCAAATTGTCCATGACTATTTTCATTAATTTCTCTTATGTGTTTTTAGGCGATGGAATTTTATGTATGCTTGTGCAGAAGTTGTCAACAACTTGATATGAGTTTTCTTTTAATTCTTGAAGCTCTTATTGGTCAAATAAAGTGCACGAACATGGTGATGGGCAATTTTCACGGTAATACTCATGGATCCCACTGTACTGTGCAACGAACTTATGTCCTGATGTACGGATCTGTTTACGGGAACATAAAGGACATTCGAGGTAAAGTACGAGTTCTTTGTCATTAATAAATATAAACGAAAGCAGAAGCTATAAAAAAAATGCGCGTGAATGCGAGGAATTTCCTCTAATCGGTCCCATCTCGGAAAAGAACCGGTGCATCGTGACGTTTCACGGTGACGTAGCAAAAAGCTGTGACGTCACACGCCGGTGTTTTCACGGCTCGTGCGAAACGGAGGAAGGTGGCGTGGAGAGCGCGCGCTCTCTCTCTCTCTCCGTCTCCCTCGCTCTCCTCTGGCGAAATCACCTGTTATGCGAGGCGTGGCGGGCGCCGGAGAGCTGGCAACGTCGCGGCAAACGGCAGACCGGAAGTGTCGTCACACGAGCAGCGGCCGAGCCGAAGCCGTGACCACATTTCGACCTGGCAACGTCGCGCGCGCGTCGGAGAGGGACAGAGAGAGAAAGAGGAGATTGAGTCAGAAAACGGTAGATGCCTGGCGCACCGCTCGGTGGCAAAGCTTACTTGATGCGCGACTCCGAGGAGGAAAAGAGGCCGACAAGTGAAAACTACTTTTTTCACACGGATCAATACGCCTTTGACACTACAAGCAACTGCTGAACCTTACATTGGCTACGTGAAAAATCTGTTAACTTGAAAGGCGTGTTTGAGTATCTCGTACGGAGAGGTTAGGTATAATATCAATATTGCTGGCACTCAAGGACGTATTTAGGGGGAGACCCTGAAAAACTTACCAAGTACTAAAATTAAATAACGAAAATTTAATTATTTTAGCATTTGTACTATAATATATGGTTATTCCTGCCGAACTTATTGGAAGGTAAGGAATTTGGCCCATACGGATTTGAAGGACATTTCCAAAGATTTAAGCACACTACTACTCATGATAATATGCATAAAATTTTAATCAGGAACTTTACTTTTTGTCAATTGGATGTAACTCCTTTTTTTCATAAATTTTGGAAATCTTAACTACACGAAATCTAGACAATGAATACGTGCTCTTATACCTCTATTCTTTTATCTTCTTTTTATCTATTCATGTAATAATAATACAGTATTAATTAAATATAATTGTCCTATTATTTATTGAGACACTTGGTCGGACCCCCTCCTACGAAATATATTTCTAGATACGTGCTTTCTGGTACTACTCTTCTGATAATACGCGACCCGCATAGTCTAATGGTTAGTTCTTCGCTAGACTGAGGAGTTATATGCAAAGGGTATATTTTTAAATATAAATATTGTTTTAAATGAATCTTGACCAAAAATGTAAGGAAACGACCTTTATGTTGCATATTTCGGCATTTTTTTCATAAATGCTGCCAGGATCTATGCTTCCTTTGGCTAAATATAAAGTTTTGCGGTGCGCTTCAACTCGTGGCAACCCACCACCGTGCAGACGAAATCAAAGCAACCGAGACGCCCTCACTCTAAAGAGTAATTCGGGGTGTTGAATGACAGGACACAGCTGGAACCTTGCATTGTAGGATAACCTGGTGATTGTCCCTCTTATTTAGTCGTGTTATTTCTTTATCCAAGATGACTAAAGAGGAGTGAGTGTCTTCTGAATTAAAATATATGCAAGTAAACTAATCACAAGTAATGGGTCCTGAAAAGAAATAAATATGCCTCGCAGAGAAGTTCGTGGGGAGACTTGTGAGGAAGAAATCCATTTACTTTACACAAATACACATTTGATATGTAATATTTGAGGTAACGTTCTTTTTATAGGGAGGAACACGGACTCTGAGGATAAACATAGAAAATTGGCTGACAATATCTTGAAAAGAAAAATCGGAGTTGAATATTAAAACATATTTTCAGTAAAATCTAGCCCTGTCGTGAGCCGCTTTATGCGGGGACAAGGCCGGAAAAATTCCGACCTTAGATCAGCCAGCCTGCGAATCGAACCTGGGTCTCCCGCGTGGCAGTCAAACGCCCTACCGACTAGACCACCGAGGATTCGATCCATGTGTAACTCCCCACATATTTCATAGAATTTATCATATTCCGTTCCGAAATAAAATGTGATGAACGCACAACGAACATAACACATCATTAAAAAATTGGAATTACACATATATGAGGAAATAGATATCAATATTACTCGGTCTTCTTGTAATCAAGGGGTCTCGGGCTGGATACCCGATGTAGACACATTGTCCAATGGTTCGGATTCCACTTTAAACTGGAGGTCCAGTCGCGATTAATCTATCTGTACATAACGTGAACATAAAACAACATTTTTTTTAAAAAAAAATCAATACTCCTCGGATTCTTAGGTAAATTTAGCCTCCCCGATGGCGCAGTTGTAACGTCGCCTTGTAATCAAGGGGTTCTGGGTTCGAACCCCGGTGGAGACACAAAGTGGTTCGGATTTAACTTTAAACTGTACGCCCAGTCCCGGTTAGAACCTAGGCGATTTAAGGTACATTCATTCACTTTAGGACGGACAGATAATTGGTTTTCAATGCAATTCGACAGGAATCAATTCTATTGATTCACATAAGAATCTCAACTGTCTTGATCGGGACTCGGCCTCAAGATCGAAGACTTTCGAGAAGGACGCGAAAACTAACTACAAACTTCAAGAACAGGTATTAATAGTGTCTTTCCATTATTTACATCATAAATAATTGATTCTTACAATCGTGCTTAACTTAGCAGTGCAAATGGCAACCAAAAAGAAAGGGAAAAAAACAACGTTTCAATTTCAGTTATACGTTGTCACTTTTCTACCCTTGGGTTAATCGTAACGATGTGGTTGAATGATGATATGTACCAACACAATCATTGATAGTGGTCAGGCTTCGTTCACCTGACCACTCTGCCACGGAAATATACAGGCAGACCTGTATATTTGTTGTTGTTTTTCCAAAATTTGTATTGTGTTAATTGATTGATTTGTTGTTTTAAGTCCACTTTATGCACAGTAAGGCTAATCGGGACTGGACCTACCGTTTAAAGTGGGATCCGAACCACTATGTGCCTCCACTGAGTATCGAACCCAGGACCCCTTGATTACAAGGCGACGACGCTACCACTGCGCCATCTGGGAGACCATTGTATTGTGTTACCTTCGCAATGATAAAGCCACCAAACACTTAAGTCACTTTCCAACAAACTCCATGGCACAACAGCTTTTTGAGTAGCAGGGACTGCCCAGAGGCGTGATCGGCGGCTCAAGTCCCCTCGCCGCTGTTTTCTGGCCTCCAGACAACGGTAATTCCAATCAAGTAGCTCCCCATTGTCCCTGCGATGCTGGGTCAAAGCAGAAATTTGGGAGCTGCCACCGAGGATCAAACCTGGGACCGCTTGTGTCAAAGGTGAGAGCGCTAACCGTTTGGCTACGTGCATGCTCATGTCAACTTTGCACTATATCCATAGCGAGAATCAAACTTTTAGACACCTAAACTCATGGAAGAAAACAGAGTTCGTTTATTGTGTTTGTGGGGGCCAAAACGTCCGTACATAGTTAAGGTATTGAAAACAAACCAAATGCGGTTAGGAAACTAATTTCTCTGCTAAGATCAAGTGCACTGAACGGAGAAAGGGAGGAAGCGCTGCTGCCCCCTTTGCTCAAGGCGACGTTTTGGCTTCTCCGCCACTTGCTCTCCTCCCCCTTCCCCTCATTCAACAAGTAAGAGAAGACATACTTCCAGCCAGCGAGAAGATGCAAAGTAACAGCAGCGCCGCGAAGCAAGTGCCGCTGCATCCTCTTTTTTCACCCTGGACAAACGCGCACGAACTTCCTTGCTTTCCGGAACAATTGACAATCGCTGAACAACATCGGAGGCACGAATTAGCAACGCAAACGAACCCAGAGGTCCTGTACGGGAGCATCCGTGTCCCCACAGTTCACCAGGCGTGTCGTACCGATTACACGGAGCCACGTTTATAACATAGAGGGTGATCCCACTCGGCAGAGGATCAATAGGCAGGCCGTAAACGTGGCAACGCCGCTATGCGTGCGATAACACGTGGCCAGATTTACAGCTTCTCGTGATCCCAGCTCGTTATTGCTCCCAGCAAACATGACACGTACCTCCCCTAGCAGAGCGTTTGTTACTCTCCCGAAAACCAATGATGACCTCCGCAGGGCTTGTGTGTGTCTGTCGTTGATTGAATCCTTAAACGCGCTGCTCTCTGTACGGCAGCGTCGCGATTCTTTTCCAAGACCACCCGCCATCAAAATATCAACACACGGTTTTAGATATGATTCACGCCTTTCCCTCTGGTCAGTTTGTCGACTGATTTTTCATATTGTGCTGAAACGTTTCGGAACAGCTTTCCTCATCCTTGTGCTGACAAGTTTGTTGTTGAATTTGTTTTGAAGTCCAGTTTAAGATCAGATAAGGACTGGACTTGCAGTTATATTGGGATCCGAGTCAGTATGTGCCTCCAATGGGTATCGAACTTATGATACCTTGATTACAAGACGAGATTTCCATTACACCCTCGTTCTTGAGCTGAAACGGTAGGTTCAGTTTCAGTTGACCTTGTGGTGAAATTGTATGATCAGTTTCCCTGGTACTTGTTAGCCAGACCCCGTGGCGGAGTGGTTAGCAGATGGCGCTACGACACCAGAGGTCCCGGGTTCGAATCCCGGCCTGGGCATGGATGTTTGTGAGTGTTCATTCATAAGTTTCATCACATTATCACTCATCCCCATCTTCGCAAATTAGCCACAAGTGGCACAAAAAGCGAAGTAAAATAAAGCAAAATCAATCAAACACTCGTACTTGTGCTGAAACGGTAGGACCAGCTTCCCTTTTCCTTGTGTTGAAACTGTAGGAGCAGCTTCCCTTGTCCATGTGCTGAAACGGTAGGACCAGCTTCCCTTGTCCATGTGCTGAAACGGTAGGATCAGTTTCCTCTTTTCCTTGTGCTGAAACGGTAGGATCAGTTTCCCTCGTACTTGTGCTGAAACGGCAGAATCAGCTTCCCTTTTCCTTGTGTTGAAACTGTAGGAGCAGCTTCCCTTGTTCATGTGCTGAAACGGTAGGACCAGCTTCCCTTGTCCATGTGCTGAAACGGTAGGATCAGTTTCCTCTTTTCCTTGTGCTGAAACAGTAGGATCAGTTTCCCCTTTTCCTTGTGCTGAAACAGTAGGATCAGTTTCCCCTTTTCCTTGTGTTGAAACAGTAGGATCAGTTTCCCCTTTTCCTTGTGTTGAAACAGTAGGATCAGTTTCCCCTTTTCCTTGTGTTGAAACGGCAGGATCAGCTTCCCTTTTCCTTGTGTTGAAACTGTAGGATCAGTTTCCCTTGTCATTGTGCTGAAACAATAGATCAACTTTCCTTGTCCCTGTGCTGAAACGGTATGATGTTTCTCCTTTTCTTTGTGCTGAAACGGTAGGTTAGTTTCCTTTTTCCTTGTGCTGAAACGGTAGGATCAGTTTCCCCTTTTCCTTGTGCTGAAACGGTAGGATCAGTTTCCCTCGTACTTGCGCTGAAACGGCAGGATCAGTTTATCTTGTCCTTGTGTTGAAACGATACATCAGATTTACTTGTCACCGTGCTGAAACGTTCTAGATCAGCTTCACTTGTCATTGTGTAGAAATTTCCCAGATACACTACTTTCCTTGTTCTTGTGCTGAAACGGGTTAATCCCTCCGCGCCGCATCATTCAGACTGGGTTCCTGAACAAATGTTCTCATAATAATCTACTAGCAGTGACGTATGCTGAGTCTAAGGCCTGGACTAGCTCAGTAGCCTATGACACCTGAGTGGTCCTAGGCTATGGAGGAGGGGAGAAAGCTAGGCTCAATCTCGACGTCTTCAAGGAAGCCACGTTGCCATCCCAACGGTAGTCAGGTTACAAACTTTTATAAACATTCAAGTTGCTAACTTATAAAAATTCAGGTTGCCAACTTATAAAAATTCAGGTTGCCAACTTAAAAAAATTCAGGTTGCCAACTTAAAAAAATTCAGGTTGCCAACTTAAAAAAATTCAGGTTGCCAACTTAAAAAAATTCAGGTTGCCAACTTATAAAAATTCAGGTTGCCAACTTATAAAAATTCAGGTTGCCAACTTATAAAAATTCAGGTTGCCAACTTATAAAAATTCAGGTTGCCAACTCCTAAGAATTCAGGTTGCCAACTTCTAAGAATTCAGGTTGCCAACTTCTAAGAATTCAGGTTGCCAACTTCAGAATCGCCATTATCGTCTTTTTGAAATCATGTTAATTCACAGTTCCCAATCGAATTTTCTTGAGTACTTTACATTCTAGGCTTCACGCTTCGCAGATAGCGTAGCTAGCCTGGAATATACGCTCCTGTCTACTAGGCTTCAGCAACAAATTTACAAAAACATCTATTCCACCCTTGAAAATTAAAATGTTCAAGCAAGAGGCCCAGATGTTTTCCATTGGTCGGCTGATGAGCCAGCCAAGAAGGAATTCACGTAATCGTGCACGCTGACATACAAGACACGGCTGCGCAATGAAATAACGAACTCAAGGACAAAAATTCTCCGGTCGTTCCGACTACGACAAAATGCAATGGCTTGGGATTTCCCTCCCGCAAGAAGCGCAACAAATCACATGAGTCTTTTAAAAGTATTATTTCTGGAGCTGATATATGTATTCCAATGTCTTCGCAGGTCTCATAAAGAGTTAACAACAAAAGGAGATATAGCAATGTTGCCTTGCTAGCAGCACATTCACCACCCGAATTAAAGAGTCCTGGACGTAGATGTTTCATCGTAATTGTTGTTTCATCAATTTCATTTAATCATCATTCATCTTCGTCGTCGCAAGAGGCCTACACAGGCATAAAAGCCATATAGAATAATAAAAGTATATCGAAATTTTCGTAAACTGTAAGATTTTCGATGACCAAATTACTTTACCGTACGACTTATTCAGACACAACGGAAGGAGATCTAACCGATTATTTAAAGTTAAGTCATACTTTGTTTATCGTAACTGCAACGATAATTCATTAGTTACGACTGTGACAACATGTGCGGCGTGGTTGCATACATTCAGGACAGAAATATGTTTCTCGAGGGTTCGTAGCGCAAAAAGGGGTAAAACAGAAAACAATATGGATGTTAATTGGATACGCTGTGAAAGTTTGTGCGATCTCGGTTTCTCTCTATTCTTCTTTCTTTCCTTCTTTTATACGAGATTCAATACCTATTGGAGGCACATGTAGTGGTTCAGATCCCACTTTAAACTGTAGGTCCAGTAACAATTAGCCTTACTGTGCATATAGTGGACTTAAAACGCCACATCAACCAAAACAGACCTAGAACAAGACTGGCACTTACAACTAGATTGAATGATAGATTTCGTTTATTTTACTTCGATTTTCTGACACTTTTGGTTAATCGCGAAGATGAGGTTGAATGGTGATAAGATAAAATGGATGAAAGGACAATCACAAACACCTAACGACAGCACACAAGTTCCATACAGGATTATATTTGCCGCGAGACCAGTCGCCATTGCCTTGCTATGGAAAATGTAGTCCAGGGTGTACTATGGAAGTGAGGCTGACATTTGGCTGTCTTTTAAAATGATCCTCCCTTACACCCCTCGAGAATTTGGAGAACCATACACGGCCAAACCGGTCAATCACGCATGCGCAAATAAGATTCATATCTCTGTCTTAAATACTCTGATACGGGCACGTTTCTTATCAGAAACTCGAAACTCCAAGACAAGTAAATCTTTCGAGATAAAAGCTGAGACAATGTATGGACACATGGGCGTCGGCAGGGGGGCTCCTGGAAATTGCAATCTACTTTTTTTCAATTTATGGCAATTTATAAACGAAGCTCTTTATTTCACCCCATTTTGCGGCATTGTTTAGAAATGGTCTTGAGATATCGAATTTGGTACGAAACTTTCATAATTTGCAACACAAACGCTTTTAATTTGTAACTTTCACATGTTCCGATGCTTCTTATACTACTGTGTTTGCTGCTGCTTCTGCTACTGCTACTAATGTGAGAAGCATAGGCGTAGCTAGAACTTTATATTTGGGTGTGCACAAAGAAAACAAATGAGGTCTTGTACCTTTTTAATAGGGTATTTTGCAACACAATCACTTGGCTCTTTAACTGCACTGATGTTTGTAAAGGAATATAAATTCACTAAATGACAGTGTTGAAAATTTCTGAATATATGTAGCTAGTAGAAAAAATCAAATTGCATAGAAATTACACACACACACACACAAAATGTTCATAAATGTTACAAACAAATACATCAAAATACACGTCATCTATAACAAGAGACGTCTGTCAAAAGGTACAATGTTCTTAAACTCATCAATAACTTCATTTACATCAATAGACTAAGCGTTTTCCTGTTCCACAAATAGCAAGAGCAGAGCTTCCAATCTATCCTGCTTCTGAGTGGCTCTTAATTTAGTTTTAACTTGGGAAAGCTTGGAGAAAGCTCTCTCTCACACGGGCAGTTTGGACAGGTATAGAAGAAAAGCGCTGCAGTACAGAGTAGAATGCAGTAAATATCTTCTTTCTCCAATGACATCAAAAAATCGAAAAACTACAGACACTCGTTTCATCAGCGATAATGCACACGTTTGTGCCAAGTAATGACATTTTCAACTTCTTACAAACTGCCGCTTATTTTCCCTCTTATTGAAATATCTGTCTTTAATTATCTTTGATAAAGCAGCCCATTAGGGTGTGCCTAGGCACACCCGGCACACCCCGTAGCTACGCCTATGGTTAGAAGTAACTATTATGTAATCTTGGTTGTAACAAGTACTATATTATTCATATAATAAACTTACTGGATGCTAAAATAAAATAAACTAAAACTGCTACTACTGCTGCTGCTACTACTATTACTAGTAATAATAATAATAATAATAATAATTTAAAATACCGATAATGCAATAAATTTAAAAATGAACCCCCTAGACAAACTTCTGCATATGCCACTGGTCTGTATTACAATATTTTTGAGGGGAGGGGGTGTCCTCGACATCTTCGATTCGACCCCTCCCCCCCTAGGAAAACTTCTGGCGACGCCCATGTATGGACACATGGGTACAACTGAAGCGGTTAGGAAGGACAACTGCACCAAGGCAGTGTGCACGTTCATTTTACTTTCAGCGAACTTTAATTTTGCACAGTTTGTTTACTTGGCTGGGGAAATTTTATTAGCAACTAGCATTCGTTTCCTCTCTCGCAACACCCGAGGTACTTAAGCAACAGCTAGGAAGTGTCCCGAGATGTTAACTGATACATCGCAGCTATACCAATGTGGAAAGTTGTCACATTGTTTACCAAATAACGTGGAGATTTCACTACCTGTTCTATTTCTAGAAGGACAAAGGTTTTCTTCGTCTGCACTACCCCGACTGGCATGCGTCGGGCGTTTGTGGAACGTGACAGCGAACACGACGTAAAAAAATTATGAAACTGCAGAAGATGATGACCTTGGCGTCTCCTCCTTCACACAAACACAGACAGGTTGAGAACTGTCGTCTGATCAACATCACGCCTCGCTTTCTGTAACTACATTTTGCTCAAATTTTGTCTCTGAATAAAGAGGTTGAGAACTTGTACACACTGACCAGGTTCCAGGTTCTTGCTCGGTAAGTACAGTGGGATGCATTAGTACTACTCGGCAAATTGTCCACGACTATTTTCATTATTATTATGCATCCCACTTGCTTTATAGAAAAATAAATTTTTACGTGTGCTGGTGCAGAGGTTGTCAACAGGTCGTCTGGTGTTTTGTTTTCTCATTACGTAAAACTAAGAGAATAAACATGATGGGCAATTTGTTTTGTAATACTTACGCAACTCACTGTACCTGGTCCTTTTGTGTGTGTCTATGTGCATGGGCGTCGGGGTTGACACCCCTGGAAATTGACATTGTTCATTTCAAGTTACAAAAAAGCATAAAGCTTGTTATTTTTATTGTTTATAACAGAAATAGAGTTCATTTAGTTAGCATCCCAACAGAATTACCACTGTAAACCCTGCACGAGATTGAGGAAAAAACTGAATTAAAAATACGGGAAGAAGTTGTATTTTCACAGTCTTACGGACATTCGACAAAATTAATTAATAATTCTTTTGAACCAACATTTCTAACCAACAGTTTAAAAATATACAGAAACTAATCAAACTTTCAATAGAAATCAATGTAGCCAGATCGACTTATTAACTGATATTCGAAATTCGGGAAGCACCCCCATCCACTTCACCCGACCAAACTTCCGGACACCCATGTTCGAGATGAGACTGCTATCTTATTAGAAGCAAGGTACCGAATTCTCCTTATCCAAGCACTCGGAAAGGTTGGCTTCAGCAACGAAATGCTTATTCCGAATCACGACACGAGATGGAGTTGCTTGAGGGCAAATTGTTGCCACATTCTTCTCAGATTCTTATTGATCGGCTTTCTTTTGAGTTGTAGCTGTTTGATCCTGTCAGCTACTGTTTCTCTCCATCTTGCTCACAGCATCTTCTTCTCACAGTTGCGTAAGTTGAATAGATATATGCAGGTGAATCCGTAAAAAGTGGTGAACAGTTATTAGCTGAAATTACGCTGATTCCGTAGCATTTACCACTCTGTGATAAAGTATTCTTGATTTTTATTATATACTGCCACGCTCCGCGGCAGAGTGACCATAGCACTGCGCCACGAAGTCATTAGTCCTATGTTCGAATCCTGACTAAAGCATGTTGTTCCTGAATCCATTTCATCAATTCCATCATTCACCCTCATCATTTCGATTAACCTACAGACAGGAAGGGTGTGATATAATTGAGAAATGGTGAGTGGGTGATATACATTTCATAATGTTCTTACATATAAAATTAAATTTCTAAATATTTAAAAATATGGGTAAATGACCCTTGAATATAACAAGATCTCAAACGATTTGGTGGATCTGGATCTCGGTATGACATAGGTCAAATTTATGAATATGTTAACGGGGTATTATTACTAAGTAATGGATTTATTGCAAGGATTGTGTTTGTCACATTGTACAAGTGTTTGCGATACGTGTTTTGCACGATTCACATGAAATGGGTAAATATTTGAAAAGGTTTGTTGTTCAAGTTAAGTGGCAAACCTGTTCTGTCACCAAGATGTATGTTTATATATGTTTCGTTTAAGTTGGTGTCTTAAGTCTACTTTATGCACAGATAGGCTAATCGGGACTGGGCCTACAGTTTAAAGTGGGATCCGAACCACTATGTGCCTCAACCGGGTATCGAACCCGGGACCCCTTGATTACAAGGCGACGACGCTACCACTGCACCATCGGGGAGGCCCATGTTTATATATATATGTATGTGTGTGTATGTGTTATGTATTATATGTCTGTTTATGTATGTGTAAAGGAGGCAGGAGGGAAAGATGTTGAGGGAGGGTGTGCATGTGTGAACACGCTGTAAATGTAAATGTAACATTATGACACTACCTTCTGTAATTGGAGACTTGTCTCTGTTGAAGGGAAATAAATAAAATAATTAAATATGGCATATATTATTAAATTTGTTACTTTTGTAGCAAACTAATTCCTTTAACAACTAGTTAAAAATGTTAATAAATTACAAAATGGTTAAAATTGTTTTATTATGCGTAAGTTTTGGTTTACATTTTGGTTTGTAAATCAATCACATTATATTTGTTTTACATTTATTCTGTATACATTGCTATTGGTTAATAGTCTCTTGAAAGAGAGATTTGATTTCTGTTATTTAGCGTCGCTTTCCTGCCACTTTCGGCTAATCGCGACGACGAGGGTGAGTGATGATATGATGAAATTGATGAAGGAACTCTCACAAAGAACACCCACGCTCAGGGCAAGATTCGAACCCGGGACCACTGGGGTCACAGCGTGCTGTGCTAACCACTCTGCCATGGAGGTCGGCACAGAGAGAGAAAGAGAAGGCATGCAACACTCGCACTCACACACATAAACGAACACAATAAGTTGTTCTTTGCCTACCTAATCGCACAGACTTTGGGTTCCACGAAAAGAAAAAAACCTAGTCAATAGGACCTCTTACTCTTACGGAGCAATCTATTCGTAGGAACGATTTCCGGAAAAGGGAAAGTCAGGTAGGATTCACTCCCAATAATGTTCCTACGTTAGCTGCTCTGGGGCTCACCCGGCCTCTCATCAATAGATAGAGGGGGGAGATCAAACTGAGGTAAACTGTCCGGAGAGTGGTTTAGTCACATGATTTTCGGAATATCCCCGGCTGACTATCGAGCCTACCAAAAATGCAGAGCATGAGCAAGAGTGTTAGCGATTGGATGAGATGACGTCAGCGGCTCGCTTGTTGATTGGAAGTTTCGAGAGTTACGACTCGCTTCCAAGCTGCACATGCGTAACAATCAGAGATTTTACAGAAATAATCACTCTCTATCGACCTCAACACCCTCGTATGTCACAACAACGCAATGAGCAGGGAAGAACTACATAGATCTTTTCTTCTGCGCGAATCGAAATTGTTTACGGATCACCGGGAGAGTGCGAAATGCAGTGGCAAGGCAAGTTTAGATAATGCAACTCACGCAAGATGACAGCCCCAGAGTCATCTATGTGCAATGCCGTGTAGCTCTCCTTTTTTCCTCTCTCGATTGAATGCAGGCTTGTCAGATTTCTGTCAAGAGAATTACATAATTGCTGCTGCTGTTGCTTGTAAGAAGAAACAAGTGAGATTGCCCAATTGAGTGCACGACTGGAGCTTAGCTGTTCTCTCTCGGATTTGCGTGCGATTGCTACAGAGGGCGGCGCTGTTTCTTCACAACATTGCTCGGTCACATGATATTGGGCAAGAAGCTTTGTTCTAAAATTGTGTTTAACCTGAAGATACACAATCAAATTCCTCTTTTACTCCCAACAGCAGTACAGGAAATGAAAATGTATTTTGTCTTTCAGATGCGGTGACATCGCTACCTTCAGATACTCTCTCTCTCTCTTTACATGTCCAAACGTTTTCCTATATAGGACCAATAAGTACTTCAGCAATTGGTCGCGGGACAAATTGAACTATATTTAGGTATACGCTCATGACAGTGCTTCAAAAAATAAAATTAAAGATTTTATAAGTGTTAAGGCGGGCCACATAAGCCATGGCTGGCCGGGTGTGACCTGCGGGCCGTAGTCTGGGAGAACCTGTTCTGGACTAATGGCGCATATACTTCCAAAAACTTACTAAAAACAATATTGTGATCTTGACACTATGCTAGCGACCATCTGGCTGAAATCCATCAAATTATGAACATACCATCATACTTCCACACGTAGGTTACTTGATCTCATTGGTTCTTAACCTGTAGTCCGCGATCTCCAGGGTGATAGTATGCCCTCCCAGGAAATGCGTAAAGGCTTGAAGAAATGTTCCGAACTTCCATATTTGTGGATATGGTTCGGGGGGGGGGAGGCATTGTGCATCAATAACCGATTACACTAAATATATTCCACGGCTTGCTGGAGATGAAAAGGTGTTATGCAACCAAGGGCCCCCGGTACTGGACATACACACACATCACACACCTGAGGCATTCGCACTCTAGAAGAGGGCTCGTAGCTTTGAAACGAAACATCAAAGTACAAAAACCTTATTAAGAAAAGCTGTCACCATCAGGCGCAGATTTAGAGAGGCTGTAGCCTCGGATATCCCCTGCGACGGAGCCTAAAATGGACGAAAAAAAAGGGGTACAAAAAGGGACACGAAATTAGAAAAAATAATATTTGAAATGTGATAAAAATATATAGGGTACTTAGCCATCTCTGACATTACTTGGCTTGCCAACTATACCTGAAAATGTAGTATATAGGGGTTATCGATGTTATCCTCTACGCGTTGTGGAAGTTCATCAGTGTCATCAGTATACGGCCATACCTCGTATACATTGCTGAAGAATATCTTCAGTATCTTCAGTATAGCACACATTATAGGGTTGAATAGTTGAAGAATGTGCCACTTTATCCGAACAGGAGTGTACTTACAGTCAGGGACACTTGTGAGTTGTAAGGACTGACTTTCAATTGGTCGTTACAGCTCAGCTGAGATATGTCTGTGGCTGTACAAGCCTTTATAAATTTCTCAGCTGTATTCCTTATCGTAAAAAAAAAATTGCAATGCACCGATGACGAAGCACCAGCCACCACGTGGAATATTTCCTCCCAAAGAAAGGTTGTGTGACGTCACCGTACGATTCCGATTATTCTACTTGACTCAGACACGCGAAGTCATGGCTTGCGTTGGTTCACACGAAGTTAATTCACACAGCTTCGTAACTGGGCCATGACAGAAGGTCCTTTCGCCCTCTCCTCGTAAAGCACGTGCTTACGGTTATTATAATGCGGGATGAATACCGTTTGTATGGGAAGAAATGAGCATGACTCGAGACGATCCAATGTCCGATGCAACTGTGGCCGAAGTCAGGAAGGAATGACCTGGGTTTCTTTGGCTCTGGCTCTGGCTCGGAAGCTAAAATAAAGTCTCTCTGTTTTTTTAAAATTATTTTTACAAGTAGTTCGTTTCCCTTCGGTTAGAAACCACTGTTTTGATTTTGCTTCTGCTGGTGGACTGTTCGTAATATTTTAGTGTTCTTGCAGGTTTTGATTGCAATTATATATAGGCATATTAGGTTTTCGAAATGCATTTTGCTCCCTTACTTTCGTTAGAGATTTTATGTTTTACGTTCACTTTATTCACAGATAGGCTAATTGGGACTGGACGCAAAGTTTAAAGTGAGATCGGAGCCACTATGTGTCTGCCGGGTATCGAACCCGGTACCACTTGATTACAAGACGCCGTCGAAGTTGGGGCTGCTCTTAGTTATGTATTTCCGTTATATTACGATGCATTTATGACCAGTTCGGTGACAAGCGAGATGTCGACCTCCGTGGCGTAGTAGTTATAGCACTGTGCTACGACGGCAGGGGTCCTGAGTTCGATTCGTGGGTAAGATGTTGAAATTATAGAGAAAATTAATAAAATGGGAAGGCAAATATTATTAAATATTGAGTGAAATCTAGCAGAAAGCGCAAAAAAGAGAAAACAAAACGCGTTAAGTCGTCGCCTTTCAAACTTGCCACTAAAGGTCCCGTCCCAGGATCTAGGCATGGGTATTTTTTGTGAGTGTCTGCTCATCTAATCAACATCCAGCGATGTAAAATACTAAAAGAAATGCGTTGATTTTCTGCCTGTTTATGTTAATCGGTTCGGTGAGGATGAATAATAATCAGATTAAATTCAGGAAGGGTAATTCATAATGGGACTAACCACAAAAATAAAAACTATTGCAATAAATTTCACAAAACAAGTCCGTAAAATAATGTCCCGAAGTGTGTCTGTCTCCGACCGTGTTTATATTAGTTAACCTTAACATAAAATTCCAATTAAATGGCCTTCTTCTCTCCCGTGGCACAAATTCGAAACGCGCCGACGTTTCTCCCTACAAAAGTGCATTTTTTAAGTCTCACAACGTGCAGAAATAACTGTAAAACAATTACTGGCTGAATGCTCTGATACGCATGGGGTGCGCCCACAGAATAACTTTCCCCATGACGTCTCTATTTTCCGGCGTGCATGCAAACTGTGACATTTGTTGGGATCGTCTGAAACAAAACACCAACGAAACAATCGACACCTTCTACATCGCATCAGTAAAAATTTCATATCTCTAAAACACGCGACATAAAAAAAATGGCTTAACTTGTGATGGACAATTTACCTGGCAATGTGCAGTCAACTGTACGGTAAATCTTTGGCTATCAGAAATTCACTACATTATCTCATCAAGAGAATTTGATTAGCCTTACAAGGGTATTTTAAAAATTAAAATCCGATCAATTGTTCAGGAGTTATCCAACAAAATAGAAATAAAGGTATTGTTTTACGGCAGCCATTTTTGATGACATCACTACGGTGGTCTGGGAGAGTATCTCTCGGTAGTTAATCAAAGCTTACTAGATAAATTTGGTATCAGTAACCAGCAACGAAACTTCTTGCACTAACATATGAAGGGCCAGGGGGAAAAACGATGAATGTCGATTTTTCGCCCATTTTGAGATCGCAACGCCATCTGATAGTTCAGAAGCTGTACTATAAGAATGAGAACGGCCTTGGTTGGGAAACGATGAGAAGTGCCTGAAAAACGCATTATTATTTTGGCATATATTAACGTTCTTATGGAAAGAAATACTTTGTTTTTCATTTCCTGGCAAATTGTCTCGAATGAACATTCATCGTTTTTCCCCCTGGCCCTTCATATATTAACAGGCGCACGAGCAGACACGCTATCATTGAAAATAAATTGTCGGCTTGACGACCACGACAACTAGCGAAAATATAGTACGATTCAAAGTGGAGGAATTACGTCAGTGTGGGGGGATCTTTGTGACGGCGAATGAGCAAGCATTTTCAGGTTATGGATGCACCTTATGATATAATCCTGGGTGCGTTGTCATTTGCAATCGGAGGCGATGGGAAGGGGCTGTGTGGGTGTAGTAGCAGATATGAAGAGAAACCGCTCAAAATGCCATGTAACTGTGGAATGCAGTGATCAAAAAAATTCCTCAATTTCTTACGATTGCAATAACGAATCCTTTAATCTGTCAAATGCGTACACATACTAACCGCATTTCTACAGCTCGAAACTGAATCAAGGAAGTTACGCAATCACGTGGCATTGACGCAATCCAAGACGCACCAGTGGAGCTCTTCACGTCAGCAAATCTTGACATCACAGCGTGTCTACATTGTTATTGAAGAAAATCTAAGAGGACGAGGAGGAGGGGGAGGGGGAAACGAGATTAATTCATGTTGAAGTACGCACTGATACATGAAAAAAGAGGACAGGACATAAGTACGAGGCATATTTCTGCAATTGCTCACTTTAGACTTGGATTGCTTGAAACACTGAGGATATGTAGAAAAGGCTCTGCATGTTCTTGAATTAGGCCTAGATTACTGTTGGCCTCGGAGCCACTTCAAAATAGGAAACCACGAGGAGTAATGCATGGATAGCATTTCGCTTTTATTTGCCCCACCTCCTCGGGCAGTTGGACAAATTGAGGTAATTTATGTATAATAAACCACTAATTGGCTTATTAGCTCCTAAGATATTGGCAAGTTTACATTTATAGACAATGTTGTTACGTAGGAAATGTATTAGCTGTGTCATCATCATCATCCCGTTCGCATATTCAAGCCAGTCAATTAAATATTATCACCTCACCCTTCGACCTTGGGAACAATAACTGTGTATACGAAAGCCCACCCAACTAAGAAGTATCGAAGCCAGATGCAATATTTAAATAGGCTTACTTGTTAGTTTGTGCATTACTTACTGGTACTTGAAATGAACTGGTACAAGCGAGTGCAGATGTGGTTTGTCAGGATGTTGATCACTTCCCATGGACCCATTCATAGGCGTACTTTGGAGGGAGAAAAGGGGCACTTCCTTCCCACAAAATTCTACGTTCACTGCAATTTTCTGAGATCTGATGAGCAAAGTGATAAAGAGTACACTTGCAAAAATACGCGAATAAAGACATTGTGCAATTTATTCTAAATTGTCTTAAAATGTGCTATATTTTGTTCAGTAGGGATAATGTACTCGCGAAACGAGCGAACAAATAACAATTGACAGGTCTATTCTTCGTGTTGCAAATTTGTTAACAATTATTATATTACTAGTTATGTTTATATACGACAAGCTGAAAGCACCAGCCTGGATATTCGGAACTTGCGAAAATAAAGAAGTGTTATATTTGCATGTGGTTCGAAAACGCCATTTTTTTAGACACCGGATGCAGTACAGCAAAAAGATACCAACCAGACTTGCAGAAAGAAGTGGCAACACTGTCGCAGCCACGGTCGATGGTCAATGATTTCAGGTTTTTAAGATTCTACGTATTGCGGGTCTGTTTCTCACGTATCTTGCGACATTTCCGGCGATTGTCTTCGCAGACACCTCCAATCGCACAGAACGTCAACCACTTCGTACATACTACGACCACTATGAACTAACTGTGTTGCCAGAATCATGCCGATACCTGCCCATAGCCGTCGAGTGTTACTTTCTTTTAGTTTGGTTGAATTCGGAGCTACATGTTTTATTCATCCGAACAGAGTTTGTTGCTGGAAAACGGCTCATTTTTAATTTCAATGCTGAGGAATTCCACTTGATCCACAGACTCAAATACAATGCTGAAAAGGTGCAGATTATTTAAAATCTCTTATGTGTATTACAAAAGGCGTGCTGAGAGACACACTAAAAATCGAACACATGGAGAGTAATTTCACATTTGACGTAAAGCACCAAGGATAGTTGTGGTTCGCCGGCCCCGTGGCGGAGTGGTTAACACATCGCGCTACGACGCCACGGGTCCTGGGTTCGAATCCTGACATGGGCATGGATGGTTGTGAGTGTCCATTCATCAATTTCATCATATCATCACTCATCCCCATCTTCGCAAATTAGTCAATAGTGGCACAAAAAGAGAAGTAAAATAAAGCAAATCAATCAATCGATAGTCATTGTTAAAAAATTGTGATTTAAAACTATATTAGGCCCCTATTACAAGACAATTTATATTCTTATTTCCATGACCTGGCCTGAAAATGTGTCAGTAATACTGCTTAATAAGGAAAAGTGTTCAACCCTAACAGGCAGATTTTTATTTGCTAAAAGCTAACCACTACATTCGACCAAGTTTTTCCGAATCATAATACAATGCTTTCTTCAGCTTCAATTTTTACATCTTTGTTCGCTACCAGATAGTGTTCGAAATATCGGTTGCAAGTCGCAATTTTGGTGTTTACACAGTTCTTATGCTTGTGAACATGATGGAAACATTTGTACAATTTGCAGGAACAGAATATGTGTACGGATTTCACATAACTGGCAATTTCATTTCTTTAGGAAATCAATTTACATTACACTTTATTGCGTTTTGGTTATTTTGTGCCACTTTTCTAGTTAATCGTAACGCCAAGAACAACTGACATACATAATCATACAGAATACTTTATTCAGACTCCAACCCGGGACACTTTGCTTCGCAGCACCAATAAGCGTGAACACCTTCAAAGGGTGTGTAGTACACACTGTGTACCAGCGCATATATTCTCCTCTGCTGTGTGGCCCTAAATATAGCTACAGTTAATTTATACTTTTCAACACACGACATTCTAGCGATGGATTCTAAAGGTTTTACTTAGTTGCAATATGGCATGATTGATTGATTGATTGATATGTTGTTTTAAGTCCACTTTATGCACAGTAAGGCTAAGCGGGACTGGACCTACAGTTTAAAGTGGGATCCGAACCACCTGTGCCTCCACCGGGTATCGAACCCGGGACCCCTTGATTACAAGGCGACGACGCTACCACTGCGCCATCGGGGAGGCCTGAAACAATATGGCATGCAACTGGGTAGCAGACAAGACAGACACACTGTGGCACCGCCAACGAATGTATTAAGAAGATAATTCAGGTGGCGAAGTCTCTGTTTGCCCATTTCAAGCCAGCAAGAGATATAGAGACTGTAACATGGCATGCAAGAGAAGTGTGATTTAATTTCACAATCAATGTTTTCAAATAATTCTGGATAAAGATTGCCACCAATCTCAGATCACCAGAAGCTCCTTGCAAAAAAGGAAAACATTTTTTCTATTCCGCTCTGGCAATAGATTTATGTGATACAGAGGTGATGCTAGTGTATTACATTCAGAAGTATTTTTAAATGTGAGTGACAAGAGTTCCTTATTAGAGGACAGTGTTAACTGGACATTATCTAATGTTTCTACTTGTACCTACTGTAAGTAGTATACGGGGTATACATCCAATCATGCACAATGCTTTAAGTAGTAATAGTAACAACAATAAATTCTCCGAATAGTAACAAATAATCTCATAATTGGTGCTGGGAGCTTGTTTGTATGTATGTGTGCGTGTGCGCTTGCTTACCTACACAAAGGAAATTTACTTGTGAGTTCTTATAACCGATTAATGTAAGACTTTTCCTCCGGAACGAATGAGGATAAAGAATACTTCACTCCTCTCTTAAGTAATAGACTGTTCTGGACTTTTGGCGCACAAAGAGTGCAGTCGGCGGTTAGATGTTACGACGTCGCGTCTTTGCGGTTCGTGTTCGCGCGCTCGTTGCTGGCAAAACTTGGAAAATTTGCAGTGACACGAGCAGTTGACATTTTGATATTTCGTTACGTTGAAATGCTGAATTGAATAGTGAGTTCGATCCCAAAAAGGAACTTGAACGGTGAACTTGCAGCCTGGAGGAAGGAAGAGTTGCAGTGTAACCGGATCGGATCGCCTTCTACAGACTGAAGCGGAAACATCAGGAAGTGCATTTAAGAAATTAGGAAGTTACGTCAACAGTGGTTTTGTTAGTGATAAGTGAGCCTGGTTTAAGTGTCGAGAGCTCTCGTGAATATGGTTTATGGATTATTAGCGTCGAACAGTATAAGGTAACAAGTACAGCGCTGAACTACAAAAAAGCTAGCTAAAACCGTGAGTAATATTTCCAATGTGTTACATTTTTTTTTAAATTTTGTGTTCATTTTATGCAAGGTTTATACATTGAAACTTCACCGAGACAATCAGGGCATTCTCTGTATATCCCTGTATCTGGATTTTCCGGTGTAAACCAGGTGAAGGAGACTTAACAAGGGCCTCCTTGCGATTGTTTAAGTAAAAATAGAATTTGAGTAATAAAAACATGTGAAATGTAATTTTCATCTTTGCTTCATTCATTTAATCAGGTTTTGTAAAAAACTGAAAAATCCTGCTTGTATCTTGAACGAAAGCAGGCAAACGCATTTTCGTAAGCAAAATACACTTTTTAATGTTATATGGTGCCCGAAACTCCCGGGAAGTGCCTTAGATTGTCTTGGTGAAAGAAGAAGTAAAAGGGGTAACAGGCATTGTGTTGCGTTGTTGTCGGCGATGTTTATGTAAACATTGAGTGTTGCAACCTGCGTTCGTGTTTGTCGGCAGCATGGCTCGTACAATACGGAAAGCTCCTTGTTGCTGCAGATTGTTGATTTCAGACGCTGCTGTACAATGTTCAGACTGTAAACAATGGGTGCATAAAGACTGCCTAGAGAAAGATTTTTCCTGCAAGCAGTGCAAGAAAGGAGCTGAAAATGAAGTTCATGATAATGAAAAATTAGACGAAAAAGAACAGGGTGTTTCGAAAGAAAGTGACGAATTTGGTTGTCAAGTTGACATTGATCGGGGAAAGAAAAATGAAATTTTAAATAAAGTTTTGTCGCTTATGGAACAGAGTAGGCTAGCGCAGGATAACTTATGCCTAAAATGGGAAGAAAATAAGGAACAAGATAAGCTAAAATGGGAGAGATTATACGAAAGAATGGAACAAGATAGGTTAGAACGGAGACAGGAAGAGGAAAAAGATAGGCTCCTGCAGGAAGACTTATACAGAAAATTGGAGCAGAAAGAGGAACAGAATAAATTGGAACTCAAGGAAATAATAAATGCTTCCATGCAAAAAATAAATGACAAGATGGAGGGAACACTAGGCGTTTTGAAAGTGGAAGTCAGTAGGATAGAAAAAATGGAGGACGTTAAGAAGGAAAATAAAGAATCATGTCAATTTCAGGCTGGAATTGATGAAGTAAAAGATGATTGTAATGAGGTCCGTGACAACAGTGAAAAGATAGAAGATAATTCTGATGAAGTACAAGTGGCTATAGAAAATGAACAAAGAGAGAGAGATTGGAAAGTACAGATTCTGGAGGATCAAGTTTGCGTGTTGGGAATGAAAAGGCAACAAGTTGAAGATGAGTCACTCGGAATACAGCAATCTCATGAAGTGATAAGCAAAGAAGAAAATTTTCATGGAAAATACCAGGAAAGTGATCTGTGCCCTAAAGTTAAACAATGTATAACTTTAGACATGACGATACCAGAAATGACTCTGATCAGTAAAAGGAAAAAAATTAGAATGAGACCTAGATATAGTTCAGTAAAGAAATTGAAGAGAAATAAATTGAAAGCTGCAAAGAAAGTTGAAAAAGCGTCAGTGAAAGTGAAAAAGAAAATTCGTAAAGGATCGAAGAATGTCAGCGCAGAAAGATCAGACCCAAGTATGAAAAGGATGAAACAAGAAAAGAGAGCAATACATTCATATGATGAGCGTCAAAGAAAGCCCCAAAAGAAACGAGACAGGAAAGAATGGAAGAAAGTTACTAGTGATGATTCCCATAGTGAGGAATATATACTAATGGACAACCGGAAACGAAAAGAAAAGACTTTAAGGATAAGAGAAAATACAAATAGTGTTGACAGATTGTTAGTTTCCCTACTTGAAGAAAGTTGGAAGAGGAGGAAGAAGAAATTTGAAAAGCAGAGAAAAGAGAAGAAAAAGAAGAGGAAGGAGAAGAAGAGGAATACGGAAAAGAGCACATAATAGTGACGACAAACAGAAATATTAGGAAACTGAAGAAACAACAAAGACTGATAAATCTAAAGATGAGAGACATTCTAATTTGTTGGGTAATATAATAGAATGTAATTATTAAGTTAGTAAATTTTAAAGAAAGATCTAATTTTCATTTCTCTTGATGAACATTTTGAAAATTACTAGTTTATGTAAATCTTGATAAAATGATGGAAATTGTTCAAATGTAAATAAGCTGTTTAAAAAAATGTGTGTATGTTGATATGAGCCACGTATATTGAAAATTGAGAAAATGAAAAGAAAAAGTTATTTAATGTCAGTTGTTTTGTATAGGTTATGTGAAAACTAGTTGTGGTTCAATGTAAAAAGTTTAATGATGGTTTTGATAAAAGCGCTGGTAACTATTATTGTCAATGAGCGGGTAAATGATATTAATAATTTGAAAATAACTCTGTAATAAATAAGAATAATTATGGAAGAGCAATTTGGAAGTATGAAGTGAACCTCAGAACTGTTAATGATTCTGCAAATAAAGAGTGAAGAACAAATGAGAAAGAATGCTCAGAAGAAAGTTATTTGAGGAAATCCTTTGGAAAGCAAGGTTAAGTAGCATTAATAGAATGATGAAGTGATGAGAGTTCTTGGACCTAGCTATATGAGGTAAAAGTCAGTGTGTATTAAGATATAGTGCGAGAGAGACACATAAATATAAGGTCGAAGGCGGACCGGAATGTTGAAAAATATAAGGTCGAAGGCGGACCAGAAATGAAAAATAGTAGGTCGAAGGCGAACCGAAAATTATTATGTAATAAAGAACATGCTGATATTTAAGTGAAAGATTATGTCCAGAATTCTGTTGCAAGTTAAGAAATAGTTTGTTAAAGAGATAAGCGACGTATTGTACGATGTAATTTCCTGAAATTAGTAATTTGAGCGTGCTGATACACTAAAGAAGAAAGAAGAAATGACAGGTAAAGATCATTGCAAGAGAAAGGAGGTTTACTGTTAGATTAATTTCATGAAGTATGATGATATTTTGTAAAGATAGAAATCAAAATACTTTTGTAATATTCTATACTTACCCGTCTGTACCAGCTCTAGTAGATATTTCGAATCACAACATGTGGAAAATATAAAATTATGGAATTGTAGTAACAGTAAGAGAGAAATTTATGTAAGTCAGTTGAAACAATTCGGAAACCTGCAAGACAATATGTAAATGATTAAAGTTACTTATAGTATATTGATAAATTATGTAGTAATGATTCAAAGTTGATTTTATGTAATCTATGAAGGTATATATGTAATGAAAAGAAATTGAGTAATATGTTTATTATGCTTCAATGTTTACAAATTGTAATTGTGTATTATTTTCTTGAGATTATTCTTACTATGTGATTGTAAGAAACGATTGAACAGAATTAATATGTGAAATTGAAGGAAAATCTATATGTGTTTACTATGTTATAAGATGTTTTGAAATTGTAACCTGAATTATTTTTTTTTCTTTAAAAAAAATGTATGTACGAGGGCTGGTCAAATATTTAAGGAGATAAAGAGACTTGGAAAGACATTAGCTCTCCTTGATCAGTCCATCTAATGCCTTTTTTGGGGAAGGGGCATCTATAACAGATTAATGTAAGACTTTTCCTCCGGAACGAATGAGGATAAAGAATACTTCACTCCTCTCTTAAGTAATAGACTGTTCTGGACTTTTGGCGCACAAAGAGTGCAGTCGGCGGTTAGATGTTATGACGTCGCGTCTTTGCGGTTCGTGTTCGCGCGCTCGTTGCTGGCAAAACTTGGAAAATTTGCAGTGACACGAGCAGTTGACATTTTGATATTTCGTTACGTTGAAATGCTGAATTGAATAGTGAGTTCGATCCCAAAAAGGAACTTGAACGGTGAACTTGCAGCCTGGAGGAAGGAAGAGTTGCAGTGTAACCGGATCGGATCGCCTTCTACAGACTGAAGCGGAAACATCAGGAAGTGCATTTAAGAAATTAGGAAGTTACGTCAACAGTGGTTTTGTTAGTGATAAGTGAGCCTGGTTTAAGTGTCGAGAGCTCTCGTGAATATGGTTTATGGATTATTAGCGTCGAACAGTATAAGGTAACAAGTACAGCGCTGAACTACAAAAAAGCTAGCTAAAACCGTGAGTAATATTTCCAATGTGTTACATTTTTTTTTTAAATTTTGTGTTCATTTTATGCAAGGTTTATACATTGAAACTTCACCGAGACAATCAGGGCATTCTCTGTATATCCCTGTATCTGGATTTTCCGGTGTAAACCAGGTGAAGGAGACTTAACAAGGGCCTCCTTGCGATTGTTTAAGTAAAAATAGAATTTGAGTAATAAAAACATGTGAAATGTAATTTTCATCTTTGCTTCATTCATTTAATCAGGTTTTGTAAAAAACTGAAAAATCCTGCTTGTATCTTGAACGAAAGCAGGCAAACACATTTTAAAACCAAAATACTCTTTTAATGTTATATTCTCAGATGCTTTCCTTGTAGTGATTTCACTGGTTTCCACCATAGAGAAAATGGCTGACTGTACTGTTTCTCTTTTGGCACTAATAAATCTACTTTTGAGACTTTGTCCGTAGTGCGTCTAGAGAAAAAAAATAGTGTCAAAGTACTCGAAAGCATTGATATTTTAAAGCGTGTGAAAATCTTGGTTGCAGCAAAGCAAATCAAGTTCTTATACGCCCTCTACCATAAGCATTTGTATGACTTTCCTTCTTCTGTTGGTATCCAACGCTGCTCGCTTCATACTTACTGCATATGCTTGCCGATATTATACCCGCAATGTTGTCAGATGTGTGTCTAAAATGCTTTTCATCGCCTAAGCATGTTTCTAAGGTTAAAACATGATTAGTACCTGTTCCTGTCTGGATATTATAAATTGCATGCAGGTGGAATAAAATCAAGCCTTCAGGCTAGGGGCGCAATGCTTCATCTCAGAAGGTGGTGGCAATTCATCCGTAAATTATCGACAAAAAAAATGTTCCTGTTTAGGCTCGTCACTCGGTCCTTCTTGGATCAATCTGTTCTAAGAATCAAGGTGAGACTGCAAAGGCACGGGAGCCAACGCTTTGTGTCTGCCCGCCTGATCACTCAAAAGATCACAATCGATTGAACCCAACCTCTCAAGTGAGTTAAGAAGGGGGAAAACTTAACACTGGCGCAATTCACAGCACAGGAAATGGTAAGTGTTGCCATCTGCGGAAAAAAATATTCACCGGAATCATGAGGTGAAAAAAATCTAGTCGATATCGGTGTGGTGTGCTGGTATTTTAACACTAAATTCATTGTTTAACTGGGAGTCGTCCGAAAGTTTCTGATTCACCATGATTAGCCTGTCGCAGAATATTTTCCAAGGCCAGATCAGGGTTAATTTATATTAACCCAGAGAAAATAAATGGAAGCAAATTTAAAAATATGTAATGTTTAGGTATAAAAAAAAGCAGTTTTTCCCCCAAGGTAGTCAAGGCTGGTGCCCATACCACTGGGGATTGATCAAAATAGTTACATGCCTACCTCCTCACAACAAACTTTCACAATATGTACAAGATATTAAGACAGACAAGCATTTTCCTCAGTAACGTTCTGCTAGCCTTTGAAGAACATGGCATTTTCTATCCTGTAAGTATGCCCAGCACAAGTTGACGGTTGCCACTTTTAATGTCGGACAACATATTGGCATCTGCAGTATGGTATGAAAACATTATCATGTAGGCAGGATGAAGTCGCAGGTTTTAACCCTTCCTCCCTTAAATTATGCATGTACCACCACCATCCACACGTATGTTGAACATCCTGATAAAAGTTTCTTGTCTTGCTGTCCTCCACACACTACAATACTTTCCCATTCCGTAACCCTTTCCTATGGTGGAACAGGAATATAAGCAGTGGATGTAATATGTGTTCACGTATCAATGAAATCAAGGGGGATGATATCGGAACAAGACAAGACAAGACTTAACCAAAGTCGGGGTCTCATCACGAGTTGTAAATGACCGTTTCGTCGTTGGTATCGTCTGGAGTTTCGAAATATACAACGTATACAGGGTGTCACTGTTTGACGTCCCGTCTCCCACATCACTAACCCTCGAAATAGCGGACTTTTATTCTGAATATACATGCAGCCACTCAGCACACGTTCACAACCACTAATCCACTGACTTTGTATTTACAGCAAACACAACACATGGCTTATCTATACAATCAGACAGATTGGTATGTCTGAAGAAGTCACATAGCGAAATAAATTTTGTTCAGGTAAACATTTGAAATATCATCAATCATTATATTTTCAATAATATTGTTTAAAGGAAATACTGTAATAATGTCTCTAAGAATATAATCTCTTTCTGGTCATGATTTTTGCAAGATCATCTCGGTTCATCTCTAGCGAGAGCAAAGTGATCGAGGGGAGGAGCAGTAGAATTCTGTTACCAGAAGTTCTCTCTCTCCCCTTTCTCTTCTAATGAATAGTCTGTGTTGATAGAAAGGTAAAATACTATCTACGCCCATGCATAACAATGCTATTAATATACGTAGATTCGCTCAATTACAAGCTACATGTATTTATACTTGCTACAATTACGATTGTTATGGATGCGTTGCCATTGCTGGTGTTATTGAACAAGCAACTCAAAGTGTGAAAGAGGCACGAGGTAGAAGGTTAGGAGCCAAATTCCATGAGCAGGCCCTTTTCCAAGTGCAATTTTTTGAACTGATAAAAAAGTTAGAAAAACAACATGACGAACAACTTTCGCGAATAGTCGTGTTACAACTTCGTGTTTGATTGGGGTGCGGTATGGACACGAGATGAGACTTGGCCAGTAGATATTGTCTCGCGTGCATGTGTGTGTGTGAAGCTCTGTCTCGTTCTTAGTCTCGTCATTATTTATCATTATCAGTGTACAAACTTATCTCTGTTTGATGCTTAACTTCGTTGACACGAAGCCTTGAAAAACGGATTTTATCCAACATACGTAACCATCAAATATTTGAATGTACAGACACAGGCAATAAAAACGTACTCGCGTTATGTGTGTTGCCTACCTCTAAGGCGATAAGTAGATTTTAATATGAAATTTCCAATGGCAACTTGTACCCACGCCGTAGAGGTAGGCAACACACATAACACCTTGCAGGGAAGCGAGTATTTCAGGATGTAGGTGTCCCACTTTTATTGCCGGTGACTGTAACAAGTGAACCAAGTTTTCTTACATGTAAATAAAAAGCAATTGTTTACTGTCTGTGCATTTATCTTCTTTATGTTCGCTTGTCTTCCACATTTGACCAATGACAGCAATGAAAGTGGTGGACGTGGCACACCCAAGTCAAGGCTGGGACTCGAATCCAGACTCGTCGTTAATGAGATCGGTGAGGACCACTCAACGCGCTCGGCCACCCAGGCGGCATACACGGAAGTAAACACGCTTACCTGCAAGACTGTCCCAGAATCGTTAACTTGGGGGACAGTTCATTCAAAATTTACCGAGAAGAGCAAGAAAAATCTGTGCAGCTTCAGTCCGGACATTTTTTGCAAGGGTTGGATATATTGCTTAACTGACTCTGACCTGACAATCAATATTGGGGGGAAAGTGGGAAGGGGGGAGACGACCCTGTCACGCCTGGTGGCGGCTGTTTCTTCGCCCTACCGCTTGGTGCCGCCCGAAACCGCAACCTCTCTCTCTCTCTCTCTCTCTCCCGGATGTGTGTATTTTGCAAACATTGACGAAAAATCAATTCCCCAAGTCGAATTTTGCAGAGGCCGCGAGGTATAAAGTTAGTGGAATCGGGCAGCTCACTTGCCGCTTTGCTGGTAGGTAGGGAACGACCGACCTTCCGCCGCTGCTCCAGTTACGCAGCCAGATTGAGTACAATGTAATCACACTCCTTGTGCTTTCGCCGGTCGCAAACGCTCCCCGCGATCGCCTCTAGTTGACCTGATCCGTCCCCCCTAGTTCAACCCCCCGAGAACTAAATCGATACGGCGTAAAAATTGCTCCCCACCCGCCCCTCCGCGTCCCGTTTACCCGCCCTCCGGCCACTGGAAGCTCAGCTACTGAGAGAGTTTTTTTCCGGGCCACGGTGACATGCCTGCACTCTTGTCTGATGCCGCCATGGCCCTACAACCTTGGTCTCCATGGATGCAATGGGAGTTCGCACGTTTGCCAAATAAAGGGTTCGCGTGCACTGAATATACGTTTGTACCAATGCAATGTACTGTAAAGTGCAGTGGCGTTCCCAATATTTTTGAAAGGGGGGGGGGGTTACGCATTTTTTTAAATTATGTTTTTTATAGTCAGCCCTAATTTTGCCACATTTTCTTGCCTTTGACGTTTTTCTTTTAAGGAATACTGGGCCAGAAAAGGGTGGGGTTATGACTCCCACCAACCCACTTAGGCACGCCCCTGGTACAGTGGGCCTTACGAATACAAGAACGAAAATTGGCCATCGTTATTTTCATTTGAAAGTTTCTTATTTTTCGCCACTCTTCTGTCACCACCATTGTGACGACGAGGATGATATGTTGGGGTATTTATCGAGGTACACCCATATCAAGGCTGGGGTTTTGTTGATTCATTGAATTAGATTATTTACGTAGATTTTCTTTCGCTTTTAGCTGATCGCGACGATGAGGATGAGTGATGAAGGCACGCTCACAAAGAACACACATGTCCAGGCCGGGAATCTAATTGGGACGACCTACAGTTTAAAGTGAGATCCGATACACTATGTACAGTCACCGACAATAAAAATGGGGGACACCTAGATCTTGAAATACTCGTTTCCCTGCCGTGTTGCCTAACTTTGTATCTTGCCTTGCTGGAGCGGTGGCCGATCTCGGCACCAAATTCAAGCAGGGCATTCGATGTTCTTTGTGACAAATATAAAAAATAATAATAATAATAAATCGCCTTTATTGAGAGGGCGTTTTATTATTATTATTATTCTTTTCATCAAGTTCATCTAATCACCACTCATCCTCATCGTCGCGATTAGCCAAAATTGACTGAAATGTTACATAAAATAAAAATACAACACAATTTATGTTGCTTTTCCATCTCTTGGGTTTACTGCAACGAGTGCGACCTCAAGAATGAACGATGATATGATGCTATGGATCGAACCTGGAACATCTATATCGCGTTACTCTGATCACTCCGCAACTCACAATCTCGTCACCGAAGGGTCTCAGATCAGAACCCGGCCTAGGCGTGTTCGTTCCTTCATCAGTATTATCTTATCATTACGTATTTCATCAGAACCCGGCATAGGCGTGTTCGTTCCTTCATCAGTATTATCTTATCATTACGTATTTCATCGGAACCAGACCTAGGCGTGTTCGTTCCTTCATCAGTATTATCTTATCATTACGTATTTCATCAGAACCCGGCCTAGGCGTGTTCGTTCCTTCATCAGTATCATCTTATCATTATATTTCATCAGAACCCGGCCTAGGCGTGTTCGTTCCTTCATCAGTATTATCTTGTCATTACGTATTTCATCAGAACCCGGCATAGGCGTGTTCGTTCCTTCATCAGTATCATCTTATCATTACGTATTTCATCAGAACCCGGCCTAGGCGTCTTCGTTCCTTCATCAGTATCATCTTATCATTACGTATTTCATCAGAACCCGGCCTAGGCGTGTTCGTTCCTTCTTCAGTATAGTATCATCTTATCATTACGTATTTCATCAGAACCCGGCATAGGCGTGTTCGTTCCTTCATCAGTATCATCTTATCATTACGTGTTTCATCAGAACCCGGCATAGGCGTGTTCGTTCCTTCTTCAGTATCATCTTATCATTACGTATTTCATCAGAACCCGGACTAGGCGTGCTCGTTCCTTCTTCAGTATCATCTTATCATTACGTATTTCATCAGAACCCGGCCTAGGCGTGTTCGTTCCTTCATCAGTATCATCTTATCATTACGTGTTTCATCAGAACCCGGCATAGGCGTGTTCGTTCCTTCTTCAGTATCATCTTATCATTACGTGTTTCATCAGAACCCGGCCTAGGCGTGTTCGTTACTTCGTCAGTATCATCTTATCATTACGTATTTCATCAGAACCCGGCCTAGGCGTGTTCGTTACTTCTTCAGTATCATCTTATTATTACGTGTTTCATCAGAACCCGGCCTAGGCGTGTTCGTTCCTTCTTCAGTATCATCTTATCATTACGTGTTTCATCAGAACCCGGCCTAGGGGTGTTCGTTCCTTCTTCAGTATTATCTTATCATTACGTATTTCATCAGAACCCGGCATAGGAGTGTTCGTTCCTTCATCAGTATTATCTTATCATTACGTATTTCATCAGAACCCGACCTAGGCGTGTTCGTTCCTTCATCAGTATCATCTTATCATTACGTATTTCATCAGAACCCGGCCTAGGTGTGTTCGTTCCTTCATCAGTATTATCTTATCATTACGTATTTCATCAGAACCCGGCCTAGGCCTGTTCGTTCCTTCTTCAGTATCATCTTATCATTACGTATTTCATCAGAACCCGGCATAGGCGTGTTCGTTCCTTCTTCAGTATCATCTTATCATTACGTATTTCATCAGAACCCGGCATAGGCGTGTTCGTTCCTTCATCAGTATCATCTTATCATTACGTGTTTCATCAGAACCCGGCATAGGCGTGTTCGTTCCTTCTTCAGTATCATCTTATCATTACGTGTTTCATCAGAACCCGGCCTAGGCGTGTACGTTCCTTCTTCAGTATCATCTTATCATTACGTGTTTCATCAGAACCCGGCCTAGGCGTGTTCGTTACTTCTTCAGTATCATCTTATCATTACGTATTTCATCAGAACCCGGACTAGGCGTGTTCGTTACTTCTTCAGTATCATCTTATCATTACGTGTTTCATCAGAACCCGGCCTAGGCGTGTTCGTTCCTTCTTCAGTATCATCTTATCATTACGTGTTTCATCAGAACCCGGCCTAGGGGTGTTCGTTCCTTCTTCAGTATTATCTTATCATTACGTATTTCATCAGAACCCGGCATAGGAGTGTTCGTTCCTTCATCAGTATTATCTTATCATTACGTATTTCATCAGAACCCGACCTAGGCGTGTTCGTTCCTTCATCAGTATCATCTTATCATTACGTATTTCATCAGAACCCGGCCTAGGTGTGTTCGTTCCTTCATCAGTATTATCTTATCATTACGTATTTCATCAGAACCCGGCCTAGGCGTGTTCGTTCCTTCTTCAGTATCATCTTATCATTACGTATTTCATCAGAACCCGGCATAGGCGTGTTCGTTCCTTCTTCAGTATCATCTTATCATTACGTATTTCATCAGAACCAGGCATAGGCGTGTTCGTTCCTTCATCAGTATCATCTTATCATTACGTGTTTCATCAGAACCCGGCATAGGCGTGTTCGTTCCTTCTTCAGTATCATCTTATCATTACGTGTTTCATCAGAACCCGGCCTAGGCGTGTTCGTTCCTTCTTCAGTATCATCTTATCATTACGTGTTTCATCAGAACCCGGCCTAGGCGTGTTCGTTACTTCTTCAGTATCATCTTATCATTACGTATTTCATCAGAACCCGGACTAGGCGTGTTCGTTACTTCTTCAGTATCATCTTATCATTACGTGTTTCATCAGAACCCGGAATAGGCGTGTTCGTTCCTTCTTCAGTATCATCTTATCATTACGTGTTTCATCAGAACCCGGCCTAGGGGTGTTTGTTCCTTCTTCAGTATTATCTTATCATTACGTATTTCATCAGAACCCGGCATAGGAGTGTTCGTTCCTTCATCAGTATTATCTTATCATTACGTATTTTATCGGAACCAGACCTAGGCGTGTTCGTCCCTTCATCAGTATTATCTTATCATTACGTATTTCATCAGAACCCGACCTAGGCGTGTTCGTTCCTTCATCAGTATCATCTTATAATTACGTATTTCATCAGAACCCGGCCTAGGCGTGTTCGTTCCATCTTCAGTATTATCTTATCATTACGTATTTCATCGGAACCAGACCTAGACGTGTTCGTTCCTTCTTCAGTATTATCTTATCATTATGTATTTCATCGGAAGCAGACCTAGGCGTGTTCGTGCCATCTTCAGTATTATCTTATCATTACGTATTTCATCGGAACCAGACCTAGGCGTGTTCGTTCCATCTTCAGTATTATCTTATCATTACGTATTTCATTGGAACCAGACCTAGACGTGTTCGTTCCATCTTCAGTATTATCTTATCATTACGTATTTCATCGGAACCAGACCTAGGCTAGTATCTTATCATTACGTATTTCATCGTTAAAAGAGGAACTTAAAATTAAAAGTATTTGAAAATAAATTCCTTACAAAAATATTTGGACCTAAAAGGGATGAGGAGACAGGTCAGTGGAGAATGTTACATAATTTAGAACTGCATAATATGCATTCACGTCTGGTATTATCAGAATGATTAAATCAAGAAGGCTTAGGCCATGTGGCACGAATGGGAGAGGAAAGAAGAGTTTACAGGATTCTTGTTGGGAAACCTGATGGTAAGAGACCTGTAGTTAGGCCAAGACGAAGATGGAAGGATAACTTTACATTGAGATAGACCTAAAGAAAATCGGTAAGGATGGAAAAGATTGGATTGATCTTGCCCAGTATAGGGACAGGTGGAAGGCTTGTGTTGCTGGAGCCATAAACCTTCGGGTTTAAGACGGCTCGAGATTTAGTTTGAATAAAATAAATACGCAAAATACCAAAAAAATAGTAGTAAAAAGAAATCTCGTATGACATTGCCATCAGGTAGCAGCAATTGTCTGGAAGCGCAAGCAACAGACAACCCAATAAATGCACGTTCGGCGTCACCTACAAGAACTCAGTCCACACTCCCCTCCCCTCCCCTTTGCTTCATCCTGCTGCTCTGCATGTATTGTGAGCGTTGCTACGCTCGCTCCATTGGTTCCGACTATCTCAGGTCGTCAACTCACACACACCCAAGGCGGGGCGGGTGGGTGCACTCGCCAAGGTCAAGGTGAATCTTCTGCCCTGGAGGCAGACTGAGATTTTGTGAAACAGCTCTGGGTAGTGCGAGGCTTTGTACTCTGTGAAACCGTCGCAAAGTCTCTGATATTTATGGCTTTGTTTCAGTGTCTCTTGAACTGTGTGCCTCTTCCTCATATTTTATACATCTGGGAACACTGGCGTACGCAAGGGGGAGCTGATGGGGCTGAAGTACTTTCAGGAATTTTGAGAAAAATCAAAATTTTCAAATGTAATTAGTGAAGAGCTCGGGATACCCCAAAGTGGTAAATGCAAACTCGCATAAGAGGACAACCTCTACTCCAGCATCCGTAAAATTAAAATCATTTTAAAATACGTAGAACGTAAGGGGAAAATGAGTGAAAATGGTAATATAAAATGTGTCTGGTAATATTTATACATCCCACTGTATAACGAACCCTTGTCTTTCGGTCCTTCACTTTCTCTCTCTCTCACTTTTCTGTTTGCATTTTTATATTGGTTATCGTGACGCTTGTGTGTCTTGCGTTAATCGTGACGAGGAGATTGAGTGACGAAATGACGAAACAGATAACAGGATGGAACAAACCACATCTATGCCTTAGCATAGCATCGGCGTCGTCAGAAATTTTTGTAGGGGTGTTCAGGCCGTTGATAAAACTTGAATAGTAGAAATAATATTAATATTATTATTATTGTCGTTATGATTATTATACTAATTGTAAACTAATACAAATATTTAAAAAATGAAATTTTATTATTATTATATTATACTTTGGGAGACTTTTCTACTCGATCCACCAGATCAGTATCTATTCAACACAACTGTTGTTTTTTTAAATCATTAACTTTTAAACACCTTTTTCGAGAAAAGGCTTTAAACGTTAGGAAGAAATGGTTTATGTTGTGTGATCTCTCCTAAAAAAGTCTTAATTTTTGGAATTTTGAAAACTGTGCAACCACGTATCCTTTGGTGTAAACGGTAGATATGGAAATATAAACTGGTTTCTGTATTTACGCTAATTTCTTTCTATTTAACGCATTTTTACTTCGTTATCCTTTTCGAATATTAACTATCTGAACCTTATTTCTGTTTTTAACAATAAAATTAATAAACTTCCGGTTTTTTTGTAACTTGAAATCATCGATGCACCGGACCAGTTCGAACTCCCACCGACGTCCATGGCGAGAAGTCAAAACATTGACTTCTGACTGATTAGTGCGTTACGCACTCGACTTACTTTACTTTCCGATACATGCAAACAAGGTATAAAGAACTGAAGTAACGAGCTGAAGGAACACAAAAGAAAGAGATGCGTGTAGCTGACAGAAACATCACGATGAAAGTATTCAGGTATTTTCTCCACGACTCGCAAAATAAGCTCAATGCAAATGCATACGAACCAACAACGTGCAACAGGTAATGCAAAACTTTGCTGATAAGTGGTTAAAAAAACATACTTTCTTTCAAGGACATATTTTTGACGCCAATAATCATAACTCGGCAACGTCACGACACGTCCACCATTGAACGTGGGAGGAGTGAAGAAGCTCGTCTTTCGCAACTCTTTACAGCATGGAAAAAAGTAACGTGAGTCCACCCCTTCCCGTTTCGTCGAAGCATCCGCAGCAGATAACCAATATCAACAGCTCCCTACCGCTGTTCGTCCTCGCCCACGGCCGCTGATAACTGCAGCTTGTGTAACCCGAAGAAATGTTAACAGTAGATTTAATAATTTACAGGTTGGAGCTTCGGATATGGCAACAACTTGGCTTGTTGGAATTTGGGAATCTGGGTTTGATTGATTGAGTTTGCGTTTTAAGTCCACTTTATGCACAGTAAGGCTAATCGGGACTGCACTTACAGTTTAAAGTGGGATCCGAACCACTATGTGCCTCCACCGGGAATCTGGGATCGCTTATGTCAATCGAGGTGATTAAAATGAACAGCACAGAGGAGAGCACCCCACAAACACTTCGGTGACGAGATTGGGAATCGATCTCTCAATAGGTCAAAGAGGTTGAAATGTCGCAACGCAAATACTAAGTAAGGCAGTGGTTCTCAAACTGTGGTATGCGTACCCCCAGGGGTACATGAACGACTTGAAGGGGGTACGCGATCAGCTCGGAAGAGAAATGTCGAGAATACCCAGAAGACAACATTTTTGTAGCAGGTGTGTAGAGCAGACTTCACAGCTTTAACCTTTAAGAGACCAACTATCTTTTAAAAGATAAGTAAGCCCCAACTGCCCAAGTATCTTTATAAAGATAGTTGGTCACGTTCGTAGTTATGACGTCATAACGTCACTAATATTCGCTGGAATTGCGATTTTGTTCTTGTACATTATTGTTAACACACATATTGCACCGTAAGGACTCTTGCAGGTCTTAGTGTTCCATAAAAAGGCGGAAAAATGGCGGCTTCCTTTGTAATGAAATTGCGTTGGAATGAACGTAGGTTTTCTTTTTTCTACAACAATAATCCGCTTGTACCTTGAGTTGAGGAAAGTGTCGTTGCTGGAAGTTTCGAAAGAATTCTCCTGGTAGGAAGGGAGGGATTTTGACGATGTCCGGTTCACCAAAACTCACCATTCGGAGAAAACCTATGGGAACGGGGGGGGGGGTTCAGTTACGACAACAGGGTACAATGAGAAAAACAGTTTGAGAACCGCTGAATTTAGGTATTAGCATCTTAACATGTCTTTTCAGTCAAATGGATTTATTGATTGGTTTAGCTTATTTTACTTCACTTTTCTGCCACTTTTGGCTAATCGCGAAGATGAGGATGAATTGTGATAAGATGAAGTGGTTTTGTTGTAATACTATGTGGAAGGGAGGTTGACATTTTGGTGTCTTCGCAAAGGGCCACACACCCTTTCCCCATGGGCGTCCGGACGAGGGGGCAAGGAAAATGAAAGTCAACCAAAAAATATGTATTTCACACATATAATTTCATTTTAGCCACAATAATATGTGTTAATTACTGCATGAACACCATAAATTCAAATTTAAGCAATGTTTTTTAGAGAACAACACTATTTTTGGGAAAAAATTGTCTTCGTTTGCCCCCACCACCCTGGAAAAAAATACCTTCCTTGCCCCTCCCTGGAAAAAATCCTACGGACGTTCATGCCTTTCCCTCAGTTGAAGGAAAAGTAAATTTTATTTTAAGATAAATCTGTAGTTATTCTGGCAGGGTTTCCCTCCCGTGTGCTATGTGACGGGTGTAAGTGGGCAGTCAGGTGGAACTTCTAGAAATCTCATGAATCAAAATCAGGCGGGAAAATAACATCACAAAGAAGTTTTGAAGGACTAATCACGGAAGATGAACGAGAGGGTGATCTACAGTCGTACCACCTCTGGAACTAACGTAGACAGTCACTTGTGTACTCCTTTCTCAGTCACTGCAGACAAAAATGCTCCCTTCGCTTGTGCACCCCGTGTTGCCACAATTATAACTTTCCTCCCTTCCTTCGCTGTCGAAAATTTCAACAACGTTAAATATTACGTCTCTGCTTATCGCTACGAACTGTTTCCCCTTCGTGGTGATGACACGGGACCATGGTAAGGTGGTGACGATATGTTACACATTTCGACAACGCAGGGGCAGTATTACATGGCAAGCACCTGATTGCATCACCACCTGCGTTTTCTTTGCTTGCTCAGGGTTAAAAGTTCGACAACCGCGCCAGAGGGATTTTCTCTTCTTGATAGCGGCCTCGTGTCGGACGGAAGCTAGAATTTTACATGGCGATTATGGAAGCATTCCAGTTTTGTCTAAGTGGGCGTTACTTGATATAACTGCACAAAGCGCATGAACGGAAAGGTTGAAGAACTGGCTGTTACCAAAAATTCAAACATATTACTAGAATCAGTGAAAACTTTCAGGTGACAGCGAGCGTGCTTATTCTCCGTAAAAACTACATGTCAATTAAAACATATTAATTATGAATAAATTGTGTCTATCTTCATAATCCACTTAAACTGTCAAGTGAGGGGGGAAAAAACCGTACCCAGAACTCAATGTTCCTTTTCCTCCTTTAGATTCCTTCACAAGCATGTATAGACATGTTGAAATATCCGCATCACGGAGGTACTGTACATTATAACTACCTTGCAGTTCTTTCAATTGTCACCCGATAAGGACCGATCGCAGCGCCGTAGCAGCCAGCGTACACGAGAGATTTCGAAACACAGAAAGGAAGACACCAACTGCCCCCCCCCCCCTTTCATACTACGTTGTCTGCCCGTCAAGCACAGCTGGACGAGATTACAAAGGAAAATTCCGCCCACGAGAAACAATCATTAAATGATTCAATCATCCTTACGATTCTCGCAATTCCAGGATCGGAACTCTTCGACCTGATGCTGTCATGTTCTTTGTTCCACTCTACAAGGGTTTGTCTAAAACATTGTTGTTCTTTCCATTAACATGCCTGTACAAGACTTGTTTTGTCATAAGACCCGTTAATCTATGAGCACAAGGACTCAGTTTGAGAAGAAAAACATAGCAGGGCAGTGGAAGGCGAGCGCATAATATATTATTTACAGTAGCTGGCAAAGACAATAGCAGGTTAAACGATAATTCACTTAGTTTTATGCAAAATGCAACCGAAAATAGATCCACCAGCATATCTATAGTTCAGTAGCTCTGACCTCATTAGTCAGGCACGTATCTAGAAATATATTTCGGCAGGGCTAATAATAATAATATAAATATTTAATAATTATTGAAACAAGTAAATTAATTTTCTTATTATTCCACGAATAGATAAAAATACTGCATTAGAATATAGATATAACAGCACGTATTTATTATTTACCTTACGTGTAGTTAAGCTTGCTAAAATTTATAAGAACGATTATCCTGACAAGGAAATAATGTCAAAAAATAAAAATATGTATTCATTGATTGATGAAAGGAAAGTCCCTGATTAATATTTTATGCATATTATCGCGAATAAATCTACTTAGGCACTGTCAATTCAAAGCTACAATGATCCCAATCTAATCCTTGCCGTTGTGTAACGTCGGCGGAAAAAATAACCTTCTGTTATACAGAGCGATTCTTATACAACCGGCCTGATGAATTTGTTAATAATGCTGCCGGTGATGCATATAACAGCTCACAATTACGACATAATTGTCGCTGTGCTGAGTCGAATGGTGTGCAGATGATCTGACAGGTGGCAGCACTTATGCTGCAAGGTTAAAGGACACATAGTGGTGCACGTAGAGTGCATCACACATAAATTTGCCGTTGCGTAGAAACGAATTTTCGTTTCGTCTCCCTCTCTCTTAGCATCACGTGTTCTACCATGCTCGAAAACCTTCGCTATTGTTGCCATATTGTCATTCCATTCCTGGACACACTCGCGCAAACATCATTGAAAACAATTGAATAGCGCTCCAGCTCGCGGTTCACACCGTTCGGCAGGGACGGTAATGTGGCAATATAGCACGGCGTAGTGGTTGCTTCTTTTATGCAGTGCATGTTCATTGGCTAGCTAGTAACTAGTGTTGCCAACTGTAATAATGAAGCACTATTTCTGTCACGGAAGGGGAAAGACAGGTAAAGTGGCGGTGAGTTTTGTTGGATTGGAAGCACCATATTTTTATTTTATACTAAGTATTTGACCGGTTTGACGTTGTGTGCGTGTATTGCGTGTGTATATGTAAAAGTGTGTGTTTGCTAAGTAACGTTAAATTCCATAATGCCTCCAGTTCTGTCGAAGTCGAAATCAAAAACCTTGCATAGCCAAGCTCGGGAAATTCTAAGCAACGTGCACGAGTTCATGAAGGAGGAAGCCAGTCATGGTGTTAGCATCCCAATAAAGCATTTTGGCAAGAGAGCAGCGAACAGCAGCAAAAATTGTTCATATTTCATAATTTTGGAATTATTCAAAATAAATAAATTATGTGGCTCCATCATCATTTCAACTCTGGCTCCGGCACGTGTTCTTGTAGAAATTGCATAGAGGAGGCTGTCATTTTTGCTGCTTAATGCGATACATATTGTTTTCTGTGTTAAAATTGCCATGCTTTGATGGGTGACCAAGTTCATAGCAGGGCCGGCGGAAGGGGAGGGCGAACCGTGCCATCGCCCAGAGCGGCAAAATTTGAAGAGAAGAAAAAAATAAGCCTATTGAAAACTGTGATCGAGCGAGATATTCTTTTGCGCTGAATAGTATTGAAATAGCATAAGAAGTCTCATTATTTATTTTATATTTTGATGTTTTAGTTAGGAATATATTGATTTTCAATTTTCCGTTGCTGCGTAATGACCGGGGCGGGGGGTCGAAATAGAGCGGCATCTGCCGCCACCTCCCAGGGAGGCAAAATGACTAGCGCCGGCCCTGGTTCATAACAAAAGAAAAAGCCGCGCAGCTTATCGTCTAGTGGCAGTATATGTACTTGTTATTGTTGTGGAAGCCGGCATCCTTTGTAAATGTACAACAAAGGCAACCGACTGTCGCCGATCTCAGAGAGGAAATAATAATACTGCTTCAGGAGGAGTGTTATGGTGCAATTGTAGCGGTTTAACACGTTGGCATGTTATTATCTGCCGTTGCAGTTCCATACCAGTGTATACGGGTTTTGGGAGTGAAAAGTTAGAACGCCACCAGTGCATTAATGCAATGAAAAATAATATATATATTTTTTTATTTTGTTTGAAATCACTCAAATAAGGAATCGTATGAAGAAGTCTTCTTTGCAGCATTTTTGGTAATTTTACTTACGTGTTAGTTCATATTTTGAGAATTTTTAGTCCATATGTATGTAGCTACATACAAAGCCACTTGTTAGTACATATTAATCCTAGTCCTGGTATAAAGCATGACGTTTAAAACTCAACGTTAGATAGACCTGAATTCTCTAATTTTATTGTTGTACGTAACAGCTGTGCATCGGCGCACTGCAGCGATTTTTCTATCTGCTCCATTAGCAACACTGTTACTTTAGTTGTTTCGCGCATCGCACGGCAGAAATATCTGCGCTGGACTCTACGAACGTGTGTGCATTGTCCAGACGTCAGGCCCCCATGATCCCCCGACCCTACCAGCCAGGATATTTTTATTGTTGGGTTTACTGAAGTTCAGGGTGTATGCAAACAAGGTACGTCATATATAAATTACGTCAATATCTGTATTGTATATTTCATTTTACAGCTCATTTTGTCGGGCCGGTTCTATAAGAATCACCCTGTACAAAAAATGATTTAAAAAAACGAAGTATACTTTGATTATTTAATTTTGGTAGCCTATTTGGTAAGTCTTTCGGTGGAGGGGGTCAGGACCCCTCTAAATACGAATATATGGTTTCTTCCTTGCATTGCCAAATCTAGAAGAGATCGTGCAAGGAAATATCACCATACAGCATTCACTATTATTTAGGTAAATGAAGGTATATCCAACTGTGAGAGATTCTGGCTTATTATCGCATTGTGATGACTTCACATACCGCAAAAACTTTGCAGGCACAGCATAAAAATATTGTACGCTTGTATATTTCTCGTTTTACATAATTTTATGCACTTTTGGCTAATCAATGAGGGTGAATGAATTTGATGAAACTGATTAAGGGGACACTCCATGATAAGGCCAGGGCTCAAACCTGAACTTTAAATGACCGCCCATCTCCAGACAGACAGCCACTGCTCTAATACCGGCACAATACGGACATCTTGGACGATTGTGAAGGTTGCCTACATATTAGGAGTTTGAAAGCGTAAAACTACATCGACCAGAGTTTGTCTCGAGTAGACATCTCATTAGCTTTGTTCTCAGGATGCTGATGTGCAGCTGAGGTTACTAAACATATATTTAGATACTTTGTCCATCTTATGTGATAATACGTGTATTTGCTCTACAACCTCCGTGGTCGAGAGTATTTCATCTGTTTTACCATCATTCATCCCCGTTGTTGCGATTACCTTAAAAGAGGTAGAAACGCAATGTTAGGTAACCAAATCGTATATACAAATGAGGCAAGACAATGTACAATCCAACTCGATGTCCAAGGCACTATTTGCTTTAAAAGTTACTGTCGTTATCCTGGTTCCACGTACGTACACTTAAATTGAATTAGTTTTCGCGTATTTGAAATACGTTGTGCAGTTACGAAAATTATATATCCATCCAGAAGTTTTAGCTTCACACAGTCTCTAAATCCACGTTAAGATACCATTGAAAATATTAAAATCACCAATAACTGTTCTATGCGCAATTCAACATATATTTTGATTATTTTTGTGTAGCTTTTGTACTCTTTTGTATACTTATTGTTTTTTTATTCAAGTTTTCTCTTTAGTATATTGTATTATACTGATTGTATTTTTGTTATTTTTACTATGCTCCTCTCTCTTCATCGGACCCATGAGGATAAATGAAATTGTTGAACAATTACAAGCTACAGCTGATACAGAGGATGCACTGTTGTGAAAATCCCCGCCCTCCTATATCCTTCACTTAACAAAACACGGTCCAAATTATATTTGTTATCACACATCTGAAGCAAAACATTGCAGGGAAATTTTAAAATTTGTTTATATTTAACCGATCCCACTTAATTAGCCGATGGGAAGAGGCATACAAAAGGAATTTTCTTACGGCGCGCTAACATTGCGTTCAGTTTTCAGAGCTTTATATTTGGTTGTATCATCCGAGCAGCTAGACGACTTGTTCGAGTTCCATAGTGTGTGCGTGCCTTGTCTGAAAACGCAATGCTTTATGGGCACTTGAACGTTTAGCCTCTTTGATGTATAAAGAAATATCTGTAGTAAAAACAGTACACACGATTAATAATCGCCAACACGCGTCCGTGCAACGGTATTCCTTCCTTTCGCCATGGAGATCCCGATTCCTGGCAATGTGAAACCAGGGTAGGAGAGAACATGGCAACTGCGCATGCGCTCGTGTAAAAGCGAGGAGTGAAGCCAGCTGTTCAGGAGCAACAGGTAGATCCATTAACAGCGGCCAGAGCTCTCAGACTTTCCCCTCTTATCATTGTGTATATATAAAAAAATGAACACGACAAGAGAGGGAAAAAGTAAAGCACAGACAGGGAACAGTTTAGGCAAGAAGTATGAAATTACAGTGGACAGAATGGCTGCTTTCGTGGCTTGATTTGGATGAAAACATCATCGCGTTACAGACACGAGCAGAAGTGGGTTGAGTTTGAGATATACAGTACATAATATTTGGGTCCAAATAGCAAATGTGGCACATGTGAGTCAATTCAGTGCGAGCTAAATCTTTCACAATAATGAAAGACAATGTCGAAACATTAGCTGCAAAAGGGAAGGAGGTGTCAAAATAACAGTACTTTGCAGGAAAGCTTTTTGTAAACGAACTCGGAACAACAGTGACGAACATACATTATAATGTGTATGCGTTCATGAATATTTTCACAGCAAGCTACAGAATCAATTCTCAGAAGCAGTGTAAATAATTCCATGATGCATGGAATTTTCCGGTAGATATCTTGTTCAATTTGCTACTATTGCATATCTTGCCCCCACAATAAGTAGAAGAAAAAAGCAACTTTTTTTTATCCTTGCACGTTATTTAAATTGCCCATTACTATGTGTTGTGGATTACCTCCTTCAAGCGTTGGGTCGTTTCTAAGGTTTCTCTTAATCCACGTTTCTAAGGTAGGTTAGGTTAATCACAACTGTACCTACAATTTAAAGTGGAATTGAAACCACTGTTCAATGTGAATCCGAGATTCCTTGAATGTAAGCCAAATGTTAGTCAATACGCTATCAGGGAGGTCAAATTCAGTCTCATATATCTCCCCCCTGTCCTCCACTTTTCCCCCGTGGGTAATTTACATCGTTACCCGGTATCTTGTCCAAACATTAAATATTTTGATACTAAAGCAAAACCTAATAAGCAAACAGCTTTTAAATACCTCTTGAAACAGCAGTTTAAATTTAAAATGGGCCATATTATAAAGTTGGACAGTTGAAGCATGTGTCACTTTATCTGAAAAGGAGTGTACAATCAAAAGATTACACTGGTAAGGGGCAATAGGTGGAAAAAAATACGGTAGGTTATCAATTAGCGTGGTTCGTGTTCCAGTCACCGCTATCCTACAGCGGTTGCAGCTCCAAGGATGAATGCGACTGAATTGCAGTCCAGTGCTATAATAACGTCCACATTTTAGGCAGAAGCACAAGCTCTCTTGTACACTGGGGTCCATGAGTATTATTACCGTGCAAATTGTCCATCACCATGTTCGTGCGATTTATTTGACCCAATAAGAGCTTCAAAAATTAAAAATAGAAATCTCGAAAAAAACTGTTGACAACTTCTGCACCAGCATACATAAAATCCATCATTTAAAAACATATAGGATGTAAGAGAAAAATTAATGAAAATAGTCGTGGACAATTTGCCGTGCAATACTAGTGGATCCCACTGTACTAACCAACCACTAAACCACAGAGGCAAGCTTTTAATGTTTCTTAATCTTTCCTGCAGCTATGTTTTTTGGCATGTGGATTATATTTCATGGTGCAATTCTTTCCCTCTTGTAAGTTTCATAATTCATAGACAACATTTAAACATTTTTAACACCATAATTAAGAGTTATGTATAAAATTGTATTTGCTTCCACTATAATCGAGGTAAAACATTAATACCGTTAAAGGAAATATCTTACTTAACAAGAAATGTGCATAGTTTAATTTTACGTTGACAATTCTATCCTAATAAAAATAAAATTCAAAACAACTTCTCATCCTATTACTGCTTTTTCATTGGTTTATTTCTGTCCTTATTCACTACGTAAGGACAGAAAAGCAAACAGAAGCCCCAGTGCCAGCTACGAAGCACCAGATGATGGCCGTTGATTGAAATGAATGAGGCTTGCTACTGGCTCCAGGTTTCAACATCCTCTAATTTCTTCGTCCTTGTGTGCGGAAAACGCCCACGCAAAAATCGTTTCGCAACTTGTTAGCGTTGGACGCTGCTGTCGTGCTTCTTGGGATCTCGATTCCACGGAAGTCACGTATTTTTTTCAGTCTCGTCAAGCCTTAAAAAAAAAAAACTGTTTACTCTGGCCGATCTTGCCTCTACTTAAATGTGAACGAACCAGCACTCGTATGTGTAGCAATATTCCATCATTAAAAGGTAAAGAGTTTTAAAAAATGCAACTGCTTCATTGTACAGAGTCAACGCGTTATAGTTGTACGGTGTTTTCTTCATGTAGGTTGAATTGTATCTTTTGGAAATACGCTGTATACAGAAACAAACTGTATGAGTACTAAGTGGGGTTGAGTGTACTGTGACAACAATTTTAGAAGTCACTCCTATTGCTTTCCATTATTGTTGCTAGCTAAAGCCCCTATCACACGGAAGTGGATTTCTAGTAGGAATGCCCTAGTTGGCGCTGAACTGACTTTCTAGGTAGAAATCATGGCAGCCTGGCTGACTGCTTAACTGGTTTTGAGGAATACGACATGTTCTATTACTACTAGCTTTCCTCGACTGGATTCTGTGGTGTATAATACATACAGCACAAAAGGTACGTCGAGTTACAGCGTCTATGGTGAGTGCACGGTGTTTACAATTGAAAAAGCTAAAATATTCTTCCATACGTGTACAGCAAACGTTGTAAAAGTATGTAATTTATCAGCGCCATTCTTCTCTACCTAAAACCATTTAATACAAAGCGATATTCCTCTCGGTTGAATAGTTACCGTATTTTAAAAATGTGAAGTGATACGTTGTTTACATCTCACACGGCCGCCATTATGGGAACAAAAGACTATCGACAAGTACGGTGTAACAAGTATCGTGTGAGGCGAAAACTAGCAAACGGGTAGCCAGTCCAGCGTCAACTAGAGCATTCCTACTGGAAATCCAGTTCCGTGTGATTCAGGCTTCAATTCAGGCTTCAATTCAGGGCGCACAGCTTATTCCACAGGATGAAAATCGCAGCGTGAATAATGTCTTCAATTCTTTTGTTCGATATTCAACCTGCAGCCATCGCAATGGCGATTAGCCTACACTCTATGCCGGGAAGCTATGGAGCGAGCGAACGAAAACAAATCTCTGCGCAAGAAGTGAATCGAGCGGCCTCGGCCAATGAACTCGTGAGAGGGGAAGTGAGTGCTGCTACCAGCCATTTGCAGAAGCGCACACTGCTTCGCTCAGCCAACCCGAAGTCTCTCCCCTTCTCTACCGATATGCGCGGCCTTGCTCCACAGATTCCCGGGACAGAGTATAGAGAAATAGAAAAAGGCGAGGTAAAATATAGCTAAATACAGATAGTTTCATGATTACTTAAATATACAAGGAATTCAAAACTGATGTAATTTTTCAGATTTTGGAATATCTCAGCGGAGAAGAAAAATTTGGAAAAAAAAAATCGCCCTGACGGCTGCCAAAGGTACAGTCGAGAATTAAATGGTTCATCATTTACGAACTGTCTTCCATCTAATAACATTACATTAGTCGCTGGTGTAGCAACAGCATACATAAATGAAACCAGCGTGTCTGCAAGGTGAATGAACCGGCTCCAGGTAAGGAATATAGGACACGCATTTCTTTATGTACAACCGGAGCGCTGATATTAGTTAACATTATCTTTGAAACCCGTTAAAGCCAGCTTTCCATATTACCGTTCGGTGCCTGTATTTGTTATGCTTATGCACATCAGTGAAATATTCGTTTCTGTCCGACTTTACTGTTTCAGCTGGAATAAATAATACGAAAACAATCCACGTAATCTCAACATGCCACTGGTATAAAGGCAGGGCAGTTTTGTGCAAGGATATCTCTAGATTTTGCAAGGTTTTACTTTTTAGAAATCTACCTTCTAAAATTAAATTAAATAAGTGATGTTCATTCACACTGTGAAATACAGTGAATAGAAGAAAAGGAAACATATTGCCCTTGGATATTGTAAATTAATATTTGATGATACATCTGAATGGAAGTTGATAAAGTAAACACATAATAATAATAATAATGCAGAAATTCAGACAATGCTATTCTACCTGTATGTATGCTTATTAATTATATTATTAATGTTTGTTAATACAAGTAGGAAGGGTATCGAGACTTGGCAAGTCTGGAGTTAGAAATGCTTGTCTCGTTTCCAGTCTCGCCTCTAAACTTAACTCCAACCTGGTTGTCGTCTTGTCTGAAATGCAATGTCGTTCTCGTCTCGTCTGAAATACAATGTCTCGAGATCGCCACGAAATAATACATACAAACACATAAAAATACTGGATTGATTGAGTTGGTGTTTTAAGTTCACTTAAAAGCATAAGCTCAGTAAGGCTAATCGGGACTAGCCCTACAGTTTAAAGTGGGATCCAAACCACTATGTGCCTTCACCGGGTATCGAACCCGGGACCCATTAATTACAATGCGAGGACGCCACCACGCCATCGGGGAGGCCCTACATAAAAATACTTTGAAATAAACTAAAAACATTACTCTTGCATCATAAACAACATCTACAGTTGAGGCTAAACAACAGTCACTATATTAGTACGTTTGGCATTAAAGCAATTTTGAAGTTTTCACATGATTTCTACACGAGTTCCTAAAATCTGGGGTATTCTTCGCCACGTTATTATTCTTAATCAGATGTTAACTTCGGACAAAAACTACAGATGTTGAATAGCTTCCTTCCATCAACGAAATATTTATTGCAGTATCACATCAGACCGCAATTTTTCTTGCGGTTGTATGTGCGCGCGTGTGGCGCATATGATGGGAGGAGATAAAGGTTAAGAGATTTGTGCCTAGGCACAATAACATCACTAGATCCGCCATCTAACACAGAGTCATCGAAGAAAGTGCATTTCGTGCTTAGACTATCGCGTGACTCTGCTCACATGCATTGCAGTTACCTGCAATCTTGGTTCGAAATATTAGCATTGATCTTACTTACATTTCGTGTGACAACAGCTTCCAGTCCTCTCCCTGAAACGGGTTACGAATTAATGTTCTTTCTGCAGAGGAATATCTTTATACTGATATGTCAACTGTATGATGCTCTCTCGTGTTGAAGATAGTGACAATCTGACCTCATCCAGGACAAAGCTTTGCTTTTTACCCAAATCGTTGTCGGCAATGCGAATACATTTTATGCATGTCTTCTGGAATGTTAATTCGGCACATTACAAGAAGCGGTTTCACACAAAATGTGAGAAAACTATATGTTGATGCATGTTACCGGCAGCAACTTAAAGATATACATCACGTAGTGCACATTGTTTACTAAAATTTGTGTTTGTAAACAATATGATCCATCACTTTCAGCAGCAATTACGATAAGGAGCTACTTTTGGAAATGAACTCTCCCATCTCCCCCTATGTGTATACAAAGTCGTATTTGCCCTTGCACTCAAAATATTTTGATGAAACCTTATGGAAGGCACAGTAGATAAAATCAAAGCAATATCTTAGTGCAAAGACATCTAATTCAAGCACAGACACAAAACATGGATTTGAAATTTATAAGAATGATAATGAGAACAAACATGTTCAACATCCAATAAATATGCTATTGGTCTCTATGCCACCAAATGCATCAAACAAGCTGGCTAAATCGGTTAACAAAGCATAAAGGTGCTCTATAAACAAAGGTAGCAGCCTTTCGCCCGGGAAAAAGGAAATGCACAAGAATAGTACGTATCTTGAACATTCTCCAACTTAATTTGTCAAAGTTACAGAAAGTTCGAAATGAAAATCTTGTCCTGTATGTTACCGCCCACCAGAACTGTAATTCAAAATTACAAACAAACTAAAATACTCGAGTTATATTTTTCAAAAACCATGCAAACTTGATTCTCTCTCACAACACAGTGCGTTAAATCAAGTATCAAACCCAACTTAGGCGACAGAGAACAGTTATGCATGAAAATTTCCTAAAGATAAGAGTCTGAGCTGATATGGCTAAACAGAACAGATAACAGCCTCGGCCGACGTTGCCAAATTTATCAGCAAGAAAACCAAGTACGGACGTCAGCGAGATCTTGCCATACTCCACACTTAGTAAATCAACGTCATGATTAATCTAAGCAACAATTTATCGACAAGAAAATACTATACCAGTGGAACTTACTGGTCAGTACTTCTAGTAATGAATTTCTTCGTAACTTACATAGCGAAATAATTCACATGATCACCATTACATGATAAATTACAAATGTTCTTAAAAAATCTCCTGTACAGTAATTGTGGAAAACATGTTCATGCCGGTTCGGTGCGTTAGGTGTTCGACTTTAGATCTTGTCATCGAAATTCCTGGGTGCGAGTCCCAGCCCGGTCATAGGTATTATTTGTAGGCGTCTCTTCATCAATATCATGTAATCATAATTTATCCCAATCATCGCAGTCAAAAGTTGAAGAAACGTGACACAAATTCGAATTACACGCATACATAAATTATTCAAGGTGATTTATTTTACACTGTTTGCGAAAATATTTTTTACTCCCTCTGTCCCATAATTATTGTCCGGTACATTTTTGTTTCTTGTGTCATAATAATTGTCCGATATTCAAACTGTGACATTGGTGTATACAGAAGAAGAACATGAAACACGGGAATGAGTCATACAACTTTATTACTCAAGGATCAGTACAAATTGTGCTTTTCATCTGCCTCTTCGTCTGTCATTCCTGTACTACCATTTTGGCATACCGGACTATAATTATGGGACAGAGGGAGTAAAAATTAAGATTTGATTTATGATTGATTTGTTGTTTTAAGTCCACTTTATGCACAGTATGGCTAATCGGGACTGCATATACAGTTTAAAGTGAGATCCGAACCACTATGTGCCTCCACCGGGTATCGAACTAAAAAATTAAGATATTGATGTTCCGTATTGGCAAGAATGAAAATACTAATGGACACAAAACATACCGAATAACCAACCACAAGTATACGAAATTAGTGGTGGCAAGTATCGCTGTAATGTTAAGTTTGACGTCAAAATGAATCTCCCGGATTGCAATATTTTGCGAAAATTTTGTGATCTTTATAAACATTAAGGAAAACCTGAATGCTACCTTTGACTTGCAGAAGCATGGACTGTTTCATGTTCTGAAATTATTGGTTAATGGGTAATTTAATTTATATTTATTTAGTCAATTATTAACTTAATCGTCACTACGAGTGTTAATAAATGCTTGGAATTCATGAGAGAACAACCATAAAGTTACATTAGACACGGTTTCGAATCCAGGCCCCATAACTTCGCAGAACCAATCAATTTGTTTTCGTACGTTTCAAACATTAAAGCAACATACTGAAAAAAATTTCGAAGCGCTGCGCTGGCCAAAGGCTTCACTGTATAAGAAAGAAAAAAAAATGCGAATATAAAGGAATATTTTAAATAAATGTAGTTTGTATCATCTTTATTTCCTGTGTGGTCCATGTATCATTTTGCTACATTTAGCAATGAAGTTTTCAGCTTTGAAGCCTACCTCAGGCACTGGTTGCCAAACAGCGTCAGTATCAGTATCGTCTCGAACCCGAACCCTTTCATATCACTGGTAATCTGCCTGCAGAGCTTCGTTAACCAATGGTAGAATCTTTCAGATCGGGCATTAGAAAAAGAAAGTGATTGACGTTTAAGTGTGCTTCAACAATCTACTGCAGTTAGTCGGTAGGGCGTCTGACTGCCACGCGGGAGACTCGGGTTCGATTTCCGGGGTGGGTGATCTAAGGTCGGAATTTTTCCGGCCTTGTCACCGCATAAAGCGGCTCCGGGGCTCATCAGCCTCAAATTAATGGGAACCTGGAGGCAATCCTAGGGAGTAAAGGCGGCCGGAGCGTGGTGCTGATCACACCACATACAAAGTGGCAGAGATCGAGAATGTGTGGGGTCTTACCCTACATCCCCTAAATGTACCTTCATGGCACGGTGTTATATACACGGGAAATTTACCTTTAATTATATAAAATTGATTTCTAAGTAAATAAGGGAATGAAGTTGCAAACCAAACTATTTGTATTAATTGTTACAGTTACTGATTCGAGTTCTACCGGGCAAGGTGTTCTTTATTTATTTGGTTCGTATCTCACTCTAAACTGTAGATACAGTACCGATTACCATACGAGTTTAAAAATAAACTTCCCGAATAATATTGTTATGCAAATCTACCAGTCTAGGCTGGTTTTATAAAGATATAACGAAATGTAGTGTCAAGAGTTTCAACCTTTTATTCAGTGTTGATAAAGCATCGTATACATTTATATAAATATGTAAATAACAAAACCAGGTGGTGTGTTTGGCATAGCAACTAGAAAACTGATAGGCGTGCTCAATGAGAATGCATTCAGGAACGAAGCCATACAAAGTAGTCACGTTGCAAAACCCTTCCTTAACATTAGAAAGTGAATTCTTGTTCGCGATTGCTACGGACTAAAACTTGACAATCCAGGAAATGCATGCATGCTTTATTCAGCGCAATTGGTGTAACTTGCACGGCACTGGCAACGCTGCTAAAAGTGAGAGCAGGCGTTTTAAAAACCGGTGCGGTCATAGGCAGCGGTGTTACCAGATGGAAGTGGAGTTTTTCTATGGCTGCTCTAATCCGACTGCAGGTGAACTCCGCGACTGACTGTTCCGCGGTGGCGTACCGGGGTCGGGCGTGCTAGGATGCCACATTGAGCCGCGGGGGTTAAACATTGTGCAACGTTGCCAAGTCTCGCCGAATCGGCAGCACCGGCGAGCTGCAAGATACACCGCTTCCAGCCAAACGAGAGGTTTTGGAAGTTGGAAGCTTGTCGTCGGAACAAAATCCACCACAATCCAAGGCGTGACGTTTCAGGGATGTCCACAGCGGTCGCGACGTGTTTGACCCTGCGAAACGATCGAAACAGGTTAAGCTTCGAGGTATTGCCAGTGTTGCCAACCGTGTGTACTTTTAGCTCAAATATTTCTAAAGAACTGTTGTATACGCGCCACTCTCGGCATTCTACTGAAGGATTATACGTATCTTGGTCGCTTTCTGCCACTTTTGGCTACTGGCGCAGTGTGATATTCAGTGTATCCTCACGATGAACTAGCGACACAATATCTGAAATACAAGTGGGCATACGTCGCTGACGGAACTCGAATGTCAATCACTTCTCCACGCAATGCACTCTGGAAACTGAATGTGTGCAGGTTAACCAGACTCTGGCGTCTGAACCAGTACAAATTTCTGTGGGGTTGCGTGTTCTCCTGCGTTTCGTCTTTGTGTGTGCTGCATGGGAGGGTTTTCCACGATTCAATAGGGACGAGGTGTGTATATAGAGGTTTTCAATTGGTCCTTCCTGTTTTGTTTTGTTTTTGCTGTGGATCGCGGAAAATTTGAAAGATGTTGGACTGTGTGGATAAATTACTGATTGAGTGCCTCCGTTCGGCTCGTTTTACCACAAATAACAGTTAAAGAACCACTTCTTATAAATTTATATACCCCTTGCCCATCAAGTAATTCACTTCACCCACAATCAATAGACTTAATATATCCCCCTCCAAACAGTACTGTATTTGTGAGTGGACGAGGAAGACTCCTACCGTTTGAAAATTTTGTAGCCCCTGCCTGGGGAACACCACATCTAAAATACATATGCTTCGAAAGAAGTCTACTAGAATTTCTCTCCACTGTAAAATAGTGAGAAGAGGTTTGTCAACGCAATATAGGACGGGTGTACTGACGCACGTGTAAATTTAACTGGTGACATATATAAATATATATTATTAACTTTGTGACTTTGTTCATTGATGCTGCATTACTATAAATTATTACGAAATCTGCCACCTGCGTACATGTATTCAGCGGGATACGAATCTCGTATATATTTTTGCTTTTAATCCACTTTATACTCATGCTAATCGGAACTGTAACTTTGTTAGAAAGTGGAACCAGTACCACTGTGGAATGTGCCTCAACTTCATATCGAAACTTGGACCCCGTTATCGCAACAAAATAGCGATAACACCACACCGTAGGAAGTGCTAAAAATCAATGATAGGATAATCACTGCATCCATGCCTTACCCGTGGTTTCAAAAATTATCCTACTTGTGAAACACGACGGAGGTCCCGGGTTCGATTCCCGGTTTGGGCATGGGTGTTTTTTTGTAAGTGTCCCTCATCTTCAACAACCATGCCCGAGCGGGATTCAAACCCGGGACCCGACATTTTTTCTGAATGACAAAGTACTTGGCTTCCGTGGTTGAGTCGGTCAACGTAACATGTTATGAGGAGAGAAGCCCCAGCTTTTCGGAGGGGGGGGGGGCATATTTTCTACCATAATAATGCTGCCGCCTCAAGAAACACCTGGCCTTCTATAACAATTTTCTTACACACATACCCGAAAGAAAAACCCTGGCTACGCCTCTGAACTGAGGGATGAATATTCTGAGTAGATGCTAAATCTCCGTGTATCATTTTTACTTCAAGGTAACTACAAACAGGATTTCCTTTCATAAACAAATGTAGGAAACTACAAATGTTTCATCATTAATATGATGTATTTGTGCTAAAAGTACCGGAAGTAGACGTAAACCTGTACTTAACAAGTGAAACATGTTCACAAAATTGTACTGTACAGCAAAATCAGGTAACTTGAATCAGTTTGGTTTGAGTTGCTGTTTTAAGTCCACTTTATGCACAGTAAGGCTAATCAGGACTGGACCTACAGTTTAAAGTGGAATCCGAACCACTTGTGCCTCCACCGGGTAACGAACCCGGGACCCCTTGATTACAAGGCAATGACGCTACCACTGCGCCATGGGGGAGGCCCGAACTTGAATCAGTAATGAACATTTTAAATTAATTATTTTTCGTGTACAGAGATTTTCTCTATCCTCCGTTCGCGAGCCTTTGAGCGTTGGCAAGACTCGCTATACTGCACATTATGTGTTCAACAGTGCACCTGTGTGCATAACAGACTACTGGATGCAGAAATATCCACTTGGTTACAAATTACTCTCGTTAGTTGGCAACACTGCTGTTGAGTTTCGCTTGCAACTCCTACGATATGGAAGGTAAATATGGACACGCTCCAGTGGCCTCAGGCGCAGACAGACCAGCCTCGGAGCAAGCGATAGCGCAACACACAATCTTGGGAGTGTGACGAAGTGGGGAGGGTAGGGGAGGTAGGAAGAGGTCGTCCCATTTCTGCCGACTTGCGTTTCTCCTGTCGCACTCCACAGAGAACTGCAATCTGACGTTGGGGCCGGGCAAAAGGCAAAAACTCAACATTTCATGCTTTAGCGCTTAATTCTCGCTGTACGGCAAGGCAATGTGCTTTGCTTTACCCTTTTACACAAGTGTCTCGGTGCGTGAGCCAGGGAGCTGCCCACGACGAAGTTCAAAGGCACTTCTTGAACTCGCATAGTTCTACATCATGACAGTTTTTCTTTTGATTTGCCGATTCGTGGCTAACTTCACTACCATAAAATGACAAATTCACGGTGTTTGTTGAACACGCATTGCTTGGACAACGTTCAGAAGTAAATAAATATGACAGACATCCATTTCGTCTTGTCTTGTCGCGCGATGTAATCGTCAATTAACGGAAGGTTAAATCATTGACAGCAGTGGCGTGCCCAAGGAGGGGGGGGGGGTGTTGGAGTCATAACCCCCTTTGCCCTAGTATTCCTACAAAAAATGTCAAAGGCAGAAAAAGATGGCAAATGAGGGTTGATACTAAAAGAAAAAAAAGTATACGTCACCCCTCCCTTTCGAAAATCCAGGACACGTCATTGATCGAGAGCACAAACAAAAGCTCATCAGCAAAGGTTCCTTTCGCATATTTTTATGTCACCAATTTATACAACTATATTTGCTGGGAGGGTGAAGGATTGATGTAAATGCACATTTAAAATTTGGTTTTGTGTACAGAGCCTACCCGGGACATTATCTATAATTTTTCCGTTAATTTCTTCACAAATCCGACGCCCTACGTGCCGGATTGATTATGGGTGTTTTTCGTGAGCGTCACTTCATCAATTTCATCGTACTCATCTTCAGCTTCGCGATTAACCAAAGTGGCAGAAGTGCGAAGTAAAATAAACCAAATCAATCAATTTCTTCACAAATCCCTTTTTATCCTTCATTTTTAGCCTTAATTGCATCTTCTACCACCGTATTAATGATCTTCATATCTGGTAACATTATATATATGCGTTTTCTTAATTCCACAATATACTAATTTACAAGAACCGTTCTTTTACACAAACGGTTATCCGTACACCATTTTAACCTCAACGTGATTCATTCAGCCACAGTGCATTCACTATTGTTTCACGCGACAACCTCTCATTGTATCTTTAGCAATTCCTTTACCATTCGAACAACGGTAGAATTCCTTAACTACAATAACAAAATCCAATTCTACTTTATAATCGAATCAATACTTCTGGGTTTCATGGTGGGTAAACCAAAGTGCTCGACTACGGAAACCGGTGGTGGCCGATAGTTCCTTGTTAGTCTTGTCCACACACGTCATTGTTTTCTCGACTATCACGGCTTGGGAATGCACCTGTAGACTTGTTATCTAAAGATAAGCAGCGAATGCTTTGATAGCAGAAAATATGGTCTGAAGTCACCGCAAAAGCTTCAACCACGCGAAAGAGCAGATACGAGCAACATTTTAAGCATGGCGAAAAGAGTTACTTATGTTGACGTAATGAAAAACTACTCATAATCTGCTTAGATTTAGATCGATTACTATAATGAGGATGATTCACAATAATGTGAAAAGAACTAACACAAAGCAAATGCCATGTCGGAGCCTGGGAATCGAACCCAGAACTTCCAATCGTGAGTCAAACGTTCACCGGCGCAGTTTACGGCAGTTTTAGGGTACCATCTCGGAAACCAGTGAATCTAAAATTCGTAGGAAATTCTATTTTAATGCGCTACAAATTATTTTGTTTGGCCCCTTTGGATTATCTATTTCATACCATGTCCAAATTCTCGAGTGACCAGCCCATTTGAGAAACATGAAATTCGATGGACAGAAATATCTGTCTAAGTCCACTTTGGACGGAAGCATATTCTTCAACATTTTTGCTACCATAAATGCTTCCAAAAATCTTATATTTTATAGCAGACGGTACATTACACGGAAGCATTTTATATAACATTCCGGTTAGTGTTCGCGATTTCTGTCCATGAGACAGTGCCCGGTGTTTACAATGTAAGCCTATTCTTGCTACTTCTATGCAGCACCATTGATTGTTTACAATTGAAACAACTAATGGAAGCGCATTCTTGCTATGTGTACTGTATGCAGCACAATTTTTTTTTTTTACAATTGAAACAACTCATGTAAGCCTATTCTTGCTACATGTACTGTATGCAGCACCATTGATTTTTTACAATTGAAACAACTAATGTAAGCCTATTCTTGCTACGTGTACTGTATACAGCACCATTGTTGTTTACAATTGAAACAACTAATGTAAGCCTATTCTTGCTACGTGTACTGTATACAGCACCATTGTTGTTTACAATTGAAACAACTAATGGAAGCGTATTCTTGCTATGTGTACTGTATGCAGCACAATTTTTTTTTTTTACAATTGAAACAACTCATGTAAGCCTATTCTTGCTACATGTACTGTATGCAGCACCATTGATTTTTTACAATTGAAACAACTAATGTAAGCCTATTCTTGCTACGTGTACTGTATACAGCACCATTGATTGTTTACAATTGAAACAACTAATGGAAGCGTATTCTTGCTATGTGTACTGTATGCAGCACAATTGATTTTTTTTACAATTGAAACAACTCATGTAAGCCTATTCTTGCTACATGTACTGTATGCAGCACCATTGATTTTTTACAATTGAAACAACTCATGTAAGCCTATTCTTGCTACGTGTACTGTATACAGCACCATTGATTGTTTACAATTGAAACAACTAATGGAAGCGTATTCTTGCTATGTGTACTGTATGCAGCACAATTGATTTTTTTACAATTGAAACAACTCATGTAAGCCTATTCTTGCTATGTGTACGGTATGCAGCACCATTCATTTATATAACCAATACAGTTTCGTAGGACAAAGTTTTTTTTCCTCTCGGTTAAGTATTGTCTTTTAAAAATATGAAGTGAAACAGTGTTTACGTCGAACTCGTTCTACGATTACATCTGCACTTGTGACGTAGAGCTTGCTTCTGAATTGTTATGCTATGCGAGATATACTAAGAAAACTACAGCCGATTCTATCTCTGAAAGATTCCATGACAGTGGTGTGCCCAGGAATTTCGAAGGGGGATTTACTTATACTTTTTTTTAGTAGTCAGCCCTCATTTTGCCATCTTTTCCTGCCTATGACGTTCTATTTTTATTAGGAATGATGGCTAATACTGATTATGACCTCCGTCCTTGAGCACGCCACTGGCCATGAAATATGCTATGGCATCAATACGTTAATTCTTCACTTTACAGAGTAGTATTTGAATTCTAGAAGAAATGCCAAGGAAAATGATTCTGTCTAAGGGCGGGCCTAACACTATGCTTGCTCGGAACTACTATTCATAAAACAGCTAAAATATGGTGGACTTAATAAAAATAACAAGTGTGGTGGAATATTCCATATACCCGTCGATCTGGCAGTGAGTGTCAACGGGAACCAAAAAAATGACACCAATCAGCATTCTACCTATCTTCAACAAGTAAAAGTAGAAATATATTAAGTTCTAAGCTAATTTCCGTGCTGCAGCGCCAGAACCTGCCAACCGCCTATTTCATTGGGTAACGCGTGGTCAGCTAATCGAGTCCTCTTTCGAGACCGGAGCCCACCACTTGATCCTCCCCAAATGTCCCCATGATTTTCTGATTAGACCCAAGGGACACATCGCACGTGCGTAGTGCAACTGCAAATTGTTTGATCTCCCAACTGTACGTCGGCAATCTCAAGTTATTTTTATAAATATCTACGTTAATAGCGACAATGAGGATGAATTGATAAAATAAACAAACGAACAATGAAGAATAAAACAAGAGCACTGAGCAGCACATGAGCCTAGCCCACTCCACCATGGGGGCCAGTGGCGTGTCCAGGATTTTCGAAAGGGGGTACTTATACTTTTCTTCTAGTCAGCCCTCACTTTGCGCCATCTTTTCCTGCCATTAACGTTCATTTGTAATGAATACTGCGACAAAGAAGAGGGGTTACGACCTCCACCCCCCCCCCCTTTGGGCACCCCACTGATGAGGGCAGTTCAGTTTCAATTAAAAAGCTATCATTATTATTGGCTGGTACTTGCATGAACTGCTGCTTTCCTACATTATCTTCCACACCTTTCTTGAGATAGAAAGAATACTACGTTCTGTGCAGACATACAAGATTCATTTCTCTCATGAACCAGTTGAGTACCATGCCCACACTGGGTGATCGCATTTTCCATACCGCAAGCTCTGGCAACACTGTTCGATTACAAGGACTCCCGTGCTTTTCGACTGCTCCGTAGCAGGCGAGCAAGAATCTGGAATGACACCGTCAGCCATCTCCTCCTCTTGCACCTCCCCTCCTCCTCTTCACACACACACAAGAAACGAACCATACATCACCTATTTGGCAACACTGGAGGTCAGCTTCTTGTGCCACAAACCCCTCGAGCAACGGGTGGAGGCGTTGGGAGCGATTTGGCAACGTCGCGCATCGGGCAGCTGGCGGCAATACAGTCCACCGCCGTCGGTCTAGTCTAGAGAGAGTCGCTCGCGGTATGACCTGACGTTGTGACAACTGCGGGGGACCAAAACGCAATTGCAATCTCATCCCACCAATTCCTAACCCGCACAATTGAACGTTCGTACGGAGATATTGCACGAGCAAGACGTGTGGAACAATTATATTATGTACTGTACGTGATGGGAAACTAAGATTCATCTAATATAGACATATCAAATACACGACCAGTTTTGGATCCGTATATTTTACACACACATACAGAGTTTCAACTAACAAACTGTCGCCTCGTAATCGAGGGGTTCCAAGTTCGACTCCCGGTGGAGACATGTTGCAGTGCTTCAGATCCCACTACAAACTCTAGGCCCAGTCCCGACTGACCTCTGTAGTTCTTATTGAAATAAAGACTAGCTTCGGATTTACGTACGCTTATCTAATGAACGCTAATAATGCAGCAGAAAAGAACACATGGAATATATTCTGAACATCCGTAGCTGAGTGGTTAGCGAAGAGCGTTCGAATCCCGGTCTACGCATGGGTGGGTGTTCTTCGTGTGTGTCCCTACATCCATTTCATCATATAATAACTAATTCTGATCTTCGCGATTAACCAAAAGTGGCAGAAAAGCGAAGTAAAATAAACCAAAAGAAATCGATCAACAATTGAACATTTTACTAACATAAGCCACCACTCTTACTTTCACAGAGAGTAGTCAGTGTAAACAAAAAGCATGTGACTGACGGTAAGCGATTAATTTGCGAGTCAGTTCGTCCGTAGATAGAACAAGTGCCGTTGTAATTAACTAATAGGATCTCTTCCAGGTCACGTGGCTTTGTTTACATCAACTTCGTACTTGTTGTGGACGGAAAATAAGTGCTCATTGATTGATTGAGTTGCTGCTTTAAGTCCACTTTGTGCACAGTAAGGCTAATCGCGACTGGACCTACAGTTTAAAGTGGGATCCGAACCACTATGTGCCTCCACATGATTACAAGGCGAGATGCTACCACTGCGCCATCGGGGAGACCCAATAAGCAGGGGTGCCCACAGGGTGGGATTGTGGCCCAAGTTGCGCCATCCAAATTTTTTTGGAGGGGATTTTTCCCTTCAAATAATATAAAATTCAACATTTATATCTCTTTCCAAAATATATGTAAAAATTTTACACTCAATTTGCTGACAAAGGCAGAATTTATTTTATTTAAAAAAAATATAAACCTTCTAGCAAGGTCCATAGACCATTCTGGTGTAGAGACTGAGAATTAATTTATTGGAGGGGGCAATATCCACTCTTCAATATCAACGGTAAGTCTAAAATTGGCATGGAAATTTTGGTGGTAGGATTGAGTATTAAATTTTATGATGGAGATTTTAGGGGGGGGCATATCAAGTATAGTGTTCAGTAAAGCTAAGAAAAAGTTACTTTCGGTAGATACACTGTCGTAATTAAATACTTTGTGGGGATTACGATATGGTTTGAGGGCACGAATGATTTGATTTGGGGGGGATGCGCTATTGGCCTTGGGAGGAATGGGCACCCCTGCCAATAAGTGTTCATGCAAGTTGCACTTTGTAGTTATTAATGTTAATAGTGTTGCCACTTCATTACCCCTTGTTTGTCATAATTGAATAAAGCTAGAATTATTAAAACAGGAGAGGGGGGGGGGGTCAGCAGTACTTTGCACCGCATCTTTGTAAATCAACATCACTTACCTGCACATTTTTGTCTTCATTTGAAAACAAGAGGTATCATATTACCAGAGAAAAGTCAACATGAATGCAATTACATAACTACAACAAACACCACTGAAATCGTTAAAAATGCAACGCTGTACACCAGGGGAATCTAGTTTACATGGATTTGTAACAACTCCTTGTTCCAACTAGCATTTCTTTTATTATTATGTGTCAGATCATCTCAAAATGTGAACGCGGCCCAACCTGGAAAGGAACATCGCCACATGCACAAAATCGTAAAAATGAATGTATGGAAGAAAATTATATATCGATGAAAAAAGTCAAACTGAAAAGAAAATAATGATGCAATGCTTGAAAGTTGTATTTACATGTTAATGATGTCGCTGTTGCTGTCTGTTTACTGGCAGGCTATGTGTACATTCACAAAAAGAGAAAACACACATTAGTGCAATGTGCACGTCGCCCCAAGGACACATCGTCACATGTGACTTCAACCAGAACTGCATTTGACTTCTGAAATAGTCTCGTTCTGGATTCAGAACTGGAAATGAACAAGCAGTATTCCATTTCTTGTTTGGGGTGCTTTGTTCTACATCTTCCAATTTGGTTGGAGATGCAATTAATGCGTTCTTGCGCTTTGTTATTGTTGTCGCTTTTTGGACATTTTTTTATTCTTGTGAGAACTCCGCACTATAAAGGTAGCGACGTTTCGGAGTTGATATTGAGAACAAGGGAACGATTCGACATAACTTCTAACATGTTCACGGTGGAGATTCAGCTTTGACATGATAAGCAATGCAACCTTTGAAATAATGGACAAGGAAATAGAAGCCAAACACATCGGAAGCTTTGGGCTTGGTTCGCTGTCGCACTTCCGATAACCTATCCATGAGATGTTTCTATCATACGTTTCCGATAACCTATCCATGAGATGTTTCTATCATACGTTGTTGTACAGTCAGAAGTTAGTTGCCATTGCATAGAATCAGAAAAAAAAAACCCAAGAAAAAACGAAAATTCTTGTAATTATATTAATTTTGGGAAGATCGTGACAAAAATTTAAAAAGGCAATGTACAATGCTAGGCGGTTTTCTCAGAATCTGATTTTTACATGTATTTCAGCGAGTGCCCACTGGCAATTTACCTTTGATTATTACATATGTTCCAATTGTCATTTTATGTGACAGGAGTATACACAATCAAAAGCTCAGACAACTAATAATAATGAACCGCACTCACATTGATGTGTATCTACGCGTAAAAAATGATAGTCTACATCTGGCTTGTATCTACAACTATTTTCAACTCTACAATATAATTGCTATCAGGTGATTGGAAAATAACACTTTCCTTCAAAACAGGGTTGTAAATGGACACATCATGCACACAACCCACAGTGAAAAACAAACAAGGACTTACCTGTAACTGTTGTCCAGGCTGCGATATTTGTAGCTGTTGTGCTTGACTCATCTGCAAAGTGGTACCAGGACAAGAAGGAGGTCTTGGAGGCGTCGAACTGCTAAACTGTCCCATCCCACCTGCTGCATGCCCTGGGTTCTGTCCCCTGGTCATGAACTGTCCTTGCATTTGCCCTCCGCTCATCGGGCTACCGTGGTTAGGCAAGGGGCCGGGACTGCCATAGGGTGAGTACTGTTTCGTTCCGTAGCTCATCATGGTGCTCGGGGGTTTGGAACCAGCCAGTACCGGACTGGGCATGCTCTGTTGCTGAGGTGGCTGCGGCTGAGGTTGAGGTGGCTGCTGTTGCGGGGTTTGCTGCGGCTGCTGTTGGGCCTGCTGCTGCGGTGACTGCTGAGGCGTGTTCGGTTGCTGCTGCTGCTGAATTTGCTGCATCGCATGTTGGCGTTTCTGAAGTTCAATGTTGGGGAATCCACCTTGCGGACTGAACATGTTCTCCTGTTTTAAGATGGGAGACCCCAAATCACCTTGGTTACCGTAACCGGGGACGATCGGAGCAGACTGCTTGTTGATGTACGCCCCGTTCCCCGCGTTTGGCAGGTACTCGTTTCCGCTGAACTGGAATTCCCCGAAAGGAGATCGGACGTTCGGAGAAGCGGTGGGATTGAAGCTCATCCCCATCTGGGTCTTATGCTGATGCTGCTCGGCCATCTGCTTCAGAGTCTGAGCCGCGGGACTCATCTCGGCTTTGCTGAAGTCCAGTCCGAGTCCAGGGGAAGAGTACGGCGTCATCCTGCTGCCGGCCACGGTCTTCGTCATAGTCTGCCCCGACTGCGAAATGCCACTCACACCCGATGGATCGAACAGGGTACCGCCACTATTCTGACCTACAGGAGAGAACTGAGGCGCACCGGTCACTAAAGAACTTGGGCTGTTGACGCCACCCGATTTGGCAATGTCCAACATGTTCTGGTGCAGATCCTTCTCCGCCGAAGAAGCACCATCCTCCATCTTTGGAGTCCCCGCACTGTTCGTCGCGGCGCCTGTCGCTTCGCCGCTGGCAGTTGTGGTTGTACCGTTCGCATTTTTGACACTCCCCCCGACACTAGCACTAGCACCGCTCGCACCACCGACGTTACTGCTGTTGCTCCCGGCTCCCAGCCCGTCGACACTCTTGTCTTCGAAATCGAAGTCTTTCATGAATTCAGGATTCAAGTCCGATATCTCGGAGATGAGATCTTTGAAGAAGGCGTCCGACGTGATGATCTCATCACTCGTGTCGTCGCCGATGAGGTCCGAAAGTCCAGGAAAACTGGCACCGTTCGCCGCCACATCTTTCTCGAGGGCGGCCGCGCACTGCTCCAAGTCCACGAACTCGCTATCTGGTTCCTGCTTGCACTCCACAAGGTTCCCCAAGTCCACACATGACGACTGGCCCCTCGGCGTCGCAGGCCCGGACTTTGGCGTCGCCCTGTCGCCAGCAGGAGAGCTGCTGACGTCACTTTTCACGGAGGTATTGGTGAGGGCCTTCACCGTCACATTGGTCGAGATCTGCTGAGGCTGAGAAGCGGCCGACGCTGAAGTCGTGAATTCCAGTTGCTGAACGATCTCGACAGAGAACTTCGTTAGGTTTTCGTTGGACGGTCGCTGTTGTTGTTGTTGTTGTTGTTGTTGTTGTTGCTGCTGCTGCTGCTGTTGCTGCCCCGGCTGATTTGGTCCTCCGCTGTTCTGCTGCTGTCCTTGGTTCGTGCCCGTGCACTGGATCTTAGGAGACGATTCGAAGGTATCTGCTGAGCTACCAGGTGGCTCTAATTCCTCGGCAGTCCGCTTCAGGAATTTCTGCTAGTAAGATAAAAACAAAACAGCATCAGCAAAAATGCAATGTTATTTGGTACAATATAAAAAATCTCACACGTCATACCAATATTGCACGAATCTGTTAGGCCAACGTTGGCAAATTGTTGTCAAATTTTGTGCCAACAGTTGGGAAACTGTTGGCGATGTCCGCCTTGCCATCCGTCTCCCAACCAACCATTTCCCAACGGTTGGCTAACAATAATGGAATAATTTTGCCAACCATCTCCCAACGGTGGGCTAACAGTATGATAATAAAGTTGCCAACTATCTCACAATCAACCATTTACCAACCGTTGGCTAACAATAATGAAATAATTTTACCAACCATCTGCCAACGGTGGACCAACAGTATGGTACTAATAAATTGGCCTACTATCTCGCAATCAACCATTTCCCATAGGTGAGCCAACAGTATGGTAATAAAGTTGCCAACTATCTCGCAAACCATTTCCCATCAGTGGGCCAACAATAATGGAAGAATTTTGCCACCAATCAACCATTTTCCAACGTTGGGCCAACAATGTTTGCAAAATGGGTATAGTTGCAAATATAAATTGAACACGAAACAAGCTCAACAATAGTGTACAAAATTAACACTAATTTATACTTCCAGACATCAAGCACCTAACGACCATCTACTGAATTATTCGGGAACCAATAAGAATACAAAGAAAACAAGAAGACAGTTTTCAACCTGTGTGAAGTGAATACCATGAAACTGGACGTGTAAACCACGCTTTCTCGAAAACAAATCCAGCCCTGGCGAAAGCGAGGAAGGAATCCGGTTTACTACTTCACCATGAGAAAGAACGAAAGATCGACAACAGATGAGTTGCTGACATTTCACTCAGTAAGCTACTATCGGTAAAAAAAATCGGGATTGGACCATCGCACAATATTTTTTGGCTTGGAATCTAGCAGCTGGGACCTCTTTTTATTTCCCCTCTCTGACAATTTGGATGTTTATATACCATGTTTTACATGTTGGCTGCCCATGTGCAGAAGTCGTAACGCCTACGAATTAAAGACGTGCTAATACAAGAGACCATTCAGAAGTTGTTTCCGACAATGTCAGGATCTATATGTAACATAAACTTACCCATGCAACAATGAGCATGTGCAACAAATTCGTAAAAGGTAAACTGAATATGTAATTCAATTTGTATTGTTTGTTACTTAGCCTCGCTTTTCTTCCACGTTTGGTTAATCGCTACGATGAGGATGAGTGATCATATAAGGAAAGGAGACTGACAAAGAACAATAATGCCTACGCCGGAATTTGAACCAGGGAACTAGGGCGAAAGTCGACCACTTCTTCACCCGCTCGGACACCGAGGTGGCGAATGTGCGTAATCAAGGAGGGACACACTTTAAAATAACAGACATTACCTTAAAACCGTGTCTTTTAGAAAATTTATCATCATTATTATTCTGAATCAAACGGCCTGTTGACACGCTATTTGATTTGATTACAAGGTTCGACAAGGTATTTTTCAAGATGTTATCACTTTTTCTTGCGTCACTCTTACGTTTGTAAACGAAAAGATTTCTCTCACACTATGTTTCACTGCTAGTAGTGTACACCTGAAACTCATTTTACACATAGCGTAGTGGTTAAAGCTGTCGCTTTGTAATGAGGAGGTCCTGGTTTCCATTATCGATAAGGGCAGATTGCACCATGGGCATCAGGAGGGGACGTTGAGCCCACTGGAAAACAACATCGTTCATTTGAAGTTACAAAAAATCAGAAAGCATGTTATTTGTATTGTTAATAACACAATTGAAGTTCATTCAGTTGGTATTTCAACAGAATGAAGCAAAAACTGCATTAGGCCGAAAAAATTGAGTGTAAAATACAGGAACCAGGTGTATTTTCACATTCTACCATTTAATAATAATTTAAAAAAAAAACTTAATAGTTTTAGGTGAGAGGTCACAGAACGTAAACTTTATGAGTAAAATTTTCCCCTAACTTCTACAGCCTTTTCTTCAATACAGTATGCAAAAGTTAATAACAAAATACAATGACTCTGAATTTCAGTGCATTAACTGTATGCAATACCGAAAAAATAACAGTTGTTTATATAATAATAATAAATAAATAATTTGGAATAAAATTGGTTTATTTGGATTATTATTTCTACTATTGAAGTTTTATCATTGCCCCCCCCCCCTCCCCCCGGGAAAAAATTCTCGCGACACCGATGCATTGCAGTTATTCGCATGCGCCCAAGACTACATGCTCAGTTCTGATTAGGCTATCTGATCACAAAGTGGATTTATAATAAACTTGCCTACAATTTTTGTCTCGTGCAGATTGATTTATTTGTTGCTGATTGGTAGATATAACAAGGCTCCATTTCAGGCATCGCATCAGACAATGAGCTCCTATCATGAGTAATTCTACATTATCTGGTAGTGTAGTCAAAGTTCCGATTCCACGACAATGGTGCAAGGAAGAGGATAAGACGCAATGGGGAAGAGAGTTTGTGCCCGCCGTTCATTGAACCAATAGCATGTCTGGCGGTTAGCTAACCGTAGTCTGGACCTTTCGCGCGTAACAAATCCGCTGTGCAACGGTAACGGCACCGAAAAACAAGGGAGGGGGAGACCTAATATCTCGAGTAGCCAATTCCTCGCAAAATTTCTGCGCAGGTCGCCCGCAATCGTTACCGATGCGGCATCGTCAGCGGTCGTCACATGCTGGAGCTGCGCTTGTGGCACCTCGAAATGCACGTTTACGGCGTCTCATGTAATTTAATTAATTTGGTTTATTTTTACTCTTTTCTGCCATTTTGCCTAATCGCGAAGATGAGGATGATTGATCACATGATGAAATTGATGGAGGGCCACCCACAAAGAACTCGGGACCCCTGGCTAACCACTCCGCCACAGAGGTTGGCAAATAACTGTAATTACTAACCTCATTACGATGGTGCAGGAGGTTGTTTTAACAATCTTCCATGCAGGCGAGAAACCATTTACAGAGCTTTTATAGTCCTTGAGTACAGTTTTTTTTTTTTTGTTATATTCCCATTTTTTTCCAGGGTTCGATATCCGGTGGAGACACAAGTGGTTCGGATCGCACTTTAAACTGTAGGTCCAGTCCCGATTAGCCTTACTGTGCATAAAGTGGACTTTAAAACACCAAATCAATCAATCGATCATTTTTTTTTCTTTAAAAAAATATTTATTTATTACTAGCTTTTCTACAATCATTCGCTAATCGCTTCGATGAGGATGAATATGGACGGAATGACACCAATGCTCAGGCTAGGGTTTGAAACAATGTCAATTAATATCTGTTAACGCCTTATTCATCAGTTCTGATCTAAAGTGTAAAAAGTTGACTATCGAAATGACGGTCCAAGACGGTCAATTCCCGCTGCCATCCAACTATCGTAAATATACCATTATCGTTTTTAAAGGATCAACAGCCATTACATACTCAAGCTAATATTTTAAGATTCAGTTATTGCAATTTATAATCATTATCTCTCTTTATGCACGATAAAACATTCAAACTTGAATTAAAAAAACGGATGCGCCCCGTTTTTGTAAATTCACAGGCAAAATTATTAACTTTTAACGGTACAATGCTGTAAATATAAGGTAACGTCTAAGTGTAGGAATTCCTCGATGAAGTGGTGGTAACGTTATCGTCCTGTAATCAAGAGGTACCGGGTTCGACCTCCGGTAGATGCATATATTGACAGTGGTTCCGATTCCACTTTGAACTGTAGGTCTAATCCCGATTAGTCTATTAGAGCCAGTGGCGTCTTCAACGGGAATTGGAGGAGGACATAACCACTCCCCCTTTGGCCCCGTATTCTTGGTGAAAAAAAGAACGCCAAAGGCAGAAGAACATTGCAAAATTTAGGCTGACTAATACAAAAAAGTATTCGTGATTTCCTAGTGGCCACGCTACTGAGCACAGGGTGAACGTGAAACAAAGTTTTTGACCTATAATCTCTATAGTTCCAGTAATTCCTTACGTATTTGGTGTATCTCGTTCTGTCAGACGTAGACCTCAAACGTGCCTAATTCTGCTGAAATGAAACGGAAATATTTCATACTGATTTTTTCTAGTCTGGTCGGAACTAAGAGAATCAACTGACAGTATGAACGGAAAGAATTACAAAGGACAGCGATGCATTATTCAGGACTCTAAGACCTGGAGTAAATGGCCTTACACGTGGTTATTTCACCGTAAAATTCCACTTCCGCTAAACACCGTTAAAAATTATGCACGTGCACAGAAAAATTGGATTTTATTATCGTATACTGTTATGTGATATTTAGTGTTGTTATGGAATCATTAGAAGCACACACTAAAACTCATACGATTTATGACCCTTGTTGGAATCACCGTCTCGGTCGCCTACCGCGCACAGTGGCCAATTTTCGATCTCGTCACCGAAGTTTCCATGTTCGAGTCCGAGCCTGTGCATGGATGCTCTTCGTGTCACATCATGAATTTCATTTAATCACTTACCGTCATTATCAAAACGTGGAAGAAAGGCGACGAAACGAAAAATCCAATACACTTACTGCAAGACAGTCAACATAACGGGAAAATTAAAGTTAAAGTATGCCAGTTAAGGATTACGTTTCAGTTGAGGAAATCAACTGTACACATTTCAATCGTGAACGTCGTCGCCCTGTAATCAAGGGGTCCCGGGTTCGATACCGGATGGAGGCACAAGTGGTTTACATCCCACTTTGAACTGTAGGTCCAGTCCCAATTAGCCTTCCTGTGCATAAAACAGACTTAAAAAACCAAAACTCACAATTACAATGTTTGCCTAGAGAGAACTATACAGTATAATCCCAAGTTCTATTCTCCTTGTATGAAATATCTCTCCGTACGCAAATAAAATATTCAACAAACAAATTTCGCAATACCTTCTCTCTTCCATGTAGTACACCTTGCGCTGCATGTCTGTAAACTGGACTCACAGCCACATAAAATCCTCTGTGGAGAGGGGTTGTAGTTCTAAAATACTTGTGAATGTTCCTTCATCCGTCTAATCTTATCATCCATCATTAATCCCCTTGACCAAAAGTGGCATAAAAGCTAAGTGAAATACACAAAAAAATATCGAAACGCCCAGTGATTTGTTTGCCATTATACTAGTAAAGAAAAGTAAAAAATAAATGAAATTGTAAAACAAGAAAACAAAAAAAGTGGTTTCTGTTTAAAAAGAAAAGAAAAATGGACACCCTGAAACTGGTGTCTTCGCGATTGATATATCCGGGCAGGGTTTTACTAACACTTGTGAGTCGTGGCGGAGTGGTTTTTGTGGCACAAAAAGCGAAGTAAAATAAAGCAAATCAATCAATCAAACATGTGAGTCCCGATTCTTTCTGTTGTGAATTTTTTACCTCATAATGTGACCATCAAATGAAGGGGAAAATATGCGGTGTTAACTGAATGAACAGAGAAATAATAATCTAGTAACGAGAATCACGTGACTCGTGTTAAAAAGTTCGCGGTGGGGATTCACGATCTCGTTACCATAAATTCTGGAACCATACCCTGGCAGAAAAGCGACGCTAAATGACAAAACTTGCAAAAAAAACCTGTCAATCTGAGATCCGCGGCTTGTCTCCAGATTCAATTGCGAAATTATCGTTTAACAAAACACTGCAGACCTCTTCCATTTCTTTCTGTGAGAGGGGAAGGAGTTGACCAAGTTTGATCCTTGGACTCTCGCTTAGCACGAGGGGGGGAAAAATCGCGCCACGCTGCATGCTGAAGAGTATCTAGATCAGCACTGCGTCAGACCTAGTGTTGATAACCTCCCTTTGTCCATTAACGGTGAATTAGCAAACTTACGTCCATTGCAACAGCAATCGCGTATATCAATAAGGAAGCGCGCAACAAAACAGTTCGCGCTACGAGTCACAACGATGAACAGCCATTTCTGGTTCGTCACGTGAAAGAACATTCATAAAGACATTTACATTTTACCCGTAAGTTTACGCAAGACACGATAAGATCGATGTAGCTCACTATTATCCTCATAATGTTGGGTTTTGGCCGAAATGCTCGCGAATCGAACCTTAGACGCTGGTTGTTAAATAAATACCCTTTTACAACAGTCAAAAAGATTTTCTTTAAAAAAATTAATGCACATATTTATTTCATTTGTATATTGCTTTATCTTGTGAGATATGGACATACTGATGACGTAGTGGTAACGCTGTCGCCTCGTAATCAAGGGGTCTCGAGTTCGATCCTTAGTACAGGCACATTGATAGTGGTTCGAAAGAAGCCTTAAACTGTAGGGCCCGTACATTTAGCTTCTCTCAGCATAAATTAGGCTTAAAACAACTTACGTAACACACACAGCAAAGCAAACATTTTATAATAAATTCTCCACATAGAACCTTCCCGATGACGTAGTGGCAAATAGTGGTTCGGATCTCACTTTAAACTGTAGGTCCAGTCCCGATTAGCTTATCTATGCATAAAGTAGACTTTAAAAAAATCCCACAAGTGGGTGTTCGGTTCATCAGCTTCCACAAATTTAACCTTCGCCTTTGAAAAATGTCAGAACAGTTATCGATAACTTCAATCGGTGCTCGAAATTAGTTATTTTAAGTCGCTCCCGCCTTGCATTTTCAAGTCATCTATTTTACAGATTACCAAACCACTGCCTTTAAAGAACACAAAAAGAGGCCGGTGGTGAGGGAAAGACACGAAACTATCCCGCTGTGACTATTTTTCAGGGTCTGCATTTATAATTTCGGACCCATTCAGGGTAAACTTTCGTTATAAGTCTACTTTATCCTCCATCATGTTAATCGGAACTGTGAATTTATAGTTCCGTCCGAACAGGGAATTCAATCCTGGATGCCTTGTACTCAAAGTCACATTCATCTTTCATCCGCGTATATTATTGATTAGCTAAATAATGGCACACAGTATTTTTTTCCATTAATTTCAGTTACTGTACAGAAACAAAGTAACTTTGCTTTGTCAACGCCACTTGAATGAGACTGAATACTTACTAATCCTGTAGCACCAACCACAGTGATTAACGTGCAAGGTTTGACCTGGAGAAAATCCAATGCGTTTAAATCTGCCGACGTTTTTCCACTGAAGCAACTTTCACTATGTTGAAGCAAATCAGTTTCTTTCAAGTTTGTTTAAAAAAAAAAAACAGCATTTTCTAGCCACTGAGGAAAACTTGGATGGAGAGGGACGGACGGGGCAGCTAATGTGGCACAAAAGATAGGGCGAACCAGGCAAAGGTTCCTTGTAAATCTAGTCTCTCGCTAGGACCAATACGGCAACCACGGGCGGAGAAGATGGAGAGGTCCTCCCTAAAAGGGTGACCACCCCTCCTTGAGATCTAAAACATCGCGATCACCCACGAATCGCTTACAATTTCCAACAAGTAGTCAATAAAACGGGTATATAGCTAAAAATAAAGGTCTGACAGTCACCCCACAACAAATGGTCGTTATTCCGCCACTGACCCAAACGTAACCACTTCTTTATATTTCCACGAACAAAATTCTAAACCACGCCTGAAAATAATGTGCAGCTGGTAACCCTGACCGAGATACGGGAAGCTGTGCGGAAGGCAGCGTTGAAGTGGCTGGATATAACCGGAATTCACAAGTTTCTTGTGTTACACGAACGAGGAGAAAATGCTTTTGTTGGACGAAGCAGAGCATGCTGATTGTGAAAGTTTAATTAGGTATCTTTGTTTTCACCAGAAACGGGGAAGGCGTGAGACAAACCAGGTCGTGCAATTCATGCATTTTGGAACAAAAAGCAAGCGTTGAACGCTTTCAGCAAATCGTCAAAACGCCCTCGCGCGACTCTTCTCGAGACTAGAGTTACACACTTTCTTAGGTTTTTGAAGGAAAAAAGTCGTTAATATTTCGTGGCACGTAGCCATTTCGGGATGCGTCTTCACTGACCTACCACAACTTAACAGCAGGAATACTATTCTACGCGTGATACTGCACAACGAAACACTCAATGAAATGCTCTCCAAAGCAATTGTTTCGCAACCTTTGCGCGACCACTGTCTGCTACATTCTTTTTCAAATTCTATACCTGCTCCAAGAATTTTTTTGCACCACGGGTTATTATCATTATTATATACAATTTTAAAATGCAATCTGAACCAACAAAATTCATTCACTTTCGTATCTAGTGACATGAAAGGTGAAGCTGTTGATCAACAATGCTATAGGAACCTGCTATCAACATTTAGACAGTGCAAGGAGCAGAAATTGTTGCTGCGCAGTCGCAGTCCTAAGGTTCGAGCTTACATCTCTTTCCTTTCTGCGAGCCATCATTCATCCTACAACAAAGATGATACAAAGGAACGAAAAAATAACCGACGTGTATAATGTAGTAAATATACAATGAACTTTCAACGAATATCTTGCCATGCTATAAGCCAACGGTATTCAAACTGTGCGGCGCGACGCGCCTGGAGAGGCACAAGAACTTCTGAAAGAATATTTCGTTTTCCTGAAAGTGTAAAATGTGTTATTAAAAAATATCAATATCTTCTTCTGTATTATTGAAAATCACGTTGGTTGTCCATAGGCATGTCATCCCCTCCCTGTGTTTCTTTAAATAAGACAGAAACTGCACTCCTATCTTGCAGAAGAAAAACATGCATATGGTAACAACTTCATTGATAGTGTCTTTGTACAGAAACTTGAATACCTTTCTGATATTTTATACAAACTGAATCTTCTGAATGTATTTATTATCTCTACAAGGTAAAAGGGATTCATGTAATTATCACACAAGGCGCATCCCCCCTAAAATCATGTTATGCTTCCCCCCCCCCCCCAAATCATATCATTCGCGCCCTCAGACCATATCGTAATCCCTACAAAGTATTTAATTACGACAGCGTGTCTACCGAAAGTAACTTTTTCTTAGCTTTTTCTTACAAATTATGAACTTGCTTTAAATTAAGTAGTATACCAACTATACCAACACTAAGCACTATATTTTAAGAAGGGATGTTATTAATGAATGTCGAGAATATCGCTTATGTCTTGTAATGCAACTATAGTATAAAACTTCACATTCACCTCAGTAAAGCGCCAAACACGCATTTACGGAACACAACGTTGCGAGAGAAGCGAGCAAGAAAATTTTTACATTTATTTCCTTGCAGGCTTCCAAGAATATTAATTTAATGGGGTGTCAATACTTTCTTAGGATCACAAGATATTTAGTCTTTTCCAGCTTCTCTTTTGGCACGTTCGGTGTTGAAAACGTGTAGATAGATACCATATCGCTAAATACAGTCTCCAAAATTTAATGTTCGAATTCTCTCTTCACTACAGAAATTCCTTGACAATTCTAAGATTTAGCACTTTATCAAGAGCTTCATATCTCCACCTTTAAATTTAGTACTCAATTCTACCACCAAAATTTCCATGCCAATTTTAGACTTGCTGTGAATATTGCCTCCTCCAAAAAATGAATTCTCAGACTCCACACCAGAATTTCCGCAACAGTCTAAGACAATAGTAATACACAAGAATTGGATACCTCCCTCAATTTGATGCTTAATCCCCTTCTAACTAAAATACCCGCCATAATCTAAGACCAGAGTTAGATATTGTCCGTCCCGAATGTTCGATTTAGAATCCCCCCCAGAACCCACCTGTCAATTAAGGCCTAATATGTAAGAGTTGGATATTTCAGGATTTCGGTATCCCATTTTTATTGCAGGTGACTGTACGTGAATTTGTCATCCCCTTATCCATGAGCTGTAGTGAGAAATCTCTTGTCATTAGCCACATGATGAAAAGATTGGCTGCTGTGGGCACTGAAGAAACAATAGTAAGGGCAGAACATGATCCAACTGGGGAAACCCAATTCACCAGTCAGAAAGTGAGTAGGAAGGGTGTATTTCAATTTTGCACTACATCACTGGTCAGTACTTTTTTCTTTTGGTAGGAAACTGAGTTTTATGAGGTAAGAGACTTCAGCTGAAGAAAGCAGGAGGTTGTAACAGTGAAATATATTTTCTAAGCGTCCTAAGAAAAGTTGCAAAAAGCACGGTTACACGATCGAACACTTTCCTCACACTTCAGTCAATTTGTAAGCAACTGAAGTAATTCATGACGCTATTCGAGTTATCTGGAGCGTAGTGTCATGCTGAAACTTCCGAATTAGACTTCGCGTACACAATTTGAAAGAAATATCTGAAGCACTGATGGTAGTCAATTAATCTGAGACAAAAGTTTTTGAGAGCGATTATAGTGCATGTATTTGTGTTGTGTATGAGCAGATAAGTTCGTGCATTCATTGTGTGAGCTGTAATTTAACTGATCACCAGTAGGTGGCAGGACAATGTTCTTTACTTCAGATACAGTTCAACGCCTTATGCATAATCGGGAAGGAACAGAGTGTGAATCACGTGGCATTCCTTCACGATGGTCGACTGCACTCAAATGTTTGTATTAAATATTAGTAGCGTAAACAGTGATTAGGAAAAAATCGGTGTAGGAGACTGAGCGTTATCGATGGCCACCTTAATCCCCGGACTTGACCTTTTGCGACTTCTCTCTATTAATGCCACAGGGTATGTTACGGCGAGTGAAGAAGGGGGTTAGAGTATCGTTTGATTCATTCAACGATTGAAACGTCAACACCTATCGAGACACACATAAAGTAAATTATCCATTGTTATTTTCGATCTCTTCCATTTTACAGCAGATGACCTTGAAATATTAGATTTTTACATTTGGGTGAGCAATAACAAATATTTTTACAAACATGATACCATGAATGACTCAATAATGTAATTTGGTCATGGAACAATGCCCGTTTTAGCAGTTTTATTGGTTCGATTGCGGAGAAAATCTTTGGGGTCAATTTCCTCTGCAATGTTTAACACATGGAGAGTTGTGAGAATCTCAATTGCTAAAGCTAATAACAACTAAAATGTATTTCAAGATGTGTAACTTAACCTTAAGAAAAGGAATTGAGTGAGGCTGAAGTAGAGATTATCTGGACTTTTGGACGACGCCAACGCAGCTGTTTTAGAATTTTCCTCCTCTTTCGAAAACCGCAAAAAAAAAAAAAAAAAAAAAAAAAAAAAAAAAAAAAAAAAAAAAAAAAAAAAACTGAAAACTTACATCCGGTTAGAATTCCTTCTTGAGCATTCACGTGAATATTGTGTGGTTTGCTTTCGCTGTTGTCTAGATATCATCAATAGTTTGACTTACGTAGCCATAAAACTATTGAGAATATCTAGGCAACAGCGAAAGTAGCCCAACATGAAGATTCACGTGGATCTTCTAGAAGAAATGCTAAGCGGATGTAATTTTTCAGATTTTTAATATCATATCGCTTTTAAGAAAGGAAAGGAAAATTCAGGCGATGGACATTTTCCCAGTTAATTTTGCAGGCGTCTATACACTGCTAACATACAGAGATATAGAAATACAGGACGCTCGGACGTCAGGGCGCCTCAAAATTTTCTTTTCATTCAGTTCTATTTTTAATATTTCGAGTTCGTTTACAGAAATCTCCATTGCATTTTTTTAACGAGTACAGAACAGTGTTGCCACATGAAGAGAAATTTACCTTTTGCAGGGAAATTAGGACCGAAATTTTAGCCAAAAAATAAAAGGGAATTTCGATGAAAAATATCACAATTTCAGGGAAATTTTAAGACTTCTGACTTTACATTATTACAGTTTAGTGTACGTCGCTTTTATGTATCTTCGGATAATTGTAACGATGACAATTAACGTTTTAATGGATTCCTGACCATGATTTCAACATGGGACATCTCATCAGAAAGCGATGAAGCTGACATGTATGTGATAAATTTGTGTAACATTTTTTATTCATACGAACATGGACCAACATAAATTTTACTGCTGCTGCTGCTACTACTACTACTGCCACTGCTAATAATAATAATTATTATTATTATTATATTTCTTTAGGTGAAGGGAAAAATAGTCCAAAAAGGGAAATTTTTGCCCCTTGGAAAGGGAAACTGTGCCCTCAGATTGTGGCAACACTACTACAGAATGTTTTTGTTTTTTTTGTTTGCGAGTTTTCTGTATCACGTGTATCAGTAAACAAGAAAAAAAAAATTACCAATATACATTTTTACACTGTTGTTACCCGAATTTCAAAATCTTCAGCAATATGGTAGAGTGTGACATTTATTAGAATGCATTGCATGGTTATTCGTGCTGCTACCAGTTGAGCATTCTTTAGGAAGGCCACTCCGGTGCAAGAATTAATTACTTTTAGTATTAATTTATCATTCAATGCTACAAGATTACATTTTATAGTTTATCTTAGTTGGATGCATGACTTCTTAGTCCACATATTAAAAAAAAAATGCTGGCTCCGGAGAAAAAGGGGCTGGCGCCTGAATAATTTTTAATATTTTATACCCCTGGGTAAGAAACAAATGAAAAAAATATAACAAATAGCATTCGCCTGCATTGACTAAAACCAAGGAAGGGGTCCCGCTAGCTCGGATTCCACTTTAAACTGTAGGTCCAGTCCCGATTAGCCTATCTCTGCATAAAATGGACTTAAAACGAAAACTCGAACTAACTAAAACCAAGGGAAACCGGGCAGGAAATCCTCCACAAATCCCTCAATGCATTTACGAAGTAAGAGGCCAGGCGTAGTGGAATGCATGGACTCTTCTGGTACGCCCACGACCGCAATTATTATTACCCCCTCCCCTTCTGGAACTTCCTCCTTTCGTCACACTATTTCACTCCGGCGAAAGACATCGCAGAGTTCCTCTGCCTATCGAGCTCTGTTAACATTCTTGGAGCGCTTCGTAAGGACTATCTCCCGTACTTCCTCCTCCGATGCCGCTAGGAACGGACGGGACCTACATCGCTTCCTGGTTTGGTAATCTTTAAGCCTCCGTTATCTCGTCCACCACAAACAACTACCGAACACAGTTCTTTACCCTTTTCTTTTATTTTGTTCTTTTCTGCGACCAGAGAAGCGAATTTTTGTTTGTCGCGGATCTAAATGTGCTCTTTCGGGAAGAAAGGCTTTCTCGTACGCCAAGGGCAGAACAAGCGCATATTTCCAAGTTGCAACATTCACACAATAGTGCACGTGGGATGCCGAAGGCTAAGTATAGTCTTTCCCTAATGACTGACGATTGGCATGTGGCAGTGTAGCCACTTCGAACGGTCTTATGCCTTCCACCAGATGGCGTTGCGATAACAGTTCGCTGCACTTCTTGACTATCTGCACTCACGCACTCTAGTTGGTTACACGGTGCAACACCGACTCGTCTAAATCATTGATTTGGTGCCTGCACCGTTTGCACCAGGGGTGCCCACAGAGGGGGATTATGGCGCAGGCTGCGCCATCGAAATTTTTTTTGAGGGGGGTATCCAACTCTAGGTCTTAGATTATGGCGGGTATTTTAGTTAGAGGGGGATTGAGCATTAAATTTAGGGGGGTATCCAATTCTTTGGTGTTACTATTGTCTTCGACTGCTGCGGAAATTCTTGTGTGGAGACTGAGAATTAATTTTTTGGAGGAGGCAATATCCACTCTTCAATATCAACAGTAAGTCTAAAATTGGAATGGAAATTATGGTGGTAGGATTGAGTATTAAATTTAAAGGGGGAGATAGGAAGCTTTCGATAAAGTGTTAAATCTTAGGTTTCTGTAGTGAAGAGAGAGTTCGAACATTACATTTTGGAGATTGTATTTAGCGACGTTTAGACCCCGAACGTGCCAAAAGAGAAGCTGGAAAAGACTAATTAATTATCTCGGGATCCTAAGAAAGTATTGACACCCCATTAAAAGCCTCCAAAGAGTTGGGTATAATTTTTTTTTTTTTGCTCGCAAGGATGTCTTGAAAGAATGCGTGTTTCTTTGGCGTATTGCTGAGGTGAATGAGAAGTTTTATACTATAGGTGCATTACAAGACATAAGCGATATTCTCGATATTCATTAATAACATCACTTAATGCTTAGTGTTGGTATACTGCCTAATTTAAAGCAGGTGCATCATTTGGAACAAAAATATATCGAATCCGCATTTCTAACTTCACGTCGCAGAAAAAAATTACATTAACAAGTTAAATTTGCACTGAAGATAAAAATCTACGTAACTTTTGTTGTGGGTCACTAAAATAATTATATTTACCCCAAGAAAACGGGGAGGGGGGTGAGTTCTTTCAAAGAGAAACCGTATTATATTATAATTCTGAGCTTTACTTTGTGGGCATAACTATATGGTTTGAGTTCGCGAATAATATAATTTGGGGGGGGGAGGCGCATGACATGATTTTGGGGGGATTGCGACATTGGCCTTGGGGGATGGGCACCCCTGGTTTGCACTACGTTCTGGAGCGGTGTAGTGTGTGGTGTATGATCACGTGTCTGATGTCAGACGAGGAATACCTACGTTCTTAGGTTAGGTTTGTTTGGTTTGATTGATTGATTGATTTGCTTTATTATACTTCGCGTCTTGTGCCACTTTTGGCTAATCTGCGAAGATGGGGATGAGTGATCATATGATGAAATTGATGAATGGACACTCACGAACATCGATGCAGAGGCCTAGATTCGAACCCGGGAGCCCTGGCGTCGTAGCGCGATGCGCTGACAACTTTCCCACGAAAGCCGGTTGTTAGGTATGGTTCTTTTAGCGTGAATGCACTGCAAATTTATTATTTATGCTAGGAGAACTAAACCTGGCTAGCCTAACCTAACAACTTAGGCATTTAGCCTACCAATGAAAGCATTCCCCGGTGACGTCAGAACTCTAGCGTTGTCCGATAAGGGAGACCTCTTGGTTGGAAGTCATTTCCATGCACCAGCCTGACACCGGATTACACCTGCACTACACAGTGTCAAAGTGCAGCGAACTAGAAGGGGCCAATGCGGTCATCCTGTAATAAAGGTGGAGGCACCTTGTACGGTCAACGGCAAAGATAACAATAAGCAAATTGTATATCACTATTTTTATTACTCTTTATTCCACACCCTGTATTGTTTTAAGGAATGCATTTCTGTTGATACATAGCAGATGTTGTCCTCTGCCTAATGACGATTCTACTTCAATTCACGATCATCACACTGTGGAAAACGGACTGAATGAAAATGGTGATGGACAATTCGCCTACTATTTCTTTTGCCATTGGGTGTACAGAAGTTCGGATCCAACTGAATACAATAAGATCCGGAGCCGATTGGCCTATCTGTGGATAAATTGGGCTTAAAAGAAACTTTGACAAAGGTAAACAGCGACGGACAGGTTTCAAATTGCCACCAACTTCAGTAACCTTAATAACATGCAAAACTCGGGTCCGTTTCAACTGACCAGTATTATGACGGCTCGGTGCCAGAGATAATTGAGTTATAGACTCACGATTTAGCCATCGCCACCGAAGGTTCCAGGTTCGAGCTCCAGGAAGGCCATTCCATTTACCCCGCTTAGCGCAAAGACGCTGAGAAGCGACTTATAACAAATATACAAATACAAAACTAGAACGTATCATACTTATTGCATTAAGCGGCGCCTTGAACACGATCAAATAAATCACGAACAAGTCGTTGAATTAAACGCTTAAAAGGAAATGACTTCAGAGACATCATCATTTCTCTCATTGGATCCAAGGTTAGGTCAAATAATTTCCAATTAGGAACGGTTCTAAATAACGCCATCCAAGCCTGATTGTCGACCAATCAGAGCACATGGCATTGAAATCGAATCGATTATCGGAAAGAAGCATCGATGTGCAGAATGCTATTTATTTCTATTCTGTGGTGAAGAGAAAGCATCAAGGCAACGTGTGAAGTGTAAACACGTGTTTGTGATTTGCGGGAAACGAAAGGAAGAGCGGTGGAACATTCTGTGTTTATTTAATCTCAATTATGCAACAAATAATAATGAATATTTCTACAGCAGTGAGTAATGTGAAAATATATTCGACAAGACGACAACCAACCGTAAAACATTATATTTTGTGTTGATCCTAAATTTAAGTTTAGATAAACACAATTAAATACAACTATCTGTATATCTGTGGAAAAGAGATTTTTATAAAATTATTTTTTTATGTTCACATTGTTTTTATGGTGCCTCAGACGACATTTAGACTATTAATACCGACAAAATACATCGACATCACACATCTTTCGAGCTTCCAATATGCCCTACTTCACGAATGTGGGAGGAAAGAGAAGTTTACAGGATTCTTGTTGGGAAACCTGATGGTAAGAGACCTGTAGGAAGGCCAAGACGAAGATGGAGGGACAACGTTGAGATAGACCTAAAGGAAATCGGTAGGGATGGAAAAGAGTATATGCTCAAGATAGGGACAGATGGAAGGCCTGTGTTGCTGCAGCCATGAACCTTCGGGTTTAAGAAGGCTAGAGAGTTAGTTAGTTACTTAGTTAATATGCCCTACTTCTTCCTTTGGAAATAATATTATTATCTTTGTTACGGCTAATTGCTAGTCTATTTGTCAATTCATTTCTTTTCATGCTGTGGCGTACACAGTGCCATGTTTTGTTAAAATGTGTACAAATGCTATTTCAGACCGTTGAAGATTTCCTGTTCAACTACTTTCAATTGTCGATTTTAAGCGTTCAATTCAACGACTTGTTCGGGATTTGATCGTGTACAAACAGCTTTACACTGATAACGTCGAAAACAACAAAGAGTACAGAACGTTTGACGACGACCCCCCTTCCCCCTCAGATGTCAAAATGTCAAAAATGGATCTCTCCCACCTCCTTGAAATGTAAAATTAAGCAATCACCTCACTTGAGTCTTCGAAGACAAAAACAAGAAGTGGTCAACGAAGTATTAATTTCTGGGTATTCAAGGAATTTCTCGTCGGTAGACATCCTGCAATAGTACAATTCTAACGAAAATATTATTCAAGAACACATAGCTGTTGTTAAATGAACAACAAAAATAAATACATTATTGTGAACAGAATTTGAGTTTCTTCACATTTTGCTCAGATGGGCTAATCGGGACTTGACTGGCGTACATTGTAATGTGGGATCTGGACTTGTGTAAGGTGCTTTCACCGGCGATCGTCTCCAGGACTCTTTGGTTACAAGGGGACCGTTACTTCTACACCATAGGGGTGGCCCTAACATAATGTAAGGACAATAGTTTAAACATAAAGACAACAATTTCCACGAGACAATATGAATATAAAGAACATAATACATAGATGCATGCATATTTCATTTTTGAAGAACACACGAAATGTGAAATAACACATTGTAGTGTTAATTTATCATGTTCTTGGAAGGTGTAAAGTGCATTTTGGTATCATGTTTTGTCACGAAATGAACTGCAAAATGCGAAATAAACTCAAACTCGGAATTTAGGGTTTATTTACCGACGTGACACCTTCTGAGGTCTGAATTATCCTGCTCGTTTGCAGACCTATGTTTACTGAGACCTTTTTGCTTGTATTATCGTGTACTTTCACCTGTGTCAGTTTGGGCTATAATTTATAAGACACCCTGTATATAAGAATTTTACAGTAGGAAATTTGCCCTATGGGTTTGGGCCAGGATTTCATGGTTTTGCAAACCCTGCGTATAGTGTACTTCTCCCATAATTTCTTGACGTTGTAAGACTAGTTGTGTGGGTTTCTGTGCAACTTTTATTAATTTATTTTACAAATGTCGCACGTAATTGAGGGTATTTTTACCAGTGCATAATTCTATTATTTGGGATAAAAACCTAAAATAAGCCCCAACATCTAGTCATTATTTTCGGCTTTGTAAATAGTCCTTATCCTTAAAAATATAGCATTTATATTAGCCAACTATGGCGGAAATATGGGTCTATAGGCTATAGGCATGAATTGCTTCAAATCTTGGAATACGTGTGCAGTGGCATGTCCCCTGCAAAGTGAGAGGGTATTAGCGTAGTCATAAAGCACAAACATCGTAATAAACATTTTATATGACACCTTTTTAAAATTTATAGTGCATATTTTGCCTGTCTTTAATGCATATTTTGGCCTTTTTAGTGCATATAAATCCGCCCCTGGTATTATTATTTTTTTTTTTTTACAGGACAGGACACGAAGGTACTCTCACCACTCGCTCTTTATTCACCCTCTCACTCAGTATATTCTTTCTTCTTTGCTTAGATCTTCTTTCTTCAAAAAAACTGAGTGCGGTTTTCACGTTCGTTACCTGGTAAGAAAGGATTTACTTAAGGAGTGGGTTGTCCACTGTTCCACTGTTGTCTCCTCTTGTAATATGATTGAGAGTAGAATAAGACGAGCATAAGTGAAACTTGAATCTTGGTACCTTTGCCCTGGTAATAAATAGTTTTTAAATCAAATTTACGTTTTTATTCACCATTTTAACACCGAAATGACATGTTATACACCGATTTTAATTCCGAAATATGCAAAGTTTATGTATCGAAATCTTGATATGTTATTTACCATAAATGTGACTCTGATAATACAATACCATAAATGTGTGACTCTAATATACAATTTAATGTCGCCGTATATAGTGATATCCCTAACTGATATTAACATTATCTGCTTCAGCCTCATATCCACAACATGACAATTATGAACCTGCAACTTTTCCCTTCCCACCCCCTTTACTCACGATGCTAGGTCAACCGGTCAACACCGAAATTTCAGGGGATCTAATCTGAGCTCTTACCAAACGAGTGCGGTGCGCTAAATGGTAGCCCGAGACCCTCATTGTGCAAGGGCACGCACTGTGCGATGTTCACGCATGCATGTGGGACGAACAGCAAACGCACGATATTATTTGTCCACAAATCACTGCAAATGAAACGATAGCGTGATGACAAGCTAGCATTAGTGTTACTTCAATTCAGTCGCTCAACAACAATCGATCCTCTCGCGACAAACATCATAAGTGAAGTCGAAGTCCACCAAAAACGCACATACTTGAGATTACGGCTCATGTCAGGACGCACAGTGTTGCCAATATGTGGATTTTTCCTTCAACAAAGCTCGACTTGGAAGCATAGCAATTATTGTCTTTGTGGTTAGTGAATCCACACATTCACGATCTCGGCTGCACCAGCTCTGCTCCGTTCAGGAAGGGGAGAGGGGGGATATATGAATGAGAAGACAGAAAATAAGAAACATGTCTAAACTGGTTCGTTAGGGTTTTGTTTCAATTCTTGATACCTGCATTGCGTAAAACAAAAGGACTGAACATGCTATGGGCAACTTTCCTTGTAATATTTATACGCGTGAGTCTACAAGCGAACTTTCAAGGATGAAGATTATGATGATAGCAAAAATTTTGATAATAAACTGTGCTACATTTTTAGCAGCATAGGTCTAATTTTTAGTAAAACAAAATTATGCCCAATAAATGGCCTCCCGATGGTGTAGTGGTAATGCCGATGCCTTGTAATCAAAGGGCCCCGAGTTCGATATTCGGTGCAGGTACATCGTGGTTTGGATCCCACTTTAAACTGTAGGTCCAGTACTGATTCGTCTGTGCATAAAGTTGACTCAAACTCATAAATAAAATATGTTCTTCCAATTAAATAATAATAGTTTCATATATAGGGGTGGCCCAAGAGAATATCGCAGGATTAAAACAAATGCCTGCTGGTTGGTCTTTTACGATTATAATTCTCTGAATTTTATTGACAATGATTCTACATTAGCATGCAATGTTAATGGGACATTATCCGTTGTGTAGTGCTTTAAACTATACTCATTTTAACACTATGTTTCCAGAGACCACCTCTTCTCTTGTCTTCAGGTAAAATTTCTTTTGTCGGTGGTGGGAATCGAACCTACGACAGTCCTGCGATTTTTACAACAAATCCGGCTTTAACCAATTGCTCCACGTAACGTAATAGTACAGTCAACGGCAAAGATAACAGTAGGCAAATTGTCCATCACTATTTTCATTACTCTTTATTCCACACCCTGTGTTGTTTTAAGGAATGAATTTCTGTTGATACAAAGCAGATGTTGCCCTCTGCCTAATGACGTTTTTACTTCAATTCGTGATCATCATATTGTGAATGAAAATGGTGATGGACAATTTGCCTACTATTTCTTTTGCCGTTGGGTGTACTACACAAAGTCCGATATTGGAAACTAAGGAAAATCGAAGAAGCAGCCTACACAGCAATGGTCCAAAACACTATAAGTCATCCCGGTGTAGAATTCAAGCACATATGGTCCCCTCTCCTCAAAAATTACAAATAGTTCCATAAATGGAGCAAACATTAGTACGGAATTATGGGGAGCGCCGTGGAGTAATTACTTAAAACCCCGATTTGTAAAAATCGCAGGTTCGAATCCCACCATCGGCAAAAGAAATTCAACCTGAATACGAGACGCAATGTTAGAATAAGTATAGTTTAAAGCACTAGACGGTGGATAATGTCCAATTAACATTGAATGCTAATTTTACGATTATGTCATATTCTCGATGTAACAGTTTCAAATCCATAATTCGAGCCTTGTTTCCTACCAACACCTCGCTCAAGCATCGTAACCAAAATTTCTTGTCCAATAGTTTTGAATGCATTAACTTCAGCACAATGCAAACTAAACTTTTGGATAAACTTTAGGAATCCCAAAGACCGGAATATTCAAACTCACTGCAAATCAAAGACAGCTGGCGGGGGGGGGCTCTGCACACCCCACGCTCTTTGCTGAGCAAACAAGAAACCAATTTACAGCCACTTAGGAGTGCTCGTGAATTAATAACGCAATTAATGAGACGCAGTAAAAATTCTTCAGTACATTCACGACATTCTCTCCGAGATACCGTTACTTTCCGCGTTGCTGCTTGCTCGTAAACCTTCCCGATGCAGAAAAACATGAAGATCGCTCCTCAAACTAAATCACCACCTTGAGAAGAATACGGAGCGAGTTGGCAACACCGCACCCAGAAAAAGAGACAAGGAGGGGAGGGCGAGAGAGTTCGCGCGCGCGCGTGCGCAAAGATAATAAGCGACAGCAGCCGATATTGCCTCTGTCGCCGAAGCAAAAAGGTCAAGGTGTATGAAAATCCCCCCATCAACACCACTTTCACACCATCTGGCAACGCAGCACACAATGGAAAAAATGCCTGCATTTAATTTCAACATCGGGAGGAGTATACCGATATTTCTCCACCGAAAAGATACGACGACCTCCGAATGGGACACCGAATTCAATCCCGCGCGTAGCGGTCCGTTTCCGAGAACGGGGTAGGTTTCGAACAGCCAATAAATACTTGGAAGGTCTGCGCTACACTAGAACTCCCCAAATACGTTGAAAAAATAGTTCTGGTTTTCATGAAAAGACAGAAAACATATACATATATTGCAGAAGCGAAAAGGTAATTTCATTCTGTATCCTAATTTGCCTTGCGATTTCGAACCTCATTGATTCTCGGGGTGGGCGATTTCAGGTGGCATGCATGTTTTTTTCCAGCAGTGTCTCTGCCGCATAAACCGGCTCTGGAGTTCACTCAGTCTCTTTATTTCAAAAATTGACACCTTGGAGTAAAAGCGACTGGGGCGTGATGCTGATCACATCACCTCCTTCCTGGCAGAGATCGTGAACGTGTTGTGGGAGCCTCCCTACATTAGCATCCCCTTGTGTACATTGGGACAGTGCGATGGGTACAGGGTGGTTTGAACTAAAAACTAGTTAGAAATGGAAAAACAATGATCACTACCCCTGAGACTTTCAACCAAATAATTATTGCAGTTATTATGACCTGAGGGCTTAATAATGTACATTGAAATGCAACACTGCCACAATGCCAGTGTTGCCGTGACTGTCCTAAGTACGATTTGGAGCACATAATTATTGACAGACAATTTGAACACCACAATTTTCATTCGTCTTTCTCTAATATCAGAGAATAGTTTAAAGGAACTAGAGTTTGCTGATGCTTGTGCGGAGATTGTCAACTGCTTCGTGGGCATTTTGATTCTATTTTCGGAACCTCGCGCCTAAAATTGTATTGACATGTTATCTGGTAATATATATGCATCCCGCTACACAACTGCAATGCAATCGTGAAGACCAGGGTGCGAAAACAAAAGTGAAAACATACCACTAAACATCGCATCAAATACCCAACAATGTTATTAAATTTACATGCGTAACACGATTACTTAGTCCGGCTAGGAGACAAATTTCTTGCAACAAAACCAGATGGAAGGCCATAATTGCATTGGAATATCAACTAGAGAGATTGGAGGCTCCACTAAAATGTAGGTGAAAAATTTGTTACAGACATGGCAAACCAGGCATCTAAAATCCTCATACTACAGTGTTGACTAAATTGGTACATTGTGAAGTCACCTCGAGGGACCGGACCACAACACTTACACGGCGGTCTGTGCGATTTTGCCCCCCCCCCCCCCCCACACAAAAAGCAATGCCTCTAATCTTCGTCAGCACACACAAAGCAAGATCTGCAGAAGAGATCAAGAGGTTACACACCTGTGACTAAATTAGGAACTGTTCTTGGTAAACACCAGATCAATACTGACCATCTCGCTGGTCATTTATTGGTAAGTTGCACTAGGTGTCAATTAGGTAATGTTGCAGGTCTCATAACAACACATTTTGACAGTTTTCATTGTCTTAGTTATTATTTTTAAGTCAAGAAGACTGGTCAGTTCCCCAAAAATCTCAATAACCACCTCTTGGAACATAAGCTAGAACTAACCATATTACCCTAGATTGTAATGATAAGGAATATCAATTTGATCTAGATCGGAATGCTACAATGATCTAAATGACTAATTTATTTCTGTTGGGGTTCTCCGAACGGTTTGAAGACCCCACAAAATCTATATAACCGATAATATGGAACATGACAGGACAGGTGTTTAGACTAGCATGGCCAAACTGTGTGACAATTTCATAAACCCATGTCACACGCCAAGAAAGACTTTCCCAGTTACAGTATAAGAATTTCAAGAATCCAGTTGGCCTAATTATATGTACTACGAAAATTGTATTAGCTATGTGAAAAATTATTGACTGTTTATTGATTTGTTGTTTCAAGTCCACTTTATGAACATACAGGCTAATCGGGACTGGACCGACATCACTGTGCAATGTGCCTCCTCCGGGTATCGAACCCGGGACCTCTTGATTACAAGGCGACAACGTTACAACTACACCATCGGGGAGGCAATAAGAGAATTTAGTTGAATTAACGGTCAGTTAAGATGTGATTGTCAAGGTACGTTTCACGCACGGTAATATTTACTGATTTGTGCGAACACCAATTGATAGCAAGCAAAAGCTTTTATCAAACCCTTGAAAGAGGCGATGCCTCAATCGGTCTTTTAAGAGATTGTGATCTAAGTTCACGATGCAATAGAAAAGAGTGAAGAAGATGAACATGATCAGCCTCTGTGGCGTGTTAAGTATACAATACTCTAGGGATGATATATTTGAGAGTTATTGGTTCGTACCTTGAACACTGCTTCAACAGGAACGTGATTCACACACACACTTCTTGACAAGTTAGCGTAACGGTGGAAACATCAAATAAGGGCATAACAAGCGAGCTGAATGATACAGTAGGAAGCAGTAAACTTTCCCCGTTGCGTCAATTCCTGAGTTAGTGCAACGTCACAGTTGAAACAAGCACCCCCAATGAAACGCGAAATAGGACGCTTGAAATATCCTAACCGATGAGTACGACGCTAGACCGACGGAAACCCACATGGCATCCCAGCGTCTAAAAGGAGGATTCCCCGCCAACCTGGTCAGGAACGAAATAGCACTCACCCACTACATTCTCGACTTTTCTGGATAAACACATACAATAACTGCTTCCACATGTTTTTCTCTCTTGTGACTGTGAAAAATCAAACTACATCTCCAATACATTCGCATATCCCAAGAGATACCCCCTCGGAAGCTCGATCGCGCGCGAACAATTGAGCATCATGAAGCGAATAAGAACAACGTTACAAATTCGCCCCCACAAAGCAATACTGTATATCCGGTAAAGCACAACGTGAAAAGCAACATAACCCAACAGAAAAATTAAAATACCTAGTGGAGTCCCGCCCCCGGTACAAGAAATATTTCTGGATACGTGGCGTACAGTTCCGGACACTGTCCCCCCATGGTTGTCGCCACCAAAGCGACATAGTAGGGACACCCCCCTTACGAATTCCATGTTGATACAAATGTATTTTTTACTGTCAACTGTTTCTTTCGGCTCTCGCCATTCCAGTTACCGTACGCGGAGAGACAGCGGTTCTACAACCAGCTGATTGCTCGCTTACAACGTTGCCAAGTCCCACGATAACTCAAGAGAAATCGCTACAGTTCCTTTTAAAAAAAGCACACATCGCCTCAGAAAGACGGTGACAAACAAGAATGAACCAAAAAGACACACGTACCATCATCACAGATCCCGCCAGTGTGGTGGAGAATCAGGTTGTGGCGATATCCGACATCTTTTTCACTGATCCCTGGAAACACAACACACGTTTCTCACTCACTCACACACATACGGCGGACCCGCACGTCCGCTACGTTGCCAGATCTCCTAGCCCATCCACCCGACCGGCTTGGCAAGTGCCTAGTGACTGACTGTAAAATACTCTCAGACAGGCGACTGTCATTTCGCTCGGCGGAACTCGGCTGCGCTCGGTCACTTTCGGATTTCACGGTAGGACGAAGGGACAGCGACGCAGTGTTGCTATCTGCACGAAGATACCTACCTCGAGCAACGGGCACAACAGATTGTTCATCTCCGACGTAATGTCAGGAATGTCAACAGACTGAAGATTATGAATTCTATTAGTGATTAGTGGTATATTTTAACATTGTATATATACATACTTGACGTTCTTTAAAAAAAAATTGAAGGAAAAAGAAGTTTAAACGACCCGAAATCTGTACTCAAGTACAGAGCTACATCTAGTGGCGCTAATTTGAAATACAATGAGACATGTTGTGGGGCAAAAAGTCATCCTTGCCACCCACCCACTGTCCAGGACTCTGGTTATATCATGCAGTGTTCTTTACGAAGCCTAAGCTAAAAATCAAGATTTTTCTAGCCCATCTGAAAACTTATGGGCAAAAGTGACAAAATAATAATCTTAATCTTGGAGGGGGGAGGATTAGGCCGCCCCCGTAGCAAGGGGTGTTGAGTGATAGCCTCGGAAAGTTCTGGCTTCGACATCCGAAGTAACATGAATTGTAATTGTTTTTTCGTCTGTTTCAGTTGTTTCCTTGTGCACCTTATGACGATACTAATGGATCAAGTGTAGTCACATATAGACAAACTTTGGAAGGAGGCACTCACTCCCTGCCCCCCCCCCTCAATTCCTCAAGAAGTATATACATTAAAAAAATATTGTTGTCAATAAGTTGGCGTCTCTGGAGTCATGGGCATAAGTGAGAGGGCGAGTGATGGGGGGGGGGGGTCACTGCCCCGTTCGAGGTATCTAAAACTAATATTAAATAAATACCTCCATGCTTATTTTATTTTGGCGCCGTCACTGGATATCATGCATTTTAAATTATTCTAATATTTGTGACAGCCATGTACCTCCCCTGTCAACTACATTCCGATAATAATTACTTAGACGATATGCATACAGTCTGAATTGCAGCGTTGAAAACATCTATGGTAATGAAAAACGATTGTAGTGATTTTAGTTCAGTGAGAGAAATATTTCCGATCTGGACCCATGTTGACTTCATCGGTTGGAAACACAAGATGAGCCAATGCGAGTGGAGGGGGGAAAATGAGGGGGCCGCGACGTTGCCGGGTGTAATTGGGGGACTCTGTAGGCATGGGTATACCCCGACGAAACCCGCCCTTATCGGAGTCCATCATTGATCCGACCAAGAGGCTGAACTATAATGGACAGAGGAGAACTTCTCCCATAAGGCGCTGTGGAACAGGGCTACCAACGCCACCACTTGACAGTTAGTGGTGACTCCACGCACACGCATGCAAGCGGGCAGCTGTGACGGTTGGTGGGGAGAGGCGGGGAGTAAGTAACGCCTTGCCTTGAGAGGAAACTAGCACGACGACTGAAGTGCGATATGTGAGGATCAAAGATAGGGCACGGGCAGTGGCGACGCCATAGGAGAGGCCACTGGGGGCACGTCCCCCAGATTTAAAGAAATATTTTTACCTGTTGGAGCTAAAACGCTCGAAAATTTCACTCGTCCCAAAAAAACAGCTATGATATAAATTCTGACGCTTGCTGATTTTCTCTCCCGGACCGGAATTGAATTTATTTACAATTCCTGAAAAATCTTTTTTTGTCGCACAGTTTAAATTCGGTCCAAGTTGCGTATTGTTTCAATTCAATACCGAACTTGTACCGTACTTAAATTGACCCGTACAAAAGGTTCCGGGACCGATTATAAATAATTTAAAGATGAAAAGGTTCTTTACGGTCCAGAACCCATTTACGCTTGTTGCTTTTCTCTCCCGGACCGGAATTAACATTTATTTACAATTCTTGGACCTTTAACAACCCTGCATTCAAGTGTTCGCCTTCGCTGTGATAAAAAATAGGCCTAAAGTGCCACGACACAACAGCGAAAGTAAATCACATGAAGATTCACTTGTTTGTATTTTTATCAGAATTTTTAAATATCATAGTGGTTTTATGAATGGAGATTATTATTATTTTCAAAAAATTATTCATGGTACAGGTCAACGCTAAAGGTCAACCACCATAATTGCTTTTGAACTTCTGAGGTAATACTTCAACCACAGTTCGAAAATGAATGGGAAAAAAATCACAGGAGCCTTTGATTCTTTTTATCGAATAAGACTAATGACCTTCCGTTCATTTCTTCTGATAATAACTTATTTTTGATGTGTAAAGTTGATAGCCACAATACTCTCAGCATATTCCTGTAAGAAGGACAAGTCCCTTGGGAGTAATAGTGTTATAAATTGGAAGTTCACAATCTGGCATTAGCCACCAATTTCATTTAGTAAAAACTCCCATCTCATATTGCTTACGTTATACAAAAAAGTTCCATTTGAACAAAATTAGTTTCTTTTGTGCACAACGATATTTCGAAGGGAAAATGCAGCCTCGATACTTAACCACACACTCGACAGTCCTCTACAATTGCTTCCTTCATACAGGCTCGATCTTTTTTTTTTCCTTACTTACTTCTGATCCATGTACATGTGCAATACAATTTACTGTCTGTGTGTGTGTGCGCTAGTCCCTTACGAAAAACTATAACCGGTGTCTCAGACAGGTTTATACCGAGTTTTCCATTTGGAAAGGTGTAAGATAATTTTTAGAAGGGGTAGGAAGGGATTTTAGCACCAGAAATCAATTTCAGGGGGGGAGGAACGGACCATGTGTCTAAATAATAATAGTAATAATAGCCTAATAATAATAAAATATTTAATTAAAATAATATTAAATAAACATATAAATTAATTAATATTGTATTGTTATTATTAAATGAATAGGTAAAGAGATGGATAAAGAATTGAATATTTATTTCATAACTAAAAAGGAGTTACATCCAATTGTAACATGCAAAAATAATTCTATGGTGATCATTTTTAATTGCCTATTACAGCTGACATAAAGTAAAGTTGCTGATTAATACTTTATGCATATTATCATAAGCAGAAGTGTGCATAAATCTTTGGATCTGTCCCTCAAAGCCATATGAGCCAAATTCCTTGGATTCCAATAAGTTCGGCGGAACTAATTAACCATCAATCATATAACAAATGCTAAACAATTATATTTTGATTACTTAATTTTAGTACTTAGTAAGTCTTTTGGGGGAGGGTCCGGAACCCCCCCCTAAATACGTCCTTGCACCAGAATGAGTATAAATTGGAGCTTAGGGCTTGGGGGTGAGGTGTTAGGGATGTGTGGATAAAATCACTCATTCCCAGTAAGGGAAAAAATGAAATGTTCTCGCTAATATGTCAACTTAGCAGAAATGTCAACAGTAGTGGAAACACCAGAATCAAATAAAAAAATACTCAGTAGAAGCAACATTAAACTAAAACATCTGTCGATCATAATGAACAGCACGTTTCCTGATTACAGGATCTATTTAGTTACATGCAGTAGCGAAGCGTAGTCTTACGAAGGAGGCAAGCAATGTTTCAGTACAACAAAACATGTAGTACAACGACATGCCGAGGGGAAAGATTCAAGGTTTATAGCCTCATTTACCCAGTCGCTGGATTTGTCAAAATATCGTAATAAAGTGACTGTACTAAAAATAAACCATATGATCCGCAAACGTCACATTTACTTTTTAAAAAAAATCCAGGTAACGTTATTCATATGATATTAAACGTTTTGCATATGCGAACTTTCCGCATACGACTAAAGGGAGACGGAATTTCATACTTACTTATTAGTACCTTTATTTGTTCATTATTATTTAATATGGTCAAACGGTGACCAAACCGATTTAGATAAAAAAAAATGGGAATCATATGTTTATTTTACGCTGCATGATGTAATTTAGTATTTTTGGGCACCCTAAAAACCGCATTGGAGTAACTTAAACACTAAATAAAAAGTTAAACACAAACAATAAAAAATTCATTTCAAAGCAAAGAAACACATGCATAGACGATGTACTCACCACAATACATTTCAAACTCTTGGTCTATTGGATGCCACCCTTTGGAAATGTCGCACAAAGCCCTAACTTGTTTTTAAGTCCGGTAAATGCGGTGTTGGTATCTCTCTCGAGCTAAACGAAGCAATTTTCAATTGCTCAATAATACACCCGCACTTCACATCAACCGTTCCTAAATACGCGTTCATTCCGATAAATTCACAGCACAAAACACGAAGCAAAAAACACTCACACTATTCCACGCGCTTTCCACAACTGCAAGCATCCACACAAGATCACTTTGAAAATCTCTGAAACAACAGAAAGTGATACCAACCTATTTCCTTAATTTTTTTTATCCGTCACAAAAGATATATCAGTTTGGAGATAAAAATTACGCGGAGGAATCAGAATCATTTCAGCAGAACGAGTATGTACATTAATATTTAAGTAATAAAGTGTCATTCAATGGCGTGCCCGGGGCGAAGGGGGGGTGGATGGTAGACATAACCCCCTTTTGGCCCAGTATATCTAAGAAAAAACGTCAAAGGAAGGAAAAGATGACAAAATGGGGACCGTAAAAAGACCCTGGGAACACCACTTGCGCCATAATAATAGAACTTAAAACATATTAGGGCCTCCCCGATGGCGCAGTGGTAGTGTCGTCACCTTGTAATCAAGGGGTTCCGGGTTCGATACCCGGTGGAGGCACAAGTGTTTCAGATCCCATTTTAAACTGTACGTCCAGTTCCGATTAGCCTTACTGTGCATAAAGTGGACTTAAAACAACAAATCAATCCAATCATTAAAACATATTCTTGTGCTCATAATATGCAGAATGTATACGATTTACTTCTATGCCATGTACAAATATCAGTAGATAGTTCTTTCTCAGATAGCTTTATTTTCACCCCAAGTTTTATTCAAAAGCAGTCAATTTATTGATTGTAAAATTTGTGAAAGAGCTCACGTGAACTACTGCGTAAATAATTTGTCAGTTGCAAACACTGGTAGCGGTCAACACTTCTGGCGTAATTTGAGCTGGACCGACCAGGAAGCAGGGTGCAGGACCAAGGTCCGTCCAATCTTCCCTCCCTCCCTGAGAAAACTCTTCACGGGGGTGCAGAAATTCCACTGCCCCAACTCCCAATGTCAACTTTTTTTACGCGTTTTACATTTCGCGAAATCTAAAATAATTTGTAATAAAATATGATATATATATGGAATTTAGAACAGTGATAATAACTTCTTTTAGTTATTTTATGACTAACAATTATTATTATATTTGCGATCTTGTTTACGTGTTCATGAAGACAAATATTCGTTACTAGTTTTTGCTGGCAACGTACCCATAGATGAATCCTTCTGCTTTCGGTTGAACTCGGCTATTTTCGGGAATCACGCAAGCTCGGAAAGCACAGCTTTTTTTGTAGAAGCTTTGTGGACGGGTTCCACCAGAATTTCACGCTTCGCCATGTGACTCCTTCGGAGGCCTTATTTTCCCGCAGACCGGCTGCAAACATTGAGGCTGGTGCTTGCTACAGAGCTGCTGGGGGAGTTTGCGGCCGCATTTTTTCGCGAAATCGAGTGCGATGGAAACTAAATACGGTTAGAACATTAAGTACATTAAATGATATTCGAATTATGCAAGCAGTGCTTGCATTGCTTGTACTATATCTTCGCCTCTGGTTACATGTTATAATGAATTTAGAGCTGTGACTTTCCGGAACATTTCTGGCCGTAACTTACGTGCAGCTTTGATGAGAGTCTATTGACTGACGTTCCACAGCATATTCGGCCGATCGAATATCTTTCGACCTCGACGCAAACAGCTTTAACGCAAACCATGGAGAATGATTCTTCACTGGATTAAAAATTATAGATAAGTGGTTCCCAAAGTGTGTGCCGCAGCTTACAAGGGCGCCGCGAAATGTTCCAAAATTTTCAGTGAAATGATATGGTTGTTCCAAATATGTGCTTATTTAGTATATTTTACACACAAAATGTTTCTGAATTTGAAGTGTGTGTTTATTTTTTTAACTTCAGGTAAGCAACCTAATATCACTGACACTATAACTGAGCATTGCAAGTGTTATACTGAACGCCACTCCAACTAGCTGTTGACCTTGATGGCTATTTTTGTAGCGTCCTGTCCCCCAAACATTTCCGGGGGGGTGTGGTCCGATGGGCGTCAACAAACTCAGTTCCGAAGTAAACGCTGAAGGAATCACATCGCTCTCCAGAAGCAACGTTGCCAAGCGTACTTCTGTTTTTGCCACTTGTCTTTATATGACTGTGTGTCCGTCTGCATTCCGGCCTGTGGTTGGTCCTTCCAGAAACTTCATCGTGCACAACCACGAGAGCAGTTGAACCCACTGATTTCTGGTGCTGACCGAGAAAACTCGTTCTCGCTTTACAGTACATTTGGCAACGTGTGGTGTACCCAACGCTCATTTGTTTCGTCCCGCGAACAACGTTCGGTACCATGTGACTCGAAAATGGCCGATCTCAGTCGAAGAAAATTCAACTGATCGCTGATTCGCTGCTTCCCAGCCGCCAGTTCGAGTTGCGTTTAGTATAGATAGGCCTACAATCTGACTTGGGCGCCTCGAAAATGTTGTAGATACTAGAGTTTGAACTCCAATTAAAAATTAACCAGTAGACCTACATCAAAATTTAGCTAATTCTGTTCTGCGTTAAGCTATGTTAACCAAATACTTTATCCGTCGTAGCCTTGTAATCAATGGGTCCCGGGTTCGATTCCCGATGGAGGCACATAGTGGTTCGGATCCCACTTTAAACTGTAGGTCCAGTCCCGATTAGCCTTACTGTGTATAAAGTGGACTTAAAACACCAAATCAATCCAATCCAAATATTTTATCGACTATGCCTTGTATTTTTTTTATCATTGTGAAAACAAAAGAAGTGCATTTTTTTTAGTTTCGCGAACGATCGCTCCCTTTGAAATTCTATAAATAAAAAAACAGATGATATGATCGTGATGAAATTTTAGTTCGGTGCAGGCAGAAAGGTTTTAAACACAATTCTTAATTTAAGAAAATGCTGTTTCGCAAAATTAGTAAGAAGGTTTTTCTTGACAAATTTTAAAAATCTGAAAATTAAGAATTGTGTGTAAAACCTTTCTGCCTACATCGAACTAAAATCGCTGCAATCGAATTGCGCTCACTTTAGATCCAAGATTGCGCACAAATCTCACTGACCTGTTTTGCGCACAGATTTTGATCGAACGTTGCCACTTTGATAGCTTTAAAGTCTGTGCGCAAAACTGTTTTTTTTCCTTTAGACAAGAAGAGAGAGAGAGAGAGAAATTAGAAATAAAATAGTAAATCATACCAATTTACTCAAACTCAAAAGTTAGGTTTGGTTAGGTTAGGTTAATGACTGCAAAAACACGTGTAAGTCCACACACACACACACACACACACAAACACAACAGAAGTGAGAACGGTTTGTGAACATTTTACAACTGACAACATCGCCTCATTTATTGTGCGCAATCCTGTACATTGTGACAGCTTGTCAACGGCTTATCAGATATCACTGATAAAACCGGAAAAGTGTGCGCAATCCGGCTGTAGGCACTAAAATTTCATCACGATCGGACCACCTGTTTTTTTTTTTTATTTATAGAATTTGAAAGAGAGCGATCGTTTGCGAAACTAAGAAAAAGGCACTTCTTTGTTCTCACCACAATAAAAAATACAAGACACACTCGAAAAAAAATTGGTTAGCATAGAGTAACGTAGAATTTTGTATGTAGGTCTACTGGTTAATTTTTAATTGGAGTCCAATCTCGAGTACCTATAATTTTTAATCCGACAGTAGGATCGCTGACTAGCATCAGGTAATAATAATTCTCAGATGTAATGCACATGACATGGACATCACTTCCAAAAGTGTTCGGTCACTCTCCAATATTAGAGTCGAGAGGGGTGGACCAAACGAATCTTCTAAACCTTGAGCAATATTCCAGCACTTGCCAGAGATGAATCACTGTTGCAGTGCTCAGTTCCTGAAAGTTCAGATAGCCAGTTGTTATTAATCACGAGCAAAGCATCATGGGTAAAAGAGGGCTTGAAGTTTTCGCAAGGAGATTACCCCAGATTAATGGCCCTTGGTCATCCGGGTTGCTCGGCTGGTAAGAAATTCTTACGCCTCCTCCCCCACTTTCCCCTTCCTCGATCTTCTCTTGTTTCTCGATTTCTCTTGCTTTCCCTTACTTCGCAAACAACATTAATGTTGATGAAGCATGACGAAGTAGTTGAAGGTGAAGCTACAGAGGGTGGCTACTGTAGTAACAAGGCACGAGTTTTGTCTAGGTCCACTTTATGCACAGATTTGACTAATCGGAACTGGAACTGTAGCTTAAAAGTAGGATCATCATCGCTGAATTGCTGAACCAGGGACCGAACTTGGGACTTCGTGGTTTCACGGTGACAGCAATAAAAATTACCAGGGTATCGACTTTATGACCCATGTAAAATTCAAGAATAATTCCACCTTTTCACAGAGATTTTTCCAAAAATACACGGCAGAAAATCCTGACAATGTTGTTACTACGACAATTAATTTGGATTGACATGTGGAGCCGCAATAGTCCAATCAGTGCCTACCACACGCGGGTAAAAGAGTAAGTTATTTGAGTTGAAAAATTACTTAGAAATAGCCATACAAGAAGCGACTCTAGGGTTCGCCCAGCCTGGGGTCAACAACTGGAGGTTTGATTCTTTTAAATTTTGATTTTCTTTTACTTTTCTTCGCTTTTTGTGCCACTTTTGGCCAATTTGCGAAGATACGGATGAGTGATGATATGATGAAATTGATGAACGGACACTCACAAACATCCATGCCCAGGCCACGATTCGAACCCGGGACCCCTGGCGTAGGCGCATATAGGGGGATGCCAAGGTAGGACACCACACATTGTCGATCTCAGCTATTTTTGGAGGTGATGTGATCAGCACTTCATATTTTAACCCCCTCCCCCTTTCCCCGTACCCATTTATTTGAGGCAGGGTGAACCTGAGCTGCTTCGATTAAGTAACAACAAACAAAAATAAGAATCAATTAATGTTAAGTGTGAAACTTTAAAAAAAAATCATCACATTGCTTTAAAAACAAGAAGTAACGGATTACCCCCGAGACATCAAGTGGCTCGTGGCACAAGTAATAATAAATCGCTCATTAAGGGAAGACTAAAATAGCTATCATCTCTTGTTTGTTTTTTTTTTGTCTAAAAAAATGACTGCCTCGAGTGCATCTTGTTAAAGTAATAATATAAACTCTAAAAGAAGCTAGAGGGCAATAACAAAAAAAGGGGGGTTACAAAACTGTATTTTGAATAAACGTGGTAATTTTACATGTCTGTAAAGCAAGTCCAAGAAGAATTCCCTGTGCCAGAAATTCACCTAAGATTCCCGGTGCCAGAAATTCGCGAATAATTCACAGTGCAAAAAATTCACGAAGAATCCCATGAATTTCCGATCGATAGACAACTTGATTGCGCTACTTCGTTGTTAACGTACCTGTATACCAGCGACAAACCGTGCTGTCAGAAGGACAGGAAATGTTACCCCAAATTTTCAAACAAAATTAGGGTGTAAGGGGTGATCTTCCATGTAATACACCCAACTGTAAACCTCTCTTCCACGTAGTACACTCTGGACTGTATTTTGAAGACGAACGAGGCTTTGGCGACTGCCCCTATGGCCAGTATTATTCTGTGTGTTGTCCTGTTTTTAGTCCTTATGTGTGCTGAGTGTCCGTTTACAGCCTCAGCTTTTAACGGAAGTCTGAATATTTTAAGATTTTCATTACGCAACGTTAGAGTTGTTATTTGTAACGGTAAGAGGCTGGACCCGTATAATCAAATTTAAAAAAAATTCAAAACAAAGTTTTCGTATGATGTAAATAATTTCTTCTCCGTAATTCTGGGAATATTCTTCACCAAAATATTTTGAAAGCGAGATCTCTCGTCTTTTCCGACCAACTCCATTTCGGATATCTGATTATATTAAACTGCAAAATGGTATAACGCCAACGTAATGAATACAAGTTCTAATATTTGCAGGGAGATGAGGTAAATTGCCCTCTCTTTGTTGACTGATTTGGTTTATTTTAATTCGAATTATTTTTTTGCCCCACTTTTGGATAATCGCGAGATAACATGATGGAAGAGGCACTCACAGAGAGCACCCATGCCCATGGTTTGGTCAACTTCCTCTTGCCGCACAAACCACGCTACAAGCTTCAGACCAACCCCAATGTCATCCTCGAAAACTACGTATTCTCGGTTTTTCTTCGTAATTTGCTTGCACGACGTTTCCCCAAGGTCGAGCTCCGTACGGCTACCAATAGCTCTCCACAGCAGGCGCAGTGTTGCCACAGCCAGCGAGCACAATTTCTCTTTAACAAGTGCAACATTTTTCCCTTTTCATCCAAATTTTCACTTTATTGCGTTCAAAAAACTTTACAAACTATTATTATTATTATCAATGGCAGCAGTAGGGTTGGTAATGGTAGAATTATTACTATTTCAATTGTGTGTGAGTGTGTATTAGAACTTGAGATTTGATTTCACGTCCACTTTGTGCGGAAGGCTAATCGGGAGTGGACCTACAGTTTAAAGTGGGATCCGAACAACCTGTGCCTGCCTCCACCGGGTGTCGAACCTGATACCCGTTGATTACAAGGCGACGACGTTGTCGTTACGCTATCGGGGAGGCTCTCTATGTATTAGATTGGTTGGATAAAAATAAAGAGGTAATACGAGAAAAGAAAATTATTACCAGCGAGCAAATTATAAACTTTGCGTATACGAAATATGCAAAGTTTCATTACCATTAGAATTTACATTGTTTATATTGTACTAGCTGCGTTCTTGCAATATTTGTTTCAAACTATATCATAATGAGTATATACTAAATGAGGTCCAATACATATTAAATTCTTAATGAAGTTTTGTTTCGGGAGCAATAAATTATGAGACAAAAGAAAAGGAAATTTCTTCATGCTTTAATGAGCTTAAATTTTATGAATGCACCGAAAACCTTTAATTTTGATATTTTTTTTAATATTAAATGTATCTTTTCTCCGTTCACCAAAAAAAAAAAAAAATCACCTGAAATTCCCTGTACCGAGGGAATTTCCCGTCATGTGGCAACATTGGTCAGGCGCCCGCCGCATGTCACTACGTCACAATCGCAAGGACGAACAGATTTGCGAAACTGACACGCAGATATGTGCTTATTTTAGGTTGCTTTTCTAATCTCTCTTGTTTGGGAATGATACCAAGACTCGAAGTGGCGTTAACACCAACATTCTTGCACAAAACGGTTCTGACGCCCACTCAGCCTCTCATCAATACGTATCGGGACGGGTGGGGGGCAACCAGAGCGTAATGCTCATAACATCAACTATGGCCGAGATCGAAAATGTGTTGGTGAGATTTTTCCGTTATTGTTCCTTGCATCAGCTTGTACTTGAGGAATATCTTAGTAGGGAGTAAAGATGCCGATAATACCACCTCCACACACTACGTGTGTCATCATGGACGGTGTAATGCCCAGAAAAATAGCTTTACATATTTTGATCTATTGCTTGGAGATTCGAGACGCGAACGAGACTGGAATTGTGATACCGACACACGATACAAGGGCGGAGTGGGGGGGGGGGGGATCTTCAAATTGTGGCTGTGTCCGAAAGGTACAAAGAGAAAGCTTGAAGTATGGTCTTGTCGGAAGTGACGTCACCTAGTGCAGTTCGAAGGCGCCAAATAAACGAGGAATCGAAACCACAGTGCGGGGCACGCATCGGTGCAGGCTTGAGTACTTGACTCGTGCACTCGTTGTTCATTTGTTTGAAATCACGGAGGTAGAAAGCCAGGATGTTGTTGGTTGAAGTTCTTCTAATGTGTGGAAATGTACGGTATGTGTAAGAACATTTTAAAATGCTATGGTGAAAAACAAGTGTTTAAAACGCGGGAAGAAACGACGTGTCCTCAGTTTTATCTACTGATCGTATTTGGCGCTGCAGTCGAGGTGCAATTCGAAAGACTTTCACTTCCAGTCCACGACTTCAAGACCATTCTCGGAGGATGCTCATTTCAAGTACGGTCTTTCACTTATTGGACACGGCCTGTGTTCTCCTACAGATACTACGTAAATATATCGGAATACACCGATGGATTTAGCGGAGAGGCGTGTGCCCCCCACCCCCTCCGAAGAAAATGAATAAGTATTATCAAAAGTCAGGACATAGTTTATTCCGAACAAACAAATAACATTAAACATAAATATGCAATAATATCCTTTTCAAGACTGCCCTGGAATACCCGCCCCCTAAAAAAGTTTGGTATAATAAGCTAATGGTACAAGGTCAACGAAGTTAGTAATAAGGTGTGTTTTATACAGCGTATATTGATACACCTGTAGATTGAATTGTGTCTTCTGTAAATATGCTGTATAAAGACTGCCGGAGTACTAATTAAGGTGAGGGTACCATATTAGCATAACCCCTATCTACCCCCATCTAAGATAACAACTTAATATTGACCAATGAAATACATCTACCACGAAATCCTCATTAATCCAGTTTGCTATCACTGGCAGATCCAACTTTTCTTGAAAAATTCCCGTCCCGACACCTCATCTGAAGATCTCCCGCCTCACCCCTCCGCGCAACAGTGTTATTTATACGAAAACTTGGCGACACTGCGACTCTTTGAGGGCAACGAAACGGACGCTCAAAGTTTGAAGTTATCAACTCCCATTTGCCGCCGTGCATCTCGGCTGATTAATATTCATACCGCGGGGCTGCACCTTCGCCTGCGTAAAGGGCGGTTTCTCCCTACATCCGCAGAGGTTAAACCCAACCAGAGCTTCTGGGAAGGAACTAGATACGTAATGTGACTCGACTACACAGATAGATATTCATTATAATAGGGCTGAGCCGATGCGGATGGATCGGTTGGAATTCGTCTGCCGATACCAGCTGATTATTTTCCGGCATTTTGGTTTTTCACGGGGTACGCAAAAATCCCGCGCGACACTAACGCGCAGTCCACGTATCCTGGAAAGTATGCATAATTCAAATTTTCTTTTTATATTGCACCAATTTTGCACGAAAAACTATATTTTGTAATGACATAACATCTATTTTCATATTCTGATGTAATTCTTGAATATTCTAAAGTAAATTTCTTGGTAAATTAATGCATATAATTGAGGAAGAATATTTTATTTACACAACAATATTGATCAATATTTTTATTTTTTATTTCAATTTTCAAGTATCGGTATCGGGATCGGTGGGTATCGGTGAGGGTATCGGCATCGGTATCGGTGAGAGTATCGGCATCAGTATCGGTTCAAAGTGGTATCGGCTCTGCCTTACATTATAATGATGGCTACGAATATTAGTGGTATTTCTTTATTGTGAAACACGATAATATGGATCATTGGAATTAAAAAAGAAATGACACGCCACAGATTCCAGTTCCAGCTGTGGATATGTGTTGACTTCATTAGCAGCGTTCCCACTGTTGCACAAACAAATTCCTTGATCTTTCGAGGCACTTTTAAATTAAGTTCAGTGATCGAAGTGGGTGGAAATTCTTAGACCGAAAGGGGGGTTGCTTGGTCGAGTTTGGGGATACGAAAGAGACAATGCAGTAGGTGAGGGGATATTTATGAAAATTAATCCTAGCTGGGGGGTGCTTAAAAAATCTTAAGTGTAGGGGGATCCCCCACTTCGAGCACTGTATCATTCCGCACAACCGTATAATGATTTAACAGGCTAATAAATTAGCGTCATGTCTTCAATGTTGCATGTTAATCAAATGCGAATCAATTTTCTTCAACGATGAAATTAAATTACGGAAATCATTTTTTACAAGAAATATTCTCATAAAAGAAACCAGTTGGAAGATAAATATAGCAAATAATAATAATAATAATAATAATTTCCAGACTTTTTAGATTTTTAAACGTTTTTTCCGCATTGCAAAACTTTTCCATTTTCTTTGACTCCTAAAGTTGATTTTCCTGACTTATTGAGGATTTCCACAGCGATATAATAGAAATTGAATATATCGGAAAATCCAGGTATTTCGGATGACGGATATCGAGTGACTGATTTTTTGGATATCTAGTGACCGATTTTTTACAAATTATTATAGTTGCGCCAACATTTGAGACTCCTTGCACCACCATCTCCCAACAAGGGTATACAAGCCCTTTGACAATAAAAACTAATTTGAGCCATTATACTAAAGAAACAAAAGTCTTAACTACAACGAATATATGGAGATAGGTTTGTTACCAAGCACAAAGTAACGTACGAACTAAAACTATTTACCATACCTCTGATACCGGCTGAGTTTGTATAGAGGACGTGAGCGCACATATGGACAACATAAACCCCATAGAGGATAATCCTCGTGTTGTCCGGTCGCCAGAACCTAGCCAGCCTATAACAGTTCCAGGGAGGGACAAAAGTTGGCACTTGAGTGCCTTCTGAAAAGATCACCCAAAATACCCGGGATATCTGTGTAATCCGGATATGCAGTTACGTGAATAAAAGTTGATCCGGTTTTACAAATCTCTAATTCACTTTGCCCACACCTCTTCCTTTGTTTACACTTATATAGAGTGCTTTTTCTGGGAAGAAAGGCCCCGGTGCTCTTCATATTACGAGTAGTTTCAAGGGGGAACTTTCAGACCGAAGCTACAAGCAACACGGGCCCCATGCAGTTTGTGGAAAAGCATTCACTGCGCATGGACTACCAAAAGACCGAGACGGCACGATGCTCGCTACTGCGAAAACGGCTCATTACAAGCAAGCAACAAGCGACACTGGCATGTTGTCGTGTCTCTTCGGTACGAAAGGATGTATTTGTTTAAGAGGGTTCGTTTCCAAGTGACACTGGCTGCTTGTAGCTTGTCGCCTCTGCCGTGTTTCTTCGGTCTGAAATAGAGCTGGGCGATCGTCCAGACGATATATCGCGTGCGATATTGAAAAAATATCGTCCAGGCAATATCAACTAGACGATATATCGTCACGATATTTTGGCGATATATATTGTGTTGGCGAAATATCGTCACGATATGTGTTTGATTTGTTGTTTTAAGTTCACTTTATGCACAGAAAGGCTAATCGGGACTGGACCTACAGTTTAAAGTGGGATCCGAAGCACTGTGCCATGTGCCACCACCGGCTTTCGAACCCGGGATCTCTTGATTACAAGGCGATAACGTCACCACTACGCCATCGGGGAGGCCCAATATTTGGCGATATATATCGCGGAGACGATATATCGTCGAATCATCATACGGAAAAAATGTATCGTCTGTGACGATATTTTCTTGACCATATATCGCGATATCAAATTTCCGATATCTTCCATCCCTAGTCTGAAAGCTTTCTTATTGTATTCAACGTAAGAACTGCTCAGAATATGGTGCTATGTTCATAAATGATCGTGCATCCACACACACACACACACACACACACACACATTTCTTTCGTTAAAATACGTATATTCTCATTTATATTAAGGTGCCGATCCGGCGTACCATTGTGTTATGCGGTCGCACTGTTACACACTGGAACTCTGGTGCGTGTATATAAGATAAAAACACGCCCAGTGGTATAAAAGTCCACGAAATTAATAATATTCAGCATGTTGTAAACTGGCGGGTGTGGGTGTAGGCGATTTCCCAATCGGAACGAAGTGTCCCTGGGCAAGCTGAAGAAAATTTGCAAATCGGGAAGGTAAAACGGGTCAAGGATTAAAGGTGGGAATGATGTGCAAACACTCCCAAAAATAACCCCAGGGAGAACAAGAAAAGGCATTTCTGGAATATGACATACAACAAGGGCATTCGGATTCACTTCAACAACTTATTTTGCTCTAATCCTTGGCACCACCGTTAGCATACAGTGAACAGGCCACCCTTTATTTTCTCGATTGGTAGTTTGCACAAACATGGGTTTTGATTGATTGGTTGAGTTAGTGTTTCGTAAGCCCAATTTATACACAGTACACTGTAATATTATATATATATATATATATATATATATATGAAGGGGCAGGGGGAAAAACGATGAATGTTCATTCGAGACGATTTGCCAGGAAATGAAAAACAAGTATTTATATTCATAAATACGACATTATGTGCCAAAATAATTATTTTTAAGTATCTTTTTACTCCCACAGATGTAGTTAACCATAGGAAAATGTTGCTGGAGAATCAGAGGAAAAGAAAAAAGAGTAATAAGCAAAATGATGCCAAAAAATGTGGTTTTAATTCTACATTGCAGGTGTGAACTAATGAACAAAGACAAAATGAGAGTAACACTACAACATTAAAAGGAGTGATGTTTGTTATTTATCAAACTATCATCAAAATGAAAAAAGTTGGATCAGTCTTGGGGGTAACTCACAAACTATTCCTGACCATCAACTAAGTAGTCCACATAGAGATCCTCATCATTTTCTATCGTAGCGTTTGTGGTTAGCATGGTCCCGTAAAACTGTTGAGCCTCTGGGTTGGTGAAAAATCGCTTCAAATTCTGGTGATCCATGTACTTGGGCAAAGGAATGGGCAGCGGTCCATCGTACAGGTTTCTCAAAATGGTTCTAGGTGAAGTAGAGGTCCCTTTGTTCTTTCCTCGCTTCGGTGGTCGCCACATGACATCATCGCGCAAGTAAGTGCCAAGATAGGTATTATGGTAGAAAATTTTGGTAGGGTTTTCAGCTAGTATCTCCAAACAACGCACTGGCCTGGTAGGAAATGGACATTTTGGCAGGAAAATTGGCTTCAAGAACTCAGTCCACGTCTTGAAGAGCTCCTTCGTGCAGTTTACCACAGGAAATGGCGTTGGTTTGGGTCTGCTGTTCCTTATTACATCTCTTCATTCGTCCGGCAACTCAACATAGGACTGTTGATTTATGTAGCTCATGTTTTTATCGCACTCTAAGTAGGAGTGGCCCCTGATTGGAAAACATGTTGATGGCATCGAAACGACGTTTTTCTGTCACGAGATGGTGGAGGTATCGAATGACAGTATAGTTCTTGTTCTGGCCGGCAGAAGAATCACAAAAGATGACCACGCGACGAACTTTGTCCGGCAAAAGGTTGTGCACAAAACTGTCGACCATAGAGCACACATCATCTGGTCCTTTATGAGCAACGGTCTCGTCGTGCATGAAGAAAACTGAATCACCAGAGGAAAGGATGTGAATATTGAAGCTGTAGAAGTTCACTGACGTTTATAATACACATCATTGATGCTAATGTTGGGGGTCGGTAAATTTTTCTGAACATCCATGGTAACTGCAGCTATGGTGTCATCCTTTCTACTCTTCTTTTTGTATATCTTCTTGAGGGAATAAAACTTCTGAGCTTTCAGTAAATGAAGTTTGTGTTCTGTGTCCAGTCTTGAGAGTTCTTTTTGATTTTTCAGAGTCATTGATGCCAGCTTCAACCACAGCTTTTTGCGACTTGTACGTACGAGTCACTTCCTCTGTTGAGATGGGAACGTGACGTCAATGCGAACAGATTATGCCGTATTTCTAAACATATATACAAGTTCCAACCACAACTGTACCAATCTAATTAAAGTTGTCTGTGACATCTTGCATATAATTTGAAATAACAAACATTTAAAAATCTTAATATCTCAACAAATATTAAGCAAACATTCATGTTCGTCACAAATAGTACACAATAGAAGTGATCACAACACTGCACGATTCAACACACGCACAACGAATGACTGGAATAACCTTCCCGTAGCGCTAACCCGTTTCAGTGAGGCACACATTATTTAACAGAAAACACTCATCGTTCTTCCCCCAATGCTCGGACTTTCATCGTTTTTCCCCCTTGCCCCGAATGTTTGAATGCGATTTTCAGGCACTTTTCACAGTTTTCCCAACCAAGGTCGTTCACATTCTTATAGTACAGCTTCTGAGCTATCAGATGGCACTGCGATCTCAAAATGGGTGAAAAATCGACATTCATCGTTTTTCCCCCTGGGCCTTCATATGTATATATATTTTTTTTTTTAAAAAAAACACTTTCTGCACACTTTATACAAAGGTACTTTTCAATACTTTTGGTACACATTGAATGCGTGTTATCAGTGTTCGGAAGTGCTCAAAAAGTGTATTATAGCCATACATGAAGTGTTCCCATAAAGTGTTCCAAAAGTGTGGCAAAAAACGTTTCCATTGTTGGGTGTTCCCAAGGTCTTTAAAACTGTTCTCAAGAAACTACTTTTGATCACTTTCGGTACACTCTTCACATTTGGGACATATTTGGGACACATTTTGAAAACTTTGAACAACATGTCTAGAACACTTTCAGGACATACTGAAAATACATTTTGCACATAATGAGAGATGGCAATAATTTTTTATTCTGAGGGAAAAAAGTAAATTAATTTTCCTTCCAATATAATCAACAATTTTCAATTATGAGCAAAAATTAAGTGATACAGGAGTAAACAGTAAAAATTCAATATCCTGTAAACTTAAATTAAGACAAGGAACATAAAACATAGAAAAAAAACTGTTAATACCATTTTCAATGATGTCAGTGAACAATAAGAGATATTTGGGTAAATTCATAGAACAAACCTTATAAGGCTAATCGGACCTTTCGAAACAGAGAATATGTTGAGCTTTAATATGTGAAAACTTTTTGAATGTAGTTATGAACAGAACATGGAGCGAATTAATAACATAACTTTATATTCTCTTCATGAAAATGAAATCCACAGGAAAAGGGGTTTGAACTCCATAACCTGCACTGCCGAATGAACTGCTTTGGTTTTGATTCGATTGCCGGTGAGAACCCCCGAAAATTCGGTGCTGACCTAGCATCGTTAGGACAATTGGGAAACTACTTCCAAAGAATTAGCGATTCCAGGTCTACAACACCAGAAACCAGGGTTGCTGAAGGTCCAGGAATTTTAAATAAATTCAATTCCGGTCCGGGAGAGAAAATAAGCGTAAATGGATTCTGAAACGTAAAGAACCTTATTATCTGTATAGTCTTTCAATTCGGTCCAGGAACCTTTTCTCCGGTTCAATTTAAATACGGTCCAGGAACCTTTTTTCAACGCAACTTGGACCGAATTTAAATTGTGTGAGATAAAGGTTCCGGTCCTGCAACGGATTCCTGGACCTTAAGCAACCCTGCCAGAAACAGTGGCGATGGGACTCTATGCTCTAACTATGTATATACTTAACGCTCAGTAAAAAGCCGCTTTGTATGCACCGATCTTCAAATTTAATTTAGTAATTTTTTTAATAAAATGCCTGTAAGACATAATATAATTCACTTATTAAAATGCGAATATTCTCCTCTTTGGAGATGAATGATAACCCCGGTTAGAATGGGAAAAAAAACACAACAAAAGCTTGAAACATCCGATAAAAACATTCGCAAAACAAACTGAGAAAGAACATTTGCAAAAGTTTGCCGTTACTGCAACAGTGCTGACACGTAGCGGTCACCTACCGTAATTACATGAGGCCATGACCGATATCCAACATTGTTTCACCGAGTGTGACCTTGGCTTGGAAAAGAACGTACAGTGTGGCCCGAAGGAGTGACAGGCCGGGCACATCTGTAACATAGTAATGCTGCGTGCTGTAGCATGACCGTTGCAATAAAAAAGGCACACTGGCGATGCATGTACAGACTCCAATAGTAGAACGGTCGGACTGAAAAAAATACACAGTTTCATTTTATAGAGATAATTGGCGTTGTTTTTTAAAAGCGTCACCTGGTATGGCTATGGGTGTTCATTAGTGTTGAACGATACATCGTCTAGATATTGAAAAAATATCGACCAGGCGATATCAAGTCACAATATTTTAGCGAGAAATATCGTGTCGGCGATAAATCGTCACGATATTTTTGCGATATATATCGTGGAGACAATATATCGATATCACAATACGGAAAAAATATCGTATTGTCTGTGACGATATATCGCGATATCAAATTTCCGATATCGTCCATCGCTAGTGTTCATTTGTGTGTAGCACTTCGTCAAGATCACACTATCACCATTTCATCTTCGGCGACGCGATTAGACAAAAAGTGGGAAAGAGGCAAAAGGCAAAAATAACAAAACTTCAAAAGATAGCTTGCCGAGTTCTGTTTTGAAGTATCTCCACTTTCGTCGGAAATGAGTTGATATTACTGTGTTCCATTCATGTAAATACGTCACATTCCGAAGCAAAGTATCTGGATGTCAAATAGTGCGAATTATCATCAATAATAAAATAGTATTCAGCCGGGGGAAGGGGAGAGAGGAAGTGAATGAATACATGTGCGTCAAATATAATAATAGTCTACATGTATACCTCTCCACCCTAATTTATCAGTAACTGCGTCCTGTTCACCAGATTAAAATTTTCTGCACCGCCCCTGAATTGCGACACCAGTTAATATTTGTTTTTGTTCGTTTCTACTGGAATAAAATGGCTACAGAAAAACCACAAGATATATAAGAAGGATATATAATTTTAAAGCCCGTGGCCGTGCGGTCTAAGGCGCTGTGCTTTAGGCTCCGACTGCGGGACTGCATGGGTTCGAGTCCGCCTGGTTCAGTCTCCGGGTTCTCGGCCTTTGTATAGGACCGGTGGCAACCCACCATCGTGAGGAAATTGGGGAGCTACGAGCGAGTAGCGTCTGGGAAATCTCCTATAACGGGTGAGGGTTCGACATGCTGACCCCACGTCACCCCATTACCGGTTGAAGATCTTCACACCTCTAGGTAGGATTGTGGGAGGGAGACTGGCAGTTGGGAGATAGGCCAAGGCCCTTACGGGCTGTAGAGTCACAAGGTTATTTTTATTATATTTATATAAAGTAGTACAATAAGGCCGGTTGACCAACCTCTTGTGAGGAGCTGAGTGAGGAGCAGTGTTGCCAGCTTCTTACTCGAAAAAATCACCAAGGTTTTTGTTTTTGGGTCTAACCTAACCTAAAGCAAGGAGCTGGCAACCTTGCTTGAGGTATTTTCTCGCAGTGTTGCCAACTCCTCACTCGAAAAAATCACCAAGGTTTTTTTTTTTGGGTCTAGCCTAACCTAAAGCAAGGAGCTGGCAACTTTGCTTGAGGCTTGCTTTACAGCGCATAAAGAAAGGTTGCCAACCCACTGGTATTTTTGCCATAGCCGTTTACAAGAAAAAAAAAGAGAAAGGGAAGAGTTAAACAACCGACAGCTTACCCACAGCCTTTTTTGGTCTAACCTAACCTAAAGCAAGAAGCTGGCAACTTTGCTTGTGCAATCAACCCGGTTGACCGCCCTCAAGTAAAAATCAGCGTTGCCAACTTCTCACTCGAAAAAAAATCACCAAGATTTTTTTTGCTCTAACCTAACCTAAAGCAAGGAGCTGGCAATTTTGCTTGTGCAATCAACCCGGTTGACCGCCCTCAAGTAAAAATCAGCGTTGCCAACTTCTTACTCGAAAAAAAATCACCAAGATTTTTTTTGGTCTAACCTAACCTAAAGCAAGGAGCTGGCAACTTTGCTTGAGGCTTGCCTTACAGCGCATAAAGCAATTTTTGCCAACGTGCACACACTGGGCAAGGAGAGCCGGCACTGGTGTAAAAGAGAGAGAGATGGGTGGATGGCAACGCAGTATGTGTGTGCGTATGTGTGTATAATATGTAGCATTATTAACTAGAGTGTGTTGGAAACCCACTTACAACTAAAAAAAATAGAGATGCCAACGTTGGTGTAAGATGAAGAGAGAGAGAGAGAGAGACCCATGGCTGGCAACAGTAACGAGCGAATGCGCCATATCGTAATTTTCCAACTCCGTATATCGTGGCCTTTGTAAACCTCTCTCGGGGGAACGACGTGCCGCGCACACACACAGACACACACGCACACACACACGCGCACGCGCACATATGTATTGTAACACAAACAAACAAACAAAATAATAATTGTTGTTTTTAGGATGCCTGGCCCCTATAACCTCGCCAGGGTGCGTGGTGCCCAACCAAAAATGTAAAAGTTTTCTAATGGCTGCGGTTATAGATTACCGCACCTCTGTAGAGTTTCACGTGTTTTTTTTTTCCCCCAAACTTCCATGAAACCCTACAGAGGACCTCCGTAATGCATGCAACGTGTACTAACGACTCTAGTGTTATTTGATGTTGTGATATTTTTGGATATAGAGTTTTATTGTGAGATATAGATAAAAATAATTATGTTTATTATAATATTTTCTTGATGAAGATGGGGAATGTATGTGTGTGTTACAAATAAAGTTGCATGCTTTTTTCTAGTGTGTGTGTATGTGTTTTTGATGTTTCGACAGCATCTGAAACGATAAAAAAGAAATTTTATTGTTAATTTTCACGTGTAAAAACAACAACAAATTTTTTTGTGCAAATTTTCTGATTGTCTCTTGTGCTATAGTGCAAAAAGATATTGTAACTGATAACTAATGAAATTGACATTTGTAACTGATCTGAACTAGTGAAATTCGTATTGTGCTATTGTAACTGATTGTGCTAGTGCAGAAAATTTCTTATTGTGCAAGAAAAGATGTTAAAAACTTGTTAAAACTGCTCTGTGACCCTCTCGTTCTTCACGTCGTAGGCGAAGGACTTCTCTGCAATCAGGATGACACTGCATAGGGTATCCTCGGGCAAGGCATCGTGGAACTCGCAGACGACCTTGATGTTGGTTCGATCGTTGACCACAACCTTTTTTCTCTTAGATGTGTTGATGACGGTCATCGGCCTGCGGATTTTGAATTCGCTGGGCGTGTAGTACATGTCCACGCTTCCCTCGGTCACGCGTTTGTAAGCTGTGTAAGCTTCGTAAAGTTTGAGGTAATCGTCTTTGGTCACGTCGAGGTTGTAATTCTCGCGCGGGAACACTTCGTTGCGTCCATTCTTCAGATAAACGTTCTTGATCTTGCAGTCGTCGAACTTGCTGGAATCTTTTTCCTGATTTTTGTCCCTCCCGGTCTGAAAAAGCACTACGATGAAATCTGGCATGTCGAACTGTATGTTGTTGAACTGCGTCGCATCAGTGCATCAGTGCGTCGTTGTTGTTGGCAGCTCTTCGAAACGTGATCCTCAGTCCTCCCTTCCACATGATCTCCTTGTAGTCCGAGAAGAAACCCGGCAGCAGACGCATGGGAAAGAGCACCGTGTGACTTCTCGTCGATATTTTGGTCCCGGCTTCGAATCCTCCCGCTTGATAGTACGCTGCGTCCGTTTTGGATAATTTCAACGTTCCCACCGCCGTCGACGTGATGCCTGGATAATCTATTCTGTCGATGACGGTGTTGTGTTTCCTCACCTCCACCTGCGAGAACAGGTGAGGCACGAAGTTGTCCACGAGTAACAAGTTTGCTGCTGCGGGAAACGCATCTCCGCTTTCCTTCTTCACCACGTCGAATTGAAGGTAGAGGTCCGCTCTGTGAGGATGAACGAACCCGTCGCCTACGTCCACGTCGTATTCGATCTCTCTGTTCGCTTCGTTCAGATTGGCGAACGTGCGACGGTTGGGAGGGAAAGATTGCAATTCGTAACTTTCGATTTGCTCCATTTTACATGTATGGTTATTTATTATACGTTAATCTCCACGATGGCCGTCGTAGTGGCACCTGCGAAATCCACCACGTCTCCTTTCTCGTTCGTCACCACCAACTCTATGTCGTCTATGCGGTTGCGACATACTGGAAAATAGATCGGCGAAGAGGGCGTGTAGATGATCGGTTCCATGAACTCGGAACTTGGTTTGAAAGTGGCTATGATTCCCGTCTGCTTGTGACTTCTTAACAATCCGTCCGAAGATTTCGTGATCATGCCTTCCGCCACGTTACAGTGTACGTTCAGAGTCTCTATGGCCAAGAATTTAGGAATGTTGGTTGCCACGTGCTTGATGCCAGCTTCGAGTTTGGTGTCGTTCTCGAAACCTAAAAGTTCTCCCATGGTGCCCAGGTCCACGGTCTCCGTCGCGGATAGGATTTCCACTCTGTGCGTGACCGAATTTTGAGAAAGGTATGTGCCTTTGGGTAATTGAGCTTGCAAAGTGGAAAGATTGTATTGTCCTGGCGTGACGACGATGTGTTCGCTTCCGACGCTAATTTTGTTGTTGTGCTGCGTAACATTAGGTATGAGGTACATGCTGTAGAATGCACGCAGAGCCACGGATTTAGGATAGACGATGTCGTCGTGCAGCGTGAGTTTCAAGATCGAAGATTCGCTCGTGAGATGGAACACGCCCATCCTAGTGATGCTGTTTGAGGTTCCACAATGCTTTCTGGAAATCCTCGATCGTAGGGTTATTTATTTTAGAGAGAAACGAGAGCACGGAGAGGCAGAGATGACCGCAGTTCACGTCTCCGAAATCTTGAATGCGTTCGTCGTTGTAGTATATGGAGGTTTTGTTTGTTTTCAGATAATGAATTAAATTTGTAGGTGGAACACCTCCGAAAGAATCGAAAACGAATGCTTTATCATTGTTGTTTTTGTGGTAACATATCCAATGCGTGCCTGGATTTTCTTGACCGTCCAAGTTGACTACTCCGCATTCTCTTCTTTTAACGCTTGAAGGTAACGAGTCGGACATGAAAACTCCTCTGAAGTGTTTGATTTGTAACGGTTCGATCAGAGATTCAATGTCTCGGTTGGTGAGTGCTTCTGTTTCTTTTTTTTAAACTTCTTCATCACGCCCTTCCCCTTCTTCTCCATGGCCAGGTTGTGACGTTTCTGTTCTTCCAACTCGGCTTTGTTCTTCTTCGAGTCGAAGACGGTTTTCGCGATGGCGGCACTTCCGCCGGCCAAACTTCCAACGGCCCCCAATGCTGCCAGGATGGCCGGGATGCTGAATATGAAACCTCCGATCTTTTGCTGTTTCCGCGAACGCTGCAATCTTTTCAATTGAGGTGTGCTGAGCAGTAATTTCATTCCGTGCCCTTTCGACAAGCAAGAACGTTTCTTCTCGCGTTGTTTCTTGGTGAGTAACCCATCGAGAGCACCTAGATTTTTTAGATTCGAATATGGTATCTGGTACACGACACCCTTGGGCTTCATGTTGATGCTCTATGTGTTATTTTCACGGTATGTTATTTATATATATATTCTGAGATTTTTTCTTGTGTAGTTTTTTTACGGTATGTTATTTATATATTTTCAAGGCCTCGCAGTCGTTACACAAATTCTATTACGTGCTTTGTTTTCTTGCCAAGAAGTTCCTTTGTCCCCTTGTACACAATTCGAGTTTTGTTCTCGATTAAAATAGATAGCTTCTCGTCGGATAACATTTTAGCGTATCGATCTGGTAAAAATAGACTGTATTGTGCGTTGAGCAACAGGCGTACCTTGGGACCATACTGGGTAGAAACGATTGAACCGGAAGTTATCGTGTAAGGTTTGTCGACTTCCAATTCCTGAATTTTTACATACACGACTGACAAATTTAGCATTTGTTTTAATGCTTGGAGATCACTTATTTTTTCAGTCGTCATATCAAAAAAAATTTCAAAGTGTTAGAGAGAAATTTAATTGTTTTTTCACGATGTGTGTTATTTATATATACCCAATATTATTTTTTTTCACGATGTGTGTTATTTATATATCTAGTTTTTTTTCACGATTTGTATCGAAGATTTTTTTTAACAGAGGAAGAAAGTCCGATGATGTGCGTAATGATATCTTCCCTCTCCTGCATAGACTTGTACCAATCTACTGTGTACCGTCTTCTTCCCTGCATTGCCTTGTGCAATTCATCGAACCTATCGTTTAATTTCTCCCCTGCAGCCGAAAGCAGAATGTCGAGATCACTGCACCTCAGGCCGCTGATCTCCCGAAGACGGTCCTTGAGAACTATTTCACACGGAATTCGAAATGCCGGCGTCGTTCTTGCTATGATTACAAGTTTATTAACATCTCCGTTAACTACCTTTTTGAATATTTTAGATAGTAGTTCGTGCGGCAAATCAGTTATGCGAGACATGTTGTTATTATTATTATTATTTTTACGGTATGTTATTTATATACCCCACCCAAATTTTTGTTTCGTGTTCATGGCGATGGTGGTACCCAGTGCGGCGACCCGTTCACCCAGCGATGCGTCTCTGCTCACAAACCTTTCGAAAGCTGCGTGCTCTAACTTTCTGTCTGCTTCGTGACGTGCATCCAGATCCGTCTGCGTGGTGTTGTAAGCGATGTCGTGATCTTTGCATGCGGCGTCCAACGGATTCACACCCTTGTCTCCTCTCTCCAATCTTTTCTCGAGTTTGGTACCCGGTCCGCAGTACTGGTAGCCAGGTAAATGCATCTCGAAAGGTAACTTGTTGATGATGTCGTTCACGAGTCCCTTTCCTTCGGCCACGTTCCAAAATTTCGGAGGCAGCGTGTTGATGATTTTGATCAGGTAACCTATGCCCTTGTCGTCGTTCACGATGAAGTTGGAAAGTTTCGTGCTGATCATGTCCACGATGCCAACCTTCTCGTTGTAGAAATTACGATTGCCTGCATTCTCCTCGCCGGCTATCACCAACAATCGGTCCACGAGCTTCCTCACGTCGTCCACCCAAACGAATTCTTTGGGTAACGTGTTGTAGCGTTTGACGCCGCTGCCCGTTTTGACCTGGTTCCAAATCGGTTTGATGAGATTCCTGTACTTCTCGCCGCTGCTCGATTTCACCCTATTCTGCGAGGCGTCGTTGTTCTGGTACAAGGCATCCGTCATGATCAGAATTTCCTTGTAACTTTGGTAATCTTCGTCGGTGTAATCTTTCGGCTGCTTTTTGGCGACGAGTTCCCACAGTCCCACCGTACCCGGATACCTGTTCCAACTATCCTTGTCGCCTAAATTAACTTTAATGTCGTTGCCTTCGAAGGTCACCTTCGATTTCCCAATCTTCCACACCACACCGCCGCCTTCGCTGGTTTCCATGCTGGGATACAATCCGAACACTTCATCCTTGTCGAATTTCCCCGTGCTCAGGTAGTCTCGTGCCAAAGGTCCCAACTCGATTTTATCCGAAGACGACGTGCTGCCTAGGGCTCGACGTCGTGCCGGTGCATCCTTCAGTTCGAACGGCGTCGAAGGAATGCTCGAAATGGGCGTGGGTACGGCGTAACTTTTAGCTGCGAGCGGTACGAGTTCATTAATCAAATTTTTATTTTGTTCCGTGACACTTTTAATTTCTTTACCTAGACCGCTGATGGCATCGATCACAGGTTGATCCTGACGTTTCTTCTCTTCGTAGAATCCGCGATTCTCGGATTTCCAACCTTTGAAGCGTTTCGCGAGGTAATCGCGAAGCTTGAGATTTTCGTCTTCGATTTTTCGTTTCGTCATGACGTTATTTATACACGTCGTTTCTCACAACGTTGCAACGTTTAGAAAGTCGTTGATTTTGTTTCTGTATTTTCCGTCGTTGGGTTTCCTCGTCATGTCGATCGTCGCGAATCCGAAATCGTCACCGTTCCAGCAAGTAGAGCAGCAGCGTTCCGAAAATTGATTGTAGTTCATGTCTCCGCCTACGTAGTCATCGTACGCGTGCTTGAGGTTGGTGTGATCTTGACGAAACAAACATATGAAATTAGCGTTGTCGCGCACTAACTGTTTTGGAATTTTGGAAAACGTTTGAGCTAGGTAGAAACAATCTATTCCTTTGTGGCGACCTTGCGTGAAAAAGTTGCGAATTTCATTTTGATTTTCCAGGATGGCGTCGTCGAACACAACAACTGAATTTTCACTTCAATCGTCGAGTGGTTTTATTTCCGAAGCGAACGTTGCAATGTCCAGACCATCGTACAGTTTCATCAGTTGCTGGTATTTGGATTGCTCCAAACTTTTCGAGAACACGTACAGGTGCCTGTTCTTCCAATCTAACCAATTCGGTGCGAGGAGAAAATTGTCCACGAGCAGTGTCGTTTTCCCACACCCTGAAGGACCTACGATCAGACAGCGGATGCTGTCGGGAAGCAACTTGCCGTTCTTTTTCTTCGTTTGACTTTCCGGATCCGGTAGACGCTTCACCACGTTCCACGTACTCACAAGATCACTTCGTCCGCGTCGATCCAACTCTTTTCCGGAAGTCCCAGCCATTTGACAAACAGTTTGTCACCTTTCCTACGCAATACTTTCTCGATGAGGTACGTGTCGGGGTGTTTCGTTTTAGAGAGTTCCTCTTCGTAAAATCTTCCTTTCAAAATCTCGCCGCTACTATCTTTTATTATATACGTGAGTCGGTTTCCGGGTAGAACTCGAACCACCGTAAAAAGTTCTGTGCTCCAATTTTTTGTGAATCCCTTCTCGAAGGTGCGTTTGAATTTGCTGATCCTCACCAGGTCTCCAATTTTGTATTTAGCTTTTTTTGTCGTGGGTGTGTACTTTGGACAGTAAACGGTAGAAATTAAACGCTGCTCGTCGGACTTGGTAACGTCGGCTGGCTTCATGCCTATCGTTCTGTGTACCGTGTGATTATAGGTGTCGACGAGTTCCGGCAGGATGTCGACCCATTTGTAATTTCCCCGAAGCGTGAATCGTTTCCACATGTGAGTTTTCAAGGTTCGATTGAATCTTTCCACGATGCTGGCTTTGATGTGACTGAAGGTCGAATAATGTCGAATCTTGTGTTTTTGAATAAACTTTTGGAATACGACGTTGTAAAATTCCTTACCGTTGTCCGTTTGCAGAAACCGTGGTCGTCTGCCACCGCTTTCGCGAAAAATTAATTTGAATGCTTCCGTGACGCACGTTCCCGTTTTCGCCTTCAAAGGTAGAGCCCATGCGAATTTCGAAAACGTGTCTATGACGGTGAGAAGGTACTTGTTGCCCTTGTTCAATTTATGCACGTTTTTCAAATTGCCGCTGCTCATCTCCACGAGGTCGCTTTGCCAGAGGTCGTCGATGCCCTTGGTTACCACAGCCAAACGTTCGTAGTTGCGGCGTGCAGGTTTATGCAATTCTTCGACGATGGCTTGCCTAGACATTTTTTTAGAGATTACGTTTCAAGAGAAGCACAAGCGTGATGGGATTCAAAGAGGGTGGCACTTCGCTCGTGTTTTGAATGATCAGCTTATCGCCGGCACTCACGTCGAAAACGGTGAGATCTTCGTCTTCGTGTATTTCATATATGTTGCGCGTTTCGTTCCAACGTGCCAGAGGAATGTTTCCTGCTTTCTGGACACCACGATTCGATATCAAAGTCATGGTGGGAACGCTAGCTTTTCTACCGTGAGACCAGTACGAAAATTCGTTTATCTGAATCGTGCCATCGAGGAGAAACTTGTAGTACGGATGATAAGGATGCAACATGTACAGTTTGTTACCTTCGACGAACGTGGAGATTCTCTGTTGATTGGGTACGCTGTTGATTTCGATGGCTTGCAGAGAATGCAGTTTAGCGAATTTAGTGTCGACGCCGAGCAGATTACTGTGAACGTGTCCGAGTTTATTTTCAATGGGCAGCAAATGCTCGATTATGGTATCCGCTACGGCAGAAAACGACGGTTTGATTTTCACTTCCACGTTCAACTGCTTGTAGTTTTCGTTGAGTTCTTGCAACTTGGCACCGAAAGAGGTCAGCGTCGATTCCTGCGTGGATTCCAGCACTCCAACTTGATCTCTGATGTTGACGACAATGTTCTGAAGGTTCTCGACTTGATTCAATTTCGAGCTCTTCTCGGTAAGATCGTTCACGATGCTTCGCATCTCTGTAAACTGCGTGTGAAGATCGGCGACGCTCTGCGAAGTGGGCAGCGTCGACACCAGCGAACTAATTTCGTCTCGAATCTCTTCCACGTTCGCCGTTTCCGTTTCCAGTTGTTTCAGCATTCGAGATATGTTTCTTTTCAAAGCGTGCAATTCTTTGGAGGTGGGGAGATTGGCCACTTTACTCTCGAGATCGCTCAATGAACTTTTGATGTCGCTCGTTTCGGATAGTGCCGTCACCGCAGTTTTCAATTTTTCCAAATCTTCGCTCGAAGGCACGCTCGTCCGTAATGATTCCAAGTCACCCTGTATGTTGTCGAGTACGTGATGAAAATGAGCGAGATTCGTTTCGACGTTCAAATTTTCTAAATATTCGATCTTCTGCTGAACCGTGCTCAACGTGTCTTGAATGCTCGTCAACGCTCCCGCTTCAGCGTGAATATTTTTAATTTCTTCGTTGATCAATTCCAAGGACGCCTGAAGCGTAGCGATGGTGGTTTGAATGTGTTCGAAATCTCGATACGCCTCCAATTGAATTTTTATGTTCGCGACGCTTTTACCGATGGCCTGCAGTTCGTCCGACGATGGTAGGTTCGTCATTGTATCTTCCAAAGTCTGCAACTTGGATTTAATTTCTTCCAACGTGCTGGTGAATTCTTCTTGTAATTTGGAAACGACGACATGCAAGCGTTCTGCGTCTATATCGCTCACGACGGTTTGAAGTTCAGAGAAATTCTTTTCTATTGCGGAAGTTCGTTCTTCGATTTCGAGTTTCAATTTTTCCAAATCTTCATTTTTCGATTGAAATTGCTGTAATTTGGCCAAATCATTTTGAAGCGAATCCACGCTCAACTGTATATTTTGAACGCTGTCGTAAGAAGGTACGTCGACATAATTTTTTATCAGCGTTTTCAGTTCGGAATCGATTTTCAGAATGGGGTCGAGACATTGCGTTTGGAGCGTAGCGATTTCCGACTCTAAACTTTTGTTTAAGGTTTCCTGCAAAGCGATCAAATCGGTCCTCAACTTTTTAACTCGAATGTCCAACATGAGAATCTCTTCTGCGTGGTCTACACGCTTGGTGTTGCCGAAAATGTCGTTAGGCATTTTTGGTTAACGGTTATTTATAATAGGATAGACGATTCGTAATTCTACGAAGAGAGGAATAAGTTTGTCGTAATCTCCGAGGAGTTCCACGTAAAGATAATCTCCTGCAGAAACATCGTACGTAATGTTAGAAAGCATCTTGTCGTGCTTGATTCGAAAAATATTCTTGCCGCTAGAAATTTTGATTTCGCCTGCGTTTTCCGGATTCACGGTGATTCGAAGTTTCCCGTCGATCGGAATTTCGTAGAAATGTAAATTGTTATTAAAAACATTAAACATCTTGCCCACATCGTCATTCAGTTTCGTCCAAATGCTGTTGAGGTGAATGATCAACAGACCGTTGAGTTTAGGTAACACGGAAGGTAAGACTTCATGATCTGGTATGGTTTCCATAATGATCTGTTTTTTGAAACCGAACAAATTCATAGGCATGCTGGTTATTTAAGAATACAGTCAAAGTTTCTTGTAATGACAGTCAAAGTGTTTTTTTTTTTTGTTTTGTTTTGTTTTTATGAATCTTCTGTTGAAGATGGACATATGTTGCAGGTTTTGCTTTCTGCTAAGCGATAGTGCCCCCACGGCAATGTGTGAATACCACACTCGAGAACGCACCTCTTATCGTCGTTGGGATCCAGGGCAATTTTTCTAACTTTGTTTGTGGTCAACACATGGTCGACGCTCTGGATGCGCTGTTCTTCTCTTAGAACCGACGACCTGGTCTTGAGGCAATCGACAAAGTCCTCGAATGCGAGATGCTCCCGAGCCACCTGTCTGCCGACACCCTTGGCCTTCTTGGTAACGCTGCCCTCGGCTTTGATGGCATAGGCCTTGGCGCGAAGACCCGCAAACTCGAGAATTACATCACCGTCCTTCTCGTCTTTGAGTTTGCCAGGCACTTTTTTGTTTCGGGGCAGGATGCCGTACTGGTTCGGCTGGGGATAGCCCGAGGTGTCGAAGAGGTTGACCAAAGATGGTACCGTGACTATATCCCCGTATGCATCGGCTGAGTGGACTTGGTACACCAAGCTGTCCGTGTCCGTGTAGAGAAGCGAGATGTTGTGGCTATAATGTGGACGTAATATGTCGTAGTACGTCTCGAACATGTGCAGCTTGCTCAGGTCTAATACTGAGGCACCAACATAAATTGGCTTGTCAAGCCTCACCTCACTCTTCCTCATATGCACCAGAGCAAGCTGCTCATTATAAATGGTCCTCGATTTAAATAATGGGTTTGCTACGAGCCTGCGACATTGTGCTTTCCTCGTTACCAATTTTATGTCCATGCGATTCCGTACATTCTCCATAGTTTTGCCAAACACCGCATTATTCATTAACTTGAAGAAATCGCGATCGAAATCAGAAGTGGCGACTGTGCGATGTTCGGTGTTGAGCTCGATGTATGGCTTCAACCATGGAGAATGCTCGAACTTAAGGATGTGGTGAACTGCGTGGACGGTAACCCCTTGCTTCATCAACCACCGGAGATTCTGGTAGTGCAGGACATAACGCTCTTTGGACTCGAAATCCATGACGAGCTTCTTCTGGTTGGAATCGGGTGGACACTTGAACTCGGGTGCAGGGGGAAGATCGCTGAACAAATCCTGCAGCTTCTCGGAGAACTCAAGGTCCACCTCGGCGAAGAACCCATGTTCCGAATCGTCAAAGCTTTCGACGTCGAAGTTGGAAGGGTCAGCCCACTCGAAGCCTCTAAAGGGGAGTGGCTGCATCATGGAGTGTCCGTAGAGGTTATTGACGTCCGTGTACATGATGTAGCTGGACGGTCGTGAGGGGTCGTAACCGGTGGCCATGTGGTGATTGTTGGCGTGCGAGTGTCGCTGCGACACCTGGACCATTCCACCCCGCACGGCACGTTCCACAAACAGCATCATGTCCACGTCCGAAAGAAGCTCCAGCTCGATCTTCGTCACCAGAAACATGGCTGACCACGCCAGTCCGGGGAGACTGTAAAAATAGGCAGGGTCCAGCTGGTAGATAGTCTTCGCAGTCGCACGGAACGTCTGGAACACGTCGGCGATGAGCGTCACATCAAGTCTGAGGTAGGCGTCGTGGTAGTCCCCGAGAGTTCGACAGCCCAGCTCGTGCCACATGGACTGGGCGTGGTGATATTCCTCGTCGGTGATGTTCGAGCCTCGCAGCTTGCTGTAGAAGTTTGCTCGAGGAGGTAACGACGTCTCTGCGAACTTGGAAGGGTCTGTGACGTATTCGTAGGGGTAGACCCCCTTACGCTTGAAGAAACCGGCGTCCAAGTTCGGAAAATTCGCAGAGGTGATGAGCATTTGCTCGTCGCTAAGCTTCCCCGCGAGAGCATCGAGGCTGGCCGGGAGGAACCTCAGGGAGTCGAGGAAGCGAAGCTCGACGGTAGAGCGTGATCCTGGGATTCGCACCCACTTGCTCACACTGATGTAACGCTCCTCGTTCTGGGCGAGAACGTTGATTCCCTCGTTGTCGTACCCAAGATGCTTGACGAGGTGGTGGAAGTCGTATCCCGAGCCGTTGTGAAAAAACACAGGGATGAAGCGCGGGTCCCGGGCCATGAGGTTGCATCCGTTGCACCATGGACCAACATACCTACCGTTAAAGTGATCAAGGTGTTGGACTTTACGGTTGTTGGCGGTGTACTCCTTGACGCAGACAGGGCAAGCGATGGCCTCGTCGTGTCTACGCTGATCGTCGGGAGACAGTGGGAGCATAGACTTGGGGGCCAACAGTACTTTCCCTATCTCGTTGGCCTCGACAACCATCCTCTCGAGGAAGTGTTTGGCGGCGTCGGGACCACGGTACACGTAGGGCTCGGGGGCGATATGCTGGTCACGTCGCACCACAACGTATGCGAAACTGGATGCCTCGTGGAGTTGGTAAGGGGTGGTAGAGGAAACTTCGGGATCGGGATCGCAAGTGGACAGGGGTTTGAGGAAGGCCTCGAAATCCGCGATGATGATAGCGGGATGTTCTACCATGGCACCGTGCATGTGGAAACGCTCCACAGTGCCAGGTTTGGGCAAGACTGCCACACCCGGCTCGTTGTTACTACAGTAGAACTTGTGGCGAGCGAGCTTCTCTGCAGCGATGTTGGGACCTCTGATGTGTTGATAATCCTGCTGTTCTCGATTATCAAAAGTTGACAAGCACCTGCGACAAACTTCTATGTGGTGTTCGTGTTTGCTTGTTTGGCTCGACACCAACCGGGAGAGGGAACGGATGAGGGTGTAGTGGTGATGGGTCTCGTCCTTGATGAGCAGAAGGTGAATTTCCTGCGCACCATCAACATTTACGTCGCTCACGCGAATAGGGTACACCGCATTTTCGTCAGTGAGACCGTAAACGTTGATAGCCAACCGCGCACGAACCTCAAACTTTCGAATGTCCGAAAGCGCCACCGGGTAGTCGATCCCAGCCATCGCATCTTCCAGCTCTGCCTCATAGGGTAGGTAGTGGTTAACTCGGTGTGGTTGGTTTTTCCAGTGGACAGGGTGTAATGCTGCAAGCACCGACCATACGAAGCACTTGGTGTCACTGTTCTGAATGTTCAGGACAGCCTTTTTTTTCGCGATGGAAGATGGTAAGAGGACGTAGCTGGAGGCGGAGAGGGGCAAGAACTTACAAAGTTTGACGCACAGTTCGTGGGGTTCACCGCACAGCGAACCCCCCGAGCCTTTAGCTTGATGTTCTTCTTGTTTAACCAGCAGCTCCTCGGCAAACTGGTTGTAGATGGCCTCGAGGTTGTCGACATCCGCCAGATGCAGCGTCTTCGCCTTGGTGTTGTGGCAGAAGCTGTAAATTTCATCGGACGGCTTCTTGTACTGGCAACGTAGCGATGCGTAGCCAGTGCATCACCGAGGATGGAAATAATTTCAGCTCGCACGTTCTCCAAAAAGCTACGCACGTCGCATGAGCCCTCCGAAGTGATGACAAAATCCTCTAACAACTGCTGGAAAGCAGACTGGTTTGTTTTTGTCACAGGCTTGACGCGTTTGGCGGATGGTGGCGAGTCGGCTTCCGCTTTCCTCTTGGTCGAGCTGGTCGACGGTTGGGGAACAGGTGCTCCGACGACAACTTTGCATGATGTTATATGCCTCTTCAAATTATTAATGGTAATATGTATACCGCACCTAGGACATGATTTTTTAGCGGTTACACGCTTACCAGGTGCGCAGGTACGACAGTGTCTTGCAAAATTTTGGCTTGATATGCTTCTTTTGCACACAGGACAACTTTTCATGGAGCGCATTTTTTTGGGGGGGTATGTTTATTTATATGTGATCTGTTGGTGGTAGAGTGTTTACAAAAAAAATACCTTACGAGAAAAATTTTGTAGGATAATTCTAATTAGTGTTAGTTTAAGGGGGTTTATTTATATATGGGTGGCATGGAATTGAGAATGCCGGTGGTGGAATACGAAACGAACTACGCCCTCAAGTACAAAGCGGAGATCTTGAAAAATCCGCAGGTGCCGATTCACTTTCACGGTTACCAGTGCGTGCAGAAGATGGCGTCGGGAAGTCACATGGAATTCGACGTGACGACGCAGTTCAACAACATACAGTTCGACAGGCCAGATTTCGTCGTAGTGCTCTTTCAGACCGGGAGGGACAAGAATCAGGAAAAAGATTCCAGCAAGTTCGACGACTGCAAGATCAAGAACGTTTATCTGAAGAATGGACGCAACGAAGTGTTCCCGCGCGAGAATTACAACCTCAACGTGACCAAAGACGATTACCTCAAACTTTACGAAGCTTACACAGCTTACAAACGCGTGACCGAGGGAAGCGTGGACATGTACTACACGCCCAGCGAATTCAAAATCCGCAGGCCGATGTTCGTCATCAACACATCTAAGAGAAAAAAGGTTGTGGTCAACGATCGAACCAACATCAAGGTCGTCTGCGAGTTCCACGATGCCTTGCCCGAGGATACCCTATGCAGTGTCATCCTCATTGCAGAGAAGTCCTTCGCCTACGACGTGAAGAACGAGAGGGTCACAGAGCAGTTTTAACAAGTTTTTAACATCTTTTCTTGCACAATAAGAAATTTTCTGCACTAGCACAATCAGTTACAATGGCACAATACGAATTTCACTAGTTCAGATCAGTTACAAATATCAATTTCATTAGTTATCAGTTACAATATCTTTTTGCACTATAGCACAAGAGACAATCAGAAAATTTGCACAAAAAAATTTGTTGTTGTTTTTACACGTGAAAATTAACAATAAAATTTCTTTTTTTATCGTTTCAGATGCTGTCGAAACATCAAAAACACATACACACACACTAGAAAAAAGCATGCAACTTTATTTGTAACACACACATACATTCCCCATCTTCATCAAGAAAATATTATAATAAACATAATTATTTTTATCTATATCTCACAATAAAACTCTATATCCAAAAATATCACAACATCAAATAACACTAGAGTCGTTAGTACACGTTGCATGCATTACGGAGGTCCTCTGTAGGGTTTCATAGAAGTTTGGGGGAAAAAAAAACACGTGAAACTCTACAGAGGTGCGGTAATCTATAACCGCAGCCATTAGAAAACTTTTACATTTTTGGTTGGGCACCACGCACCCTGGCGAGGTTATAGGGGCCAGGCATCCTAAAAACAACAATTATTATTTTGTTTGTTTGTTTGTGTTACAATACATATGTGCGCGTGCGCGCGTGTGTGTGCGTGTGTGTCTGTGTGTGTGCGCGGCACGTCGTTCCCCCGAGAGAGGTTTACAAAGGCCACGATATACGGAGTTGGAAAATTACGATATGGCGCATTCGCTCGTTACTGTTGCCAGCCATGGGTCTCTCTCTCTCTCTCTCTTCATCTTACACCAACGTTGGCATCTCTATTTTTTTTTAGTTGTAAGTGGGTTTCCAACACACTCTAGTTAATAATGCTACATATTATACACACATACGCACACACATACTGCGTTGCCATCCACCCATCTCTCTCTCTTTTACACCAGTGCCGGCTCTCCTTGCCCAGTGTGTGCACGTTGGCAAAAATTGCTTTATGCGCTGTAAGGCAAGCCTCAAGCAAAGTTGCCAGCTCCTTGCTTTAGGTTAGGTTAGACCAAAAAAAATCTTGGTGATTTTTTTTCGAGTAAGAAGTTGGCAACGCTGATTTTTACTTGAGGGCGGTCAACCGGGTTGATTGCACAAGCAAAATTGCCAGCTCCTTGCTTTAGGTTAGGTTAGAGCAAAAAAAATCTTGGTGATTTTTTTTTCGAGTGAGAAGTTGGCAACGCTGATTTTTACTTGAGGGCGGTCAACCGGGTTGATTGCACAAGCAAAGTTGCCAGCTTCTTGCTTTAGGTTAGGTTAGACCAAAAAAGGCTGTGGGTAAGCTGTCGGTTGTTTAACTCTTCCCTTTCTCTTTTTTTTTCTTGTAAAAGGCTATGGCAAAAGTACCAGTGGGTTGGCAACCTTGCTTTATGCGCTGTAAAGCAAGCCTCAAGCAAAGTTGCCAGCTCCTTGCTTTAGGTTAGGCTAGACCCAAAAAAAAAACCTTGGTGATTTTTTCGAGTGAGTTGGCAACACTGCGAGAAAATACCTCAAGCAAGGTTGCCAGCTCCTTGCTTTAGGTTAGGTTAGACCCAAAAACAAAAACCTTGGTGATTTTTTCGAGTAAGAAGCTGGCAACACTGCTCCTCACTCAGCTCCTCACAAGAGGTTGGTCAACCGGCCTTATTGTACTACTATATAATTTGAAAACAATTATGTGGTGAATACCAAGAAGAACAAATAGTAAAAATAAGCTAAAATGAACCCTTTCTTTCTTCATACATTTCTGAATCGGTAAACGTTATACATTTCGTTAATTAATTATTCGTTTAATTTTATTTCGTTATATAATTATAAAAGGGATAGTTTGTTCCTGAAAGTCTTTTCAATAAGATTACTTTGAGCCAGCCTCTATACCAGTATAACTTTCTATCAGGGGTGTGCTAAATTTTAATCGTTGAACTGATTGCCAGAACATTGCTTATCATTTTGCGCTTTTTAGAAACACTTTTAAGGTCTTGGCACACCTATATTGTACGGTTGCATTTCCAAGCTTTGCGAGGTCAATCGGAAACGGGCCTACAGTTTTAAAGAGAAATATAGAATTATAGCGCATGGAACCCTGGACCGCTCGATTTTTCTGCATTACCTCATGTATAATGTTGTCAATAGGCAAAGAACCGATGCATCCTTTCGCAACATTGAATGTACTTCCAAGGAAAGTTCATGTCATGCAAGTTCCTGAGCTTGGTATTTGAGTTTAAAATGGAATCCTAGTCACTATTTACTCCGGGAATCGAACCAGGATCACATCAATTACGAAGCAACGTTAACCACCACGCTATCCACTTGGGCGTCGGGTGGGGGAGTTGAACGGGTCCGGTCGAATCCCCATCCCTGAAAATTGGCATCTTTCATTTCAAGTTACAAAAAGCAAAAAGTTTGTTAATTTTATTGTTATTAACGAAATAAAGTTAATTTAGTTAATATTTGAACAGAATAATCAAAGTAAAAAATGCATTCGATGGAAAAAAATGAGTGAAAAATACAAGAACCAGGTCATATTTTCACATAGGTAGTATTTAATCCAAAGAATAGATGGTTCCACAGTTTCCAAAAATTAGGGTTTTTAGGGGTGAGGTCACACAACATTAACTTTGACTAACATTTCCCCCTAACTTTTAAAGCATTTTTTTCAAGGACAAGTGCAAAATAACCAATAGGAAGAACTGCGCAATTCAGTGCACTAGTTATGTAAAAAAATAATGGAAAATAAATGGGCTGGTTATTCATTCATCTGGTGGATGGATAGCAGTCTTCTCATTTATATAATAATAATAAGAATAAATTTCGAATAAAATTTATTTTTATTTATTATTGTACAATATAATTTATTGGCAATAACAATTATTATTTCTGCTATTCAACTTTTATCAATGGCCTGACCCCCTTGCAAAAATTTCTGGCGACGCCGTTGGCCATCTAATACGGTCTGTAAAAGTACTCCTCGTATTACTAGTTGAAGCAAGTGCCAGTCATTTTCTTTTTCTCGTCAATTTCTCTACAGCGGTTGAACATCGATTGCTTTATTAACACGATTACTAGGCTATTTGAGCATGCGACAGCAAAGTTTATACTTTTTCTCTCGTTGTACCCTTCGCTCACTTGTTGTTCCTTCCTTTTGGAGACTTTCCAAGAGTCCGCCAAGGAGAAAACACACACCCTCTGCTGCATCTTTCCTCCAATCTTCTCTCACACAAAAAAAAAAGAAAAAAAAAAGATTACCATTTCAAAAACGAAAAAAATGTTACGCGAAAATTACCGATCATTCTTCTATGCTACGGAAGAATTTGAATTGCTAATTTTAGTCCACTTTATGCACAGATAGGCTAATCGGAACTGGACCTACAGTTAAAGTGGGATCCGAACCACTTGTGCCTCTGGGACCCCTTCCTTGCACAGTTCGAGAATGTGTAAATGCATATTTCGAAAATAAAGCCCCATTTCAGAACTTTATAGTCTTTCTATTATTATTTTTTTTAAACACGAAATATAATGGATAAGTTAATGTATTTGGCTAGCCATTTCAATATTTTTTGGTAGGTTCAGGATCTTCATTATTTCTACACACAGATATCAGAATGTGTCAAATGATACAAATATGTGGACTTCAGCAATGGCGTGCCCAAGGGTCATAATTGCTCTTTTGGCCCAATACTGCTAAAAAAGATGGCAAAATGACAAACTACAAAAAAAAGTATGCGTAAGCTCTCCCCTCCTTCGAAAATCCTGGGCACGCCACTGGACTCCAGTTACATATATCAGTGCATAAACTGCTAATGGTGCACTTTTGGTGCTCAAATGCATGGAGAAATGCATAGAAGGCTACCAGGACTAAAAACGTATCAATTCAGAATAACACATCTCAAAGAAATCAAAATCATACACGTCTTTAACTGTGTCAATTGCTGCATTTCGAGTTCTGTGTTTAATTGCATTAAAATATTAGGATAAAAAATACAGTTTTAGAAAAAAAAACTGCCTTCTTTTAAAAACACACACTCATTTCGTATTGGAAAATAGTTTACTGGTTTCTGGATAAACAAATCAAACTGGGGGATGAAGGAGAATTTCTCGAAATTTTGACTAGGTGAGGTCTGGATAGCTTTTGAGAGCTTCAATCCATTACGATGAGTGCGAAATTAGCTCTCGAAAGCTTAGTGGTTCTCACAGTACTTCGCCTGTAGGAAAGCTTCAAGTTGTTGGACAATTCGATGTAATCTTCCTTCTTACCACTTGCTTCTGTAGGTCTATAAATCTTCTCGCATGCCTTACATTCATGTTGCAGTGTGTTTATACCACTTCAGGGTATTTAAGTGCCTCTTTTCTCGTTTCTGTCCCTTTTAAAGGATTATAAGTTCTATACTGTTTAGTGCTTAAAGTATAGAAGCGTATACATCTGCTAATGAAGTGCCTTTTTTCAGTGCTTACACCTTTCACTTTAGTGGCCATTCGGTTTAATGCGTGTGTCTAAGTACCTATTAGGGCAATGTAAGTGCATATACATGTCGTTTAGTGAAATTTAAGTAACTATAGTCGTCTTTTAGTGATTTTTTAGTGCTATATCCTTCTTTTTGCACAATTAATATACAATGTTTAGTAACATATGTTTCATTATTCGATTCGATTCGATTTTTGTTATTTAGTGTCGCTTTTCTGACACTTTTGACCAATAGCGACTATGAGAATGAATGATGATATGGTGAAAATGATGGACACTCAGAAAGATCATCCATGCCCGGCCAGGATTCGGACCCGGGATCCCTGGTGTCCTAGTATTGTATCGAATATCATACCGCGAGGGACCTTTGGTATGTGCCAGCAAAGTCGTATAAAAACCGCTATGATATTCCAAATTCTTAAAAATTAAATTCAAGTTAATCTTCATGTGGTTTGCTTTCGTTGTTGTCTTGAAGTGTTTGATAGTTTCGCAGGACAGTAGCCTATTTTCAATCATAGTTATCTCGACTACGGCGAAAGTAAACCACACTAAGACTGTCTTGTGGTATTCAACCCGCGGCCCTGTGGCTGTAATTTAGCAACCCGTTACACCCACTAATGAAATAAAATAATAAATAAAAAATGCGAACCAGTGAACTCAAAACATGCCATGGAGTCAGAATTTCCTGTTCTGTACAATCATGCCATGTTCATTGTTCTCTATTCGGAACCACTTGCGTCTGCAAAGAGCTCTTCTCTAAAATGAAGAATGTGGAATCAAAGGTGAAGAATCGATTGATCCACACACGTCTTCAAAGCGAGCCTCATCAAACTTCTAGGCAAATATTGACGTGCGAGTGAAGAAAAAAACAATCACAGTCTTCTCATTGAAGGGATAAATGACAATTCTTGTGTATGAATGGTTAATGTGCTTTTAAAAAAAAATTATACAACATTATTTAATTATGCTTATTTGTTGCGTTGCAGTGACTAACCTCAATTCAGAACATGATAGTGTTCGTTGCAATAGTTAACCCATGTTGATATATTCTTTCATAAGAAAAGGGTACAATAAAGGAATGTATTTTGAACAACAGAAACCATGGAGTTATTTGTAAAGCTCATTGATTAACGTGCGGCCGGTCCTTTTTAGAATGTAAATATGGCCCGCTATAGGAAAAACATTGAACACCACTGCTTTAGAAAGGATGGTTTAAATAGATGTAAATTATCAGAATTTGGAATATCATTGCTCATTTAGAAAGGACAGGATTTTTCGAAAACGTCTTTGCTGGCGCATACCAAAGTCCAGTATGGCCTTAATGCGACGCCAGGGACATTTAACTAACTGTACTTTCCCTTCTTGAAGAGTTCATTTTTCTTTGATCCCACCCTTTAGAGGTTTAGTCAGCAGGTTCCTTGAGTCCTCATTCTCCAATGGCGTGCCCAAGGGGTGTGGTGGGGTCATAAAACCCTTTTTGGTTCACAATTCCTAAAAAAAAAAGTCAAAAGTAGGAAAAAAAGGCAAAATGAGGACCGCCTAATTACTAAAAAAGGCATATATAACCCCTTCCTTTCGAAAATAATGGGCACGCCACTTTCATTCTCATCTTCTATCTCTCTAAATGTGGTTGTGTGTGTAAGTAAAGCCAGAAATAGGAATAAAGTTACTTTACATGCATGACCTTCTCCCCCATTGAGTCGACTAATTGACGTCATAATACCGCTTACTCCGTCCGCCCCTATTTGTTTTTGTCAAGGTTTGCTCACCTAACCTCGCTTGTAATAAAGTAATTGTTAGAAGACTTGGACCGGAAATCCGGTTTGCTTAAAGAAACTCAAAATATCCGTGATGACTCTCTGCTCGCAGGTAGTTTACCGGTGGGGTCTTGCCCAGGAAGTGGAATTGAATGAATCATTAGTTATTGTTCACGTGACCTGCTGACAGCGCGGCTCAACACTTGGGTGGGTCATTCTCGTTCCCCACGCGAGAAGTGGGGAGGGAGTGAGCGAGTTTCCTGCATGGAGTGGGTTGAACTCTTGAGACGAGCAGTGCATTCGAAAAGGTCTCAGTTCTGAATTAAGTATGCACAAATGTTGACGATTCGGAATGGAGGGGGGGGGGGGGGGTTCGCAAACTACACATTGATTTGAATTGTTGTTTCAAGTCCACTTTATGCACATATAGGCTAATCGGGACTGGACCTATAGTTTAAAGTGGGATCCGAACCACTATGTGCCTCCACCGGGTATCGAGCTTGGGACCCCTTGATTACAAGGCGAGGACGCTACCACTGCGACATCGGGGAGGTCCCACAGACTACACACAAACCCATGGATTGAGAAATAGTCGTATACCAACAGTATTAACCCAGATTCAACAAAAACTGTTTAAAAATAAGTTTTCTGAAAAGATCAGCTTTGTTTACTTCGTTGGCTCGTACTGCTTCCCTTCTTATTATTATTCTGTGTTACCAACCTCACTGATATTAACTTCCTTCTCAAAGGTAGGCTTACCAATGATTATGTCTGTGTGTGTGATGTTGCATATCTCTTGATGAATGTAAAATTAAAATTTCTAACGGACATTGTAAATTGGGGGAGGGAGCAATTTACATTACCCCTCCCCCAAAGTCGGTTCAACGAGAATTATATGCACTATATTCTTCGTTACGTGGAAACTGCAGGTCTTTCATAGAAGTTGAATTTTTGATTGATTTACTTTTGGCTAATCGCGAAGATGAATATGAGTGATGAAATGATGAAATAACACCCATGACCAGGCACTGCGATAACTATTCAGGCACGTAGGTCTGCGCTGAAACTAGAGTGTTCCTCGACAAATAAATTATTTTCTATAGAAACTACACTGATTTTTTTATCAATTATGTGTATACGTTTGGTTTCAAAAATAGCCGATACTGATACGCCTTGGAGAGAGTAGATCGCCAAGACAGTAGACAGTGTCTTCTTCTCGTTCAAAATTAGTGACATATCACTTCTTGTATTGACAACTAACTCAGATTCTGGTATTGCTAACCAGAACTATGCTACAAATATTGCTTTTATGCTGACAAAGGCTAATCAAGACGGGACCTGAGATTTATAATGGGATCGAACCCGGGACCGTTTGATTACAAGGGAACATCGTTACTATTACGCCATTGGGGAGGTCCAAGCATGTGTATTTTCCCACCGAGAATCGAGCTCTGGTCCCCTTGGTTGCAAATCGATCATGAATTACAAAATATGGCCTTCCGCTCGATGCTCGATAATAACTGAAGTACACAGACGGGTATATACACTTTGATTTGTCTATCGTTGGCGAATATATAATACAAGCAATGAAAGTACTGCTTGCACTATTATTTAATGCACTTAATGTTTTTGCCTTATTTAGTCTTCACTGTACTATATCTTACGAAAATTTCTAGCCACAAACTCTCTCAGCAGCTTGGCTGGAAGAAACAGTCCCTCTGCTTTCAGTCGCTATACGGAAAACCAATGCACTGGGAGCATTACAGACCGAAGGGTGATTTCTGTGTGGAAATACAACCTCCAAAGTTACCGACAACATCCGAGTCCAACCGAACATAAACGAAGCAGGAAGCAATGCTGATTCGCGTAAACATGATCATGAAGATGGATAATTGTTTATTATAAACACATAATTATCGCAATACATTATTACAACTGTTGTAAATTACATGCAGATAAATTTAAAGTAATTATTGCAAGTTTCACTATTGGCAAAATGTGTCAATAAAGTAGACGTTCTGGGGTACCGGCATCGGCAAGCTTTGGAAATACCAGAAAAGCGGAAAGTTTAGGAACAAATTACACCACCAGTGTAGCTAAATGCACTGATGGTTCATGGATGACACTTGAGAAGTGAAGAAAGCAATGAAACACTCTTCTGAGATCTGAAAACAGCACAAAAGTTAAGTCCTACATGCCATTAAACTCACTATCTTTATTTATGTGCAAATATTGTGTACTCAGGAAGTGCGAGAAAATGAACAAGAGTTTTTTATTCCCCTGTTGAAATGAGTCATAATCATGATTCCACATCTTCAAGCCAGTTCCTTTAATCTCCTGTGAGAGAGAATTTAAACAACGAGCTTGGCCTAATTTTCTGTTAGTTTCAGAGCTTTTTGGAATGATCTTCAATTGTTCCATAGGTAGTTTTGTTCGTTTTGTAGTTGTGGAAATAGCGCATAGTGAAATGAGTGTTTGTGTTGTGAATTTGCCAAAACGAACATGAATCATTTTAGTTGTATACAAGGAGTAAGTAATAAGTATTAATGTGACCAAAAATTTAAAATAAAAAATATGCTTGTTGCAGAGGGCGGTAGAACTTACTTTTATTATTATTTTTATATATAAATTGTTTATTGACGAGTGTTGTACTATTTTGTTACGATATCGCTATATGGCTTGCTTCTTTACCATGCCTCTGATACCTTAAAACAATATACCCAATCATTTTCAAGAATAGATTCCCCCTTACTCCTAAATCAACCACCAAAGTGCAGCGTTCAGTAAACATTTCCCAGACATTTTTTTTTTATATCTTGATTTCAAAAGCACAATTTGCACACAAACTGACCTTTTTATATATACCCCCCGCGTTCGGAATATCAGTATCGGAATGGGCGGGGAAGGAGAAACTGCAAGCTCACGCTCGAGTTACGAACCCTTCGCACTGACGTCACCCTTACGTCATCGAGCGCATGCACGTCACGTTGAACCAACCTACATGCCGCTGGTTTCTATTTTCTCCGACGAGTGCCGCTGTCTTACGTACGTGGGAGTTGTGAGGTTTATTTTAGACCCTCAATGGTTCGAAATGTGGAAATCTGTTCGCAAGATTTGCCACCCTCCTCCTTTCCTGCTCCCATTCTTATTTTAGTATGCCATGCCCACGAAAAGTTTCTTTCCTACACTTTATAAGCCTTACGTTGAAGTGTTTCCATCCTGTGCATTTAGTTGCAACATTTTTTTTGGAAGTCGAGATTGAGACAGAATTGTCGCTTGGAAGTGGACTAAAGCACTTATTGAAATAAACTAAAAACATAATTTTTAAACATTAAAGAACAAGCAAACCCCTACCTATAAATAAACTACAAATAATTTTTAGGTAATAATTTAGGTAATTTTATGTGAAATTTTCATGTAATTTATTAAATTTCTAACTAAACGAGATTCACGTGTGAAAATGTACTACCAGCTGCCGTGCACATAAAATGATCCCCTTTCGTTCACTGATGCCGAAACAAACCTCCACAAATGCAGCTATTTTACTCTGGACAATAATTGTGTCGCCTGTCCAATTCTAGATTTGGAAATGGAAAAGGAACTTGAATTTCCACGAATATACAGGGTTATTACAAACGATCTTCCCGATTTCAGACACATGTAAATCACGTTTAATGAAACTCAGATACAAAAAGGTTAAATCAATGTAAAGAGTAACTCATAAAGTTTTATTTCATATCATTTCATATACGGTTGGTAACACTGCTGTTGTTGCATAATAACTACGAGAGAAAATTGCTGTTACAGACTGCAAACTTTAATGGAAATCGTTGTTGAGCTCACTTCTGACTTCGTAGTGAAAATATGGAATCGTTAGTGTTTAGCCATCTTTTACCTGTGGGATACTACAGTTAGAGTGAGATTATTTCCGTAACAGCTCTGACCGTTCTGCGCTTGCACCTTGGGAGCGAGTCATAACTCCCGACGCCTCCAATCAAGAAGTGAACCGCTGACGTCATCTGTACTCTGCGCCTATAGCTAACTCTATTGCTCACGCTGTACACTGCTCGTAGGCTCGCTGGCTAGACTCGCGCAGTCAGCTTGAGATGTTCCGAATGCACTCGGACTTTTTTTCTAATAAACATAACGTGAATGTGGGGTACGGAAAACCCACATGCTCACGAGGAACACAGCTACAGCGTGTTTTGGCAGGAACTCGACTATAGGCTAGATGTGTGTCGAGTTACCAAAATTACATTGAACGCTTGTGAGGTAATGAAATAAAACTTCATGAGTTACTCTTTACATTGATATAACCCTTTTGTATCTGTTTCATTAAACGTGATTTACATGTGCCTGAAATCGGGAAGATAATTTGTAATAACCCTGTATTAAGTACTATGTGCGAGACCTTTCCACATGGACGATGACCTTTTCAACTGCGGGGGGGGGGGGGGTCCCTGAAGAGAGAGATTAACCCCACAAACACCGATGAAGGTGGGCAGGATTTACTGAATCTTTGAACCGGAAACTGTTCTGCTCCCGAATAGGCACAGGCGACTTGTTGGGCTACTGTGACCTATGTGAGGGAATGCAGAATGCGTTCTTACGCGTTATCTCTTCTTACTCAAAGGGAATGCATCTTTCTGAATTACGTTGTCTCTTGTCTGAGGTTGCTATGTTGGCTGCTGATACCAATGAACTCGAGACAAGAATTTTAAATATTCAAATCTTCCACTTGTCATTTCGATAAGTTGGAAAGTGTAAAGATTAATATAGTCTAAAGATCCCAGCACTAAAAACCGGGATTAAGGGGGGTAGGGGGCAGAGTATAGGGATGATATCGAGACAATGCTGGGCATTCTCTCGTGGGGGAGGAGTCTTGTGTCCAGTTGTCTCGTCTTGTGTCCAAATCCAGATTTATCGTATAACTTTTTATTCGGTTTATACGGATATCAGATATTCGGATTATCTGAAATGTCCGAATATCCGAATGTGTGTATTTTCCGGACAGATTTATCGTTTAATCGTTTACGGGTTAACCACATTTTTGAAATTCATTTTCGCTCCAGTTCATTCTGCACAACCTCCTTACCCCATTCGGAGACCTTGCAAATGCAATGCACGTGGGAATCGAAAGAAGGGATTTAAAATTAAACTGTCCTCTGCGCCCCCTTACACCGGCGTGCTGTTACACATGAGTGGACCTGTACCATCTGGTGGGCTTCAAAGGAAAACTGGAAACAGAAGCAACGACCTCCTATACGGGAAAAATTGCACTTTACACTTGATTTACGGAGGCACTTTACACTTGATTTACGGAGAGTTGACAGCCAATCTTATCTGCTTATTGATCTTTGTAAGGGTGTGCGGGATCCCGAAAAGTCGGGACCGGGATCAGAAAACAAATTTCCCGTCCCGATCCCGACTTCGGGAAATGAATTCCCTACTTTTCGGGATCCCGAGCAGTCGGGAAATACCGAATGGTCATTTTTAAAAGTCGCTAATTCTCGACGTTTTCTTCATTGTCTGGAACTTATCGAAAATTGTTCGTTTTTGTACCAGAAATGCGAAAACAATCACTTAAAGTGAAAATGACGTGTAGAATTCGAGATTTCCAGAGCTTCGGGAAATTTTGAACATTTCCCGTCCCGATCCCGCCCCGACCCAAAAAATTCTGTTCCGCACATCCCTAGATCTTTGTGTCAGGTTCTGTTAGCAGAAACTGTAGTCCACGTTTATTTAACTAGTGCAAAATATATACTATTATGAATTTTTCTTCGAAACCAAAGTTACGTTGGAAAAATGGACTTATTTTTAGAACGGGAAGGGTGAGAGACATGAAGACCATGTTGGCTCCCTTCGATAATGACGTGGGAAAAATTCGTCCCCCTGCCCCCCGGTTCCGAAGTTCCTGGTCTCAACTAAAATAATTTTACATTTGTGTCGTGTGCGGAGGAGCAGATTTGCAATAATGCCGGTACATGAATTACCGCGAGCTAATCACGAAATGAATATAATAAGCGTCAAGCAACTATAGGCTTCCTCACAAGTGCGAAAATCAATAGAAGGGAAAGCATGAGTAGAATGCACTGCGGAAATACGTGCGTAATGAAAAACCGGACCTCTCCGATGACGAGGAGAGTGTCGCTTTATATTCCAGGGGTTCGCGGGTTCGATAACCGATGCAGTGGTTCGGATTCAAGTCCCGATTAGCTTAACTGAGCACATAGTGGATTCGAAACATTCTTTTGTAATGAAAAATCGTTATGTGGAATTAAAAAAAAAGTAAAGTGCTGCCCTGTGCTATGCACCACGCCATGAAGCCGTGTAGGGGGTGTGGGGTTAGGGTACCACACTTTCTTGATTACGGCCGAAGGTGGGGGTGACGTGATCAGCACCACGCCCTGGCCGCCTTTACCTCCCATAGTTTCCTCCAGGTACCCACTTTAAACGACGCTGGGTGGGCGCCGGAGCCGCTTGAACAGGTGGAAAAACTGCCGGTTCTCCCCCGCCGGGGATCGAACCCGGGTCTCTCGCATGGTACTCAGACGCCATAACGATTTTTTAAGGAAAGCCCCTAAGCGGAAGCTTCCCCCATCACACTTCATTCATTCATATCATTTCCACTCAAATATCTTTCAGGACAGACGATCACAAACATCCACGTCCGAGCCGGGATTCGAACCCGGGGACCTCTGGCATTGCAGCGCAATGTGCTAACCACTCCGCCACGGAGGCCGACTTAACGGCTGAGCTACCGCGTTATGTGGAATAAGCCATATTAATTATCGGAAAAGAAAAAGAAAAATCAACAAATTAATACTCTCACCCCAGAATAAAGGAAAGAGCAAGACTGACATGTACAGTCACAGGCAATAAATATGGTGTTATGTGTGTTGCCTAACTTTAGGCCGGTGGTATAGTGGAACCACAAGCAAAGAAACCTGCGCAGACCCGCGACACCTGTGCACTGTACTCCCGCGTATAGGGGAGGAGGAGAGCGGAGCATGCTTCCTTATGGCCCGAACTGAACGGAAGAAGGGAAAGCTGTGCGGGGACTTTTCGTCCAAGGTTTTTCCCCTTGTGGTCGGTCTATAGAAGTTGTCATCGAAAATTTTCCATTAAAATCCACTTATTGCCGTACACTTAGGCAACACACATAACGCAGGGAAGTGAGTATTTCAGGATATAGGTGTCCCATTTTTATTGCCGGTGACTACACACATGGACGTCCGCAGAATTTGTTTCAGGGGTGGCAAAGGAGACATATTTCTCCCCATAATAGTGATGCCCCCTAAAAATAAACACTGCTTCAGTCTGAAATTATCATGTTCCTTCAACGTCCTTAACATATAATTACTGTAACTGAAATGATTGATTAAGTTTTATTTTACTTCGCTTTTTCTGCCACTTTTGGCTAATTTGGGAAGATGGGGATGAGTGATGATGTGATGAAATTAATGAATGGACATTCAGAAACTCCCATGCCCAGTCCTGGATTCGAACTCGGAAATCCTGGTAACCGAAATGAAATTAGGTGTAAAACATATATTTTGTTGTGTGTGGACATTCATTTTCAAGGGGAGGGGGGCGTAGTCCCCCTTGCACCCCTTCCGAACGCCCATGACTACACCATGAAAATTCTTTAAAATCGATAAAATATTCACATCAATACTGAATCTTCTTCTTCTATATATATAAAAATGGATGTGTGTGTGTGTGTGCGTGTGTGTGTGTGTGTGTGTGTGTGTGTGTGTGTGTGTGTGTGTGTGTGTGTGTGTGTGTGTGTGTATTTGTTTGTTCCGGCATAACTCTCGAACGCCAGGAGCAAATTTCAACCAAACTTGGTACACGTATCACTAGCAATCTGGAAATAATATTTTTGGGATACGACATCCCTGCACCTCTAGGAGTGGGGTGGGAAGGGGTGACGTAAAAATAATCCAAAACGATCGATATTAAATTCTGCACAAACATAAATCCGTGACTCTATGCAATCCGCACAACGATAGTGTTTCTCGGGTTGTCTAACATTCAGGCTGTGTTGCGAATGGAACCCATAGTTTTCGTGACACTCCTAATGCGGTTCAACTCCAAGTTCCTCACCTATCGGCATGGGGGGTGGGAGGGGATGAAAACTAAAATGCCACAAATGACCTAGATTAGTGTCGAATCCATAGTTTTCGGAGTCGCTAAGCTAATTGGTGACATTCACGATCACATTTAAAATTAGTTACATTTTACACCATAGTTAGAATTCATTATTTTCCTGTCTAATACAAAATTGGGATAAATAAATACCCGGGCAACGCCGGGCAATCAGCTAGTAAAAAATAAAAGAAAGAAATGCTGCCAAGCTGGATTTGGTATTGGTAGTGCATACCCTTCATACAGTTGGTAATATATTCAGTGCGGAGTCTTGCTGTACCAAGCTGTCCCATTCCTCCACGTATGATTCATTTTACATACACACGATTTTCCTCCTTTGCCCCCTACAGAACTCTGCACTCTCCAGCATAGGCGCTAGATTTCAGCCAACTGAAAATCGACCCGGAAGCGAAAGATAATAACATGTGAAACAAAACTGCTTGGAGTGCCCCATCGTCACCCATATCCCTTCTTTATTGCCAGAATCCATTACGCGCCATCTGGATTTTTCAGTCATTTTATTTTTCCTAACATCATTCCACACTTAGGCTTCGGAAAATTATGGAGATATTCTCTGACACTACCGGCACGGCCTCTGCCGCTGTGTCAAATGAACGAACAGTGTTAACATCGGAAACATTGGTTTCCCGTTTTTCACGCGCATATATATAGTCTATATATAAATCCCGTTACCTTAGAAGCGAAGGTGGTGTTTTCGTATTTCAGGCAATGGATTTTGATACCATGATTGTTGAACGAAAAAAAAGGCGGATGTGTTCTTGCCATTTCCAGAAGACATTAAGAACTCCATAAGTGCAAAAGTTAGGCAGGCTTGAGACGGAAGCATTTCATTTAACATTTTTGCTGGCATAAATGCTACGTAAATGCTTCCAAAAATCTTATAGCATATAATACTTTACACGCAACGCAAGCATTTCATGTAACTTTTCGACTAGTTCTTGCTATTACAATGTATAACATATACAGCACGAAAGGCACGTTGAGTTACACCATCTATGCTGAGTGCACAGTGTTTACAATTGAAACAACTAAAATATATTTCCATACCTGTACAGTAAACAGGGGTGCCCATAGGGGGGGGGGGGTGATTATGGCGCAGGATGCGCCATCGAAATTTTTGGGAGGATATTTTTCCCTTTAAGTTTAATATAAAATTCAACATTTATATATTTTTCCAAAATATATGTAAAACTTTTACACCTTAAATGCACCATATTTAATCCATTAGATGAATAAATGAAAGTGTTTAAGGGTGTTATCGAAGGGAGGGGGTGGGAGAAATATCCACCTCCAAAATATTAGGCCTTATTTTACACGTGGTTCTTGTAGCCCAGTAAAAGAAGGACCGAAAATGGTGTCGAGCTGAAATAATTTATAAAAAGCTAATTTTTTTCAGGGTTTGCTCTTTGTTACTTCCCAAATAAAATCACAAAAGTCTCCTAAAATCCCATGTGCGCATCACCTCCAAAATGGCGGACAAAGATGGCGGCCGGGCTCGCAACACATGTTGTCCTTTTTTCTTCAATAACTTTCGATAATTTAAAGCTAAGTCATTCCTATTTTCACTATTTTACACAAATAATGTTGGAGAATCAGATTATGTATTAAAATATCCGGAAAATACGTATTTAACGATACTAACAACAAAAATGTTACTTTATTATTTCCATACAAATTCATTTCTCCACCTTTAAAATATAAATATCTATAAAATTGAGAAAATAATGAAAAATATTCGAAATGGAATCCGTACAGATTTTATCTGACTGCAAAACGATGCTCTTGAAAATAAAATTTAGCTTACGATAAAGTGATAAGGGACTATTTAACGAGACAGGAGTGAAGCTGTTTGTTGTTCACCCAGCTATGCATATTGCACTTTTTAAGAGGCCCACTCATTTTCTATTTTTATCACGTAGGAGGAAGTTCTTAAAGATTATTCTCTCCAATAATATTGCTTGGTAGGCTTAATATGTGTAGTTTGTTGGTATCATATCATTCACATCATTCATACTACTGCAAGATAACCCGCTTTCATTAACATGCATTAGCTCTTAAAGAGCAAGTAACCATAAATTTTCTTTGTAATCACATTCGGAAAACAAACACTAGGATTCTTGGTGCATGAAAAACATGAACTCATAAACTCTATCGAAAGGTGTGTCTAAAAATAGAAGCATACGATTTATACTTCTCTTGTCTTTGCTTGCGAAGAAAGTAAGAAAACAGGACAGGGTTCCTGTATTGTTACCTTTGACCAGCCTCTTTATTGGAAGGCTGTAGGAATTGTCGCATCAGCTGACCCAGACAGTGATTTAGCTAAAGTAGTAGTCAAACTGGGAGGATTTCACTTATTAATGTCAAATTTAGGTACCATAGGACACATTATTTCAGGTAGTGGCCTTGAAGAACTTTGGGCTTTGTTGTATGTGCATTGTATGTGCAAAACACTGTTGTTCACATGGTAAATGGAACTGCATATGTAAGAGCACTGAGAGCACATTTTTTGACGTACATAGCAGTCTACCAGCAGCTATGGAAGTATTGTAATTTAGGTGGTGAGGATAAGGAAAGCAGAATACGTTCTAGTTGTGTAGATTTGATATCAGGCATTAAGACTTTAAATGACCTCAAGGATCATCCAGACATGAAAAAACTAATAGCAGATCTAGCCGAGATAAAGGCACAAATTAAGAATAAAGGCGGAACAGCAAAATTGTGGCTGCAGTACCTAAAACAAGTAAGACTGATAAGGCTTTATATTCGAGCAGAGCGTACTGGAGACTGGGTGGGACCTTTGCGTTTACACTCTTAAGTGCATGCTTCCATACTTGCGAAATCTGTACAATTTTATCTGCAACAGATGGAGGAATTGGGAAATAAAATGAAACCAGAAGAACTTGGGAAACTTTTTCACCACGGATATTTTACTGTTCGAAGGAAAGAATGGGAGAGGAACTGCAGTAGATGTGGTAATTGAGCAAAGTTTGATGAGGGCGATAAAAGTTTCAGGAGGCTTGAGTTATGGCAGAGGTATTACGGATTCCACATTGGCTCGCTGGGTCTTGTCATTTCCTATAACCATGTAGGTGAGTGAAGCCTTAGAAAATTTCTGTGAAAAACGGTTGTCATCATCGGAACAGCATGTAGAACTTAGATCTTCCCGCCAAGTTAGAGATGAGGAAGACATCAGAAAGCTTTCTGATTGGTTCAGTCTTCACAACCCTTTGAACAGACCAACCAAAAGGAGCAACTCATCAATATCGCAACCAGGTTAGTAGCTGATCAAAGTGAATTGTGATCTGTAGGTCCAGTCCCGATTAGCCTTTCTGTGCATAAAGTGGACTTAAAACAACAAATCAATCAATCATGTTCAGTATCATCGGACACCCCTCATCATTTTCAATATTTGCAGTATTTTTGATATCATCAGTCTAACGATGTATCAATATTTTTCAGTCTTCAATTAATACTGAAATCCGTATCAATGCTGGACAGGCCTGCTGCGGAATAAAATTGTAGAAAAATTGGCAATGACGAAGAAATGTGAAGTCACAATCCTGTGTTAGCCATCACATCTAACTTTCGCATCCTCATCTCAATAAATCATCACACATTCCCGTTGCATTCAGGACACATTTTACACCGTCCGTTAGAACCGCTGGCGCGAGTAGAACAAACGCATACGAACATTGATGAAATGTGCAATTAACTCTGAATACATGTGTAAATTTAATGCTTCCTAGTTTTCGAACGGTGACCTTAGGGGCTGCAGTATCGTGTTCTTGATCTTCAATACAATGAATAAAGTACGTAACAGTACTATATTTCGCCAGCCACATAGAATTAAATATAAGTGAGTTCTGTGTGATCGCAAACTCAGGACACTAAACATCACCAAAGCGGCTGTCAAGTCGAGAGGGGGAATTGAGAAGGTGGATCCATCACAAAATATGTCCCCGTATTTGTTCCGGTTGTGATGCATAACCAGGGGTTTTTTCCCCGTTACGCAACGGTACGCTGTACCGGCACCTTGGTGAGATTAAAAGATAGAACATTTTATTTTAATGGAAGAAACTTGTGTGTAACTATACGGATTCACGATCATTTAAGATCATATGACAATATTTTGAGTTGTTCTTATAATGAACACAATAGTAAACAAACTTGAAGAGCACACTAACCTTTCGCCGGCCCCCGTGGCGAAGTGGTTAGCACATCGCGCTACGACGCCAGAGGTCCCGGGTTCGAATCCCGCCCTGGCCAAGGAAGTTTGTGAGTGTCTATTCATCAATTTCATCATATCATCACTCATCCCCATCTTCGCAAATTAGCCAAAAGTGGCACAAAAGGCAAAGTAAAATAAAGCAAATCAATCAAGCACACTAACCTTTCTTCCCAGAATAAAAGACCCCGAAAAAAGCTGGTTAGTCACACGTTTGGGTTAGTAGAAGCAAATGAACATACATTACACAATATATAAATGGAGAGGGAGAGAGAGAACTTCGGACAAACTTAAAGAAAGCCAGACCTTATCTTCCTCACGAACCCTTCAGTGTTGCCAATTCATGTAAGGACACTCATATCGAAAGGACAGTTATGGTAGGTGGAGTATTAGAAAATGTAGAAACACCATAAACCTGGTCCCGAGCAAGTCTTCCTGTCAAGAGAAGTAGGGGAGGAAGTGTTGATGATTTTTTATCTTTCCACAGAAAATAAAATGTAAGTTTGAGATCTTGACTGTTATATTATATATCACCTGCGTCTAAAATAAAGCTATTATCCATCAAGACGTCTACCGCTTGCTTCTAATTCGTTATTTAGCATAAGAGTAAATGACGCCTCCCTTAAAATCTAAGTCGAAATTTAAGAGAGCACTTAGAAAACAAGTGGGGGAAAAAACTGACTATAAACCTTCCCCACGGCATTTAGAAAAACCTGTGGGACAAAGTCCGTTTATCCGCCATCAGAGAATTGAAGATTTAATTCCACAATTAGAAAAATGTTACGGAAGCCAGATAACTACGCGTGTAATTTGATGGATACCTCGATACACATATATTGGCCCACAATATGGCTCCCGCGATGAGCAGGGGTTGTGCTTTCACCTTGTAAACAAGGGATACCCGGTGGAGACACACTGCATCTCAGCATGTCGTGGATTTAAAACGCAAACAAAATAGTCCGTCTTGTAATCCAGGGGTTCCGTGTCCGACACCCGGTGGAGGCACATGTCACAATGGTTCGGATCCAGCTTTGCACCGTAGGTCCAGTTCCGATTAACCTTCCTGTGCATAAAGTGAACTTAAAACAACAAATCAAGCAAACAAAATAGTCGAGTGTAACGTATTTCTTTAACCATCCTCGTATTTGTCTTCTTCGCATTGATTGACAATACCTTTTCTATTGGGGTCCTTGCAGTAAGAATTATAAAAAAAATCGCCGCGGATCACACACGCTGAGAAATCAAAGGGAGAAGTCACTCCGCCGTCCTCGCGACAATCTAATGATTCCCTACACCGTCTACTTATGCAAAATAAGCACGTCAAGGACTGTTTTGCGCTACGGAACAAGGCAGCCAACAGAACGACGTTCAGGCCTACCAACCGGCGAAACTTGAAGCAGCCTCTGTGTGTTCTACGATGTGACAGGAGGCCAACGCTCATTTGCATATATATGGCCGGGCGGAGACACAGCTGACGCAATTAGTACGTGAACCATAACGAGAAACAGAGTCTGCTCCCTGTCGCCCCCTTCGCTCCAACAAGTTGGTACACAGCTTAGCGACTAGAAGGACATCTAGGCGACAAGACAGGTACTCCACATCTCGTAAGCTCGCGAGTAATGCGCCGGTGCAGTGTTACCAAACGATATTATTTTTCTACACATTTTGGTTATTTTGTTGTGTTCGGTCCCGAGTCTTACAGGCGTGACATGTAGCTTTTATCAAAAACCGAAAATGTTTTGATCATATTGGTGCATATGTCGCCAAGAGTACTGAGTGGACAAGTTGATTTTCGATACGTGCATTCACTTCATTGTTTTCATGGAAATATGTAAATTTAAGTAAATCTGATCGTAATAATAAGTATTTAAATTCGCATCCCTCTTAACAATTACTCAGCTTTGTAATATTAGTGTTAGCTAGTATCACGGCACCTGGGAGTTTTCTCTGTAGTTTTCTTTGTGCGAATATTTCCTCAATATTAGTGTAAATTTAAAAAGGAGGGGGTAATTCCGCCAAGGAAAACCGAATTCAAATAATTAGAATTTGCTCAGATAGCGAGCGTTGATTCTTAGCGAAAACGCCAAAACCGCAATCGTTAATCTGTTTTTTGAATTGTTTGTGTGACTGCAAAGGTTTCTTGTTACTAGCCGAAACTGTCTCCTGTTAATCTTTCCTCGCCCATTTTAAGGCAATACGGTTACGAAAAACCTGACTGTTGTTTTAGGAAATCTTTCGTACTTCTTACAGCGGGAAAATATGCAATACTAAAGTTACAAATGCTTAACGTGACGTCATCGTGCGAGCGCATTTCCTGATAGCAACAAAATCATTCACTCTTCAAAAGAGCTCATTTACCAGATTGTTAATAACAAATTAATCGCTTAAACCACTAATCAGGTATACAGCTGTGTATTATTAATGATTAATTGTTCAATTTACATCGTCTACGTGTTAATCTTACGAAAGATATGAGAGGCAGATAGCTGCAAAACTTACCGCAGCAGGTCTTTTAAATGTTACTTTCGTTTCATTTTTTCTAAATTTCTATCTAAGTGACTTGACCACAATCTCCGGTGGGGTAAGGCCGTGTACACCTTTAACGATCACACGGGGTAAACAATATGGACACTGTTTTTTCAAAGTATTCACTCTAGAGTCATCCGAATTCCACTGTTCTTGCTCTGTATCCATCCATTTCATGCAATATTCAAATCTGTTCTGCAATGTGGGTTGCATGACAATAAGGGGTTGCTTGCTGAATGCAATTTACAAGTTTACTTCTCCTCCTTCATTCAGGTATGAAGTCGTCGAACCCACATCTGTTCGTACTGTAACTGTATTTGTATTTTTTTCACTTAGCGTCGCTATTCTGCCACTTTTGGCTAGTCGTGACGATGAGTATGAATGCTCATTAGATTGACGCATGGATTCGAACCCGGAAACTTACCACACTCGGCCACCGAGCTGTGCAAAGGGTCCAGCAAATTTGAATTGGGAGATGCTACCTGGTGTATTATCTGTAGGCACTGTGGGCACAAGGCTCAGTTTAAACTCACAGAGACTGAACAAAACCCTTAACTATCCCTGTATTCATTCTATAAATTGGAGCTCATACTCCCGGCAGTAAAATTCACATAAAAACAATATTTCACCATCTGCGTCCATTTGCAGTTAAATATAATTGAAGCTATGATTCTGGGTTCGAATCCTGGTTGAGACTAATCGTTGGCGGAGGGCGTTAAGTAGTCGGCTTTCGATCTCGCCACTGAAATCCAGGATTTTTTTTTTTTTTATGAGTGCTCCTTCATCAATTTCATAATCATCACTCATCGTCGCGATGATCCAAAAGTTGCAGAAAAGTATCATAAATTAACCAAAATACAAATAAAATGTTTTCGGTTATTTCTTAACCTTTTGAATCTGCATTTGTCTTACTATACGTCAATTTTCTGCCTATTTTTCTAATCAAGACAATGACTAACTGTATGAAATTGATGGAGAGACCATCACAAAGGAACATTCATATCCAGTTCAGACTCAAACCCTGAGACAGCCATTCATCCTTATTGTAGCAACTATTGTAACAGTTACATAAGCTTCTAAAAGATCTAAATCTAGAGTCTTGGTCTTGGTGTAGTACAGATTCTCTAGGGATGAAAACATGTTATGTTATGGCAACACTGAGTCAACCACAAACTTCGCTTAACAGATGCAAACCCAAAAGTAATTATGAAGCCCATCTGAATACGGGGGAGGCGGGGGCGCAAATATTAATGAATTTTACAGCAGTTGAAGATCCAAATTCTGTCTCCGTAAACGACGTGATTTAATGAGACCCATGAATAAACGAAAGAGCAACGTGCAAGGCGAAGAACACGAGGAGAAGTGGATTGGAGTGAAGATGTACAGTCACGTGCAATAAAAATGGAACATCTAGATCCTGAAATACTCGCTTCCATTCATGGCATTATGTGTATTGCTTAACTCTGCGGCGATGAGCAAACTTCCTATTGACTATTTACTATTGTTGACTTATTGCCGCAGAGTAAGGAAATACAATATATCAATCTACATGATTAATTTTTATTGCACGCGACTGTACAGCAATGACATGAATGGGGTTGTCAAAGATTTATCCTCACACAAGGTCCAAGCAAGGATGATTTTACTGTAAATAAAAAACAAAAATATTATATTTGAAACACAAACATTTCGATGGGATTGGATTGGAGTTTGGAGTTTTGCACAGAATCGGGACTGGACCTACAGTTTAATGTGGGAATCCGAAATACTTATATCGAACCCGGAACCCCTTGATTACAAGGTGATGACATTACCACTACGCCATGAAGGAGGCAATTTCCATTGAATTTTCAAATGTAAATCGAATAGAAACGTGCTTTCAGCTGGCTATTATGTACACAGTTTATTATAAAAACAAAAATCAACAAATTTCTTATTGTTAATTTAATAATAAGAACTCGATGCCCTCACAATGTGCCGCCGCTTCGCAGGGTTTGGTTGTCAAAGGACTGTTGTGCCATAGAGAAGTACAGTAGTAGCAATTACATTTATGAATGAATGAGTCATGGGACAGGAAAGTTTGCAACACTGCAAGAGTTCTTATTTCGTAAATAAAAACTCAAAAGTGTTCGCCTGTGCTATGCACCACGCCATGAAGGCGTATAGGGTTAGGGCCCCACACATTCTTGATCACGGCCGAAGGTGGGGGTGATGTGATCAGCGCCACGCCCTGGTCGCCTTTAACCCAAAGCAAAATATTCAACGCAGATGCGCGAACAACACACCGAAGCGACATTATGTATGGTATTTTGGAAATGACCCAGTCCGAGTGACACTTATCGCCTGTCGCTTCGGTTTGAATGCTTCCATTGTCCTGCCTTTTGTCGCCTATCGAGTGTCGCGTATCGCCTGATGATTCGGTCCGATATCTACCTATAATCTCGACTTAGGCTTACTTATTGAGGTGACGTAAATTGTGTTATTAAATCGTGTTAACCCTTTGTACTAGCTCATATTTTTATATAATAATGTCTTGTGATGCATTTACGAGTGTAGGAGTTATAATGCAATTCCTACTTTGATTCTATTGTTATTTCATTAAACTCTTTCTGGTATACTAACGTAGCATTACATATGGTAAATGAACACGCCCCAGTACATAAAAAGGTCTAGATCTCTTTGTTTCTTCGTCGAAACTAGTTACTAAGAGCTTCGTGTTATTGTTTCTGACGATTTAAACATAAATAAACATAACAAGCGGCCTTAATTTTCCCGACGAAATTTCCTCTCGCTCAATGTTAACAAATAGACGCAACACCCGGGTGGCACATCCCAACATGGCGGCCGCCGCAAGCTATTTTGGCTTCAGCTGACGTCACACACGCTCTCTCTATACCTTCTATACTCTAAGGACGATCTGCACGAGCAAAGTTGTCAAAGCCGTCGGCTTTTCCAAGAAATCCTACTGCAACTCCCCCTCTCCAACCCCGCCTAGTTCGCCAATTCTTTGAACTTGGGAAGTCGTTGGAAATTATCGAAAAAAGGAACGTGACTTTGGCAACATTGTTGGTCGTAATGTCCCCATGTTAACAGCGGCGGACGCTTCGTGTACCTTGGACGTCGCGTGACCACTTTTGCATCGGTCAGCGCGGTAGAAAACCCATCTCCCATCTTTTGTTTTATTGCTATATATATAGCGGCGGAGTAATAGCCTGAAGAAGTGCAGGAACATCCAGCGTTCACCTTAGAAGCTCGTGATCTTCGTGGTGCTTTCGAAATAGTGGAAGACTGAGAACTCTTGCTGACATTTATGGCACTTGGAAATCTAGACAGAACTCACGATAGAGGAAGTATTTCCACAAGAGCAAAAGTGGAAAAAAAATCACGCTTCTAGGTGACAAATCACCATCGAGCAGAATTATGATAACACCCATGCTTTTGCATAAATCCCTTCAATCACTTGTTGTTTCAACAGAGTAAAATACATACGAAGCGTACTCCTGAAGAGATTAAAAAGCCATTCGAATGGAAATTACTACCATCTTGTGGACTGTATCAATGCTCTTTATTGTGAAAGATGCCTGAGGCACTCGCGAAGGTCACTGATAGAATCCACAAAATATTTACATAACAGCTCCATCTGTACTTCGCACGTGTAAAGTTACCATCAACATCACTAAAACGTTGGTGTTTACACCTTGACCAAGATAAGAATGACCCTGTGGCGATGTGGTCGCAGATCTCACAGCCACGAGAGACGAGGTTGAGAGGAGAAAACAAATGACTTCGCACTTAAGTTCGCGAGTTTGCCAAAGGCATTCTTTTCATGGTAAAGCTGTAATTATTTTTTCGTGTATACGTGAATCATTCCGGGGAAATGAATGGGTCACCAGAACGGGAAACTCCAGTCACCAGACCTAACCCCCTCTGGATTTCTTTTCAAAATCATCAAATCCAAGGTTTACAAGCTGAGTTTTGAGGCTATTTAAGTCAACTTTATGCACAGACAGGCTAATCAGAACTGGGCCTACAGTTTAAAGTGGGATCCGAACCACTATGTGCCTTCACCGGGTATCAAACCCAGAACTTCTTGATTACGAGGCAACAACGTTACTACTATGTAACGGGGAGATTTCCAAGGTTTACCTATAGGTACAAGCGTAAGAACAATGCTCGAAGAGGAATACGTTACAAGAAATAATATTGGCTCTAGTTGTGTGTGTGTGTGTGAGTGGTGGAGGGGGCTGTATCTAATTAGTTTCTTTTTAGACGAAAGCATTTTCCTTGGCATTTCGCTACGATCGAATTCTACCGAGTAAAGTGAAGACATTTTGTAACATTTCGATCCCATAGCATAATCCATAACATACTGTATTTCACACACAGAATCGGTTCTAATTTTATTAGCATTTCGCGTAGCATAACCAATCAGGAGCAATCTGTGCGTTACACGAACAATGGCAGCCGAGGGTCTCCTCGATAGCGTAGTGAAACCTTATAATCAAGTGGTCCCGGGTTCGATATCCGGTTAAGGCGATTAGTGGCTCGGATTCCACTCTACTGTAGGTCCAGTCCCGATAAGTCCATGTGTGTATAAAGTAAAACAAGCAAAAGATAGATTTTGTGAGATGTATACGGAATTGTAAATTTTAAAATTTGTGTCTTCTAATAACTATAAAATATGAATAGTGATAATAAAAATGATGTGTTACAATTAGAAAATTAAAACCGAAAATTGGCCTAGTTAGCTTGACTATCAGCCTTTCTATGTATTGGCAGTGCAATCACCACAATTAAAAAAAAAACATTTCAGCATAAGCGTTATTAAACTGTGTATATATAAATTCTCGCACTCACTCACATGACAACGTGTATAATGGGTCATGGCGAGCATTTCCACACAAGCTGCAAATATGTATCCAAAATTACAACGCTCATCCCAAAAGCACCGATATTTATTACCAGTTTTAACTGCCTTTCTGCTTGTGCTCGGGCATCCATCCTCTGTTATTTAAGAGGCTGAACTCGCTAAATGATTCCCGTTTCCAGCCCACGCTTTCATTATAAAAGCTTCTGCTATAATCCGCTAGATGAGCTACGCGCTGGCTGCTAATTCCAGGCACGTTTTGCCTATAAGCTCGCTGATAACGCCTGGAAACTGTACTCGCGTGCAAATTTGCACCCTCAGCTCGGCAATATCACCTAGACATCCCTGGCTTGTTAGCCTCTGATTAAAATGAAAGTCATTTTAATTTTCCTCGTTTGCGTTGCTGAGCCAGGACTGCCTGCAACTCCATCTACCCCGTGTCACCAGAACTTGCACGCAGCGTTGCCACCGTCCAACGTTTTTGTCAAGAACGGAGTCCAACTTTTTATTTGTTGCTCTTCTTCAACATTATGCGACTTCAGTAGCGACGATGGGAGAATCATAAATGGGCCCAATACGCGTGGGACAGTAACAGCTATAATTTCGCCGTCGCAGGAACCGGTGTGCAATCACAACGCAGAGCGGTTATTTTGACAAAATCCTGTTTCCCAGCTGGCTGCTTCGCGGTGGAGGGCTTGCCCAAGCTTCGTAGGTATAAACTGTAAACGCGGCAACAGAGGATCACTGCCAGAAATACGGGACCCGCGCCGGGAGATACCGTGATTTCACTATAGGGGCTACACAAAAATCTACTGTAAGGAATTATTATTCATTGACGCTAGTATTGACTTGAGTTCAAACGTATCCCAATACTCTTGCTTTGGTGTGAGTGGACCCGGGTTCGACACCCGGTACATTAACAATTAAACTTGACCTATTAACACGTAGTGACTGTTTTGTGTATGCAAATAATTCATATATACGCGTATAAGGCGTTTAATTTAATTCTGCTATGCGTCAGCCACCTTCTGAAATCTGTTCAAATTTGTACAGTGGGATGCACACGTATTGCTTGGCAAATTGTCCCTCAATATTTCCATAAATTTTTATCTTGCATCGTACGTGCTTTTAAGGACTGAATTTTTACGCATACTGGTTCAGAGGTTGTTAGTAGCTTGTTTGGAGCTGTGGTCAATTCTTGAAACTCTCATTGGGTTAACACAAAGAGGATGTAAACATATTGATGGACAATTTGTTTGGCAAATACTTAAACATCCCACTGCACCACCCTCTTTCTCGTAATGCTTTCCCCCTTCTCCCGACAACCATCTCTGAAAGACAATCGCGGCGATTTGGGGGGGGGGGGCAGTTGCCACCCTCTTTTTGCAATTTTTTTATCCCCGCACTATGGTCTCTCTATGCTACAGTTGGTTTGATTGATTGATTGTCCATTTAAGCGCAGTAAGGCTAATCGGCACTACACCTACAGTCTAAAGTGTGATCCGAACCACTATGTGCCTCCTCCCCCCCCCCCCCCCCCCCTCGGAACCGAACCGGGACCCCTTGATTGTCAACGGAGAAAGAATGCAGGGAAGAAGAAGAAATGTTTGACAGATGCATTACGTGAAGTACATTCTACAGTGCTTTAAAAGTTTAAGGTATACAATCGGAAAGCCTGGAGATTGCAACGAAACACCTGCCACTGGGCAGAAAACAATTAATGAATATATTCGAATGGATGCTGAATTTATAAAATTTATTAAACAATACGATAGACAACGATACATATAAAAATCGTAAGGCAAAACATGCATTACATCTTTTTGTGGGTTGTGAAGCCAGAGGAAATGTAGGCAGGTACGCAGCCAGGGGGAGGGCTAAGGGGGCTGAAGTCCCCCCCGAAATCTACAAGTATCTCATTTAATTTTTATTGATTTTTATTGTTATTGATTTGCTTTATTTTACTTAGCTTCTTTGTGCCACTTTTGGCTAATCTGCGAAGATGGGGATGAGTGATGATATGATGAAATTGATGAATGGACACTCACAAACATCCATATCCTTGACAGGATTCGAACCCGGAGCCCCTGGCGTGGTAGCGCGATGTGCTAATCATTCCACCACGGGAGCCGGCAAGTATCTAATTTAAATAGTATACAGCGGTAATTAATCTTTATTCCTTAGCAGAATTATGCATCTTGCATAATAAGTTGTAATATACTGAGAAATTCATCTTTAGGGCTTGTACACTCCCAACGTTTTCGCCTTTAGATGGCGGCTGCTAATAAGGGATGAGAACACCACCACCGAAATAATATCCGGGCTACGGGCCTGGCTGTAGGTTCCAATTCATCCGGGGTACGGCCCTGGCTGTAGGTTCCAATTCATCCGGGCTACGGGCCTGGCTGTAGGATCCAATTCATTCGGGATACGGGCCTGGCTGTAGGATCCAATTCATCCGGGCTACGGGCCTGGCTGTAGGTTCCAATTCATCCGGGCTACGGGCCTGGCTGTAGGTTCCAATTCATCCGGGCTACGGGCCTGGCTGTAGGATCCAATTCATCCTGGCTACGGGCCTGGCTGTAGGATCCAATTCATCCGGGCTACGGGCCTGGCTGTAGGTTCCAATTCATCCGGGCTACGGGCCTGGCTGTAGGTTCCAATTCATCCGGGCTACGGGCCTGGCTGTAGGATCCAATTCATCCTGGCTACGGGCCTGGCTGTAGGTTCCAATTCATCCGGGCTACGGGCCTGGCTGTAGGTTCCAATTCATCCGGGCTACGGGCCTGGCTGTAGGTTCCAATTCATCCGGGCTACGGGCCTGGCTGTAGGTTCCAATTCATCCGGGCTACGGGCCTGGCTGTAGGATCCAATTCATCCTGGCTACGGGCCTGGCTGTAGGTTCCAATTCATCCGGACTACGGGCCTGGCTGTAGGTTCCAATTCATCCGGGCTACGAGCCTGGCTGTAGGATCCAATTCATCCGGGCTACGGGCCTGGCTGTAGGATCCAATTCATCCTGGCTACGGGCCTGGCTGTAGGATCCAATTCATCCTGGCTACGGGCCTGGCTGTAGGTTCCAATTCATCTGGGCTACGGGCCTGGCTGTAGGATCCAATTCATCCGGGCTACGGGCCTGGCTGTAGGATAAAATTCATCCTGGCTACGGGCCTGGCTGTAGGTTCCAATTCATCCGTGCTACGGGCCTGGCTGTAGGATCCAATTCATTCGGGCTACGGGCCTGGCTGTAGGTTACAATTCATCCGGGCTACGGGCCTGGCTGTAGGATCCAATTCAACCGCGCTACGGGCCTGGCTGTAGGATCCAATTCATCCGGGCTACGGGCCTGGCTGTAGGATCCAATTCATCCGGGCCTGGCTGTAGGTTCCAATTCATCCGAGCTACGGGCCTGCTTGTAGGTTCCAATTCATCCGGGCTACGGGCCTGGCTGTAGGATCCAATTCATCCGGGCTACGGGCCTGGCTGTAGGATCCAATTCATCCGGGCTACGGGCCTGGCTGTAGGATCCAATTCATCCGGGCTACGGGCCTGGCTGTAGGATCCAATTCATCCGGGCTACGGGCCTGGCTGTAGGATCCAATTCATCCGGGCTACGGGCCTGGCTGTAGGTTCCAATTCATCCGTGCTACGGGCCTGGCTGTAGGTTCCAATTCATCCGGGCTACGGGCCTGGCTGTAGGATCCAATTCATCCGGGCTACGGGCCTGGCTGTAGGATCCAATTCATCCCGGCCTGGCTGTAGGTTCCAATTAATCCGGGCTACGGGCCTGGCTGTAGGATCCAATTCATTCGGGCTACGGGCCTGGCTGTAGGATCCAATTCATCCTGGCTACGGGCCTGGCTGTAGGTTCCAATTCATCCAGGCTACGGGCCTGGCTGTAGGTTCCAATTCATCAGGGCTACGGGCCTGGCTGTAGGATCCAATTCATCCTGGCTACGGGCCTGGCTGTAGGATCCAATTCATCCGGGCCTGGCTGTAGGATCCAATTCATCCGGGCTACGGGCCTGGCTGTAGGATCCAATTCATCCTGGCTACGGGCCTGGCTGTAGGATCCAATTCATCCGAGCTACGGGCCTGGCTGTAGGATCCAATTCATCCTGGCTACGGGCCTGGCTGTAGGATCCAATTCATCCGGGCTACGGGCCTGGCTGTAGGATCAAATTCATCCTGGCTACGGGCCTGGCTGTAGGATGCAATTCATCCTGGCTACGGGCCTGGCTGTAGGATCCAATTCATCCTGGCTACGGGCCTGGCTGTAGGATCCAATTCATCCGGGCTACGGGCCTGGATGTAGGATCCAATTCATCCTGGCTACGGGCCTGGCTGTAGGATCCAATTCATCCGGGCTACGGGCCTGGCGGAAGGATCCAATTCATCCTGGCTACGGGCCTGGCTGTAGGATCCAATTCATCATGGCTACGGGCCTGGCTGTAGGATCCAATTCGTCCTGGCTACGGGCCTGGCTGTAGGTTCCAATTCATCCTGGCTACGGGCCTGGCTGTAGGTTCCAATTCATCCTGGCTACGGGCCTGGCTGTAGGTTCCAATTCATCCTGGCTACGGGCCTGGCTGTAGGTTCCAATTCATCCGGGCTACGGGCCTGGCTGTAGGTTCCAATTCATCCGGGCTACGGGCCTGGCTGTAGGTTCCAATTCATCCTGGCTACGGGCCTGGCTGTAGGTTCCAATTCATCCTGGCTACGGGCCTGGCTGTAGGATCCAATTCATCCTGGCTACGGGCCTGGCTGTAGGTTCCAATTCATCCTGGCTACGGGCCTGGCTGTAGGTTCCAATTCATCCTGGCTACGGGCCTGGCTGTAGGATCCAATTCATCCTGGCTACGGGCCTGGCTGTAGGTTCCAATTCATCCGGGCTACGGGCCTGGCTGTAGGTTCCAATTCATCCTGGCTACGGGCCTGGCTGTAGGTTCCAATTCATCCTGGCTACGGGCCTGGCTGTAGGATCCAATTCATCCTGGCTACGGGCCTTTCTGTAGGTTCCAATTCATCCTGGGTACGGGCCTGGCTGTAGGTTCCAATTCTGGGTAAGTTATAGATCTTTCTATGTATGTGTTCCCTATTTCATCACTAGATTATAAAAAGTGTGCTTTTAGGTTCCTAAAATAGGTTCTAAAAATCCTAAAATAGGTCCGAAAAATCTTGTTAGGCTCGAAAAATCTTGAGGTAGGTTCAAAAAAACTACGGGCTACGGGCCTGGCTGTAGGTTCCAATTCATCCGGGCTACGGGCCTGGCTGTAGGATCCAATTCATCCGGGCTACGGGCCTGGCTGTAGGATCCAATACATCCGGGCTACGGGCCTGGCTGTAGGATCCAATTCATCCGGGCTACGGGCCTGGCTGTAGGATCCAATTCATCCGGGCTACGGGCCTGGCTGTAGGATCCAATTCATCCGGGCCTGGCTGTAGGATCCAATTCATCCGGGGTACGGGCCTGGCTGTAGGTTCCAATTCATCCGTGCTACGGGCCTGGCTGTAGGTTCCAATTCATCCGGGCTACGGGCCTGGCTGTAGGATCCAATTCATCCGGGCTACGGGCCTGGCTGTAGGATCCAATTCATCCGGGCTACGGGCCTGGCTGTAGGTTCCAATTCATCCGGGCTACGGGCCTGGCAGTAGGATCCAATTCATTCGGGCTACGGGCCTGGCTGTAGGATCCAATTCATCCTGGCTACGGGCCTGGCTGTAGGTTCCAATTCATCCAGGCTACGGGCCTGGCTGTAGGTTCCAATTCATCCGGGCTACGGGCCTGGCTGTAGGATCCAATTCATCCTGGCTACGGGCCTGGCTGTAGGATCCAATTCATCCGGGCCTGGCTGTAGGATCCAATTCATCCGGGCTACGGGCCTGGCTGTAGGATCCAATTCATCCTGGCTACGGGCCTGGCTGTAGGATCCAATTCATCCTGGCTACGGGCCTGGCTGTAGGATCCAATTCATCCGGGCTACGGGCCTGGCTGTAGGATCTAATTCATCCTGGCTACGGGCCTGGCTGTAGGATGCAATTCATCCTTTCTACGGGCCTGGCTGTAGGATCCAATTCATCCTGGCTACGGGCCTGGCTGTAGGATCCAATTCATCCGGGCTACGGGCCTGGATGTAGGATCCAATTCATCCTGGCTACGGGCCTGGCGGAAGGATCCAATTCATCCGGGCTACGGGCCTGGCGGAAGGATCCAATTCATCCTGGCTACGGGCCTGGCTGTAGGATCCAATTCATCATGGCTACGGGCCTGGCTGTAGGTTCCAATTCGTCCTGGCTACGGGCCTGGCTGTAGGTTCCAATTCATCCTGGCTACGGGCCTGGCTGTAGGTTCCAATTCATCCTGGCTACGGGCCTGGCTGTAGGTTCCAATTCATCCTGGCTACGGGCCTGGCTGTAGGATCCAATTCATCCGGGCTACGGGCCTGGCTGTAGGTTCCAATTCATCCGGGCTACGGGCCTGGCTGTAGGTTCCAATTCATCCTGGCTACGGGCCTGGCTGTAGGTTCCAATTCATCCTGGCTACGGGCCTGGCTGTAGGATCCAATTCATCCTGGCTACGGGCCTGGCTGTAGGTTCCAATTCATCCTGGCTACGGGCCTGGCTGTAGGTTCCAATTCATCCTGGCTACGGGCCTGGCTGTAGGATCCAATTCATCCTGGCTACGGGCCTGGCTGTAGGATCCAATTCATCCTGGCTACGGGCCTGGCTGTAGGTTCCAATTCATCCGGGCTACGGGCCTGGCTGTAGGTTCCAATTCATCCTGGCTACGGGCCTGGCTGTAGGATCCAATTCATCCTGGCTACGGGCCTTTCTGTAGGTTCCAATTCATCCTGGGTACGGGCCTGGCTGTAGGTTCCAATTCTGGGTAAGTTATAGATCTTTCTATGTATGTGTTCCCTATTTCATCACTAGATTATAAAAAGTGTGCTTTTAGGTTCCTAAAATAGGTTCTAAAAATCCTAAAATAGGTCCGAAAAATCTTGTTAGGCTCGAAAAATCTTGAGGTAGGTTCAAAAAAACTTAAAATAGTTCAAAATTCCTGAAAAATGTTGATTAGATAAAGTCACCGGCAATGAAAATGGGACATCTATATCCTGAAATACACACTATCTTGCATAACTTATGTGTGTTGCCTAACCCTTCGGCGAAAATTCACTCTTCGCCGTATAGTTAGGCAAAAATATTTTTTTCATGTTATTCACAGTCAAACCCCGCAATTTTGTCTGTGAGGATCATCCTATATGCTGAAAATAATATTTCAACAAAACATAGTCAGTGGTGCAAACATCAATGCTGAAATGTTAGTTTGCAAGGCGTGAATGCCACCGAAGTGACGCGAAAGTGAGCAATACCACGCAGATCAGAAGTATGCACTTTGGATTGTACAGGTAACAGTGGCACCAGACAATTTTGCATTGTTTAGAGCTTTGAAAAATCACCATGGACTTGGATGAAGGGAAATTGCCAGCAAGTACGTATAAACCACCTCGTCATTGAATTTTTTCGTGACCAAACAAAGCAAATACCTCTGTGTGACATAAAAATCCTGTAAACCCTTTAAAAATATATAAAAACCTAAAAAAGGCTTGACCTAAAATAAGTTTTTTTAGGCACTATAAAACTTCATCAGTCTGCGTTTTTTTTAACGAAACGCTGACATAAATTATTATTTCTGCCATACCTGTAAAGGAAAAAAATAGGTAAAAAACCTAAAATCCGAGGTCTATTCATCACTCACCTATACAGAGGTAAAAGACGCAATATAAAAGAACCACGACAAAACAAAAACAGTTACTTTTTGCTTACATAAAAAGTTGGCAGTACTGACCCTAATTGGTATTTTTTGTATATTTTATATCGCTCTTTTATTTTTATAGATTAATCACCCGGTGTCGTCCTATAATAAAAAGATGTAGGAGGGTTTACCTGAATATGTATAAGTTGAACGGGAATCCAAATTAAGTTTGGCTTCAGTGGGAACCAGGTGTCTTCAAATTTACTATATCCTCGTAGAAGAGGATATCGAGGGATAATTCTTGGTATTGTAGAAGCATTGAGGTAATAAAATGATAATCCTTTATATCCACCAAAGATCCATACTTCATCTAGTAACTTTTTGCACTCGATACGTAGCAACACTGAGCCGAGAAAGTAAAAAAAAGAAAAAGGATCGGTTCGCAAAAACAGCTCATGCTGCTCACTCGCTGAAGAAAAAGTTGCAGGCTAAGTACACATGACCTTAAAAGTTTGATAGCAAAGAGTTACAAAGATCGTCCGCTCACATTTAGTTGCAGTTTCAGTGTAGCGAGTAAGATCGCCTATATCCCACTTCAGAGCCGACGTGGTGACATATTACGGCACGGTTCGCTCCTGCAGGAATATGCGAAGCTTAACTATAAGCAAGCTTCTATAATTCATGAAACTGAATTGTCTTTTGAGAAGTTTTTACCACCACGGGAACAATTAGCTAGCTACTTTTCTCCTTAACAACACTTAAGTGGCCAGACCCCCTCTCTCCCCTCACCAAACACACACCTACGCCCAATATTAATTTCCTTGAGGCTTGCAACAAATTCCTTTTCGAGCATGGAGTAAGTCTCCGTGAAGCCATCAACACTTCGCAAGCCCAGGCACCTGGCGACCCGTTGGGTGAAAATGGGTTAAAGAAGGTATTTTTTTCCTGCTAATCCCCAAAATAAGTTGTGTAGGGACGGATATCCAGAATCCAAATTATCTGAATATCCGATATCCGGATAGAAAATTATCCGATATCTGGATAAAATTTTATCCGGATTTGGCCATCCCTAGTGTATACATACACACTAGGTGTATATGTGTGTGTGTGTGTGTGTCACGATGCAAAATCCCTAGGGGTTCGCCTTCACCAACAATCTTGTTACATTTTTTCGGGAGGAGAGTTTCTTTCTTACAGCAACGGAGATACGTACTTACTAGTAGTTCTGAATGCAACGAACACATACACAGACAGACATACAGAAAGAATGATACTGTCAATCTGTCTGTTTTCCTCTTCCTCGCCATTTTTTTATTATTTTACACCCGATCACTCTTTACCTTAAACTGGAAACTTATTTTTCAGAACCTAGTTGACTGATTGATTTGTTTTTCTTTAAGGTCCTTTTTCTGTCACTGTTGGCTAATCGCGACGATGCGGTTGAGTGATGACATGATAGACCCCCACAAATATGCCCGTGCGGGGATTCTATCCCGGGACCACTGGTTTCGTAGCGCGCTCTGCTAACCACTCCAACAAGGAAGTCAGCAGAAGGTGTTTGAATTTGAGCAAAATGTCACTACATCTGGCACAAAGAGTTTCCATGAAAGTCAAAATTAGTACATGCTATTATAACTTTCATAGCTGTAAATATACTGTATTTTGCCATGCACACGATTCTGAACAAGAGAACCATTACAATTTCCGTGCAAGGGCTATGTTTTGTTTTCTTCCCGCACACCGCCATCTCACTGTGAAAAAAAGTAATCGCTTGCAACGAATATAAAAGGGATAGAGCGGCAGAAAGGGAAAGTCTTGCCTTACTATTTCTACTAAATAGTTAGGCAAGCCGGTGTCGTCCAATGAGACTTCCAACATACAGCTGCGATCACGTGGTTCCTTCTCCGCTAACACCTTGCGCCTTTACGGCCGATAGTCACAACTTAGCATTCCATTTGTTTCAAGCACGAAACCAATTCAGTCACTTTAAGCCTTTTATCTACGATAATTGGTTCAAATCAAGGGCGGCGGCGGCCACCCCACCCCGAGATTTCTGGAAAGACTTCATACAGGGTTATTACAAATTATCTTTCCGATTACAAACTTGAATAACTCACGTTTAATAACACTCAGATACATGAACATGATATCAATGGAAAGGGAAACTCAAAAAGTTTTGTATTACATTTGGTTCACAACATCACATCACATGTGCTCAATGTGAGCTCCCTGTGTCACGCGACACACATCGAGCCTGTAGTCCAATTCCTGCCATGAACGTTGTAACATCGAACGATCCACTAATACAATGGCCTCTGTCATGCGAACACGAAGATCCTGGATGGTAGGTGGTAAAGGCGGCCGATACACTTGTTGTTTGACAAAGCCCCAGAGAAAAAAGTGACAGGGTGTAAGGTTGGGGGAACGTGGAGACGAACGCAAACGTTCACTACCGTGAACGCCCAATCCATCTCTTTGGTAGTCGCCTATTCAGTTCACGCCTGACGTCTAAGTGGAAATGGGGTGGTCCTCCATCCTGTAGAAAAATTAAACCTTCGATATCCTGTTCCAGTTGTGGAAGAAGCCATGTCCGTAACATTTGTAGGTACGAAATCCCCGTGATTGTGTTCATACACCTTTTCATGGCTGACAGCCCAAAAAACATTCAGCTTGGGGGAGTCGCGTACATGCTCCACATAAACTCTAGGATTTTCCAGACCCCAGATCCTGACATTATTCCAGACACCAATGATTCCGTGAAACCATCAGTTTTCATTTCGATTTGCATGTCCTCGCAGAAAGACAGTCAGTCTCTGGGCTTTGTCGTCCGGTTTCAGGGCCTGCAACAATTGCAGACGGTAAGGATGGAACCGCAAACGTTTGCATAAAATCTTCCACACAGTTGGTTGAGGGATGTCTAATTCTCTGCTGGCTGTGGTGGTGGATTTCTGTGGACTTCGTACGAAACTCTCTCTCACACGCTCCACAGTTCCCTCGCTTACTGGTGGACGGCCGGTTGACTTTCGCTTGCAGATGCATCCCCTTGCTTTAAAGTCAGATTACCACTTACGGATACTGGGCCCACTGGGTGCATCTTCACCAAATGTCTTTCTAAAATTACGTTGCACAGTGATAACAGACTGGCAGATGTGAAAATCCAGCACACAAACAGGCTTCCTGTCTTCGTTGGCAGCCATTTTCTCTCCTATAGCCCCTAGCGACGAAATCAATAACTACGCGACAATTGTGCCAACCACTGAAAATGTTTGAGTTTCCCTTGCCATTGACACAACTTTCATGTATCTACGTGTTATTAGACGTGAGTTATTCAAGTTTGTAATCGGAAAGATCATTTGTAATAACACTGTATACCTAATTCAAATTTTGAAATTGTAGCGTAAACATGGACGAGGGGTACAGTGAAAGACAGCAGATTCAGTACATATGCAATTATCCTTGTGCTGGGGATGCTTTATGTGAATTCTCTAAAGCATCATCCAATCGGTAGGCACCTGACGGGTGACTTGTATTCGATTCCCATAGTGGGTGATTGCAGGTGGTAAATCCTGTAAGCGGCCTTGATTCTATGCGTTCTATGATTGTGAACGAACGAAATTTGCCCTTCAGGTGTTCTTGCAGAAAATCCAACACATTTCAATTGTAGAATGCATTGTTTTGAGCTTTCTTTCATAACTTCTTGAATGAAGAATGAGGCACATCACTTGAGGTCTTCAGTAGGATACCATGAAGATCGTCAACATTACCACATTTTCACTTTCTGTGTGAGTGAGGGTTAATTCTCAGTTGAAAAAAAAAATCCTCGGGGCTGTGCTGGAAGTCACAAATACCGGCATAAAATTGTAGCCAATTTATAAAAGCCACTTTGTCTTCCAAATGTAGAGGCGGGGGAAACGTACAGAGGTTGCGTGTTGTGGAAGTTTCGCGTTTGTTGAACCGACTCCGCAACGCCGGCTACTGAAGCGGCCAAATAATTCATTCTGGCTTCTACTGTATTCTCGCTTCCCGCATGCGTTTTGTCACTGTTAAATATGTGACAGAACACACGAAACAAACTGCTGCGGTTGGACCTTTAAAAAAGTGCTTTTATTAGGGATGGTACAGAGACAAAACTTGGTAGTCTCTCGTCTCGTGCTGCAAATACCAATCCCATTCTCTTCTCGTGTCCTTAATTGTATGTGCAGTTTTGATTAGCCTGAGATAAAGTGGAGATGAAACAAAGTTTGATATCCGAGGATCACCTGAACTTGTATTTTTCCCGCAATATCCCTGCATGAAGCGACTCTAAATGTCTGTTGTCCTAGAAGTGTCACCCGACGCAGTCGTCATTCGGCGAAAAAGACGCAGCTAAGAAAGCACATGCCATTGAAACAACAGAAGTGTCGTTTGTGTCGAGCGACACTTCTAGGGAAAACGTACCTTGAGGTTCAACCAGTCTTCAATAATCACTTCACCTCTACTAAGAGCTGAGATTGTGAATAGACACACACACACACACATTTATATATATATATATATATATATATATATATATATATATATATATATATATATATATATATATATATATATAATGGTGTAAGTTTAAGCTCTGGTCTATCTCACTATGACACTTGGTCCTATGCTATGGAGGAAAATATAAGACTAGGCCCGCGTATCTTGTCGCTAGTAATTGATTATATACACCCATTTTGCTCATGAATCAACATCTTCTCTTATTGAAATTAACAATTTTTGTCACAATTTCTAATCGATTTTTTCTACAGCGACAAGGTCACATGGGGATTTTACACCAAAGTGGCAAGAGATAAGCAACACGTGCCCATTGCAGTCTGTAGAAAAGAATTCACTTCTCATGCGCCAACAACAGATCGTGCGCCATTGAGAAAACGGCCTACACCCAACGGCAAAAATAATAGTAGGTGAATTGTCCATCATTTGTTTTCAACTATGTGACGGATCATGAATTGAAATGAAAACGTCAATAAGCAGAGGGCAACATCAACTTCTCGTCAACAGAATTCCATTCCTTAAACAAAAGAAGGTGTAGAATAAATATGGAATGAAAATAACGATGGGCAATTTGCCTACTACGTATTTTCTTTGCCGTTGACTGTAGGAGCGATACTGTCGTGCCCCTCCGGGAAGAAAGTTTGTATATTTTCTGAGGGTTCGTTTCAAAGTGACACGCGTCGCTTGTAGCTTCTCGCTTCGGTATGAAAGCTCCCTTGTTTTATTCAGCGTGAAAATGGTTATGTTCTTACACCATCGTGCATCTATACGCACCCACACTTCTTTAATTAAAAAAACGTTCTTAGCTTTTATTGACATCTATAGATTGATTGATTTGTTTTAATTTACTTCTTTCCACTTTTGGCTAATCCCGAATATGAGGATGAGTGATGATATGATGACATCGATGAAGGGACACTCACAAAGAGCATTTATGCCCAGGCCGGGATTCGAACCCGGGACCCCTGGCGTCGTAGCGTGCTGTCATAACCACTCCGCCAAGGTGATAACCACCGGCCAATTCCCACATATAAAAAGGTGCTGGTACCTCGTATATACCGTTGCGTACCTCCAGGAAAAGGAAAAGAGTTCTGGACACACACACACACATATATTCACATTCCTGCGAAAAGCAGAGTTGTGTGACAACACCAAGTTCCTCTTTTCTGCATTTTGGGTGCTTTCTTGTTATAAAACACATCCTGACGTCATACCATTTCGACTTCACGTGATCGTCAATTTCATGTTACTTTGCTGGCCATGTGCAGGACGAGTGGGGCGGTCAAAGTCGAGGAAGCATTTTTCTGTGTATTCTTTGATAAGGAATGTGGCGCACAGTGACATGTAACGAACCGTGAAACTTATTGGCTGCTTGAGAGAGACGGTTTGTTATCAGCTCTGCGACGATAATTGCTAGCCACTGACAGCATCAATTCGCACTTTTATCTCCGATTCACAAGGTTGTTTAAAGAAATACAATCTGCGTCTGAATTGTGTTGTGAAATCACAGTCATGAGGGGAGGGTGTAAAGACCCAAACTAGGGATAGGATGGTAGAGGTGGAATGAGAATTATCGAAGTTCCTTAAGACATACCACTGTTTTAAACTTTATTATTGAGCCCAGAATTCGCTACCCGATCCTCGGTTCCGATATCCGTTAACCGATTCTCGGTTCCGGTATTCGTTAACCGATTCTCGGTTCCGGTATTCGTTAACCGATTCTCGGTTCCGGTATTCGTTACCCGACCCTCGGATCCGGTATTCGTTACCCGACCCTCGGTTTTGGGATTCGTTACCCGACCATCGGTTTCGGGATTCGTTACCCGAACCTCGGTTTCGGGATTCGTTACTTGACCATCGGTTTAGGGATTCGATACCCGAGCCTCGGTTTCGGGATTCGATAGCCGAATCTCGGTTTCGGGATTCGATAGCCGAATCTCGGTTTCGGGATTCGCTACCCGATCCTCGGTTCCGATATTCGTTAACCGATTCTCGGTTCCGGTATTCGTTAACCGACCCTCGGTTCCGGTATTCGTTAACCGACCCTCGGTTCCGGGATTCGTTAACCGACCCTCGGTTCCGGGATTCGTTAACCGACCCTCGGTTTCGGGATTCGTTACCCGAACCTCGGTTTCGGGATTCGTCACCCGAAACAGTTTCGGGACTACTTGCCCGATCCTTGGTTTCTGGATTCGTTACCCGACACTTGGTTTCGGGATTCGTTACCCGACCCTTGGTTTCGGGATTCGTTACCCGACCCTTGGTTTCTGGATTCGTTACCCGACCCTTGGTTTCGGGATTCGTTAAGTATACCATATATGCCAGGTTACTTTTAACTGAATGACTCTTCGACTTCCATTCCCACTACTTTAACCTCGCTTGCAGGAATCCTCTACTTCCCTGTCGCCTCATCGGACGTGTGTTCGATTTGCGCACTCTTCCCCGAAAGTCCCGGGTTCGAGTTCTGGCCTGGTCATTGGGGTCTTTCTTTGTTCGTTGATTTCATTAGTTTACTTTTATCTCGCTTTTCTGTCACATATGACTAATCGCAACGATGAGGATGAATGACGAGATTCATGAAGGGACTCTCACAAAGAACAGCCAGGCCGGGATTCGAACCCGGAACCTCTGAATTCATAGCGCGCGGTTCTTCTTTGTTTGCCCATCCTGCAAATTTCATCCAATCAACATTAACCACAAATAGCAGAACAGCAACGTCAGGTCGGGGTGATGGATCCCTTAGGGATGGTAAGAGTCTGTATGAGCTGATGTATTAAGGCTCTAGATGTTCTTAAGCAGTATAATATAAGTAAAAATAAACAAAGGAGAACACAGAGATAAAATACAACGAAACAAAATAGGAAAAGGGACTGAAATACTGAACAAATTAAGTAGAGAAAAGCGATACGAAAAAGACAGAAATAAACGAGTGATGGAAAAACATAGATAGAAAGAAAGACAAAGAGAAACAAGTAAATAAATCAATAGAAAAACAGGAAAAATAATGAAATGGAGAAACAGGAAAACAAAGAAATAGGTATAGAAACAGGAAAACAAAGAAATAGAGAAACAAGAAAAAGAAATAGAGAAACAGAGGAAAAAAGGAAGAAAAAGAGAAACGGGGGAGGGAAGAAATAAAGAAACAGAAAAAAAGGAATCTATAGAGAAATATAGGAAGAAGATAGAAATATACATAGAAACCGACGAAGAAGGGAGAGAGACTGTGGACGAAAGAAATAGAGAAACTGTGGAAGGAAGAAGAGAAACTGTAGAAGAAAGAAAGAAATAGAGAAACAGACGAAGAAATATATAAATAAACAGAGAATGAAAGAAAGAAGAGATACAAAGAAAGAAGTAGAGAAACAGAAATAAATAGAGAAACAAGAAAAGAGAGAGAAACAGGAAATAAGAAAGAAATTGAAAAACTGTGGATGGAAGAAATAAGAAACTGTGGAAGAAAGAAAGAAACAGAGAAACAGATGAAGATAGAAATAAAGAAACAGAGGAAGAAAGAAAGAAGATATATAGACTATGAAAGAAATAGAGAAACAGGGAAAGAAGAAAAATAGAGAAAGAGACGAAGAAAAAAGAAATACAAAAACAGAGAAAGATAGAAGAGAAACAGGAAGAAAACAAATAGAGAAACACGAAATAAATAAATAAATCGAGAAACAGAGGGAATAGAAATAGAGAAAGGAAGAAAGACAAAGCGAGAAGAATTACATAAAGAAAGAATGAAACTGAAGAAAAAAGAGCAAATGAGAGCAAGAAGGATCCACCTGACAATACAACGTCCACCCTTACACTGCAGAGATAGGGGATATTTCAAGTAGATGGGATTTCTTTCCGATTTGTATAAAACACAGGACCGCATGCGTTGAGTTATATGAGGAAACGTGTTTGCGCATACAATAAAAAATGTCTCATGTTTTCGTTACGGGTTTCCATAACAATGGATATCGCAGAAACAAAGAAAGCATCGAATGAGTACAACTATCTATTCTTTCGTTGCATGTCTCTTTTTATGCTGTCAAAGCAGGAAACAGCAATAAAGGAAAACGAGTACAGGGTGTCTACCAGTCAAGAATTAGTAAAGAAATAAACAGGTAGGTCAAGAAAGTCAAGAAATTATGCTTTTGGTCACGATTTTTTGCTGCTTTTTTACAGTATGTTGATTTGATTTGATATTATGTTTTAAGTCCGCTTTATGCACAGTAAGACTAATCGGGACTGAACCTACAGTTTAAAGTGGGATAGTGCCTCCACCGGGTATCGAACCCGGGACCCCTTGATTACAAGGCGATGACGCTACCACATGGGGGAGGCCCCTTTACATTGTTATATACCTGTACTGTGATTCGATAAAATTGAATATTTGAAAATCTTAAAATTGTATTGAGTTGTGGTTAAGATTTGTTCACTTTATTTCTTCAGAATTACATTCTTGTATGCATGAAGTTTTGTAAAAATATTAAATAACGTAATATGGCCATTCTCCATCTAAGATGAAATCTGAAGAATTAATTCTTACGTGCATTAATACCAGCAAGGCTAAATCTCTTGTTAAAGTACAGCTTCAGTTTTATCTTAAACGGCCCTTGTGGTAGGGGTTTTCATTGAATAAAAATATATATTTTCATAATTTTGCAACTATACCTAAGTAGGGGGCGATTAAATAAATGTCAAGAAAAAGGCAAAAAAGATCAAGAAAAAGGAAAGAGGTCAATAAAAAAAGTCAAGAATTTTGGATCAAAACCTGGAGTATCAAAAAAGTGTTGTGTTAACGGAAGGAATTCTACTGCGCATGCGCAAACCATATTTAGTACATCCAAAGAACGTATATACAGAATAATCACCAAACCAATAGGTTCACAAGGCCGAGCTGATGAGGTTGAATGTAGAAACATAAAATCCAATATTCTTTCATCCTCGCCATCACGATTATACTGACATCGCAGACCCAACCGGCGGCTGATCTACATACCTCCATCTGTCCACCGATCGTCTTCGGGAAGGGGGGAGTGTCAATTGCAAAGTAAAAGATGTAGGGGTAACATCGCTCTCCCGAAGCAACGTTGCTAAGCGTACGTCTGTTTTTGTCAGTTGTTTTTATTAGCTTGTTTAGACAGTGTTTCTGTGTTTTGAGTACTAAATTTCCGTGTTTTGTGTACTATTGTACGACTTTTATCCCGTAACGGAGCTGATCAACACTCTCTCTCGAGTTTTATATTATGTTTGGCAGCATCAAGGTAACTTAATATATAAGGTAGCGCCATATGAAAATTGCCCATCATGCACGAGCGCGTGACGCTATATGGGAGGCTCGAAGCCCCTTCGGTAATGTTCGTTCCGGGCTTGGCCGAAGTAAACGGCCGCTATCATTTCTATGCGAGTTTCAGAGGGAAAGTTTTCCATTACTTTGAGGGGGAAATATTAATTATCATACTTCGAGATGGTATTGAGGTATTCCTTTAATGATTAGTAACATTAGCAGCATGTTGTGTTTCGTCCCGCCAGCAACTTTCGGTGCCTTGTGACTCGGAAATGTCCGATGATCGCCGATTCGTTGCTTCCCAGGCGCCAGCTGGAAATGCGACCAGTATAAAGTATGTATTTAAAGTTGTTTCCTGCCTAAGTAAATTGACTTAATGCCAAGGAACCATGTGGCCTGCTTAGCTGGAGGTAGAAATGCCCTCACTGGACGACGCAGGCCGATAGATAATATAAATAGTAAGGCAAGATTTCGCGTTCAATTTACTTCAACAAAAGACTATCGATTTCAGTTTTTCCGCCGCTCTCTATTCCTTCTACACTCGTTGCCATCTAAGTCTCTTCACGTATCGACGTTCGACGCAATCGCAGACATGCTTCCCCCCTTGATTTTCCGCTCACTAAACACAAACAGATAACAAAGCGGTACATGAAAGCGCTCAGTTCCTTTGAATTTAACTTTTTTTATCGCTTGGCGACCTTGAATTTACAACACCCACTTCCGTTGGAAGATACAGCACAGGACACTGAATAAAACTGGTATCTTGTAACACATGTGATTTCTTCTATCTTCAGACAATGCTTGTCGTTCTTTTTAATTAAAGCGAGCATCGTCGCCATATAGAATCACAGGGGAGACAAAACTTATTTTTAGGGTTACTCTAGCACAGATATTATAAGCTGCATTAGGTCTATTTACATTCGACTGGGGTTGCATCCCGATGGCGCAATGGTAACGTTGTCGCCTTGAAATCGATGAGTCCCGGGTTTGGTCCTCGGGGCGACAAATTGCACAGTGGTTCCAAAGTAGTCACATTTCAATTTTTCCAATGACTTGGGGATTTCCAGTACATATAAATTACATACATAGTCCCCTTCCCCCTCCCCGTCAAATATCATCCCGTTCGTCCCTGTAGGTCTTTGCCTGTTCTTTCTAATATTCGACTGGATGCAAGAAGGTTTTCACATTTTCTTATTTTATCTCGCTTTTCTACCCTCTACCTTCTTTCTGTAGTTTCGCACTTGTAAGGTGAAATTTATTTCAGTTAGGTGGAAATGCCCTAATATTGATAAAAAAGATTCCGATGTATTCTACACTGTTAGAAGCTACCACAAAATTTACGATATTCTTATTGCAGTGGCGTGCCCAGGATTTTCAAAAGCGAGGGGAGGAGGGGCACGGTTACATATATTTTTAGTAGTCAGCTCTACATTTGCCATCTTTTTCTACCTTTGGCGTTCTTTTTTTTAGGAATACGGGGCCAAAGGGGGGTTACAACCCCCACCAGCCCGCCGCCATTGGGTACGCCAATGTCTGCTTGTTAACTTACAAAACGAGACGCAAACAGTTTTTTTTAATTTAAATTTTAATATTTTATCATGGATAAAGATAGATAAATATTATAAATTACTGTTGCGTGCACCATGAATATATTTTTATAAACTGAATAATTAAAATTACATTAATTAGAGAAACTCTGTCATGGCCGTTAATACTTTAAAAACAGTACCTAATGATCACTTTTTATGGTAGCTGTGTGGAAGCGGAAATTGACGGTATTAGACATTTATTTCTCCGGTCAAGTGGCAAGTACTAACAGCTCTTTATGCTGATTAGAAAGCTAGATAATGTCAATTTAAAAAATAACATGGACAAGTGTATTTAGATGAACGTGTAGGCCTATTTCTTATGGAGAAAAAAATGCCACCTTCTTTAATGTTTTCACCAGTCACATTTTGGCATTTTTGGTCTGAAATATTTTCTTCGATCTGTTTCCATTCCGTTTATGTGCTTTTGTGCAGTTCTATCAAGTAACATGTTCCTAAAGTAAATAATAAAAATATTACTTCCATAAGCGCCCATTTAAAATTCCAGCTTCCATCTACGCCCTCTGTGAAAGAAACCGCATTTCTATCCAATAATGACTACAAAATAATAATAATAATAATAATAATAATAATGAGACAAAAGCAAAGGAACACTTGCGTCCAGATCGCGAATAGAAACCAGAACACACTTGTGAGTCGAGCAGTGAAACACAGGAAAAAGGAAGGGGGCGTGGTTGATAAGATTCGACCACTGAAATTAAAACTAATTTCAATAACGGACTTCTCGGTTCTAAATTTGGAATTTGTGATACAAAAGTAGTGCGAATTTACCACCCACAAAAGGTAATGCAACTTCCTATAGTATTCATACGACATGTTTTGTTTGGTTCTTCCAAGGAATACGTTAAAGAACGCTGAAGGATCGTTGAAAAAACATTTCACCTTCCATCGTGCAGAAAACCTGTGGAGTTTTGCGATATTCAGCAACCGTTAAAACGAAAGAAATCCATCACGGCATACACAACTTGTTCCCCTACCCAGCGCGTACATTCTTTGTCGAACAGATGTCTTAGATTATAAAGAATACTGACCAACCAACCGTCTACAAAGTGTTGCCAACCTCTCCACAAGGGAAAGTGCTGTTTGGGCTATGAAATTATGTCAATAATACTAAACGGTGACGGAATTTAAAACCAACAGTTATTTTCATTTAAAAAGTCACACTGTTGTATAATTATTACAGGGAATGTTAATGTTCTTAAATCTTAATACATCAAAGTACGGGGGGGGGGGGGCGAGAGACCCTTGCCTTATCAACCTATTCACCCTCCTTGCCACATGTGGGTATATTAAATATGATCGCCCCTCTACAACGTCTACTTACTCACTTTTGCCGACGTTGTTACTCATAGACTAGCTGAATTATGACATATTTATTGTACTTAGGTTTCAGAGTCATTTTCAGACAGGGCGAGGTGTGTTTTACACAACATACAAAGACCATATTTTTCAGTTGATTGCAGCGGTGAATTATAGTTCACCTTAGTAACATAAGGTCGCACATGAATTAGAATGATGGAAACTGGAAAGTTGAACGGAATTTGAACTCATAGGGATTAAAACTATTCAAAGGGTAAAAATTACATAATAATAAAAAACTAATTACTGACTAATTTAATTACAGCCTAACTATAAGTTAGCATTTTAAAAAACTGCTATTTCATTAAAAATATATTATCAGGCCTTCAAGCCTTCGCACATTTTTTATTGAACACAAATAAACTAATGTTTTAATGAATATTAAACTGTCTTGAATATAATTATTATAATCCCTTTGAATCAAGTTTGTGCTACGTATCCTTAAGTAAGTAAGAGTGTTCAGTGTGTGAACATTTGGGATTTGTTTCCGCAGGTTCCAGCATTCTCTTCAGAGATAGGTAAACCACGCCGGGAATCAGGATAATTTTGTTTTCCTTAGACGCACCTGATCTTTTGTTACAGTTTACACAAAATCACTTAGGAAGTCCACTACTGCTTCTGCAGGGAGATCTTCCATCATTGTCCATGGTATGCGACAAGTGACAAGAGAAAGTTCCTCCCAGATGACCCTTTTCCAATTATAGTCTAACCTCTCCAAGGGGGGGGGGGGAGTTTCCAGGAATTTGAATTTCTGCATGTATTAGGGTATTGTCGTTTGTCATACATTATCTGCATTCACAAATTGTAGTCAGGGATATTTTTATGTTGTGTATTGCGTTTCAACAAAATAACGTTTACTTCCCCAGCAGCCTTCCGGTAGCAGAACTGAAGTAACGAAAACACAAATTGCTGTATTCTTGTTATTTAGCATCGTTTTTCAGCAACTTTTGACTAATCGCGATTAGATTAAATGGACGAACAGACAGACACTCACAAACAACATCTATGCTCAGGGGGCCTTCTCGATGGGGGCAGTGGTAGTAGCGTCGTTGCCTTGTAATCAAGGGGTCCCCGGTTTGATACCCGGTGGAGGCACATAGTGGTTCGGATCCCACTTTAAACTGTAGGTCCAGTCCCGATTAGCCTTTCTGTGCATAAAGTGGACTCAAAACACCAAATCAATCAATCAAACCATGCTCAGGGAACTTTGGCGGCAATCGAATCGACCAATTAACACGTTCAGCCACAACAAATTGCAGTCATCAAAATAAAAAATACCAACATTGTTGACCAATTTTTAACAAAACTGACAAATTACAGGCTAAATTTTAAAAAAAAAACTGATTTTGCTGAACATTTTCCAATCCTGAGCTCCTTGTCTCTTGAGCACGTCCTCTTGTTATAGTGGTATCATAAACATGGGCAGAGGGGGTGATCTCAATTGCACCCCTCTCTCAGACTTCCACAATAATAAATCGTCACTGAACAGTAGTAAATAGCAATCGTCCACACCTTTGGGTCTAAATTTGAACTATCATCAATTAAAATGTCTAAAACTATCTATAAAGTTGCCAATTAGCACAAGAGTAAATGGCGACTCCAAAATTAAGATATCAACCTTAGAAACAACGTCTAAAATCAAACGATGACATTTAGGTAGATTTGACCAATCGAAACAACCTGTGCTGCTACGACGCGAGACCTTGCTGTTGATTGACTCGCTTCGGTCTGTAATCTCCCTCAAAACCATGTCTAAAACCAAGCAATCACAGTTCGAAACTATGTCTAAATTTCAAAACATCGCTCTTATAACGACGTATAAAATTAACCAATTAGAAACGACATATAAAATTAACGGATCATCCTTTGAAACTACGTTTAAAATTAACAGATGGTGCAGGAAACGATAAAAAAATTAAACAATCATTCTTCCGAACGACGTTTAAAATCAACAAATCATCTTTAGAAACCATGTCTGAATTTAAGCAATCACCATTCTAAATTACATCTACAATTAACAGATCAGCCTCATAACGACGTCTAAAATTAAGAGATTGCCCTTAGAAACAACATCTAAAATCAAGCGATGTCACTTAGATACATCTAAAACCAACAGATCGCCCATCTACTTCATTTTGCTTTGCTGACACTTGGTCAATCGCGAAGATGAATGTGATAGGTAATAAGATAAAATTGATGACAGGACACAGCACAAGCCCCACGGAGGATTGTAACGACAGACCACATACCAGAGCCTCGTTAGCCTGCATATCACCCTTAGAAAAAAACGTCTAATATTATAAGAACACAAAAATATAATTTTACCAATGCTAAAAACGTGTTCTTTGTGTCCCACCCATGTGTCTTTCCAGCGCCAACCAGTGTTCAAATTGAAGATGGGGAAGTAGGAGAATTCACCCCTTCTGGATTATCTTCCTCTCTCTGTCAATTTCTCAATTTTTCCCCGCCAGGTAAAAAGAGAAAAAAATTTCTCTCCCTCTCTGATAATCATATTTATTTTTTAGTATTCATTAATAATTTGTAGTGTTTAGAGGCTTAATTATGAGACGGCGAAGTTTAAAGTAGTATGGCAATAGCCACTGCTATGTCAAATGTCTGTGAAAAATAATTAAAATCTTGTAATTTAAAGTTATACCTACACATTTTTAAAAATTAAAGGGATTCTGTGCCTTTTAAAAATAAATATAGCCTACCTCAAATAATGCACATTGTAGCAACTGTTATTTTAACAAACAGTAATAGACTACTGTAGAACCTCTGTTACATATGTTACAAGGCTGAAAAATATCTAAACTGAAGCCCTTCTCCCCTTCCCTATGTGGCAAAAATACTCCAAACATACTGAACAAACACAAACATTCAATTTAAAAGAATGGAAGGGGTGGGGAGAATATTCACAATGAACACCAGTAGAAAAGCTTAAATAGACACGAAAATGAACTTGTTGAATACCAAACTTTGAAATTTTGGAGCAAAAATCACAGACAATTAAAGGAGTCATTGGTTTAATTTGCATATGTCCAAAACGATGTTTCTTTTCCCATTGTTTCAAACTCGGGTTTCGGCATGAATAGTTGTAAAGGCATGTTTTTTGAACATGGACACTATTAAGTGTCACAAAGCCTTACACAAACATCCTTGCTGCATTGATAAAACATTTTTGAATAATTTGGCAAAATTGTGGGAGGGACACGGACCCGTTGAACACCTGGGTACGCCAATGGTTGAGAGACAAAAGGGGGTGGGAAGCAAGTGGATGAGCAAATTTGCCAGTGTTGTACAGCTTCTGAAACATAAATGAGGTGCCGGCCCGGATACTTAAAATTTTACTTCTTCCTCAAAAATATTTCTTTTCGATTCAATTTCCGCAGATTGCTAGCTTTAGCAACATCATGCCAGGGTTGGCATCGCTGGAAAACTTCAGGGTGGGTGTTCACACAAAGAGCCAATAGTTATTCCGCACCTGATTTGCCGCGAGGGGAAATCACGAATTGGCAACAGCGCAGCATGATGCTGTCTGTGCACCTTCTGATGTTATGCATGTGAACACGAAGGTCTCACGACTACTTGTAATAACGGACACATCTAAAGGGTGATAGTTTTCCTGCATATCAAGTAAACAATGATTTAGTAGGTTGATGCTTTCACCATTAAAAAAGAAAGAAAACTATTTAATTGGCAAGAAATTTAAACAGAAAATTGGTTTAGAATTAAACTCAACTTAAAAAAATATCTGCACAATATATAATACATGCACTAAATGGGCACAGACAATATATTACTTTTTAAAAAGGCATTGAACTCCTAACATTCACAAGCCTTGTAAGCGTTTGATTTTGAATGCATGTTATAACATGTAACAACTGTATTAAAAATATGTTACTATTAGTTTTATAATTTACATTGATCAATGATCAAGAATAAGTAATTTTTAATAAAAATTATTTCAGCACTAAATGTTTTATTACGAGTCTGTTCAAATTGTATAGTCTACAAAGAAAAGTAATCAATTATTTATCGCATGTGACTACTTTGCTCGGTCGCCTTTATACTATTAGTAACTTAAAAAGTAGTTACAGTGAATAATAACACTATTGTAACGAATGTTTCTAACTTACCGAATGTGAACTATTTTGAAGACTGTTATCCTGCTTTTTGTCGGATTTCTTCGCTGCCTTCTTGGATTTAGACTCCAAAAATCTTTGTTTCAGAAGTAATGTCTCTTGAATATGCTGCTCGCACAGACCATTGAAAGAATGGTCATAACGTGGAGTGCAATAATTTTGACGTTTCCTGTAAGTTTCAAGTCTACGTTTTAGGCGCTCCACAACTGCTTGTCTTTTGGGGGGTAGAACATCCCCCATTTCGTCACAGGGAACAAGATTCACCATCTATCAATATCAGGTATTTTGTGTCAATCACAGTCATCACTCACTATGCATTTATCACTACTTATTTCCGCACATACAAACAGCGCCGACTCACTTACGCGCGCGCGCAGTTACTCCTCCGGAATCTTTGCCGCTTCCTTTAACAAGAAAATACCATTTAATAGCAACAACACATGTCTCACATGTGTCATCCCGTACAACTGGCCAAATAGCATCATTAAACAAGTGACAGGCGCAATTACTTTTCCCTTCACGACGGCAACCACAAGCAAAGTTGTTTTCACTGTCTTCTAAATGCACGAACAACAGGTTGCAAATTTCAGTTGTAATACATTCTCTTCTGAAACTTGTGAACAACCTGGCTGCTATCGAGCGGTCTCGTCATGAAAGAACAGGTTCCGAGCTCGTGAAATCCCCTTCGCTCTATTGTTTTTTAACTTCCCAACTCTAGCGGCACACGAGCAACGAAGTTCAGGAGTCCTTCTCAAGGCACAACACTAATGCTCCGACCGACTTTTCGCACAGAAACTCTCTCGATTGTAGCATGCAAAGCACAGACACAACAACCGATGGACAACTCACGATCGACACCTGACGTCCACTTATTGTTTCTGTGATCACTCACACGGTATTGTTTTCAACTGTTGTTAGAGGACCATGCTGTAGTCAACACACCGTGGAGTTCCTTGGACATCTTTCGTCAGAAGCAACTGTACATTTCAGGCCTTGAATAACGAACTCTCCCCCTGACACTTGCATGCCACAGCCATCTATCGGCGAAATTATGAACACAGAGGTACCGCTCACTACAAAGCAACACCGCGTTGTCATTAATGAGCAATTCTACATATAAGTAAGACTAGCGCAGTGATGTGCGTAAACTCGTAAACAACGAAAGTTTACAGACAACACAATAAACATGGCCGGGCCGAGTTTGCTGCCACACGCGTGTCAGCAGTAAGAATAAGCGTCAAATTTGCAGAATAAGCGTCAAATTTGCTCCTGCCACATAATTCGTCTGCTAAGAAGATGTTACAAATCTTAAGAACAGATGAAGACGAGAAAAGTGCACGTTTATGGCTAGTGGGAAGGGAATGAATGTACAGGTAATTTAGACCCCCTTTTTTTTAGAAAGCATTTAGCGATATTATGGGGGTTATTCCTGAGTAAACAAAAAATGATCGATGGGACAATTCGATTATTGATGGCGGTGAAAGAACTTCCGGTTTGGCGAATTTTACAATGTAAACAAGTGGAATGCAGAACGTCACCGAGCATATTTTCTTATAAAAGATCAGAAACAAAATGGATCACTTGAAATTTTTGAGTGATATAGAGAAATAAAGGCACCTAGAAAAGATTGGCAATTTCCCGGATCCTTTCGATGCAGATATAAGGGACAATACTAACACGAATTCCACGAAAAATCAAGTTTTGATCCTAGTGTCGAAATGTCAGAATTAATAAGCTTTTTAGGCTCAGAACTGGGTAATAATAATATATTTTTTTGAAAATTATATCTGCTTTGGTTTGTGTAGAAAATGAGTTTCAATGGAATATTGGCATTGATCAGATTCCACGAAAAATCGATAATATTTTCCAAGACAATGTTGATCTTCTACCATCAGTTTCGTCTTTGAAAAGTCTTCTGCAGGTTGAAATGAAGCTTATATTTATTATAAACATTCAAATACTTCGATCACAATAGTAAAAGAAATAATAATAATTACTACGGTTAAAATTATTGTTATACACTAATAATATATACCTAATTAAATAAATTTTATTCGAATTTTATTATTGTAGTTGTTGTTCATTATTATCACGCTATTCGATCCACAAGCCAAGTGAATATCCAGCACAACTATTTTCCATTAATACTTTTACATTTCATAGTTACTATACTATAATGCACAGTTATTGTATTTTGTTATTAACTATTACAAGTGGACTTTAGAAAGGACTTTAGAAGTTAGAAAAAATACTCACAAAGTTTATATTATGTGACCTCATCTAAAATTATAATTTTTCGAATTCTGAAAACTGTGGAACCATTTATTCTTTAAATTAAATGGTAGAATATGAGAAAAATAGCCTAGTTCCTGTATTTTTCACTCATTTCCTTAATCTAATGCATATTTTACATTGATTACTCTGTTCGAATACTAACCAAGTGAACTTTATTTCTGCTATTAACAATAAAAATAACAAACTTCCTGCATTTTTGCAACTTGAAATGAAGGATGCCAATTTTCAGAGGGGGGAAGGAGGGGTCGACTGACCTACCGACGCCCATGGAGAGGGCGCTTATCAACAACCAGAAGGCAAATGAGTTGTACTATGATTACAAATAGTTCCAACTTTTAAATTTAATCAACACACGTGCGTTAGACAATTATAATTTTCGAAACACGTAAAATATTTTCATTTGATTTGATGAAGCGCCGACTGCAGAGCCTACTCCCTCGTGTTTGTGTCCAATCTTTTCGCATTACTGCCTACATACACTGATTTTTCCGTATCGGGTCTGTCTGAAAACGATGCATAGATACCTGAGAACAATTGCTTGCTCTCTATCTCATGTTAAAACCAAAATCCACACAAATATTGTCGCCTTTTCCGAAGACACTGCCTTTACACCTTTGAATTCAATGTTATTCTTTTCAAAACCGGAAGTGCAGTCCCCGCCAGCACTAAGGAAGCACAGAAATGTAAACATCTGGTGAATAGCGCCCATATTAATGCTAACAGAACCTAACCTAATTACGAAAGCATTTAGGTTTATTATTAGAAGAATGCTAAGGGACCTAATCTTAAAACATTTTTGTGTAAGTAATCGCTAAAACTTCACAGTATGTGTTACAGACGTAATTGCATACATAGCATGATGAAATCACGATAAAACAAGACCGAGTCTGCTGCCACGCGCATGTCTCTTTTGAGGTTACAGCAGAAAAAGAACGTGGCAGCAGACACTACCAATAAACATGGAACATGTGTACTCTATATAGACAGCTTAGTATCCAGCAAAGGTATTTCGAAGAGTGTTTTGTATTATATTATATTGTGTTACAAATTGTTGAAAAGGTATTCAATACACCTTGCATCATTTTTTACTGTTATATACTGTTTTTTTTTCATCTTTTTTTCATTGATCACAATTTCATGGGAAAATGGCCATCTGTGCTGTATCTGAAATATTCTCAATAAATAAATAATATTCTTGTCAATAATGAGAAGAGACAACCACGATTGTCACGTTTCTACTTGTATTTTATGTTTACCAACATTTTTAATTAATTTGGATCGCTTTAAGCTGGTTATAAAGTGGCATTGTTCAAAGTAACACTTACTTTAAATATTATTGTACAGGCCCATATTTACGAACTACAACCCCAGGTCTATCTATAAAGGATATTCCACTGGCGGAGGGGATTGCTTTGAAATTGACCACAATATGGAAATGGGTGAGATATTTGAAATGTGATATAAACAGTGCAATTTTTTTAGCTTTGAACTTTTGTTTAAAGTCCACTTTTATGCAACGAGAGGCTAATCGGGACTGGACCTATGGTATGATATCCGAACCACCGGATATCGAATCCGGATCACTTTATTTCAAGGTGACGACGTTACCACTACGTCATCGGGGAAACCCGGCAATTTTTTTTCAAGGAATTCCTCCAATTGTCGCATTGTCACCATGTTAAACCATAGAAGCAAGAAGCATTCCCCCAGCTAATCTCAAGCCAACCTTTTTCACATCAAGCGCTGGATAAACATATTAAAATTCAAACTGAAAAGTTAAAAATAAAAATTCACATCTTAAGGACTCATCGTGACGTCATATCCTGGACTATACACACATATATAAATTCGAGCCCGTTATTGCACAGTGATTTTTTATTGGCGCAATGTCTGTTTCCAATTGATATACTCGAAGGTTTTCAATTTAGTATTACATTTAACGGTTTCAATGCAACTTTCAATAATCACTAACCAACGAGGGAATGTAAGGAATGATGGATATTAAGAATAAGTACAGCGTTACTGCGGGGAATTTAAAGTTGGTTCACCACTATGTGCCTACACTAATAAGCAATCGACTCACTTGAAGTTTATAACCAAATAATGAGTCGAAAATATAAAATTGATTGTAGATTTCTTGAAGTAAATGGTTAACTAAATACCTTTGCAACATTTCAAAACTCCTCCATTGTTCTCTAGGCCAATCAATAAGGGAGGTCCAATAAGGGAAAAAATCCAGGAAAGCTGGAACGAATGTTATTATTCCTAAAAGGTGTTCTTAACAACATATTAATTTTGCTATAAAATGCTTTCCAAATTTTTCAAAGATGTTAAGAACAGTTTTAGGAAGATAAAAACATTTCTTTCAGCTATCCCGTTTTTTTCCTTATTGGACCCCAAAAGCATCCCTTGTTGAGTGACCTACTCAGTGTGTGGTGAATGTCATAAAAATCCCCATGTTTCTATGATGAAAAAAAAGAAAAAAAATGAAATCTATATGGATAACCAACAGCTTTAAGCTATTTGTCAGAAAATGGAGCGTTGGTCAGAAATAGGAGCAACCCCCTTCCCACCTTTCTTTTAAAGTTAATTTTACAGCAGATAATGTCTGCGGGGATACATTAGAACAGTGGTTCTCAACCTTGGCGAGAGCGTGGCCCGGTAAATTCTTATTTTCTTTTTAAGTCGATACTCCAATCCAACCAATTTTATTAGTAAATACCTCTCCAATTTCTTAACTCTATACATTAATAAATATATATCCTTTATATTAAATATTAAATTATGACACCGATTATGTCTAGGCTAGTTCATAAATGTTGAGGTTCAAATTAGTGTTAATATGGCATATTCCACATAACGCGGTAGCTCAGTCGTTAAGTCGGCCTCCGTGGCGGAGTGGTTAGCACAGTGCGCTGCAATGCCAGAGGTCCTCGGGTTCAAATCCCGGCTCGAACGTGGATGTTTGTGATCGTCTGTCCTGAAAGTCCTGAACAAGATATTTGAGTGGAAATGATATGAATGAATGAAGTGTGATGGGGGAAGCTTCAGCTTAGGGGCTTTCCTTAAAAAATCGTTATGGCGTCTGACTACCATGCGAGAGACCCGGGTTCGATCCCCGGTGGGGGAGAACTGGGAATTTTTCCACCTGTTCAAGCGGCTCCGGCGCCCACCCAGCCTCGTATAAAGTGGGTACCTGGAGGAAACTCTGGGGGGTAAAGGCTGTCAGGGGCGTGGTGTTGATCACGTCACCCCTACTTTCGGCCGTGATAAAGAAAGTGTGGGGTCCTAACCCCACACCCCCTATACGCCTTCATGGCGTGGTGCATAGCACAGGGGAGCACTTTACTTTTTTTTTTCACAATATTGTTTCGAATCCACTCTGTGCTCATATAAGCTAATCGGGACTTGAATCCGAACAAATGTACAATATCGATGACTATATTATATTCGGAAAACTGGTAACTATATTATTAATTTGTTTTTATACACTGTTAGTTGAAGAAAAGCTGTTTAAGAAGAATCCCTCTCCCAGTATAACTAATGACAGGGACCGATACCGGGCTGCGGCCCGGCGGTTGAGAATCAAATCACTTATGAAGTGTTAAAAAAAATCAAACGTTAATAATTCAGGACCTACGCGTATAAGTTGTGCGGTTTACGCGCCTGTATGTTAGTAACATAACCGGTGACTCTTACAGTCCTAAAACGGCCTTGGCCTATCTCCCGACTGTCAGTCTCCCCCCTCCCCCTCCCCGCACAATCCAACCTAGAGGTGTGGAGATCTTCAACCTGTAATGGGGTGACGTGGTGTCAGCATCAGCACGTCGAACCCTCAGCCGTTATAGGAGACGCTACTCATTCGTATCTCCCCAATTTCCTCACGATGGTGGGTTGCCACGGGTTCTACGCAGGCCGTAGGCCCAAAGACTGAAACCAGGCAGCAGATTCAAACCCATGCCATCCTGCAGTCAGAATCCATAGCATCACGCTTTAGACCGCACGGTCACGGAGGAGGACCTGTATGTAAATAAAACTGCAATTAGAGGACTTTTATTCTAAGTACTTTATTTCATTGCAGATGCATGCTTTACATTTGGTCACATCGAGTTGCACGTTAACTTATGAGTGCAGTTAAGGGCTCAATTTAATCAAATTAATTTTCTTCTCAACGTCTTTCACTTTTAAATAAATAGAACACTTCATTCGATTGTTGATGGAATGTTCCGGTAAAGACTATACAGAAGACTCTCTGGAAAAGGATTTCAGTATTAAATAGACTGTTATTCGTGGCAAAATTGGGAACACCATTACAAATTTGATTTTTTATTCAACTTATCTTTAAAAATTGTGAATGAAATTCGTTTTTTTTGTTTCAGGGTCAGTAAAAGTTTAGTTGATTTTTCCTAATGTATATTTTTTATTTCACCATATTTCATACACTAAAGTTGCTGAACAAGGCAGTTTATTAAAAATCAAAAGCACTTTAAACGTTACGTTTCTACCCTAAATCAGGGTCTACCTCAGACGGAGAACTAAACTTTTTACTTTAGTTGTTCTCCATCTGAGGAAGACCCTGATAACACATGTAATGTGTTTTTGATTTTTAATAAACTGCCTTGGTCAAGAACTTTAGTGTATTTAACATGGAAACAAGACTTAATTGTGTTACCACCATATTTCAAATATTTCCTTTTTTATATATTTTTTATTTTGTTGCTCTTTTCGAAAACATTTTTCGCGAGTGGAAACTCTTTTGCGTCTGTAGACCCGGGGCTGTAACTTGCACAAACTTCCCCTAAATCTTGGCCTGACTATATAATAGAAGAACATCTACATTTTAATGAATTCATTTTTATAATATATTTTGTTTAATTATCTATTGTTATAAATATGGATTGCATCAGTAAAAGATTTTATTAAATGTATTAAATGTACTGATATCTAAGCAGAAACGTTCCTGATGAAAGTGAGCTCTCTGTTCAGTGTAACAAAATGGTTAGCGTTCTGGTGGTTCTGGTTCGATATCCGATCTGAACTCCAAAATTTCAGTATTTGTTGACCCAGATCTGTGTGAACTTGAAGGCAATATCCGTGGACTTCGCTCTCGAAAGTCAGAAAACAGCGGCGATGGAACTCGATGAGCTGCCACGCAGGAGACTTCCTTCTATTGTAGTCAATGTTATTTTTTTCTTTAATAGATGAAGATTTACTCAATAATGTACATGTGTTTCTTGCAAATATCGTGCCATTCATGCACGAGACTTCTTCTCGATTAACCAAAAGTGACAGAAAAAGGAAGTAAAGTAAATGAAATCCATCAATCATACACGCGACTTGCTTGTTATGTAGAATTGCTCATTAATGGCAATGAGGTGCAATTTTGTACTGAGAAATTTTTCTCCCATTTATGAAAAGTTAATCACGTGATTTACAATGGCTGCGACCATGAGGTTACAGCGTGCCAGTGTTTTGAGACAATTTTTGCCGAAAAGTTGGTCACATGTTAAGTGTTATTATGGTCCTCGAACGATATTCACAAAACAAAGCATTGCAGGTAAGAATTTTTATTATTTATTTATTGCTTTGCTGTTCAAGCGGTATGTAACGACCGGAAGCCGATGAAACAGCTGATGTAAACTTTGATGATAAATTACATTTATTCAAGAAATGTGCGTGGCATGTTAAGATAACAAATAAGTATAAATTGCTAGTTGCTGCTGTAGATAATGGAATAATAAAATTAACCTTTCTTGGCTTCATGTATGCGTGGCTCTGCATTCATGTAGAAAATGTGCCGAAGCGAAGGGGAAACATGTTGACATGTGATATGATTTATCAACATTGCCAGTTAAATATTAAATAATAAGTACTAATAATTGCCAGTTAAATATTAAATAATAAGTACTAATAATTGCCAGTTAAATATTAAATAATAAGTACTAATAATGGTTTTGCTTATTATGCACGTACATCCTTCAGTTGAATATGATGTATCTGTTGTACAGGGATACATTAATATGATTTATGAGGCAAAACCTTTTACACCAAATTCACAATTTATACACCTATTGCATTGTACAATGCTTAACGACGGTATTACTTCATGGTATTTATTTGCCACTAAAATTGAGAGTGAAATGTACCACGATAAATTCTAGCGTGAAAATCGGGGTTCACTGATATATGTTTTTGAGTGACATGTCCAGGTTTGATGTGAAAAATGCTTAAACTATATTAGTGTTGGTGGTATTATTGCTACTGTAAATGATAAGGCAGTACTGTACACATTGAAAAATAATATTTTTTCATTGCCATATTTTTTGAAGCATTGTCCAAGTAATAAATATACACTGCCATAGGATAGAAAGCAATCATTCTTTGCCAATTCATGCAGTGTTAAGATGTCATTATGTGTCTGAGTTGTTTACAAAAATATCCATCTCATGCTGTCACTACATAAAGGTGACTTGGCACAAAAAGTGACATGCTAGAACCTGGAGCTAAATAATTAAGGTGTAATAGCCTAATATAAGGAATTACAGGTAGGAGGTTATGTAGTGTTATACCATTCCATCCAGTAAATATAAAACTGAAAATGCTATTGAAGCGTGAGACTCAACTTTTGTTCTATCATTGCTGGTGTCATGTGACAAATTTGCAACCTGTCCATGTCATATTCACCACAAACAGTATTGTTGTAACTTGTGTACTATATGAAAAAGAAAATTGTAATAAATCCGATAGGCGGCTCTAAGCAAACATGAAGAATCTGACACATCTAGAAGAGTTAGGTTTTGTAGGTATTTTACACAGTCTTGCTGTTTCCATTCACCAGATATCAAGTATATGTCAAAGTGTCCCCAAGACAGGTCTCTTGCCATGAAGAGAAGTCTTGTGGGATGACCTTCAGTAGAATAACTCTTAAATAGTCCGCTATTATTGAAGACTTCTAAAGTGAAGTCAAAAATTTGGCCACATTCCAACAACCCACACAGACCACTACAGGTCAACGGTTGTTACATGGCATTAAAGTAAATTTGGCATTCACATAATTGTCTCCTTGGTTGCCATGCAACATCAACTGAAACTCCTTATTCCAGTTGTCGTGAGCATGGTGCACTGTATGTTTCACACCTATTGTGCCATTTAGTCTGTCCCATGGGTGAGGTAAGAGATGCATGAGAACATGCAAACGCCATCACCCTAATCAGTGGCGGATCCAGAAGTTACAGTTGCGAGGGGCGATTGATGAATTTGTCAGGTACGCCACCTCAAAGAGAATCAATTCTAACCTACACTTGCACTGTTTTGTGTTGAATCCCATGTTTCGAGATTAAATTATTGTTTTGAAAAAAATAGGGGTCCAGGGCTGAAATAGATGGTTATTATAACGTTGTTATAACAATCCTGCCCATTGCTACGGTAAACTACACCATCTTATGTTAGCAGTAAGGTGAATAAACAAAGAAAACAAAAATCTGTTCTATTAAGGGCTCTCAAGTTCGATCCCCTTTTCAGGTATATTGCACAGTGGTTCGGATCAAAAATTTAAACTGTAGGTCCAGTTCCGATTAGCCTATCATGAGCATCCGTGTACTTAAACTTTAAAAAATATTCTCCAGCCTTTCAAACTTGTTAAGAACATTTGAGTCACCAAAAACATTAGGCATAATAATACGGTATATCCAAAGGCCTGGTAGTTGGGAGGGGCAATCGCCCCCATCGACCTCCATGTGTATCCGTGCCTGACCCTAATGGGGACAACAGTATGGGGAATCATTTCCCCATCTATTTCCAACAATTCTACAACCATTTTTGTCTCAAATGCTAAACAATTGATAGAAAATATCGTAATCAATAATCCAAAAACAAATCGTTAAATTCAAACTACATTGTTAAGATAGAATGATAATTATGAAACATTAGTTTAGTACAATCAAAACACAACCTTATTGAGATGTATGATGCACATAGTCACATTGTATTACTGTGGAAGACTTGTTTGTAATATAAGTATTGTTACGTTTCTAGGTCTGGTGTTTTTGGCTGTAAACATATAAAAAAAAGTTTTAACACCCCTTTCCTCCCTGTTCCCATCATCTTCTTACTGGATGCTTCTATCGTAAGAGGAAGACACAGTTGGAAACTTTCAGGTTTCTAGATTCATGGGTTTGGCCTGTGTGTTGTTGAGCCAGCGAGTAAGGCAAACTCTTGTCTTTAAGGTAGAAAATAGAATTTCATATGTATAAGTACATATTGGAAAATAACAAATTGTGCAAACTATAGCAGATTTAGACAATGTCTTTCATTTTTGCTCTAAATTGCTTTTTTTGTAATTGTAATGGCAAAATATTGACATACTAGTATTTAAGTATTCTACTCTAATTATATTCATTAATTTACCAAGATTTTTGCTTTAAAATATTCAAAAATTAGTTCAGAATATTAAATTACATGTTATTACAAAAATTAAGTTTTTTTTCACTAAAAGTGGTGCAAAATATAAATAAATTTTGAATTTTCCATAATTTTGAAGATAATAAGACTCAGCAAAAGTGTCACGTGGTGTTTTTGTGGAGCCTGTGAAAGAGAATAAAAATGGCAGAAAAGTATCGGCTGGCATCGATAAATAAATTTCAACCGGCACTTTCTGATACCGATACATAGGTACATGGCCGTAGGCAGAAATGAAATTCGGGGTGGAGGGGGTTCACTCATAATTGTTCCCATGTGCGACCCAAGAAATTTGAATAATATAAATAATAACAATAATAAATATTAAATAATAATAATTAAAATTTCATAATAATAAACTATTTTTTCCAAATGTATTATTATTATATCCTTGAGGAGACTCTTCTATTTTACCCATGAGAAGTGTGAGTATGCAGCACGACTGTTTTTATTATTATTTTTTGTATGTTACATGCAGTGTGTACTGAAATGCACGGTTATTATATTTTGTTATGAAATTTTTAGATACCTTCAGGAAAAAGCTTTAAAAGTAAGAGAAATTTTAGTCATAAAGTTTCTGTTGATTGATTTGGTGTTTTAAGTCCACTTTATGCACAGTAAGGCTAATCGGGACTGGACCTACAGTTTAGAGTGGGATCCATAAAGTTTCTGTTATTTGACCATTCACAAAGCTTAATTTTTGGAATTTTGAAAACTGTGGAACCAGTTATTCTTTATATTAAATGGTAAAACAATCTGGTGCCTGTATCGTAACCTCAATTTCTCGATCTAGCGCTGTTTTTCTTTGGTTATTCTGTTCGAATACTAACTAACTGGACTTTATTTCTATTATTAACAATAAAACTAACAAACATTCTCCTATTTTGTAACTTGCAATAATCAATATCCATTCAGGGGTAGGGGGGGTTCTATGGATCAGTTTGATCCCACTTTCCGATGCTCATATTGTTCCTATGCTTACCAAACAGCAGTATATAAAACCACTATGCACTATACAAGTATGTGTTTTATGGGACCGCATATAGGTTAAATGTATGTACTATATCGACCGCTGTGCCTGGCCGATGGCGCAGTGGTACCGTTGTTGCCTTCTAATCAAGGGGTACTGGATTCAATACCCGGTGGAGGCACATAGTGGTTCGGATTCCATTTTAAACTGTAGGTCCAGTCCCAATTGGCCTTAATGTGCATAAAGTGGACTTAAAACACCAACTCAATCAACTATATCGACCGCTGGGCGTAGGATAGTGAATGTAACGCGCTACGAATCTGGATATCCTAGGTTTGGACTCTTGTCAAGAGGGACTTAAACCCATATCGAACAGGGAATTAAAAAGTTGGAACGGGAATTTTGGTAAAAAAATAAAACATTCAAATGCTGACCAAGGAAAATTTATTGTATAAAAAATATACACTAAAAATGTAACATTTCCACCCTCTAACAGGGTCTTCTTCAGACAGAGATTCACAATAAATTGAAAGAGATCTTTGTCTGAAGAAGACCGTGTTAGAGGGTTGAAATGTTACGTTTTTAGTGTATATTTTTTATACAATAAATTTGCCTTGGTCAGCATTTGAGTGTTTTATTAACATGGAAACAAGGCTTAACAGTGTTACAATTGAGAATTTTTGAACAATCACAAGGGAATTTTCAGTCAGATCCAGGAACATCACTGGAAAGAGGACAGCAGAAGTGAAAATGTAGGGGTTGCAGGTGAGCTGCAAGAGATCAGTTTCCCTCAAATTTCAGAATTAAAAATGTTTGAAAATTCTAGCTTCATCATTTCATCATTGTCTCCCTGTTGTATTTTTGTAAAACTGAGAATAAATTTTTGAAAATGTTTTTCAAATTTTGGTTTCTGAACTTCTATTAATCCAACATGCCAGAAGTTTCGGGAGGGGGGGGGGGGTTTAAACCCTTAAAAAAAACCTCTAAATACTGCCATACATAGGTATGGATTCAGCTCTAATTGTTTTAATTATAAGAATATGGATCAATGACTGTAACTGATAAATTTCTCAAAAATGATATATTACTGAGTTTCATATATGATACCTTTTCTACACACATGGATCTTGATTTATATCTCTTCACATGTTGGTTCTTTTCCAAGAATTTAGAACGAATACTTAAGTGTGGTTTAAGACAATTTAAAGAACAACTACTTTGTAATATCTGCTGTATTTTACAAGGTCTTGGGGATTTGTCTGCAGAACTCATAACACCCAGATTTCCAACCTAATAGTGAAGGGTTGTAATTTTTGAGATATTGATCCATATGGCTAGGTCAAATTTAATAGGCCCAACATGTGTTCATCTATGAAATATTTTTTTTTACTGTTGCAGTTCATGAGATTAATATCTGATACTAAATCTGTCTGTCTTTAATAATCTAGGTACCGTAATTCATGTAATTACCTATTTTTTCCCTCTTTGTTTGTAGCCAAGGAAACACTACAAATGTCGGCGAATTATGGTGTTAGGAACCATGTACTGTATGTTAATTTCATGTTACATGTTTTTACATAAAATGCAGTATTTGAGCCATCTTTCTGATTGTTCGAGTAAGGAGCAATACTTGTAGGACAAACATTCAAACTTTGATTTCTCCAAAAAATAAAAATGCTCAAAATGTATTTAGTTGTTCACTGTACATCACTATAACATAGTATGTACTGAAACAGAAGCACTTTTTATTTCTTTGAGAATAATATATTGTTACATTAAATGTACATTTAATTTTTTGCCTGACAAACCATTTTGGTCATTCAATGAGAATATTCTTCAGCATTGTAGAAATTTGAATGCATCTCTAGCAGTGCAAAATATCTGGCCACACTGTGCTCAGAACTGTTGTCATGCACGTTATCAGTTTATCAGACTACAAATTTTCCAATGTAATTTATTACAATTTTATTATTTCAAGATAACTTCTTAAAATATATTAGAGAAATTAATTTAGTATAATTACATATTTTCTGCCAGTAAACCTAGAATACAAATGAGAAAGAATATGCAAATCAGCTGTTTTAATATACTTACATATTTTTACAAATTTATGTACATGTTTCACATGCTGTGTCTACATAAAAATCCGAGCCTTATTAATAACTATGAAGACTGTCATGTTTCCAGGCTACTTGAGGCCTGTCTCCTCTTGAATTTATGTCATCCTTTCTTGAGTTAATTTAATAAAACAGGCACACAACCCTAATCAACATGGTCAAATGCCACCTTCTCTGCTTGCTTCATATCCTAAAATTCTCAAAATCGAAATTGGCCTCAATTTCTAGATAAGCACACATGCAATTTAGATGAAGAGGACTTGGGCCTCTGGTTTTCTCTGCAAGCAGTCCTCGGAACTGACGGTTATCCAAACTAAACCCACTATTTGAACCATTCTCTGATGTTCTGCAGAGGTTATTTGTAGTGATGTATGACATCACATTAATAACAGTGTAATGCTTTTGGGTTAAATATGGTGGAAAAGGTTACGTTTTAGCTTATGTACATGATAACTTTACAAGACCAGTCCAAATTCATTTGTGAAGAAGAGAATCACTACTGATGACATTTCTATATGTTTTATTTATTATTATTGGCAATGCATGTTTCCTTGCAGTCAAAGGGTCCCAGGTTCAATTTTCAATGCAGACACACTCCAGTGATTCCAAAACCAACTTTACACTATGGATCTACTACCAATTAGCCTACCTGAATGTAAAGTGGACTTAAACCTTAATTTTGCAAGTGATTCTTGTTGCATGTCACATCAGGGTGTGATGCGTAAGGTACTAATTGGGAATACAGGCATATTTTTTTCTGCCAGCAAATGTAGACACCCGTTATACTTGTAGCATTCATAATCTGTTTAGTGTTGTAACACACATTTAAGAGAAAAAAAATCCTAATTACAAGATGGCATCAAGTTAGTTGTAAAGCATATAAATTCATGTCGCAGCACTTCTTATAAGCAAGATATTCCAGCTTCGAGATGATCTGCGTAAAACGTTTTTAATGTCTGCAAGCTGGTATGCTTCCACTTCAGCGACTGCGTGGGAATACCTGCGCAGGTAAAACAGCAGAAGTGATAAGTTAGGCGAAATGAGGGCTGGCACAGAAGTTAGAGGAAATGTATGGTATTCCAGAGGCCCTGGTTTGGGACACCCATGTCTCATAACCAGAATATTGCTTAATATGTCAACATATAGTGTCACTTATGTAAAAAAATCAATTCACGAAACAGATGTGGGTGTGTTTGAACTCGGAAGTTCTTTGAGGTGAGCACACTAACAATATTTATGGTTTAAGGTCTAACCACAATAAATTTTTGCTGGAACTTACTTTCTGGATACCAAACTAACTAACTAACTCCCTAGCCGCCTTAAACCCGAAGATTCATGGCTGCAGCAACACAGGCCTTCCATCTTTCCCTATCTTGAGCAAGTTCTATATACTCTTTTCCATCCCTACCGATTTCCCTTAGGTCCATCTCAACGTTGTCCCTCCATCTTCGTCTTGGCCTTCCTACAGGTCTCTTACCATCAGGTTTCCCAACAAGAATCCTGTAAACTCCTCTTTCCTCTCCCATTCGTGCCACATGGCCTGCCCACCTAAGTCTTCTTGATTTAATTATTCTAATAATATCTGGACATGAATACAAATTATGTAGTTCTAAATTATGTAACCTTCTCCACTCACCTGTCTCCTCATCCCTTTTAGGTCCAAAGATTTTCCTAAGGATTTTATTTTCAAATACTCTCAATTTATGTTCCTCTTTCAATGTAAGGGACCAAGTTTCACATCCATATAATACTACAGGCAAAATTACTGTTTTGTATATTTTAACTTTTAGTTTCTTAGATATTAAACGAGAAGACAAAAGTTTATGAAGAGAGAAGGAACATGTATTTCCTGAATTAAGCCTACTTTTTATTTCCTCTTTAATATAATTTTCATTTGTTAATATTACTCCTAAGTATTTGAATTTGGAAACTGGTTCAAACGAGTTGTTATCAATAATTAGATTTTGATTATTACCTAACACTTGGTTTCAGCCTGTAAGCATATATTTAGTTTTCTCTTTGTTAACTTCCAAACCTATCTCTTTAGCAGTTTTGAAAAATATTTTAGCATTATTCTTAATTGTATTCACATCATCCCCCAGTAAGTCTACATCATCTGCATATGCTAACAACTGAGTCACACCATTTAATTTTAGTCCTTCTTTAGTTTCTTTTACCTTCCTTACAGCATATTCTAAGGCAAAATTAAAGAGCAATGGAGATAATGCATCTCCTTGTTTTAACCCATCATGAATTGTAAATTTGTCAGACATATTAATACCCACACGAATTTTACTTTCTGTTTCACTGGTGCATATTTTTATCATACTAACAAGATTCTTAGGTATTCCAAACTCTACTAATATATTATATAATTGATCTCTTTTGACCGAATCATATGCTTTTTTGAAAACAATGAATAGCTGATGGACATTTTGATTATATTCACACTTTTTTTCAAGTGTCTGTCTGATGTGAAAAATTTGATCTGTAGTTGATCTGTTACGTTTAAATCCACATTGATAATCACCTATAATTTCATTAGCATATGGTGTTAGTCTTGTTAAAAGAATGTTAGATAATATTTTATATGTTGTTGAGAGTAGAGAAATTCCACGGTAATTATTGCAGTTCATTTTATCACCTTTTTTAAACACAGGAACAATTATGGATTCTTTCCACTGTTGAGGGATTTCTTCTTTATTCCATATTAAACAAATTAATTTATGAATTTGACATATTAATGAATTTCCACCATATTTAATTAACTCAGCTGGTATTAAATCAATGCCAGGTGCTTTGTTATTCTTTAGCCTTTTAATAGCATCTTTAACTTCAGTCAAGTTAGGTTCTGGAACTATAGGTTCTGCTGTGTGGACTTCATTTACTTCTGATTTATCTCCTACATGGACATTTAAAAGGCCATTAAAGTAGTTCTTCCATCTATTTAGAATATTGCTTGGGTCAGCTAGAAAATCACAGTCTTTATCTTTTATCAAATTTACTTTAGGTTGCCACCCCTTTCTAAACTCATTTACACCTTTATATAAATGTCTGATATTTTTATTTTTGCTGTTTGTTTCAATTTCGTTAATTTTGCTTTTCAAGTAATCTCTTTTTTTACTTCTAAACGTGCGGTTAACTTCTCGTTTTATTCTATTATAATTGTTTAGATTTGTATCATCCGAGTTATTTAACCACCTAAGTCTAGCCAGATTTCTTATTTCTATTAGATTATGACATTCAGTATCAAACCATGGCTTACTTTTTCTCGGTTTATGGTATCCTATACTTTCTTTAGCTGCTGATTCTATTGCATTACGTATGTGCTCCCAATTCTTATTTAGATCTGTTTCATTTATATTTTCATCATCATTTAAATCCTGCAAAAGATCAAATCTATTTGACAGTTTAATTTGGTAATCTTTCTTAATTCTTTCATCAGTAAACTTTCCTGTATCAAATTTTATAACTTTTAGATTTTGTTGATTATGATTTATCACTGAGAGTCTTTCCCTTAATTTAGCAATTACTAAATAATGGTCACTGGCACAGTCAGCACCTCTATGTGTACGAACGTCAATTATACTAGTATGCCTTCTCTTATCAATGAGAATATGATCTATCTGATTATGAGTTTTACCATCTGGAGAAGACCAGGTATATTTATGGATATCTTTATGTTTAAAAGTGGTACTTTTCACAATTAAATTCGTTGAGGTTGCAAAAGTAATCAATCTTATACCATTATCATTACTTAATTCATGAAGACTTTTTTTACCAATCGTGGGTTTAAATGTCTCTTCTTTGCCAATCTGTGCATTACAGTCACCTAACAGAATTTTCATATCATACTGAGAAAATTTGTCGAAGACCTGTTCTAACTCTGTATAAAAATCATCTTTAGTATTATCATCTTTATCTTCCATTGGTGCATGTATGTTTATTAAAATAATTTTACACCACCTACCCTGTAAAACTGCATATGATATCCTATCATTAATAAATTCTACTGTTTTAAGAGCCGATATAATTCTATTATTTATGAAAAAGCCTGTTCCAAAATTATGATTTTCAGTACCACCATAGAAAAAAGTATAATTTTTAGTTTTACAATTCCCTTCTCCTGGCCACCTAACTTCCTGGACAGCTACTACATCTAATTTATACCTAACTATCTCATTAACTGTACAGTGAAATGCCCCAGGCCGGTAAAGGCTCAGAACATTCCAGGTGCCTAATTTAATATCCTTATTCCTAACGTAGATCTTATCCTTAGTCCAGGGACCTCCCAAAGTAGTCCCCACCCAGAGATCTGAACGGGGGACTATTTTACCTTGGGAACATCCATGGCCTTATATGGCTGTTTCTTGACATTTTTTTTACAGTGCAGAGTTGTCAGATCTACGCCTAACCCCCAATATGAATGGAGGAACTACTACACAAGACAAACACAAACACATTAGATAGCACAATTACTACACAAGATGAACACAAACACATTAGACAGCACAACTACTACACAAGACACACACAAACACATCACAACTATAACACAATATAAACACAAACACACCACAACTACTACACAATATAAACATAAACAAACTACACACCACAACTACTACACAAGACAAACACAAACAAATTAGACAGCACAACTACTACGCAAGACAAAACAAACATACTAGACAGCACAACTACAACACAAGACACATACATACACATCACCGATACTACACAAGACAAACAGAAATACATTAGACAGCATAACTACTACATAAGATAAACACAAACACACTAGACAGCACAACTATTACACAAGACAATCCCAACCACACTAGACAGCACACCTACTACACAAGACAAACCCACATACAAGCACACCACAACTACTACACAAGACAAACACAAACACACTAGACACCACAGCTACTACACAAGACAAACTCACACACTACACAGCACAACTACTGCACAAGAGACACAAACACATAACAACCACTACACAAGGAAAAAACAAACTCTCAACTACTACTACACAAGATTATGAAAAAAACCCGTATGAATGAAAGAATGAAAAAAGGAAAAAAAAACACATCATAACTAGCAGAATAAAACGACCTAATTTTGAGGGGGCAGAATCAAACTGGGCCTAACTTCCATTTGTCTAGCTAACTCAAAAGCTTTCTGGAATTCCATGATGTTTTCTGCTATTATTTTCTTCCTAATAATGTCAAACCTTAAACCGCTCACAAACGTGTCAAACACACGTTTCTGGATACCTCTCGAACAAACAGGATTCTTTAAGACTAATTCTTAAATAAAAATTGAAAATTATAAAATGAGGCCTGATGTTTAACTGGATCAGTAAAATTCTATTTAGTGATGCGTTGGAACGTGTACATATAATGAAAATTCCAGCAAATACAGCCACCTTTGTGGCATGGTGGTTTGGTAAGATCATGAAGCTAAGTGGTATGGGGTCAATACCCTCATGTCATTCATATGCCACATTTTCAGACACCATTCAGATATCAGCATCTCTTCCATGCATTACACCCACACTGTGGAAATAGCCTTTTTGCAAGTTAATGAGACTCTGGCATCTGGATCCACAGCCTGGAGCCGTCTGTATGTTTTGTTCCCATATCAGAAGGGTGTAAATAGCCTCAATCCTGATGTACTCATTATATTTTTAAATAGTTAATCAGTTAAATATTTTGTTGCTTCTGTTAAATATACCTTGAGTCAGGGATTCTCAATTTTTCTTGCCAAAGAGAGAGAGAGAGAGAAAGTGACACTCTCTTTCTCCCTCTCTTCATTTCCTCTCGGGAAATCCCCCTGTCCCCCCAGAGACAGAGAGAGGTTCATGGCAGCCTTGCGAAGGAGGTTAGAATGCTACGCCATCCTTGTTACAAGGTAATATATATATATTTTTGGGGGCGGGGGCTCGGATTCGATACCCAGAGGCACATAGTGGTTCAGATTCCACTTTAAACTGTAGGGCCAGCCTTACTGTGTATAAAGTGTACTTAAAACACTAAATCAATCAATATATTTTTTTGGAATTACTTAATTGAAAGTACAAAAAACAACGATTATAGTCAAGCCTCACGAGATTTTTTCTTGTATTCGATTAGGATATAGAAAAAATGTTAAATTTCACCTCTTTGCTTGCAAGAACATTTTTCATTGAGAAATTTGATATTTGTGTTGCTTGTACAAGGTCGTCTATAAAACACCCATCTTAACCAATATGGATAAGGAAACCCGCATCATACACTGGTGAAAACAATTAAAGGGACAAATGGTATTTGTTAAAAGAAAATAAAAATATGGAACGGCGAGAAGCAAAGAAGGGAGCAGACGATAGCTACGTGTGTTGCGCACAAACCGTGCCACGCAGTTGTCGATGACGTCGTACGGCGGTGGCGCTGTGTTCTCGTGTGTATAGAGGTTGCTCGGCGTGGATCGGAGCCGCAGTACGTTGTGAAACACCGTAGCATTGGGTAATCCGTGTGTTTTGAATTTCTGTGTTTACCCATCATTAGTATGGCGAGTCGGCATCGTTTAGATGATGCCACAAGATGGAGGATAGTTGGAAGACTCGAGGCAGGCCAATCACAGGCAATCTGTTGTAGGGACCTCGGGGTTCCGAGAAATGTGGTGTCCACGCTGTGGAAACAGTTCACAGAGACAGGAACAGTGGTCCGCCGACGTGGTCAAGGCCGCAAAAGGGCTACAACGCCGGCTGAAGACCGTTATTTGCGACTTCTCGCCAAGAGGGATAGGTCCGCGACAGCAACACAGCTGTCTCGAAACCTGTATGATGCAACAAGGACATCAGTTTCACGCATAACAGTCGCCCAGAGACTGCATGAAGGTGGGTTGTATGCGAGGCGCCCTGTAGTGTGCATCCCTTTGTCTGTGCAGCACAAAAGGGCCCGGTTATCATGGAGCAGAGAACACCTGTATTGGACGGATAATGATTGGGGGAGCATTCTCTTCAGTGATGAGTCGCGATTCAGTCTGGACAGCGACTCAAGACGTGTTCTCATCTGGCGAGAAACGGGGAGTCGATATCGGCCCTCAAACATTGTCGAAAAGAACCACAATGGCGGAGGGGTGTGATGGTGTGGGCGGGCATCATCGCAGACGGGCGTACGGACCTTCATGTGTTCGATAGAGGTTCTCTGACAGGTCAGCGATACAGGGACGAGATCCTTGCACCCTACGTGCTACTTTTCCGCGGAGCATATGGACCGCAGTTCATGTTTGTGGACGACAACGCCCGTCCACATAGGGCGCAGTTGGTGGATGAATACCTTCAATCAGAGGATATTCAACGATTGCCGTGGCCTGCGATGTCCCCTGACCTTAATCCCATAGAACACGTATGGGACCCCCTTGGACGCTCAATTGCAAACCTCCAACCAGCTCCAACAACCATCGCTGAGCTCAAGTGTGCCTTAGTGCAAGAGTGGGTGCGGTTGCCACAGGAATTGCTAAGGACCCTCGTACACATTATGCATCGCCGATGCCAGAGTTGTATTGCTGTACGGGTCGATCATACGCCCTATTAGACATGTTTTTTTGGCCTCACTGACAGAGCGTCGGTCAGCTGCTGTGCTGGACATTTGGCATTTTTGGTTTTCATGGGTGGCGGTTGTTCCCATGTTTGTTTTCTCATCTATTGTTTTGTTCTGGGATGATATTGTGGCCACGTTTGGCGTTATTTCGTTGTTATCTTTTGTTTTTGCATTAAAAACCATTTGTCCCTTTAATTGTTTTCACCAGTGTATAAGCCGATACGTGATGTAGAAGAGGGGGAAAACTTGTTAGTGTTTATTAACTAGATCGTGTTTACCTTCCATTTTTTTTAAAAATGGAAAGACAATTTTCTCAAACTCAGCAGATGCAGTAAGCTATTCTGTTTGGTTTTATGAGTGTATATTCATCCTTCTACTCTGACCATAGAGGAAATGTAAGGTATTCCAGGAAACATTAACAGATCTTTGAATTACCTAATTAACTGCACAAGTGTAATCGTATCCTGGGCTGGCTCGGATTAGAGGTTTCTGGAAAAATCAATATTTTGTGGAAGTGTGCTAGATGTCGTTTTTTTAAAGAAAGAAGTAAAGGACAAACAAGAAATTTTAAATTTGTTGTGAAAAAACTATTCTTCAGTTTGATACACTGAGTATTATCGGTAGTTACGGTATAAATTGTACTTATATACTCCGTGAAAAGAAGTCATGTTTTGAGCTATTTTCAAGTAGAAATCCACTACAGTAACTGCCTATTGGCATTTACCACTATCTTGTCAATTTTGGGTTGTGTTAGGTTGATATTAGGATTAATACATATCATTATGCATTAGCAATAATTGTTGTGATTTTTTATAAATAGGAATTCTTTACCATTAGTCAATATACAGCAAGTATTACGTAAAAGCTCATCCCTATTGTCCCTATTCAACAGTAAATTTCTGTTCAGTTTCCCTTCTCTTTCTTACTTTAACTAAAATGTAGTAACCTTTTCACCCACATATGTAAATACATGTTTGCTCTAATGAGTTATGGGCCTTCCCGATGGCGCATCGGTAGCGTCGTCGCCTTAAAATTAAGGGGTTCCGGTGGAGGCACATAGTGGTTCAGATCCCACTTTAAACTGTAGGTCCAGTCCCGATTAGCCTTACTGTGCATAAAGTGGACTTAAAACACCAACTTAAAAACTGTAAAGTCAGGGAATTTTGTTTTTACAAAATGGTAGACACCCTGTTTGGAAAGGACCACAAACTGAAACAGATAGGTATTGGAAGTGGCGTAAATTATCCACCCCCCCCCCCCACAAACTAGGATAATTTGAGTAAACGTCCACCCGCCTATCCCAAAACTCGACCGAGTATCCCCAGTAGAAATTTTCGAGTCTAGGACAATTGCGATCAGGTAGACAAAACTTGGGCCTAAACAAACTCGAATTCTCTCAATCACCTACTCTATTCAAGAAGCATTGCGATGCCCGCTCCACCCCCAATTTTCACTAAGTGTTTCAGGCGTTACTAGTCTGTCGACAGAGACGCGTCTTTTGTTTACTTATATTTATATAAGCAGTAATTTTCTCAATATATAATCCATATGGATTCTACTAGAACATCGGAGCATTTAGAAGTTCGGATTTATTGCTGGGGACAAGGGAGTAGCAAAATCCTTGTTAACTAGTAATTAAAAACCAATAACAAAGAATCAACACTTAGGAGTGAGTGAGTTTGTATTATTAACATAGAAGGTTAATCGAGACTCGACATACAGTTTAAAGTGGCCGAACCACTGTGTGCCATATCGAGCCCATGACCCCTTTATCACAAGGCGACGACGTTACCATTACACTTTAAGAAAGGAAGAAGTAGGATCGAGTTCGAATGAACGAAGGGAGACAAAGAAATACAAATAGAGGGTGTTTACATGTGGTACGGGGAGGAGAGAGGAGTGCAGCAACCCCTTCCCCCCCGTTGTAAAATGAATGAACTGTAATCCTTCCTTCCCATTTTTTGTCATCGAATAAGGCTATGTATCAGTTTAGTAGGTTTTTCGAAACTAAATCAGGGTGGTCTGAATCTCTGGTAAACAACTGAATGAAGAAATTAGAAATATTTTCTCTTACTTCAACCTGGTGGCATAGCAAGGATTTTTTTAAAGGAGGGTGGAGGCTTCACACAGCCAACTATTTTGATAGTGATCCTTTGTATTTTTTGTTCGAAACGTTTTTTTCTTTAAATGTAGGTTACATATACAGGGTGATTATAAAGTCTCGATCCATTTTTGAGAAAAAGAGGCTTGAGATTAAAACAAATCTATTGAATGAACTCCCGAGTACTTGGTAACAGATAATCAAGATTGAAAGAAAAAATATTGGACATGATAAGTGGTGTACAGAAGAAAATTCATGAAAGTGTCACCTGATCGTACTTTTACATGAGCACACTGCATGTCTACATATGAATCCCAATGCCACACAGTTTCACCAAACACCTTTGAGATCATTGGCGGTGTCATGCTGAGCATAACGTGCTTTATAAGTTAACATAGGTGTTGAATGGGGGTGATCAAATCTTCCTCATCCACTGTCTGTAACAGCTCTGCACACATTGTTTCACTACCAGCACAGTCATCCCTGTCTAACTTGTGCACCACCTGAAGGTGGTCTGACCGTTCTTTTGGAGTGCAATGGAGTATCTTCCACACAGTTGGTTGTGGTAACAACAGTTCCCTGCTTAAACTTCTTGTTGATGCTTCTGGTGATGGCATTTTCTACCCGTTGAACAATTTCGGCTGCTACACTGGGCTTTCAAGAATGTTTAGCATCATGTACAGTACCTATTCGCTTGAATTTTTTCAACCAGTAGCCTAATTTAGCCCTGGTTGGAACAGGTTTTAGAATTTCCTTTCAAACGTGGACCTTTTTGAAGCTTATTCCACGCAAACATCTACACACCTCAGCTATTCTCTCTTCAGTAGTCAGCATCTTTTATATTACATACAAGGGAAAGAAGAAATCAGCAGTTTTCACAAAAATGGATTAAAACTTTATAATCACCCTGTATTTAAAAATTTCTGTCTGGGGAAATTGTTTAAAGGTTGTAAACAGTCTTTTTTTTGGACTTATTGGACTTAGAGGTGGATGCACTTTTAGCCAAGAAAGCCATCCTCTGGCTATGCCAGGCCAAGATTGAACGTAAGAGCCGCTCACATTACGCTTATAATACCAATAGTGAGTTATATACTCAAGCAAACTTATCATTTCAGTTACGGAGGTTTAACTGGACATCTAGATTGTTGGTGGTGACCTCACATCAAAAGGTCAATTGCAATCTGCTGCGAAGAAATAACAGCGGACTCAAGTTTGAGAGATAGAAAATTAAGCAGCGACTGGATTTTATTCACTGAAAATTTGTCACTCAATGAAATGCCGATTGGAGCACTTTGAGCACTGTATACGTTGCATACCCTGCGTGGCGGAATTGGAGCTACTGGAGAATATTTGGTGGGAAGTTACATTTTAAATATCACGTAATATTACTGCTAATAAAAAAGGTCATAAATTATCAAGTTTGTTTGTTTAGGTATTGTGTAACAATAAGGCATCGACCGGTTGAGTAACTGAATCTTGTGAATCGATTCACAACTGTACTACACTACACTACACTACTATTACGAAAACCACGTAACTAAGAAGGTATGAGATGAGAGAAGTTTCCTATCGATTGCCATTTATGAGCAAGTAACATAATTCTGAATTTTGGAGGAGACCCATAATGTCAAGTTGCCCGGGTCCCTCTGGCTAAGACAACACACCACTGCTTATTATCGCAGACGTCGTCATATGATATGTTACTGGGAACCAACTTTCTGTTTCGTAAATCCATTTATAAATAAGCGACACTAACTGCTGAATTTATGGGATTATATAAAATTTCAGGATCACAGAGAGAGAACATAGCGAGGCCCCTACAGCTCGCCCCCCCCCGCATCGCTGGGTTTGCGGGGGCGGCTGCTACGCCACTGGTACGAAGACACAGCCATTACTATCATAATTATGGTTTTCAGCTTCATATCAAGTGCTCTTTTTTATGTCCATGACCTCTAACATGCAAAAAGATAAGTATGGGTACCTTCGTGTATGTTCTACTTGCTTCCTGCTGTACTCCACAATCTCTGCATCGAATCCAAGTTAAAGGAGTTCAACAACATAAAACGTCGGCTTATCTAAACTTTTTCCTGGAGTAAGTAATAGGCTGCACGTGCGAAGCTGATAAGTGATAATCATTGTCGTTACGTAATCCGTTTACTTCCTGGAAGAGTTTTAGAATACACAATCGCCAGCCCCGCTGCCTAACCTTCACTCAATGATCCCAGAAGGGATAATTCACACGAAGAGGGGAGTTTGGAAATGTGTAGCGAGCTTCAGTGTAGGGTGGACGAGAGCAGAACTTCCATATCACTACACATATAATGTTTTTAGATTCAATGTCGTGGCGACCTTTTAATTTTGAGAATTATATCTTGAGACTTGAAAGAGTCTCGAGCTGTAAATACAGTCTCGAGTCTCGAAATATTTAGCGTAAAAAACATACGTGTCACCTCTTTTCGACGCTACGAACCCTCAAAATTGAATTTTATCCTGAACATAAGCATCAGCGCAGCACAAGCTCACAATTGCCACAAATGGATTGACTTTGTAAGTACTAAATATTTCAAATATTATCAAAGTCTCGGAACACTAAGTGTCGGTCCCGTGTCGATTTTACACAGGTCTGTCTGTTTCTTTCTCGGTCTCGTGTAGATTTTTGCATGGCTATATCGATCTCGGTATCATCCATGATTATTTTACTGCTTTTACTGAATTTAGGATTCACGATTGCTTCATAGACAGAACATCGTAGTTTGTGAATATTAAGTAAATTCAAGTGTTTAGCTATCACGTGATTATAATGACCTCCGTAAATTCTGCCTCTGTTCATTGGGTTTTGTCCCATCATCTTTTCATGAGTATATCATTTATCCTCATCGTCGTGATTAACCCCCTGCCGGCCCCCGTGGCGGACTGGTTAGCACATCGCTCTACGACGCCAGGGGTCCCGGGTTCGAATCCCGGCCTGGGCATGGGTGTTTGTGAGTGTCCATTCATATATCATCACTCATCTCCATCTTCGCAAATTACCGAAAAGTGGCACATAAAGCGAAGCAAATCAATCAGTCGTGATTAACCCAAGAGCAGTGCTCGAAGTGGAAATTCTTAACTGGGAAGATGTTTGGCGGAGTTTGGAGATAGGTGGGTGGATGCTTGTGCAGTCACGGACACTTCTGGGCAGTGGCGGATCCAGAAATTACTGTTGGGAGGGGCGAATTTCAGAGTCTGGTACCTCAGCGAACCTACAATTGCATTGTTTTATATAAACAATATATGGTTCTTTTAGCAGGAGACATCTATGCTCTACAGATTAGCTTTATAAAGGAGTCCAGAGTGGAATAGATGTTTATTATTGTATATTGTCATCCATTGGAGTAGCAACATATTGGGGGGGGGGGGCGCTTGGCGAGATCAGAATACAAAGTCCCAATCCATTCTTTCAAATTTATTTACATCTTAAAGTGAATTGATACAAAATCTTCAGCCATACATCAGCAAAGGTATTATCAAATTTAAATACCGTATTTCTTCGATTTCCAGGCGCACGTTTTTGTCGAGTCTTTGATCTTGAAAATTTAGGTGAACCGTGGATTCGATGGCGTATGCATAAATAGGGATAGAAAAATACAGGGCGCCGGCTCCAGTGGCGGAGTATCACATCGCACTACGACGCCAGGGGTCCCCGGTTCGAATCCCGGCCTAGGCATGGGAGTTTGTAAGTTTCCATTCATCAATATCATCACCTCATCACTCATCCCCATCTTCGCAATTAGTCATAAGTGGCACAAAAGCGAAGTAAAATAAACTAAATCAATCAAATCAGTCAATCAAAAATACAGGGCACCTGAAATTTTTCACCTGCTGCCTGAATTTTTAAATTCAGTGCTAAAAAATGTGTTTTTTTTTTAAAAAATATTTCTAGTTCTATACTTCCATTGCCTTTTTTAAAAAAATAACGAGCACAGTATATGTTTTTTTAATGTTTGTTTTTTCTGTATCACGTGTAACATTACATCATAATAATAAACATGCTATTATATTTTTTTCACTGTTGCTAGCCGAATTTTAAAATCTGTGGCGATATGGTAGAGTCGACCACATATTAGAATTATTGCATAGTTTATCATGGTGTTACCAGTTGAGCCACCTTGAGGAAGGCCACTGTCGCGCAAGAATTTATATACTTTTAACCCAATCCAATTAATAAATTAAATGTTTTAAGATCATATTTCAAAATGTGTAGCTTTATCTTAGTTGGATTCATGGCTTTCTTAGACCATATTTGAAAGAAGAAAAGAAAAAGAAAACTTGGCTTCAGGGGAAAAGGAGCTGGCGCCTGAATTAGTTTTTTCCAACCCTGTGCATAAATATACCTAATATGGAATGAAGTATTTGCAAATTTCAATAATCAAGTTTTCTCCTAGATATTTTACCGAAGTACAAGTATTGGTAAAAAAAATCACCCTTAACGAAATTTCATTTCCTTTAAATGTTGTGTTAAAACAATCAACATTTCACAAGAAAGAGTCAGTTTATTTTTATTGGTGAACACTGTGGTTTGTTCTTATGCTCTTTGCAGTAACGTGGTGGTCTTTGAGCCAATGTTTGCAAAGTGCACATCAAACGGACATTAAAAATGGAGAGACAGAAGCATCACTCATATGATGCAGTACTTAAACATAAAGTTATTTTCTGTGCTGAGGAATTTGGAAACGCTGAATCATCATTGCAAAATACTCAGGAAACGAAATTAGTAAAATTTTGTCTTGAAAAATCAGTCCAGTATAGCCTATTCTTTATTCTGTTGTAAGAGTTCAGTATTCTTACGGTCGACAATTTACCGTAAGTGAAGTGTCCGTTCGTCGTTGGAGAGGTGAACGACAGCAATCTGTCATCAGCCTCTCGCTCTTATACGTGGGAAGAAGTGGTACAGTATCCTGCCGTGGAGGCTGTTATAAAAGATGTTTTCTACTCTTACGGCGGCCGCCCTATATGCTGGCAAGGGAAGTTGGGAGCGGGAAGCGACCAATCCAGCGCGATAAGAAAAGCAGCAGCCTGTAGAACGAGTTGGGGGCAGAACCTCCTCCCCTCTTCGTCATACCTCTCGGTGCCACCGCTGTTGCTGATTGGTCTGCGGCGTAATCCCCGCTCCCCACTTCCCTTGCCAGCATGAGGCCGCCCGCCGTAAGAGTAGAAAAGACTATAGTCTATTCTTCCTTCTACTCCTGGATGATCTGGGACTTAATTCGGCTTAGTAGGGGCATATTTGCAAATAACTTTGTAAACTCTCTCTCTCTCTCTCTCTCTCTCTCTCTCTCTCTCTCTCCTTGTCCTTCCTTGCACCAACTATCTCTGTGTTTGATTATTTTGTCGGTAGGCCTTAGCCCCATTGTTCGAAATGCACCTGTCATTCTAATGATCGCCTTCATTTGTGATGATGTTATTTTTGTTATATACGTTGTACAGTGCGTTCGTTTTGGCTCTGGATCGAGATAGGTTGTGAACAACTCTTATAACGCTTAGTACTCGTTATCCAATATAACTATAATTGTCTACATGCTAAAGATATGTGAGTAAATAAGCGAGACAAAAATGCATCTGCACCATGTCACGCGCTATCTCGGCCCAGAGCGAAATCGAACGGAGTCAATATTTTAGGTAGTCTACTCAGATTGGTCCGTCGAAAGAAACAATCGCGTTGTAGATTATGAATATGTATGGGTTTATAAGCGACATAGAGAGTCTGAATGTATTCGAACTTATTGCTACCAACTTATTTATTACAGACTCAGCTTTTGAAGTTACGTAATCCATGTCATCGTTGCATTTCTCGTAATTTCACACGTAGATATTTAGCTTCCTTTACTCATCTAAAATTTTTCTCTGAGTTATATCTGTGGGTGTTTATTAGCATTCAGCGTACCATTTAGGATTATAAAGTTGGTCTCCTGGGTGGCAATCATCAATTTCGCCGTATCACACAAGTCCTCGAAAGAGTTTATCGCAATACTGGACTTCCTCTCAACTCTGTTCTTGAATTATCTTATATTACAATTATTACGTCGTCTGCGTAGTCTATTTGTGCTTTTGATCCGAAAATATTGCCTAATTTTTCTAGAGATAGTTCCAAGTTTAGATTCCACAATTTGTAACGACCGCCATGTTAGGGAGATTTCAGTCGTATATTAGCATTTATCTTATTAGTATACTTTCAAGTTAAGAACTTGGATTAAATTATTTATGCTTAATTGTTTTCATAATTCATGTATATATTTGTTTTATCTTATGTTATAATATTATTCGCGTATTTTTGCAACATTTATTCGCAATTTATAGGCTAATAATTATCCCAAATAATATATGCAACGTTTTCATTGTTGTTTAAGCACAAGTTAAATACATTTCTTCTTAATATCGATTTTTGTTCAACAATGTACAAGATTGAAGTAATTTGTCTTCATTATAAACTAAATCTTTATTTAATTATTTTTTTATGTGCAAGAGCAAATATGAATTATTTGATAAAATCAGTTTAGTTATTTCTATATAGTTTAATATTGTAATATTATAGCAAAGTATTTCTCCCTCGTTTTCAATAAAATATCGTTTTCCTATTGGCTGTTTATGTTAGGAGGGGGGGGGGAACCACGCTACGTGTTTTTGGCGATGTAAAAACTTCCACGTTGGCATTTTTAATTGTTGCCAACCTAAACTTTAGCTTACTATCGCTAATTAACATTGATCTGTTATACAAATTATCAGTTTTTCTTGTGTTATTTTATGTTATGAGTTTGTATTATTGTAAGATAGAACAATCTGTTATGCTGCACCTCGCGCTTGAGGTAGGCAGTTGAGGTCTTGCTATTAATTGTGAAGGCGGTGCGCGGACTCTCGTGTTAAATAAATTTGTTTATCACTGCCTACGAGCGTGCATGACCCAACAAATTATAATTATAACTTGTGCGAATCAGTATGTACGCGCGCGATTCGTGATTAAAGATTTTGCACATTTTAATTATAAAGTATTTGGAATTTTATTTACTGTCACATGTCGCAATTCGGTGGTTTCCTTCCTGGAGGAAGGGTGGATCGTCTTAATCCCGAACACTGGGTGAGAACTGGTGCTCCCAACTGACCAGCCGGAGCAAGGAGCGGTGTGTTGCCAATTCGGACCTCCATACCCTGGAGTTACGAGTGGTGGCACGTTGCAAATTCTGTAACTAGAATTCATCTCTGTGAACATCCTTGTGTTGTTGATTTAGAGACCGTGAATTTAGGACATCTGATATGCTTTCCTGTCGGTGCAACAGCTTCCATAATTCTGTTGATGGTTCCTGGGCAATCTATGTCTCTTAAGATCCTGAAAAGATGCGGCTTGGTTGGTACAGGTAGATGTCAGTTCAAAGCCTCACAACGCCGTCAACGTCTCTACTATCTGTGAGGGCCTCTTTTTTTCAGTTGGAAGAGGGACGCAAGGTCATTTGTACCTTACAGCCTTGCGCCGGAGAACCAACTGCAATCGATTTGATATATCGCTTGCAAATACACTCGATATAAATGTCGATTGCATCTGTGTATAACAAGATCTTGCTTTCATGTCCATAGCGATCTCTTGTAATACACCATTCTTCCTTTTGAGTCTAGAATACTGACATGGTTAAATCTAAGGTAATAAAAATTGCACAAAGCACTTGGAATACCTATCACTCAAGTTAACCTATAAGCTTAAAGAATTACTTCGCAGACCCAAAAGGAAAAACCGTTAGTGATCTTACATTACATACCTACTATTTGCATACCTACTCACATACTGGCTATCAAGACTTACTTCATTACATAGCTACATTTGCCTGAAGTGACATGGAAAAATCTCAGGGATTACTATTATTACTGTAATTGTACCGTGGTAAGCTGGCCAAGTTCACCCCAGCATAACAACAGTGGATGCTGAGCCAGAGTAGGATCTTCCCGACATAGCAATATTCCAGAGCTGACGAACTCGTACATCTCGGAAAACGTCATGTACTATCACACCTAGTATAGGGCCACCAACGCAGAGGCAGGCCCGTTGTCCTAGGTGGAACATCCACGACGTCTCCTACCAAACGGTAGGGAAAAACCTTATCGGGAGAGATCCTACAGTTTTTTTTGCCATCCGAATAACAGGAATCCATGAGATATAGGGTGGAAACGTAACGTGTAAAGTGCTTTTCATTAAATTAAAAAAAAGAATAGAAAGGAAACTGCCTTGGTCAGCAGCTACAGTGTGTTTAATATGGAAACGAGGCATAATCGTGTTGCAGCAAGAATCCAAGTTACTTCAGGAAAATCCTGTGTGTTATATTTTGTGCTAACAAAATATAACACACAGGATATAACTAGCGGATAAAGAGAATAACTAGCATTCATTCTGCGATCTAATCTATCAACCTGTATACAGCAGCGGTGATGGGACTCTGTGAGTTCACTATAGGCGCCATCTAACTGAAATCAGGTTGGCAGGCTTTTGACACTCTTAAGACCTGTTGGCCACAGAGTTTATCTATTTTATAGACAAACACCTTTGAACATATATAGAAATAATAAGGGTCCCGGGTTCGAATGCCGACCTGGGAATGGGTGTTCTTTGTGACTGTCCCATCATCTTCATTTTCGCGAGTAGCCAAAAGTGGCAGAAAAGCGAAATAAAATTAGCCAATTCAATGTAGCATTAATAACAGAAACACACAGGTTCGGTGACCGAGTGTGTTAAGTGGCCGACTGTCGACCTTGACACCGAAGTTCCCGGGTTCTAATCTCGATCTGGGCATGGGTGTCCTTGTAAGTGTATTTTCTTTAATCGCATCATCGCTATTAGCCAGAAATTACAGAAAAGCGATTGAAAATAATAAAATTAAAAAAACTTACTTACTATCCTGCAGGTGCTAGCATCTTTCCACTTTTGAATGGAAATCCGATATTAAGAACTTTTACCTTAAGTAAAAATAAAATAGAATTATTATACGCGTCGGTCCGTCAGTTTCGGTCCGTCAGTTATTGAATGTAGTTCCATAGCTACTGTAACGACCTCCAACAATGAATAATAAGTGTTACATGATAAAAACATTGTTGTGCTGTTGTGTGTTAGATCACGTTCACTTACAAAATAATCTAGAATGTAAAAGAAGTTTCGAATATAAAGAAAGTAAATAGTGAAACTGAACGTGAAGTTAGTAAATCTCTGGACTTAGCTAATTTTACTTTTTTTAATATAGCGATTTTGACTTCGTTGCTCATTACCTGTATCAGTTCATTTTGAATTTCAGAACGTGGATAATTAATGTGAATCTTATTTTATTGTGTACGTCAGAAATGTTCTGTGGTAATTGGTCATATTTCGAAAGACATTTCACCAAATACGTGAAGTTTCCTTAATTTTCTGTTGTTTCTGCTGTGTATAATGTTTGTCGATGTTCTCGAACTGCAAAGTTCAAGAATTGTGTTTATGCTTATCAACCTTTCTAAGAGAACGTTGTTGTTTGGCTTCCTGAATATTCTAAAATTAGATTTCTACTACCCAGTTTATTTAAAATACTAAATAGTTGCGTATTCAATGAAAGTGTAATGTTTCACTAGAATTTATAACCGGTTAAAAACAGAATGTTGTAGTTTTATCGGCCACAAAAATGAGCTCTTTCCATCTATTTTTCTCACGTCTATTTATTACATTAAAATAATAATAAGCCCATGGGACGCGAGGCCCCAGGCGCCCACCCACTTCGCCCTCCCTTTGATACGCCTCTGTTGTTATTATAACTCCTTCCATTGTCACGCTAAACCGAAGATCAGATACGAGGGCCACTATTTATATTTTGAGTCTTGGCAACACTGATTGAAGTTAGGCGCGATTTGACGTTTGCACGGAATCGTCTGGCATTATTGACCATAACGTACTTAAAATGTTTTGTCAATAGCTTGATTTGTGTTGTTTATGTTGCCTTGGAGATTGCGCGACAACAATCAAATGGAATTAACTCGTGAACATTTTCGTGCAATGATTTTTTACGATTTTCGACGTGGATTATCAAGACAAGAGTGCATCGATCAACTTACTTCCACATTTGGCGATGAAGCCCCATCCTTTGCCACTGTGAAACGCTGGTATAACGAATTTAATCGTGGCCGCCATTCGCTCACCGACGAGATTCGCGAAGGTCGTCCAAAATCAGTTGTTGTTCAAGAAAACATTGATGCTGTGCAAAACCTAATACTGCAAGATCGTCATGTGACATACTGTGAGATAGGCATTAGTTCCACCAGCATATATAAAATATTACATGATCATTTAGCTGTGAGAAAGGTATGTTCTCGTTGGATCCCACACAATTTGACAAAAACTCAAAAAGACGCTCGCGTCAATTGGTGCAAACAAATGCTCAATAAATACAATCGTGGTGCTTCAAAAGACGTATATAAGATTGTAACAGGTGACGAATCATGGATATATGCATATGAGCCGGAACGTAAACAGCAGTCGACTGTATGGGTGTTTCAAGATGAACCAATCCAACAAAAGTTGTTCGCGCTAGAAGCACATCGAAACAAATGGTCGCCTGTTTTTTTTCTGGAAAACTGGTCATGTGGCAACTGTGCCTTTAGAGGAACGTAGAACGGTCAACTCTGAATGGTACACAACAATTTGTTTGCCAGAGGTCTTCGGTCAAATACGGAAAACAAACAAACGCCGTCGGATCATTCTTCATCAAGACAATGCCAGCTGTCACACATCTCGTCTAACAACCGACTTTATGAACAGTCAAAAAATCGAATTGATGGGTCATCCGCCGTACAGTCCTGATTTGACACCCAATGACTTCTTCTTGTTCCCGAATGTCAAGAATAAATTGCGTGGACAACGATTTTCGTCGGCGGAAGACGCCGTTGATGCGTTCAAAAACCATATTATGGAGGTGTCTCAAGAAGATTGGAAAAACTGCTTTGACAAATGGTTCGAACGAATGCAAAAGTGTATTGACCATAAAGGAGAATACTTCGAAAAAACAATAAAGCAGTTTTCAATGCCAAATTCCTATTTTTTCATTGTTAGGCTCTAAATATAAATAGTGACCCTCGTATGAGAAGTAAAATGAATAAACAAAGAAAAAAAAAACATTTTCTGCAGTAGTCTCAGCTGTGATAGATTCCCTTTTAACGCATCTTGTAGACTCGTTCTGATCCAAATTTAAAGTGTAGGTCCAGTTCCGATTAGCCTATCATGAGCATAAAGTGGTCTTCTCGAGCCTTTTAACCCTTCGTGGGTCGCACGAGAAAAATTACGTTGATGGTCGCACACGGTGTCAGAGACCGGTTCTTAAAATATGTTCAATTAAAGGTTTAAAATGCCAAATCCTAAATTCTTACGATTAGATCTTGTCTTTCAACAATTGAGATTCCATAAAACTATAAAAAGGCAGTCTTCGTTAGCCGGGCACTGAACGGCAGACCGGATTTCCAGCTAGTACGTACACCTATAGTCCGCATGGACTCAGACAGTAAGGGGCTTCAACGACCCCCCAAAAGCGAAGTAAAATAAAGCAATTCAATTAATCAATCAATCGAGCACTGTTCAAGTGGTAGAAAAAGATATAAAGTAACGTAAAGATAAATATAAATATGCTATTGCATCAGAATTGTGGCCAAAAGTTTTAAGTTTTTTGTAACGTCTAAATGCTATTATTTTCCATATAGCATCTTGGTTTCAAGGCCAATTTTCCAAATCGGTAGGGAGAACAATGAAAATAAAGTGTCACTTTTTTTCGAAAGTGTGTACCTAGTGGTTAGAAGTGACTGTGTAATCAAGATATCCAGGGATCGATTCTTGGTAAGTGCAGTCAAGGCAAACTTCATCTTCACCGACTCAACAACTATTGCTTGACGAAAGTCAATTTTTCCAACACCGGACCGAATAATGTTTGTGGAAGTGCGTGCAGAAACACAACAGAATCCCGTCTCGTCGTAGGAGGAGGCCGGGCGAGTACGTGACCGATGGAATGCAGCCCTGTGAGAGCTTGGAGATTGCTTTATTCGGGTTGTGCGGTACAATTCAGGAGATGAAGTTGTGTAAGAACTCGGGCCGGCAGAAGTGGGTCACAATGCCATTGGTAACTTTCACCCATTCCATTCCATTTCTGATTAGGTTCACGCCGTGCTCATGTTTCCAGCTATTGTTGTGGCATTACTCCCAGCTTCCTTGTAGGAAAAAAAAATTGATGCAACTCATACGAACGTGAGGTTCGCCCGCAACACCTTTGCACGAATTAACCGGTTCCAAAGGATTGTATTTTTGTTTGCTGTGCTTTTTGTTTCGCAAGAAAATACTGTGGCTGTATAGGAGGTGGAAGGAATGGGGGAAACAGTAAGTCATCTCCTTTAAAAAGATGAACAGTGAACGGAGTAATGACGTAACACGATATGAATAGCTGCGGAGTTGGGGAAGGGGCAAAATTGAGCCTCATGTGTTCTTGAGGAGACAACATAGATATCCCTGATTCAAATTATGGGGCCGTATTTAGAAGTTTACTTGGGTGGAGTTTGAATAATATAAGTTTCAGTAGCACGCCATAATTGTTTCTGTTTATTATTTTGGGGATAGCATTCTCACTTCAAAATTATCAGAAATTTTGGTATGTTGCGAAATAAAAATGTGATCAGTATAAATACAGTTAATAGTCCTTAGTGTACACTTGTTTGCACTCCGAAACTTACTTTCGAAGATTTTTCTTTCAAAATGGTGATGAACGCGCATCTAAGAAATGAAGTTGCATGAAGATTCTCGTGAGCAACGTTTTGATATTTTCATCGCCAGCATTTTGTAGCCTATGTACGATAGGAAATGTATTAACCTTCGTACTAACTCTCCACGGTCAGATTTTTTTCATTTTAGTGAATAATAATAATATATATAATTATGCTACCGTTTATGGGTTTCCAACCTCAGAGGTTCATTCATTTCATGAAGTCACCACTCATCATCTTCGTCGCGATTTATTGTGAGGAAGAGCAACAACCCAATTGTTAACAGCCTGAGTGTTGCCTCCTTAGTTAGGTTTCAAAGAGAAACTTTCTAGAGTCGCGAATTATTAGATAAAAAAACCAACGTAAAACTTACTACTCAACTATAAACTATCCACAGATAATCAGTCATCCTCCTTTTAGCATGTTTAAATAAGTTACGCACCAAAGCAGTTTTGATTTATTCCAAATTTTCTGATTCCTTACATTCTTATTCAATCTTTCATGTTCCTTAATCAAATCTCTAGCCACGGAAGGGCGTCAGACAATAAGCCTTGGTTTCGTTTCGAATTTACACACCTCTGCTTCGGTGTTTTATATAGTACCTATGTCACAACGAATGAATATCTTTAGTAATTTTTTTGGGGGGGAGGTGCATCCTTAAACGTTATGCAATGTGCGAAATCGTGTCATGTTTCGAGCTGCCTACTTGTAAGGATTTTAACTTCACTTAGCTACTATATTGATTCACTTCAATACACCTTCGTTTCTGATTCTACAATGCATCGTGAATTCAAAGCAAATTATATCACCCATAAGGATTTGACTGCTAACCGGCGATTATCGACAAATTTGTTTCGAAATTTTAACCAAATCCATCAGTGTATGTTTTTAAGGAAGCTGTGAAGCTTCGACACAAGGCAGAGAGTCCCGTCGCCTTGACGTGTGCTTTCTAAGAGAATTCGCTCGCCGCAGGGGATAGACTTGTCAGGATAATGGGTGGCCGAGGCGATGGAAACGTCAATCTTAACAAATTACTCTCCCTTTATCTGCCCTGATGGGTGACGGAGAATAAACACGATTATTATACGGAATGACGCCTCGTTGCTTTCAATCATGCTTATCCAAATGGAAATTATCTATCATCGTCCTCTGCAACAGCACAATCTTCCCTCGCTCCTCACGACCTAATGTTTCATTATTTATAGGAAGGATGAGCCTCCGGGGGTAGTTTGTTTTCGAGGAATATATTCGTGAAGGGTAATGTGCAAGAGAAGGAAGCAAATGGGGAGGGTGAAAGTGAACTTAATTTCACTTTTTAAGTTCTTTCTTACAGGTAACCGCAGAAAGCCTTATTAAAATTGCATTTCATAAGTATTTATAAAGCTGCGCCGAAGTTGTCCAAATAATCTCTATTGATTTGGAGTTTTATTTTAAAAGGAAACTTATGATAAGTAAACAACTTCCCATGCCCCTACCTATTAGATACCGAAACTTGTCATTTTCATTTTACTTCCCTTGTCCTGTTCGAACTGCATATAAAGTGGGTTCTTGTACAAGGACGGATCAATAAGTCCTCGCCCTAGAGTAGAAAGGAAAGACAACGATCATGATTTTAATTTTATTTCTCAACGTAATCCCCCTGGACCGCAATACACTTCGACAATCGATGTTCCAACATCTGAATGCCCTTGGAAAAAAAAAACCTTTCTTCAAGGCTGTTGAAATACTGGGAATAGGTAAAAGTCACTGGGGGCCAAGTCTGGGGAATAGGGTGGGTGATGTATCAATTCGAAGCCTGCATCATGAATGGCGGCCATTGCAATTGTTGACCTGTGCACTGCAGCATTGTCCTGATGGAAGTGCACTTTGCGTGACAACTTTCCTCTTCTTTTCTGCTTGATGGTTTCGCGCAAGGTTCGGATGAGGTTGGCGTAATAGTCACCCGCGATGGTCTGTCCTCGTGGCAAATAGTCAATTAATAAAATTCCTTTAGCATCCCAGAAAACCGATGCTATAATCTTCCCGGCGCTGGGTGTGACACGGAATTTACGGGTGCATGGGGAACCATGTCTCGGGATCGAAATGATGGATCAAAGTCTCATCCATGGTTACATATTGCCCATAAAACGTTTCTGGATTACGGGTTATCCTGGCCAAAAGTTCTTGGGAACAAACCATTCGTTGTCTCTTCTGATCCACAGACAACATTCGTGGCACCCATCTTGCCGATATTTTTTTCATGTGTGAAGCATCGACCAAAATTGACTGGACTGTGCCATATGACAACTTAGTATCCTCTACTATTTTGCGTATAGTCACTCTCCGATCAGCCATAACAATGTCATGGATCTTGTTGACGTTTTCCTCTCTAGTCACTGCATGGGCGACCGGGACGTGGTGCGTCCTCTCATGACACTGCCAAGCTGGAATTCACGACACCATCTCTTCACAGTTGAATATGAAGGGGAAGAGTCACCTAACGTATTCACCAAATCTTCATAAATTTGCTTTGTGTTTAGTTGTTTTTTTTCAGAAGATACTTTATCACTGCGCGGTACTCAGAAGGCTCCATTTTCAGAAAATGTCACAACGCTTTCTTCGCAAACCTGTAATTAGAAAAGCAAGTGGTTTAGAAACTTGAAATAATGCATGTAAACTTACTAAAGACCACCACACAACATATTAAATTTCCAAGGTTGGATCTTCTTTCTAAGTGCTTCAGGGCGAAGACTTATTGATCTGCCCTCGTATGTTCTCCATTTGTTGCCGTGGTGTATGAGGCACCCAAAAGTCAACCTCATTTCCATGTACTACATCCCGGTAACTGCAATGTTGCAGGCACTGAGACTCTGGCATCTGGACTCACAGCCAGTATAATCCTCTGTGTGTCGTCCATATACACTGGCGTACGCAGAGGGAGGGGGGGGATGGGACTACAGCCCCTCCCGAAATTTTGAGAAAATCAATATTTTCAGATGAAGGCAGTAAAGAACTCGATAAAAACAAAATTGATAACTGAACCCTGTCGTGTACCGACTGATCATCTACGCGATTCCAAAAATCAGCCTATTGGTCCTGTTCTATTTAAGCCGGGGGAAAACGTACTAGTGGAACGTTGCAAGAAGTAGTTCAGCCATGATTCCAAATACACTATTGGCGAAATTGTGAAATTGATGGGCCGGAAGATGGCAAAAGTAATTGTCGACAATTACGTGGTTGTTATTCATCTTTCGAAGACCAAGAGATATCCCGCTAAGGTTGGGAAAGACACCGTTTTTCAAGATCAGAGTCTCTCTCGCGGCAACAACCCGGTCCTAGTTAGAGAGGAGGACTATCTCCCAGTACCTACTGCCTCCAAATGCGACAAACAACAATCAGCCGATTAGAAGATTTCAGACACCAAGCCGACCGCCTGACCACTATGGGCAAACTCCGTGAAATAGGAGTCTCTTCTGCTAAAGGGGGGAGAGTGTCGAGTACCGACTGATCATCTACGCCAGACCTGATTTGCATCATCAGTGTGCGCCAAACCTTATCATTATGTGATGTTTAACGCCAGTGTGTTATCTAGTTTCCATCATATATGACTCAAAATCTATATCGTCCTTCGTGACAAGACGTCTAGCGTCTATACCATAATGTAAGTTCTTTATACAAATTGTGTTATACGAGTATTGTTGTAAATTATACACTTTTGCTTGTGTCTAAACTTTAGTCGTATTCTTTACTCCATACTCCGGAATATCGAAGAATCCAAAGAACCCAAACTCAACAACCCCCCTCCTTAAAATTACAATTTTTGTATTCGCAAAACTTTTAAAATGAGGATTAAAAATGGTAATCATGAAATACTTTCTCCCGTCCCAAGACGAAGCTGTGTGATATCCACCTGTATAATTCCAGCCCCCTCCGAAATAAAATCCTGCGTACGCCAGTGTCCATATATGTTGGGCATGTACCTTAATCCATTTAAACTTATCACCATTCATCCCCATCTTTGCGATTAGCCAAAATGTGTCCATTTAAGCCTGTTACTCTTTCATTTTCTTCAGCTGTCGTTACCATATTGTTCTTTCTATTACCCTCCCCCCAACTTACCACCTTAAATTTATCTTTAATTTTTAATTTGTTACATGATCCTTTCTATTTTTTTTCCTTGATGGTGCTAAGGATCACATTTCTACAACCATTATCATGCTCCAATACTTTGTGGTTAAGGCCCATGTTTCTCATGCATAACTTACAATGGGTACACAACATAGGGTGACCAACTTTCGACCATGAATATAAGGAAGATTTCCTACTTTCGGCATTGAATTCATGGGAGATTTAGTCGTGACAAGTTTGTGCATTTTAACGCTTCGGCGTCATTCCATGGAATGGATAATATTAAATAAAATAATTTACATTTTATATAATATATAGGTCATAAATGAAAATAAGAATCGACATGTTTCTTAGTCCTAAGCTACATGTATTTGCCATTGATGCTGCTGAAACAAGCATCAATCAACTACTGCAAGATCTGGTGTCACTTCTGCCCGCCGAAGGCTAAATACAAGTTCTTGCAGTCGACTTGAAGTTTTGTATGCAGTCGAACTCTAATTATATCGAAATGAATTTAAATACATTTTGCGATCTTCATTGTTAATGAAATATACGGGAAAAATAGAATGTCAATACGGGAGCCGGGAGAATCCAAAAAAACTAACTCTTAATACGGGAGTTCCCGGGAAATACGGGAGAGTTGGTCACACTAACACAACACGTCTTGCAAATTAATATCTTTACTCTTGATTGTATATCGTGTTTAAAATAGGTTAGTAGCACAGAACTGGCGAGAAAAGGAGTTCATTGTAAGCATTTAGGAAGAATTGCAGAAACCATGTCTTATATAATAGGCGATTCTTCAGTGATGGCCAATTCAATACAATGTTCAAAATTATTGGTCGCAAAATGCGATGCGACTGAATTTTTATTTTAGTGCCTAACTGGATCTATCGTGTTGCATTTTTTGGCGTGTATGAAATTTCTGAACCTTATAAATGTAATGAAGGAAGTTCCTAAATTTTCATTTATATATTTTTTTCTTGGTCAATCCGTTATAGAGTTCACTAACTTAGTCACAACGACGCGTATGAGTGTTAATTAACGTCTCAAACTCATGAGAGAATAGCCACAATGAATGACTCTAAGGTTTTGAATTCAAGACCCCTGTTTTTGCAATATCAATAAGTTAGCAGCATTGAAGTGTGACATGCAGACATATTTTCGAAGCGTAGTGTTGACCAAAGACTTGAGAAGAAACATTTCAGTGCGAATATAAGGGAATATTTAAAAATATATTTAGGTTGTATATTAAGTGTATTCTTATTTCAGTTTTACCTTATAAGAAAATTTTCATGTGTATAAATTCTTTATAATTTTTCTTGTATTAAATAACACATGCGCTCACTCGGAGCCAGAATTTCAGTTTGTTTTCGAACTGGTTATCTTTTTTTAAGTTACCAAGAATGTCAACTTCAGAGCATGAAATTATAAATTTTGTTTTAGGTTGCATGTAAAGCCTCATATAAATTATGTAATTTGGTAGTCAAAGAATAGGTGCTTTAGACATCTGATGTGTGTCTCTTGTTTTCATTTCAATAAACGTGTATACGTACATGTGTTCTCTTGTAAAGTGAATGGCACGGTATGCCAGAGACCAGGGTTCGAGACCTGGTCTAGTCTGTATTTTTTGCTGAAATTTCTACACAACCTGATTGATACTGCAACGCTCGCTAGTGGTTTTTCTCTCGTGAATTTCAAGTGTTTATTTACACTTCAGAAGGGACAACTAACAAATAAAAGGACCAGATTTTGTTCAACACAACCACCCTCGGCATTTGCATAAAATCTCGGACCTAACTGAACCCGAAGGTTTATTGCTGCAAACATGTATTTCATCTTGGCATTGGCCCGAAAGATAAAATTGCAATCGGATAGTTTCGAATTTTGAATCTCTTCAGTAAAAGTCTGTAGGATTCTCAACATACATCCTTCGTCAATTGGCAGAGATAATGTTCGTTCACAGACGTGCCATTTGAGTTGTGGGATTTCAAGTCGATTGTCTACCTTATATGAACATTTCGATTGCTTTCAACTCTGTCATAAGTGCTCATGCTTCTTCTTCAGGTACACGATTTGAATATGTTGGATGTGAAAGGTTATTTTGTTCGCGAAACTTCAAACCACGCGATAAATTATGAAATTAAAGAGGACAATCTGCATTTTTCTTTCCCATTGTTGAAGCTGTTATCTTGTCGTGGTTTGCCTCACTTGGGATTAGAAGAGCCAAGTAATTTGGAATTTCACGGGTGATTTGTGTAGCCCAGCTAGTGGTTATTTAGTCAAGATGAAGTGAAATATTGCCAATTGCGACGAAGAGGCGGAGATCGCTTTTCTCTTTTATCCGTCTGCTTGGACCGTTTTCGGAAATAGATAAAAGCTGGTCGAATTATGGTTATTGGCGTGAAGGTTGATGAAGAGGAAGTTCCTAAATTTTAAGGAATCTTTCTTGATGACGTAATACGTGAGGAATTCTCGCATTGTTTCTTGTGCAGTGCAAGAGCTTGAATACAAATTCATTGTAGTGTGTGAGGTCACAACGAATGTAGTGGGTTGCATTTGATCAGTACGTTTTTAACCAACATGTGTCGCATCGTTTGTGGGTACTGTGTGAAAGCGCCCTTGTACCAGCGGCTATGCCTGCATATCATCTCGAGTCTTTGAAACCAAGTTATTGAGTGGAAGCTCCGTTGTCTCAAAACACATTTTGATGACTTTCCGTCATTTTTATTAGCATCTGTAGCCGTTGCCTGCCCGACATTGAAAAATGGATATACCCTATCCCGTGAAAAATGGATATACAATATCCCGTTAATATCTGGAGCAAGGCAGCGCACAAAGGCATAGAAGGGGAGAGAGCGAATGGGCGGAGCTGAAGCAGTACACTCTGCTGCAAATGCTGGTAACTGCAGTCGCTTTCCCCCCACTCCGCAGTCCCGTTCCCTCACTCGCATTCACTGGTCGAGCCGTCTCGCGTCACTACTTACGCAGAGACTTGTTTTCGTTAGCTCGCTCCAGAGATTCCCGGGATAGATTACAGTTATCAAGATTCGAACCTAAGAGAACTTTCAGACCGAAGCGACACATGTCGCATCTAGGCTGTAGTAAAGTATTCACTACGCATATGCTACAAACACACCACGAGGCGATACGCTGTTGAGAAAACGGCTCAGTCCGAGCGACATGCAAGCGACAAGCGACACGCGTAGCTTGTCACTTTCGTACGAAAAGTTGTATTTATTTGTGAAGTTTGGTTTCCAAGTGATGGGTAGCGTTTCGTTTGTCGCGTCTGTCTGATAGCTCGGGTTGTGAGCGTTAAAAAGGGAAGGATTTTTTTTTTATTTATTTTTTTTCCAAGACACCTCGCACGAACGCCCATTGTGCTGATTACAGACACTGTTATTTATAATGAACATCTCGGTGGCCTTTGTGACGTACGTTTAACTCATTCCTGAACAAATGAATTGATTAGAATTCCGGATTTGGTTTCTTATTTGTGTTAATTGAACTCCCGTGTTGCCGAATGGTTAGCCACGTATTCGATCTCGACCCAACATTGTGAGACCAGTTTTGAACCAGCTTGAAACAAATAGTAGTGTACTCCGTTCTCTAAAGCCCGAAAACAGCGGCGATGGCACTCGATGCGCTAGCAACGCGTCACCCGGCGAAAAGCCGCTTGGTTGTTGTGGCGTTGTTTAGGTATTTGTGCCAATCCAACTTCATCATCTAGGCATGTCTTGTTAATGCAATTTCGAAATTCATTGTGGAAATTTACCGTTGTTTTTTTGTGAGATGTACCTAATGATTGTGTTGCCATTTGTATTCAAGACATTTAGCTTACTAATCAAACGCATAAGACTACCAAACCTGTTTGAAAAGCACGTAGAAACCTGAATTGATAATTTGTTTTTTACACAGTTTTCTCTTGTGTATTTGCAGCTCCTCTATGGGCCGGAGCCAGACATCACATACGGCTTTCCAGTACAGAAAGTCAAGCGGCTGAGTCAGATCATCACTCCATCATCCAGGATACTGAGAAAGCAACAGGTAAGAACATGCCAGAAACATACATTGTTTCATAGTGATATAACCAATGACAGGGTAACTACTCCCTTCTAAGAGTCAATTACATTTTGCCAATCCATTTCTATTCTACACTTTTCCTCCAATTTTGAATCTTCTTGTATCCTATGTGCCTTTTAACACAGTCAATCCATCCTGTCTTGAGTCTTCCTTCTGATCTCGTAGCAATAGGTTTCCTGTTGTATATTTGCTTTACTATTCTTTCTTCGGACATCCTTTCAATATTGCCCAGCCAATTCGACCTGCGAGCTTTGATATCTTCTATTTACTGTATAATATATAAATGGGTGTATATGTGTGTGTGTGTGTGTTTGTTCCAGCATAATTCTCGAACGCCTGGAGCGATTTCAACCAAACTTGGTACACATATGACTTGCAATCTGGATAGAAATACTGTGGGGGTAAGACACCCCTAGGGGTGTGGTTGGGAGGGGGTGACATGTGAAAATAATCGAAAACTACCGATATTAGTGTGGAATAAATAGTTTTCTGGGTCGCTAAGATGAATAGTGACACTCCCAATGCCGTTCAACTCCACGTTCATCACCTATCGGGATGGGGGGGGGGGGAGGGTGTGAAAAATAAAATTTAAAAAATGACCTACATTAGTGTCGAATCCATAGTTTTCGGAGTCTGTAAGCTAATTGGTGACATTCACGATGACCAAACTTGGTACACATATGACTTACAATCTGGAAAGAAATACTGTGCGGGTAAGACATCCCTGGAGCCACGGGTGGGAGTGGGAAGGGGTGACATGCAAAAATAATCGAAAACGACCGATATTATTGTGGAATCCATAGTTGTCGGGGTTGTTAAGATGAATAGTGACACTCCCAAAGCCGTACAACTCCAAGACACCCCTGGCACCCCTAGGGGTTTGGGTGGGAAGGGGTGACATGTAAAACGACCGATATTTGTGTGGAATCCATAGTTTTCGGGGTTGTTAAGATGAATAGTGACTCTCCCAATGCCGTTCAACTCCAAGACACCCCTGACTCCCCTAGGGGTTGGGGTGGGAAGGGTATGACATGTAAAACGACCGATATTAGTGTGGAATCCATAGTTTCCGGGGTCGCTACGATGAATAGTGACACTCCCAATGCCATTCAAGTCCCAAGGGACCCCTGGCACTCCTAGGCTGGGGGTGGGAAGGGGGTGACATGTAAAACGACCGATATTAGTGTGGAATCCATAGTTTTCGGGAGCGCTGAGATGAATGGTGATACTCCCAATGCCGTTCACTATAGTTAGAATTCATTATATTCCTGTCTAATAGAAGATTGGGATAATAAACACGCGGGCAATCAGCTAGTATCCAGCTCTACATTTATTTTTACTCGCCATATGTCATTAGACTATCTCGTTGGGCCATATACGCGTATTTTCCTTAATATCTTTCTTTCAAACATCATCAGTTTCCGAATTATATCTTCTTTGAGAACACAGGTTTCACAACCATTTATAACTATAGGTTTTATTATGGATTGATATAATTTTAATTTTACTTTCCTGGAAACTAATTTATAATGGAATATAATTTTATTTGCACAGTATGCTGGATATTTATAATAGGAATTTTAAAATCAACCATTGAGGACAATTTGAGGTTCTCAAGCCCTCTAGCTACTCCCTTCCCCACCATCCTATACGTACACACCGCTCTTCATACCGATGCCCGTTTGCTGAGGCAACGAACAAAGTAAGAAAAAAAAAAGCTAGGTGCGAAGACGAAGTCAGATGAACCAGAAGACCGATCGGATGATTGTCATTAGAGCAAGTCGTGCTTGATGGTGTGCAGGAAGCATCTCGAAGGGAATCCTAACTGTACATTGCTGGCTCCTTCGACCCTTTGCTTTTGTCGTGATGGCCTCGAGCTTGCCTGACCCGGGAACGCCCTTGGATGTACTCTTTCGTTCTCGCAAGACAAACACGCGTTCCCCCCTGCGTGGTGTTCATTAACGACGAAAACGTTAAGCAGTCAAGTTCAAAGACTCTGGTGCACCAGAACCTCAACAATGCGACATTGAGTCGTGGAGTAATGAGGAAGTAGTTTAAAGTGTACCGTACCAAGAAATTACGGGGGTATCGTGTAAATTGAAGATTTCGTGGAAGGGAGATTAACAGAAGAAAGACATGTTTCTCGCTACCTCATAAACTTTGTTTATGTATTAGACAATACTTCTCCTTTTCTTCTATTTCAAAATTAATCATCGTGAAAATGAGCTTGTGGTATTAACAGAATGAGAGACGAAAATGGAAGAACATTTTAAGAAAGGTAGGTCTTCGAGTGTTCAAGGACATAACCGTGTAATCAAAGACTTCGTGTTTTGTTTCCTGAGAGTACATATTCCGTGGTTCGGATTCAATGTAAAACAATAAGTGCACTCTCGATTGCCTTTTGCATAAGAAAGCCACAGTGTGTTTATATATCGTCAGTATTAGCTACCTATACAACCATGGACGTCTGCAGGATTTTTTCCAGGGAGGGGCAAGCAAGGTAGAGTAAGGTGGGGTAAGACTGCGCGGCGGGTAAGACTGCGCACCGGTTTTTCGAGGTGAAAATCACACACAGTTGGCACCACTGCACCACCGTTACTTCGTCCAAGATGGTAGCTAGCTGTGGACAGTGGTGAAGATACGTTTGAAATTCGTTGTGCTGAGAGAGGTAAGTGAAAAGATTTTGAGGGTGTTTGCTATTTATTTTGGTACTTCGTGTTTTGAGTACTACGTCACTGTGAATGTATACAATATTACGATTTTCATGGATAGAAAAAGCTGTGTTAATGCCGAGCCCACCTGTGTATTAGTTTCCATTGCTTTGTGCAATGGCTGGGCAGCATCACGTGATTTGTTCAGGAAAGCAGCACGGGGCAAGACTGCGCACGTGCACAATTTTACCACACAAGTGTGTGGCTTGCAGGTGCAAGTGTGTGGCTTGCAAGGCCCATCCATTAGATCATTTTTTGGTCCACTGAAGTCGTTTCATTCATCTGAGTGTGATAAGTGGATGAGTAACCATCCGGGTCGCCCAATCACAGTTTTCCAAGTGGTATCCATTTTTTCAAAGGAATATGGGAAGGCAGCTACAGTTGGGAATGCCATGAATGGCTTTGAAGTGACTGAATTATGCCCATTCAATCAAGACATCTTCACTGAGGACGAGTTTCTTCCCTCTACTGTGACAAATGTATCAGCTCCAACTCCATTTGAGCAGCCTTCAACAAGTGGGGTTAACAATACTGGATCATACGGGCACATTTCCGTTAACCAGATATCACCACTTCCACGTGCAGAGCATATTCAGCACCGCCGACGAAAGGGAAGGCAGTCTCAGGTGTTAACTGGATCTCCATTCAAAGTCAACTTGGAAGCCTCGTTGGCTGAGAAGAGTAAGAAGAAAGTTCAGGGGAAACAGAAACGGAACAATGTTTTTTGAAGAAGATGTAGCAAGCAGAAAACGCCAGAAGAAAGAGTACAATTGCCCAGGTTGTAATGAGAAGTACAGCGATCCTCCAGTAGAGGATTGGATCCAGTGTTCCACATGTGACGAGTGGTGGCATGAAAATTGCACCTCGTATGAAACAGGAACCTTTATTTGTGATTTGTGTTAGCGATTCCTAACCCAAGTGCAGGACGGGATTCACTATGCCTACTGTTAGAATGACACGAGAAATGTATCCCATATGATAGAAGAACTTTTTTAGGTGATTTGTGTTTCTTTTTATACAAATGTGACTCTGAGTAGAAAGTGCGCATTCTTACCCCAACTCGATCGCAGTCTTACCCCGCGGCGCGGGTAAGACTGCGCATTTGCATGGTCACGGTTTTGTAATTGTTTCATGCAGAAATATTGTTCATTCAGCTTTCGGAAATTTACTGTGAGTCAGCAAAGGATAGTGAAATGTGTATTGCATTTTTCATGTGTGTCTGTAGTTTCATAGCTTGAATATAAAATTATGAACTCAAACTGCGCAGTCTTGCCCCACCTTACTCTAATTTTTTTCCAGGGGGATAAAGGAGGCATATTTTTTCCAATAATAGTGATGCCCCCTTAAAAACACTATTTCTTCAACGAATTTATAATAATTAACATAAATTACTGTGACAAATGAAATTATGTGTGAAATATATAATTTTTAGGTAGACATTCATTTTCCAGGGGACCCGTGCCCCCCCCCCCCCTTGCCCCCCTTCCGGACGTCCATGTATACAGCCATCCTTGAGCAACGGCAATTCATTGATAAGGACCTGTGAGATGATCAAAGCAGTTTTCCATTCGTAACTTTGAGAACATGAATTTATATGCAGAAAACCTTGATTGAAATGATTGGTTTGGAACATGAATTTATATGCAGAAAACCTTGATTGAAATGATTGGTTTGGTTTATTTTACTTCGCTTTTCTGCCACTTTAAGCTAATCACAAAGATGAGGATGATAATGTGATGAAATTGATGAATGGACACACTATAAAGAACACCCGTGCCCAGGCCAGAATACGAACCTGGGACCTCTGGTGTCGTAGCGCGCTGTGTCAACCACTCCCGACAGGGAAGTCGGCTTGATTCGAGTGAATATGTATTAATGTATGCATGCATGCATGCATGTGTGTGTGTGTGTCTGATATTCGCAACACTCAGGAGGCATAGAGTTGGTCGAAACTGAAGAAAACAATCACGATGATTAATCTTTATTCTTGAGATTAACGTGCGTACTGGTGACCAGAGGAGTTAGAAACAAAGGTATGCTTGAACGTATAGAGGAAGTTTAGTTTATTTATCGACAATAGGAAGTAGCCACATGTACAGCTTGACCAAGAAGAGACAAACCCTCTGAGACTGTAGTCGATTTTTCAATCGTACAAGCGGATGGCGCGTGATCGATGAAGTTAGATGTTTACAATGTAATCGTGCCCATGCGTTGCCAAAATGTGCAACGTTCATCGGCACATTCTCTTCACCTTTATTCAGCGCCAAGCGTTTGTACCATCGTGAAGGAGTAAACCGCACATTTTGAAAGTAGGGACGTAATAGTAGTACTTTACGTTGTTGTAGTTTTGGACAAGGAAACAGGGGAGGAAAGGTATACATATGGCAACACGGAGTAAAGGGAAGCGAGAGGATAAAGCAAACGATCATCCATTGTAATTCGCGAGTTGGGCGGTTTTTTTCACATCTTGGTTGGGGCTTCAGTTGGACTTTCGGGTGGGTGTGCTATTTTGCACCCGTCGCATTTTACGGGGCCCAGCCCCCTTACCATAATTAAAATAAACGCGTGTCTGATTACTAAAATATCCTTACCTGGGTTAAAAGCTGAGGCTGTAAAGGGGCATTCAGCATACGAGTATATAAGGACAAAACCCAGGACAACACACACACACAAAGCCCTATAGAGAATTTAAACTTGTCGTAGGTCCAGAGGCTAGAGCCTCGTTGGCCTGCAAGAAGCAGTTACCGGAGTGTACTACGTGGAAGTGAGGTTGACATTTGGGTGCCTTACCGGAAGGTCACCCTTTACACGCCAGATAGTATATGTGTGCTCAGTGGCGTATCCTGGATTTTCATAAAGTGCATGCTGTACACAATTTTTTAGAACATATATATTATGGAATGAGGGACAGCATTATACGTATTCAGTAGTTGACAATTTGCACATTAACATTACTAAATATTGCATAGCATATAAAGTAATGTAATATGGATAATAAAAGATTAAAACTCACCAGGTTTGATGTCTCATGTGAAAGTCTTCATAAAATTATAAAATCACTTGATATTTATAAACAGTTTATATTTACATTGGAGATTCACAATTTAGTTTTGTTTGGCTTATGCAAATAACATTATAGTAGAGGCCTAAATTACAATCAGAGATTCAGGAACACTAGACCAGACTTAATTAAAATTATTTAAATGTAAATTCTGCTCTTCTGTTTTGAGTATTAAATTCCCTTATAACATCCTCGTAAAATGAGGGCAATGCTTTAATTTTCAGAAGCAGCTCTTTTTCAGTGAATAATATACCAAGCGCACTTAATATTTCTTGCAATTGGGTTGCTTTAATATAATTATTAATTCTTAATGCTGAAAAAGATCGTTCCATTGATGCAGTTGAAGTTGGTATTGACAAAATGAGTGTAGCCAACTTGTAAGTTTCACTCATAAAGTTATGAATATTGTTCGTGTTCATATATGGTACTAGTGCATGTACAGGTTTATTTTCAAACTTGGGGGAAGAATAGAGAGCAATCAACTCATTCTTTAGCTTTACAAAGTCAAATAATTTGCTGTATGGACTGACGTTAAGTTTGTTTAACAAATTTTCAGGAAAACTAGATTTGTATGAGGGAAATTTCTCTTCATTAGGAAGGGTCATGAATTCGAGCTTAGCAAGAGAACCAAACCTTTCGGATATTTGATTGGATATGTTATCTACAATCTCATAGTACAATCGCTCCATTTCACATTTGTCAATACATCCTCTTTCTATGAAATTCATTTGTCTCTTGTATATTGACCTTTTCCCATACTGTTTCAAAATCACTTCGTTGTGAAGTAAGCAGAAGATGAAATTTTGCAATTTCTTTATCACAGTAAGCAATATCAAGGGTTTTCTTTTGTAATATCTCAAAGTGTGTGTCTGAGTTGGAAAATATCCTTGAAAAACCTCAAGAAGAAAACAACTCTTATATTCAAACAGAAATTTAATGAACCCATGAGCCTGTCATACACATAAGGGGTCCCAATCATCACAATTCTCTATAATGTCTTCAAAATACATAGCCAACTCATTTCTCATTTCTTGCACTGTGTTAACAAGTCTTGAACGAAAGTTCCATCGTGGAGGTGCAGCTCTGGGGATCTTTTTTTCTATGAATTTCTTAAGTGCACGAGTCCTTTTTGAAAAAAATACAGATATGCCAAGTAGCGTTTTAAAAAATATACGGCAATCTTTAATGGAACAAACAGACTGTTGTAAAACCAAATTTAAGACATGGCTGTAACAATGGGTGAAAGTAGCCTGTGGATATTTTTCCTGCACTCGCTTTTGTAGTCCGCTTATTTGTCCTGCCATAACTGCTGCTCCATCTACGTCTGACCAACCAATTTTGATTCAAAATTAAAATCTCTTGAAAATTTGACAGTGCTTCAGCAGAGCGATCTGCACTTACATCAGAAAATCCTATGAATATTTCTTGTGGCTCCCCTTTATCATTTACATATGTATCTGAGGCACGTAGATAACTGTGATTTATTAACTAAGTCTGTTGTTTCATCTAGAAGGATTGAAACAAATTGAGTAGTTGCTATTTCTTTTTTCATGGTACTAATGAGAACTTTTGAAATGCAATTTATAAGATCATTCTGAATAGTAGGGGATGTCCCACGGAAAACTGTATTTTCTTTCAGGTGATTAGCAAGCATAATAACATCATATTCACTAAGAAAATTAATCAATTCAATGTAATTTCCTCTATTTATGGAATCGGTAGACTAATCGTGGCCTCTAAATGGCAGCTCTTGTGTTCCTAAGAAACATACACAGTCTATCATTCTTTTCAAAACTTCCCTGTGTCTTATCATTCTTTTCAAAACTTCCCTGTTTTTTGTTACGGCCTCATTATGAAGCTTTACAGATATTTTCATTTGTTGATTTATCTGAAGATCTATTCTTGTTCGCCCAAATGTCGAAAGCTCTAAACTTGCTCTAATATGACCGAAAGATTTTTCATGTCTTGAAATAGAAACCGATAGTACGTTTAAATTGCTAAATCCATCCTTAGTCCACACACTTGTTCTATCAACACCAAACAATAGACAAGGCCAACAGAACAACCTCTCTGTAACATCACAACCTGCTAACCAGCTAGTTTTCTTGTATTGCGCAGTTTGAAAATGTCTTGCATACTCCTGTTTCGTATCCTTATGATTACTACACAGGCGGGTTAAAGAAGGGCAAGGTCTATAATTTTTAACCATTTCTTGTTTTTCCAAGAAAGAGCGAAAGTTGAATGGTTTTTTGATTAGGTCCTGTATCACACCCTTTATTTCATTTCCTGTCATTTTTTAAATATTTCGGGGAAAATACTGCACTAAGTCATGTGGAACTTTGAAAGGGGCCCAGAAATAAAAATAAACCAAACTTTAAACTATATGTGATTGCATTGCACTGTACCTCCAAGGAGAAAAATCAATCGCTGCCACGGCTCTTTGTTCAACGAAACCAGCACACACTTCTCCGTAGCTGTCACCTCACAGCATGAAGCCAAAGCGATATTCACGCATTGTGAAGGGGAAGAAGCGGAAAGGGGAGGGAAGAAGCACGGGAGCAGCGCTTCCTTCGCTGATGCGGTACATCGGACAGCTTGCTCTGCGACGACATTAATGAGCATTTCTACATTCTAATTTCTTCATATAGGAGAAGTATTTATTTTACACGAGAGCGCTCAACTAAGCATATATTACATTTCTTGGATCTGAAGTGAAATAAATTAATAATTATTTTCCTACAATTGACGCATGCATCGCATGCGCCCAGAAGACGCCTCTGGGTGTGCTTCACCTACGTCACAATCTGTTGAATTGTTGTTTCGAGCAGCCATGATTGAGGGCAGTTCTTGTAAGCATACGGAATTCAAGCGGGCGGGCGGGAGATACTAACACCCTACATTTGTGCAGTTGGTGCAGATGTAACGAACGCTACGTGGTGGATATTTCCTTGCAATAAAATTGACAGCAAACATGGCGGCTTTGCGCATTCTGACGTCACATGAAACCCACCTTTAGATATGTCCAAACCTTATTGGTAAATAGTAGGTACTCATGGGCCACATTTCCATATCTTCTGCTTATGCAAAAGAGCTTCACGATACGTTAATTTTTGAATCAGAAATTTCAGTAAGTGTATTTGCCCACCACGCTACTGGAAGAGAACTATTGAGGGGGAGTTGGGTTCAAACGCAATAAATCATGAATCTGCGTTGTTCCATTTGGTGTGTGTCTCCGGGTGTTGCGGAGATTCCAGTGAAGAAATGCTCTCTTCCGGAACCTTCGTTTCCACCACGAGGGGAAGGGGAGAGGAAATGTTGACAGCCTCTCCCCAGGAACTTTTCAAATTGTAAATGAAATTTACTTTCCAAAGTAGGGGTTCATTTACACCACTCTGCATAAAGTAATCAAGTTAAGTGGCCCGGTTTTGCATGTGGAAGCTTGATGATGTCTGGGCGGGGGTTTTTAGAAGCTCCTGATTAGCTGATGCTCTTTTCGGCTTGGTGGGGAAAAAAACGAAGGCTGGCAGGAAGTTAATAAGGTGCTCTTTCGTTAAAAGGCTTCCGATTTTTTCCCGCCCTCCCCGACAACGTGTATTTAGGAAGATAAAAATTGTATCTAATCTTTGCAAACCTGCAAGGCTTGACGTTTTGCAACGGTTTTTTTTTTGGTTGTACTAGTACCGAGGCTGAGTTTAGCGTGGGTCGCCTTTTGATTTAGGGACGAGAACTGAAAAATTACATTGGAGTGCATTACAACTACTCTTATCCCCAAAATTAATGCCACTCCTTAAATTTAATCAATACGATCGATAAGACACTCGGAAATAAAAAGAAGAAACAAAATGTTTGTAACGTTGGTTATCAATAATCATGCATAGTGCGGAGAATATATAATCAGCCAGGAGACAACCTTGGAAATGATTGTCACTTGCAGTGACGTCATCAAAATGGCCGCTCAGTAGATTCTTTAAAATTGAATATCTCAAAACTACTGAACGCATTTTAATGAAAGAGGTATCATTTTAAAGCACAATGTTTTATGTGAAAGTTTGTTACACATTTTGCCGTAAATTCAATAGTTTTTGTTAAAAATGAAGTTTGAATTATGATTTTTTTTTCCATATTTCGTGTAATTTTGTCCCATCCATTTTCCAGTGCCATTTCCACACAACATTATATGTAGGCTCTATAAATTTGTTTTATAATTTTATACAACCTTATGATGATTCCACTAGCCAAAAATTATTCGAGGAAAGAACAAGAAACACCCTTTTGGACGTTTTCCTCGTCTTATTGATTTCAACCGAGTTGATCAGATTTCGACGTTTTTTGATTAATTTTTCGGTAAAAATCTGAGCATTTATGAAATGTTTTTCTCAAATTTTGATCACATTTCGAGTCGTCGTTCTTCGTTTTTCAGCAACAGTGCCATCGTTTCCGCAATTATTGCAAGGGGTTCAGCCATTGAATGATGTTGCCTACTATAGGCAAAATAGACACCAAAAGGAAAAGCTTTTTCACAAGTAAGAAGGTATTCAATTACTTCTCTGTTTTTAACTTGCAAATACATAAACAGTACATATTCATTTCCTCTTTCTTTGAGGTCAGTGCAACAAGAACAATAATAAAATAGTCTTGTAAAGAAACATGCTGTTGTATAATACTTTGGATAAGCTATTTCCCAATTTGATTATGAATGACACTTCGTATTGTTTATACTCTTTTTTGTACCATTACTCTAAAGATAAATAATATTCCAGCCTTTCAAAAATGAAATTAAAATTTTTCCATGGCAATGACAGGATCTAGCGGAAAATGTTTATTCGCATCCCAATTCTATTTATTGTTGATTGCTTTTGCTTTTCATGCTGTTATGAATTATTGTACTTAGTTAACACAAAAAATATTTTTACTTCATAAATAAAAATTGACATTTAGGAAAAATTGCATTTATACTTTACTACACCTTGCCAGGGACATCTAATGTTAATGATAAATAGCATGAATATAATTTTTTTATCTCGTATTTTTGAAAATTTTTCATTATAATTGGTGTGCCATATAATGTATACCTGGAATATGGGAGGGGGGAATTAGATACTCCACAAACTTAGTAACTATTGTTACAGAGCTGGGACTTTAAATTGTCCCTAAATCGTAGAATCACCCACATGCTCCAACGTCAGCACGATTCCATTAGATAGGACAGAGAACAAAATAGGACGAAGGTAGCGATTGACAATTCGCCTACATGGTAACAAGATATCGACTCACTCCTTGGGCATATTGTGGCAATTCTCTTTCGAAAGTATATTGCGGTGTGAATCCTCTTTCCAGGACAGGACGCTCTTTGATTGGCATATCGGTTCAGTTTATTTCTCCTCCTAATTGAATGCGTGGGTTGACTCATCTGCTCCGTAATGGATGTCTCTCCCTGTCCCCTTCGTGCAGGGACGGCCGAAGGGGAACTTCACAGTTCTGGTTTGTTGGTTGTAACACTTCGTGGTCTTCTCCCTTTCAACAATGTTAACTCCTGTTAATGGGCGAGTTTGCCGTGTACATATTCACCAAAGAAGCATCCTCAGAGGGTTGGTTTTTAACTTTCTAAAGTTTACTAAATTTCGTCTTTTTTAATAGCTTTTGTTCACAATTAACTTTACAAGCTCGCAGTATTTTCAAGTAACACACTTCCTCATTATTTTGAAGTACTAGAACGTAAAATGTTCATTTTGACATGCTGTACCCTGAAGTAGGGATCGTACCGAGACGAGACTCGACATTGTCTCGGTCTCTTCTCGAGTTGTAAGTATCGGTCTCGTTCATGGAGTCACCTCGAAATACGAGTATATGTTATGAACACCACACCGCACAAACTTTCATAGCGTATATACAGTGTGTTTCTTTGACCGTGTTTTTGACTTGTAGGGATGATAAGGGAACAAACGCAACAAAATGGGATAGGGAACCCTGGTCCGGAAATGCCCCAGTCAAAAGTTACAAGCCAAAACCTTCGGAGGGCAGGCAACCACGTACAACGCGGAGGGGAACCATAAAAAGAAAGGGGAAAGAATCACCGCTTATGCCCTGGAACATTTAGGGCCGCTTTTTCAATGTCAACTTTTTGGTTAGCCAACCACCAGTTGGAGTTCACCTTCAGTCTTAAACCAACAACGGGTTTTTCAATAAAAATAACCACGTTGACCTTTAGTTCGGCGCGTAACAATTATGAGTTTGCAATGCTGAGCGAAAAATTCGATCCCACTGCCATCTAGGTATTTGACTCGTGTGAAAACTTAGAACTACAAATAATGGACATGCGGTTGTTGAAATTCATTGTTTACATTAAAAATACAGAACATAATGTGCTACGTATTTCGTTCCTTCAAATAAATGCACATGAGGAGAAAACACTTACTGCACATTTGGCTTTTTTTCTTGAAACAGACAGACTTCACCAAACACAAAATGGTAATATGGTATAAATAGTTATTCTTTTTCTTACGGAACGAGAGATCAAGTACAAATAACTAGCTATGTAATAAGAAAACATAAGTTGACATTTGCACGTATATTATGAGTAAAATTTTATTCCCAGTTTATACACGTACCGTACCAAGACCATCTTGAGGTTCAGGCCGCAGCGCTCAGTCAAGACGTCATCATCTGGAGGCGATCGTCTTAACGTTGTAAACTTATTGTCGTATTTTTATTGTAGAGAATTAAGGTATATTTATTTCTTTTATGAACTTAAATTTTTACATTTACCCTCCCGACGAATATAGTTAGAAGAAAAAGGTAGAATATTGAATATTTACACCAACATTTTCATTCAGGAAGTCACTATGACCACCACAAAAATTCCTACCATAGCACTAAGAAAGAGTTGCGCGGAAAAAATAAACATTGTATTTCTTCAGAAAATATTATCCGGCATATTTGTCAGGTACAGTAAAACTCGTTACAACTTTTGCATGAACATTTGTATGTAAAAATCAATGGATTAAATCAAAACCCCGCATGTTAGGTTGACCGTAAACTTGCCAAGATACTTAATCAAATTAAATTTTATTTAACTTTACCCAAAATTAATCAACCAGATAATGTAGATATTCTGTATAGCTATACAATCTCAATACAAAAACTTAATTTATATAACCTTTTAACAAATGTGAAAGAAATTTGTACAAGGGCAATGTTACATTTCTGTGAATAAGAACTAATCCTAAATCACTTGCACATTGTAATTTCAACAGTTTTGACTTTATTGAACGAAAGATAATAAACAAATTGAATCTTTTCATTGTCGTTAGTAAGATCTGTGACCATAACTTAAGAGTTAAAAAAGAAAGCAGATTAATATTTCGATCTTAGCGTTCATTTGGAAAATAAACATTTGGAATATTTCCTCACACTGTGTTTACACTGTTAAAAAAATCGTGAAGAATGTTAGTGAATTATGAAACAATAAACATTATCAATATATTTAATAATCAAAATTACGAACATCGAAGGTTCACAAAAAACAAAAATAAAATAACAGTTCACTTGAAACAATTTTATAAAATTTACTACATTTGTAGTTCATATTAACATAACTAGGTAATAAATGCTTTTTTTGTAAAAACATTTGTGTTTGAAACATAAGTAATGTATTCTTGGATAATTTTACACACGAATATTTCATCGAAGTTCTTGTTACACATAGTACCCTTGTATTTGAATGCATAACATATCTTCCATTCGCCTCAGATTAGCCTAAAGAAGCATAACAGCGTGGTAAAATAAGAATGTCAGTGTACACATGTATCAATTTGGATCAGTTGTATAGCTTTCTCTCATTAAGCATATTTTGAAACTGAAAATTTGTGTAAATTATATGAATATGTTATCGAATGCTTGCATAACATTTAAACTAACAAACTGCTTTGGCAGACATAACGTAATATTTTAAACGTTAATTAAATCTTGAAACAAATTATTTTGCAATCATAAGCAACAACGCATCTTAACATTAATCTTAACGTTGTAATTCAGGGTAAATTATTTGATATTCCTTAAACAATTGTTGACAAATGATAAAACTTTACCGAATCTAATATAATCTTGAACTATTTCTGATATTTATTGATGAGTATAAAACCTTTGTTACTTAACTTGTATTTTTTCGTAGGGACCGAATCACATGGAATTGCCCTAAAAAAATTCTCATTTTCAGCAACATCTTGAAGAATTGTCAACGTTACTCTTACCTTTTTCATCATAATTGCCTCTGCAATTGAGCACACAACACTTGCACAATACCTTTTGTACATTTACGCATATTTACACGTCATGTAAACTTGAATACAGTTCTTAAATTTTCATTACAATTCCATATTCACTAAAAAGGTCCAACATTGATTCCCAAGAAGCAAATCGAACATGGCGGCTATGTCGCCTCCAGTTGCTGACGCTTAGTCACGTGACCAGAGCAAGCCATTAGGCTTTCAGATAGAGAAGGTAATGACCGTACCCGGGAGAACGTCGTATCACAGAGAAGTTAAATATTTTCATTCAACATTCAAACTTTGCAGCCAACTTTTACACAGTATCTCTACTCGACGATATTCCAAGTAACAATTTTTTATATATTTTTATTTTAAGATTGTGCAAAATAAAATATAATAGAATTAATATCTAAATCGTGATAAATGAACTATATTAAAAAAAAAACGATCTGCAGCAGGACTCGAACTCGCAACATAAAATGGATCTTCCACTACCAGCTACTGCCTTTATCCACTACACCAACTTGCCACTTGGAAACTGGCTTCACGATAGGATAGATGTCTTCGGTGCGTGTACACAAATCAAAGTCTGGGTACAATTTCCTTTGTTCTACCTGTTACTACGTACTTCATTTGAACTCTGCTAAGCACAGAAAGTTTATTTTGCACCAATGTAACTTTTTATTTAATTATTTCTCGTTCAATGTGCCTGAGAAATCTTCTGGTGAAGATCGATCTTCCGATGAGGCAGCCATGTTTGTTCGAAACTACCAGTCATCTCGCTGACCTCCGGATGAAGCACGGATCAAGTTCACAGCCACTTAACCTCAGTTGACCGCTGATGAAAAACCCAAAATTGCTGTAACCTCTAGTTATTTGCCCAATCCGAACTTTGATCGCACATTGAAAAACCGGCCCTTAACAGGTTTTACCGCCACGAATAACTGGACCAGTGTACACTGTGTTTCTGAGATACATCCCCCCCGAGTTACTGGAACATGTCCCATTTCTCATTCGTCAACGCATGTGGATTCAGCATGATGGAGCCCCAGCCCACTTTGTAGCTGGTGCTCGTGATATTCTGACGCAGACCTTCCCACAGGGGTGGATATTGAGAGGTGGACCTGTTGCTTGGCTGCCCGTTCGCCTGATCTGACTCCACTTGATTTTTTTTGTAGGGCCATGTCAAAAGTGTTGTCTACGAGACACCTGTGAGTAATGTAGCAATGTAGAGGAACTCTTGACAAGAAGGATTTTGTGGGCATCCCTACTTTCAAATACAGCGGCTCAAAAAGTATTCAACTCACCACAGGTCTCCATGGAAACATGTGCAACAAGCAGAAAAGGAACGAAGGTGGAAGTACATGTACACAGAAGTTTAGTGCATACTATTGAGGTACAAAGTACATAGAAAAGAAACACCTTTAGTAGTGGACAGAAGGAGTGTAGAAATACAAAAGACAAGATGCGTAATTGGAGCTCAAAAAAGTATTCAACTGAAATACGTACTTGCGGCATACAGTATTTAGTGTGTGACATCCTTAATACCTGCTTGGACCCCCTTTCGTCGTGATGATTTCCTGCAACCGTTGTGGGACTGATTTCACCAAGGTATCTGCTGTTTGTCGGATAATCTGCCCCCAGTCGTCCAACAAAACGCGCTTGAGTTCGTTTTTGTTGAAAATGTGGTGTTCTTGGATTCTTTCTTTGAAAATATGCCATACATTCTCGATAGCATGAATGTCTTGCGATTGGGGAGCTGTTTGAATCCAGCGTGGGGAGTTTTACAATAACCAGAGCTTCGTGTTGAGGGCTGAAAGTTTCGGGTCATTGTCCAGGGTGAACATGTACCCACCAATCATGCGCCCATCAGACGCCCATTGGCCCATTTGTAATTCTTTCTTGTTATATAATGTAATTAAATTTAAGCCTAGGGGCGTCAGATGGGCGCATGATTGCTTGGATATATAAGATCTGTGAACTAGATAAGATGAATCTCACAGCTACAACAAAATACGGTGGGGGATGGGTAATGGTGTAGGACTGTAAGAGTGCCAATCATGTTAGTAATTTGTAATTCATTGATGATACAATGGACCACACACGTTACATCAACATTTTGAAGGCGCACCTATTCAACTCAGTAAAGATTATCGGGTTTACTGGTGGCTACATGTTCACCCTGGACAATGACCAGAAACTTTCAGCCCTCAACACCAAGCTCTGGTTATTGTACAGTCATGGACACTTCTGGGTTGTAACAATTCCATTGTATGTTAATGGAATTGTTATAACCCAGAAGTGTCCGTGACTGTACAACTCCCAACGCTGGATGCAAACAGCTCCCCAATCGCAAGACATTAATCCTATCGAGAATGTATGGCATAATTTCCAAGAAATAATCCAAGAACACCACATTTTCAACAAACGACCTCAAGCGCGTTTTGTTGGACGAATGGGGTAGATTACTCGACAAAAGAAGTGACGAAGATTTCCGTGTTTCCTTGAGCAAAGATAAGGCGCCTGCTTGTAGCAAGCAAGCACCAACTGCTTCGATCAGTGAGTGACCTTCACTGCCAGAGTGACTCACGGCAGGCCTGCGCTCGTTCCAGGGTGCGTGTAAAACAGGTATTTTATTTCGTTCGTTCCATTCCACAGTTATATCAAGCTAACATTCTAATATTTTCGTAAAATATGTAGTAAACAAGTTGTATACATTATGGTCTTCCAGAGTGTTGTTGCCTGCTATTTACACACGGGAGATGGGGGTGTTGTAAACATTTCTGAACCCAAAGGTCGAGCACGAAGGAAAAGTTGTGTAAGCATTGGAGGTAATAACAAGGTAATAGAAGTTGAAGGAAATGCTGGAATAAATTATATCAGAAATTGAGTAAAAACAGTTCTCATCACACATAGGGCTATCGATTTATCTTATGATTTGTCAAGTAGTTGTTTTTAACTCTAGTTTTTCAAGGAGTTCTGGGGTGACAGCATGTGTGTTGCCTGAAGATGATTTGACAAAACCACCACTTCAGTGAACTTTATTGACAATAACTCTAATATCAGTAAAGAGTACATTTCCTTAGGAGTAGCTTTTGTGAAGAAACCAATTCTTGAATATTTTTCTGGGGGTCTCACGGCACCCAGCTGTTGTTTGTTTTGGCTGGGCTTGGGGTATGACTCACGCTGCTGTCAGTACTCAATCGTTCCCGAGAATCCAGCCAAACCTAAGCGACAATTTTGTTATTTGGGTTACATAGACAACAGGCTTTAAGAGGTTACGATGTCGTAGGTCTCGTGGCCCACAAACTACTTTCTCTGACTGTACAACGACTACTTATGTGAGAGGAGGGCCTTGAATCTTAAGGGGAAACGTAGACGACGTCAGTACATTACATTAGATGAGAGAATACAAAGAGCGTTTGCAGACTATGAAATGCATAGAGATCTTAAGCGCTTTTTGAGGAGAATGGCGTACGTTCAGAAATTAGAATGAAAATAATAAGATGTTGGTTCAACTACAAGAGAAACGACGCATTGCATTACCAGATTTCAAAGATTATTACATCCAGCTGTTAAACACGTCTACATTGACAAGGGATTGCAGTCTGCTCCTATGCTGACAAGGGATCTAAAAAATCCGTCATTGACAAAGGATAAATAAATACATCCAGCTTTTAAACACTCCACCTTCCATGATGCCAGTGTGAAGGAAAACTAATAAAGGTTTTCAAAAACACACCAGCTTCCATGATGCTGCCAGTCCTAAGCCTGGATAAAGTGTGAATGGAAGCTATTTACACTTTGTGTCGCAGATGACGGTGTCACAACTGTCATGGAATATATTTCCCACACAGTATCGCATATGACGGCAGAAATGCAAGTATCTCAACGACGGTGTCGCAAAAGTCGTGGATTCTCATTTCTGTGTAGTTTGTACCTCAGTAGTATGCACTAAACTTCCGTGCACATGTACTCCCATCTTCGTCCCTTTTCTGCTTGTTGTACAGGTTTCCATGTGAAGCCTGTGGTGAATTGAATACTTTTTTGAGTCACTGTATGTTGATTTGTTTGACGTATCGTTTTGACGCTACGAGTCCTCGAAAACTGAATTTTTATCCTGAATAGATATGCACCACTCAGCAGGTTCACAATTGCCACTTGTAATTAATGTAAACAAATAACATGACATCCATAAACAATCAAGTTAAGATTCGCAAGGTTATGTCCGAAGATGTCGCATAGTTAAGTAAATCCAGTTTAATTGTAACATTTTCAAAATCATCGAATCTCGAACGAGATAGAGATTCTCAGACAATGTCTCGGGCTCGTCTCGAGTTTACAGAGGTCTGGCCTCGTTCTCCTCCCGATTTTTAAGAGCCGATCTCTGTACCAACCCTAACATGAAGTTGACAACTACAAAATTTAAAGGTGACTGGTATCGAGATTGTAGAGGAACTTGAGATCATGGAAATTTGTTATCCAGTATGGTAGAACGAGACCGGAGTAAGAAATTCGTATTCATATATGAACATATGATATATATAATTGTGAACTTATGCAGACGCTGGGACCTCCCCGATGTCCCATCGGTAACATCGTCACCTTGTAAACAAGGGGCCCCGGGTTCGATACCCGATGGAGGCACGTAGTGGTTCGAATCTTACTTTAAACTGTAGGTCCAGTCCAAATTAGCTTATCTGTGCATAAAGTAGACTTAGAACAAGAACGCAATGTACAACGATGCCCAAGACAATAGGAGGCAATTTTTCCACTGCTATTTTAATTATTTTTACTTCTACCTTTTACAGTAAATTGTGTTGATGCTATACAATTGTATATCTCTCTTCAATTTTCGAGTTTCGTTTTAAGTCCGCTTTTATGCACAAATAGGCTGATTGAGACTTGACCTTCAGTTTAAAGTTGGATCCAACCACTATATGCCTCCACCGGGAATCGAATCCGGGAGTCCTTGATTACAAGGCGACGGCGTTACCAGTACATACTTCTGTCATATGAAATTGATGAAGGGAGACTTGCAAGGAAACACCAATGCCCAGACCAGGACTCAAGACTCGATTCTATACTCTTGTTTCCGGAATCTCTTGAGCAAGGCCGCGCATAATGGCAGAGAAGGGGAGCGAGCGAATGAGTGAAGCATAGCAGTGTGCGCTCTGCAAACGGCTGGTAGCTGCGGCTTTCATGCACTCACTTTCCCTCTCACTCGTTCATTGATCGAGTCCTCTTGAGCCACTGCTTGCGCACATACTTGTTTCTATCGCTTGCTTCAAGAGATTCCCGGGACAAAGTATAAGGTAGTGTGAGTCGACCGCTCAATGCTCTCTGCCACTGAGGCGGCTTTCGCTGTTACTGGCGCAGAGGTAGTCTTCAAGAATTTACTGGATATATAAACAAGGCGGTGGCAAATTTCCAACTTGGCCGTACAAAATCACAGAATAAATATTTTCTTTTGGCACACACAGGAATGTGCTATGATGGTAACTTAAGGGTGGGCCTCTCCGTTAGCGTTCGAACGTTGTCGCCTTGTAATCAAGGGAACCCGGGTTCGATTCTCGGTGGAGGTACATATTGTTTCCGGATCCCAGTCTCTATCTGTGCATAAAGTGGGACACACAGGAATGTACAGGCTCGACCAAGAGTCGGTAGAGTGATATCATGACCCTGGTTCGACTACGTGTCGAACCTTTGTTTTACCTCGAGTTGGGCAAGCTACTAAAAAGAAAAACACCGGGCTACAAGTACCGGTGCTGTGTTTCTAAAAGTAACACGTAACCTTTCTTTATCATTTAACTGTTTACAAGTATCAATCACATCGGTTTCCTTAGTGCTATTTTCTCAGTGTAAGGCCCGCTTTAGATGAAAGCATTTTCCTTGGCATTTTTCTTAACATTTATGCCATGACCAAAATGCTACCGTGTAAAGTGAGAAATGTCATGGCATTTCAGATGCCATAGCATATTTCATGGCATTTCTCAAGGTTAGAAACCGTAGAATTTTTCGTAGCATAACCAATCAGAAGCGACCTCTAGGTCACGAGTGCAGTTGTAATGGCGGCCGCGTGAGATGTAAACAACGTATCACTTCACACTTTTAAACGACGATAACTATTCAACCGAGAGGAATATCGCTTCGTATTAAATGGTTTTAGGTAGAGAAGAATGGTACTGATTAAATACATACTTTACAACGTTTACTGTACACGTATGGAAGAATATTTTAGCTTTTTCAATTGTAAACACCCTGCACTCGCCATAGACGGTGTAACTCGACGTACCTTTTGTGCTGTATATATTATACATTGTAATTGCAACAGCTAACGGAAATGTTCCATGAAATGCTTTGGTGTAAAGTACTATCTGTTATAAGATTTTAGAAGCATTTTCGTAGCATTTATGCTAGCAAAAATGTTAATGCAAATGCTTTCGTCTAAAGCCGGCTTAACTTAAGTATGAGACAACACAACAGAGCATATTTCGTCCGCGCAAATAAACCCTTCAGTTCTGAATTAAAGTAAAGTAAGACAACGTAACGAAGTACACATAATGTTACTAAAGCACACATATCGCAAAATGGATATATTCTGAGCAAGGTGCCTTATATTCTAACGAATATCTAGCTATCACAAGAAGTAGCAGCCAGATTTGATCGAGTCGACAAACGCATACCACTGCGCCGTCACGCAAAAGTTTGAGCGAAGAAAGTCCAACGCATCGATGCGTATGTTATGTTGACAGCTGCTTCACGCAATGCTCTCGAGGAGAGGGGAATCTCGCGCTTGAGATTTGCGAAATGTGGCCGGTGGCAAAAAAAAAGTGGACGAAGTTGGGAGGTTTCGGCGAGCACGGAGGAAAGTTGTCATGAATTTTCCCTTCGCTTCCCACCCTTTGAACTCCTTTGTTGACGTGATTTGGCAACGCTGCTGGAGGCGAACATCGATCAACGCAGGTCGCTTCGCATTCCTCCCGCGAGCAGACCCCAAGCCACGCAACAAGTCCATCGCGTGTAGTTTACTCCGGTGGCCACGAGAGGCGCGGCGGATCAGCACTTGATCAGCCCGTGTCCGAGTACTTGATAACTGCTGCATTGACCAGGCGTTGTTGAGATTCAAGCTGCCTTGGTCGAGGTTCTTCGTTTCCCCATTTATGTTATAATTACACTACTTCGATCGATACCACAAGCAGAGATATTTTAGTTTATGGTTATCAAATCCAGAAAGAAAAACTAACATCTTTAGGAGGTTGCAGGTTCGATTCCTGGCCTAGGAATTGGTGTTCCTTTGCCACAGTTACTTTCAAGCACCCTATCAACTTAAATGTAATATGCATATCAAGTGCAGAAATAAACACTGATATCCGTCAATACTCTAAAATGCAATAGCCTATTACCTGAATATTTCCGAAATGAGACGAAGACGAGTGTGTTCGTATGTGTGTGATGTGTTTCTCTAGGATTAGATTATTTTTGTATACCTTTTTTTGTTTATTTTTCTATTCCTATTTATTATTAGGTTTTTTTTTTGCATATGCTTATATTAATGAAAAATGTAGATGTAACCGTGATAGAGAAGGCTCCCATAGCCTTAACTTCGCCATGGAAAATAGGCGAAATATATAAATAAAAGTTACGCACTGTAAGGAAAATGCCAAAAATTGAAATGCTGAATGTTAGTGTCTGCACATTATGCGAAAAATTGGGAATATATTTTTTTCCGCGTCAAACGTTTCGTGGAAATAAAGAACGTTTTTCTCCTATTAGAAATTGTCGTATGTGTAAACGCTTCCACAAAGTACCTTACTAATTTAACTAAAAATTGAAGACGAACAACACAGGCGCTAACATCTGTTTCTTGGACAACTATAATTAGTTCGAACGAAATTTAAACATTTAAAACGAAAACAGTCTGAAATAACGAAAATTTCCTTTGATACTGTAAAGCCGAGGACATAATGTAACAGAAATTCTGGAAAAGAGGACGTCAGAATGTGCGTCACAAGCACTTGGTAATGCGGGTTGCATATTTGGCCAGGAGTGCATAGCAAAAGCCTGAGAAAATACATTTCAAAGAATCTTCTTCCTTTTGTTTCGGTTCGTTACGTTGTTTTTACTATCTCTTGGGTTGATCACAACGATAAGGATGAATGATGAACTGACGAAAAGACCAACAGAAAGATACATTCATGCCTTAACAAGGTTTCATCTTCACATTCTAAAAGAGTCAGAAAAGAAACATAAACACGAAAACTACCGCGCATCTCCAGTTTGCTCCGTCGATGTCGCTCTTTTATGTCTCTTCGGTTAATCGCAACGATGATGATGAAGAATCGAACCTTTGGCTCCTAGCTTCCTAGTCCTGAATATTCTAGTAAAACTTGTATGTCTTGTGCATGTATAGATATGAAAACACACACACACACACACAACAAGGCTTACATCTATGGCGCAGTCGGTATAACTTTAATACATGGAAGCCATTCACGTACATTTTACACACTGTTACTATAACAACCAATCAATAACAAGCTATAGAATACAAATTCTTCTTCCTCTTATGCGTCTATCAAAACTAAAACCCCTTGGTTCAACAGCCCGTCGAAGACTAAAGCCTGCGAAGCGACTTCTGTCTGAATGACATAGTCACAGGCCCGTAGCCAGAATTTTATTTCGGGGGGTGGGGGCTCATCCCTAATCAGCAGAGGCGTCGACAGAAATATTTGGAGAGGGGGCAGGCCATTGATAGAACTCTATTAGTAGAAATAATAATGACAATAATAATTCTTACCATCCTACAATAGTTATTAAAAATAAACCAATTTTAATCCAACTTTATTGTTGTTAATATTATATGAAGGGAGAGACTTTGCTACACGATCCACCGTATGAGTGAACTGTTGTCTATTATTTTTATTATATTTTGTACAACTTGTACTGAAATTCATAGTTATTGTATTTTGTTATTAACTTTTACACATTCTGTTAAAGAAAAGGCTTTAAAAGTCAGGGGTAAATTTTACTCATAAAGGTTATATTGTGTGACCTCTCGCAAAGAAAACTATAAATTTTGAGAGCATTGGATTCATTTATTCTTTGGATTAAATATAAACTCGTTTCTCTATTATACAATAAACGTTTTTTGATCTAATGTTTTATCTTGCTAATTAAGTAACGTTAATTACCACTATACACTATTCAGATTAGATATTTGTGGGATTTCAGGTGGGGCTTCAGCCCCCTTAGCCCTCCTTCTGGCTACGTGCCTCTGTAGTCAGCTCATCGAGTTGCATCACAACTGTTCCGGAGTCCGCTATGATTGCTTTCAAGTAGTTTCGCAATTGCTCTCTCAACGCGGAGATTTTGGAGCTTCCCCGGCGATCGAGCCGGGACTGCTCGCACCAAAGGCGCCAACCATTTCGGGCAAGCGTTAGTACGAATCTTCCAATAGAATCTATAAACAGATTAATTTTCAGACAAAAAAAAAAATGACCGTTGATGACGTAGTGGTTTGGTATCACTGGGTCCCGGATTGGATTCCCGTCGATGGTTCGGATCTCGTTATCTAAGCATTGCGTTGATTTAAAAGTAAGTTACGTCAAATGTGGACTGGTCAGTCCGGCGACCTTGACAATAGTGCATAAGAATATTCATGTGTATCAAATTTGCCGTTCACCAGATATTGGTTTTCCAGGAAGGGGTTGTGGTTCTATACTTTTCTCTCGGACGGGAGTGAAGATTTTGAGATTGAATTACAACTGAGCAACTAGCGAGGTGTTCCCCTGCGCAGTCTTATTTCCTGATGGATATACTTGGCAACCATGCCTGCAGCTCGGGTGAGGCGAGGCGAGGTTAGATGGAGGTGTCACAGCCTCGGGGCAGCATCTCTATACGCTTTCACTTCAGCGGCATAAGTCCACACGAATGCTTGTGATCATTTTCCTCCGGGTCTCTCCACTGAAATTACTCTTCCTATGACCAATGAAGTTAATTTCCTGGATGTAAGAGGTATATCATTGCATGAAACACCATACGCAATGATTTATCCACACACCAATAACCCTCCCCCCCCTGAATTTTCCGCAACTAAAAAGAAAACTTCGTGTCACAACAGTTCTGAACAGCCGTTTTCATTGGGTGACACGCGATCAGCGCATGGAGTCCCATCGCCGCTCTTTTCTGGCTTTCGAGAGACCGGAGCTCTCTACTTCTTTTCATGTAGCAAGCTCATACCTACTGCTCACGGCGCTAACCATTAGGCTATGCGAGAGCCCTAATTTTCCCACCTAAATTTGTGTGACTCGATTTACTGTCAATTCTGGCCCTAAATTTACTTTTTCAAGCTTCTAAAATTGATCTTTAACCCCCCCAACGATGGGCAATATTCCATAAACCTCTGAGACTCATAGGCTAGTTGATCGGGAACACTACATATTCTCTATCCGCTGTAAGAAAGAAACCAGTGTCAACAATAACACTTCATTTATAAGTGGCTGTTTATTTCTTGGTTATGACGTCACCTCAGCTGTATATATCGTGTTCTTTGGTAAACACTATATATATGTCTAGGTACAAAATGACCCGTGGAGCAGTTCCAATTAGAACTAACCGATATGAAAGCAGCGATTTTTCCAGCGTCACGCACATTTATTTAATTTTGACTGGATTCTTTCAGAACGAGGAATAGTAAGAATTGCCTCCTCATCAGATGTAATGAAATCGACAAAATTTCGCTAAAATTCCATAATAGTGCAGGTACACAACGCAACACGCAAATCTAGTTTATCTCACAGTTATTTGGACATCTGTTCGAACCCGTTCGATGGGAACTGTGGTGGAGACCACCAGTGTTCTTTGAAATAACCGTCAAGTTCAAAGCATAATCCCTGTGAGCAGTGGTGACTCGTGGGTTATTTTGGGTGTAGGAAGTTATGATAAACAGACCGAGGAAAATTTTCGAAGGCTCTCCCTGTCTGTCGTGTGTGAAGTGAGTACAGTTTTGCCAATTCCAACCTCCTGACAAGGAAAAAAAGTACTCTTTCAACTCTTAAATTACGCTAAATACGATAAAATTATGCTGGTGTCTATTATTATTATTATTATTATTATTATTATTATGATTATTCAATTATTTTAAATTTATAATTTTCTGATGGTTGTAGTAGTTTTAAGTTCAATTTATGCAGCTATTTTGGAGTTGTGAACTGCGTTATTGATTATGTATTATAGTTAAGCAATATTAGGAATTGCGACCCTTTAATAAAATGAGTTCAATATAGTGCTTGAAAAAAGTTGAAGAAAAAATCGACGACTAGTAACGGCGTTCGTTTGTTTTTATTTGTGACTCCCTACTTTCTAACGAATTCCTTTCATAAAATGTTCCTCACTTGTTAAATTTGAGAGGAAAAAGAAAAGATTAAGAGAAGAGGATGTACCAGGGACTGTAAAAGCTTGTCCCTTGGTCGGCATACTTCCTTTTGTTTGAAACAAGTCCGCTAGAAAAGTACAAACAAGATATGGAGATTTATAAAGAAATAAAAATATTTTCCTCAAAACATCTTCATTAGAATTCAATATTTCTGTTTCCCAGGGACGTCCGTTTTCGAGACGATGCTGGATTGTACCATTATGCCAAACACAGTGTGTTACGTAGGTGCGAACCAAGTTCAAATTTTGCTAGGTTTAGAAGTATTATGCTATGGTTGGCACCAATGATTAGGAAGCCACGAGAGGTTCCTCGCGGACCGTATAACTTGGCAACCCCATCCCACCCTTGCACTGCCCCTCACCCATCTGCCTGTAGGATGACGAGAAAGCTTCCTCAGCCGTTCAGTTGTGTAGGCAAAGACGGTTGTCTTTGGGCAGCAGATCGGAGCGAGCGAGTGATAGCATATTGACTCTTGACAGTTGAGTAGCAAACCTACATTACGCTCATAATTTTACAACGCTCATTAAACTCTTAAAAAATAGAGAACTGGAAATAAGTATAAATGAAACTGTAGGAAGTTCCTCACTTTCTACATGGAGGAATCGCCCCTGCTTCTGAAATGATCCAACTGGCAAAGTATACGCTAGGCAGAACATATGTACTTGACTGTGTTCAAGTATCCGTTGGCATTGAAAAGCGTTCAGCTGGGATCGAGAGACCGAATGAATAGCAAGAAAATTTCTCTTGAAATCACTTCACTACTCGTGTATGACTCACTAGGTAGCCTAATACTTGTACCCGGTCAATTATCTCACACAGATAGGCAGAGCCCACCATACAACATTGGCAAACCTTAATTCTTTAGACATCAAACCAAAGTACTTTATTTTCTTATTGCTTTTCCTCTGCAAAGCCAGTTCGGAAAACCTACTAATGTAATAATGTAGTATTGAAGTAGTATCATATCTGCCACCAGAAACACCTTAGCAGATAGTAGCTCTAATCTTTATTTCTTCAATCATTCCGTATTTATTCAGTTGAGATGGGAAGTTTGAACTGCAGCCCTTGGGAAATGTACTTATTTTGTATTTGTCGTACGAACTAGAATTAAACTGCATCTTACTCTGTATAAATACATTTTGTGTTCTTGTACTTTTTTTTGCCTCGCTTGTCTTCCGCTTCTTGCGACGATGAGGATGAATAATGATTAGCTTCAGGGATATTCACTATTCCAGGGGACTTGAATCTGGAACCCTCAGTAGCAACACCGTGAACCGATCACTCAAATAACGGACGTAAACAGTTAACAAGAAGTGTCCATGCATTTGCATGTTGTTATGCCAGGTACTGTCAAAAGAAAATTGACGTTATCAGATACTTGTTAAAAGAATACGCTGAAATTCCTCTAACTTACACAGTAAGGGTAAGGTAAAGTTCCCCGTGCACTTTGCACCATGCCATGAGGTGAAAATAAGTGGGATGTGTGGGTAGGGCCCATGCATTCTATCGTTCTCGGCCATGTTGAAGGTGATGTTTTCAGCACCACGCTCCGGCCGCATTTACTCCCCAGAGTTGTCCCCAGCTACCCATATAGTTGAGGCTGGATAAGACCCACTCATATTTTATGATTTAAAAATAATAAAATATAATAATAATAGCTTAAATACACGTTTCTGTGACTGAAAGGCAAAGTATGAAATCTTACTCTGCTCCCCCTGAGAAAAATATCCTGAGGGGCCCTTGATCTCTATTGTCTGCAATGAAAAGAGTTACTTGCTTCAGATGTGAAGTAGTTTCGGATATTCTACAGGGTAAGTCAAAAAGTATTAAACAAATTTACGCGCTTATTATGACGTAACTATTTATGATAGAAAATGAAACAATACGTTAATATAAACTAAAACTCAGGAAGTTTTATTTAAACTTGGCACGCTTATGCTGCTTTGCCGCTGCAGCATGGCGAATAACCAGCGAAGGTTTATTGTGTGTTGTGACTGATTCGATCACAATGCTGTAAAGCCATTTTCGCACACGTTTCGATATTAATCTACCATATCGGAAGAACAATCCGATGAGTTCGTTTACAGAATTAGGGAAGTGTTCGCAAGAAGCTCCTCCATTTACTCGCAGACACAGTTTCTTCGAATTATTCGTATCGTCGGTAGATGCTCTGCTGGTCACTCACCATTTTGCCACACTAGCGATCCTGGCGGAACAGCGGAAAAGCAGAATAAGCGTGCGAAGTTCAAATAAAACTTCCAGCGTTTTACTGTATACTGATGCATTGTTTGATTTTCTATCATTAATTGCTACGTCTTGATAACCGTGTAAAGTGGTTTCATCCTCTTCGACTTATCCTGTATTCTGAAAGCTCAGAAGGATATAGTTAATTTACCATGGAAAGAGAGAAGATCCACGAACTCTTTCCATAGGTTCGCGCCAAGCACCAACTGCGAACGAAGTCTTTAAACTTGATTCTTGTATCCAGGGCCGGATTAAGACGACATTGGGCCCGATGCTTGAAATCTTCGGTGAACAATAAAAACAACAACGTTATAGTTACGTCACAGCGCAAAGAATAATAGTAACTGTATAATAAGTAACGCTGTGTCTAGGCGTCCGAAATTGGGGCTCCAAATTTCATTCTAAGATTTATTTTCAGATTAATATAGCAAAAGAAAACTGTTCAGCTTTCGGAAAATTCTCGTATGTTTTCATCTGGGCGTATTTCAGGAATGGGCCTAATGCTGCAGCATCAATAGCACCCACCTTAATCCGGCCTGCTTGTATCAACATACAAATCCAATGACAGACCATATCCGCAGCGATCTGCAACAAGACGATAACATTACACTGCGTTATTTGTTTGCAAGAACCGCAGTTTGACCTTGCTGAGGTAACCTCTTTGGATATGTCCTTGCTGAGGCTTTTCCTAATTTTTTTCCCATTGCAGCTCAGGTATGAAGAGAAGCAAAACCTATCCAGGCTCCCTCCCCCACACTCTCCTAAGTTAAAGGGAAGGGAAGGATATCAACTCGTACTTCAAGGACTACTGCAGCATCATATAATCGTCAAGGAAGAAGTTATTTGATATGCAATGGTCGGTTCGTACATTACGTAAGGTTTCGGTTGGACCACGCGTTCTTTTAACTACGTAGCAGAACGTACAAGACCAGTTCCGACACTGCGTCCATTTTTGCCTTGCTTTGCCGTCCTTGAGGGAGATATGCAAAGTACCGAGGAAGGCCTTTGTCTTTCACTTGAGAAAGAAGACAGTTACCTTAAAGGTGTTTCAGCACCACACACTATCCTTTCCTCAGGCCATATACCGACATTTAGTGCATAACGGTGTCCAGTGTGCGATACGGTGACCCCTTCTTCAACAGCCTACTAGCTATGGCTCTTCAATTCGTAATCAAGGAATAACTACGGTGTATTTCCCTCTGGAGGGAGGGATTAGGCGAGCGATGAACGTTGCCACGTATTGTGAGGAACTAGTGATTCTTGGATATCTGTACCCTCTCAGAGGGTCTAGTGATAACGCCGGCGTCTTGTAATCCGGTTTCGATCCCCGGCGGAGGGACATGGCACAGTGGTTCGGATCCCATTCTATATGTGCATAAAGTGGACTTAAAACAGCAGCAGTAACTCACTTTAAACTGTAGAACCAGCCCTGATTCGCATATTTGTGCACAAAATGAGTAAAAACAAACCTTGGTCTTGAAACAATATAGGCGGGGGCCAGGATCAGCTCGGCTCTCTTGTATACACTGGAGCCAGTCTTGCCTACCCAAAAGTAACAAGAAATTCAAGAAATCTGCATGCATGCCCCCCAAAAAATTGCAGTAGTTGTTTTTTTATTTTGGTAGTACGAGTATATGTCTATGTTTTAAAGTTTATAAGTGTTTTAATACAAAAAATTCAATTAGTGGAAGTGAAGTACCATGATAACAAAACTGTTAATAATAATAATAATCACAGGGGCCCTAACTCCACACCCCCTATACGCCTTCATGGTGTGGTGTAAAGTACAGGGGAGCACTTTACTTCACTTTAATAATAATAATAATAATATTATGTCGGCAGTCCCCCAAACAAAGAATAGCATAGTGGTTCAAATGTTATAAATCTCCCCTTCCTGACGGTAGACCAATCTGTATTGGTATTTTGCTCATTCGGTTAGTGGCTGTTGAGCCGATGATGCTTCTTATCTGCTACCTGCTGAATTTGCACCTCGTGAGTAGATTTGCTCCTCTTTATCTGGGGCCATCCCACGCCAGTGCACTGATGTGTGTCACCTTTCATTTTTACAGTAAATTGCGCGTGAGAGTGGCAACACAGCGCCGGCACACACACACATGCTCATTGGCATTTCCTGCCGACACATGTGGGGGTAATGGTTCTTTGTGCTCGACTACCGTGCACTGTGACCTTAATAGCGTGTCAGCTCGTTGTTGATTCAACAGAAAGGATGCTTTTTACATCCTCGTGGAAATGTTGTCAGTTAGTATATTGTTGTTTTGTTTATAAGTACAGGAGGGTCATTTTGAGTAATCTGTTCGCAGGATTGCATCATGTATACTTCTGCTTCAGGAACAGTGGCGACACTAAGGAGGAGCAGTCGCTATGTAATCAAGAGATTCCGGGCTCCATACCCGGTGGAGCAACATAGTGGTTGGATCCCACTTAAACTGTAGGTCTAGTCCTGATTAACCTTTCTGTGCATAAAGTGGATTTAAAAAACATCAAACTCAAACCCAAACTAACCCCTCAAGGTTCGTGACCCCCTTTTTTAGAAATACTAATTTGACTGCTAATAAATAATTATATCACTATTATATACAGTATTCTGTAATAATTTCGAACTTCTGGTAATTTTTGCGTGCCCCTCATTTGCCACTTCTAAAAATCTTTCTATCGTCTCTAGTGATCGTGAATGTTCCGGGATTTTAATGGAGTGCACCGACTTACGCAATTTTTTTTCGCGGGCTACTAGAATTGTAAAGGTGTATAGTACATAGCTGTTTTTTTTAGGGAGGCGATATACATAATAAGATATTTCGTATATGTAGAACTCTCCACTCTCAAAAATGACAATCGACGGTTATTTTAACGCAAGTTTGCATTTTTCAGTCTGGCTTTACTGCTCTTCACTGCTTTTATTTGAATATGTTGATTTTCTGAAAATATCTGTGGGAGCTGTAGCCCCCACCAGTCCTCCCTTCTGCGTACGCCAGTGATGGAATGGGGATAGATAAAATGCAGTTTAGCTTGGGGACGCATTGAGGGGGGTGGGAGGTGGTCCATGCTTTATGCTATCTTAATGTAGTACTATCCTTTCAAAATGGGGACAGTGTACAATAAGTATGCGCTTTTAATTAGCCCTGCACTTGACCTCAAACTGTTGATTTTGCACATACCGCAAATATTAGAACAACTTCATGCTCAACAAAAGCAACATGCAGTCTGTATTATTGTAAACAAACATATTAATAATGAATGTACAATGAAGAAAAGTAAATGGTACAATTACGACCTTTGTGGCGGAGTGGTTAGTATAGTGCGCTACGAATTCCGGGTTCGAATCCTGGCCTGGGCATGGGTGGCCCTTAGTCAATTTCATATCATCATCATTGCCGCGATTAACTAAAAGTGGCAGAAAAGCGACGTACAATATCCTAATTCAATGAACCAATCAACGATGGAAGGTAAAGAAGGCCTTTACTCCTTGCCAACGCATATAGGGGTTGTGCTGTCAAACCACACATCGATCACTGTTTTACTGGAGACAGTGAGATGAGCACCACGCTCGATCATTGATTAGAGGCTGAGTGAGCCCCAGAGTTGCTTTATGCACCTAAAGTCTCCCACCTAATATCGAAGAATCCAGCCTATCCAGTGCCGGATCTACAAATCTTTGCCCCCCCCCGCAAAATATTATGAAGGGCCGCCTCTACCTACCTACATTTACACACACACACACACACACACACACACACACACACACACACACACACACACACACATATATTATACGTATATAGTATATTGCATGTGCGTGTGTAATTCTTGATCTCATGTTGACAAAGTTACATACATGGGCCTACAGGGTGATTCAAAAGTCCCTTAACACCCGCTATAAAAAGCTAAGGACTTAAGGCCGAATCACACGGAACTGGAAATCCAGTAGGAATGCCCTATTTGGCGCTGAACTGGCTACCTGGGTGGAAATCATGGCCGCCGAGCTGGCTGCTTGACTGGTTTTGAGGAATCGAATAGGCCATGTTCTAATTGCAACTGGCTTTTCTTGACTGGATCTGTGTTTGCGCAAGGAAAGTTTTTGTCTGTCGTTTCCGATTGTTGGTTGTTTTTGTTCACTTTCAAGAAGAGATGTCCATTCGTGTTCAGTTCATTAATAAATTATTAGGCAAGACGATGAGATTTTTTCGTGACATATTTAGTTGAACAAAATATTTTTTTATGAATGAAACCTACGAATGTCGTGCATGAATATGAATACCCGAGTTCATTAAAAAGCTTGTTCATTACGCATTGATTACCATATTTTCTTTCAAGTGATTCGGTCTTTAGGCTGGTTACAATTGGTCATGATAGAAACAGGTTGGTCTTGGTGTGTTCCAAGCGAACGTTCGTCATATTGGTGACCGTCACATTGGTGGCCGCCATATTGAATTCAACTCAAAATTTTTGAATGAGAAGAGGGTGATGTGATTCATAAATGACGCTGTTTTCACACACCTAAAAAAATTATATATTTCTTACAATCATGGAGTCGAAACTTTTTCCTGATTAAAGATAGGTTGAAGAAACCTTCAGCGCTGCTTTTCTCGTGAAATTCTAGTCTGACTGTCACGAGGGAAACCCGATGTGGCTGATCTAAGGTTGGAATTTTTCTGGCTTTGTTCCCGTATAAAGCTGCTCTAGGGCCCACCCAGCTTCAAATCAAATGGTACCGGGGGGGGGGGGTAAAGCCAGCGTGGTGCTGATGACATCACCTCCAAGATGGCCGACATTGAAAATATGTGGAGCTCACATACCCTAAATGTGCCTTCATGGTACGGTGCTATATGCACAGGGAACTTTACCTTAACCTGTATATATTGTATTCGTTTCTGTACATACGAAAATATATACAAACCCTCTACTATGCCAATGGCTGAGGTCCCCCTAGAGGCTTGCTTGCCTCCAGGCCCCCCCCCCCCCCCCGCACTGCGGGGTTTTGCGGCTTGAAGATCCGGCACTGAGCCTATCCTTGGCGCCTGGAGGTTTTCTTAATTTATGAATTATGATGGATGGAAACATGCTTTTCGATTGATATACACTAGTTTGTTTTGAAGTCCATTTCTAATACATATTTTTCATTCTCAATAACTTCTTACTTTCAGGAATCGGACAACGACATGAATTCCAGGCCGAAACCCGTATGTTGTTGGACATCGTAGCCAAATCCCTGTATTCGGAAAAAGAGGTAAGAATAATGAGCAGTTTACCATAAGTCTGGAGACATCGAAGAAACCACATTAATAGTTCACATACGTGTCCGTGATGAGTGTGGCTGTATTTTAGAACACATATATATACACAGGGTGTCGCAAAACTCTTTCAACAACGCTTGGGTGCTGGTAGATATCATAAAAACAAGTAACTTTTCCCTATAAAGTTTACCTCGAAAGCGCTTAGTTTCTGAGCTATAAGCTCTTAAAATCTATCCTGTACGTATGCAACCCAATACAGCAAACGCTTGCTCTGACATAACTACCAGGGGCGCGTGGCAGGGTTGCCACTAGCGTTCCTCGTTAAGAGAGATGACTTGAAAACAACAACTTGGGAGTCTTGCCTGAGCAAAATTCAAAACATTAATGATACTTGCGATGTTGTAAGAAGCATTGACAGTATTTATAAACTGACAAAGACAAATAATGAACAGATTGAAATTCAATATTACTCATTCTAAATATTTCTCCATAATTGATTGATTGATTTGGTTTATTTTAATTCGCTTTTCTGCCACTTTTGGCTAATCGCGAAGATGAAGATGATATGATGAAATAACAAACGACACCAATGTCTAGACCAGGATTTAAACCCGAGATACCTGGCCCCGTAGCGAGTGGTGCTAACCGTATCACCACGGAGTGTTTCGTGTATCATGCAATATCAACAATTGCAAGGGCCACGCGTGAGATAAGGGAAATCTATGAACGAACAAATGTAAACATGATGTTTGCTGCCTCGTTTCGAACACGCAGACTGTAATGTTATTACAATTTATTTATTAGAAAATTGTGAAGTAGCGTTATTGCGAATCGAGTTCGTTATAAAAAGCAGGTAAACCTCTATACTGAAAAGAAACAAAAATCTCCGGCAGATGAATATTCTTGAGCCACTTCGGTGACTGAGTACGTTTAGTGATCAAAACATGATCTCTCTACCGAATTTTCCGGACATGAGTTCCGACCTGGATAAAGGTGTCACTGGATCTTTCGTCCCCGTATTTACTATTTTCCTGAAAGTGCAGAAAAATTACGTTCAATGAGAAGAATATAAATTTACAAGAATTATCCCGGAAGTTCATCTAGATGTCAAAATCTCGCTCATTTGCTACAAAATGTTGTTTCCAGGGTGAACTAAAAGTTGACATTTTGGTGCCTTCCAAAATGTTACAGTACAATACAGGTGCCCCTTACAGTTCAGCGCTTGATATAAGTATGCATTTCTTGGCTTTGGTTTTTAATAAGCACTAGTTTTAATGTGTGAATTTTTTCATGTCTAAACGATGTTTTCATTAAATTAAAAGCCGGCCCCCATGGCGGAGTGGTTAGAACATCGCGCTACGATGCCAGGGGTCTTGGGTTCGAATCTCGGCTTGGGCATGGATATTTGTGAGTGTCCATTCATCAATTTCATCATATCATCACTCATACCCATCTTCACATATTAGCCAAAAGTGGCACAAAAAGCGAAGTAAAATAAAGCAAATCAATCAATCAATGAATCAATCAATCATTAAATTAAAAGAGCCTTGCAATTATTTCCTTATGAAACGAACACGATTAGCAATAACGCTAGCACACATAGGGATAATTTTCAAGTAAATTGTAATAACATTACATTCTGCGTGTTCGAAACGAGGTAGTAAACATCATGTTTACATTTGTTCGTTCATAGATTTCCCTTATCTCACGCGTGGCCCTTGCAATTGTTGATATTGCATGATACACGAAACACTCCGTGGTGATACGGTTAGCACCACTCGCTACGGGGCCAGGTATCTCGGGTTTAAATCCTGGCCTAGACATTGGTGTCGTTTGTTATTTCATCATATCCTCTTCATCTTCGCGATTAGCCAAAAGTGGCAGAAAAGCGAATTAAAATAAACCAAATCAATCAATCAATTATGGAGAAATATTTAGAATGAGTAATATTGAATTTCAGTCTGTTCATTATTTATTTTTGTCAGTTTATAAATACTGTCAATGCTTCTTACAACATCGCAAGTATCATTAATGTTTTGAATTTTGCTCAGGCAAGACTCTCAAGTTGTTGTTTTCAAGTCATCTCTCTTAACGAGGAACGCTAGTGGCAACCCTGCCACGCGCCCCTGGTAGTTATGTCAGAGCAAGCGTTTGCTGTGTTGGGTTGCATACGTACAGGATAGATTTTAAGAGCTTATAGCTCAGAAACTAAGCGCTTTCGAGGTAAACTTTATAGGGAAAAGTTACTTGTTTTTATGATATCTACCAGCACCCAAGCGTTGTTGAAAGAGTTTTGCGACACCCTGTGTGTGTGTGTGTATATATATATATATATATATATATATATATATATACTGCTGAACAATGAAAACCGGACAGTTTAATATTTGACATCTGAATTGCAATAACAGCTCGCAGGTATATTACAGAATGTTCGGCAGATCATGTAGTACCATATGCACCATTCATAGGCTCGGACTTTGTTTATGCATTCGTACTTAATTCAGTTTCTGCAACATTTAGTTAGCCCTTGTACCAGAGCTTTTATCGACCCATTGCGTTATCACAAAAAATGCAAGTGTCCGGTTTTTTTTTGTCCAGCAGTATATATATACGTATATATATATATATATTTTGTGTGTGTAAGTACATTATGTGCCTGCTCTATTTGACATATTTTGCAATCTAGTAAAAGAGTTAACGAGTGGTATTTCGAAACCCGTATATGATACGAACTTGTATTTATCTCTCTATGCTTTCCATCCGAAATGCCTATTCATGCTCATCGTCGCGTTGAACTTTGCCTGCATAGAAATAATTGAAGCAGGGGCGTTCCCAGACGGTCATAATTTTCATCTCTCTTTCTCTCTCACACACACATTCTCAATGTGCACAGTGCACTGTGTGACACGATTCATATTCATATTTTGGAAATTGTATTACAAAAAGCTGAAATATTTTTGGTGTTTTTGAAAACAGACCAGTGTTGCAGCATGATGGATGAAAGAAAATCATTCTGTAGCAGCCTACATTTTAGTATGTGCCCTGATCTTGATTCTGTCCTGCACCAAATGTATTGGAAAGCTGAGATGCTAAAGATGGGTGGATGGAAGATCGAGATCGAAAACTTGAATGGTGTGATAGCACTTCTTCATCACTTGCTGTCTTATTATTGAAGCAGATTTAAAGTAGCCAAGTTTTTGTTATAACAGCGCAGTTAGCAACTTACATAACACTTCTGTTCCATCTGTAGGCTAAGGAGGAGTTTGAGAGTCTTTCAGATAATATTGCAAAAGATGGGGGGAACTAATTTTTCATGCATTATTTAGTGCTACAGTACTACTACAGGGTATACGCAAATGAATGATGCGGTTATAAATGTCAATAACATTTTATTTTTCAACTTACGTGGTTGCAGCAAACACTGTTAGAGGCGGAAACTGTCTAAGTTTTTGATATGAGAGTTAAAATTACAATCCTTCAATGTGGGCTCCCCAGGTCACACGACACACATCAGCGCGGTAATCCAGAGACGGTGCAACATGTCCACTGTAATGTCCTGCACTGCATGCATTATCCGATCACGACGTTGCTGGATGGAAGTTGGCATTGGTTGTGCATAAACCCTGTCTTTAATAAACCCCCATAGAAAGAAATCGCACGGCGTAAGATCCGGGGAACGAGGCGGCCAAGGCAGAATGTGATTTTTTTTTGTGGAAAATCCTTACGTGATAGAGAAAATGGAGGCTATATTTGGAATCAGCGTATCAAAAAGATTGTAATTTTAACTCGCATATCAAAGACTGGGACAGTTCCCTCCTCTATCAGTGTTTGCTGCAACCACGTACGTTGAAAAATATTTTTTTTATTGACATTTATAATACACCATTGATTTGTGTATTTCGAAGATATTTTCAAGGGCAAGCCATTGAACTGAAGTAAACAATAAACATAACCGAGGAATCTCAGCATCGCGTATTTTCTAGTTATTCTTTCGTCAAGCGATAAACTGAGAATGTTCATTTCTAGTTTATTTCGTCTTCAGTTTTTCCACCAGAAGTTTCCAAGTGGATTCAGTGATGTTTGGATATCTCGAAATAAATCGATTTCGATATCCTTCACATAACAAGAAGAGTTATTTTATAAAAATACTTTATACTACGTGCAATCGGACAAGATTTAAACAACAGCCAAATTGAATTCTTTTTCTAACAAGTTCTCATTAAATACTTTTGTATTTTGAACTGGGCGTTTCTACGTTCATTACCCTTTCAACTTGAATATAATTATCTGTAATAAGGACAAAATGAACAGATTTGTACATTGAACGACGTAACTTAACGCTTAGTTTAGAGAATATCTGTTTATTCGTAGTCTTACGCAAAGGGCTCCCGCGTAGAAAAGTGGTTAGTGCTCTCGTCTTTGATGCGAGAGGTCCCCGGTGGGTGACCCCAAAATTTCGGCGTTGATCCAGCGTCGTGAGGACAATTGGGAAGCTACTTCAAGAAGTAAGCGGTCACGAAAACCAGAAAACAGTGGCGATGGGATCCGATGCGCTGACCACGTGTCACCCAATGAAAAGCCGCTCTGGTAGGCCCTGACCCTTCAAGGGCTGTTGAGCCACGGAGTTTGGTCTTATGTAAATCAATTTAATAGATATCACAAACAGCCGAGTTTGATTTGAATTGCCAAATGGAAACGGTTACATGAAATTTCATTCTAACGGCTGTAACAAAGTAAGTATTTAACCATGTGTGTTTTGGAAATCAGTAAATTTTTATAGCAATTCCGAACTTGGGTAAAAGAAGGAGACATTTGAGTTTTTCTTCATCATTGGAAAAGTCACTACGATGGAGGGTGGATAGCATAAGTAGCAGAGAGTCTTAGGCCCTTAGTTTTCGCGAGGTTTGAAAAGCTGAAAGCATTTCGCAAGGTGCTTAGAGAGATTTCCTGGCCGACTGGAGAGACGTGACAAATTAGAAAAAGAGAAACAATTTCTGAGTTTGATTTTGTTTTTACACGCAAAGAAAGCATTAAGCTTCTAACGTGATTCTTCACAATTTGAGAGGCGACAGATAATGAGATATAAATTTTGTCAGTATTACCGCCTACAGCTAAATAGAGAATACGGTTCCTGACAAACTTAATTTCGCGCACTGTATGTAACAATTTTTTTTCTACCAGCCATGTGAAATGGTTAATGTTCATGTTACCAATGCAACCTTGTACTTAAAACGTCATCCGTAAGTTTTACGCGTCAGGTACTTAGTGCTGTTGGGAGGTTTACAAATACCTTTTTTTCAAATAGATGTCGAAAATATTGAAGGGAAAAGAGGCAACAAATAAAAGTTTACATATAAGAGGCTTTACTTAACAATGATTGCAAGTTCTAAAGTATGCTTCACGTCAAGGCGACAGTCAGATTCAGCCTATACTGTCCGTAGCATCTCGTGCTTTTACGTTTGCAAATGCACTCATCGTTAGTGTGAGTGTTTGTTAAACTTGTTTCGAAAAAATAGTTGCACTGCAAGGTTTTGTTTCATAATATATACACTCAGATTAAGATTACACTAGGGTCCTTGCAATCAAGGTGTCTCAGGGTTGATAACCCGTTGGAGGCACATTGCACAGTGGTTCGGATCCCACCTTAAAACTGTACGATTAGCCCCGATTAGCCTGTCTGTGCATAAAGTGGACTTAAAACCACAATTACATAGGGTGATGAAGCTAATTGTAAAACTTCCGTTGAATTTATCTTCTTCCAACATATTATAAAGTACTATCTAACATTCTTTTAAGAATATAAATCCGCCGGACCCTGTGGCTGAGTGGTTAGCACATCGCGCTGCGACGCTAGGGGTCCCGGGTTCGAATCCCGCTAGGGGCATGATTGTTTGTATATGTCCATTCATCAATTTCATCACTCATCTCCATCTTCGCAAATTAGTCAAGAGCCGCAAAACGCGAAGTAAAAAAAAAAAAAAAAAAAGATAAATCCCATGTGCTAATGAAATTATTGGTGATTATCAATGTTGCTTTAAATGTAACAAGCCAACTAGTGGTTATGTATTTCTCAAAGTATCACTACTACTATCATATTACTCGTTTGTATTTTTATTACGTAAATAAATATGGTGGTGACTCGTTAGTTTCTTAACATTGGATTGATTGATTGAGTTGGTGTTTTAAGTCCACTTTATGCACAGTACGGCTAATCGGGACTCGACCTACAGTTTAAAGTGGGATCCGAACCACTATGTGCCTCTACCGGGTATAGAACCCAGGATCCCTTGTCTTAAGATTGGAAAGAAAGATGCGCTTTGTTGCCAGTGGTAATTTGATGTGGCCTTCCGGAGATAGAATCTGTGATAGTCGATTAGAATCATCATCCTTAACTAGTGTAAAATAAACAACCTAAAACTGGTCGCTTTTCCAGCTGGCTGCTGACCTTCCTGGCTCTTTCTGTCCCACAATCGTCTTCGGGGGTGTGTGCCCTGATGAATGTCAACAAACCTAGTTGCGAAGTAAAAGCTGAAGGGGGTAACATCGCTCTCCCGAGTCAATGTTGCCTAGGGTGCGTCTGTTTTTGCCAGTTGCACAGGAAGAACAGAAGGAAAACTGACTCAGGCCATTCCAGCCAGCAACAAAAAAATTCAAGTCAGATTCACGTAGACGTAGAAATTTGCAATTCTTTTCCGAAAATTCTCTCCAAAAATGACGACCTGGCTTGCTAATCTTTGTAATTGCGGAGCCATAAGCATTACCCTAAAAATGTCAGAGGGAGGAAAGGGAAGCGGAAGCTTTCATGACTCTTGATATTGGGAAGAGCCGTTCCCTGAGGAAGGAAGCCCTGTCAGTTCTTTCAGGCATGGGAATATAATTACGGCTTGAGCCACATTTTGGGCTCGGCTTGAAGGAAGCTTATTTCCGCATATCGGGATATTGCATTGGTAGACCGCTGGAAAGAAGAAAAAAAGATGATGGTAGAGGCAGGCGAGCAGTATGCGGCAAATACGAACTTGGGATTTTGGTATACCGAACCATTTTCCATGTTAACGAGATCACGTCATGATGCTAGAGATCAAGCCAGTGTGGAGTGGTTTTGCCCAGCCAGTCGTGTTATATAATTTGCAATTATCGATTCAACGTATTTCTTACGAGATATTGATTCTAAGCTATTATGTACTGTTATTACTTGGGTTAGGAATATGATTTGTGGAAATTTTTCAGTATTTTTATGGTAAGGGCGATCTGTTCCTGAAATATGTAGAAATTCATTTTGGGAAAAATCTAATTAAATGAAGGGCGTTTCGTTTGGGCACATATGTACAGCATATATTTGGCCATTTCTACGTGAAATATTTTTAGGTCTTATTCATCATAGTTTCACTTTTCCTAGTGGATATAATTTACCCCTCTTGCTGAAACAAGATTTTATAAGTAAAAGCCTTCGTTGGCTGGCAGAAGGCTGTAATTGTAATGTCCATTTTCACATAATAGCCATTGTACAGTCACCAGCAATAAGAGACATAGGAGACATACGTCGTGAAATACTCGCTTCCTACAGGGCGTTATGTGTGTTGCCTAACTCTAGGGCGATAAGTGGATTTTAATCGCAAGTTTGCAGTGGCAACTTCTACACCGCCGTATAGTTAGGCAACACACACAACGCCTTTCAGGGAAGCGCGTATTTCTGGATCTAGGTGTCGCATTTTTATTACCGGTGACTGTACATGGCAACTCGGGACTCATAAAACGAAATGACAGAAAGCATGTGAAATGTCCTAGCATATGGGATTCATATTTGGAATAGAATAAATAGACCTACATATTTTCAAATTTCATAGTTTTCCATCTGTTTTGTTTTCTTACATGAACATTTCACCCCATGAAGTATGCTATGAGAAAAGAAAACACAGTTTATTAATTAGAAATTTATATTGTTGTTAGGGTTTAATTTTGTGCTGTATGGCATATTAATGCAAATTTGGGCTACGTGTTCATTTTTTGTTTTGCACATTTTGGTGATTTTTTAGGTCATAAAAATCCTAGCACTAGTTATTACTAAGAATAAATTGACTACCCATGTTGTGAGTATAGTTTCTCAATATTCTGACAGGGCCTACCCGATGGCGCAGTGGTAGCGTCGTTGCCTTGTAATCAAGGGATCCCGGGTCGGTACCCGATGGAGGCACATAGTGGTTCGGATCCCACTTTAAACTGTAGGTCCAGTCCCGATTAGCCTTACTATGCATAAAGTCAACTTAAAATACCAAACACAATCAATCAATATTCTGATACACGTATCCTTAGAATTATGTCGCCATCTAACGTTCCTAGTTCGAGTCTTAGCCTAGACGTAGATGTACGTGTACTTTTGTGAGTATTCCATCATCGATTTCAACTAATCACCATTATTCATCTTCATCATGGGCGTCCGGAAGGGGGCAAGAGGGGGGGGGCGTGCTCCCCTGGAAAATTAGTCAACCAAAAAATATATATTTCACACATATACTTTCATTTCAGCCACAATAATATGTGTTAATTATTGCATGAATATGATAAATTTAAATTTAAGCAATGTTGTTTTTCAGGGAACAACACTATTATTAAAAAAATTGCCTTGTTTGCCCCCCTTGGAAAAAATACCTTGCCCCTCCCTGGAAAAAAATCCTGCGGACGTCCATGATCTTCATCGTCACGATTAGCCAAAATACTCCGAAAAACGACGTAAGAAATATATAAATACATATGTACTATAATTATGTGTTTCGTATAAGATTTTGGAGCACGTAATACAGCTAAGATAAACTTGGAACATGAAAGAAATGTGTCTTTTTAAATCGTGCTAAATTGCCTTGATAATACGAATAAGTAGTTGAATATTACTAATATTCAGCGTTTCTCTAGCACTGATTTTATAAAGCCATTCCATGTTATTTCCGTTATATTTTCGTACTTTGGAAATCTAAGAGAGAAGCATATTTTTCGAGTCGTAGAAAATCATTGTAGTGTATCCTATTTGAAGTGCTTGTGGAAGGTTGACATATTTCTTCAAGTCGTATCGAAATCGATCCTATTTTCAAATAGCGGAAGGAGATAAGAAAGGAACGCTTGAAGTTGATGAATTGTGTGTTAAATGTGGTAACCGCATGAGGGAAATATATTTGAAGTGACAGTACTTTGGTTGCTGTAAAAGATTTACTTCAATGCGAAAGATTTTGGTAAAGAAGTTGATACCTTTGAAGTCTTAGAAAATTTTGGATGGACTACATTTCCAATGCTGTGGAAACGAGGTAGAGAAATATCTTCGAAGACGTAAGTTTTAGTTGGGAGATTGTGGAAACCTCTTGGGGAGTATCTGAGAGTTGCGACGTCATACGTTTTTGGAGACACGATATCTTTTTTAAATAATTGCATTTGTGATATTTTCGGCGATCTTGCTTTGAAAGTCATGTGGGAAATTATTGGTTGACGCTACTTTGAACCGACCTCCGTGATGGAGAGGTAATCACAGCACTCTAGGACGGGTTCCGGGTTCGAATCCTGGCCTGGGCATAGTGTTCTTTGCGAGCGTTCGTCCGTCAATTTCACCATATCATCAACCATATATTTGTGATTAGCCAAAGGTGGCAGAAAGGCGAAGTAAAATAAACCAAATAAAAGTACTTTGGATGTTGAATATTTTGGCTTTGTGAAACACAAGTGAACGTGATTTGATGTAATGAATGAGCTTTCATGTTCAGGCATTTAGATGTGAATGCTATGATGTGCAGTTACCGTAATTAGGGCAATGTGAGGTAACGTGTGGGGAAGTGCAAGTTAAAAATAAAGTGCTAATTTTATCAGGGGTTTTGCTTTCCAAATTTGAATCGTGTCTTCTCAAAAAATAATGTTATATCATTTATCCCGAGAGAGTAATGATTAAAACAGGAGCCTTTGATCCTTCCAAAACCCAGCTATCTTGCGCGGAAGGAGCTGAAAGCAGGTGTGAGGAAATTAACCGCTCTCGTTCGCCGAGTGGGCTACAAGTGGTCGTGTCCATGGTGGAAACGGTCGACTGTTTTTCCTCAGGCACTCGCCTTGTGGCGTAGCCCCGTATTGATCTGGGGGCGGGATTACACCGCTCAACGGAGGACAAGACACAGCACAGCAGGCCAGATTTGTTCCCCTCACTAACCCTGCCCTGCTGTGTGCCTCCTTGTATTGATTGTCCGGTTCGCCTGGCTTCCATCACAGAGTGACTCCCTCTTAACAGGAGCTATATCCACCTTTTGTTGTCTGCAATTCATGCAGGCTGCCCGATGCTGCTGTTTAAGTGGTAGTGTTGCCAATGCGCCTCATGTTCAACTAGTTATACTCACCTGATCTCTGTACATCTAGGCAATTGCGAGCTGAGAAATTTATATAGTTATGCTATAGGGCATTCAGATGTCATTCCGTCTTCAGCTGCAACCATTGAGGCATAGGCTACCAAGATAGCGACTAATCCTTCTATAAATAGTAAAAGTACGTATTGTCTAAATACGTACCTTCAAATTGGTTCCAAATTTTCGAAATGACCTGCGATCTTCATCGGGGAAAGCGGAAGGACTGTTGCAAACGATACGTGGAGTGAAGTTTTAAGTTTTTATTTATTCTATTTCATCCTCCTCCATTATCTTGTTTCAGCTGTTTCTTTTTCCTACCTTTGGATAATGAAGAGGGTCCAGGAGTTATTTTCATATTCTAGTATAGACCCAGACCCAATTAGAATATCTTTAAATTTGCTGACTTCCTGTTTTGAAGCTTAGTCTTTAACGCAGTCATTTTACATGGATTTTACCAACGGTTCCAGGTTCTAATCCCGGCCTGGGCATGGGTATTATTAGATACTTGCCGGCCCCCGTGCTGGAGTGGTTAGCACATCGCGCTGCGACGCCAGGGGCTCCGGGTTCGAATCCTGTCAAGGACATGGATGTTTGTGAGTGTCCCTTCATAAATTTCATCATATCATCATCACTCATTCTCATCATCGCGATTAGTCAAAAGTATCAAGAAACGACGCTATATAACAAATCAAAAATGTACACAGATATTATTAGATATTGGTTTTGTGTTCTCTTATTATACGTGTGTGTCTCAAACCTACATGTAGACATATTCTCGACATCTACCTTGGTTTCCTGGAAGCACGTATTCATTGCAACCTTCATCTTATGTACTCTCCTTATGTATGCCTTCTTTTGCTTACAGCTTCGTCGCTTTCTTTTGGAATTCCGCATTAGTTCTTGTATTCTTCGTTCAGCTTCATTCCATGCAATGTACCATGTCCCGATTTGTGGGATTTCACAGTTTTATCTTTCTCGGTGAGTGAGGTGAATAGTTGTCCAGGGTCTCGCTACCTCTTCCAGCTTCGAGACCTACTTCGAAGATGGTTGTTCCTTCACGAATTTCATGTAGTTATCACTTACATTCATCCTCACTGGCCTCGAGCCGTCCGGGTTTAGTGATGCTGCACAAAGTTCGAGTTGAGTCGTTGGTAGTATCGAATACACGGCACACAGGCTGGGTTCATACTAAGGTGCGGAGTAAGCAACATATTTCATCTTAGGGGGATGAGTACTAGATATCTTCCCAGCGAAGCCGGAATCTGTTAGGTCAGAGGAGGCAACTGGGTATCCTCTCAACCTCAGGCCTGTTCGGTCGCCTCATTCCAAGGACACCAGCCAGGTAACTAATAAGATATCTGACCCCCCTTCGCTATTAATACAGCATTTATTCTTCGGGCAGGCTTTCCACTAAGTTCTGGTATATTGATGGTGGAATTGTTTCCCATTAGTCCTGTAGCATCGAGACTAGTTCATGGATGGTTTTCGGTCGAGTGGGTCTGGCAAGCACCCGACGCTCCAGTTCATCCCAAAGATGTTCGTTCTATGGGGTTCCAGTCGGGGCTTTGAGCGGGCCAGCTAAACACATCCACCTGACTGTCTTCAAACCGCGATGCAATGGATTCTGCTTTATGGCCAAGAGCATTATCGTGCTGATAGAGAAAAGGGCTCATTCCAAACTGTTGCCACTGTGTGAGCAGCATGCTATTGTCTAAAATGTCCTCATAAGCACCACTGTTCATGTTACCATTGACCAAAGCTAATGGCCCGAGCCCAAACCAGAAAAAGCAAGTTCAGACCATGACACTATCGCCACGTTCACTTGGGTGTCCGGTGACATTTGGCTATATAGTGTACACCGAGCTGTGAAAAAGAAGAGAAGAAAAGAACTAGTGTAAACTGCTGTCCCGCAGCAAAGAGTGGTGCCGGACACTTGTCAGCCTGGAACTACACGAAGTGTAAGCGGACCGCTTCTGAGACACTAATCCGTTCTCCAAACGCATTATAACCCCCTGGGATTTGCGTTATGCTCACCTAAAAGGCAAATCAATAGTCCACTAGATGTGCCGCTGTTGAGAGCCCTCCAAACATGCGAGCATGCACTGGTACATTAATTACCTGCATGACTAAAGATCTCTTTAAACCTGACCCCGTACTGGAAGAGTACTCGGGACAGACGGCTGAAAAATATATGATACTACGAAATACATTTAACGAAAAGGAAGTCCCAAGGATAAAACAAACAAGTTTGCAAACCTTAGCTTGATCCTGAATTACTTGAGTTCACTAGGATACTTATGTGCGTAAAAGAGGTGAAGGGTAGGTAAGAAAGAATCATGTACCTAACCTTATTGAGAGGCTAGTATCAGTAAATCTATTGGTAGTTGGACTTACTCATTCCTCGAAGACCTTGAGTGAACACTGGTGATGGTCGGCAAGTTCCTAAAGTGTTTTAAGTTAGGACTGACAACCCGAGATAAGACAAGATTGCCGCGCCATGGACTTGGAACGAGGAAGTATAGCTCTTCTAACTACAGAGGGTCAGGGAGTGCGATGATAACTTGTGACCCAGTTTATTGGTTCTGTGATGGCGGAGAGGTGCTTCTGGAGGAGACTCATGGTACCAGGATTTGCCAGAGACAAGATCCTCTGGTTTTTGTACCGAAGCGCGCTTTCCGGTGTTCGGATAGACTCACTCAAGCTTTGCGGTACACTTTCCCAGATTTTTAATATCGGATCAGGGGAGATGGTGGATGTATTGTTAAATGTCAAGAGAGGCCACTTGTGTTCATTGTAAGCATGAGAATCGTATGTTTCTAGCTGTGAGACTAGTTGATTGCCGAACTGGTAAAAGTTTTTACGGAGCTTTTCATTTGAACCCTTCGATCTTCACGATTTGTATTGACGTGAGCGTTCTGTTTCAGTATTTCTGAAGTGTTTTACTACTTTGCATGCATAGAAGCCGGTGCTTCATACATCTGGATGGTGAGCAGCATCTTACCTCTATTATTCAGTGCTTTAATATACATATTTCATCTTTCTTGCATGTGTATAACAGTAGCCGGTATTTGGTTGCCAGGGGACTGCACGAGAACATGAAGCATTTATGTACTGGAACCTGACTTTGGTTTTGTTTAAGCCACTGTTCGCTAGTGTCTTGAAAATTTGTAGTCCGACAGTACTCGTAGGCATTTTACTTCTGGACTCCCTGAGATTCGGACGTCCTCAAAGTCAATACGTGCTGATTTGGATTTGGACCTTCGCCGCCGGTGAAGATGACTTCCTCTGTTTTATGGGCGTTGATTTTTATTTCCCAACGGTCGTAATATTGTTTTAAGGTTACTTGGTAGTATGAGAGGCCATTCGCGATTTTATTACCTCCATGAATATTGGAAAATAGCAATGTCGGACTGCGTATGCTGCTCTTTGTAAACTCTGTCACTTGGAGAGGTCTTGGAGGAGTCCTGCTTGTCTTTTTCTGATGCGTGATTTTTCATTTGAAATGGTGACAAAGAATTGTTTCTTTGACGAAGGAATTGAGGAGTTTGATCATTGTGTGCGGGATGCCGATCGTTAGAAGTTCGTACGTGAGTCCCTCACCCCAGCAACGCCGACTTGCCAAAATTATTGGGGTGGGGGGGGGGGCTCTGATCATTGAAATAAATTAATAAATGACTCCCTCTCTCCATTTTTAAAAGTAAAAATTACGTCTTCGTATAGCAGTTTTTAAGCAGCTATTATATTCCACATGCAAAACAAATGTAACATGAAAAACGTTAGGAAATGTTTTCAAAGTCTTTTTATGTCTTTTGTGTCTGGTCATTTGCTTTTTACATAACAATTCACATTTTTATTGAAAAGTATGTATTTACATTAAGAGGCCAACCTAACAGTTTTATGCCGGCCTCGGTAGCCGAGCGTGTTGGGTTGTCGACCCAACTCGCTTTGATCCGGAGGTCTCGGGTATCGTACATATCAATATTGCCTGAAAGTCGTGTTTACGACCTCTAATTGTTCAGAATTCACTTAACAACACACTGGTATAATTGTCATATCAACTCGTTATTTTGAAACTCTTTTTAGTAAAAATGTTAACAATACTGATAATTATATACTTAGTATATAGTAATAAGTCATGTGTTTTGCTGTCTCCGGTCATAGCCCCTCCAAAGTTGATGATTTAGCAGTCTCAGTCCCCCAGAGTTGATGGTCTAGAACATTTCAAATGTGTATTTAAAGTTAAGTTCATGTGGGACAATTCAGAGTAAACTTTACAAGAGAAGCAAAATAATACATTAGATCCTCTTAAGCAAAATTATTTGGGGGCTCTGCCCCACATCGTTAACATAACAAAAGTTATCGTAATTAATTTTTGGAGTGGATTAGCACAAAATCTGCTGATCGATCTAGCCCCGGAAAAAAAGATCGTAAAAGCCCCAAAAGCCAATATTTCTTTCATTGGTTGGCTACACTGTGCTATACAACTTCGGCGCCACGAACGTGTATGACTAACAAATAATATACCTACCCTATTGTTACATATATAGTTACTCATTTACTCATAATAATGTGGCTGGTACAGCTTACATTCTAAAGCTTATCTGTTTAACTATGTGAAAATGCACATGCTGAGTACACCTTGTTTTAAAAACTTTTTTTTTACAGGCACATCAATTTACAAACAGCAGCAGTGTCGTGCGCGTCTCAACCGTGTAGGTTCTCCACTGATGCCATGCAGTTCACCAACCCGAACATTAACAATGCGCTAGGATCGAATATTCTTTCATCGATTGTAATAGGCCCTTGGTCGAAATAGCCCCGGGCTACCCTACCGTTTTTACAACTTATTCTATAATGTAGACGCCACGAAATGCAGTCGGAATACCAGGAAATCTTGCGGCCCTTAACACAAACAGATTAGACACCACGACATGCGGGTGCGTAGCAAAATAAAGTTATAATTCCAAAGATAGATATCAGCCCTTTAAGGACATACCTAGGAACACCCTGCATCGCTGTCAAAGATTGTTTTAAAGTTCATTTTATGCTCAGATGGGTTAAACGGGACTGAACCTACATGTTAAAGTGGAATCCGAACCAGGGACCTTTTGATTACAATGCGGCAATGCTAACACTAAGCCATCGGGTAGGTCCGCTATTGCAGCCAAATATTATTTAATTCATGTTTATTGGATGTAATACCCCATACTTAACCCAGAATGAATCGAAACGGTAGTATCCTTGGGCCACTGAAATTTACATGGTAACTTCCTTAGTTTGCGGCACATTCGTAAAAATCTCTATATCGACGGTCATCCGCGAGGTGTGACAGGAGATGGCCAGGCACCCTGGATATTGAATGTACGGGCGTTTTATCTTATTTTACGTATGCATTTCCAAGGCAGTAACAAGATATAGAAATAATTATCACAGGCGTCTGATAAATATATAGTCTTAAATTACGATTGCTACTCTGACAAGGTCACCAAAATTTCAACGCTTGGTTTGGTCGAGAGAAAATATTTTGCGCATAGTTTTCGTATTAACATCTATGGTAATTAGCAGACAGGTCAGTAATTTCATGGTTTGCTTGTGTTTATGGTGATGCATCAGCTATGTTTGTTTGGGATATTGTGTACTATAGTATATTTAATGACACGTTAAACTCGACAGCGAGATCATAAAGCGGTTGAACATGCATGCATTAACGCCACCGTCTCAAGTCGCGAACTGAGAGCCATAGGACAAGCGCATTTACTTGTTTCATTGAAGCTAATTTATGTCGAGGCATTAGTTTTTTTCACACTAGCTATTAACGCGAGTAAACTGAATATACAGAGGAGTGGAAGTAGCTCGGATCATAATACTTGGCCACATCCAAGCCGGCCTACTTGTCGGAATGGTCATCTTAACACACTACGAAGTCAGAAGTTGCAAGTTCGAACCCTGGGTAAGGTATGGATGTATTATCATTGTGTTTTTCCCGTCACCAAAATAGAAGTGAAGGCCAAACCCTTTTCCCCTTGCACATTGCAACATCCGATTAAATCACATGGGGGTGTGGAAGTAGAGGCTCCACACATTCACGATCTCAACCATTGTGTGGGTGATGTGATCAGCACCACTCTCCGGCCTTCCCCCCCCTCTCACAGGGTTGGCCTCAGGTACCCCATTCTATTAAAGGCTGGGTGAACCCCAGAGCCGCATTATGCACGGAGAAGTCCACCCTCATGGCACCTGCATTTGGAATCGAGCCCGGGTCTCCCCCGTGGCAGTTAGACGCCCTACCGACTGGAGCACTGCCGCTCTACCACCCATAAATGGGAATGTCAAAATAGACGCAGAAAACAGAAACGAGGTTGTTAACACCTATTAGTCAATACATTTATAATGAAAAAGGAAGTATATGATACCTTCTCATTATTACATGTGCCGAAGAGAGGAGTTTGGGAACCTAACACTCGAATTAATAATACTGCACGTACGTACATACATACGTGTGCCTGTGTGTGGATATAATTGAATCCGTGCCATTTTCCCCCAGGAACATTCCCTTGCATGATGATAGTTCAGGAAGGAAAGACTTAATTAAATCCTGCCATAGTAGAGAAGAGTTGAACAGAGAAGAGAATTGTGGAACAAGCTGAAAAGAGAAAATTGAGATGATGTGGTCATTTAGTTCTAATGTATGATGAAGGATAAGTGAAGCAAGGCCTAAAATTTCCAGTTGAAAATCAATACGTAGAGTTTGATGGGAACAGTGTGGCGTAGAATGAGGTGTAAAGTAGGATAGGTAGCACTTCACTGTAAACTCATAGGCAAAGAACAATGTAAAGTGTAGTACGGTGTAGCGCAATACAGCAACAGAGTACGAATATCTGCTATGTTTGATGTTGATGTAGCGAGTCTGCAGTGTAAAATTCGTTAAAAAGACAAAATTCTTCGGAAGAGAACAACTATCGTTCAGTTGCAAAATGAACTCGCACACTTTAACTTTTCACTTTGTCGTTGGAAAGGTGGCATTCCATATACTAAGTTACATACTGAGAGAGCGAGAGGAGATGGACTCACACAAGATAGCTTACGATGCTCCGAAAGTAATTTGAATTGCCATGATTTACTATGATTGTTATTTTAAAAAAGAAATTACTGCACGACGATGAATGGAGTTTCGTTTCTCTGTATTGTCAAGTGTTTTATCTTTGTTGAAGTACCGGTTCCTCAATTTAAGTAAGAAGCAGCCATCATGTTTTATTTGATGTAGATTTTTCTTCTGTCTGGTTCACTATGGCAACCCATCAAAGCAAATTTGACTTGCGTTCCATCTCCTGCTGCAGTTCGTGGTTCATTTATCTTACGTTCCGCTGAACGAAGAATTTCAGTGCAGCTTCTCTTAAGAATAATGAAGTGCACACATTTCTCGCTTCTCATGAAATAAAACCGTGTCAGGGTTAAACCAGTTTTCCTAGAAATTCCCTTCTAGAAATAAAAAAAATCCCTTGTACATCACAAAATTTCCTTCCCTTCAGACCAACACTTTTTTTTTATTTGTTTAACGACCATTATGTAATACTTATTATGGTTGCATATTCTCCCAAAATTTTCTTAAGTAAGGCAGCAATCATGGAGAGAATGAAAATGGAAATCAGATCGCCAGTTTTATGCAAGTTCTGCTTCAGCTTGTCTTCGTAGAGAAAGAAATAGCAGAGATGAACTAAAGAATAGCCTTTTCTGAATGTTTGTGTAGTCCTCGCTCCGTAACGTTTTTACCTACATTTTCCCGACCTTTAAGAAAATTTCCCTTTCCTCTTCCACGTAAAATTGCTTTAAAAAATCCCTGCGTGGGGGAAATTTCCCTTCAATTACCATCGCTGGGCCAAGCAAGAGGCCTTCATCGTGATTAGGGAACCCCTTCGCTTCTCTGGATGAAAAATGAATTTCGTACAATTTATTTTTGACCTGATTACAAAGTCTTTATCCAGCAGAAAGGAAGGAAAGGTTTAAATCTGGAAGTCGAGGTACTTAGAATTTCGAGTCTCTGCCCGAATTCATGAAAGTCAAACACATCCAGCAGGGAATGTGAATTTTAATTGGCACTCGGGACCAGCTAAGTGGAAAGTTCACCAGAACTCCTTCCCGTCGCTTGCCTTTTACCGTTCTTTCCCTTCTCTTTTGTTTCCGCATTGTGTTTTCCTAAAGTAGCAGAAGGACTATTCTGACCAGTTGAAGATAACCGAAGAAAATCGAGCTCTGAGTTGTCTTTAATTTTCTTTCCTTAAGTTTTTTTTTACTTTGCATGTACTTCGTTTGAAAGATGCAACTAGTATCTCATGTAACATATGGACTCTGAAAGGAAAGAGCAAGTACTAAGTATTCTACATTTGGAGGTCGGGTCACCGTGTTTTGAATTTTTTTAAAAATTGCGTCGCTTTTTCCGTCTGTTTTCGCTGTTTTCGACGATGATTTATGTAAAAATAATGAAGGGGCAACCGCAGACACACAAGGGGAAAGGCACAGAGCACAAACCCGATAGAGGATTATAGTAGCTGGTATTCCAGGCACCAGAGCCTTGTTAGCCGTCACGAACGCAACTTTCAGAGCGTATAAGGAGACAGAGAATTTAGCTCCTTACATCCCGCCGTTTAGTAAACAGTACAGTTTTTAATTATGGAGTTCAGAGCTCAATCCCCGGTGGCGGAAATCGAGCTTTGATATATTGGTCGAGATCACACTAAACTGGAGGCTTTATCCCAGTTAGCATCTGAACACATAGTCAACTTAAACAAACTTTGCCGTAGTTGTCCTTTTAGTATACTAATCAGTAGGCACCAAAATGCATATGTGAGCTTGCACGCGCACATTGTCAGTGTAAGCTACAATATTACTTTTTCTCCAAAACAGAGAGACAGATGTCCAGACAGTTTCTTCGAATTTTGAATCCAGTTTTTGCTCCCCTGTATTTTGACATACGTATGCAAATGTGGGCGAGGATTATAATAATATGTTGTTAACTAACGCGCACTTGTAAAATTTCATTTTTGTTAATGTTTCCACTATAAATAGTTTAGCTCTTATGTGTATGTGAGAAAAGTGGTTTGCAACAACGCAGTGATCTTTCTTTCTAAGCTCTTCAGATATGAAACATGCCTACAGTATGTGCGTATAATTTCAACCGATTTCTATAGTTTGTAGATATAGCAGTTAATGATGACGTTTTCTGTATAGCGTTTAATGATGACGTTTTCTATATAGCGTTTAATGATGACGTTTTCTTCCAGGTTTTCATCAGGGAGCTGATTTCCAATGCGAGCGATGCCTTGGAGAAGATGAGGTACTTGAGTGTAACGGGTGAGCAAGTACCAGATGCAGAGAGACCATTGGAAATCCACATAGCGACAGATAAGATGAACAGAATATTTACCATACAGGTGAGCAATATTATCTCTCTTTTTGTGCAATCTTAATTTTTCTTCGTACAAGAGTATGCTTAAAATTATGTAAGTCATGCCATTCAGGGAGAACGACCAATATCGATTCGGTCCACACCGATAAACTTGTCAGTATTTTGAAGCAGCGGAAATTTTTATAACCTATGGCTTAATTATGCACTTGCGTCGTTTTTTCCCTTGTAAAAACTCATTGGAGACATGCAGTTAAATTTATTAAGTAGTGTGTATTTATTCGGGTTTCTGGACGTAACGTTTGCCATTTTATCGGTGTGACACTTTTCGTTATAGTTATTTTTTATTAACATTGGTACTATTCAGCAACCATTTGTTCTGGTGAATGGCCGTAAGGCATACTATGAGGAAAATATATCAACACTTAAAGGGAAGTTTGTAGAAGGGAGTTAGTTCTCTTTTGTATTTCCAATCTAGGTTTTTCTGTGTAAAAGACGTTCGTGTTACCATGTTATATACATACGCTGTCGAAAGTGGAATTCCTGAAAGTGTGTGTTGCAGCGAGTTTTGTCAATGAATAATTTTGAATCCGAGATTATTCAACACGCGTCGCTGATAGTGTGTGTGTAAATTAAGAAACGACACGAGAGGCGTTGTTGAAAAATTGAGCAATGAGTGAGCTCCGTAATTAACAATAGCAAGGAAGAAGCGGAGAGCCGAATAGATTCTTGAGAGGTGAGGATCGCCATGAACCAGACTGGAGAACAGTATTCTATTATTTGGGAAATTATTGACTTGACGTATAATGTGAGTTCTGAGATATCATTGATTTCAATAAAACTGTACAGTAAACCTGAGAGACATATCCTTTTTTTAGTGGTGCCTGCAGTCTAATCGCAACGGCGTTGATCATCTAGAAATGGATTGATAGTAACCATAACCATATGTGCATTGTCAGAGAAACCTTGCCAATTATTTCTCTTCCTAAGTGAAAGAAATTTCATGAATTAAGTAATAATAATGGTATAAGATCAATTACTTTTGCAACCTCAAAGAATTTAATTGTGAAAAGTACCACTTTTAAACATAAAGATATCCATAAATATACCTGGTCTTCTCTAGATGATAAAACTCATAATCAGATAGATCATATTCTCATTGATAAAAGAAGGCACATAGAGGTGCTGACCATTATTTAGTAATTGCTAAATTAAGAGAAAGACTCTCGGTGATAAATCATAAGCAACAAAATCTAAATGCTCTAAAATTTAATACAGGAGAATTTGCTGATGTTAGAATTAAGAAAGATTACCAAATTATACTCTCAAATAGATTCGATATTTTGCAGGATTTAAATGATGATGAAAATATAAATGAAACAGACGTAAATGAGAATTGGGAGAACATACGTAATGCAATAGAATCAGCAGCTAAAGAAAGTATAGGATACCATAAACCAAGAAAAAGTAAGCCATGCATGGTTTAATAATGAATGTCATAACCTAATAGAAATAAGAAATCAGGCTAGACTTAGGTGGTTAAATAACTCTGATGATACAAATTTAAGCAATTATAATAAAATAAAGCGAGAAGTTAACCGCACGTTTCGAAGTAAAAAAAAAAAGAGATTACTTGAAAAGTAAAATTAACGAAATTGAAACAAACAGCAAAAATAAAAATATCAAGAGATTTATATAAAGGTGTAAATGAATTTAGAAAGTGGTGGCAACCTAAAATAAACTTGATAAAGGATAAAAACGACAATTTTTTCCACTACGTTATTCAAGGCGATGTAGTAATACTAACAAAAAAAATACATTAAAGAGGAAATAAGAAGCAGGCTTAATTCAGGAAATGCATGTTACCTTTCTCTTCATAAACTTTTGTCTTCTCGTTTAATATCTAAGAAACTAAAAGTTAAAATGTACATAACAGTAATTTTGCCTGTAATATTATATGGATGCGAAACTTGGTCCCTTATATTGAAAGAGGAACATAAATTGAGAGTATTTGAAAATAAGATCCTTAGAAAAATATTTGGGCCTAAAAGGGATGAGGAGACAGGTGAGTGGAGAAGGTTACATAATTTAGAAGTACATAATTTGTATTCATCTCCAGATATTATTCGAATAATTAAATCAAGAAGACTTAGGTGGGCAGGCCATGTGACACGAATGGGAGAGGAGAGAAGAGTTTACAAGATTCTTGTTGGGAAACCTGATGGTAAGAGATTAGTAGGAAGACCAAGACGAAGATGGAGGGATAATGTTGAGATGGACCTAAAGGAAATCGGTAGGGATGGATAAGAGTATATAGATCTTGCCCAAGATATGGACAAATGGAAGGCCTGTGTTGCTGCAGACATGAACCTTCGGGTTCAAGAAGGCTAGAGAGTTAAGTGCAAGAAGGTGATAAAATAAACTAGGGTCTTTCATTAAGAGTGATACTTTTTAATTTTTTTTTAAAAAATAAACCACTCAACGTATCAAAGTAAATTGTGCTTTATTTTGAAGCTTAGACATTGCAGTTATGTTCTGAACAAAATATCGTTCAAATGTCCACCACGGCTTTGAACACACTGACGCACACGAAGCTCCAATTGTTAATCACTCTGGCCAACATTAGTGGCGTTATGTCTGCGATAGCCTGACGAATGTTCGCCTCCAATGTTCCAAAGTTCATGGCTTGTCAGCATGGACCTGGGCTTTGATGTAGCCCCAAAGAAAAAAATCCATGGGTGTTAAATCACACGACCGTGGCGGCCAATTCACACATCCACATCTTGAGATGATCCGGTTGCCAAACTTCTCCCTCAGCAAATCGAGCGTAGCATTTAGCTGTGTGGCACTTAGCGCCATCCTGCTGGAACCACATGTTTTCAATATCTGTGGTGTCAAGTTCTGGCCACAGAAATTCGCGTAACATGGATCTGTAGCGGTTGCCATTGACGGTAACTGTTCTTCTCTCATCATCTGGAGAGAAATAAGGTCCAATGACGCCGCCACGCCATAAACCGCACCACACAGTGAGTTTTTCTAAATGCAATGGCACCTCATGGACCACTTGTGGGTTCTTCTCGATCCAATAACAACAATTTTGTGTATTGACGAATCCACTAAGACAACAATGCGCCTCGTCTGAGAAGATGATTTTTCCACTGAAATCAGGATCAGTGGAGCTATCCTGTGCGTCGGTGTGTTCAAAGCCGTGTTGGACATTTGAACGGTATTTTGTTCAGAACATAACTGCAATGTCTAAGCTTCAAAATAAAGCACAATTTACTTTGATACGTTGAGTGGTTTATTTTTCTTTCAAATTTTTAAAAGTATCACTCTTAATGAAAGACCCTTTATTACTATTATATTCATTCATTTCGAATAATGTAACAATTTTATGCAACGTTTTTCACTAAATTAAACTCATGTGCTGATTAGATCATGGGAGATTGATCTAGGTTTAAACTACGTTAAAGCACGTCGTGCTGTGTAGTTCGTAGAGCCTAGTTTTATTCAAACGAACAGAAACCCCTCATTACCAGAGGTGTCGAGAAGAACGAGATGCAATAGAAGTATCTAGCAGTGGTTCAGTCTTGGCTGAGAAGTTTCATTACTTTCTAGCTTTATATACTAATTCGCCCTGAACCCGTATACTGACCCCCAAATATACGAGGGTCGTACCGAAAGTAATGCAAAAGTGGTCATAACCTCTTTATTAACTGATGTAGATCGTTCAAATTGCACATGTAGTTGGAGTGACTCTTACTCTATACAAACCAGCTACTCAACCTTAAAAGCGATGCATTTGCGCCATCGTTGAACCCAACTCTAGAATCCTCTTTGAAAAAAGTCCGTTGTGCACTGTCCGACATCCACTTCTTCACAGCCACTTTCACCTCGTCTGTGTCATCAAATCGTTGTCCCCGAAGACTGTCCTTCATGGGTCCAACCAAGTAGAAGTCTGAGGGTGTCAGATCTGGTTGTACGGTGGATGAGGAACCACGGACCAGCCCATTTTGCCGATCACCTGATTTGTCGCCAAAGAGGTGTGTTGTCGCGCATTGTCATGGTGAACGTAGATCGCTTTCAGATTCTTGTGTGGTGGTCTCTTCATCCTAATGGCTTCTCTAAGCTTATGGAGTGTCTCAATGTACCGCATTGTGCCCACAGTTCAGTTTTTCAGCAAGCTCATCTGTCCGCGCGAATCAACTCATCCACTCGCTGACGATTCGTGTCAGTGGTCGCCGTTGATGGTCTCCCACTGCGCGGTTTGTCTTCAATGCTGGTTTCCCCTTCTGTAAACTTCTTCATCCACCTGTGCACGTTGTTCTTGTCAATGGTGTCATCTCCATACACATTCTGTAGCCTTCTGTGGATGTCGGACAGTCTGCACCCCTCCTTCGTCAAGAACTCGATGACAGCACGTTGCTTCTGCTTGGTATCCATTATTCACGTGCAAGGAAGACAAAGATTCTGAAACACCTGTATAGATAAAGAGTCACTTCAACTACATGTGTAATTTGAACGATCTAGAGGTTATGACCACTTTTTGTTTTACTTTCGGTACGGCCCTCGTAAATTTTTGTTTTTACTTAATAATGGTATATTTGTTTTTTCTCCGCAGGATACTGGAATCGGTATGACTGAGGACGAACTGCGACAGAATCTAGGAACAATTGCACGGTCTGGCTCCAAGGTAAGTAGTTTAATTTTAAATCTACAAAAAAAAAATAAGTTTCTGTATACTGAAGCAAAAATATTTCTCGACCGACCGTAAGCTATGAGATACGAATTGTCTTTGATGTAGCATATGCTAACAGTAGATGGGATGTTTATCTTGTTTCAGCAACAACCTTGTAAGCTATTTTTTCTATGGAGATAAGAGCGAATGCAACCACGCGAAACCACTCCTGAAACTAAGTCTCTTCGTCCAGAGGCGTAGCTGCCTCCCCCGCAAATATATAATTTCAGAAATTCAACACATGGTGTCGGTTATTTTTTAAAAGAAACGAAATAGACAAAATATAGTCAACAATGACAAAATTTGAACTCGAAATTCACTAGGTGAGCACAAAATAGAAACCCCCGATCGGTGAACTTAGTATCAATAGAGTTACTGTACCTAATTTACGAGTCAGGGGACACCTCGAATAACTTCATGGCTGTTTTATTTATTTATTTTCATGTGGAACGTGGTCGAGTGGGTTCCCAGTAACATATTATCATAAGACAATGTCTGCGATAATAAGCAGGCGCGTACTGACTCAATCAAAGGGGCCATGACAACTTAACGTGTGGGCCCTCAGAAGTGCCGTATTAAGTTACTTGCTCACAGATAGTCTAAAATAGGGAAAAAAAATATCCCATCTTCTCACTTCTTTACAGATATACCGTTTGTCGGAATCTTTTAGAGTATAAATTGTCTATAGTTATGAATCCAGTAGGAAGATTCAGTTGCTCGGGCAGTCTTGTTTTTTGTTGCCACGCAAACAAAAACACTTGGTAATTCATTAACTTTTACCACTAATATTAGTTTTATGTGCAGTATTTAAAATGTAACTTCCCACCCAAGTCTTTTCATATTCAAATAAGAACTGAGACAAATTTTTCACATAGTCCAGTAGCGTAGCGTCCTAGTACGCCCATACGCCGGGCGTTCCCTGATTTAAAATTTTAAAAATGCGTAAATATAAAGTAAACGTGACTAATTATATACATGTTATGTCATTATAAAAGCTAATTTCTCGATCCGTCTACAACGCTCCACTAACAGCTCTCGTTGCAGCATTTCTCTAATGTCTCTGCTTGCCGGACGCCGTCTAGGTTTGGCGTACAGTACCATGCCTTCCTGGAGGCAGAGAGGAGGAGGGAAAGCTTGTCGCTTGGATCTCTACAGCACGGGCGAAATGCTCTCGCCATACGCGGGCGTACGGAGCACCTGATTGGTTCTAGGGGCCATGTGTTCTTTGCTGCCTTCCGATTCAAGGCGCTGTACTTCCGATGCAGACGACAGAAGTAGAATTCCTACCCGGCTTTTTGCGCTCGTGCCCATAGACAAACCTCGTGCCTCTGCTCGTGCTGTGTGATGCTACAATACGCAATATTCACTGACGTATCTTTAATGACCACTGCATTGTGTAATTTATCGCAAGAACAGTGAAGTTCATTAAAAACTAAAATAACAAAACAGTTTTCGTCAAACAAGTTGATAAAGTCCTCGTGGTAGAAGTTCAGCCTGTGGCTGCTCTACCACCTAACCCGCAAAACTATTTATTTAAAAAAAATATTTTTTCGTTAGTATCTTACTGCCTAATATTGTGCCTGTGGAAATGTTTAGCATTCGTTTCAAAACTCTTAACATCGTATGATCTCTTGACAAAATTATTTTAAAATGTCTATCAGCATTCTCAAGATGAAATAAACAGTGGTCTGAAACTCTGAATTACTAATAGGCACTGTTACGTCAGTAGAGAGTACGATTGTACAGTGTTTTGCACAGCGCGCTAAGACGCCAGAGGTTTTCGGTTTGAATCCCGGCCTACGCATGTTTGTTCTTTGTGAGTGTGACTTCATCAATATCATCACTCATATTCATATTTGCGATTAGCCAAAAGTGGTAGTGGTAGAAAGCGAAGTAAAATAAACCAAATCAATCAATAGTTGTATCATCCACAACAATGAAGTCTACTGTTGTTCTAGAAGCGCTTGTGATTCAGGTAGTTTTTTTTAAATTACTTGCGTCATGCCGAAAGGTTTCCTTGATTATAAAATACTGTTTTGCTACACATGTGTTATACGTGTGGAGCAAAATACTCCGAATGGTGTACGGTGTTTCTGACTTGAGCAATCTAATTAAAAATGGTATAAAACACCAGTGCTCCAAGCATTTGTTGCACACTGAGGCATCTCATTTTCTAGATAAAACAAGCATGGATCATGTTTTATCGTAACCCGGCTGACTTCATGTAATAAACACAATGAGATTGTGATTTTAAATAGACAATACATATGTCGGCTAATTCCATAAGTAAACTCTTAAGCAAAAATAAAGGCCTACCCTTCCTTCGGACTTGGCGTTCCCATCCGAAATGCTCATGCTACGCCACTGGTCCATACCTGTTAAGTGTTACAGATTATTTTAGATTTTTAGCTATAGTGTGATAAGGTAGTTTAATTTTGTTTTAATTGTTGAACACTTCAAAAAGGAGGGGGGTATCTAACTGTTGTACGTCCGTTACCCTCTGACGTCATGAAAAGTCACAAAAGCTACGAAAATAAGAAAAATACCAAGCTTACAAGCTGCCCCTCGACTTTCGAAGAAACATCAGGTTGGTTTCTCCAGAATTTCCCCTCACAGTATCTCCACTTTTTATGTGAGAATGTCCATGATTTGGAGAACTTTCTACCAGTGTGAGAAATGTTGGTATTTTTCTCGTAGGAATCGTTGAAGCATTCTTGCTCTTTTTCGGAACATTAGAAAGCCAGCTTAAAGTAGCGAAATTCAGTCATGCTATCTGTAGAGAGGCTCTTCAGCGATATCCGATTTATGGATCAGGGCATGGATAATGGTATCCTGTGTATCAAACGAAGATTCGACAATTTATTACTACATTTCTTGGGCCACCGAGACGGCATTTTTAAAAATCGAGATGCGAACAGAATTATACACTTCAAGGCAGGTCGAGACCAAACCGAGAACGAGACAGACCTCCGTAAAATCGAGAGGAGACGAGACTTCGATAAACTATAACAGGGTGTCTACCAAAATAACAAATCCAATATTTTGGTTCACTTTTTCTTGACCTTTTTTCGTTTTTCTTAACCTTTATTTATTCGACCCCTACTTAGGTGATGTTGGAAATTAAGAATTAAGGAAGTAAATATTTATTTAATGAGAAACCTCTATACGAAAAGGCCAGTTAAGATGAAAACTGAAGCTGTACTTAACAAGAGATTTAGACTTGCTTCATCTATTGATGCATCTTGGACTGCATTTGGCAGACTAGCGAGGCTCTGGCGCGTGACTCACAGCTAGTATAATCTTATTGGGCACGTGTTGTCATCCCTATATATTTGTGATTGTCCCTTCAGCCAAAGGGTCAGAAAAGTGAAGAAAAATAAATCAATCAGTCATTGTGATATAAAAAAAATCTTGACCACAAGTATAATTTCTTTACTTTTTATTGACTTGTTGACGTAGTTGTTGATTTTTTAAAACTTTTTCTTCGCTTCCAAGACTGGTAGACACCCTGTATAATGACAATGACTTTACAATGTGACTTATTCAGGTATACCAAGCGCATATTTACCTGATTATTTTGTTCATCATAATTGGAACATTAATTCATTAGTGGTAACTGCGAATCCATACAACGTGGTTGCACACATCCAGGTTAAAATGTAGACGAAACGAGGCATCACAAACCACAACAGCAACAACAAAAAACCGTTATTATGAAAATCATGGATGTATATTTTGTTTATGCTAAGCATTTCGAGACGAGACCGAAACCTCAATTGTATCACTGGTTAAGCACTTGTTTGAAATAAGAAATCGAGAAAAACCTCGCCCTAGTATGCAACCTAGAGGAGATATATTATAAGTTAATTTGGACATCGCACAAAGTTATATTTTTGTAAGTAACTTTGTTTTAAGCCAGAATTTTAATTTGAAAAATATGCGGGTTGTATGGCAAGTTGGCTTGATTTCAGATTTTGAGAGTTCTTGGCGTGTGCCCATCTCTTCCACGGTGGCATTCGGGCCAGAGGGCTTCCTCGAGTTCTGCCTTTCATCTCGGTTATCTCTCCGCGGCGTCAAACTTATTTTTAAAGACAATCAAGATGTGACCGGGGCGCGGAGCGATTTCTTTATACCGTCGATTAATGCAGTGTCATATTTGTTCCACCGCCGTCGTACATCTTGTTGGATGGAATGTCCCTCTTCGTTAGCATTATTTAATCGTCCGTGTTCCTCGTTTCTTTCAAGTGGCAGGTCATCAGGGGGAGACGGGTTCATTTCCATCTCAGCAGGCGCTAAGTTTATTTTTTTTCACTTGTGATATCTATCTCATTTCTCTTTTCTTTACCAATATAGAGTGGTCCTATCAGTCACTTGTGCTGCTTGTTCAGTTCGTCAGGGTGAGAAGGATGTTATCTTGCGTGATAAGACATTTTTAAACTTCTTTCCTAGTTTGAGTTTTGAGTTATTAAGTCCACTTTATGCAGAGAAGACTAATCAAGACTGGACCTACAGTTTAAAGTGTGATCCGAACCACTATGTGCCTCCACCGAGCATCGAACCCGGGACCTCTTGAATACAAGACACAACGTTACCACTACGCCATCGGGGAGGCCCTTGTTTCTTAGTATTCCAGAGATATTACTACTTTGGAAACCATCAGTAGTAGGGTGGAATTAGGATACGACCCGGAAGTAATTACTAAAGAAATTATCTTGGAAGGTGTTATTCATCTACTTCAGGGCAACGTATAGCCAGAATGCTAAAACCGTATGCCTTGGGCAAATCTATATATATAAGGAAAAATAATAGAGACTAAATAGGCTTTGCCATTAATATTATGAAGAACACAAAGCTTTTTCAAATGGTTTCTCATTCATGAATTGTAGCAGTAGCTGGAATGTGTTACATTTCAATGTATGAAGGTATAATAGAGGGTAAAGTCCGAATTGTAGAAGTACAGGGTGGCGCATAAGTCAATTGGCCCATGGAACTAATGACGGAATGAGGAAATAATGATCAAAATAGTTCACAGATAGTGATATTTCTTGATCACTGATAGGTTGTGGTTGCCTTGCAATTTCGCTTTGTGTGAGGAATGGTTAGGAGATTGTGTGCAACTGACAAACGTGTCGTGATTATGACTGTTTTGGGGAACTGAATTTTGCTCCATCTTGTATTAAAGTGAAAACATGTAGTGGAAACTTACGTGCTGGCACGTTGTAACACGAATGCTTTGAAATGTTTTAAGTCTATGTGAAAATATAAATATCTATGAGCATTGGCCTAACGTGGCGGGCGCAAGGGGGGACACTACCCTCCAAATGTATGATTATTTACACGTAATGGTACTTTTGCGCTAACCTCCTGAAACCACCTGAGAGAGTAAAGTAACAAAATTGTTATGATTTTTGCAAATGTAACCGTTATTTATCAAAATAGTCCTGGATGATATTTTCATGGGCTTGAATACTTTTTAATTGTGCCCCCTCTTTCCCCAAAGTTAGGTCCCAAGCTACACCCATGTCTATGAAAGTTACAAAAGAAAAAAAAGCTCATGAGAATATTGTGATACAAAAGATATGGAGGCACTAAAATATTACCTAGACAGTGTAAAAGATCCGTGCTTCTCAGAAATGTAAAATAATTGATTAAACATTGTCATCTCGTCCAAACATGGACGATAAGGTGTGGGAAAGAAGAAAAAATTGAGGACATTAAAAACTGCACATTCCATAAGAATGTGCCGAACATTTAAAATATCATTAAATACACTGCAGAGTGGAGGCTCGAACTTTTGCAGATGAGAACTAGTTGAGAAGGCCATGTCCAATGAAAAGCCGACTTAGTATTATCCCTTCTCTGTGAGAACGTCATGCACCAATTATGGGATCGGCAGTGTGGCGCTTGTTCCCTGTTACCCCATCGTGCCATATGGGCCTGCCCGATGGCGCAGTGGTAGTGTCGTCGCCTAGTAATCAGAGGGTCCCGGGTTCGATTCCCGATGGAGGCACATAGTGGTTCGGATCCAACTTTAAACGGTCCCGATTAGCCTTACTGTGCATAAAGTGGACTTAAAACACCAACTCAGTCAATCAACCCATGCTGCCAAATCTCAAGTAGAAAATAACTGAACACATTCTGAACTGAAGGTCCCTGGCCCTGGCCTGTATAAGGTGGAAAACTCTTCGGAAGGCTTTGGCTGCAGTTCTGCCTTTGATTCCCAACCACATTTACAGAGAAGGACGTTCACCATCGAAAAAATCACTGACCTACAGGGTGTCCGGAAGCGAATGGTTCCAGACACTGAAGCACACTGAAAGAATCAGAATAAATGGGAACTCTTGTCAAAGCTTGAACTTGATCAAAGTACAGCGCCTTTAGTATTGCATAAAGGTCTGCCGTGTAGATGAAACAAGGAGAAGGTAAAGTAAAGCTGTGACTGTGCGAGTTAACAACAAGGCACAGCCCATTAATTCAACCTATATTGACCCATCCATATAAAAAACAATTATAATAAAACATAAGTGTGTCTGCCTTTGGAAGGGAAGTTAGAGACGGGTTAATGGGTCATGCAGGTAATTCCTAAGTGAGGAGAGACTGAAAAAGCGTAGGGTTCCAAGCAGATCACTATCAACACCAAGTACTGAGGATCTCATGTGCACGAACACAGAGTGCCCTATGTGGCCTTGTGGCACGAGGATGAAGACAGTACACAGTCAACAGTACACAGAGACTGTGGTGAGATAAATGGGATGGCATCGATCGCAAGTGTGGGCAATAATGAAGAATAAGTTGCCTTTGTAGAGATGACGAGGACCCAATACCTCCCTAAACAGGTAGAGATTGGACCGGTACAAAATACAACGGGACACAGATGAATACCAGCACTATAAACAGCGTTGAGGATGCGATGTTGAGAAGGACGAGAAGAGGAATGCATAACACATCCACAATCGAATTTCGACCTAATTAGAGAACAATAAACTCGAAAGAGAACAATGCGGTCATCATCCCAAGATGTGTGACTTAACACATAGAGAAGGTTGACAACTCTTAGACAAGATTACTTCAGCTGGCAGAGATGAAATTGCCAGGGAACGAAATACACTTGCTTGCATCACAATATTGGAGAAGTACTAACCACGATGAAGTGTTTTCGAATGGATTGAGAAGTTCAAAAAACGGCCGGACAAGTGTCAAGCTCGAAGGAGCAGCAGAATGGCCATTCACATCCACTACTCACAGGGAACAGGTCCACACCATGATTCTCACCCATGAGTAACTACCGATGAACTGGCAAACCATCTGCACATTAATCCTCTATATTATGATGCAAGCCTTCGGTAGATTTCTGTTCTTGATACACCTTCAGACCACAAAAGAGAGATTACTGATCGCTGTTGTTCTTTGGTACGTACAAATGGAGGGTGCTACCATTTTTACCCTGTAAAACAAGAAGAAAAGCAAAAATGGTTGTGAAGGTCAAATATACACTAAACACATATCGAATACTCACTCCCTTGACATGCCCGCGCAGAAAGCAGCGTGGTCAACCCAAAGGAAATGACAGCAAAGTGCAGATACTTATTGACCGGCCCTCGTATGTAGAATTATTTCCCCAAGCTTCCATTTTTTGGCATTTTGGATTTGAGTTATCCTAGCATTAGGGAACGTTTCTATCAAAAATCTTCTCTGTAGTATTTAATTCCGGCTTGGAGCAAATTTTTCGCGATTTCCACCAATTATTGATTGATCCTCGTATAAAATGATTTGCCCAAGCTTCCATCTTTTAGCATTTTGGATTTGAGTTGTCCTAACATTGGGGAACATTCTTGTAAAAAATCTTTTCTTTAGTACTTAATTCCGGGTTGGATCAAAATTTGAGCTAATTCCACCCTACTATAGAGCGTCTCAACCTTAAAAATCAGTATGGGTTAAATAGAGCGCGGCGTTGTCAGATCAACAAACGGAGAAACTACAGTTACCTCAAGATTTGCATGTACATGTTTATATTTCGACTTAACTATTTACTATTTTACATTTACATTATATGTGTAATACACGCAACTATTGTTACTTCTTTCGTTGAATGTTGTATCCTTTACATAAACAGAATTAAATAAATACAAAAACAAACATTAAGATATATTTTTTCCGGAAAATAAAGCACACTGCACTCACTTCCTACGAACCGGTGCACATGCCTGCAACTGAATTCAAACCTTGGTGGCGCGCAATGAATTTGATACGCGAGACAGCCCGCATAAACAAACTAAGATTGCGGAATAAATAACGGTTCTGTGTAGTAACTAACAATGCATTCTAAAAATAACTTCAAACAATTGTCAACACTTTTCTCGCTTGGTCTGCAAGTGTATCGCGACAAACCGAAAAATTTCTCGCTAACCAACTTTCTCGTGTTATGGTCTGATTTATACAAAATATCCAATGTATATACATATACCTAGGTATAACTCTTGTCGTTAGCAAATTATTTCACTCTGGCGAAGAATATCATATCTACAAACACCATAGATCCCATATAAAAAATAAAAAAAAACTGGCAAAGTTGTTCAAGCTGTTTCATGTTTATGGCTTTTGAAGTATTTACTAGAAAAAATTAAGCGTTTTTCAAAGTTGCATAATTATGTAAATTTCAGATCACATGAATTTATGACAGGTTATATAATGCCGTCATTAAATAGAGCATAAAAAATTCTACAGGATAATGATTTCACTGTTTGAAATTTATGACTTTTACATTTCGTAAATTTTGTAACATCTGGCGACGCAGCGGTGGTAGAGAAGGACAGAGCTATTGGCAAAACTCACGTATTAGAGAGATAGGGACGTACTCCATTTACTTCCATACTGACTTTTAAGGTTTAGACACTTCATACATGGCGACGTTGAGTGGTGAACTCACGCGGTGATTTCTCCACACACCAACCCCCCACCCTCTTTAAAATTTTACTAATGACTCATTTATGGTTATTTTGGCACCAAATTAATCCTTATTCCACTTCCCCTCCTCTATGAACGACCTCAGTAACATTTTTAAGTTTGGGAACACGAGAATTGTGAATTTGAACCTTTTCAGCTGACATTTTCGTGACATCTACAGACTTTTTGAAGGCTGGTTTAGGTTTGGCGTATTTCAGAGAAATTGGTCAACACTTTCCAAGATGGGAGACGAAACCCCGATTAGGTGGTAAGCTTGTCTTAGCTTTAAAAAAGAAAAAGGGATTAAAATTAAATTTTAATAAAACTAAGAAAGAAGTAAAGTGCTCGCATGTGCTTTGCACCATTCCATGAAGGCCTATATGGGGTGTGGAGTTAGGGCCCCACACTTTCTTGATCTCGGCCGAAGGTGGGGGTGATGTGATCATCACCACGCTCCTGGCCGCCTCTGGTGCTCTACAGTTTAAATGGATTGATTTGGTTTATTTTATTTACTTCGCTTCTAACACTTTTGGTTAATCGCGAAGATGAGGATGAGTAACGATGAGATGAAATTGATGAAGGAACACTCATAAAGAACACCCATGCCTAGACGGTGATTCGAACCCAACCACCGTACTGAACCCTACTTTCTCCAGTTTTCATCCTGCCCATCGCCTCTCGCACTATCTTTGTTACGTTGGTTGGTTGATTTGGAGTTTTAAGTCCACTTTTTGCAAAGTAAGGCTAATCGGGACTAGACCTACAGTTTAAAGTGGAATATCTTTCTTACGTAAGAGCGGTGCTTGAAAATTTATCGTGCAGGCAATCGTCGATCGACACCGCCAGCGCCGTGCAGCGTCGGCAGCTGTAACTAACAGCGGATGGGATGCTTTTGCGGAAAACCTCATTTTGCGGAGGGTTTATGCGAAGGCAAATTATTCATGACGTACCTTGTCACTTGTTGAAGGAGCAGGAGGAATTTTGTACCCTTGGAGCTTGACGTGGCCCCAGCTCCCAAGGGTTAAATAAGGTTAACGTTGCTGCAAGTGAAATTGAGAAATTGTTATGTCTTCTCTGCTGAAGATAATATGGTGTAAGGAGAGTGCTTCACGCTGTGCGATTCCTCGGTATTTTGAACTCATGCTGAGCACGTGTTTTTTTAAAGTACTTTTTATTGCAGTACTTTTCCTTTTAACTTTCGTAGAAGAAACTTTTCTGGAGAGGATAATGATAATGCATAATGAAGACACAATCAACACACCTACGTGTGTTCTTGATGGGATTCATTAGCAGGTCTCGGAAGGGCGCCCGCAGACTTTTTCCTCTCGGGGGGGGGGGGGGGGCAGAGTAAGATTTCACATCTTGCCCTTCATGCATAGAGACTTATATTTCACAGTTCATTATTACAGTGGAACCTCGATTTTACGTTTTTAAGAGTACGAATTAAAATGCATGGAAGTGTAAAATGAAGGAAAAGGCGTATAGGTGGAGCTAGGGCTCCACATGTTCTTGATCTCGGCCGAAGTTGGGGGTGATGTGATCAGCACCACGCCCCTGGCCGCCTTTATCCCCCCAGAGTTTCCTCCATGTACCCACTTTATACCCCACTGGGTGGGAAAGAACAGGTGTAAAAGAAACTGGTTGTCACCTGCCGGGGATCGAACCTGTCTCTCTCTCTCATGATAGACGCCCTAACGACTGAGCTACCGCGGCTTACATTGAATGTACAATGCAGGAAAATGTAAAACCGGAAACGTAAAATCGGGGTTCCACTGTATTATTATTTTACATAGCATGCTATTGAAATTGAATGTAAAGTACTTTGGTTAACTTATTGATTTAAAATTTTTAAATGCTTTGGCACGTATGACCATTTTACACCCTTCTAAGTATGCGAGGAAAAATCCCCTTATCTAAAACCCGTACCTTGCAGTTAAAAATGGGGATGCAAAGAACCCCTTCGGTAAGGTTATGAGTGCAAGTTAAAAGGGGACCTGCACAGGACAAGCATAACATATTAATGAAAAATAAGTATAGCCTAAACACGTCTTCAGAAACAGTGTATGTCGACAAGTTCAGACTTGAGTTCACTTTAAATGGAAACTGGATTCGCCTTGCTTACTTTCCATATGCATAAATTGTTTATTACTAGTTCTTCGTGTTTTTGTACTTTTTCGCGATGCACAGACATCAGAGACAACTTAATCTACTCTTCTTCATGGTACCTGATCCATGCTTTAACACGCCGAAAGGTTCTTTAAAACAAATCAAAATGACGGCGCGTGAATTGTCATGGTGAGATCCCGACCGACCAGCTAAGAAGTTCCAACAGATTGTATTTAAAAACTGTTAGTTAATTCTTGCTATTTTCTACACTATAAATATCTAAAATTTCTTGAAATTAACAGTTTTTATTCCAGAAGGTCCAAGCCAATAAATGTTATCTCTTGTTTTGTTGTACATGGCAGTTAATTGTTGTAACTTACAGCCTGTAAATCGCATAAAACTATTATTTGTAATAAAATATCACTACAATTTCACCATTCGAATTACATTAACATTTTCCAGATATCTCAGGGGAGCAAGTGCCCCTTCCGCCCCCTCCCCCTTGTGGGTGTCCTTTAGGACTTGCACACTTAGCATACGCGGTAGCACCGAGCCCCGGATCATCACCCGTCGTCGTCTTGTAATCAAGCAGTCCCGGGTTCGGATCCCAGTTTAAAATGAAGGTTCAGATCAGATCAGCATATCTGTGCATGGAGTGAACTTAAGGGGAAGAGTGACAATTTCCCCGGGGCCCTTCTCTCTGAGATAGCTGGGGAGCACTGTTGCCAACAGGAAAAAGTCCGCCGGGTCCAGATCGGGACTGTAGGGGGGCTGGGGAAGCGTTGTGATGCCGTTCCGGGCCAGGTAGTCGTTAATAAGTTCTCGGTCCGACCCAGAAGGACTTTAGCTACAGGCACGAAAGTTTCAGGATATTCAACGTATTCTCCCCGAAGGTCAACTTACTTGGCATTTCGTTGCTCCAACTTCTCTAACCCCTCCAAAAAAAATGATATCTCCTTGTCTGCAAAAAACTGTTCGGCAGCTGCTATAGCCTCGTTATCACTTCTAAATTTTTGTCCTTTCAGAACTTTTTCAGTCTAGGGAAAAGATAATAATCAGAGGGCGCAAGGTCTGGTGAGTAAGGTGGGTGGTCAATGCACTGAATCCCTCGGTCCTTGAGAAAATCCATTGTTCTTCCAGCCTTGTGAACGGGAGCATGTCCTGCAGAAATAACACACCTCTTCTCAACTTTTCCCGGCGCTTTCTTTAATATCGTCCTTTAACTTAGCCAGAAGACTGCAGTAATACTCTGATGTTATGGTTTGTCCCTTTGGAAGGTAGTCTGATAACAAAACACCATCCTTATCCCAGAATATTGAGGCAAGCGACTTGCCTGCGGACCTCTGTGCTTTGCCTGGGAGATCCTGAGTGGTGCCACTCGCATGACTGCTGTTTGGTCTCAGGATCAAAGTAGTGGAACCAACTTTAATCCTGGGTAACAAGCCGATTCAAAATATATTCCTTAGAGTTCGCAAAATACAGCAAAATCACCTGAGAAGATGTCACATGTTTGCGTTTCTCATCAGCGTTCAAACGTTTGGACACCCATTTCGCGGAAAGTTTGTGCATGTCCAACTGATCATGGATTATTGACCAGACACGTTCTTTGGATATGTGCAAGGTCTCAGCTATTGCTTGAAGTGAAATTCGTTTGTTACTCAAAATCCGGTCATGAACCTGATCCACTTTTTCCAGAGTTGACACTGACCTCGGCCTCCCACACCTTTCACCATCTTCTGTGGAAAAGTCGCCACGCTTAAAGTTTGAGCACCATTTCTTCACAGTTGAGTATGAAGGGCAATGTACACCCAAAGTGTCTAGCATGCAACCATGGATTTCCTTCGACGACTTCTGTTGCAGGAAGAATAACTTCATGACACCTCGCAACTCCTTGGTAAATTCCACATTTGGCTGCGCCATGGTTCAATCAATGTCCTGTAAAGAAAAAACCTTTAGTGATACGATCATCCCAGCTGGCACATAAACTTCCAAAAGATCAATGTTTCAAGTGCAATGAATGATTTCAGGATGACATGTGCGGAAGGGGGTCAGGCAGAGAACTTATCAGCTCCCCCTTGTATCATCTCGGCCTTTTCAGAGTTTGAAAATACTATTTTCTTAGCAACAATTCTGACGTACAGTGGGTTCCATGAGTATTACCTTGCAGAGTGTCCATCATCATGTTCGTGCACTTTATTTGACCCAGTAACAGCTTCAAGAACTAAAAGAAAACTCAAAACAAGCTTTTGACAACTTCTTCACCAGCATACATAAAAATCCATCGCTTAAAAACACATAGGATGTAAGAGAAAAATTAATGAAAATAGCCATGGACAATTTGTACGGTAATACTTATGGGTCCCACTGTACGTACAAACGTCTGGTTAATCAGTGCCCTTTGTTAGGTCTTTGCATTATTTGATAAATTTGTTAAATTAGTTTGAAAGAGAGAGAGAAAAATGTATACCTAATGTGCAAAGTATTAAAGTTGAAAACTTGAAGATTTCTCATGACCAAACGCGAAGAGTTGATTGTTCCTATGTACTAAAAATTATGACGTAAATTAAAGAACGCCAATAAAAAATTAGAAAGATGTTAATGTACTAACCTTTATGAATGTAACTCATGGCGGAATGTTTAAAATTTATACTTTTTGATGTACAAATATTACTTAACTCAGAAAGGGGGGGACTGATAATTTTAATGTAAAACAATTGTGTACATTTTATATGTGTATTGTTATGGACAAAAAACGGCATAAAAGCTGTTAGGTTCCAAATAAAGGAATGAATGAATAACTCAGAAAGATAATTTGTCAAACCTTATGTACAAACTACACATTTTACTGTAACCCGCAGTTGTTGGGACGTAACAACTTCCCTAGGCACAAGGCGTAGTAGTATGCAGAAGAGTAAAATGTTTGTTATGATACACGAGTGGCGTCAAAAGGGGGATATGTATGTTACGACATACGAATCAACTTGTGAGAATGTTTGTTTCAAGTGTCAACTTACGTCACAATTACTTGAGGACCACTTGACGTATTACAATGTAACAAACGCCATTCTTAATGATTTTTTCCGTACTTTCAAATAAGCTGAAAATAGAATGGGGTTTCCATTTAAAAGAAAGTAAGTTTGTGTTGAAAGCCATATTTCCTTACGTAGTTGAACGTATTGTGTCCATTAATTTCATGAGCCCCTCTCATACCTATATATCTTCGAAAGCAGTTTTTCAATATTTATTGTTGTTTAAGTGGTAGTTTTAGGTCTCACCCTGTATATATTTATCCGTGGTGATACAGATTAGAAGGTACGGATTGTACACAACGGGACATTTGACTTTTTCACATCCCTACTGGTTTACATTTTTTCATTATTTTTTTAAATTTCATTACGGGCTTTAGAGGGCCGTTAAACTACAGCCACTGATGTAGACAATACACTACAGGATAATTTATTAGAATGTCGTAGAAAGAATGCAGTTCTTGTGAATTCGGAGTGTTGTAGCTGTTTTTAAACAGGAGAGAAATTTTCGGGCAAGTCTTCACGGACACTGGTCAGTGGTACAACAGCATCTTGTACGATTTGTTAGCAAACTGTGGATCGTTTGTTTCTGTGAATATATCAGTGTGACACTTCTGATAGGTTTCATACCACATTATTATTCCTACATTGTGATCGACCGATTGTACTAGACAGTCCCGTTGCCAGAATTTATTTGGGGGTGGGGGCTCATCCCTTATCAGCACGGGCGTCGCCAGAAATATTTGTAGAGGGGTTCAGACCATAGATAAAACTTGATAGTACAAATATTAATGACAATAATAATTGTTGTTATTTTACAATAATAACTATTATAAGTTATTAAAATATATAAATTTCAATCTAAATTTATTTAATTATTACATAAATGGAGAGACTTTGCTACGCGATGACTGTATCAGTGAATATCTAACACAATTGTTGTCCATTATTTTTCTTTTCTTTTGTACAGTTAGTGTACTGAAAAATATAGTTATTGTATTTTATTAACTTTTACACAATCGTTTAAGAAATTTAACAGTTAGTGGTAAATTTTACTCATAAAGTATATATTCTGTGACCTATCACAAAAAAATATTGAGTTTTGGAAGCTGTGGATCCATTTATTCTTTGGATTAAATGGTAAAATATGAAAATATAACTTGGTTCCTCTATTATACACTAATACTTGTTCTTACTATGGTTATTAATTTTTACTGTTACTTTATTTCTGTTATTAACAATAAAAATAACATCTAAATTAGATATTTGTATAATTTGGGGGGGGGCTTCAGCCCTCTTAGCCCTCTCCCTGACTACGTGCCTAGTACTAGAGTGCTTCAACGGTGCGCGCCCTGTCGGAATCTTCATGTTTATGCTCCTTGACATGGCTTTTTAACCCAGTAAATAATATGGCAAGAAATTTCTCTCCCGTGTTTAAAAAACTGCTAGTTTTGTCCGCAGGTCTGCGGAGAAGAGAAGAACTGCGTTCTCAAAGGAGTATTGTATGATGGATTATAACTTTTTGCGTTCTTTTTCTCAACGAACGACAGGCGGTTTGTCTCCTCACTCGCACAACTCTCAAAATGTCTGTTCAGTACAGCGCAAGAAATTGAAATAGAACGTTGACATTTTCATCAAGAGGTATAGTATCCTAAAGCGGATGTGCAAGCCGAAGACGCTGGTGATACTTCCACTGCAGGAAGATAAAGTTACATTTGACTTTCGAACAGGACTTATTCATGGCCGTTACCATAAATGTTTCTAGGGGTGTGGGTCAAGCAATGGATGAAATGTGAACAATAGAAGTAATAATAATAATTATTATTATTATGCTTATACTTATAAAATAATAACTAATATAAACTAATAAATTAAATGTAATCCCGAAGTTGTTTTTTTTTATTATTATTATTTTATCCTTGGGGTGATTTTTCTACTCGATCCATCAAATGAGTGAATATTCAGCAGAACTGTTTCTTATTCTTCGCTTTTTACTCTTCACGCAGTAAGTTTACCAAAATGCATAGTTATTCTATTTCATTATTAACTTTTAGACACATCATTAAAAAAAAAAAGGCCTAAAGAGTTAGGAGGAAAGTTTAGCCATAGTGCTTGTTGTGTGACCTCTCACATAAAAGTCTAATTTTTTGAATTTTGAAAACTTTGAAACTATTTATTCTTTGGTTTAAGTGACGGAAGATGAAGAAAAAATATACTGGTTCCTTCATTTCACTCTCAACTTTTTCGATTCAACGCATTTTTCACTTCCGTTATTCTGTTCGAATAAAAACTAACCGAAATTTATTTCTGTTATTAACAAAAAGTAAAATGAAATCTATGTTTTTATAACTTGAAATGAACGATGCCAATTTCCGGGGGGAGGGGGTGTCGACAGACCTGTTCGATTCCCCCTCCCTGCGCCCGTGGACTTATTCCAATGGACGGTATATTTTCCAGCCATGCATATGAAGTCAGTTTTGGTGGCTACGATAGCACGACACGAAGCAATGGAAATTACCGTGTTATATATTCAGCCATACCAAGCGGATATCCACCAGATTATTTATAGATAGGTTATGCAATTTGTTCATAGTAATTGCAGAGTTCATCCATCACTGCCAATCCTGAACCTGTACAGCGTGTTGCGTGCATTCAGGATATAAGTATGCTTTCCTGGTAAGGCATAAACTAGACGTCAAACGAAAAAGAAACGTTATTAATAAAAAGCTGAATAATTTTACAATGTTTTAATATAATTGAGTATAATTATTATTCAGAAACAATTGTATTTTTACTACTAGAACAATATGGAAAAAATATGCATGAGTTTTAAATGTAACTCCACGACGAAGCACAGTGCTTTCGTTTTGGCTCTGAACCGAAATAGCGCGTGACATGGCGCAGATGCCGGCATTTTCGTCCCGTAACGTCTCGCTTATTTACGCACATATCTTTAGCATGGAGACAATTATATTTATATTGCATAACGAGTACTAACCTGTGTTATAAGAGTTGTTCAAAGTTGTTCACGCGTTATATTGGCAAAAAACCAAAACGAACGCACTGTGTTATCTAATTGCGCTATTAAAATAGTTTTCATAACTTTAAGGATACCCAGATTTGGGACACTAACCCGGAAATGGCTTCGAAAATGTACCAACTTAACCCTAATTGCAATATTATTATTTACCACATTAAGGTGAAAATAACAAAAAAAAAAAAAGAAAGAAAGAAAGAAAGAGCGGCTAGCACAACAAGGAAATATTAACAATATGTGAACATGAAATAACTTTGGGCTTTTAATACAATATTTGCACAATCAACTAATCTGTCATCATGTAACCTTTCCTGCAATATTTCCAAAAGAGAAAAATCGTGTATGAAATAAAATTTACAGTCTCGCGCGCAAGAAGAGCACGTATCATAAACGTTTGTGCTGTACACATCGATTATATTAGTAATGAAAAAACCCTTACATGTGTCCATTGTGTGACAGCGGGATGTTAACAAAATATGATCGACGCCGACTCACATTACGTTCATGGAGTACTGACAATCGATCATTCTGGTACGGAGGAAACAAAGCATTCATGATACCCTTGTATCGACCATTAATATTTCTTCATATTAATCTTCTATTATTTATGGGCCACAAATCATGCCGCAATCAATTCGCAAATGAGATATTTATAGCAGAAGGATGCGGTGGAGATTATTTGAGAGCGAATTTTGCCAGGAACTTCGCGGGGTTATAGCAATTTTATTGCTATTGCAGGCTATTAATCGGGCTTGCGAGCGCAGGGTGCTAATGCGGTTTTGTGACGTGTTCAGCTCCGTAAATAAGTAGACTGTGCGCGTTAACACGGTTTTAAGAGTTGGGACGGTGGTCCTTCTGGGCTTGTGCTTTCTCGAAATGCGCTCCCAAATAAAGTGTAAGACATGGCTGTGTTCGCAAACGTGTTTACATAACGAATAAAATAATTTTGGGGAGTTATGCATGGACGCACTATTTAAATTTTCTCTGTTAAGTGTATAGTAACTGGACCTTTACGCTTAGTCGCAGTTCAGTGTTACAAGGGTCGTTCATGACTGCTGGCAAAACAACATATTTCGAGTAAGAAATTAGTGAACGGCTTTGTTAGCAGCTCTGTCTGTCAAAAGCAACTTTTGTTCAGTCGCTATTTCAAGCACTGATATAGATTTTAAATCGGGGATTTACCCAAGAATTTTCCGTCGGAAGGGTGGTTTCAAAATTACCATAATTTAGCCTTAGTGAAAAATGTAGTGGCTCGTTGCGGAAAATTTAGGGCGATCTGGGAGCTCCAAAATGTCGGTGTTGGTCCAACATCGTGAGGGCTGTTGGGAGCTACTTGAAGGCAACAAAGGACTCTCTCTAAAGCCAGGAAACTGCGCCGATGGGACTCGATGCGATGACCACACCATACCTAACCGAAAAGCCACTAGCCCTCAACGTGCTATTTCCGCCACAGAGTTGTATTCAGTTAGGAGATACATGAATTACTGGTATATATCCACCACCACGTATCTCTAATTGTAGCCTTGAAGTAGTGACACTGGTGCTGAATGTGTAATGGCAAGGCATGTTCAGTTGCTTTAGGATAGGGGAAGATGATTCTGCTGGTTTTGTAAGGAAGTGTTATCCCAATATTCATTAAATATTATTATTATTATTATTATTTGGAAATTAATTCGGACAGTTGTGTTAATTCGAACACAACATATCAGTGCTGGCATAGCATAAAAAAAGAAAACAGCAAAATTAGCAACATTTAACAAAGAAGGCAATACAATGAGCGCCTGGATTTTCAAAGAAGAAGAGGATAATTCCATTATTTCGCATATTGTCTGGGTGACACAATACCGCCGATATATACTTGTATATAGAAACCACTAGCTTCTTGCGACACATTTAGCACCACCACAGAATTCATGAGATGTTTCATTACAAGTTTCTGTCAGTGTACTTTCAAAATTACCACAGCCCGGTGTTATTGCATGCTATTTATCTTCGCAGGCTTTTAATTCACGCGCCGGTATGTTGTGAACCCCCTCACTTCTGCCTCCAGGTAGAAGAATCTTCATTGAAACAAAAATGCTCCTCACATGACTTCCCACTGGTCGCGCAATAACATGCTTTAATGAGAATATGCGTTGGAATTCTCTGCACGTTCCTCATGTATGAATGTGTGGTAAAAATAAGTGCCTCGCATGTAGATGGATACCGGTATCAAGACTAAATCATCTGTCTCTATGGCATGTATACGTTTTTGTAATTTAGTCAGAGCTATGGTAAATTAGAGCGTTGAAGTATTTTTTTACATGCACCAGTGTGCTTCAACGCACATGTTTTTTTTGGGTAAAGTAAAATTTACTTATATCTAATTTCATATTTCTCAGGAAAGTACATATTCTGAATGTAACTGCATACTCAATTTGCCTGAATATTTTTAATTTAAATAACTGCTGGACGAATGATAGCAGTATTTTTTTACAAATTACCTGTAGTTTGCATAAATTATGTGGCGGGTAAATACCTTGGAAATCGTGTTTCCGGCATATGAATTGGAAGTCATATGAGGGCGCGTATATGTTTCTGTGTAACGATTCAAAAGTACAATGCCTATAAATAAATAGAGTTACGTGTGGAAATAGGGAACTCTCTCAAAAGGATGCTATTTCACATCAGGAATCTTCATTATCACCATGTAAGGGTTATCGGCAAGGCATGTGATTAAAATCGTTGATTGAAAAATAAATCCTGTGTACCACGAAATATGAGTTTTTTTAAAATCTCTTATTCATACAGGAAGGTAGGTAGATAAGATTTGCAATCCTTATTTAATGAAGTTTATAATATGTATGAACACCCTTGATCGAAAAAACCAACCACACTCGAAAATTTCAAACTCCAAATCTGCACGATGTGACAACAAGGCGGGGCAGTGTAGCAAACCTCACGTGCGAGAAAGTAGCATCTCCAGTACGTCGAAGTCTTGGTGATGCTACAACAGATATGTAATTGATGTATTTACTTATATCTGACGAATAATTACAAATAATTATACAATTGATAAATTTCACAACACATTCTTTGCTCCTGCTTCATTCCTCAACATTCCTATTGCTGCAGATAAGTTGAAGGGTCGGTCTTCTGAAACTCGGTGAATATGTGAAAGATGATTGTTATGCTGGTTCCAATAAATAATAAAATAATATATTTTCAACTCGATAAACATTACGTGCTGAATGTTTGCATAAAATGAGTTCTGAAATAAAATACACAAACGTGCGCGCACACCAAACGCATATATAGTCAGCAATGAACACAATAGCAATTGTGTGTTTGGTCACATAAACAACGTGTGTTCTTAATTACGTGTCCTACCATGTCGACAATGAAATTGCAAATGGTGCGAGTTCTTCACAGTTTGTAACACTGTCGATCATCGTGGCAGTCTTCCCGACTCAGCTTTTCGCTTGTAGGAGCTGATTACATTCCTACAACAATTATACGTAAGGATAAAAAAATATATTAATGGCTACAAACCAAACTGTAATTTATGGGGGAAATACGTATGTCGATAGGTCTCTGTCGAAATGTAAAGTTGCAAGAAGTGGCCGAACGAAACGTACCATGCGGTTAGTGTTGCCCACGAGACGAGACGAGACGAGACTTTGGTCTGTCCCGTCCCGTCTCGTGAAAATGCTGTCTCGTCTCGTGTCTCGTCTCGAAAATATTCGTTTGTCCCGTCTCGTGTCCCGTCTCGAAGGGTTCTGTCCCGTCTCGTCTCGTCCCGTCTCGTTTTGTCCCGTCTCGTCTCGTAAAAGTGATCAGGGATATCATGCCAACAAAAGTCAAAAGTAGCAGAAACACGAAATATTTTTCCGGAAAGTGGGATAAACCTCCAAATATTTTACCCATTGCGTGGTGAGAATAAATAAGGTTCGTTAATCATGAGGACATTAATATTAAAAATGCAGTTTGTTGGTTACTGATTGCTAGGTATCTTATGAAATCTACTTTGTGGTTTTTCTCGCTTCATACAACTGTCTATCCATCGTACATTTATACCAAGTTTGTTAGAACCTGTCCCGTTTCCCGCGCTAGCGATCGCTCGACAGTTTTGGTGCCAATGAGAAACGAGAAAAAAAAGTCGTCTGCTGGGCAGCGAGGAGCGAATGGAAGCCAGAAGAGAGGAGCTTACGTAGACGTTGTTGCCACGTTGCGTATTTTAATTTGCTGCCTGGCTTTGGCTTTCCCCAGCACGGAGTTCAGGCGGTCTTCAGCAGCAACACCGCTTGGTTTATGCTAGATAAGCCAGCGATCAGCTACCGCGGGAAGCCGGACAGGTTGTAACAAACACGGTATAAGTGAGTGCTCTTTTTCATTACTGCTATACCTTTTGGAAGTCTTGAAATGTTTTCCAATAGACTTTCTTTCTTTGTGAATGTCGAACTTCCGTGCACTATGAAAATGTACATTTTTTCTTTAAATTCTAAGCTTGGCGCTGGGGAGCAACAAAAAAGTTTTTAAATGTGTAGTACGAACACAAAAGACTATTTAAAATTTCAATATTTAGTATATTACAAATAGAAAGCATTTATTGTTCTTAATATTGTTAAACATCTTCTATGACATAAGTTTCAAAAAGTGTTTCTTTGTGATATTGTGCTGTTTCTTATGCCCAGCTTATGACGCACATACTTCTTTGTTTTCCCTTTAGCCTCTAAATCCGGTATCACCACCGCTTGATCTAATTTATCCTTTGGCAGGCACAAATATATGTCGGGGGAGGGTGTCTGAGCCAAGTGTTTCAGAAAAAATGATAATAACATTAACGACAACAATTAAGCAAATGTTTAAATTAATGCATTAATATAATTCATAGGTCTATTCATTTGAATATGTAAATTAATCAATTCTATTATTGTTATTGCATGACATGTTACAAAGATGGTAGAAGAATAGTAATATAACAGCACGAATATTAGCTAATATTTAGCTTACGTGTACTTAGGATCGTCAAAATCTGCATAGAAACAGCTGTCCTGGCAAGAAAATTAATGTCAAAAAAGGTGATGAATTGAATATTTGCTGAATAACAAAAAAAAGATGTTACATCCAGTTGACGAAAAATAAAGTTTCTGATTAATATTTTATGCTCATTATTATAAGTAGTAGCGTACATAAAACTTCATTGATACTGTCATTCAAAGCAGTATGATCCCAATAGAATCCTTGTTTTCTAGTAAGTTCGGCAGGAATATGTAACCCTCGATTATGCTAAACAAATATATTTTTTGTTTAGCTAGAGCAAGGCCCCAGGAGGATGCAAGAAGCCTTTCCTGCAAAAGTGTATGTTTTACGAAGCGAAGAGACGTGACAAAACCACCACGTATGGAAGGCAAACCTGCATTAAGTTTATATCGCACGTTTACAGAGCCGTGCCTCCTGAAGTTATAAAAATCCCAACTTCAATGATTCTTTTAGACATGCTATAGTTGAAAAAAATATGTTTAGATGCACCCAAAGTGCATCATTATCAGATTATGCATATAACGTGTTATTGGAATCAACATATTTGTGTAAATTGGGTGCCTCCCGATGGCGTAGTAATAACGTCGAGGTCTTATAATGAAGGGTCCTCGCGTCGATACTCAATGGAGGCACAAAGTGGATCGGATCGCACTTTAAACTGTAGGTCGGTTCGCGATTTAGCCTATTTGCGAATCAAGTGGACTTAAAAAAACCAAAGAAAAAACAATATCAACCTTAAGAATATTAGAATAAACTAATTCACCCGCAGGTAAGTCAAATTTCACATATCCTTCTTCATCCTCGTTCATAGACTTCCTGCAATACTCTTGTGTTGCATCCCACCAGGTGCGAGAAATGTGAAGAGTTATTATTTCCCCGTACTGCGTTATTTCTTTTCATAACAGTAAGGCTAAATTCTCGTTTTATCTGAACTTTTAAAAAATGTGCAAAATACGTCTCTATCTATAAACAACCACCCTTTCCCATGTATGTGTAAAATAATCCCACTCTGTCTCAGAAAACCTCTTCCTAAGATCAAATGAACGAACCAACTCTCAAGTCTTAACAATTATAAATGTTTGCTTAAATTTCCTATCATTTATACAAACAGTAGCACATATCACGTCCTTTGGTGCAACACTGTCAACAGCTAATGTTACTTTCCTCGTCCTAATAAATTTACTTCCAACCAGTGACGGCGCCAGGGAAATTTGACTGGGGGGGGGAAGCCTGGCAACAAAATATTGTAAGGGGGCAGTCACATTAAAACGCCCGAAAACACTACACATATATATACTTATATAATAATAATTATAATAATCATTATTATTATTATTATTATTATTATTATTATTATTATATTCATGTATGGTGTTTTGTGTGTCTTTTATTTAGAGTGGACGTTTACTGCCTAAATTTACTTCTTGATTACGAGTTTATCTCCACATGATTCATTTTAATAAAGACTAATTCTTTTTTATTGGTAAGTTGCGTTGTCTCTAGTGGCCTATTTCAGTATTGAAAGACATTCATAATTTTATAATTCATCGTCTTTCTTGAGATGAAACTACTGATATAAATATTTAAGTTATAAGATAATAATATAAATGATGAAAATAATGCTTCTAAGAGTTTAATTTTCTTGCAAAATAAACGTGACGTTGGAAGAAATGAATCTTCTTAAGTATTAGAAACAATGTGAGGCACTTAGTGAAGTGCAATTCTCCTGTAGGAGAATTCTGCTCTATGTGCTTTGGAGAACACATTGCGCACCTTTGGTACGTTCAGGACTTGACATTTCTTCTCAATGGCAAGAACAGCCAAATGAGGCAGTTTGCATCCAGCATCCTGTTTCGAGCAAGCCTTTTCAAAGATTTTAAGGACAACCATCTTCGTAACGCTGAAGAGTTTTCGGCAAAATTTGTGTTTTCACCTTTCAGGGAAATGTTATCACAGGATAAAAAAATCAGACAAAGGTTACAGTTATCGCATAATTCAAGAAATATTCTGACCCTGGCATTACTTACTCTTACTCTATCACTCCAACGTATGTCTGTGCTACACAATTACAGGCACCTATGGAGTTCGTGGGAAGAAGTTCTTCGATTTTGATATGTACGAGAAAGAGCGAACCTGCATCTAATGATTGAAGAGTGGCAAATCCAAATAAGCGTTCTTTTACCTGGCCGCAATATGTTTTGAATCGAATTTTAAGTGTAATTTGCATTTTAAGGTTCACGTTCAATACATTTCCAAATAATATCCCCTCATTAACTTCAAGAGTATCGAAGAAATTCCCTTTGTTAAGGTTTCCTCAGACTCATCATCTCGAAATTCAAGTCCCTGAATAGTAAGAAACCGCGATGAATCCACAACAACTGACATGTAGTGTCGGGTTTTCTTCGATCACCTTTGGTCCTGGGTCCGATACCCAGTGGAGGCACTTTAAACTGTAGGTCCAGTCCCGATTAGCATTACTGTGCATAAAGTGGACTTCAAACGCCAAATCAAGCAACCAACCAAATCTTAAATCAACTTTCAATGTCTTTTAATAATTAGCGTTGTCACTAACGACCACGATTAGAATAATTTGCCCGTACTACAGATGATGTCTTGTGGTCCTGAAAATATTCGTGATGTTTTAAAATCATCCACATTCAACACTTTTTCCCAGTTCTTAAGACTGGTTAAAACTTAGGTTAATCTCGGACATAAATGAATGAGAAATCACCTATGCCCAGGTCGGCGCTCGAATCTTTGACGAAGCAAATTAATATTTGTTAATCAAGTTGGTATTATAAGCAGGAAAGTGATATCATGCAGAATACACCACTTTGAAAAGGTGAAAATCGTCATACTCTTATAAATGAACTCTCTTATTATTCGATATTTAATTAACTTCAGTTGGAGGGCCCGGGGGGAGCGGCGAAGTGTCCGACATGGGGCGTCCCCCTGCCTCCTCTGGCGTCGTCACTGCTTCCAACCCTCTAATAACTTCGCTGCTGATAGCCTCACCTTCGAAATAGAAGCTTGTGTGTCGGCGAATAATACAAAGAACTTGTGTTCACTGTCCCTCTTTCATTCAAAGTCTGCCGTTTTCCTTTTCAGCTTTTCCTGCAAAACTTCCTGTCAGCAAGCAAACCAAATTACAGAATTTGTATTGCCCCTCCCTTGCATCAACCTTCATTCCTAGGCCTGGATTTATGGCACTTACCCGCTACTGCAGGTCAACCTCGCCCCTATGTTTGGTGTTTGCCCCCTGAAGCAACGGTGTCCATTGTTCAAAGCGAAACCTCTGTCAGTGGGGTACGGCGAAAAATAGTCTCGGAATACACCCTGGCCGTAAACAGGCTCCCGCCACCCTGACATTGCTGTCAGCTTCCCTCTGAAGTTTGATAAAACTACTTTGTGAAATTTGTTTAGTAACGATTGAAAATGTAGACAGTAGATACTATAATGCAGAAGGCCTTAGAAAGAGCGTTTCGCGGGCTAATAGCAGACGTCGCTCGCACACTATTGCCGATACTCTCGTGTCGTCTGCTCCTCAGCCGAACAAACAGGCCGAGGTAGCAAGAGGCAGAGGTCATTCACCCTTCCAGAAGGGTGCAGCGAGAGCTAGCTGTGGCAACCGGGCTCGCTCATTCGCGGACCTGATTGGTTCTCGCAGACACACCCCCATATTGTTGTCTGCTGTAAGCCCGCGAAGCCAACTTTTTAAGGCCTTCTGCATTATATATGTATTTTGCTCATAAACTTGAAGGCTAAATTCACAGAATAAAAAGAACAGCTACAACATTCCTTCATCTAATTCACAGAAAGGCTAATCGGGACTTGACCCACACTTTAAAGTGGGATTCAAATCACTATGTTCCTTCACCGGGTATCGAAACCGGCACCCCTTGCTTACAAGGTGACGACGCTACCACTGTACCATCGGGGAGTCCCCATAGAACAAAGTTTCCTTCTACGACGATTATACAGAACTTAGTGCACTTCCTTCATTTGAAATCTATTCTATATTAGCCTCAGTATTTCGTTATTACAATCCAAGGAATAGTATTCTCCTTAAATAAGAAATACATAAATAAAAAAAAGCATTGGAAATAATCTTCAAACGGACGTAAAAAAATCGAATCCAACCAACTGCAGAATGCTTGAGGGAAACAACAAGAATTTTCTCAACAAAGACATATCCGAAATTTCCATAACATTCTAATAATTTGGCAACCCGTGCAAATAATCATGTGGTAAAATCTTGTCGTGGTTCCCTGTAAACACTAAAATCACCAAATTACTTCTTTCCATATTTCCCGTATTTTCTCCTCCTCTTTAGCTCTCAGCTGTTCGGAGTGGAATAATGCAAGATTATTTGTCCCTAATTATCTCCTTCTCTTAGTCTTGCTAATATCTTGGACTCCTTAATAACTTTCCCAACAACTCCTTATCAATTTGTACTGCCATGTTTCCCACAATGTTTTTCCTACTTCCTAATAACATTCACTTCTGTACACCCTTTTATGTAAAAATTAAATAATAATACAAGTGTCCGAAAAGTCACGCAACCCGGTGTTTACGACCGTATAACGGAATAGCGAAACGGAATGAGAAGAAACGCTTTCTGCCAAGAGAATGCCCTGTATATTGGGAAAATTTAGAGAGACAAACATATGTAAGAACATGCATGTTTTAATAACAAATAAGCAAAGTGTTGCCAAAGGCGGAAAGAAAATATTTGCAAATCGTGTGTATTGATGCACAGAACTCATTGAGGTAAATTATTGCAACATTTCACAATACCAACGAACAATTTGGATGGCCATCTAATGAATTTGACAGAAAAAGAACTTTGACGAAGTTTCAAAAACATTGCAGAAGGGAATAAATGGGCTGTTCCAAAAATCGATGTTTTCACAATAATACGCAGGACACTGGCAACACTGTTGGTGTCACGTGTCACTAACAGACGTGTTTCACCTCAGGCTATCACACTAAGGCACTTTTAACGACAAAGGAGAAAGTTTGTTATTCTCGAACATATGCAATAAATTACATACACCTTGCAACCCTGAAATGTGGGTACAGAAGAACGTGTATCAATTGTATGTTTTCTGTGCCTTAGGTGGTTGCTGTTTGCCGCGAACGGCATTCCAGATTGTGTCTACTTATGCTGACGTCGTGTGTGTGTTTTTAAAATGCCATATTCTACACAGGAAAGAGTGTTTATTGTTGAAGAATATATCCGAACATCGTCATATTCTTGCGTAAGAGAAGCATTTAGGGATACCCACATTTCAGGGTTGCAAGGTGTATGTAATTTATTGCATATGTTCGAGAATAACAAACTTTCTCCTTTGTCGTTAAAAGTGCCTTAGTGTGATAGCCTGAGGTGAAACACGTCTGTTAGTGACACGTGACACCAACAGTGTTGCCAGTGTCCTGTGTATTATTGTGAAAACATCGATTTTTGGAACAGCCCGTTTATTCCCTTCTGCAATGTTTTTGAAACTTCGTCAAAGTTCTTTATCTGTCAAATTCATTAGATGGCCATCCAAATTGTTCGTTGGTATTGTGAAATGTTGCAATAATTTACCTCAATGAGTTCTGTGCATCAATACACACGATTTGCAAATATTTTTTTTCCGCCTTTGGCAACACTTTGCTTATTTGTTATTAAAACATGCATGTTCTTACATATGTTTGTCTCTCTAAATTTTCCCAATATACAGGGCATTCTCTTGGCAGAAAGCGTTTCTTCTCATTCCGTTTCGCTATTCCGTTATACGGTCGTAAACACCGGGTTGCGTGACTTTTCGGACACTCTGTAATAATACCTATCCGTCGGCCCGTTTATCTTTCCAACCTATAGAGCTGAGACTATTTTTACAAGATAAACCTCGGACGCAGACACTCCACGATCTTTTGGCCCCTCCTTCCACCTTCTCTACCTGCCCTTTTACTTGATGTTATTCAGAATTGTATTAGTATCTGGAGTACTATCGTTACATAAAGTTATTAACCTGGAATAAATTGAAAAACAAAAATGGGGAGTAATGCTATGTTTCGAAAGAGTATGGAAAATAAGTTTAAGTATTCATTCATTCCTCTCTTTTGACTTAATACACGTTTATCAACGTTTTTAATTGAAATACTTTATTCCAAGCAAACAAGTATTTGAAACTGATTAAATATTTTGCTTTTATTTTTTCGAGACATTCGAGACGAGACGAGACTTTTCAAAAGCCGTCCCGTCCCGTCTCGTGTCTCGTCTCGAAAACGAGACGAGAAAGGCATTCCGTCTCGTCCCGTCTCGAATTTCAAAAGGCTTGTCCCGTCTCGTGTCTCGTCTCGAAAACGAGACGAGACACGAGACGAGACGGGACATGTCCCGTCCCGTGAGCAACACTACATGCGGTGTCTGCCAAGCGAGCCCGGAAGAGTATGTTGAGTGTAGAGAGAGAGAGAGTGTGTGAAAGAGAAGAGAGAAATCTAGAGTAGTTGGTTAAGGCGTCCTACTTATAAACTCAGACAGACATTTTGATCCCATGTTCAAGTCTCTACTCGGCCAATAGTTTTTTTTCGGCGTATGGTAGTGTTTATAATGTATGATTATGAAAATTCCCCTATTGTTTTCACTATCGTTTCAAACCATTTGAAAATAACTTTTGGAAGCACGACGTTGGCTACAGTGTGCTGCAATATTCCTTATAAATATTTGTTTGCGTTTATCAGAAACATTTCATGATTGAAGAGCCTTGTATATCAACGTTAATCAAAATATGACTTGTTCCTTACAAATATCGGAACGTCTAGTAGTTCATGTATGTGTTGAAGAAAACTATAAAATACTCGACATTTTCATAAGCTGATAATACTAATAATAACATGAAAAACTGTAAGATTCACTAGATAGTTGCTGTTGAGTGATAGATTTGTTCCTCAGCTTTGCCTTCAAGCGGATACGACAAGAATGTCACGTGGTTCATTCACAGCGTCAGGCAACCTTGAGTATTGCTGTAAAATTATTTCCTTCCTATAACATGAACTTCTTGCCGTCAGAATTGGTAGTAGGTTTTCCAAAGGCGAGAATTTCTTTTGAGGTTTCTACTCTGCCCCGCCTTGTTGTCACATCGTGCAGATTTTGACTGAAATTTTCGAGTGTGGGCGGTTTTTTCGCTCACGGGTGTACAATCAATGTATCGTACATAATAATGAACCATCTTTTATTTTGTGTGTTTAAAATTTCTATCACTGAGTTTATAATTTTCTAGGACCTGTAGAACGTGAGGGATATCAGGTTCAAATTCCCTTGATGTTATGTAGAATATTGTTGTTTTTTTTTAAATAAAGGGGAACATTCGTATCGCCGCTAAAGTTTTTTTCGTTAAGAATGGAAAATTTTCGAATTATTCTTGAATTTTATATTCTGTAAAATAACCGCCAAGTCATAAAAAAAATACTGTGTCAATGCGGAAACGATTTTAACAAAAGTACAATCCAGAGAAATTGGAGAAACACATTTTTTTACTAGCTCGTTTTGATCAGTTGGGCCTTTTGTCCATCACTATCGTACGTGTCTTTAATGTGTAATGCGTAACACAGTGAAGTTGATAGTTAACAGCTGATTTTTTTTTCAATTCGGAAGTTTTACTCCTCCCTTCCCCATTATTTCCTACACACTTCATATTTCTGTTCTTCCCTTGTTTTCCGGGCCTTTGTATTTAGAGCTGTATCTGGAACTTGTTTATGTATTAGGTTTTTCTTAACTTCTTTGCTGTCTTCAGCTAATGTCTTCATTTCTCTGTAGCTTTCACAATTCACACCTTGAACGATTTGTTTGATATACTTCATCTGGCCCTACCAATAGGGCTCTTTCATTATTGTTTTCATTATTCCTTCATGTCTCAAGATATTGCGTACCATCCTGAATCTTCTCTGAATAATCAGGTCTCAAGAACATTCTCGTGTGTTACTCTCTCTTTCCATTTGATCAACATTCTCCTGTAGCGCCACATTCCGGATGCTTCTAGACTTTTCCTTTCAGCTTCAGCCATGTTTCACATTCATAAGTTCCGTGCTCCAAACGAAAACTTTTTTCTTGTAGTCAAATCTATGGTACTTTAGGCAAATTCTTTCTAACGGAAGGGCTTTCTCTTTAAAATTACACCTAGCTGAGAATTAATTTGAGAGGTTCTGATCTTATAATTTTTCACTCGCACATTAAATCAGAAACAGAAGTTTGTGTGCAACTAGATGGGAGGGCTCGAGGTTGTTTAAAGGGAGGCTTGTTTAAAACATAAGTGCCGAAATGCTTACTTTATCAAATGGACTTGGAGCTCTAACTGGCTACAGACATTTAAGGAATGTCACAATCTGCTCATGCGGCGGGACTAATCCATCCATATACCCACAAGTGATACTTTTTTGATTTTTTTTTTTTTTACTGTAATAAGGTGTACTCTCATTTGAAAACGTTGTAATCCGAAAAATACACATTTGCGCAGAGTTAACAAATTTAATTTAAAATCTTCAAGACCCTACGAATAACAACAGGTGCAGATTATAGATACGTTTCAAATATACAGATACGAGACATCCTTGTCCAAGAAACCCTATTCGACTTCATGTAGAGAGAAAAAATAACATTCTGGACGAAACATCCTCACCATCCAAACCCTACAATCCACAATATAGGTCAAATGGAGCCAGTATATCCACAAAATGCCTCGTCTTGATCTACAAGAATATGCAAGTAAATGTAACTTCACATACTATTAATTAATGTGTTTAATTTTTAACTTAAGGCAAGCAACCTAACCACACTAACTGAGCGCGGCAAGTGTTAGACAAGCCTACATTCTGACTTGGACGCCGCGGAAAGATTTTGAAACACTAAGGGCGCCGTGAAACAAAGAAGTTTGGGAACCCTGAATTACGGTAATGTAGAGTAAGTAGATCGGGTCTACACATGTGTGTTTCTGACTATTGTCATGCAATGCGTATATTAGAGATTCTCTTATGTACGTATTGCTTAATAACATGGCCATGCATCAGAGGGAAAAAAATTCTAGTAACACGACAATTGTGTGAATGAAGTGTTCCATCAAGAATTTCTGCGCAGGAAGCATAAGGAAAAAAGGCCAAAATTCATAACTCGAAGACGGGCATCAACGTGCCGAAACTTCAATTTAAACAAAACCGCCGTGATAGTCTTGATCACGTTCTGTTGTGCAAAACGCGAAAAAGCGAGCGAATTTGGCGACGATTCTGCCTTTGCCACGTGAGTGAAAAATTTACAGCGCCTGATACTGTAGTGCAGGAGAGAGTTCTTCGCAGCGCCCTCGAGATTGTTGAGCAAGCAAAATATGAAAGGCCTCTCGCGGTAAGTGCGTTTATAGCGCAAAATTGGACTATTCACATCCTTGACTTTCAACCATTAGGGTGTCATGGCTGCTGACAGTTACATAATTCTGCACACTGTGCTGCATACAAATGAAACACGATATTAGGTTTGCAAATTCGTCGAGAATTATGGTCGTCTGCCGTTCTTCCCTGATCGGAAAGGTAGATAATCGCCTATTGTACTGCTAATATGCATATTACGTAAAAGTTTATTCGTCTGTCGCTGACATCCATTAGTTATGAGCGCTTTAATGCCTGCTTTGCATGTTTATTTCGTCATAATAACTTACTTATTTAAAGTTGGCTGTGGATGTGTACGTTGGTGCAAGTCTGTAATACTTTGTGGCATTTTCCTGTTGCATGTGATGTTTGCTAGCACTTGTATGAAAGCAAGGCTATTTTTATGTATTTCGTTTTGTCTCTTGGGGTGACAGCTTCTGTGCGCCTTGACCTTTGTCCTGAAAAAAACAAACATGACAAGCATAAGATCTTTCGTCTCGCGGTAGGTTGTTATTCGCAGTTGCGCATCGCTACATAATACTACGTACTGTGCAGGACCATTTGTTTCCTGCGCCATTTGTGATAATTTTCCCAACAGTATGGCCGGTAGAGGACAGACGTTTTTGTGTAAAGAAACCCGTGGCGTAACAGCCCGTGTGGGCCAGTGCGTATCTACCTTCTGCCATCTTCGGCGGGAGATTACCCAACCAGTTTCGGGCTGACATGTGGTCAGCACGACGAATCCCCAGTACTCTACGCTACACGTTCGTAGCTCCCCAGTTTCCTCACCATGGTGGGTGGCCACCGGTCCCGCACACACGCCGAAATCTCAGGAAACTGTTCCCAAATGTTAGTCTCTTTTCCACAAGACTGCATTTTGCAGGAGGCCACCGATCCCGCACACACGCCGAAATCTCAGGAAACTGTACCCAAATGTTAGTCTCTTTTCCACAAGACTGCATTTTGCAGGAGGCCACCGGTCCCGCACACACGCCGAAATCTCAGGAAACTGTACCCAAATGTTAGTCTCTTTTCCACAAGACTGCATTTTGCAGACTAGCTAGGCTCTGGCATCTAGACCCACAGCCAGTATAATCCTCAGTGTGGGGCTCATGTTGGGTCGTCTATATGTGTTTATTCCTTTACCCATTTAATGTTATCATCATTTATCATCATCTTCGCGATTGGCCAAAAGTGGCAGAAAAGCGAGTAAAATAAACTAAATCAATGAATCAAGTTGCTAATACCTTTGTGTAAAAGTAATATAAAGGCAATTATTTTTTAAATTGAAATGATGAAAAAATTGTCTTGTTAAGTATCTACCACACTTATAGGGACTGTCCAACCAACTCCCGCCACTCACACTAGCTCATCCTCTCACCTAACTATATAACAGTCCAGGCCAAGTTTCTCAAATCTTGAGTATTATGCCAATGCTGGTGTTATGCCCTTCTAATTTTCTTAGATGTTGACTCTCATTTGCATGCAGAGTAAGTGCTGGATGCGGTAATGTCCCTGCCTCTTTAAGTGCATGTTATACGAGAGATCTCGCTCATTTGCATTCCTTTGAATATACTGCATTTGAACTCTATGGGGCCATTCCACGAAAAGTGGTCCTACTCCATGTTAATAACAAAATGAATTAATATTGTTTTTAATTGCATTAAGATTTATCTGTTTTCTATAATTTGCATCTGCAGTCTACCTAGGTAATGCTTCACAGACAAATGAAGTAAAAATTTGCTACATTTTTAGTGTCACACACGTAACACACTTTTGTTAATGCTTTTCATGCATTCAGCCTATACCATCATACTCAACTTTTTTTTATTTGTTAGCAGACACCATAAAGTACTTCATAATTCTATAAAATCAGTTCATTACCTACTTTAAGAAATTATTACCCTTATTATATAGCCTATTTTTATCTTTATGAATATTTTAATCTAATTTCTTGTCTAGAACCTTAAATTTCGTGTGCAAAATGTCACGTAACGCTGGAATGTCCCTATGTGTAATAATAATTCATATAATAAATATCTAAAAATTCAGTATCTGCCACAGGAGAACCCTGTACGAAAATTAGCATCGAACAAACTTCTGCCATCATCAGAAATCTGATGGGATCGATGCAGTCTGAGCTCTTCCCGTACGGCTGAAGGCTGCATCCTAGCGCTGGCCTGAGATGTATAGCAGACATTAGAGGATCGGCGCCAACATAATGATCCGGGCGACAGACCCCACTCAGGTCCATCATGCTCAGGTCCCTCGCAGGAGAAGCTTCGGCGAGTTCGCCGGACCAGACATTGAACGATGACGACAGGTGATCTCGGGGAACAGGAAGTGACGCAGCGGATGTCCGTCGATCCATCTCGATCAGCGGCGCCAGATTATACGGCCCCGTTCGTGGCGTGCTAAATGATTATTGTCATCCGCGGTGCCAGGCCTTTTGGATGGGTGGAGGGAGGGAGGGGGGTGTCGTCAAATGGGAGGATTACGGCGAAGATTCCGGGCCCAGATTGCCGTCTTTTCTTCCGACAATGGAGCTCGCTGAAAGGAGAACCCGGTGTCAGAGTTGTTCTCGGAAGAATCTACGGCAGTGTTTGATGAAAACCAATCGGGTGCTGCCTCGGTTGGATCTCTCCATCTTTCTTCTCAGTGTTGCACTCTCTCTGAAAAATCCTCCGACTTACTCGGCCCAGAATTTTCTGGCGTGCAAGGGGTGACCTTCCGAGAAGGAACCCAAAAGCAGTGATTTATCCATACTCGCCAAAAATGTCCTCAACACTCCTGAAATTTTTGATCAAGACTCGGTACCCCCCTAAATACGAACTCGCACTCCCCTCAGATGGAAAATTCTGGATAAACCCCCTTCCACATAGCGCACTCCTGAAACTACGTCTCACGGTCGACTTGTCCGCGGAGCGGCGGCCAGCGTAGCGGGCGGTGGGAGCGCGTCTGCCGGCATTTAGACCTACAGCTTTACGCTGACTTTGGCACTGGACGCTTCAGTATCCAGATAGCTGGTGTCCAGTTTGCACGTGTTTGTGAAGTGTTAAGATCCCGCCTTTATACGTTCATTTTCGATCAAGTTATTCGAAATTTTTATTTCATGCCCAGTGGCGGACTGTGGACTCGGAGGACCGAGCCTTTTCAGTTCTTTTCCATAAAAATCTGAGCTCTCCTGCAATGTTTCTCTCTCATTTTGATCACACTATGTGTCTTTATCTTTCGTTTTTCACCAACAATGAGAACTTTTCTGCCATTGTTGAACTCGCTTTCATTAGGATTTAGAGCCTTTTTTAAATTTAATTTTCATTAAAATCTCACCCTTTCTGCAATATTTTTCTCACATATTTATCACACTGTGTATCTTTATCTTTCCCTTTTCATTCTTGCTGGATAACGAGACTTTTGCACCTGGTCCCACATCCAGTACACTCCTCTGTGGGGTTGTGTGTCGAGTGCCTCTTTACAGTCTCAGATTTTGGCACTGGTGTGGAAATTTAGTCTTCTGAGATTTTATTGGACTTAATTAAGAAGGTTAGTTTTATTTAAGACCTGTCCTTGATAAAAGGGCCTGTCCCCGTACATCACATCATGACGGATGCAAATAGACTTAGTGCTGAGTCATCACATTTTAATTTCAATCAAGTATCCATAATTTTCCATTTGGAGGGTGAGGTTGTTCTAAATGGTGTAAGGGTAAAATTACCGTGAAATGGACTTTCGTGGATAGGGACGGTGGTAGGGGATGTTGAAGGTTTGTGGATGAATCACTAATTTTACTTTTTTTCGCTACTGACAGCCTCTCTTCCACGTAGTATACGCTGGGGTAAACTTCATTTGTGCAGGCCAAATTCTCGTCTCGTGGACAACACTAGTTGCGTGTTGTCTTGTATTTTGTCTTGCATTTGCAGAGGGTCCCTTTACAACCTCAGCTTTTAACCTGGACTTGGCCCATGTAATGTTACGAGCGTAAAGAGCCTGAATACTGAAGCACCCACATTTTAAATTTCAATCAATTATACGAGCCTTTATCTAACTTAGTAGAGGTTCAGTGGCGTAACTAACATGCTCTGCGCCCCTTCCCCCCTCCGCAACTGTCAGCGGTGCGCCCCTACTCGTTTTAAAAATCTCGTTGCAAGGTGGACAGCCAACCTTGCCAGAGCATTTTCTTGCCTGTCGTCTACCCTTGGATGACTGGAACTATTCAGCCAATGAAGGTTTTCTACTAACCTGGTAATTCACTTTCTACTTTTCTAGTGATTAACATTTTCTGTTTGAAGTAGGGACGTAAAAATATAATATTGAAGCAGGGGTGCCCATCCCCTCAAGGTCAATGGCGCATCCCCCCCCAAAATCATATCATTCGTGCCCTCAAACCATATCGTAATCTCCACAAAATATTTAATTACGACAGCGTGTCTACCGAAAGTAACTTTTTCCTAGCGTTACTGAACAGTATACTTGATCTGGCCCTCCAACCTAAACAAGGGGCCTCACTCAAGACCACCCCTAAAATTGTTCATCATAATCGAGAATATCGCTTGTCTTGTAATGCAGCTGTAGCATAAAACTTCACATTCACGTCATTGAAGCGCCAAACACGCATCCCATGAACATATTGCGAGCGAAGCGAGAAAAAAAATTTTACATCCATTTCTGTGAAGGCTTTCAAGAATAATAATTTAATAGGATGTCAATACCTTCTTAGTCTTTTTCCAACTAACACAGGAGAAATGAAATGGGAAAGGTTACCACACCCCTTACAGCCCTGACTTGGCCCCGAGTGACTTTCACTTGTTTCCTGCACTGAAGTCCCAGTTGCAGGGTCAACGTTTTCACACTGATTTGGAGGTTCAGACAGTCGTGAAAAGTGTTCTTCCTTCCCTGAACCCTGAATTTTTTGCAGATGGCTTTCAAAAACTTGTGCAACGATGCTTGTGCAGCCTTGGAAATTATGTTGAAAAGTGAGAAAGGATCATGCTACTTGGTGCAACTTTATTTTTGTCTGTAACTTAAGAAATATTTTTTTTGCAACATAGGGAAACTTTTTCCTTGAACGACCCTCGTGTGTATATATACACACACACAAAACGAAGCTTTTTTAATAATAATAATAGAGAATATTTCCACAGAATTGAAATAAATGTACACCTTATGCGAAACTGTTCTCCCGTCCCGTCTGCATTATGTCGCTATATAGAGGTTGTTCGCTTTATATCCGACCATTTTTGACGGATACTCACCTTAAGAGATACCGCGCGAGTAGTGTAACTTGTACTATTATAAACTCACGAAAGTATGAACCCCCCTCCAGCAGATTTGCTTACACTTAAAACAAGCTCAACATGCCCATACGAGCTTATTGCTCAAGTGTGGAACCCCCTCTAATCCAAGATTTTTTGTAAAAAAGCCCTCATGGACTCCATCAGAAAGTATGACCCCCCTCAGATTGATGTGCCTATACTTACACAAGGCACTTCTGTGAGATTGTTGTCCATAAACTTGTCAAAAATTGATATTTTTTTTGGCCACACTTAAAACTAGGCCACAACATACCCACCCACACCCACATACACCCACACCCACCCACATCCACCCACACACACCTACATACACACACACTCACATACACACACACACACACACATATTGACCTTGACCCTGACCTTGACCTTGACCCTGACCCTGACCCTGACCCTGACCTTGACCTTGACCTTGACCTTGATCTTGACCCCGACCTTGACCTTGACCTTGACCACACCCACCCACATACACACCTACACCCACCCACACACATATTTACTTCCGGTTTAAGTTCAATTGGATACCAGGTTTAAATTGTATATTAAAACAAAGCAATATGCAGAGACCCTCTAGAATTGCTCCGTGACTCTCTCATTTCTTACATCATAAACATATGATTTTTCTCCTATGAGAATAACACTACATATGGTGTCATCAGGTAAAGCCTCATGAAATTCACAGATAATTTTAATGTTTGTTCTGTCATTCACCACAACTTGTTTTCTTTTTGATGCATTGATTACAAACATGGGTCTCTGTGCTTTGAATTCATCTGGTGTGTAATACATGTCAGTATTGCCTGTAGTGACCCTCTTGAAGGATGTAAATGCCTCATATAATTTGAGGAAATCATCCTTGGACATGTCTAAATTATAATTCTCTCTAGGAAAGACCTCATTTCTGCCATTTTTAAGATAAATGTTCTTGATGTTGCAGCTATCAAATTTACTTGAATTTTTTTCCTGATTGTTGTGTCTTCCAGTCTGAAACAATACCACCACAAAATCAGGCATGTCAAATTGAATACTGGAGAATGAATTTGTAGCATCAAACTCATAATATGTACCAGATGCGGGCTTCTGTACGCATTGATACGTATAAAATTGCAGAGGAATCTGTGGATTTTTTATTATATCTGCTTTGTATTTAAGACCATAGCTGGCCTCATACTCAACAACAGGGATTCTTAGCTCCATAGTCTGAATAATGCATTTGCCTGCATCTGGTAGGGTATTAGGCAGAGCTTCCCCTGTAGAGTTTATTGTGCTGTACCTCATCAAGGCATTGTTATCATTTGCAGCTCTTCTAAATGTAATTCTTAACCCACCCTTCCACATAATATCTTTGAAATCTGAGAAGAATCCTGGCAACAGGCGCATGGGGAACAGCACTGTGTGGTTCTTAGATAATATCTTATCACCAGCTTCAAATCCGCCTATTTTGTAGTATGAAGCCTCGGTTTTGGATAATTTTAATGTAGCCAAAGCGGTGGAGGTAATGCCGGGATAATCCACTCTGTTTATAACAACGCCATGCTTTCTGATCTCAATTTCAGAGAACAGATGCGGCACAAAATTGTCTACAAGTCTTATATTTGAATTTGCCGGATAATTGGTACCATCGAGCTTTACAACATCAAATTTGATGTATAGATCTGCTCTGTGGGGGTGTATAAATCCATCCCCTACATCAAGATCAACCTCGATTTCTGTGTTGGGTTGATTTAAATTTGCAAATGTCCTCCTGTTTGGAGGGAATGATTGAAGCTCATAACTCTCAATATTTTCCATTGTATGTATTTTTATTTAAATGTTAATCTCTATGATTGCAGTTGTTGTGGCTCCAGCAAAATCAACTAATTCTTCTTTTTCATTAGTGACCATCAACTCAATATAATCTATTCTATTATGACACACAGGAAAATATAATGTTGGGGATGGATTATAGATGATGGGCTCCATAAATTCAGAATTAGGTTTGAATGTTGCAATGATGCCTGTTTGTTTGTGAGTGCCTATGCCATTTGATTTGGTGATCATACCCTCTGCTATATTACAGTGAATATTCAGAGTCTCTATGGCTAAGAATTTAGGTATGTTCATAGCAGTGTGTTTGATGCCTGCTTCAAGTTTTGTGTTGTTCTCAAAGCCCAACAGCTCTCCTATTGTACCCAGATCCACTGTTTCTGTGGCAGATACAATCTCTACTCTGTGAGTGACAGAATTTTGACTTAACACTATACCTCTGGGTAATTGAGCATTTAGAGTGGACAGATTATACTGCCCTGGAGTGATGACAATTTTTTCATCCCCTACTGCAATTGTATTGTTGTGGTGTGTAATATTAGGGATTAAGTACATGCCATAAAATGCCCTGAGAGCTATTGTTTTGGGATATACTATGTCATCATGCAATTTGAGTTTCAATATTGAATTTTGGCTGGTGAGATGGAATACCCCCATGATGTTTTAAATACCACAAGGCTTTTTGAAAATCTTCAATTGATGGTTTATTTATTTGAGACATATATCTAAGAACAGATAAACACAAATGTCCACAATTAACATCTTTGAAATTTTGAACACGGGCATTATTGTAATAAAGATTAGTTGATTTTAGATATTTTATTAAATTTTCAGGTGGAACACCTCCAAATGAATCAAACACAAATGCCTCATTTTTTAAATATTTAAGATAACAGATCCAGTGAGTGCCCTGATTTTTAAACTCATCCAAATTAACAATGCCACACTCTTTGTTGAGTGGTTGTTCTGGTAAAGAATCAGACATGTACACGCCTCTAAAATGTTTGATGCCCAATGGCTTGATTAAAGCTTCAATATCTTGGTTTGTAAGTGCTTCTTGTTTTTTTTAAACTTATTCATGGCTCTCTTAACACCTTTGCCTTTTTTCTCCATTGCCAGGTTATGGCGCCTCTGCTCATCTAATTCTGCCCTATTTTTCTTGGCATCTATTACTGTTTTTGCTATGGCAGCTGAACCCCCAGCCAAGCTCCCCACAGCCCCGAGAGCAGCTAAGATGGCAGGGATGGTAAATATAAATCCCCCCACATGTGATTTTTTTCTTGATTGCTGTAATTTTTTTAATTGGGGGGTACTGAGCAACAATTTCATACCATGCCCTTTTGCAAGACAAGAATTTTTTTTCTTGCGCTGCTTTTTGGTTAAGAGACTGTCAATAGGCCCAAGAGATTTGAGACCTGCATAAGGTATTTGATACATAACACCCTTGGCCTTCATTGTAGGTTTATTATATACATATTCACAACCCCCACCCCAGTTTTTGTTTGGTGCTCATAGCTATGGTGGTCCCCAATGCTGCTATTTTTTCACTCAAAGAAGCATCTTTGCTTACAAATCTACCAAATGCAGCCTCTTCTAATTTCTTGTCTGCAACATGTCTCTTGTCAAGATCAGAATGTGTGTTGTATGCTATGTCATGGTCTCTACAAGCAGCATCTAAAGGATTAACACCAGGATCACCTCTGTTTAATCTATGGTCCAGTTTTGTGCCTGGACCACAATACTGATAACCTGGAATATGTAATTCAAATGGCAGCTTGTTTATAATGTCATTAACCAACCCCCGACCCTCAGAAATATTCCAAAATTTAGGTGGTAGAGTATTAATTATTTTTATGAGATATCCAATCCCCTTAGGATCATTCACTATAAAATTAGACAATTTTGTGCTTATCATGTCCATAATTCCAACCTTTTCATTGTAAAAATTGTGGTTCCCAGCATTTTCCTCCCCAGCTATCACCAATAGCCTATCTACAAGTTTCCTGACATCATCAACCCAGACAAATTCTTTGGGCAGGGTGTTGTATTGTTTGATTCCACTACCTGTCTTGATCTGTGACCATATGGGCTTGATTAAATTGTTGTATTTTGCTCCACTGCTAGACTTGACTCTTTTTTGTGTGGGATCATTGTTCTGGTATAGAGCATCTGATTTTATTAATATTTCTTTGTAATCCTCATAATCTTGATCTGTATAGCTGCCAGGTCTCTTCCTGGTCATGAGTTCCCACAATCCAGGTGTGCCGGTGTACTTAACAAAAGCACCTTTTTCTCCGAGACGAGATTCTGAATATACAATTATATCATCTCCCATAAATGTTACTCTGAAATTGCCAATTCTATGTATGATGCTGCCATCAAGCTCTGTGTCAGCATATAAGCCAAATACCTCATCTTTATTGTCTTTAGGTGTGGTTAAATATTTTTGAGCAAGAAGACCCAATTCAATAGGATCCTGACTAGCCTCAATTCTTCTAGGAGGACTAGGTGTATGAATACTTGAAAGTGGGGTGAATGGATAATCTAATATGTTCCTAGCAGCTACAGGTACAAGCTCTGTGAGCAAATTTTGATTTTGCTCTGTAACAGTTTTGATATTCTTACCTAAATTATTAATAGCATCAATTACAGGCTGTTCTGTTTGTTTGTGTTTTTCATAAATTCCACGGTTCTCTGATTTCCATCCCTTAAATCTTTTTACAAGATAATCTCTTAACTTAAGATCATCAATGATTGGCCTTTTCATGTTTATTTATATACGTCTCAACGTCTAGAAAATTGTTGATTTTATTTCTGTATTTGCCACTATTGGGTGTTCTTGTCATATCAATTGTGACAAACCCATAACTGTCCTGGTTCCAGCACTTGCTGCAAAACTTGGAAAAATCATTGTAGCTCAGGTCCCCACCTACATATTCATCATGTATGTGTTTGAGGTTGGTATGGTCTTGATGAAATATACATATAAAATTGCTGTTGTCTCGGATCAGTTGCTTCGGAATTTTTGAAAAAGTCTGTGCCAGGTAGAAACAATCTATGTTTTTGTGCCGGCCCTGTGTAAAGAAATTTCTAACCTTGTTTTGATTATCCAGTATAACGTCATCAAACACAACAACAGAATTATCGAGACATTCATCAAGTGGCTTAACATCTGGTTCAAAAGTGGCTATATCCAGTCCATCATATAGCTTCATCAGCTGCTGATATTTTAATTGTTCCAAGCTCTTAGAAAAAATATACAAGTGCCTGTTTTTCCAGTCTAACCAGTTGGGTGCCAATAAAAAATTATCAACCATTAGTGTAGTTTTACCACAAGCAGATGGCCCAACAATAAGACACCTAATATTATCAGGTAGCAAGTTGCCATTTCTCTTATTCTGCTGTTCAGGTTCTGGCAGCCTTTTTATAACATCCCAGGTGCTCATATTATTATTTTGTTTGCATCGATCCAGCTGTTTTCCGGATGACCCAGCCATTTGACAAGTAACTTTTTGCCTTTTCTGCGGATGATTTTTTCTATGAGATATGTGTCAGGCTGTTTAGTTTTGCTGAGCTCTTGTTCATAGAACCTGCCTTTGAGAATTTCTCCTCGGTGATCCTTTATTATATATGTGTTAAGGGTCCCGGGTTTAACCTGAACCACTGTAAATAATTCAGTGCTCCAGTTTCTTGTAAAGCCTCTCTTGAATAAGTGCTTATATTTGCTGATTCTTACTTGATCCCCTACCCTGTATTTGGCCTTTCTTGTTGTTGGCCGATATTTAGGATAATAAACAGTGCTGATCAATTTTTGCTCATCAGATGAGCTTATTACTTCAGAGGGTTTCATGTTGATTGTGGAATGGACTGAGTTGTTATATTTATGTAGAAGTTCTGGAAGAATATTAATCCATTTATAATTACCTTGAAGTGTGAATTGTTTATACATAAGATTTTTTAAGGTTCTGTTGAATCTCTCTACAATTGAGGCCTTGAGATCACTGTAACTCGAATAATGTTTTATTGCCCGGCTTTTAATAAATTGTTGAAACACTGAATTATAAAATTCTTTGCCATTATCTGTTTGCAAATAGCGCGGGGATCTTCCACTCTGATTGATGATTGTTCTAAAAGCTTCTGTAACACATGTTCCAGTCTTGGATTTGAGTGGCACAGCCCAGGCAAATTTTGAAAATGTGTCTATTACAGTGAGTAGATACTTGTAGCCCTTGTTGATTTTGTCTAAGTTTTTCAACTGCCCACTTGCCATTTCAATCAAGTCGCTCTGCCATAAATCATCTATGCCCTTTGTAACTACTGGCAGTCTCTTATAATTATGTCTGGCTTGTCTGTGTAATTCATCAACAATAATTTGTCTAGACATAATATGTAAACAAGAATATTGCAACTATAGGGTGTTCAGCAGCTGATACTACAGGATTTTCTAAATATAATTTGTCCCCTATCTGTATTTTAAATTCCAAAGAGCCATCATCTTCAGTATAGGCTGTTTCCAATGTATTGGGATCTGTAAAATCCTCCAATTCTACACTGCTGATTTTCACTTTGTTATCAGCATTTGTTATTGACAATGTAGGGTAGTGGTGTGCCTGTGGCTGAAGCCAATATTTGATCTTGATTGGTCTCAATGTGCCCCCAACAAAAAACTGGTAATAAAATTGTGCAGGGGACAGCATATATATTTTGCCACCTGGTGTAAATGGAGAATCATATTCTTTGTTGGGGATGCTGTACAATTCAAGAATTACTGAATGTTTTGGATTCTCGATTATGCCTGTTATTTCCTTTTCTGCTGTAAGCAATCTGCTTGTTACAGATTCAAGGTGCTCATTGATGGTTCTAACAATCTCATCGTGCCCCGGCTTGATTCTTATGTCAACAGCAAGTTTTTTGTATTGTTGCACAATATCTTGTAGCTGGGTGGCAAAAACAGACAGAGCATTTGCTTGATTGGATTCCATGGTCCCTAGCTGTTGCTTGATATTAGCTACAATTTGTTGCAAATTTTCAACAATTGCCAATTTTGAATTTTGAGCTGTAAGATCATGGACCTGTCTTCTGATATCCTCAAACAGGGCATGCAATTCATTAATATGTTGATTTGTTGGTAGAGTGGCCACTGTCTGAGTGAGTTGTTTGATCTCTGCCTGGATATTCTTGATATCTTCTGATTTCAATATCCTATTTACTGCTCTCTTAATATTTTTAAGTTCCTGTGATGTAGGAAGATTTGATACTGTATTTTGCAAAAATTCAAGTGCCAATTTTACATTGTGTAATTCAGAAGCATGAGCCACATTTTGCATAGCATTTTGGAGCAGGGCTATATCTGCCTGAGAGGGTGTGGATTGTTGTAAAATTTCAAGCTTTGTTTGGATATCATCTATCAAGTGATGAAAATGAGATAGTTCAGATTCAGTGTTGAGGTTTTCAAGCTTTGTGATCTGTTGCTGGACACTGACAAGGGTATCTACAATCCCAGGCAATCTGGATTCTAGTACATTTGCCAAATCACTTTGCACTGCTGCTATTGTACCTTCAAGATGGGTTATGGAACTTTGAATTTTTCCAAAATCTTCATGTTTCATGTTGCAGCTTAATATTTGCAACACTCCGAGTTATTGCATTCAAAGCATCAGAAGATGGCAAGTTGTTCATAAAATTTTCAAGTGTCTCAATTTTTTCTTTAACCTCGGCTATGGCATTGTTCAGAGGGTCCAGATTAGGTATTTGGAGTGACTGAATCTGTTCCTTTAGAGTGGAAATCACTAGATCAAAATCTTCTTGTGATTTTATGCTTTTGACAATTGTTTGGAGCTGTGCCTGGACATTATTTATCTGCTCTTCTAATTGCTGTTTCAATTGCTCAGAGTTGTTAGCCTGGGTCTTAAATTTGGCTTGAAGAGCTGCAACAGCTTCTTCTAAACTTTGAAAATTATCCAATGTAGCCAGATCAGTATATTTCTGAAGCAATAATTTGAGTTCAGAATCAATTTTAAGAAGAGGGTCCATGCATTGTGATTGTAAATTTGTAATTTCTAATTGAAGACTGGCATTGAGTGTGGTTTGTAAAGCTTGTAAATCACTTCTTAATTTCTTGACTCTGACATCAAGCATCAAAATCTCATCACTGTGATCTTCATGTCTTGTATGGCCAAATATATCATTAGGCATTTTGTTTAGTGGTTATTTATTATTGAATATCTGATTCTTAATTCTATAGAAAAGGGTATAAGCTTGTCATAAGATCCAGGGACCTCAATATATAAGCAGTCACCAGCAGAAACAGTATAAACAGTGCCAGAAATCATGTTTGAGTGCTTAATTCTGTAAATATTTCTCCCTACTGAAATTTTAACATCACCCTCAGGGGTTGTAATAAATTGCAATTGCCCACCTACAGGTAATTGGTAATGATTTAAATTATTGTTAAATATGTACAATATTTTGCCTGTTTCATCGTCAATATCTGTAAGTATACTATTCAGATGAATAATTAAGAAACCACTCAGTTTAGACAGCATATCAGAAGAGGGTTGTGGTGTTGGCAGCTCCATAACAGCCCGTTTTTTGAACCCAAATAAGTTCATAGGCATGTTTATTTATTTCAAATCATGCTCTGTGCTTGTGCATTGATTGCCATTTTTCAAATCACAATGACCCCATGGTAGAGTATGTATGCCACATGATAAAATGCATCTCTTATCATCACGTGGGTCCAGAGCCACTTTTCTTACAACATTTGAAGTCAATAAGTGATCCACACTCTGAATTCTGGATTCCGATGTTCTGATTAAGCTCTGGGATTTGATGCAATTTTTATAATCTTCAAATTTAAGCTCTTTTTCCACAGCTACTTTGCCAATGCCCTTGGCCTTTTTGACAACAGCACTACATGTTTTAAAACTGTACATCTTGGCACTTAACCCAGCAAATTCCACAATAACATCACCAAGTGTCTCATCTTTTAACTTGCCGGGCACTTTTTTGTTGTGGTGTTGTTGAATCTCTTTATGTTCACTGGTATCAAAGTATTTGAACAATTCAGGCTGTGACATATCTTGATAAACATCTTCTGTTTTAATATCAAGAATAAAACTATCCGTGTCCATGTACATCAGTTTTACATTATCGCCATAAAAAGGTTTCAACACATCATAATACAACGTTAACATATGTAATTTGGACAATTCCAATATTGCAGCCCCTACATAAATAGGTTTATCAAACTTAATCCTTGTTTTTTTCATGTTGAAAAGTGCCATATCTTCATCATAAATTCTTCTGTAATTGAAATTAGGCTTTGCAACCAATTTTTTACTCAGGCTGGGGTCAGTAATTATTTTAACATCGGTATGTTTTCTGACATTTTCAATTGTTTTGCCATATACAGAATTTACCATCAATTTAAACAAGGTCTTATCAAATTCGCTCTTTGCAGATGTTCGAAGCTCCGTGTTTGTATCAATGTATGGTTTCAACCATTCTGAGTGCCTGAATCTCAAGACTTTGCCAAGTTTGGTCACTTGAACACCATGTTTCATCAGGAACTGGAGGTTTTTGTAATATATGACACAGCCCTGTTTTGACTCCAGTGTCATCATCAATTTCCTCTGTTTAGAGCCAGGTGAGCACTGAACCTCGGGAATTGGGGGCAGATCAGAAAATTTGTTATGTAAATAATCTGGAAATATCAGATCAACCTCTAAGAAGAGGCCATGTTCTCTGTCATCATAGTTCTGAAGATCCTCAATATTGAAATCTTCAACCCATTCAAGCCCTGCATATGGCAGTTTTTGCATCATGGCGTGACCATAGAGGCTGTTTGCATCCACATACACTATATAATTTGATGGCAGTGCTGGATTATAATCAGGCATATATTTGTTATTTGCTCTGGCATATCTCTGAGAACATTGCACCATGCCTCCTTTTATATTTTCCTCCACAAACAGATACATATCTTGATCTTGGATCAGATCCAATTGCATTTTGGTGTTTAAAAACATTGCAGACCATGCTAGGCCCGGGGCACTGTAAAAATACACTGGGTCCAGTCCATAATTTTGCATTGATGATTTTCTGAATGCTTGAAGTATATCAGCTAAGAAGGTCACATCAAGTTTCAAATATGCCATGTGATAATCACGAAATGTCTGGCATTTTAAATTGTTCCACATCAATTGGGCATGGTGATAATCCTCATCAGTGATTCCAGATCCTCTGATTTTGCTGTAAAACTCTTCTTGTGGTGGCAGAGAACACTCATCAAATTTAGAAAAATCTGTAACATAATCATATGGATATACACCTTTTCGCCTAATTAATTTCAGGTCCAGATTTGGAAACATGGCACATGTGATTTTGAATTGATCATCAGATAATTGAGTGGCCAGTGTAGCCAGGCTAGCAGATAAAAATCTGTAAGAATCAAGAAATCTCATGTGAATAGGAGTTCCATTAACTTTAATTGTTTTGCTAATAGATATATATTTTTCATCATTTTCAGCTAAAATATTTAAATTCTGCTTCTCAAACCCCTCGTACCTGATCAGATGATGAAAATCATAATTGGATGCTCCATGGCAAAATATGGGGACAAATCTTGGTCTCTTGATCTGAATATTACAGCTATTACACAGGACCTGTCTATATCGACCATCTGTATGAGAATGGTGATGCACCTTGATATTTGTATCTGAAAATTCAGAATCACATAGTGGGCATTTTTCTGCATTGTTGAAATCTTCAATCTGTTTCTCTGTTAAAGGCAACATGGGTTTTGATTTTAATAAGATGTTAGATGCTATGTCACGGCACTCATTTTCTATTCTATGTGCAAATATTTTGATGGCATCTGGCCCCAAGTATGAATCTATTTTGCTAACAACACCATCCTGTACAACCACATAACAAAAACTGGAAGGTTCATGTAGCTGGTATGGTGTAATTGAAGAATCTTCAGGATCTGGATTGCAGAATGCAAGAGATTTGAGATTTGATTCAAAATCACAGACAATATATGCTGGGTGTTCCAACAAGGCTTCAAACTTTTTGAATTTGCAATTCTCACTTGGCATTGGCATCACCATATGAACAGGTTTATGATTGCCACAGTATTTCAGATGCTCAATTAACTTGTTTTTGGCAATTTCTGCACTCACTTTACAAACCCCATTCACTGTTTTTCTACCATCAAATACCCTTAAACATCTTCTGCATATTCTGAATATTGTATTGGATTTGTCTAGTTGTGTTCTCACTAAAGCTAGAAGATTATGTATCAGAGTGTAATGATATTTGCCATCCTCTTCAATTAAGAGCAAATCAATCGGAACAGCAAAATCATCATCAATTGTACTGATTCTGAGAGGTTCTATCAAGCAATTGCCACGGCCAGTAGAACAAATATATACATTAATAGATAATTGTTCACCATTGATATCTCGGGCCTTTTTTTCAAATTTATCAATATTCTGAAGAGACATTGGATATTCCAAACCCTCCACTGCATCGTCAAAATCATGTTCATGTTGTTTGTAATAACTTATTCTCTGAGAATTTCTTGAAACTGGATACAAAGCAGCTAAAATACACCACAAAAAGCATTTCTCATCATTATTTTCAATATTAACCACGGCTCTTCTGTTTTTAATATTGGCAGGTAATGGCAGATATGTAGATCCTTGTAATGGGCTGAATTCAGAAATATTAACATATAACCTGTGTGGAGAGCCGCATAGGCTCCATCCAGACTCTTTTGCTGCAAATTCAGAGTGTTTAATGTTTAATTGTTCTATTAAACTGCTTATTATTGTGTCTGAATTTGCATTTGAATATACCGGTACAGTTTCTGTCATGTGGGGCTGTGTAAATTTTGTGCCATTTGGCTTCTTATATTGAGTATACAATTTGAGAGAGAGCTTATAAGAGCCATTTTGTGCATTTAGAATTGCCTGCACATCAGGATTTACACTGTTCAAGAAATTCTCAATACCACATCTTGGCTCTGATACAAACCGATAATCCCTAAGTTGGGCATTAAAACTGCTATGGATAGGTGCGAAGCATGGCTGTTTTGCTACTCTGGCATTAAGAGGTACTTCATGCTTTCTTTTCAGACCAGATGTGGATGGTTGTAGGGGCAATGTTGATGGCTGTGCAGAACAAGTATCTTTATGTTTATATGTGAAGTATTGCATGCTGTATTTTCTATGGCATTTGGGACATATTTTTGTGGGGGTTCTGTATTTGTCTGGGTCACAAATCTTTTGGTGCTTGGCCCAATTGGGGCTGGATATATTCTTATTGCATTGATTACAATATTTTTGATTCGGCATTTTTGTTGTTGTTTATTATATACAATTTCCTGGGATTCAATTCAAAACTTTATACTGGATAAAAAATATCAGTTGGGTTCAACACTGTACTGTGTATGTTTGTGTATGTGTGTATGTGTGTATACACTTAATATTTTTGGCTTTGGTATTTATATACAATTTCTTGGGGTTCAATTCAAAACTCTATACTGAATAAAAAATATCAGCTGGGTTCAACACTGTGCTTTGTGTGTGTGTGTATGTGTGTATGTGTGTATACACTTAATATTTTTGGCTTTGGTATTTATATACAATTTCTTGGGGTTCAATTCAAAACTTTATGCTGGATAAAAAATATCAGTTGGGTTCAACACTGTACTGTGTATGTGTGTGTATGTGTGTATGTGTGTATACACTTAATATTTTTGGCTTTGGTATTTATATACAATTTCTTGGGGTTCAATTCAAAACTCTATACTGAATAAAAAATATCAGTTGGGTTCAACACTGTACTGTGTATGTTTGTGTATGTGTGTATGTGTGTATACACTTAATATTTTTGGCTTTGGTATTTATATACAATTTCTTGGGGTTCAATTCAAAACTCTATACTGAATAAAAAATATCAGCTGGGTTCAACACTGTGCTTTGTGTGTGTGTGTATGTGTATGTGTATGTGTATGTATATGTGTATGTATGTGTGTGTGTATGTGTATGTGTATGTGTGTATGTGTGTTGATATTTTTGGCATTGGTATTTATATACAATTTCTTGGGATTCAAATCAAAACTCTATGCTGGATAAAAAAAGCAGAAATAGGCCACAACTTGGCCACAAGTGGACCGGAAGTAGGCAAACCGGAAGTGGACCGGAAGTAGACCGGAAGTGGACCGGAAGTGGACCGGAAGTGAACCGGAAGTGGACCGGAAGTAGATATGTGTGTGTGGGTGGGTGTGGGTGTGTATGTGGGTGGGTGTGGTCAAGGTCAAGGTCAAGATCAAGGTCAAGGTCAAGGTCAGGGTCAGGGTCAAGGTCAAGGTCAAGGTCAGGGTCAAGGTCAGGGTCAAGGTCAAGGTCAGGGTCAAGGTCAAGGTCAGGGTCAATATGTGTGTGTGTGTGTGTATGTGAGTGTGTGTGTATGTAGGTGTGTGTGGGTGGATGTGGGTGGGTGTGGGTGTATGTGGGTGTGGGTGGGTATGTTGTGGCCTAGTTTTAAGTGTGGCCAAAAAAAATATCAATTTTTGACAAGTTTATGGACAACAATCTCACAGAAGTGCCTTGTGTAAGTATAGGCACATCAATCTGAGGGGGGTCATACTTTCTGATGGAGTCCATGAGGGCTTTTTTACAAAAATCTTGGATTAGAGGGGGTTCCACACTTGAGCAATAAGCTCGTATGGGCATGTTGAGCTTGTTTTAAGTGTAAGCAAATCTGCTGGAGGGGGGTTCATACTTTCGTGAGTTTATAATAGTACAAGTTACACTACTCGCGCGGCCACCACGATCATGTTATATTGGACCCCCAGCATTGTGGACTATCGCCTGGCATCGCAGTTTCCATTGCAGCAAGCTCCTGCGCAGGACAGGCATGGGAATTCTGTCCCACTCCTCCCTGCAAGCTTTCCATAGACCATCCAAGGTGCGCGGGCGTCGATGTTGAAGACGTCGTTTCAACAGTCCAAATGCACAAAAATCCATTGGACTGGCATCTGGGCTTTTCACAGGAATGTCTTCAAACGGAATGACACGAATTCCTAATTCCTCTGCCATTTTCTGATAAAAACGTAGTGATGTCCTGGCGGTATGACTAGAAGCCTTGTCCATATGGAACATCACCTGGTTCGCGTCCATTCCATACAATTGTGGGATGTCCCTCCGATAGATAGGTGTCAGAATGGAGTCTTGGAAGTATCTGGCATTCACCTTAACGTTTTTGTCCACCTTGCGTATCATCAACTTACCCTCATATTCGAATCCCGTCACAACCATAAAGCCACGAGGGAAACTTTCCCTGCACTGACGAACAAAGTTGCTGCGCCCCTTGCCGTCAATGTCACGGTATGTGATCGTCCGAATGTGACACCAGCAGTGAGATGGACATATGATTCATCCATTGTGACAACTTTCTTCTATTTGGAACCCGCCAGGTACAGTTTCCTGCAGTTCGTCTTACGTTCGGCAATGTGACGCGGTAGAAGGTGGTGTACACGGCTTGCAGCCCTTCTCCTGGTGGTTTTCGTGGGTGAATGTTTCGCAAGGAGAGCCTGTTGTGTGTAACGGGCCACAATAGCTTTCCCAGTAGTCACCCCGAGTGTTAACCCATTCTCCCGACACTGTTTCACAATGCGTACGTATGAAAACTTAGCATCGAAAAGGGCCATTACGTAACCCTCCCAATACCGGTTGATTTTCGGCGCCATTTGATAACATTCACCACCAACACTGACGCACCTACAAGGTCAGACACAACACTACTCCCGCCAGCAGACCCATAGTTCCAGCATGATACGCCAGGTGGCAGCACCGAATCGAAAATGGTCGGATATAAAGCGAACAACCTCCGTACAACAACAACTTTCTTCTTTTTTTTATCCGTAACGTATTGACCACCATTTTTGTTTTATTGGGTCTGATCGGCCATTTTCGATTACAGTTTGAATAGACAAATTTCAGAAGTGAAGTTGGCAACTCCATCCCAGAGCGCCCTCATCGTGGATTCACTGCCTGGATGCAGAATTAGGCAATCTTAAGAAGGAACTCGCGGAGATCCAATTTCTCGCTCTGACACGCATTCGGGAATTATTGGTAAGAGGGGGGAACCAATCAGTTCCAAGCTTCTGTCGGTAATGACACCCAATGTTCCGTACGCAACGAGTAATAACCGCATTTGTGTCCGCTAAACTTGGAATACAAGAGGATGACTGTTTAAGCTTCAGCGTCAGTCACTGGATCAGCATGTGTATACACACACATGAAAGCATGAATGGTCTTGGTACTTTATGTAATGGCCAGGAATTGTCTAAAATGCCCTAGGATATAAGAACGTGGGTCTGTGAAAGGATGGGATAATATAGCACTACAAGCTAATAAGGTAGCCTAGTAAAATTCTGGTTATGCAGTCTTTAGCGAAAAATCTGGGAAAACGTCCCGCTTAGCCCCACGTTATCTTTACCTTAGTGTTACTTTATATCTGGTTTCTGGCGAACTTTGTTTTTTGTTTTGTTATTTGGATTTGTGTAGGCAAAAATTAATTCATACTGCTGCATAAGTATATTGCAAAATCGTGCATAACATAATAAGTATATTGCAAAATCATGCAACTGTTTAAGCTAAGAGATTACTACTGTTATTTTGATGTCATTATGTACTGCAGGTATTATATAACAACATGCCTACAATAAACGTATTATTTACCAGTAACACTTATAGTATTTAAAGAGTAAGGTTATTATTTTTCGCCCTTAAATATATAGTATGTTCATGTTTTTCATTGGAGGAAGTGGAAAGTAAGGGGAGCAGCGTAGAAAGTTGGAGAGGGGGGCATCAAAAATTCACCTCGCCTGGATGAAAAGTTTTGTCTTGAACCGCCTCTGGGCACAAGATCCGAAAGCCTGGAAGTTGCAGTGTAAAAACTGCCCATTGGTAAGGATGACACTGAAACGGGCTCGTAAAAATCGAGACGAAAACGAGACCAGGTCCTTCGAGACGAGACAGAGATTTACTGACCAAGACTCTCGTTCGAGACTTTGGTACGAAACTGAAAAAAATACCTTCAATAAATGTACTATCCTGTGCGACTTCTTCAGACATAAAAACTGACATTTGCCTGATTATTTATAGATAAGTCATGTATTTTGTCAATAATAATTGCAAGAACAATCAATTAGTGATAATCAGGGGAGATTTATAAAATTTGTGCCCCGAGTATATTCTTTGTTTTGGGTTCTGCCGACATTATTATTATTATTAACAGTTTTGTTATGGTACTTCACTACCACTAACTTCATGCTCTGTAGTAATAACACTTATAAACGTTAAAATATGTACACATCTGATTTGAAGTGATTCATTAAACTTCGATGATATTTTTTTTTATTTTGCTATTATCACAATATTAAGGAATTTTAATAGTCGATGGTATTTGTCACTTTTGTCCCTTCAGCGTCTCATTTTTGTGCATATAGTCTAGGATAGCCCAGTGGCAAATCTCCCCCTGGTGATAATTGTTCTGCGTGGTTACTTATAAAGATGGGGGACAAAATAATGCGAACACCTGTGAAAAAGTATGTCACATTTTACACCGGCAGTACAGCAGCACCACCTGAAGTCTGCCACCTAGTGGCCGTGAAGGGGAAGGTATTAGTCTGTCAACAGCAGTCATTGGTGGTGCATTCGTCTATCGTACGCTCTCAAGAGACGCTGCAATGTCAGACCTGACAGAGTTCCAAAGAGGCATGATTGTTGGAGCACGTTCAGCTGGAGCCACGGTGACGGAAACCTGTAACCTTGTGGGGTGTGCAAAGAGCACAGTACCAGCCATTATGACAGCGTACACAACACAAGGTAAGATGGCGTCTTCAAAGGACAACAGTGGACGAAAGACAAAGCTTGCTGCTCGGGATAGGAGGGTGTTGAAGCGCATAGTGGCCCGAAAGCACAAGCAATCGTTATCCAAGTAACATCAGAAATGAACAGGCATATCCAGGACCCCATTTCAACCAAAACTGTCAAAAGGGAACTCCATGCTGCAAACATTCATGGCAGAGTGGCAATTCGTAAGCCGTTGGTGACATCACATAATGCTGTCAAGCGACGCCAATGGTGCAGAGCTCACAGAAATTGGTCCCCATAGCAGTGGCAACAAGTCATCTGGTCTGATGAATCAACATTCACGTTATTTCAGACCACCGGGCACGTTTATGTGAGGAGAACGCCCCGAGATGCGTTTCATCCTGACTGTGATATGATCCATATTCTTATGTGACGTCACTAGTAGAAGTTATGTCACTAATATATTTATTTTGTGAAAGAAAGCGTAATTTTCTTGTTATTTTATGTAATATTGCACCTTGTTTGTAATGTATATCTTTTGTTTAATGTTTATTGTATTTTATGCTCTGTTATGAGTAGTTTAATGTATCTTCATGTTTGCAAGAGTGCACTATACGAATTTGTATTTCTAAAGATGTATAGATGTCAGTTTTGTTGATAGTATCCTTTTGTAGATAGTGAATGATTCATCTGTACTTTAATCTGTGTTCTCGAAAATAGTATAAAAGCGAGGATATCGCGTAAGAATCATCACACTTTTTCGCCACGGATCGACGAAGCTTTTAAAATTAAAAAGAACTCTTCGGTGTTGTGCATACATCTTGGTATGGTAGTTCGGGGCGCAAGCTAGGCCTATGTGATCATAGGTACGCCGATAGCCATGCATTGATGATATGCACAATACTGCAACCATTCTACGTCAAATAAAAAAAGTTAGCCTAAGGATTAATTTGGAAATAAAAGGCTAAAGAGCAAATATTGGCTCAGTTATCATTGCATATCTCTTGGTGTGGTAGTTCGGGGCGCAAGCTAGGTCTATGTGATCATAGGCTTGCCGATAGCCACGCATTGAGTTTATGCGTTTTAATTGAGTCAATTCATTGACAAAGCGAAATCCTCGCCTTCGTCCCAAGTATATTTGCATTATAATTGCAATAAATAAAGAATAAAACCTTTCAGTTTATACATACTGCAGTAATGTGGTTTTATTTCTCTGTGCTGTGAATATTGTCTTTGCCTAACACTATCCCTGTACCTGAGAGGAGTCTGTGTACTTCACCGAGTCTCATCGTTCACCGCTGAGTATTATTAAGTTAATATTAATAGTAAAATAACACGACGCGTGAAGTAATAAATATTAGAACGTATCAACTGCCTCTTGCCGACTGTGAAGCATGGAGGTGGGTCCATTATGGTATGGGGTGCGATATCTTGGCACGGTGTGGGACCACTTGTATTTCTGCATGGGAAGATCAACGCCAATCACTATCGGAGCATTCTGGGGGATCATCTCCATCCTTTTGTCCAGACTTTATTTCCTGGGGAGCGGCCGCTTTTTCAAGACGACAACGCTCCTATCCACACTGCTGGGTCTGTCCAAACATGGTTCGAAGAACATGATGATGATGAAGTAGGACATCTTGAATGGCCCCGACAGTCTCCTAACTTGAACATTATATAACATTTGTGAGGATATTTGGAGTCCAAACTGCGTGCTCGAATGCTCTGGAGGAAGAATGGCTCCATATTCCCTTAAACATTGTACATGACCTCTATGCGTCCATCCCACGTCGCATACAAAGTGTACTTCAGTCACAGGGTGGTCCAACCCCATATTAATAAAGATTTTCTCTAATTTCACAGGTGTTCGTATTATTTTGTCCTCCATCTGTATATTCAGGATAAATCCCAGGGTGGCTACTCACCGGAAATTTCTTGAATTCAGGGAATTCCGGGATTTTTTTGCTCCGGGAGTTGTGCGTGAATTCTACGTGAAATTTTTCTTCGTATACGTGAAAAATTGCAACTTGTATTAATCCAAATGCATTCATACATTTACAAACGCCCCTAGTTTTTCACAGTTTAGCTCTTATGTTAAACAAGGAAGATAAAAGGAAGCTGCGTGGAAAATAAAGCAGAATTCTCTCAATTATTTCACATTGCTAGTGTCCTTTGCAGAACAATCTATCTAACAGAGGGACGATTATTGCAAGAAATATATCTTAAATTTGATTAGGTAAATTTGAATTAATTTGAAATTCTTATACACTTAACATGTTTTCGTAGATTAGTGTATTCCGTAACAATTGTGTCTTGTGTGTGTGTATATATATGTAGACTATATATAATTTCCAGTCTGAGTATATGAAATGGCAAATGTAAACTCTACACCTTATATTGAATATTTTAACGTTTTAATTGAATTACCTAGGTAGAATTTTTTGATACATTGGAATCACAGAAACCCTTTATATTGTTAATATATTTGTGTATTGGTGGGGGGGGGGGAGAGGCGGTAAGGTTGAAATAGAGAAAGCATCTGCTTGAACCCTTGAATTTTTGGAAAGTTCGCCTTGAAAACCGGGAATTATACTTGAATTTTATCATGGTCCTAGAGTGGCCACCCCGAATCCTGTTTTTCGAGGGCTTGTAGTCGAAACGACACATCAAACATCTTCAACATCAATTGATTGATTGATTTGGTGTTTTAAGTCCACTTTATTCACAGTAAGGCTAATTGGGACTGGATTTACAGTTTAAAGTGGGATCCGCACCACTATGTGCCTCCACCGGGTATCGAGTCCGGGACCCCTTGATTACAAGCGACGAGACTACCACTGCGCCATGGGGAAAGCCCATCTACGCGTACTGCTTTGTTTATGCTATCTATATTCCGAGACCGAGACAAGCCCTTCCAGACCGAACGAGATTGGTGGAGGCAAGTAGTTCGGATCCCAATTTAAACTGTAGGTCCAGTCCCGATTAGCCTTTTTGTACTAAAGCGAACTTAAAAACATACTCAAACTAGAACGAGAAGGATATTTAGAACTCGAGACGAGACCGATAACGGGACAGACATTTGCAACTCGAGACCGTGCCAATTTCTTCTCGATACCATCCCTACCCACTGCACAGAGAACAGTAAAAATTAATTCCAACAACCCTGTACTTTAGCATGCATGCTTCTCAACCTACAAGCTGAAATGCACGGTATAGTTCCAAGACCAACACGGGAGTAGTTAGGCCAGGTAATTACAGAACAGGAGCTCGATAGTTCGTCTTCTCTTGCCTGGTCGGCGTTCTGTGATTTGATCCACGTCCGTATGCTCGCCATATATTAAGTTATCCTAATTTTGTCATGTTGGTGTGAACCGGTGACCGGTTCTATTCCCCAAAGGGAGCCGAGCATAAATGGAACTCAAATAGCCTCGTAAATCGAATTTCGTCCGCCATTGCGCGCCTTCGTCGCCAACCCAGTCCCCTCCTATTTGACGGCGAATCGAGAAGCTCGAACCGTCCAATGGGAAGCGAAACCTTTCCCCGGCATAATCGCAGCGTGTAAAAACAATGAGCAGAAAATCAGGTTACACTTTCGAAATGGGCGAGATAATTAGTCACCTATGGAAATCCTCTGGAAAACTGCATGTTCGGAATCATCTTGCCGCAAGTGCTGTTATCGCACATGTAGATTTGCTTGCGCCTTCACGAGCCATTTACGTGCAATTCATGGCATAATAGGTGCGTTAGGCCCACCGTCCCTCCCAATGGGATGGAAATTGGGCCCTTTGTGTTGTATGCCAATGCACAGGAATGACACATGAATGAGCAGATAGTTTGGTGGCATTCAGTAGTGTTTGTATGCCGAGTTCCATCAACCGAAGCCGCGGTTTCATATCAAAACAATATTGGGTAACCAGCTGTCAGCATGTTAATGGACGAGAGACTATGCAGGGTGATCCGAAACAAGGTTACATTTTCCCTCTTCGTGTCTAACAATGTAGTGTTGCGCTGCTATATGCCATACACGAGGTGGGTTTGTTCAAGCCCGGTACAAAAATGTCCCCCGCCCCAGTTACAGTTGTCTCCAAGCTCACCTTATTTTCTTTCTTTGTTTTTAGGGCCTTCTTATTTACGGAAGGACTGTGGAACTGGTTTATATTATGTTGTTCTTACTTTTGTTGCCTTTATCTATTTGTTGTCTGTTTGTTGTTGTCTTCGGCTGTGATTTTTCTTCTACACCTCATTCTCTTACTGTATATATTTTTTCCTTCATGTTTCTGCATCAACTTTGGATGATTGATTTCTATAGCTTCGCTTTCGACCCATTCATTTGATCATCATTCTCTCATAGCACCAGTCGCTCCCTTTCATCTTCAGCCTCTGTCCATGTTTGACCTCCAAACAGTTTGAGGTTTGTTGTTTAAAGTTCACTTTATACCGTACTGTACCCCTCATTCTCGAGTTACACTTACCTTTGTAAAAGGCAGGAAATACGAAAAGAATGCGTTACTTTAGCAGAATGCATTTCTAGCTACAAGAGAGGAAAAATGGAGGAAGGAGAAGGAAGTAGGAGGAGTCTGTTTTTGAGAGGATGCAAGTTCAGTCTTGGACTGGACAGTCGGTCTTTAGCTTGGGAAGGGAACGTTCGTTTGGGGGAATTGTAAGGAGAGGGAGAGAGGAGTACCGAGTGAGAAGTACAGAGAAGTTAAGATACTTATGGGAGTGTGTGTGTGTGAAAGTTAATTGTGGGACTGTTATTGATCATCTCATCTTCACGAGACAGGTAATATTCTTTTCTTTCTAAAAGCTAACCTTGCCGATGCATCTTAAGGTCATTTAACCTGAAATGTGTGAGTTGCCATTCATTTAAGAGTTGTATAGGTTTACATTTATCTAGGTACCTCAGCAAGCGAAGGTCCAACATAAGCGAGTGGCTACGAGCTAACGCTTCCCCCTATGGTTCGATCCCGACACCGGTTGGTGTTGTACGATACCCGCATAGGCTAATCGAGACTGCACGTACAGTTCAAAGGGGGATCCGAACCAAGCGCGGATTCACGCCCCTCCCAACTGCTGGGTTTTAGGATATATCATTATGCCCAAATATTTTTGAAGACTCGAATGTTCTGTCTTTTATAACCAAGTTTAATAAGCTTGAGAATATTCCTTAAAGTTTGATTTAAGTCCACTTTATATTCAGATAGGCTAATCGTAACTTGCCTGCAGTTTAAAATTAGATCCGAACCACTGTGCAATGTGCCTCTAAAGCGGATCGAACCCGAAACCCCTTCAGATAATACGTTTCTGTGTGTTTATTCTGTTTACTTCTCATCTTACCGTTTAGTTTGCCGTGGCAGTGGGATGAATTATGATATTAACGACATGCGATAGGAACCTTCTATTCTAGCCATGGGTCCCTATTTTTTGCAAAACAATACGCTTATCTCTAGAACGTTTAAGCCAGCTTGATGTTTGTCCACAGTACTACATATTGATTATTATAAAACAGTGAACATGTAGGTTAGAATTGATTCTCGGTGATGTGAGGCACCCGACTGAAATTCGCCCCCTCCCAACTGTAACTCTGGATCCACCCCTGATCCGACCCATTGTGTACTTCCACAGGTATCGAACCCGGGACCCCTTGATTACAAGGGGATGATGTTACCAACACGCCGTCGGGTAAACCCTTTACTGTTGGACTTTCTTCTTCGTATACTTTATACAGAACAAGCTAAGTGGCCAAGTTGTTAATGCGTGTGTGCTGATGCGGGGTGTAGACACATCGTGATGGTTGGTTGTCTAGTATGTATGCATGCACTATACGCACCCCACCACAGTTCTGAAAACTGGTAAGATAAAAATTTCGAAGGAAATAATGAACATTGGACAAGCGATAATTAGAATAGTTTTTGTAGAGCCAAATGTGGCTATTGCATTGCAATCAAAACATCCTTATAAGATTCCAGATGGAAATCAGTTTTACAAAGTTCAATTAAAAAAAAATCCACATGTACTGAAGAGAGGCTAATCAGGACCAGACCTACAGATTAAGGCGGGATGTGAACAGCTGCATCGTTGGGAATCGAATTCAATCGCACATAATTAGAATGTTCAAAAAGCAAACTTGGTGTTACCTCTTCATTAGCTTATATGCTTATTGTTACCTTCTTATTGTGCACCGTTTGAAGGTTTAGTTAATTATCGAAACGTTTTAGATGCCCGCAGGAAATTTTTGCATTAAGAGTCCATAGATCATAAATCACGTCAAGCAAATAACGAGACGTTCTCGTGTTCACACCTTAAAAGAACATTACATTTGCTGAATGGGTTTGCACCACATCATCGTCGGCTATAATTTGATCCCTCTATCACTCATGTGCATCAGAGGCGATACCGGTTTCTTTGAGGTTATGTGCGTTCTGTGTAAGACGAACGAAGAAGTTGTCACGAAACTTGCACATGATACATTAAGAGGTGGTGCCAGACGTTTACTAAACTTGAACGCCACGTTCGATTCCTGAATGATTGAAGGATGTGATGAAATCTACAGGGCTCTCCAAACTACACATGTAGAAAGAAGTAGCGCACAGAACCAGTGGCGCAAAGGTATATGGTAACCGGGGACGGGGCAGGAGAGGTGGGCTTAGGTCCACTCAGTAATTTGTTTATTTGTGTTCAACAGTGATCCAGAAAAGATTTTTATTGATTTATTTTATTTTACTTCGCGTTTTGTGTCTCTTGGCTAATTTGCGAAGATGGGGATGAGTGATGAAATTGATGAATGGACATTCACAAACAACCATGCCCGAGCGGGATTCGAACCCGGGACCCTTGGCGTCGCAGCGCGATGTGATAACCACTCAGCCATAGGGTCCGGCTCATCCAGAAAATACTTTTTTCACATTGCTGTTCCTAATATACGTAAGAATAGCGCTGAAAGGTTTGTGATTAATTTGGAGAAGCGAATCAGTAGAAACACATTTGCAACTTTTGGTCCTAAGTAATGGTGAGTCAAGTGTTATATTTTATTTTAGAAATAAATTCAAGCCACCAAGCTTAACAGAAGTTTGTGTAGTTATATACTAAAGAATTTCGATAAATTACGCCACAGTACACTATACCTTTCTGATGAAGTCATTACCAATAACATTTCAAAATAGTTTTGTTGGATTTCCAATTTGTTATTATTGATGCTATTCGTTTTCATATCGACGTTATAAAAGTTAATATAATTATCCATGCAAGGGAGGATAAGGGATTGTGACAAGTATTATTTGTTTCGCATAAAATAATAAAACAGAACTTGAGCATTGTAATCATTGATTGTAGGAATTCAGGAATGAACCAGACACACAAAGCCATAACAGAAAGGAATATCGAAGCAAAACTGGAACTTACCATGACAGTGATCAATCAATGTGTTGATTTTTAATATTATGTTGTAATATAAAATTGAAAAGGATTTGAATGTAATTTTATTTGAGAAAGTTATTTTCTAGGGTTGCATGGATTGCCCGCCGCATTCTTGTATATACCTAGATGAGATTATCTCGCCCATTTCGAAAGTGTAACCGATGTGTAAGTTTTGACCCTTTCTCAAGACAACCCAACTGAGAACTTCTCTTCCATGTAGCACACCTTGGACTGCATTTTGCAGACTACCGAGGCTCTGGCGTCTGGACTCTCAGTCAGTATAATCTCCTGTTAGATTTGTGCTGTGTCGTTGATGCATGCGTGCGATTGTTTCTTCATTCATTTGATTTTATCACTATTTAACCATTCAACTTGATCTTCGCGATTAGACAAAAGTGGCGAAAAAGCGAAGTAAAATATAAATTCAGTCAGCCAATTAATCGAAAGTGTAACGTGATGTTCTGCTCACTGAGACACACATCAGTTTTCATGTAGGTTTCCACCTCATTTCTGTCCAAAGTAAATCTGAATTTTGGACAGTCTCCTATATCTTGCTGCAACTCTTCATCAACACCATGTGGCTGTTCTTTGCCATTGCGGTAGCGGACAGACACATTGAACATGTGGAGTGAATTCCTGGCAATAGAGATTCAACACACGCTGAACACGTCTTTCATCTTCATTACTCAGCCCTACAACATTAATCTTGGTAGGTATATTTTGGACACCCTGTATAAGTTCGACCTAGAAACTTGCTTACTCGTCTACAGTGGTTCGAATCCCCTTTACAAACTGTGGATCCAGTCCTGATTAGACTATCTGAGCATAAAATGGACTTAAACAAAATCACTTTTTTATGGTATTGGTTCCTTATTCATCCCAAGGAGCACGTAGGTTTGCTATCGCTTGAGTTAATCTCAATATGAGTTACTTTTTTGTGCGCGATCTCCTTTTACCCCTTCCTAAGGACGGCTAAAACAAGGATGGATTGATTGATTTTGCTTTATTTTACTTCGCTTCTTGTGCCACTTCTGGCTAATTTGCGAAGTCGTATTTAGTATACACCTAAATATCATACAAAAATGCACAAAAATTCTGGTGTACCGGGGGTGGCTGCCTCCCTCTTGAGCCGTTATTGGACAAACGACCCGTGGGCTGCGGTTTGAATTTCAGGGCATATCCATGGAGTGCGTGACATTTGTTTAGGTATTTGTACTGCAAAATAGTCTTACGTTGAATTTGAATTTTTGTTTTTAAGTCCACAGATAAGTTAATTGGAACTGGACCTACAGTTTAAAATGGGATCCGAACCACTGTGCAACGTGCCTCCACCGGATATCGATCCCAGGACCCTTTGAATACAAGACGACGACGTTACCACCATTCCATCGGGGAGGTCCGGCCTACGTTGCTATGGAACAGTTACAAATATTTGGACAACAACATATGCCTCACATACGAAGGGTTTTCTGAATCCCTTATGCGAGAAAGTCTTAAGCAGAGGTAGTTAACTTATTTAATTTGAAGTTTAGAATTCCGTCTGGTTCTTCAAAAAAAAACTTGAATGATCTAGGTTTCTCATTCACGAGGCGAGACGAAACTGTGCCAAGTCTCTCCTCCACAAGAGAAATTATTACAAAGGAACTAAAAACAAAAACCAACCGCAATTTGAGAATCTTTCAATCATTGCTGTACCAAGCCTAGAAACAATATTCTCCATCCACTCCACGTAAGAAAAACTATTTCAATGTAATTGTCACATTAGGTAGTATTTTTGTGTGTGTGTTTACGCTTGGCTACACGAGCATTCAAGTTTTTTTTACAAGTAAAACCATTTGAATTCTACTTGATCCTTAACAAACACATAGATTTTGATGCATTCGGTAACAATGCTTAGGCAGTGGATTTTACAGGACTGCAGCAAAGGGTTATGCAACTGTTTTTTTCTTCTTCTTAATAAATCTTGTTATTGAGCTGCAGAAAGGTTTCCTCTTCCCCTGTAGTCGGGATGATAGACGAATTCACGTAGCTCGAAGAGTCAATAACACCAAATTAAATGTCGTTGACGTGAAGAATCTACTTCTGCAAAGTACTAATCGACTTTATTGACTCAGGTTTGTGACCCCTATCATCATCATATTGATACAAGTTCGCTATTTAGAATAACTATAGCTCCTCGTATAATGACAAATTGAACTGAATGAACACAGATACGAGTTATAAGTACAGTGTTGATTCTTAGGATAAAAGAGTTCCAAGAATTAAATATTTTTTTTTTAACTACTTACTTTGTGCTGTAAATTATTGGAAGTGAATAAAGTTCCAATGCGACACAGGATCAGTGTTCATTGATGACCATACCATTTGTCATGCAACACCAAACAAATTGGTCAAAGGCATTTTTTTGTAGACTGTTTTATTCGGTATTTCTTGCAAGTGAATTCTACTTATTTGGTGAAAGCAAAGAACGTAGTAAATAATTAGTGAAATTTGCTGCCGCGCGATTTTGATTTTATGTAGCAATCTGTTTTTCCTTGCCGAATATCTGACCAAACCAAATTTTCCTCAAGCACTTATAAAATTACAAAAAGCTCAAACAGATATGAATGGTTTCGCTGAGAAATACGTTATGTTGTACTCCTGTTACACTGTGTCCAGGGAATATGTGGAGCAAGGCCACGCATAAAGGTAGAGAAGGGGAGAAACAAATGGGCGAAGCGAAGCTGTAAGCGCTCCTGGTAGCTGCAGCCGCACTTCCTCTCACGCGTTCATTGGTAGGGCCCTCTCGAGTCACTACTTGCGCAGAAACTTGTTTCCGTTTGCTTGCTCCAGAGATTCTCGGGATAGAGTATAGTGAGACCGACATTCGTGGCGGAGTGGTTAGCACAGATTGTTACGGCGTTGAGGACCCTGGTTCGATTCCCGGCTTGGTCATGGGTGTTCTTTGTGAGTGGTGACCCTTCTCATCATTCATCCTCATCTTCGCGATTTGCAAAATGTGTCAGAAAAGCAAAGTAAAATAAACCAAATCAATCGGTCAATCCGCCGCAACCGAATTGCGCACACTTTATATCCAGGATTGCGCACAAATCTCACTGACGTGTTTTGCGCACAGATTTTGATCGAACGTTGCCACTTTGATAGCTTTAAAGTCTGTGCGCAAAACTGTTTTTTTTTCTTTAGACAAGAAGAGAGAGAGAGAGAGAAATTAGAATAAAATAGTAAATCTCTTAAGGATTAAATAAAAAATATAATTTAACCAGTAAATGTAGCAAGTCAAGATAAGTTAGGTTAGGCAAAACACAGTAAAAATACGTGTAAGTCCACACACACACACACAAACACAACAGAAGTGAGAACGGCTTGAGAACATTTTACATCTGACAACATTTTTTTTGGTGTACAATCCTGTATATTGTAGCAGCTTGTCGACGGCTTATCAGATACCACTGATAAAACCGGAAAAATGTGCGCAATCCTGCTGTAGCCGGTCAATCTTGTTAGTGAATGTATTGTATTTGTATTTTGTATTGCATTCTGTTCATTAGAATATACATTTGTTGCAGGCATTTCTTGATCAGTTGAAGGAAAAGCAAGGTTTGGAGAAAGACCCGGCAGCTATAATTGGCCAGTTCGGTGTTGGCTTCTACTCCTCGTTCATGGTAGCTGACAAGGTGGAAGTTTTCTCAAGGTCGTGCAACCCGGGAAGCCCAGGATATCGATGGGTCTCAGATGGGTAAGGCCTTTTCTCTGCTTTTCTTGCTTGCTTTCTTTGGTGGCCTTCACCTGAATTGTTGACCATTGACTATCTTAAACAAACTCATTTTTTTATTAATTCTGATGTTATCATTTTGATATTACGAGGGTCACTATTTATATTTTGAGCCTTGGCAACACTGATTGCAGTTAGGCGCGATTTGACGTTTGCACGGAATCGTCTGGCATTATTGACCATAACGTACTTCAAATGTTTTGTCAATAGCTTGATTTGTGTTGTTTATGTTGCCTTGGAGATTGCGCGACAACAATAAAATGGAATTAACTCGTGAACATTTTCGTGCGATGATTTTTTACGATTTTCGACGTGGATTATCAAGACAAGAGTGCATCGATCAACTTACTTCCACATTTGGCGATGAAGCCCCATCCTTTGCCACTGTGAAACACTGGTATAACGAATTTAATCGTGGCCGCCATTCGCTCACCGACGAGATTCGCGAAGGTCGTCCAAAATCAGTTGTTGTTCAAGAAAACATTGATGCTGTGCAAAACCTAATACTGCAAGATCGTCATGTGACATACTGTGAGATTGAGGCAACCATAGGCATAGGAGAATACTTCGAAAAACAATAAAGCAGTTTTCAATGCCAAATTCCTGTTTTTTCATTGTTAGGCTCAAAATATAAATAGTGACCCTCGTACTACACGATTTTCTCAAACACAGTCTCCTAGGTAGATTACAGATCGAAGCGACAGGTGACAAACGACAAGACACACGTGCCGCTTGGAAACCGGCCATCAGAAATAAATGCAACCCTCGGAACCGAAGCATCACGACAAGCTGCACGTGTCGCTCGGACTGGCCGTTTTCGTGTCGCCTCGGTCTGTTGTTCCCGCATGCGCGGTGAATGTTTCGAAGAGGTGTAGCTTGCCACATGTCGCTTGGATGCGAACCCTCAATAATCAATGCAACCCCTCGAACCGAAACAACACGAGAAGCTACACTTGTCGCTTGCGTGGCCGTTTTCTCAATATTGTGCATCTTGTGTTGCAGTGAATGCTTGTTTATAGATTGAACAAACTCATGACGCTTGTCGCCTGTCACTTCGGTCTGAAATCTCCCTGTTACACATATGTATATATGTTTACATTAATTAGAACTACTTAAACATATGTTGATTTTGGATTGGATTGATTTGGTGTTGTAAGTCCATTTTATGCACAGTAAGGCTAATCGGGACTGGACCTACAGTTTAAAGTGGGATCCGAACCACTATGTGCCTCCACCGGGAATCAAACCCGGGACACCTTAATTACAAGGCGACGACGTTACCACTGCGCCAACGGGGAGGCCGTTAAAAATATGTTGATTCTAATGGCAGTATAACTATATAGCAACATTCCTACCATTTACTGGGAATAAGTTTGGATTCCTATACGAGGCAAGTCACAAGGCCACCGTTTGAAAATTACTGCTTGAGAAACTCGTTTCGTGAGAGACTTTTTCTAAATCAAAATTTCTTTACTGTTATACTATTTCACATATATCATGGCAGTGGTGTACGTAAGGGGAGCTGATGGGGCTGCAGCCCATTCCAAGATTTTGAGAATAGCAAATTTTTTGAAAATTAAAGCAGTAAAGAACTCGGGAAATACGAAAGTTGTAAATGCCAACTCCCCTTAAAATGACTCCCGATTGTCATTGTCTTCGAACAACTTTCTTTGTCCTTCACCTATTTATTATGCACAGGCCGAACAGGTAAGGGGGTGAACACGCCTGAGCCGGGTTTGAACTACTAAACACTGATACTTAAATTACTAGTGTCATCAACCTGATCTGGTCCGTCGGCTGGGTCGTGTCGGCGCCGTGTGGTCCGTTGACGGTGTGTACTTTGAGCACTGCCAAACCTTTGCAAGGACACACTTCACGAGTCGCACCACTCAGACCAACAGCTCGCCTTGCCCGCTCTTAACGTCACCCGGGGACTGTTGGCGTTTTTTATTATACAGCATTTGATGCCGGCTCGTGACACCTGCGTACCCCATTGTACCAAGGGGTGGCTCGTTATTTGTATATAGGTTACATGTATTGTTCGATTATTATTTCGAGACGAGAGCGAGATCCTAGCTAGATATCGAGATCAAGATCGATCGTCTCGTCTTTGCACCACCCTAGCCGTGAAACTCAGCAGAGTCTCACCTTTTGATTGTACAATGTGCAATGGCATACGCCTCAAGAGATGGAGGAGGGAATAGCGCAATAGGGTTGTCAAGGTTTAAGCCCACCTTGTCTACAGAAGGCAATTGTGGCTAGACTTGCAGTTTAAAGTGGAATCCCTCCCAACCACTGTGCAACGTACCTCCACAGGGGATTGGACCCGGGCAGGCGCTGATCCACGGGAAGGGCGCCGGGGGTGATCGCCCTTCCCAAATGCCTAGACTAGGGTTTGTGCATACATTATATTTAATCTATATTTGTATCTCGATATTATATATGTAAGATATATTTTGTTGCATTGGTGTAAAACATTATGGATTGTTATTAGGGCTATTTTTTAACTACTGTAATGCCTAACGTGAATTATCTTGTTTCTAATTCTGTATTGAGGTCTTCTGGTAATAATCTACATTTCAAATCAAAATTAATTATATAACTACCCTAATGTTTTATGTATATTTCAATATTTGGACTGCCAAATTTATCCGGATTTCATTACCAGGATATCGGATATCTGAATGTGTACATTAACCGGACAGTTTTATCGTTTAACCGTTGTTCCTTTATGACAGTGTCATCCCAGCGCGTGACGTTCTACATCTTCATAGTACTTTATTCGTCATTTTCGTATTTCACTGTACGTATTTTCCACAAATCGTTCATCATTTTTTTTCTATCCGAATTATCCGTTGCATCCGAAACGGATATCGGATAATTTGAAATCCGGATGTCCGTTATCCGGAATTCGTGTCCAACCACCAATAAGGGTGTTGCCGTGGTAAACGAGCTGCAGCCGATGCCTCACCGTGCTCAAATCCGGCAAATTTGGTTCGTTCCGTCTTCTCAAAAGAGCTGGGAAATCTGTGTAGAAGGCGACATAAATTTCGGCCCGCGGGCGACTTCAGCGCCCCGAATGAAGGACAGCGGGGGATTTCAACACGGCGGCAGACAAATGCTCACCCGTTCCACCCGGCGGCCAGGAGATTCGTATCTACGCACCGAGAGCCCCTTTCTTCGCTCCCTCGCCGCCGACGTTGACCACGCATCGGCCAGATCCATCTCCGTAGGAGCAGGCAATCTCGTAAGTGTGAATCGGCGAGAGCCGCGGCCATATGTGTCCCGTTCGAAGAGGGGGGGAGGGGGATGAAGATATTGGACTGACCTGGGATTTGTTTGTGTGATGGATGGCTGGGGAGTAACACGCTGGCTGCTGGAATCTCGTCCTCTCCCGGAATCCAATTTCCTGATCATGTCAGCCAGGATGAAGGCGGCGCTGGCGACGGGCCAACTTTCAACAGCGAGGGAAAACGTCACAGACTACCTACCCCCTCTTTTTTTTGTGCCACCTCTCGGTTCTTTCGCCGCTTCCTTACTCGCCAATTACAGGATGCGTTCCTGCTCATCATTATGCAATGCATGAAGTTTTGCATGGCCAATATCCGGTTGTATTATGCATATAAACAAACGTCGCCGGTCCATCAGAACCAGAAAAAAGTCCCGATTTGTGAAATTTTGAGGCGTACTAGAGCGCACAGCCTTTGACGTTATAAATTTATTTCGACCCGTTCCAGCGTCCATGCATCCTGTGCAAATTTGTGCCTAGTTCGATAATTTCTCTCTAGCAGATAAATCTATTTTGTTAATGATTGAAATGATTCAAAATATCTCTCATTCGTGAGTCGACCATTTGAGACGGTTAAATCAACCCTTAAGGGGATGAGGGACAATTTCGCACCATTTGCGCATTTATTTCAATATGGTCCGAATGGGCAGTTGCGTTCAATAGAGTATGAATTTCTCTACATGTTGTAAGTGAAAGTGTTTTTGAAAGTTGATTATTAAGCTAGATACGATGTTTGAAAAATATGATGAATAAGAATTTTCAGAAACACATGTATTCCTTATGGGAAATAAACTCCAACTTAAAGTTACGGCTAATCAAATGGAAGTTTCGACATTTCCGTCTGTCAATTACTACTTCAGTCTGCCCTTTTTCAGTTGATATATTTTTCTGTGCCATCGCAAGTTTGATATTCCCAAGAGAACAAATAAAATAATACTTCCATAAGAGCAATGTATTTCTCCTTGCTTTCTACGGCCATCCTGGCAGTGTTGCCAAACCTGATGCACATAAAAGAGCTAAATTTCACCGTAAACGGAGTAAAAACTTTCAAGGAGCTAGATTTACGAAACTGAATCAAGTGCCTGCTGGGGTAATTTTAGGTGTCAAATGAGCGGGGGTGTGGGGGCGCTGTTATTACCGTTAGCTTTAAAGTGATGGCAATTTATTCTTAGTTTTCACCGTCTAGATCCGGCGGCATCATCCATCTCAATAATCCACCGATGGTCGTATGGAATCGAAAATAAAGTATTCCCGGATAACAATATTACGTCCTCTTCACGTCAGCCAAGGCGCTATAAAGAAAAAGTAGCTGGGGATGCAAGATGGGGTGGGGCGACGCAGCCAATAAAACAATATCACGTCACATGCAAAATGTATACTTATGACAAAAGTTGTCTATGTAAGCCGGAGCAAATGATGTCATCATAGTAGGGCAGAGGCCAAGTGCCATAGTTCACAGCCAAACGAGTGCACGCAAGAGCCAGGTCTGGTTCCAAAAGAGCGAAGCTGGCAACAGTGCCGAAGAGAGAAGGACCTAGGGAAAATTGTCCCTCTCCCCCTTAAGGAGATATTCATATCATGAGATATTTTTAATACTTTGCTGGGCCACCCTATCAAGCAACGTCTAGAAAGATATTAATGGCGGAGATTCCTAAAATACATACATCGGCTCATAATTATGTACCAGTGTCTCAGTGGCGTGTCCAAGATGGCTTGGTGGGGTTACATTTAGCCCAGTATTCCTAGGCTATAATGCAGGAAGAGATGGCTAAATGAGGACTGACTACTAAGACTTAAAGTATAGTTAGCCCTCGCCTTTCGAAAATCCTGGGCACGCCACTGATCAGTGTGGTACTTGAAAAAAAAATCCTGTTGGGAGGAAATTCCAGTTACTTATCAAACGATTAGGTATTTTATAGTATCACCAAGAGCCAAAAATGGACAACCTATATACAACATGCAGGGATGAGAGGGAGAATTTACCCTCACCCCCCTTCAAATACTACCCTGCTATGGTGTAACTGTGCCCAACAGGAAGAATGTGCAAGACACGCACATTTGATACATCCCGATGTCGATATAAAACTTACCGATAATCGATATTAAATGAACTTATTCAATAAAATTTGGACATAATTAATGCTATAATGCTAGTGTGTGAACTCACAGCCAATAAAAAAACTATGCAAAGAGCATGATAGTACTAGAAAAATATAAACATTACGCGAAGACTATGACTGGTTCATTAATCTCCTTAAATATAATGTGTGTAGACACTTTGTTAATTTCTTTTCCAGCTGCGTTGAAGCCCAGAAACGTTTCTCCCATGATCACGAGCACCCAGCCTGTCGTTATCAAGCTTCAAGGTCCCCGCACGCAAAATGGAAGCGCACATAATGATCCAACTACGCCTCACCCCCTTCCCCTCCTCCATCCTTTGTCCATCCCAGCGAACTAGGGTTAGGTGACAAACAGTGACTTCCGACAAGATTATAATTATCCTCCTCGCTCCGCAACATACCCTGCACGGATTTCGCCCCCGTCGTTCGGCCATGTGTTGCAAAGCTTGACGGTTTTCCGCCTTCCACATGGCTGTAAATAAAACTCCCAACCCCCCTTCCTCCGAGCCACTTGCATTTGGGATTTGAGGATGGCAAATTAATTAGCAAGCGAATGCCTTGTTTGGTCCTTGAAACGCTGATGATTAGACCCTTCTCCACTCCGCCTCAAATCCGCTCTCCAGTGTTGGAAGTCTTATAATTAGGCTCTCCACTGAGAAGCCCTATTGAAGACGAAGCCGTGTCTGCCGGCAGACCTCTCCCGCTTGAATTAATTTTAGGTGTATATCGGCGTCGAATTACACAACGGTGGTTCGATATGCTTTGGCCCACTTCGCACTATGTCGCCTTATGCCCGCTCTCCATGTTTATCATCGGCATGTTCTCAGAACAATTTTGTATTCTCGCAGCTTTGCTAGTTCTGTAAAATTTGTTCAGCACGCGATCGCTCGCGCTGTTAGATGAAATCTAACAATCTTAAATTTATTGTTATCTTATGATTATTGTTGATAATATGGAGGTAATATAGTATGAGTGACCATGGACGCCCGGAGGAATTACCGCACTGTAAAAACAACTTAGTCAAAATCGAGCAAAATTTAGTCACTTTTGACTAAATCAAGTACTGAAACTAGCACCGACTCGATTTGCGTCAAAAGTGACTACATGCATTTAGTCATTTCATTTCAGTGTGTTATATAGTCAAAAGTGAGAAAGCAATTTATTCCTTTTTTGACTAAAATTTAGTCAAAATTGAATAGTTATTGCTTCTCAAGGCTGAAGTGGATTTATTCATTTCTTGACTAAAATTTAGTCAAAATTGAATAATTACTGCTCCTCAAGGCTGAGGTCAATTTATTCATTTTTTGACTAAAATTTAGTCAAAATTGAATAATTACTGCTTCTCAAGGCTGAGATCAGTTTATTCATTTTTGATTTAAATTGAATCAAAATTGAATAAGTATTGCTTCTCAAGCTTGAGGTCAGTTTATTCATTTTTTATTTAAATTTAGACAAAATTGAATAAGTATTGCTTCTCAAGCTTGAGGTAGATTTAGTCAAAATTAAAGAGAAACACTTTCCAAGATTAAAATAAATTTGTCACTTTTCAAGTTACCTATATTTGAGACCAGTTGCTTGAAAAATGATTAGTTTATTTCAAGATTGAGACTAAACAATAGAACATGAAAAAAGTATGGATCCCTGAGTATGCAGCTAAGGACCAATTTCTTCTTTAGTAAGTCTGTAGTAATAATATTTGTTCAAGCTGGGAAAAAAAGGGTTCCTGGACAACTTTGCAGTAATTGAAAAAAAATTATCTTACCTCGGATAGAAATACATGTAGAAGAAGCATGTGCAGAGAATATATAGTAGTTTATTTAATTTAACACAGAATTAACAAGCATTACACCATCAATTGGAAATATATGTGGAAAAAAAAGTCAAGTGTCTCAAATTCTTTATACGAACTACATTCTATGACAGTAAAAATTCTGCATAAATATTCTGAAAATGTAATTCATAAAATTAGATAGGTTGGCTTCAAATTGGCTAACTGGTTAGTGGTATGTGCCAAAAGAGCTATGAGGTCCCAAGTTTGTTTGAACCCTGTATAAGACATGGATGCATGGTACATGCCTCATACATTTCATCAATCCGACATTCATTCTTATCCAGCTTAACCCAAGAGGCAGAAAAACATCAAATTATTGTGCTTCATTTGTTAGGTACGTTAGGTAGAACAAATACATGTTCTTGAATCATATACCTTAGAAAAATTACCAAAATCATTCCCAATAAGGGCAAATAAATTATCCACCACACACAAAAAAAAAAGAGAATCACTGCTCATACAAACACCTCCATTGTTTATGACCTAAAAATAACAAACTAGGTGTATTTTGGAAATATTCTTGGAATTAAAAATTACATTAAAATCCTTACGTAAATAACGGAAGGATTGGAAGAAAACTGTGAATTAAAACAAATGGACAATTCATTTTGAAATTTATTTATTGGAACTCTCACATAAACTGCTCAATAAGTAACAATAACAAACCACAAATTTTCATTCAAACATGAGATTGATCAAAAAATATATGTTATTTTTAATATGCTCTATACCCAGCTACAATAGGTTTCATTTTATAGTTGAAAATTACCTTATGGATAAGAAGTATGTTTTGTTACTAATAGGTAGGCAGGCTACATTTAAATAACTCAAGAAGTTGCTTGTGTTTAAATGTCTATGTAGGCTAAAGTATAAAGATAAATAAAAATAAGGATAAATAAAACCAAATCATTAAAATGAAAATCCAGACTAAAATAGCATTGTAAAAGTAGGCAAAGAAATTCAAAATGTTAACATTTTTTTTGTGACTTTCACTGGTCCTGCTGTAGTGCTGACATGGACTTATATGCCTACTCCCTGCTGTGAACATCATTATGATACTTCCCTATACTCAATTTCATTTGTAGCCTTTAGCAGGCCAGGCTATATCAGGCATTTACTGTATTTAGGTGTTTCAAAATTTTCATCAGATATTCTTGCCGTACACCTCAGCGGTAGACTCAGTGGTCTACACTTATTTTATCCCTAAACTCCAAGCCAATATATTATTGAATCACTGATTTCTTTGTTATTTACATAGATGCTGTTATACTATAACAATTAAAGAATTACTATCATTAATAAAAAAACAAGAACCGATCATTGAAAGAATGTACACATATTTTACCATTCACTGAAATTCAAAAAATCATATTAATGTCTATATAGTTTATATAGTAACTATAATAATTACAAAAATTACCAACCACTTGTACACTGTCACTGCCATGTGCAAGAGGGTGGGGGCGTTCACAGGTCCACCAGTTGAATTTTTCCTCCTATGCGAGTTACTTTATGACATTATGAACAAAAATTACATAAACATTGGGAACACCCTAGGGAACAGTGTAATTTACTTCCAACTTTTACTAAAAATGCTTGCATTATAAAAATAGAAAAATCAAGAAGTCATGGGTCTAGACATTAGGGGGGATCGAAAAAAGCAAATTTTTTATGATGCTTTTGGGGTAGAGCGGAAAAGTTGCCTCTATACATAAGTAACTTCTGTTCAAAATTTCACCACCGTAGGATAATGTCTTCTGTTCTGGCAAGGGACGTGAAATTTCAAAAATTTAGTAAAATCGGCAATTATTTTCTTCTTTTTAATTTTTTTTTTCAAATTTCACAGCACTTTGCGGTAGTGTGCAAAAGTTGCACCTATGTATGGTTAATTACAGTGCAAAATTTGGCGCCCCACGGACAATATGTTCTGTTCTGGCAAGAAGCCTGAAATTACCCAAAAATCGACAAATACACTGTTTTTTCATTATACTTTTAGATATAAATATGATTTATTAACAATTATGTTAGCAGCAGATTTTCCAGATTATCATTAACCACTAATTAATGATTATTAATTAATGATTATTAATTATTAATCGGGAGAGCTGTGTAATGGGCTGTTTGTCAACTACATTTCAACGAATTGCCTCTCCGCCACTTGTTCGAGTCCCTCGATGGTCCCACCTCCGGACCCAATTCCTACACTGGTTGCATTGGAAAATCTTTGAAGGCGTGTGAGCTGCTTCCAGTGGTAACATTTGAGCCAGTTAACTGCACCTTGCCATCAGATGATATATCCACTTTGAGTAAGGACCAGAAGTATCTGAGGGATATTGCTCTCGCCGTTAGCTCAGGCATGTGTCCTCCAGGTCTTGCTAAGCGCGATCCAGGTCCCCTAAACATGTCCCGCTGGTTGACAACAGCCAACAGGATATTAAGACTGTATGTTTCCACCACGGAACCATCAGACAACTTACGTACCATAGTAGAGTTCGTTATCAGGGTGTATGTGCCATCTTGGTTCCGCATCAAAATCCATCATTCAATTAAGGATGGAGCTCGGCATCTTTACCATTTCATTCAGTCATCCAGATACTTGGATCAAGTTAACCGCAACGTCATCGACCCAGTGATTTCTCGGAATGCTTACTTCGCATCTCCAGAAAACATTCTGCTCGCGATGCTGACTGATAAGAGAACACATATCAGAGCCCTTGGCGTTCGAAGAGTCATAAAAGCACGAGAATCATGTGAGACGGTTGGACACGTTGGGATTAGAAAGTTGGATATTCCAAAAATAAACTTCGAAGCAAACGACTATATCGAACTAATTGACTGGTCGTCCAGCGAAGTAACTCCACCACCAATACTGAATGATGTGACTACAGAAGATTTGAAAAGTATGCTGAAAGAACCAATACCAATTGACTGGACTTTTACAAAGTTCCCATGCCACACACAAGCTGTGGAAAGAACAGTAAAATTGGTTACGGAGGCCTCAAAGAAAGTGTGTGGTCATAAAAAACGGGATGGATTTATTCGCTGCACTCTGAAATCGAGAAAGGCCATGCCTGAATTTAGGTGCAAGAGACAGTACAAAACCTAAAGACACATATTTTACATTATTATTACCTACAAAACACACATTTTCGTACTTTTAATTTTGAATACTTATTTCTTAATTCTTATATCTAATAGTATGCGAGTGTATGACAATTCTGGTTTATGTTTAATAAATGTTAGTTAAATAATGAAAAAACAGTGTATTTGTCGATTTTTGGGTAATTTCAGGCTCCTTGCCAGAACAGAACATATTGTCCGTGGGCGCCAAATTTTGCACTGTAATTAACCATACATAGGTGCAACTTTTGCACACTACCGCAAAGTGCTGTGAAATTTGAAAAAAATTTTAAAAAAAAGAAAATAATTGCCGATTTTACTAAATTTTTGAAATTTCACGTCCCTTGCCAGAACAGAAGACATTATCCTACGGTGGTGAAATTTTGAACAGAAGTTACTTATGTATAGAGGCAACTTTTCCGCTCTACCCCAAAAGCATCATAAAAAATTTGCTTTTTTCGATACCCCCTACTAGACATGCACCCACACGGAGAGCGATTGGGGCATTCACCCCTCCTAATTGCCAGGTTTTTTAATATTATTATTCTAAATATTTTTTGAAGACCAAAATATTCTGTGTTTCATCACAAAGTTTAAACCTACTATTTGTATATGCTCATAACAGACTAACCGAAACTGGATCCACAGTTTAAATTTGGATCCAAACCACTGTGGAATGTGCCTTAAAAGGTGACCCCTTGAGAAAATAGATTTTTGTTTTCATTAGTTATTCACATTACTTCTCATGTCTGAGCATTCAGTTCACAATGGCAATGGGAAGAATTATAAAAGGGTCCTAAGTTCGATACCTGGTGGAGGAACATTTTGATTTGGATTCTACAGTAGTTTCAACTTTAACTCCAGTCCCTAAAGCATATTTGTGCATAAAGTGGACTTAAAGCAAACAGCAATTTCAATAATACTTTTTCCCCACCCTGGACTCTTATTTTTGCAAAACAATATGCTAAACACTAGACCATGGAAGTCTTCTTGGTTCCTGTCCACAGTAGAATATATTATTTATGTAAAACAGTGCAAGTGTTGTTAGAACTTATTCTCGGTCCAATGAGGTACCCGACTGAAATTTGTCCCTCGAACAGTAACTTCTCCGCCACTGGGTGGGCCTGGCAGACTTTCCCCCACCCTCAGGAAATTTAGATGCAAGCTGTGTGGAAGGATTTTTTTGACTATGAATAACCATTTATTGATGCTACACACTGGTTTCTATAACAAAATGAATGCCTATCCAAAGTATATTATTGCCTTACCTTGCTACATTTTCAGATGTTAAAAACTGAAGAAAATATATCTAAGATGGCGATCCACATACACTACCTCACCCTAATAAATGTTCCACAGCAAAATAAAATCTAAGTCACACCTGTAATCACTTGTTCAAAGATTCACCTCCACAAAAGATGCAGCAAAGCCTAGCCACTTACGTCATGTCAATATTTCAAACAAAAAAGCAGCTGGCAATCACCTTAAGTCCATTCTTATTATTCATTCAGTTTCATCCCAACACATGTCCTCTTCAGGTGACTGGATAAGACATCTCCATCCTGAAAAACAAAATCATACCACATGAAGAAACATTTAGTGAATATTAAAATTGAAAACATGTTTATACAAATATATTGAAAATTATCATGGTAAGATATGATATTATAAAATATCCAATAAGAACATGGTCAAGATCACCTGTAAATGAGACATTTTCTCAACTTTGTTGCTATTTACGACAGAAAGAGCAATTACAGTGTACCACATGAAGCTAATTTCCATTGCTTATAAAAATAATACTTTCATTAACATCTAACATGTACAATAATTGCCACAAAACATAAATGTGTTTCTCTCTTACTTTTCAACTTTACTTTTTTTTGACACTGTCAGTTTTAAAACATGCAAGACTGTTTAGCAGACTTTTGAAAACCATGAAACACATTCGTTTGAACTATTCTTCACCAGTAAAGTGAAACGTTTCAAAATGCTTCCGATGCAATTCAATTTGCAACACACTAATCAGCATAACTTGCATTGCTGTCTCATTCTGAGGGACATAAATACTCAGTTTTATTTGACCCTATCAAAGCATAATTCACATCTAAGTTATTCACAAATCAATCATATTCAGTATTATTCAATTCACCTATTGTAACTCCCCCATGGAGCCACATAATTGTTCTGATTCCCAGCTGGACACAGTGCTGTACATTGAATGGTAATTTAAACAGTTTGACCAGTCCCAATTAGTCTATCTTTGCATAAGGTGGGCTTAAAATCATTGTTCACTGAACTTTTGTCAACATAGAAAAAGACAAAAACAATGGCATTTGTAGTTTGATATTGAAAGTAAAAATGTTATTGCACACATCTTCATGTTTTACAGTACTGTCAATAAATTCCATGACTCTAGACTACAATTCCTTCCAAGTCGCACCTTTTCTCAATTGTCAGTTTCACTAACATATTCCAATTTTGTTTATTAGCAGGCATTTTCTGTAGTGTGCGTGAAGCATAATAATTTAGATTGAACGTGAACTTACACATCTAATCTTGATTGCTTAGTTCTCTTGCCTCAAAAACACATGCACACACAGATTTTAAGATGTAATTCTACCGGAGGTTTTTGAAAGTGCATAAATGTAACCCATTAATTTTTCAATTCAATGTTTCTCACTTCTAAACCATGAAACATTTCCATCTGATAAAGAAGAAAAATAAACTTATATTAACAGAAAATGAAGAAACACAAAACTAAATAATCTTAGAGATTCATAAACGTGCACGATATGGTATGTCGGAGCTCTGCAAGACCTGTCAGTTAACTTCCATTGCGCGACATGTGGTGTGCACGTACATTTCCAGTGACATTGTTATGTAGCTTTCCCAATTGGATTCAGCTGATTTCTTTTCAAGTAGCTCTTAATTGTCCTCACAATGCAGGCACTAACAAACTATCTGGGGGGGGGGGGGGGTTAATAGAAATTGAACTTAAAACTGTTTGTACTAAAATCATTTATGAGCCATAACCATTTGGCTATGCAGGAACCAAAAATTAACCATTACTTGGATGATAACAAAAAAATCCTAATTACATGTCTTTCTTATTCAAAATTGATATAGAATTAAGAAATTGTCAATATTCCACCCCACTAATTATATTCCAAAGAGAGGTGCTTTCACGATGGTGCAGTGGTAGTGTCACTGCCTTGTAATCAAGGGGTCCCAAGTTCTATACGCGGTGGAGGCACATAGTGGTTCGGATCCCACTTTGAATTTTAGGTTCAGTCCCGATTAGCCATACTGTGCATAAAGTGGACTTAAAACACCAAATCAAATCAAAATATTCCAAAGAGATTGTGTTAAAATGTAGGAACCAAACTGAAGGTATAAATTGAATGTTTCTACAAGAATGTTTCTTCATCATACAATTAAACAATTTTTTAAAGGATATTTATTGCATCTCTTTCTTCATCAATCCATTCAGGATCATTCCAAAGTGACTAAGGTAGCGAAATAAGGTACCCGACCTGTATATTAGGGCATATGCACACCATGAATATGAAAAGTACAGACACCTAGATAGCTCATAGTAAGTATTGGACATAGTGCTTGGTGTGAGATGTGTAAGTAAAATATAATGCTCACTCATTTTGTAAATGTAACATATTTGTCACACATAGTGAAACAATAAAACTTCAATGTGAGAAAAACAATGGTGCCTATTCTATAAATCAAATGAATATTTTTTGCAGTGCACTCAACAACTGAAGAGTGAAATGACAAAATATCAGATTCTACAAATTCAGCAAATTATTGTAGTTAATTTACACACACTGATGTGACTTTTGTAACATGGGAGTAAAAGATTTAGAAACACATATTCTATATATTACAAATCTGAATAAGCAAACTTACACCACACGTCAACTGTTTAAATATCTTCATTCAATGTAAAATGTCCTCTGCTATTGACCATGACACAAGATAAGCCCCTCCGCAAAAAAAAAAGAAAAAAAAATCTGGTCCTTTGGCAGAGGCCACTGAAAGTAGAAGTCAGCTCTACTCATAATGGAGACTTGTAATTTATTCTGGACTATATCAAAGGTCACCCACCAGCTCCCCTGGATAGCTCTTATAATCATATGACACAACATACCAGTCACCGGGATTTAAAACATGCATCATATTCCTGGCAACAGGACACTTACTACTAGCAATACAAACTTCAAATTGTTCTGTGCCAAGTAATATGATCCCACTGATTGGTAGGTATTTGGCCCCCTCTGTTTCGATATGAGGATACATTCATGCCCTTACACAGCCGGCGTGTTGAATGGCACTAAGAGGTGGGATATTTTTAAAAGATATCATGTAAAGGCGTACAAATGTTACAACTGTGAGTCACATCATTAGTGTTGAGTTTACTATGTACTTATGACAGCAGTTAGCTCACTTTTTTAAACATAGTGCCAGCAAATATGTCCAACTATGTTGTGGAGCCTATCTGGAAATTATGCAAAGTTAGAAGTTTCTCTTTAATTTTCAGCAGTTTTGTGTGAACATAACATGTAAAATCAATATTCTAATGTAATTTTTGTGTATTTTAAAGCAAATATATTGATCAATTGATGTATAAAATTAGAGTGGAATACTTATACACTATTCTTAATGAAATTTCTAAGTAACTTTTAATTATTACAATTTCCAAGTATCGGTGGGAATCGGTGAGAGTATCGGCATCAGTTCAAAGTGGTATCGGCTCAGCCCTAGTTAAGATGCATCGAGATTATGCAAAATTGATGTATACTTTTTTATACCTATCATAAACCTACTTTGTTCCCAGTTGAGTTCCATTTTGAGCTAAAAGTGTAAATATATATTATTTACATTATACATAACTACCATTACATGAGTGTTTGCGATAATGATTTAATTCTGAGCTTGTTATACATTGTAGTACAGGAAAGAAGAAAATTATACCTGATTATATCCGTGAAATTAGCCTGTTTGTGGGAGTGGTTAGCATAATGTGGTAGGAAGCCATGAATCCCAGATTTAAACACTGGTTGAGACATGTATATCCCAACTTTCCATACCACTTTAAACATTCATCATTTTTAAAGAATATGATTCTGCTTCTAAGTAGATCTGTTACAGTTTCCATCAGTGCAGTTTTTCTCCTGAGTATCTTGCTATGCGAGTGGAAGAAGGGAGATGATATATTCTAAACATGAGCAACATTCCTTTTAAATTAAATTTAAAGGCAATTTCATGCAGCAAAGCATGAAATAAAATGAAGGGGAAAATGTAGAACATTTTCTTCACAAATAGACAAACTATCCATACAGATCAACACCCTGATTATAACTAACAATATGTTGTGAAATAAAGAATGTATGAATTGTACAGTGAATGTAAAAATTTGCTCCTTGTTCAGGAAAATTAAAATTGTGAAACATAATGTAATATTTCTTGTACCGTGAAAAAAGTGCACTCTCTTTATTGCAATGGTATCAAATTTCAAAACTAAGTCAATAAAACTGAAGTAAACACATCCATCAGTATGTAGATTCAAATACAGGTGTGTCAACCAGCGTTGTTTAAATTTGTACAGTGCGGATGGCATATTACATACAGAAGTGTAGCCCCTCATTTACTGAACATGTATATTCCAGGTTAGGCAACAATTCTCATAATAAGCATCACATTAAGCCTATACACTCATAAAAGGAAGAGCTCCAATACTACTCCCAATGGTTATAAAAGTTGTATTTTGCAGGCAGATCAACACCTTGATTAGCAGTAACAACATGCAGTAAAATAAAACAATCAGTGTATGAAAAATATTTGCTGCTTGCTAAGTAAAATTAAAGTTGTGAATGTGTCTTCTTCTCATTATTGTAATGACCTCAAATTTTAAGAATAAAAATAAAATTTTAGATGTAAACACATTTTTATGATGTAGATATCCATAAACAGTTATGTCAGACAGTGTTATTTAAATTTGTGTAGTGTGGATGACATATAACATACATACATGTAGCCCCTCATACTATAAACATGCATATTCCAGGTTATATATATTTCCCTCCTTTTGCATAGCAAAAACATTGTGGAAAATCTATACTGATGGAAACTCTGTAATAGATATATCATAGAGAGTTGGTATATACATATCTTACACAGTGTTCGAACCTGGGATTTTAGCTTCACAGAACGTTATGCTAAACATGCATACTCTCCATACACCCTCATACTTCTCAACCAATAACCCTGTTAAAATGGAGAGCTCCAATAATGTTCCAAGTGGTAATAAAATCTTTTACAAAGTCTTTTACAAAGAAAAAGTGTTCAAAATACATAGAAAAATGTGTATGATACTTGACCATCAAAGTGAACAGGTTAAAGTCTCTGTGTTAAATATTTTTTTACAAGTTTGTGCTGGTTTGCTACACGATTACAAGCAATCAAATGCTTTTGGTGACACTTTTCCCACTAAAACACAAATTATGGATAATGTTACATAGTATCTGTGTGGGAAACTTATGTAGTGCTTAAAGGTAGTGAAAAGATATGAATACACAACAGTTCACACAAAAAACATTCTTAACACTTTTACCACTACACACACACAAATTATATACAACGTATATCGGTAGTACCTGTGTGGGAAAGTTATGTAGTGCTTAAAGGTAGTGAAAAATTATTAATACACAAATCGTGGACACAAACATTCGTAAAATCCTTTGTTTTAGGATATCTTTACTTTACAGCTGAACTTATTGAAAACGAAATATACATGCAACCTGCTTAAACACGGCAATCTTCGTGAAAAAATATTTAAAGAAAACTAGAGGTGAGTCGGATAATATTTTCGAACTTGTCGGTAATGCTCCTCGTTGCTACGTTTGAACAAGTTAATTTTTCCTGTCCAGCAAACCAGCAAAAATTGTACAAATATACTTCCTAAAAAAAATTGAGTTTGATTTTTCTCGCGTTCTACAAGGCAGTGATTAAAATACGATTGACTTAAGTAACCCTGGCCGAGAAATGTGGTCGCCATATTCGAGTACAAAACAAACCAAGATTTCAATATCGAAAAGTACTTACGTTCTAAATTCAGAGACGATCCTGAAAATATTTCCACAGAAGGCAATCTCATCATCTTCAATGAAATTTCACTCGAAGCTCCTTGTATACAGTTCGGTTTGTAAAATTGTAAGAAAGGCACGACGCGACAAACATTTCCCGTCAACTTTAGCGTGCACAACAGCATTTTCATGGTAGTATCCTTCCGCGCAATGATGGGCGCACAGAAACAAAACAAAGCTACACTGAGAGAAAAAATAGTCTTTCTTTCTATTGACAGTACGTACAAAAAATATCTGTTTCAACTGAAGAATGTGAAGAATGGGTGAAAACATTTTCTCTGGGTGATTTAGAATTCAATCAGATTGCAAAACTTAAAATAAAATATTCTACACAAATGACTAAATGGACATGATGAAGACTGAATACCGAAACTTACTCACTTTAGAAAACTGCTTCTTCACTTTTGACTAAAACCCCCGCGAATATATAGATTTAGTCACTATTGACTAAACCATTTTTAACAGTGCGGTAATACAGGGAGGGGCAAGCAAGATATTTTTTTCCGAGGGGGCCAAAAAGGCACTATCCTCGCATAATAGTGCTGCTTCCCTCAAAAACATTCCTTCAGTTTGAAGTTATGTTCCTGCAACACCCTTATAAGAATTTCCATAAATTACTGTGAGTGTAAGGCCGCGGTGATCTAGTCGGTAGGGTGCCTGACTGCCACGCGGGAGACCCGGGTTCGATTCCCTTGGTGGGTGATCTAAGGTCGGATTTTTTCCGGCCTTGACCCCGCATAAAGCGACTCTGGGGCTCACCCAGCCTCAAATTGATGGGTACCTGGGGTAAAGGCGGCCGGAGCGTGGTACGGATCACATCACCTCCAAAATGACTTGAGATCTAGAATATGTGGAGCCCTACCGTAACATCCCCGAAATGTGTCTTCATGGCACACTGTGCACGGGGAACTTTACATTACATACTGTGAGTGAAATTATTTCTGTGAAGTACGAGATTGTTTTAGGTTGACATTATTTTTCCAGAGGGACACAACCCCCTGCACCCCCTAACGGACGTCCGTTGCAGTGACTCCATGTCATGTGTCTGCAGCTGGACCAAGAAGAAAACCCTCTGGCGCCATCGTCGAATTTTCACCCGTAAGCGAGCAAAGGGAGCGTGGGCAATGCAATCAGCAGCTTGCAATGTAATCGTGCCCCTGTGTTGCCAATCTGTCTGGCTTTCTTTAACATATCGTCGTCGCTGTCTTTATTCAGTGCCAAGGGTTTGTGTCGTCATGAAGGGGAATACTGCACACAGCGAAAGTAGAGACTTAATGTATAACATTGAAATTTTTGACTGACAACGAGGTATAGAAGGGAAGCTATGAATATGGCAACGCAGTGACACTCTGACACAAGGGAAGGGGAAGCAAAAGAAGAAAACAAATGACTGTTCACTTTAGTTCGGGAGTAGCCGGGTCTCTTCCCATCTTGGTTGAGCTGTACTTTTCATGTAAAGCTGTAAAAATTGTTGTCTAGATATTATCAATTATATAATAGACTTATGTAATCACAAAACTATTGATGATCTTGACAACAGTGAAAGAGAACTACATGAAATTTCACGTCAATGCTCTAGAAGGAATTCTAAGCTGATGTAATGTTTCATATTTTGAAATATCCAAGAAGTTTTTTGAATGGAGAGGAAAATTTGAAAAAAATCGCCCATTTGCATGCCAAAGGTCCAGCCGAGCCTTAATCGAAACAAGCCTGTTAGGGAGAAGATATTATTACTATTATATAAAGTCGTGTTCTTTAATGGCCACAAATTGCTGTACTGGCCTGAGGTCTCCGGCCACCGTTCAGATTTGTTGCAGTAGCTCATAGGGCGAGAGACAGGACAATAACTGATGGAATGTGAAGAAAATGTCATTATGACAATGATCCTATGTTGTGTGTGTGTGGGGGGGGGGGGGGGGAAGGGAGCAGACTGTTGTTTGCATTTAGTTTAAGCCACCATGCTGTACCTATCTTAAGAAATTATTACCCTTATTATATATATATCCAATTTTTAGATTATTTAGGAAATGCTGTGGAAAGAACGTTAAATTAACTCAATAAATATCGAAATGAATTGTATTTCTAGTCAATTTTGGTTTATTATTGTTCCTAGGGAAAAATACCATGAAAATTTTTCACTTTGTGATTGTACTTTATCACAAATACAAGTGTAATTATTAAGTGTTAAATATATCTGTTTATGCACATTTAAACTAATAAACATAGAACTAAAGTGTGTTATGAAAAATCTGACACCGAACTAAGGTGCAACTGATTCCGGACTAAGTGACAATGTTGACACTGGATAAGGACAGTTTTTCTCAAATGGTAGGAATTTGAGTTATATTCATTGCGAATATACACAGTTGGATGTCATGCAGTGGCATCCCCTGACCCTGAACTTAAGGCGTTGGCAAAGAAGGAATGTTAACCCCTCCCCCTCTCATTTCTGTGAACCAATATTACAAATTTTCTCCGTACCTTTTTGGTGTAATTTTATAAATATTTAGAAAAACATTAAATTACATAGTTATTTTAAATGAAGTAAGGTAAATACTTCATTTAAAGTATTAATATATTTGAAGGGTAAGGAGAAAATTAATATGTTCAATACTTCGCCATACAATTAATTTTTAAAGCACGAGTTTGCAACCAGAGGGGTTGGTGGAACTCCTACCTATCACTCATAAATAAACACCGTGGACATAAGAATGACTGTTCATTGAAAAATCGCTAAAATGCACATTCCCAGTTTTTCCCCTTACCCTTCATTTATCCTTCCAAAAAGTAAAATTTGAAAAATCATCTGCTCATTACTTAGTTACTTGAATTCCAGTCTATTCTTCTTTCTTTCGAGAGAAATGCGCTGATCACCGCCTCATAAAATTTGGATTTATCCCCTTCTCGCAGCTTAGAAAGTAAATTCTTTCTGGATGGAGATAAGACTTAAATTCGTCATCTGGTTCTGAGGTTGAGTAGATCGGCAGAATGTGTGGATCCTCTTCAGTGATGAGAACGATCTCTTGACAGATGACGTCGTGGAAGGATTTTTGCGATCAACACTGCTAAGTTATATATTTATGTAAACTCACCCACTAGATTCGTGATAATTTACAATCTCAATTGGTGTTTTCTCTGATCCTTCAGTGGAAGCATACCAAACATAAAGTTTATTCTTCTGCAGTTTGGTTAAATTAAACACACTGCCATAAATTTCCTACAATTTATGTACGAAATGGTGAGGAAAGTTTTCTCTTTTATTCAAGTTTTGTGGGATTTAGTAAATCAAAATATTGCAATTTTTCAAATGATGCGAATCTAATTGTTATCTGGTTGCTGATATTATCAATGATTTCAAAGTAAAGCCTCCGGCAGTGGTCTTTCTGTGATTCGTTGTTCAGTCGCCTCCTTTTCATTTCAACAATATATTTTACTCTTCTACTGCACCAGTTATAGAATTCCATAGTGTTGTTGAAATTCAGTTATTTTATTACTGCAATACAAAATATCAACATTTTTAGACTGCAATATACTAAATAATACGTCTGAAAAGGCAAGCAAGTTGGATAAAGCCTTTTTTAAAAATATATTTTCGAAGTCCTTCAAGAAGCTAGAAAATCCTCTGGAGTCATTGCAGTCAAATGATCGAAGTCTCCACTTTCACTAACATGTTCAAAAAACATAAGCAGTGCTTCTCTGTTGTCATTGACTGTCCACACTAGCGTAGAGGTAAAATTTCATCTGGTAGGAGCTAATGACGGGAGCTTTCTGGACATGAAAGCAGAAAGCAGAATGAGATTTATGTGATTTAAGACCACAAAAGAACACCTTAAGCTCTTTGTTACATTCTAACGATTGTTGCAGCACCAAGTTCATTACATGAACATAACAATGCGTACAAAAAGCTTTCGGATAATTTTCTAAAACTTTACTTTGAAGGCCATTCAAATGACCACTCATTACAGAATACCCATCGTATGTCTGGGCAATTAATTTATCCCCACACTTATATTTATCCATTATTTCAGTCACGTGACTAAAAAGAGCTCCTGCAGTTTTATCGACGCTCATGTCATGAAATGCAAGAAATCTTTCGATGACTTTTTTCTGTGAGGCCGAGAAAAAACGTAACGCTGTTGACACCTGAGATTTTTTGCTAATGTCTGATGTTTCATCGACCATGATAGCCACAAAGTCTATGTTTTGAATTTCATTGTAGATTTCATCTCTTAGAACATCCGAAACTGAATTTATTAAATCATTTTGAATGCCTGCCGAAGTACCGCGAAAAACTAGAATTTAATAAATGTTATTTTAATGAGGGATCAAACTTGGCACTTGCAATAAGGAATTCCATGTAATTGCCCTTATTTAGAGATGCTGCATTTTCCTCATGGCCTCGGAATGGTAGTTCTTGCTTTGCTAAATAGCAGACGGCGTTAATCAACCTCTTTAATATTTCCCTGTTCTCTTTTACTTTTTAATTGTGTAGCTCTATTTCAGCTTTTCGTCGAGTATCCAAAAGAACGTCAATTCTAGTAGGGGTGGCAAGAAAACTACTAAATTTAAAGAAACTTTATTATAAAGATGCAATTCAGACTCGCTATGTTTTCTCACTGCAGTATTGAGATGATTCAAATCCGCATACCCTTGATAATTCCCAACACCTTTTTTAGTCTAGAATAATAAACATGTCCAACAGTAAAATTTATTCACCACATCACACCCGCAAAGCCAGTCTGAAATTTCATAGAGTTCTTTTCGAAAATGTCTCTCAAAACCTTTTCCAGCACCACTTTTTCCTTTAACACATGTTGACATCGTGACATTCGGACATGGTCGACCATTGTTAATCACTTGTTTCTTCTCTGAATACGAAAGCGAAGAAAATGAATTATTTAAATACTTTTGCACAACACTTTCACTATTCTCCATCTTAAAATAATCACATCACTTCACACCACACATTTAAAAAATAATGCACAACAATCACGAGCAAAACAACGCGGAACGCGGAGCGAATGAAAGCCAAATTGTTGGGAACAAATACAACGCCTTGAGAAGGTAACCATGCTGGTGGGTGGCAGGGTGCGCATGCGCGGTCATCCTATGTTTTGGCAGTGGTAAGACGTTGGATTTCCTCGCAACGCCCTGCCCGTCACGGACCGATCTGCCTGCCTGACAACCACTGCACGCTGCGCTGCGTTCGAAAACTACCGGGCGCTCGTGACTGACAATTGAAGAAAAACGCTTAAAATCGTAATTTATAAAAGTACAGATACTTTCTTCTTTATTTCATTTTCCTTTGGCCGTTGACACACGACTTACACACCCAGAGAAATCGCCACTGATGTCATGACATGCCTTATAGAAGCCAATTCAAATTGAGTCATAATATTAACAAAGTGTACTATTTAAGGAAATCAGCAAACCATGTATATTTTTAAAAAATACAGTTTTGCATAAGTTTTATATAGAGTTCCAAGATTTCCATTCTTTTCACAAAAACTTGGCAGTAGTATGATTATCACTAAGTTTTATACTTGTTTCCTAAACCTAGTTTAAATAAAATTTTGAAAGAAACTGCACAATTATCTTGAATTTATGTGAAAATACCTAGAAAAAGGTCTGGAATTTGTTTTGTTAAATTAGTGGGGACCATGAGAACTTCATTTCCACATTTCAAAATTTGTGAGCATCATGATCTACCCCAAAATATTTCACAAGTCATTTGCAATTATTTATTTATAATTTCAATAACAGTAATTATGAAATGTTCCAGCCATGTGTATAAAAAGTAATTTCATTTTCAATATCTATTTTTATTTTCATTTCCAAGATTGTCGGTTTTAGCAGAGGTTTCAATTATTGTAGCTTTTTAAATACAAATTATGTCTAGTTTTAACATATGCAGAATGTACTAAGAAGCATTCTTCAAGAATTTGGAGCAAACTACAAAATCTAGAACTTGGGGAATGAACAGAGAGGTGAGGAAATTACCTGCCTTCCTACCACCAAAGTACTGGTTGGAGATCAACAAATAAAGCAAATCGAAAAATATGTTAATTAAAGATGATTGCATTTCAGAAGAATGCAGTTCTTAAAATATGTGTAGTCTAGTATTAGTATGAAAATATGTATATAAAAAAGTACTATTTTCTGTTATTTCTAGGTCAGGATTCTATGAAGTCCAAGAGGCAGAGGGAGTTCAACCAGGTACAAAAATTATTCTCCATCTTAAACCAGAGTGTCGAGAGTTTGGTGATGAAGATACAATTAAAGGTGAGTACATTTTGTTGCATCTAGTAGTCAGTTTCAAGCTTTTGGTACGTAGTGAACTGGAAATTACATTATCACAGTCTTGAATGTTCTTGCTTCTTCATTTACACAGGTAGAAGTGTATGGTTAGCCATGGACATCCACAGGATTTTTTCCAGGGAGGGGCAAGGAAGGTATTTTTTTTCAGGGGGGCAAACAAGGCACATTTTCCCCAAAAATAGTGTTGTTCCCTAAAAAAAAACATTGCTTAAATTTGAATTTATGGTGTTCATGCAATAATTAACACACATTATTGTGGCTAAAATGAAATTATATGTGTGAAATACATAATTTTTGGTTGACTTTCATTTTCCAGGGGGGGGGGGGGCACGCCCCCATTGCCCCCCCCCTTCCGGATGCCCATGTGGTTAGCAGAGGGATGGTACTAAAGAATATTCCCCACCCTTCACCTTCAAAATAAAAAATATATTTTTGCATGCAATAAAACTATCTTCTGAGGCCTGCAAATAGCAAAAACTTTTAGTCCTAAATGATGTCAAACTCGAAATACTTTTTTAATTAATATGATACATTATTGAAAAAGGAACCGGTGCATTTTCTTCCTGTTGTAATGACCTATGTTTCCAAAGCTTAATTTAGTTTTAATCTTCAAGTCAATTCTTTTACACTACATGAACAATAATTTTTATGAGGTTGGTATCACTTTTCTGTTGGTTTCGGAGCTTTTTGGAACGTCTTCCATTTGTGTGGGAAGAACACATGGTTGTTGAAGTGAGTGTTCTCTTTTGTTTGGTGTGTTGTGAAATCCAAAACAAACTGGATATTTCAAATTGTATACAGGAAGCTGTAAGTAATAGCAAGTATTTTATTATATCAATAACGTGACCAATAATTTTGAAGTAAGAAGCATGGTCGTTGAGAGAAGAGTTGCCGGATACATTACTATTATTTGAAATGCCCTTTCTTTCCCAGGAAAACTTGGTCAATGTGCTGTATAACTTGTTTACCCCCCCCTTTTTTTTGGAGTACTGCATTGCTTGCCTTTTTCTTCGACGCTGTTATTTAAATAAATAAATTAATTACGAAATTCTGGAAAATTCCAAGACACGTACTGAGGTGATGAAGCAAGTTATGCTGTTGCTGTTCTTGAAATGCACTGCCTCCAGTACTGACAGATTATATGTTTCTCCCAAAGTTTGACATTATTGCCTCATTTAAGACTTTCGCCTCTACAGATGAATGCCTACTGCATATAACTGGCTCTTTGTGTCAAATATAAAAATGTCATAGGGTCCTCTTAGGGTTAGTGGTGGCGATGGGGGAAGGGGGCAGTTACCTCCCCACTTTCTGCAACTTTTGCCCCCGCATTGTGCTAAACCTTATTTAACAAATGAAAGTAAACTCTCCTTGTCTCCCCCTTCCCCACCCATTTTGACACCTTGTTCCCCAGTTTTTTGAAACCCAATCTTAACACTGCTTATTACGATTATTTCTCTTGTAGTCTATGGTTATTACAGCATAAAAACCCTTTTTTTTTGTTGTGACGTTTCAGGAGAACACATGCTCCATTCATCAGACATTTATTTTTAGTTTGATTAAAGATACAGTTATAACATGGTTAAAAATTCTTAACAAAAAAGAATCAGTTATACAATGCATGTTGTAATGTAGCAACTTAACTGTGAAATAAGCAGTCTGTTTTATTATTATTTCAGATAAAAATATATGATCCCCTTTTTTTAAAAAAAATAATAATTATGAATCCAAATATCATCAGGCAATTTAAAACCATTGCTTTCACAGAGATTCTTGATGTTTTCCGTTAAATTAAATTTTAAAGATGGTGGGCTACTCTACTTTTGAAAAAGAAAACTCCATAGCGGGTCTATACTTTTATTGGTGAGTTATGGGTAGGCATGTGAAGTTTTAGTTTTATTTTTCCCTAAATTTAGATGTTATTTTTGACTGCAATTCAATGTTATTTTTCGTGGTTTAGGGCAAAATTCATATTATTAATTTAAAATCGGTGTTATTTTTACTTGCATTTTGTCTGTTCCTTCTATGCTTAAAATTATCACTTGCTTTAGTTCTGGAAAAGAGAGAGAAATTCTACTTTTAACAACAATAACAAAAAAAATATATATATATATATATGGCTTACCATTGTGAGAAATTAACAAATTTCTTCCATTTAAAAAAAAAAATTCATCTCATCAACCACTAAATATGAAATGTTTATTGAATGATAACATCCAAATCTTTGAACGCAATCATACACATCACATTCCCCTAACAAGGCCAGAAAATCCCTGTGCGACCTCAAAATCCCTTTTTGTGTACACACACATGCAGTCCCCCCCTCCTTTCCGAAACAAAACAGCTGCTTCTCCCTGAAAATTTTCCCATTCCTACGAAATGTCCCTTCTGGAAGATCACCCCAAGCAAATTCTATTTCAGGACGAGGTTAAACACTGTCAGTCATATCTGCGCCAAACCATAATAAGTTATGCATGACAATCTCTGTTGAATCGAACTATTACTAGCTAGACTACAAATGACTGTTCTAATAGCGCTTCAGGTAGTTTTTTTTTGTAACAGAAGAAGTGTTTTCCTCAGTTTATATTGCATATTTCATGGCGTTTTTTTGCGTTAAAGTTCAACATTCGGTGTTATTCTGAAAAATGGCATAATTCGCTTTATTTCGCCATTCCGAAACACTGAAAACTTGCCTCCTTTACCTATGCAAATACATTTTAAATGCTTTATTTTGCTTTCCTCAAAATTTCGATGTTATCGTTAAAGTGAAAACTTCACGGCCCTAGTTATGGGTTATATTTAGGCTCTTAAGATGTAAGAGTTGGCAGATTACTTCTTGTAAAAAGAAAAATAAATAAATTAAATAAGCTTTTCCTATGACTGTAACACCTGTGACTGCAAACCAATTACTAACACCACAAGATTTCTACCATTAATGCACTTCCACACTTCATAGATGTCATGTTATTTGCCCATTTCTGTCCAGTGGTACAACCACAGGTGGGGGGGGGGGCATTTCCCCCAACCTTCGAGGGAAGTCAATTCTAGGGGGTGCAAGGGGGCAAATATTGACTGCCAGTGACACCTGCAGGGGGGGACAGAGGAGCAATTACCCCCTCGATTTCTAGTTTTATGCAAATAAAAATACATTTTGTAAAATTTTCTTGCTCGCTTCACTCGCAATACCTGCTTTTATCAGTTTCATTAGGTTCAGAGCAGTAGCTAGAGGGTGGCGGGAATCGACCATGGATGTCGAGCAATCTAAATAAAAAAGTTGTAAAAGAGAGGATCCCATGTCATCCAATAAAATTATTTGCACCCTATTAAATCAATATTGTTTTCAATTGCAAAAATTGGATTCAAAAGTTTTCTTGCTGGCTTCCCTTGTGTTTTCTGTGATGTAGTGTATTAAAAAAATATGTGTTGTATAGATGTATTCAATAAAATTTGAATATGCATACAATTTAGTGTTAGCATGTTGCATATGTATTTTCTTATTTTATGTCGCTCCATGTTGCATACGTGTAACACACATCTTGTACATGAAAGTTATACAAGTTATATGTACAAAAAGAATTATCTTCGGAATGCATTTATCATTCATTTTCTGCCATTCAGAAATACAGTTTGTGTGCTTGTTTTCCATTATTAGCTATTCTTAGCAATTAACGGTGTTAAAAAAAAATCAAATCGTTTGTTCCAAACAAATGCTTTAGCACCGACTTCTACCCCCTTTTTGCGTAATTTATGAGGATAATAATTTCTTTGATACTACTACTAATTCTACTACTAGCAATAATAATAATAATAATGCAATTATTATTGTTGTTATTATTATTACGATTATTATTATTGGTATGTTTATCCTGGTATTTGCCCCCCCCCCAGACAAAAATTTGTGGTTATGCCTCTGTTTCTGTCCTGACCTTTTTAAAAATCTAGAGTAAAGTAAAAAGCAGAATCTCCATTGCCTTTGTGTGTGATTAGTAGGAAATGGAGCTTTATGTGCTCAGAAATATTTATTTTTTGTGTGTCATGTTGAAAATATGTGATAAAAACAGGAAAATATGTGACAAAAAAAAACATTTGGTAACAAAAACAAAATAGTACATGCATTTTAAACACCTGAAATCAGTTTTTAAATGCTTACCTCTTAGCGAGCTATTTTTTGGAAGAGTTGCAGTGGATTACCGTAGTTTTTTCCAAATTCTCCATTGTAAATCTGTGACGATTATCTCTGAAAAGCATCTTATATTATGAGAAAGATCGCTCCACGTCACAAGAAACAATTCTTGCATATTTGAAGCACGAAATGTCACTAACGCTGAAGTTTTCCAAAGCTTCATCTTCCTCTACTTCACCTTCCAAAACATGTGCAATTTGGCATAAAGTTTGAAAACCTTGGTTGTTCCCAAAAATGTATGTACATTTAGACATTAGCACCTGTGCGTTAGATCCAGCGAGTTCTTTCACTTTCGTTTCTACTATACAGGCTTCACCATGCTTTTGTTTTGTTTTGATTTAGTTTATTTTACTTCGCGTTTTGTGCCTCTTGGCTAATTTGCGAAGATGGGGATGAGTGATGAAAGGATGAAATTGATGAATGGACATTCACAAACAACCAAGCCCGACCGGGATTCGAACCCGGGACCCTTGGCGTCGCAGCGCGATGTGCTAACCACTCGGCCACAGGGTCGGGCAGGCTTCACCATGCAAGCTGCCAAAGTGTTCGCAGACGATCCAAGCTTTTGTATGGAATTAGAGAGAAAGGACAGGTTTGTTGAGATGTATGCCAATTCGAATTTTAAGGAGAGATCCTTCAACAGTTCTTGCAGAATTTCTTTATCGAGATCATTTACAACAGATACAAATTTTTCAAAGTTCTGGGCATAATATACAGCCGCATCCAACCAAGTGCCCCATCGCATAACTACAGGTGTGGGGGGAAGGGGAACCTCTGGCCATTTTTGTTTAAAAATGTCTATTCTTCTAGGCGACTTGATAAAAACTTCCTTCCCATTTGAAACCAGTTTATTGACATTGGGATAAAGAGCTCTTATCTTTTCACATATTCTATGCAACGCATGAGCCACACATGTAACGTGCACCATTTTGGAGTAGCTAACGGCAAGGCCTACTGCAGCTCTTTTCATGTAAGCTGCAGCATCTATCACGAGGAGAACATTGTCAAATTTTATGCCTTCCGGTCACGATATCTGCATTGCTTCGTTAAAAAGCGTTGCTATCGTTACTTGTGTAGCCCCAGCTAGCTCTCTACACACTAGCAAATAATTTTTCGTTGAGACAGTTTCGTCATTATTTAGCACTCCCACAATCACATTTCCCACTTTTCTACCGGTGGAGTCTAGTTTTGTCAATACATACCCAAATATTTGCGCACATTGTGAGCGAATATGTTGTAAGGTTTGCTCGTAACATCTGTGCAGATATGCTTTTTGCAACGTTGATTCGTCAGGCAGTTCGAAGTTTGTATATTTCGCGAGAAAGTTTCATAAATCAGGGTTCTTTCATTTGAACAGTGGAATATCTGCGGACACAAAAGTTCTGCACAAATCCATTGAAAAAGCGGACAATTTTGATGGTTCCCCAAAAGTAGATGGAGTTTGTTGCCCGATAAGTGCCTGTCTGCCGCTCAAACATGAAGAAGCAACAACATGCTTGTTGCTACCTAAATGCTGCGTAATTTGCAAACGTTGGTCAGCTGCGATAGATTTACCACACAGTTGGCAAAATAACATCAGTTGCCATCAGTTGAAAACACATCCTTATATTCTTTACAGAACTGTTGCAAACGAGATGAAACACTTGCCTTAGCTTTTGGCATATCGCACGAGAAAACACACACTGCTGCACAAGCACCGAATCAGAACATGACAAAAGCAGAAACACTCTTGAAGCGATATTATGTATTTAAAATGAAAATTCGCAAAATATGTATTTACATACGGAAAACTGGAAAATATGTGTTTTTATATAAAATGAAATTTGCTGTGTTGACATATAAGGCTATGATGAGAATTTTTGGCAAAAACAAGGGTCTCTATCTTATCGCAGAAAAAACATTTATTTACCTAAAGTTCCGTTCCCTAGTGATTAGTGTATTTTCCAATCATCACATTCAGAAATTACAGAATTAAAACATTATACAGGGTAAGTCAAAATGATGGACCCAATTTCAGACATTTATTCTGTGAAATATAATAAACAAATGTTATTGTGAGACATGTGCTAAGAAAGGTAAACTGTCAAAGTTTTTTTCAAACAAATCACAAGTATTCTGTGAGCACCTCGCGTAACATGGCACACGTCAAGCCGATAGTCTATCTCCTGCCAAACATTTTGTAGCATGTTGTGGTCAATATCAGAAATGGCTGCTGTGATGCGGGCACGCAGGTCACCAATGTTGTTGGAAGTGGTGTTACGTAAACATGATCCTTGACAAAACCCCACATGAAGAAATCACATGGGGGCAAGTCTGGGGAACGAGGTGGCCAATGAAGGAGAGGTCGATCCTCCGGAGATGCACGGCCTATCCAACATTCTTCCAATGCCCCATTGAGATGGTCCCGAACGCTGCCATGGTAATGCGCAGGGGCACCATCTAATTGGAGAATGAAATCTGCGCTATCATCTGCAAGCTGTGGAAGGAGCCGTAGTTGCAGCATATCAAGGAAAACAAGTCCTGTCACAGTACGTTCATGGAAGGAAAAGGGCCCATAAATCTTTTCATGGGAAATGGCACAAAAGGCATTCACTTTGGGAGAATCGCGTTCGTGTTCCACAAATTCATGGGGGTTAGCAGTTCCCCAAATCCTTACATTGTGTATATCCACTTTCCCTGAAAGGTGAAAAGTTGCTTCATTACTGTAAATTAACCTCTCAGAGAACCTATCCGTTTCCATTAATGCGAGGAAATCAACACAGATGGATGTGCGCAAAGCATAATCAGTGTCTTTTAAGGCTTGAACTAGTTGCAAGTGGTAGGGTTTTATTTGTAAACGTTTCCGCAGAACCGGCCAGACAGTTTTCTGTGAAAGTGTAAGTTCTCTCACTGCCCGGTAGGTGGACTGCTATGGACTCCGCATGAAACATGTGCGTACTCGTTCCACTGTCTCTTCCCGAGTCGACGGACGGCCAGTCGATTTTAGTTTACAGATGCAGCCCTAATCTCTGAAATGTTCATACCACTTACGAATGGCCTTCCCCATAGGTGGTTCTCTCCGATATTTGGTACGAAATGCCGTTGCACACTAATCACAGACTTATTCACATGATAATCAAGCACACAGAAAGATCTCTGTTCTCCAGTCAATGCCATTTTTCTGCTCGCTGCTGACTCCTAGCGGTAGAAAGTGGAAACACTGCGTGGAAACTAAACTTTGAAAGTTAACCTTTCGAAGCGCATGTCTCACAATAACATATGTTTATTAGATTTCACAGAATAAATTTCTGTAATCTGGTCCATCATTTTGACTTACCCTGTATAACAGTACAGGGTTCAGTAAATTCTGGTATTAACATGACAATATTTAGTATCATGACCATATACAATATAATACGTATTGTATATGCTTCCCTTATTAATTTATATATTTCTTACTTTACAGAAGTAATAAAGAAGTACAGCAACTTTGTCAGCAGCCCAATTTTTCTGAATGGAAAGAGAGCTAATGTTATTCAGGTAAGATTTCTGCTGGGAGAGAGAACCATACAGTTTGTTTTAGAATACTAAAAATTATGAATATACTGATGACATATGTATTTACTTGTACCAATTGTATACTGATGTAAATTTTACTTATATCAGTAACTGATAGTGTACCAATTTTGATAGAAATTGACAAACATTTAATGAAAAACATGAATGAGATTCAACCACTACTTTCGTTTGATATTACAACCCTTGACTTAAAAGTTAAAATATACAAATCCATAATTTGGTTGTAGTTTTACATGGAAGTTTATGTGGTCTCTTGCACTAAAGAGGAACATAAATACTTTTTTGAAAATAATCTGTTGCTGCTCCTCTCTTCTGATTGGCTCCTCATCTGGCAACAGAAGGTTTTGTTATAATTCTGCATTAATCCAGGAACTTATATTGTGCAAGAAAAATTCGTAGTTTGTACCAAAATCTCAATAAGTAGTTCAATTCTGTTCACCTAAAAAGTTACCCTAAGAAGATCTATTACATTGTTAATGGAATGTGAAAAAAATTGAAATATAAGCAAAAAATTGTAGTACATTCCTTGTTAAAACTATAAATTTGTTTCATAATACTTAATGTACCTTCCATTAAAAATTTTAGAAAATAAAATATCTTATACTTTATGAATTGTGTTATCTGTAGGATTTGTTAGATCCAATGTTAAAATAGTAACTAAATTGTGAGATTAAAATACTTTTGGTCAAATGTTCAAGCTGACTTCTGCATGCAATACATAAAAGTGTTGGATAATTCTTTAAAGAATACTATTTTGAAAGTATACTAATTTTTTTTTTTAGTAAGCTCATTTCTGATTGCTCAAATACATGGAAAGGTAATTTAAGTATGTGCTAAATTGACGGTGGTTTTGAAGTAACCAGCTAATTTCATCCCATAGCAAGGTGAAGTTGATTTAATCATTCAGAAACTGTAGCAGAACTTTCACACTGCAATTGTAAACAATATTGTTGTATGAAATATATTTTTTTAACTTTGCAAATGATGTATTTGTATTTTATGTATTGTACATCACTGATTTTACCTCAACAGAGTTAATTGTTATGATAGGGGTGATTGATGATGAATACAGAAGGTCCATCCGTCTATATGTGTCCGATTTTAAACCTTCACCCCTGCTCACAGAATCGACCGATCTGAATGATTCAAACAGCAGGAGAAAGGCTAAGGCCTCTAGTATCGTGCCAAGTTTGTGTGTGTGTGGTGTGTGCATCATGGCTCCCAAGGTGAACCGATTTTGGGAAGGCTACGTCGTAGCACTTTTCCACCGCAAGTTTTCCGTGACACAGATTCAAAAACAGTGCGGGGAAGATGGATGTGCATTGGGGTTAAAGACCATCAAGAACATAATTAATCGACATAAACACCACGATGTTCCAGCACTTTGTTCACCCACGAAGGGGAGTAGAAACCGACCGTGTACTGCGGTGACTCCGTCTTTAGCTCGGAATGGCCCTACAGGAAAACCATCCTACGCAACGTGTGATGGCAAGACGAGTGTACGTGGCACAGTCAACTGTGAACCGGAACCTACGTGGCAAATTAAAGCTCCGGATGGTGTTTGAAAGTCGTGGACACTTCCTCACTGTGGCCTATCGGAGGGAGAGAAAGACTCACTGCAGGCACCTCTAGGAACGCCATCTATCCGGGGAAAAGTGGAAGTTTGTTGCCACACTTGATGGAGCATGGACTTATCTATCCGATTGTGGCAAAATTCGAGCCGTAACGTACACCCCACGAGGTGGAAAAACCCATCCTGACTTCATCCGTCGGTGCAATGCAAGTTTCGCGAAGGGATGTCTGGTTGTCGCGGAATACTTCTATGACGGCAAGTTAACGATTCGGCTGGTGCCTAAAAACTGCAAAATCAACTCCGCATTTTATCAGCAACATATCCTCACACCAATTTATACAGACGATCTGCCCCGTTTGTATGGAAATGCAATAAATCAGGTTTGTGTGCATATGGATAAGGCCTCATCAGATACATATCATTCTACACAGAGATTTCTGCAATAAATGGCGGCAGACACCGGCATCCAAGCTATTCCCTTCCAGGACATACCGGTCAAGTCACCTGATGCCAGTCCCATGGATTTTTGCGGGTTTTGCCTGTAGAAAAGGGCACTTGCATCTCATCGTGTCGCCACTGTCCGTGGCCTCTGGAAAGCCTGCCAGGAGGAGTGGCTCAAGATTCCCGTTCCTGTACTTCAACGGAGCCTCCTACAATGGAAGTTACGGTGCAGGGCTATTGCCAGGACCCATGGTGCTCACATCGAGGGCAACCGCTGGTGGTCCCGTGGTTTTTCCTAAAGTAGGTGAGACGTCAAAATCGGACACATACGGATCAACCTTCTGTAGAACAGATGGGGAGAAAAATGCTAACGAAAATATGCCTTATGCTGGTTAAAACTTCATAGCAAATGTTCATCTGTGATCACTATAATATAAAGTTGTAAAAATGTAGAAAGGGAAAAAACACTAATATTATTTTTATATAGCCTCTTTGGCTGATGAGCCCAAAGGAAGTGACGCAAGAGATGCATGATGAATTCTACAGGTTTGTAAGCAATTCTTATGATAGACCACGCTTCCATCTCCATTATTCAGCAGATGTGCCTCTCAGCATCCGATGCTTATTATATTTCCCAGAAGGAAAACCTGGTAAGCTCTAAAAATATAGTATAGGAAATATTAGTATATCCTGCTTTTTAGGTTTCATTAAATCGTTAAATGTTTAGTCTTATGAAATACATTGTTCAGTAAATCGATAATAAAAATTACAAAACCACATGTGCATTGTTGTTAATGCAGGAAGGACATTGTTTGCGCACCCAAAAGTTTGAATGTCACAGGTGTGCATAAGGTAAAAAAATACCTGACTTTATTTCATTTTGGGTAGGCTGACCAGACATCCTTTTTTATCTGGACATGACCTCCTTTTTAGGTGTCTCCAGCATCCGGGTGGATTTTTTAGAAATAGATAAGATATCCTTCTTTTTTGGAAAGAGTATAACATCAACCATAACAAATGTGCTACATAGACAATGCTTCCATGCATAACGATCTTCATTTAAGACACGTCACTTAGGGTACGTTAAGTATTCAAGCAATGCTCTGTTAGCATCTGGGATTATTTTCTTGTAGTTTACGGTTATTACAAGCATAAGAAAACAGTTTTTCTTTGTGACGTTTCAGGAGAACACACGCTCCTTTCATCAGACATTTATTTTCATTTTGACTAAAGATACAGTTATAACAATGGTTAGTAATTTTTAAACAAAAAGAATTCCTTATATAATGGACGTTGTCAATGTTACATTGTTGTAATATAGCAACTTAACTGTGAAAAAAAAAAAAAAAAGCAGTCTGTTGTATTTTTATTTGAGATTTTTTAAATTATGAATCCCAAATATCATCAGGTAATTCAAATTCATCATTGTTTTCACACAGTCTCTTGATGTTTTCTGTTACATTAAATTTCAAAGATGGTGGCTTACTCCATTTGTGAAAAAGAAAACTCCATACTGGATCTACATTACCATTTTCATTATTTAATTTATTCCAGTGTTGTTCTGCAATGAACGAAGCTTCCCAGACATTCAACTCTGTGTTTCCCGTTAATCTTTTTAAAACCCTTCTCTTTGTAATCAAATGTTTATCTTCGATGATATGAGTTGACAAACCTGTTCTTGGGTTTAGATTTATAATGTCGAAATCGTGTTCGTGCCATCTTATTGCCATTTTCCTTGCTGTTTGTCCCACATAATCCTTTGAACATGAACAACTTATATTATATATTCCTGTGGTTTCCGCATCTGGTAGAGAGTTTCTCATTTTGAATTCATTAAATGTACATTCCAAACTTCTTGGTGATTTAAAAACAATTTTGAAATCAAAACTTCTGAAAATTTTTGCAATTTTATGTGAGAATCCCTTGTGGAATGGAATGCACACAAATTTCTTTTCAACAGATTTTTCATCTTTGTCTGTATTTCTCTTTTCCTTTAGTTTTCTTGCTACTTGTTTTTTGATTTGGTTTATTCTGTTAGTGTGAAAGCCATTTTCTTTTGCTATATTAAAAAGCCTTTCTTCTTCATTTTTGATATCCTCATTATTAGAACATAGTCTTTGTGCTCTCAGGAAAAAATTTAAAAATATGTTATCCATTGTTATACGCGAATGTTCTGAATTGGCATGGATGTATTTTTCACCCGCTAATTTTTTTCTATGGACTGATGTTTGAATTGTTGAGTCAGTTGTCTTAATTTGCAGATCAAGGAAAGAAATTACATTGTTATTCATGGGTTCACAAGTGAATTTTATGCGACGATGTGATTCATTTAACAATTTAAATACGTCCATGATGGTGTTATCATTTTTAGCAATAATTAGCACATCATCTACATATCTGATGTAGAGTTTGATATCCGCACCTATTGCATTAACAATTGGAGATTCTATGTAATGAAGGAAAATGCTGGAGATGATTCCGGATACTGGGTTTCCCATTGATAGACCATTACTTTGCTGATAGATTTTGCCATCAAATAAAAAGTAATTGTAATTTGCACATACAGTAAACCATCGAACCATTTCCCATGATTCTACTGGGTTAACCTTCATCTCAATAAGCCATCTGTGTAATGCATCTGTGGCACCTTCTATTGGGACACTTGGATATATGATATACACATGATGCTCTTGATGAACGGTTAAGTTTTGAATACAACAGAAGAAATAACAGAGGTCCAAAATACACAGAACGGGAGAAAGAGCATATAAGGTTGGGAAAAAAGTTCATGGCTTCAAGATCTGGTTGAAAGAAAACAACATTTTCTTAATAAAATCAGACAAGGAAAATAAACCTGTCCTTATCCGAATTAAGGACTATAAAGAAAAAATGGAAGAATGTTTCAAAGTAAACAATTTCACAGAAACCTCTCGAAACCCTATAAATAAAATAATAAATGAGGTAAAGAAAGTAATTGAAAGCAGTATCACGATACCAAGGGAAATGAAGAAAAAACTCATTGTCAAAAATTCAACCCTGCCGATTGCCTTCTATTCACCTTCTATTGGGACACTTGGATATAAATTTTCAACATCAAAACTTGCAATACGATACTCATTATTCCAAACAATATTTTTTAGTTTCTGTTTCACTTCATATGCATTTTTAACACTGAATGGTGTTTGTTGTTTAATTATAGCAAGTCTTTCAACTAAATATTTGGATAGTTTGTATGCAGGATGTGTGAAAGTTGCAATGATGGGTCGTATTGGAGTTCCTGGTTTGTGAGTTTTTGGTAGTCCAAAGGCAATCAGCAGGGTTGAATTTTTGACAATGAGTTTTTTCTTCATTTCCCTTGGTATCGTGATACTGCTTTCAATTACTTTCTTTACCTCATTTATTATTTTATTTATAGGGTTTCGAGAGGTTTCTGTGAAATTGTTTACTTTGAAACATTCTTCCATTTTTTCTTTATAGTCCTTAATTCGGATAAGGACAGGTTTATTTTCCTTGTCTGATTTTATTAAGAAAATGTTGTTTTCTTTCAACCAGATCTTGAAGCCATGAACTTTTTTCCCAACCTTATATGCTCTTTCTCCCGTTCTGTGTATTTTGGACCTCTGTTATTTCTTCTGTTGTATTCAAAACTTAACCGTTCATCAAGAGCATCATGTGTATATCATATATCCAAGTGTCCCAATAGAAGGTGCCACAGTTGCATTACACAGATGGCTTATTGAGATGAAGGTTAACCCAGTAGAATCATGGGAAATGGTTCGATGGTTTACTGTATGTGCAAATTACAATTACTTTTTATTTGATGGCAAAATCTATCAGCAAAGTAATGGTCTATCAATGGGAAACCCAGTATCCGGAATCATCTCCAGCATTTTCCTTCATTACATAGAATCTCCAATTGTTAATGCAATAGGTGCGGATATCAAACTCTACATCAGATATGTAGATGATGTGCTAATTATTGCTAAAAATGATAACACCATCATGGACGTATTTAAATTGTTAAATGAATCACATCGTCGCATAAAATTCACTTGTGAACCCATGAATAACAATGTAATTTCTTTCCTTGATCTGCAAATTAAGACAACTGACTCAACAATTCAAACATCAGTCCATAGAAAAAAATTAGCGGGTGAAAAATACATCCATGCCAATTCAGAACATTCGCGTATAACAATGGATAACATATTTTTAAATTTTTTCCTGAGAGCACAAAGACTATGTTCTAATAATGAGGATATCAAAAATGAAGAAGAAAGGCTTTTTAATATAGCAAAAGAAAATGGCTTTCACACTAACAGAATAAACCAAATCAAAAAACAAGTAGCAAGAAAACTAAAGGAAAAGAGAAATACAGACAAAGATGAAAAATCTGTTGAAAAGAAATTTGTGTGCATTCCATTCCACAAGGGATTCTCACATAAAATTGCAAAAATTTTCAGAAGTTTTGATTTCAAAATTGTTTTTAAATCACCAAGAAGTTTGGAATGCACATTTAATGAATTCAAAATGAGAAACTCTCTACCAGATGCGGAAACCACAGGAATATATAATATAAGTTGTTCATGTTCAAAGGATTATGTGGGACAAACAGCAAGGAAAATGGCAATAAGATGGCACGAACACGATTTCGACATTATAAATCTAAACCCAAGAACAGGTTTGTCAACTCATATCATCGAAGATAAACATTTGATTACAAAGAGAAGGGTTTTAAAAAGATTAACGGGAAACACAGAGTTGAATGTCTGGGAAGCTTCGTTCATTGCAGAAGAACACTGGAATAAATTAAATAATGAAAATGGTAATGTAGATCCAGTATGGAGTTTTCTTTTTCACAAATGGAGTAAGCCACCATCTTTGAAATTTAATGTAACAGAAAACATCAAGAGACTGTGTGAAAACAATGATGAATTTGAATTACCTGATGATATTTGGGATTCATAATTTAAAAAATCTCAAATAAAAATACAACAGACTGCTTTTTTTTTTTTCACAGTTAAGTTGCTATATTACAACAATGTAACATTGACAACGTCCATTATATAAGGGATTCTTTTTGTTTAAAAATTACTAACCATTGTTATAACTGTATCTTTAGTCAAAATGAAAATAAATGTCTGATGAAAGGAGCGTGTGTTCTCCTGAAACGTCACAAAGAAAAACTGTTTTCTTATGCTTGTAATAACCGTAAACTACAAGAAAATAATTCTATAATGCAAGCAATGCGTACATACAAGAAAAACTAGCATCTGGGAGATTAACATGATCACTTTCCCGACTGAGTCATTAATTAGTATTATTCTAACTCGTTGCTTCACCTTCTGAGACTGCTGGAACACATGTAGTCTGTGTAGTTCCTTTTCAATTGATTCATTGGTTGATTTGTTTTGTTTTATTTTACTTTGCTTTTCTGCCACTTTTGGCTAATCGAGAAGATGAGGATGAGCGATGATATGATGATTTTGATGAAGGGATACCAAGAACACCCTTGCCCAGGCTGGGATTCGAACCCAGAACCCTGGCATTGTGTACTAACCACTCTGCCATGTTTCTTTTAGAGTCATGCATACATGCAAGAAAAAAGCCAACTTTTAAAGGATGGTAGAAACTAATATGAATTAAAGTGCAAAGTGGCTGTTGAATTGAAGGAGTGCTAGAAATGTTTGCAGCATTAAAAAGGATATTTCTTGTCCCAATCTAATCTACCTAAAGTTTTTATTTGGCTTTTTTGGAAATAAGTTTTGGAAAGCTCACTTGTTACATTTGCATTGACTTGTGGGGATATTTCATTCTTTAATCCAAGAATTGAAAAAATTCTGTGCTTCAAATTATAGATGTTATTAATTATGATTGTCAAGTGTTAAAGAATAGATTAGGAGATTTATTTGCTTAGAGGTAAGAGGAAATTACTGGAAAAGGTCTTCGAAGTACAGTAATGTCTGTGAGCAAAGTGTTGGTAAGATTGTTTATATTCATTAAATTATGAGTAATTGCAAATGAGTTGCCATTTTTTGTGGCATCCTCTTTTTGATGACTTTGTCCTCCTTTTTTTTTTTGCCATGCTCTGTCTTCTTTTTTAATGTATGTATCTGGTCACCCTAATTTTGGGAGATCTGAAAGTCATAAAATTTATTTCCTGTGGTTTTTTGTGTGTGTGTTTGATGCATTCCTCTATGTTTCAACACCTCATTGGGTCTGCATGTAAAAGTTTACAAGCATCAAAACATATCCTGTGAGGCATACTTTCATACTGGCAAACAGATGAACTGCAACGTAGGTAACTACATTTCCAGAATGCAGCAAATGAATTGTTGTTGATTAAACTTTTTTTTTTTATTTATTTAAAAATTAAATACCAATTTTCTGGAGACAAACTTGATCCACATTTTTATAGTTCCCTTTGATAGACCATGTGATCTATTGATTTAATTATGAATGAGATATAGTGGAACCTCGATTTTACTTTTTTCAGAGAACCAAGCTGAAAAAGGAACTTAAAATACGGGAAAATGTAAAATCGAGGAAAATTTATTTAACATTTTACTATGTTGGGACCTTCAAGTTTGAATGCGGAAAGAATGTAAAACCCGGAAACGTAAAATTGGGATTCCACTGCACACGCATGCATTCATTCATTCACTCACTCACACTCTCCCTCCCTCTTTCTCTGTATGCACATACATATGCACATTCTCTACTCCCTCTCACATATTTATTATTATTTTAAATACATTGGCATTGCTTGTATTTTCAAATATGAAGAGATGATTGCATCTTCAAATGACAACTGTTGTATATTTGTGGGTGTGTGTATGACAGAGGTAGAAGTAAGCCGGGGGTTGGGGGGGGGGGGGGGTCAGCGAGTGAGAGAAAGCATGAGACAATAATGATCAAGAATGAATCATTTTTCCTGATAAAGCCCCCTTTAAATATTTAAAGAAAAATTTAGGACTTAGAGTCATCAATAGAAAATCTATTGTAAGTGTGTTTTGAATTGTTTTACAATAATGGCACAAAACATTTATTCGTACATTATTTTTCTTTTGTTAGAACATGTGAAATGTAAATTCTACCATGTGCATAACTACATTTGGAAGTCACTTCTGAATTCAGCATATTTAAAAATGTGCATTAAATATAAGATTTGAGCATTAGTTATCAATTAAAACTTTATGTAGATATTACTTATCAGTATTTTCCAATAAAATTAATGATATACCTGTACATTGTTTGTTTTTTTCAGGTCTTTTTGAAATGAGCCGAGAAACAGAAACTGGTGTGGCTCTTTATTGCCGTAAAGTACTTATTAAAAACAAAGTGGACAATATTCTTCCCAAATGGCTTCGATTTGTTAAAGGTGAGTACATCAAATTCTTCTGCACATTTGTTAAAAATTAATACAGTAAAAAAAAATAATTGTGTTAACGTATCTCACTTTGGATGTTGAGAATAATTACATTACATGTGTCAAGTTACAAGTGAATTGCTATGTAGATAATCTATGGATACAAATGGCAAGGTAAAAGAGATTGGTAGCAAATAATATGTCAGCTTTTGTGACTGTGCTATGACCCAAAGTTCTCTAGATTCGAATCTGGTATAGAACATAGATTGTGTTTGTCCAATCATCTATTACATCTGTTCATCATTCACCTTCATTGAATAATGTTCGTTGGAGCCACGAGTTAAGAGATAATCCAAAAATGAAATATATTGACATGATAAGGAGTGGAAAGCAATTGAAAATAGAATGAGACATTTCCAAGGTCTGAGATGATGTTGATCTGAGACAATACACACACATATTTACAGCAATATGCTCAGGAAAATAACTGATTTTTGTTTTTCAGATCTGAGAAATTAGTTTCAGGCATTTGAGTCTTCAAGCCAATACAACTTTTCATTAGTTTAAATTTATATTTCTTTTTTGTCAGTGGTTTTATTGTTGATCCATTGTTTAATATGCACATCGCTATTTCTCTTCCCAAAGGTGTTGTTGATTCAGAGGACATTCCCCTTAACCTAAGTCGGGAGTTACTTCAAGACAGTGCCCTTATAAGGTTAGTATTTTTCCTGCTTGGTATTGCATGCCAGTGTGCATGCATTATTGTAACATCCAGTAGCATTGGTACAATATTATATTTGAAATATTCAACAATGTTTTTTTCCCCCCAATTTGGTACTTTAAAGGGAAGAAAAATATTGTGTAATTGAGGGCTTGAACATCAAATTTTTAATAATAATGTTTCCGAGAATAAGGAAATATACAAATAAATTCTGAACAATCTAACTTCTGTTGAAGGTTGGTTCTAAATTCTAAGTGAGACTGCACATGCAATCAAAGTTTCATAATGCACTAGCTATACCAATAAACTACAATGCTTTGTAAGGGACAATAATATCACCAGTAATTTGTTCAGAGTTTGGCTACTGATCTGAATCTGGAAATACAGTGTGAACAAAAATTTATTGTTCCCTCAAATTATGACTAAGGGTCAATTTTTGAGTGTTCAGTTAGTTTGTTAAATGGGAGTGTAGTGGCGATTAGCTTAACCCTTACTTCATCTGGCAGTTAGCAGCTTAACTGGAAGTTGCAAGGCAACATTTCTGCCTCATGGAGCTATCGAATTCCCACACTCGACAACTTCATGATCAGATTAAACAAGAGATGATTCACAAAAAAGATAAATTGGTATAGAAAAATACTTGTTTTGTATGGCAGAGTTCAACCTATGTTCATGTAAACAGGGAAATTATGCAGCATGGTTGCAAGAATTTGCTTGCAGAGGTAGTGTTGAAGACTTTCTGATGAATGCTATCCTGTCCACCAGATGCTCAATATCAGAGCAGTAATTTAGTGTAGTGGCCAGGAGCAGTAGCTTGCAGAGCACTTTACATTTTGTAATATGGGCTCGAGTCCTGCTGCTGTTCTTCTTTTTATTTTGTTATTTATTTAGTGCATGTTTTATTGTTGAGTGCCACAGAAAATTTTTTATATCTTCATATTTTTAGAAGTTGGTTACGAAGCATGCTCATTGAAAGGCTGCTTTGTTCTCTCGTGTAACAAATATGGACAGAGATGGTACAAAGGTTCCAGTCAAGAGACATGTAAAATTTCTACATATCAATAGTGTTTACTTAACCAATAGGAATTATGTATGTTTCAACTTTCGAGTTCTTCACACTTCTTTTATTAGAAAGTATGCATGCTTGTACTCTGTAGCAATTTTTTGCAAATATGATACCGATCTTTATTAGAAACAAGACATATTTGTATTACTTTCTTTCATTAAATTTATTTCGTAATACTACAGAGTGAAAATAAGAAGCCATAGTTTCAGTTGTTTCCAATGTAAAAACATGCTTAAAGTGTGGCATGCATACACTTGTAGTTCCACGTTTAAACACCAGACTATGTGCTAGTAGATTTGTTTTGAAACTATACTAAAAGATGGCATGCAGATCGATTTTCTACTATTTCCGTGCTTCTACATTGCCAACTTGCTGTCTTGAAATACGATGTTGGTATTGGTTAGCTGTCATTTACTTTTGCATTGCAAAACCCAGTGCTGGTTAAGGCTGGTGATTATCTTTAACTGGCAGATAGTTAACAGTAAGATTAACTAGACATGAAAAAATTGGCACTAACTTACATTACCAGAGGTTTAAGCATTGAAATAGTTATAAGAATGAGGATTAGTCAAAGTTGTGCTGGGTTTAATATGAAATTCATGTCTTATTTGTGCATTTGATGTGAAAAGTACATAGTTTCTTATTGTCCAAAACGAATATATAAAATCTGTATGTAAGGTACATGTATACATGTACAGCATCAGGAAAGTTAACAGATAAACTGTTACATATCTTTCTTGCAGGAAGCTGCGAACTGCATTGACGAACCGCATATTAAGATTTTTGCATGACAGATCACAGAAGGAAAAGGAAGAATTTGACAAGTTCTATAAAGACTATTCACTGTTTCTCAAGGAGGGAATTGTGACAAGCCATGAGCAAATGGAAAAGGTAGGTGTTATGAAACAAGAAAACTTTTTTTATTAGTTTTTATTAATGCTTATAACTCCGGACTAAGAATCCATGTAAATTAGTGTTGATCTGATACCTCTTTGGACCTTACGTTGATATCACTGCAGATATTCTTATTGATTCCCAGCGTACCAAAGCTGATACTTGGAAAGTGCAACAATTGAAAGTAGTTCAGAATATTTATAAATTGTAACATAGTTTTTAATTGGAACTATATCATGTCAATCTACCAACATTTTTCTTTAAAATATTTATAATTTCAAAGTAATTATTTAAACACAAAGTCCATTTCTTTCCACAAAACTGTTGCCAAAATAATGACAATTATGCATTTTACATAACTTTCACGATACTTAAACGCACGGCCATGAAAATAGGTGGATGGGCAGAATTGTGCTGGGCGGGAAAAGCAAAGTCAGATCAGAACTATTGGGTGTGGTTCCCGCACACTGTGTGGAAATGTCAATTGGGCTGTGTCAGTTCGAGCATCAGACCGACCTCTCTCCGTGGCACTTTTGAGTCCCATTTGATACAGAGCTGGTGTTTGTGTGAATTGAAAATTCGTTACAGGCCCCAGAAATTTTAGTCCCATATCTACACATTGGACTGCTCTTACACTTCCGAACACATGGGGTTATGCCCCAACATGGCAACAGCACGATCTTCTGCCACCTGCCTAATTTCATAGGCGTCTGTTTAGACTGGAAAAAACTGATGGAAATTAAATATTTCAACCTATCTTCAAGCTGTCTTTGTCACAACAATTGCCTAAGCACTAGATCAGGGAACTAATAAATTTCCACTGATACAACATAATTAACAAAGCATAAATGAGTGATAATTTCAGAACAAAGTTCCCCATCCAGAAGCTTAAATATGCTAATATGCTGCATTTTTCATGTAGGAGGAAATTGCCAAGCTTTTAAGATTTGAATCCTCATTGAAACCTGAAGGAGAAAGGGTCAGCATTCCAGAGTATTGCGGTCGATTGAAGGAAGGACAGAAGGATATTTTCTATTTGGCTGCTCCAAGGTATGTACAGCAGTGTGTTATACTGTGAAGTGTAATAAAGATTAGTAATTGCAGGCTGAAATTTGATGCAGAAATTGTGCTTTGCAAGAGAATAATGAATAAAAGCACAAATGTCAAGTACCAGTTAGGCATATTTATATTATTTAAATATACTTACGGCTGTAAGCTAAGGGATGAAAGGGGAAATGTTGTAGAAGAGGATGAAGAAATAAGGAGAATGTGAAGAAATCATTTTGAGAAATTGCTGAACGTGAAAAAATGAAATCAACATGAAGAAGTGAAGGAAGAAGAAAACAAGAAGGAACGATTAATCTCACATGAAAAGAAGTGAAAAAAGCACTGAAGAGAGAGAAAAGAGGTAGGACATGTTAGTGGAAATGATACTAGGAGCAGAAGTGATTGGTGTGCAGTGGATGTACAGTGTGTTGAAAACAGTGTGGCAAGAGAGAGAAGTGCCAAGAGATTGGACAAAGGAACTAATAGTTCCCATATTCAAGAAGAGGTACAGAAAGGAATGTAAAAACTACAGAGGAATAACACTAATGTGCCACACAGCAAAGGTGTATGAGAAAATATTAGTAAGGGAAGTAACAGAGCTGAACATGAGAGAGGAACAGTATGGATTTAGAAGAGGCAGATCAACAGTAGATCTGATATTCACCATAAGGCAAATGCAGGAAAGGCACTACGAGTATGGAAATGATTTGATTATGACACTCCCAGATATACCTAGGTAGAAAGGGCATACGATAGCATGGACAGAACAAAGATTTGGAAGGCTCTAAGAGAGAAATGAGTGGAGGAAGAGATAAGTGTGTAGAGTACAGAGCACATACAAGGCCAACCGTAGCTGTGTGAAGGCACGAGTGGGAAGAATGGAGTGGTTCAATATAAATAATGGAGTAAAACAGGGAAGTTCTCTTTCCCCACTGCTCTTCATAATTCAGTGCAGAAAAGAGTGAGGTGCTATTAACAAGAAATGAAGCCAGACACGGAAGTGAAGAGTTTCAAAAATCTAGAAAGCATAATTGAGAGAAGTGGAAGAATAGAAGAGGACAAATGGGTGGTGGACTCTATCAAAGCGTTCGAAGATTAATATGGAACAGGGATGTACATATGAAATGCAAGAAGGTAATATATTACACATATTATGTATTAATAATTATGTATGGAGCAGAGACTTGGACAATGGCAGAGAGAGACAAAAGAAAGATGCAGGCAGTGGAGAAGAAATTCTTAAGGAGTATATTGGGGAAGACTAGAAGGGATAGAATAAGGAATGAGGAGATAGGACAGACAGTGGGTGTTGTGAAGCTTCAGGACAGAATAGATCAGGCACAGATGAGCTGGTTGGGACACATGAAGAGAACGGGTGCAGAAAGACTGCCAGTAAGAGCTTACAATGCACAAGGAGTGGGAGTAAGGCCAAAGGGGAGACCAAGATGTCAGTGTAAAGAGCAGATAGTGGAGAGTGTTAGGAGAAGAGGACAAGATTGGAACACCATGGAAAAAGAGGAGTGGTGGAAGACCAGGAAAAAATGGAGAGGCTTGACTTCTATGCCGACCCAGCCAGAGACATGAAACGGCAAAGGATGATGATGAAATATACTTCCTGTTATATTCTGAGAGATATTTGTGTTTATTATGGTTCTGTCACTTGTGTCTCCTTATTTTGGTCAGTATGCACAGTATAATGCTCTTGTTACACAATATTTGGGTGGCCAAACAAAGAGTTCCTCAGACTGCCCCTGTCAGCACCACACACTATCCACCTTTTTTCCATGAATAAATACACATAGTAAACAAGGAACATCACTTTTTTATACATATTTGGTGAAAAAAATAATATAATAGAAAACTCACTTCAATTTTTGTGTAATTTTAACAACAACCTAAACAAAATTTCTCAAATAATAAATAAATTTGTGAAAAATTGACATTGCTACAGTTCCAATCTGTTATCTGTTCAGTTTTTATTGTAAGGCAACAACTGTATGTACATGAATGATAGCAGATATGTTGAATGCGGCTTGAGGCTCTTCTTGCAAAGCATGAACAAGAGGATATCTCTGATTATTGACCTGATGAAGTGCTGAAGCGAGCGAGTGGAAGTGTGGGATCTTTTTTTCCACAATACTTGGTCAATAACTTGAGAGAAATTCAAGAGTATGACTTAAAATCTTCAAAATTATATATTTTTCTATGAAGCTATCTTCTCCCTCTGAATCATGTCATTGAAAGTCTAATTTCATGATTCTGCAAAGCCAGGGTATGTGAATTATACCTTTAAATTCTTAAAAATACTAAAAAATTGCAGAATTTGAACTAGGTACAGGGTACTTATGGATATGTTAGATTGGTAATATTATCAATATATCATCATCATCCTTTGCCATTTCCTGGCTGGGTCAGCTTAGAAGTCAAGCCTCTCCATTTTCTTCTGGTCTTCCACCACTCCTCTCTCTCTCTCTTTCCACGGTGTTCCAATTTTGTCCTCTTCTCCTAACATTCTCCACTATCTGTTCTTTCCACTGACATCTTTGTCTCCCCTTTGGCCTTAATCCCACTCCTTGTGCATTGTAAGCTCTTACTGGCAGTCTTTCTGTACCCATCCTCTTCATGTGTCCCAACCATCTCATCTGTGCCTGATCTATCATGTCCTGAAGCTTCACCCCCCCCCCCCCCCCCACTGTCTGTTGTATCTCCTCATTCCTTATTCTATCCCTTCTAGTCTTCCCCAACATACTCCTTAAGAATTTCATCTCCACTGCCTGCATCTTTCTTTTCTCTCTCTCTGCCATTGTCCAAGTCTCTGCTCCATACATAATTATTGGTACATACCTAGTCATATCATAAATTCTGTTACAAAATTTAGACAGGGATGGCAACACCGGTTGGCAAGGTAACCCCGCAATGTTGGATCAAACAACAACCAGTATCATTGTGTGTTTGGCTGTGGTAGCGGAAAGGTGAATTTCACTGCGAGTTGAATGGAGTAGGCTGTATATGAGAACCGTGTGGCCGTAATCGCACTGCACAAAGTTGTCAGATCAGCATCGGACATTTGCAACACCCTGAAAAAGCTGAATATCAGCAGGATGTTCGTGCATCGGACCATCAACAGATACTGCGACACAGGGACAATTGAGGACCGCCCCTGGAAAGGTAGACCTCGCAGCATGAGGAGCCAGAAGCTCGTGAAAGCAGTAGCGGTGCAGATTCGACGAAATCCTGTCAGGAAACAAGCAGTGAATGCTCGAGAGCTGAACATTTCGAAAATGTCGATGTCGCGTGCTCTCCGAAGTGACCTAGGACTCGGTGCTTATTGGCGAAGTACTGGTCACTTCCTCACTCCACAGCTTAAGGTCCAGAGGGAGCAGAAAACAAAAAGACTCCTTCAGAGTTACACAAATGGTGGCCATAGGAGGATCCTTTTCACAGACGAAAAAATCTTTACGATTGAAGAGTCTTACAATCGTCAAAATGACCATGTTTATGGCTCGATATCCCAGGAAGCTCGTGAAAACACGCCACCGATACTCAGAGGCCATCATCCCGCCTCAGTGATGGTTTGGTGGAGGGTTTCGTACAATGGCACAACTGACCTCCACTTCTGTGAACATGGTGTGAAAACATCTGCAAAAGTGTACCAAGCTTCCAGCAGGACTCAGCACCGGCTTACAAGGCAAAGATCACACAGTAGTGGCTTCAGAGGAATGTGCCTGATTTCATTGCTCCCGCTGATTGGCCCCCGACCTCAGCCCATTGGACTACAGGTTGTGGTCCGTTTTGGAGGGCATGGTCTGTAGGAAGAGGCATCCAAACCTTCCATATTAATCTTCAGATGCTTTGATATTATTCCAGTTATTCCACTTTTTTGAGAAATAGTAAAGAATTTCGGCACTTAAGAATTAAGTAAGATCTGTCCCTGCTACACTTCAGAAACTGTAGATCTTAATATAAGGACTTCACTGTAAATTGTGACAGTCTTCTACATTCACAAATAACTAATATTTACTTTATTTCTATTGCGTACAAGTTTATAAAATTAACAGGGAACTATTGAGGTTAAGAACGCTGTATCAATGTCGATATTTGTTTTAAGTTGTTGATTTTGATTCGTTTTTGTTATATGTAAGAAGATTGACTTTAAATGTATTAAAAATCGAAAATGAGTTTATATCAAATGTTATAAAGTGAAATAATATTTTGGAAGTTGAGTTGTGTTGCTTACTTCTTGCAATGTAAGTATAATAACATTATGAAAACCAGTTGAGTGCTGAGGGCTTGCAATTTAATTTAAAAATTGTGTTAGTCTGCTCATCCTTCGCGTACAATATATATTCAGGGTGAAGTATCGTTGCAAGAAATTGGTGGCTAGTGTGCGGGAATTTGGTTACACTGAAGAATTATAATTTTTAGACTTATTAGTGTTCGTTCCTTTGTGTACTTCATATTTTCGTTCTGTTGTCGTGAATACAAATTAGTGCAATGACAACGAAGAATGTTTCTATCGTGCCATTACCTACGGGTACTTCAGATTTTAATGCTCAATTATTGGTCATGTTTCGGGAATTGAAGGAATCGAATGACAGCGTAAGGCAAAAGTTGTCTGAGCTTGAAAAATCTCAGAAAGAGCAGTTGTCAGAGCTTGAGAAATCTCAGAGACAGCAGTTGAGAGAGCAGTTGTCAAAGCATGAGAAATCTCAGGGAGAGCAATTGTCAGAGCATGAGAAATCTCAGAAAGAGCAGTTTGCAGAACTTGAAGACAGAACAGTGAAGTGTATGGAAAATATGAACAACACTGTTAAGGAGTTGGGCAATTCACTCCGGATGGAGATTGGGCAGGTTGCTGAAGCTTGCAAAACAGCAAATGATTAATAAAGGGACACGTTAAAGTGTTGGATGAAAATTTCCAACAGTTGAATATATCTGGTGAAGCGAATACCAACAGCATTCGTAAGTTAGAAGATAGTGTTGCTGGATTGGGTTTGCAGGTAAACGAGCAGTGGAATGTTATCAGCCAGATTAGGGAAAGTAATAATGAAGGTATAATTCAACGTGTTGAGATCTGTGAAGCACGATTAAGTGATGTAACAGCTAAACTGCTGATGACTAATACTTCAACAATCCATAAAGCTGCAGGGAACAATGGCAACATTACTGAAATTTCACGTAATCCAGAGCATCCTGTATCTTTATCCTTGTCATCTTCCAGTGCATCAGAAGATGAATCTTTTCCATTGCATATGTCAGGAAAACTAAAATCTACAGGAAATTCTAAATCTAATTTGTCAGCTCCTACTTCACCAGTTAATGTGCGAAATTCTCGATTAAAGAAGCCTCATAAAACTTCACATGTTAGTTATGTTGATCCAGCAAATAATGCTTCACAATCTAGCAATATAGACTCTGATATGTCTGAAGTAAACAAAACTAGATATAATTCGCAAACAACTTCTGGCAAACGATTTAAACCTAATTACAACACCAAGCACTATAGGCACGCTACTATCATTGATTCTGATACAAATAAACCATCTACTTCTAAGGAACAACCACGAAAGTATCTACGGTTGAATGACTTGAATATGTTGCCTAAATTTTCTGGAAATCCAGAGATATCTAGCCCAAGGAAGTTTATTAAAACCTTAACTTCACATTTGGATTTGCTTCAGATTCCAAACGTTCAGAGATTGAGTTGTATTCGGAATTGTTTTCAAGGAACAGCCGAGGAATGATACAATACGCACGTGGATTCCTTTATGACATACAAACATTTTGTACATGAGTTTCTGAACCAGTACACTTCATACTCATTGACGCAGGCTCAGTTGTCAGAATTCAGGAACAGAAAGTATGATCAAAATAGCGGCATGAGCATGGAGGCGTTTGCCACTCGTACTTATTCAACATATTATAATTTGGTAGAGCGTCCTAAAGATGCAGAAGTCATAGACATTTTGATTAATCAGTTCCATCGATTACGGCACAGACGATATTAGGTGCTGGCTTAACGAAGGTTGACGACGTTATTAATTTACTGAAGAGACTGGATTTGATCAAGACCAGATCTGGTAAGAAGTGTGATTTGCCTAGTGATTTTGAAGTGAGAACATCTAGGTTTACTAAGGATTCAAATGCGTCAGATTTCAGAGATAAACAAAAGTACAAAGTTCAGACAGTTAACATGCAACCAAGGAACAGCGAGCAAAATCCTAATCAAGGGAATAATGGACAATTTTCTCGCAACAATAGAGATTCTAATTCTGGTTCTACATCTGGTGGTAGCTCGTATAATAGAGGGCAAAATGTAAATGACAATTCTGATCAGCGTCAGGACTTTACATTCAGAAGAAGGAATCAAAATAATTATGGCAATCAACAGCTCTTTAGAAGAAACTTAAATGCAAATGACAGAAGTTATAACAATACCCAATTTCGACGAGACAGTGGAACACTACAGAATGATAGACGTTCTAATTCAAGGCAAGGTTATCTACAAACAAGGTCCAATTCAGATCCTAATGTGGCTAGTTTTCCTTATTCCCCGAATAATAGTCAAGGTTTAAGCAGTAATGTAAATTTATGTTCTAATTGTCGTCAGCCCTGTGAACAACCATTCGTTTCCCCTAACAGTAATGTCACTTTAAGTAATGGACTGAATGAAAATGCAGCGTCATTTGATCCAAGGGAGAGACAATTAAATCAAAGTATGTTGTCAGGAATGGAAGCATAATTAAAAACTGCTGTGAATCATCTCAATTAAATTTATAAGTTACTATGTAATGTTTTGTATATGGCATTATGCAAATTATGAATATTTCCAGTTAAGTGCTAAGAAAATTTTGCCCTTGTACACAATAGGTGATACATTACAGAATGTCTAAAGTTTGAAATGTTTTAACTGTTATGAGGGAAAGAAATGATAGTTATTGACAGCATTTGAAATATAATTAATTGAAGTTAATAATGTTATTGTAGAAATGAAAGGTGAATTAATTTCACTGATCTGTAGAATGATGTGTGAAGTCAGTCATGATAGTTATGAAATGTTTTACTTTCAAGAGTAATAGTATTTATTAGTAAGCTTGTCGTATGTATGTCTAAATGTTATGCAGAGATCAGGTTTGTTCAGGTAAATAATATTAATGAAGTTATATATAGGGATCAAATAATGATAATTTGAGGCAAGTTTTTCATTGAATGTGAAATGTTTCAATAATCAATGTACTGAAGAGTTTTGTAATGACTCAGCATTTTGTATATTATTTGTAGTAAGTAGTTTAGCCAACAAGGAGATTGGGTTCCGCAAGGCTACTACTAATTATTGTTTCACGTATGTGTGAATTATATATGCCTCATAATTTGACACATAATTTTTATGTCTTGAGAAAACTCCTTGTGATCTGCACATTTTGGATAACATACAGGGTGATCATAAAATGTTTGATCCCTCGATTAGTTTTCTATACAGTGTGGGGGGACTATGTGACTGTCTTCTACATTCACAAATAACTAATATTTACTTTATTTCTATTGTGTACCTTCCTTCCTTCCTCTAATCCCTTTCTGCCATCATAGCGTAGGGTTGGTTGCCTCGATCCATCTCCTCCATTCCTGTCTGTTTCCCATCATTCTCTTCATCATACTTATTGTCTTATTCCTTTCTCTTCCAATCTTTTCCATTCTGTCTTCAAACATTATCCTTGGTCTTCCTTTACCTCTCCTACCTTGCACCTTTACTTCTAGAATTTGCTTTACCTTTTTGTCTTCATTCATTCTGAATACATGTCCCCACCACTTTAGCTGTCTTTTTTCAATTGTTTTCTCTAGCGACTCCTGTTCCACCTCTCTTCTTATTCTTTCATTCCTCACTTTATCTCTCCTAGTCTTATTAACAGCTCTTCTCAGGTATTTCATTTCACTAGCCTGAATTTTACTCAGATGTTTATCTTGAAGTGGTAAACTTTCCATTCCATATGTTAATGTAGGGACCAATACTGATTTGTATACTATTGTGTACAAGTTTATAAAATTAACAGGGAACTATTGAGGTTAAGAACGCTGTATCAATGTCAATATTTGTTTTAAGTTGTTGATTTTGATTCGTTTTTGTTATATGTAAGAAGATTGACTTTAAATGTATTAAAAATCGAAAATGAGTTTATATCAAATGTTATAAAGTGAAATAATATTTTGGAAGTTGAGTTGTGTTGCTTAATTCTTGCAATGTAAGTATAATAACATTATGAAAACCAGTTGAGCGCTGAGGGCTTGCAATTTAATTTAAAAATTGTGTTAGTCTGCTCATCCTTCGCGTACAATATATATTCAGTGTGAAGTATTGTTGCAAAATTGATTTTTTTTTTCTGCCAGCTAATGTGGCATATCAAGACACTGCAAGCACCAACAAATGCAATATGTACTTATGTGGTCATTTCAGCAGCCAATGTAAATGTTCATGTTTTATCACCATGGCCTTCCCGATGATGCAGTGGTAATGCTGTCACCTTGTAATCACAGGGTCCAGGTTTGCTCTTCAGTGGGTGTACAGTGGTTTGGATCTCACTTTAAACTACAGGTCCAGTTTCAAATAACCTATATGAGCATAGAGTGGACTTAAAATGAATTTTGACGAACAAGTTTTTGTTCCATCGTGAAATGGGAATGAACGAATGTAGTGTTAAAATGTAAACTTGTTTTTGAGGGGAGAGGGAATGGTGTAGTGGTCCTAAGTTTACAATGCAGTTTGCCTCTATCTCCACTTTCTTTTTCAGTCGTGCACTTGCAGAGAGTTCTCCGTATTTTGAAGCACTGAAGAAGAAAGATGTGGAAGTGTTATTTTGCTATGAGCCATATGATGAATTAGTGTTGATGCAATTGAGGCAATTTGATAGCCGCCACCTGACATCTATAGAAAAGGAGATGAGGCAAGATAAGGAAGCAGCGAACCTTGATGATCTAGGTTAGTTTCTAATCTGAATTTTGTCTTATGTAATAAGGCTCTTTTTAAGTAGGAATTTGGGGAGGATATTTCAGTTACTTATTTGAGTATTTGTAATATTCTTGAATTATATTTCTCACAGTTTTGCTGCTCTTTTTCTGGATAAAATGAAACCCCACTTCTGTTTTTCAGGTGATGTGAGGAAAATGTCATATCACATTTTGTTAACATGTTTAGTCATTCACAGAAGCAATTATCAAATATTTTCAGCACTAACCATTTCTACATAGTGCCATTGTAAGGAGGTTGAGTATAAATACAAATGAGAAGTTAAGACTCGGTTACTAAGAGACTTATTGTTAAATTCATAGCTGTGTTTATATTTCACCTTTGGTACTGCTAACATTAAATGACGCCTGTGGTTTTGCTTTAGGATTACTTTTCAATAATTGCAATTTTCTTGGTCTGTGCGATTACTGGGTGTTACACCATTATATGAAATTTGAAAAAAAAACAAAAAAAAAAAAACAACAGGACAATCATGCACTGGCCAGTACAAAATATGTATTTCCTGCCATACTTACAAAGTTGTCTTCACATGTGCATGTATGGCTTCATTTCTTTAACCTTTTGACGCCCAAGACCTATTTCACAAGTAAGCCTCTGGGTACCGAGCCGATTTTGAGCAAAATGCAGAGTTTCAATTAAATGAGTGTAGATCGGAGACTAATTGCCCTAGAGAGATGAGTGATATACCGTTGTACGCGGAATGAACCAGAGATTCAGACTATATGAATTTTTTGCAAATTCGGCGTATATGTGGCGGGGGGGAGGGGGCTAACTCTCAAAATTCCAAAATTTCGGAAAAAAAATTTGGTTCCCCCACCCTCCTCCAAAAAAAAAGAACATGACAGTGTCGACATGCACATGGAAATGATCGCTGACATGTAAGGAACACAAAAATATTTGCATTATTATCATATGACCAATGTAACTTGAGTTGTACCCCTAAAAGGAATGGTTGGCACGCCACTGATTCAAGCTTCAAAATGTAGCGGTACCTTGAAATGACTATAGCTCAGAAACTAAATGCCCTAGAGATATGAAAGATATACCGTTGTACAAAGAATGAATCACAGATGTAGACGATACATAATTTATGCACATTCGGCGTATATATGGAGGGGGAAAGGGGGGAAATCCCCTGAAAATACTTTTTTTAAATAAATGGGGTTTCGCCCCCCGCCCCCCGAAAAAAAGGATATGAAAAGTTCAAAATGAACATAGAAATTATCGCTGGCATGTAAGAAACAGAAAAATATTTGCATCATTGTCGTATGACCAATATAACTTGAGTTGTACCCCCAAAAGGAATGGTCGGGACGCCACTGATTCAAGCTTCAAAATGCAGCCTTTCCCCCCCATTTTCATGAAGACAAAAAAAATGCAAAAAACCATTTCTGTTAAATACATGTGTTAGGAACAATATAAAAAAATAAAATCGAAATTCTAGCCAAAAATAGAAAAGTTATAACGTAAAAACTATGGCCTTGACACAGCATCTCGATCGAGACGCTTGGTACCCCGAGGGTTACTTTTGGGTATCTCGTTCAAGACGCTTGGGCACCAAAAGGTTAATATTGTTTCTTATTAATAAATTTTCATTATTATACTTCAGTACCATATCAAATAGATCAGACATCTGAGTTCCAAAGACGTCACAGAACAAGTGTCGAATTGATTATAAAATTGTTCACAAATCTGCTCACAATCTTTTCTTTTCGTATATGCAAACTAATCAAGTGAATGTGTTTTTCCTGATATTTTTATATCCTGAAACTCCTATGACTACATAGTGCAAATTCTCACATTTTTGTATGTGAACTATTTTATTAGGTAATAATTGTAGAACTGCTCGTAAGATTGAAACATAAAGAGGTGATGTGAATTAAACAATTAGATGCACAATCATTTTCATTTATACTGATTACAGAATTCTTGTTCCAGGTCCTGACAGTCTAGCAAAAGGTGAAACAGAAGAGTTGCTCTCGTGGTTGAAGACGGTTCTGTCTGGAAAAGCTCACACCGTGCAAGTGACAAAGAGGCTGGACACACACCCCTGTGTCATCACTGTCGAAGAGATGGCTGCGGCACGACATTTTCTTCGGACACAATCACAGCATCTGCCAGAGGAAAGTCGCTATGTACTCATGCAGCCTCGATTAGAAGTTAATCCTAGGTGAATAAACTCATTAGCAATTTAAATAAAGATTGTTGTTCAATTTTAATAATCCTGTGAATGTTATTGATGATTGTTCTCGATTAGCATGCAATGTTAACTGGACATTATCCATTGTCTAAACTATACTTATTGTAACACTACCTTTAGAGAGACTACCTCTTCTCTCGTATTTAGGTGAACAAATGTATTTTGATGGAGAAGATCGAACCTACGACAGACCTGTAGTTCCATTCAAAGTAGCAAAAACTGCATGTACAAATACCACGTGATTGTGGGCAAGCTTATATGGGAGAATCAGAATGCTAAGAAAGAAATAGATAAATACAAACAGCACACGTGCATAGGTGAAACAGATAGGCAAAAAATAACCGAACATGCATGGAATGAATCACATAGAATTCAGTGGAGCAACGTATCCGTACTACACAAAAGTACCAAATTGGAAACTGAGGAAAATCAAACAAGCAGCCTTCATAGCAATGGCTCGGAACCCTATAAGTCATCCCAGTGTAGAAGTCAAGCAAATATGATCTCCTCTCCTCAAAAATTAGAACTAGCCAATATTAATGCTGAATTCCAGGGAGCACCGTGGAGTGATGCACCAGATTTGTAATAAAATCACAAATCTGTTGTAGGTTCAATCCCTACTACCTGCAAAAAGAAATTTATTCACCTGAAGACGAGAGAAATAGTGCTCTCTCGAAACGTAGCTTTAGAATAAGTATAGTTTAGACAATGGATAATGTCCAGTTAGCATTGCATGCTAATTGTTCAATTTTATTGCAACGTTAAAAATTATGCATAAATGCTTGAGATTGCATTACTGCTACCATCACCCTCCTAGATTTCCTATTTCATACTCAGTGGAATAGTAGGCTAGGTAGGCTACCTTCTACTTGAAGGTAGACTAGGAGAGGAAAACCACACTTCAAGACCCAGGATGGAGCATATCAAACAAATTGCTCAAGATGTGAATTGTGAAAGCTACAGAAAAATTAGCCATTAGCTCAAGACAGGAACAAATGGAGAAATGTAACAACGTAATAGGAGCATAATATTATCAAGCCATAGAGTCACCTTCAATAAATATGAAGGCATGGGAAACAAGTAACAAGAAAAAGAAGGGATGAAGGAAATAGGAAGTGAGGAGGAAAAGTTGGGGGAGTAAAAGTTTTGAATGGCAAACAATCTTGAGCAAATCAAACTCAAGTTGAACACTTAAGAAAGAATCTAGGGATATGCATATTGTGTTTTTGATAGGAGCCTGAAATGTAAGTTCACACACCGCAGAGTTTGATTGATTGGGGGGAGGGGGACTAGTATTGCAATTTTTTCAACACAATTTTGATTTTGTTTCTAAATGCCTGTGTTTATTACAAGTTTGTGTATCCCCTCAATTTTTTTTTAACTTCACGACATCTGAAACTTCTTCAGAGAGTTTAAACTTTTTATGTGTTGCGTAAGCTTAAATGCTTCATCAACATGAATTATTTCTGTACATGCAAGAAAGGGAATAATTAATAATTATTTAGCGATGTATTTTTCTAAATAGCAGCTAAAGTTATTTTTCTGAAATAACTTCGGAATTTACAGATTGTCCATTAACCTTTAGTAGACAAGAGCCTCTACTGGACGAGCATGTCCAGGAATGCACTTTCCAAACTTGTTGCGAAGTACAAAAAAAAATCTTAGCTTGAGAACCAGTTGTTGTCAAGAGATAAAATGAAATTCGTACATTGCATCTCCCAATAATGACAGAAAATCAAAATTTAACAAATAAATTGGTATCCTGCATGCCACTGTGGCTACCACAATAGACGGAAGTGAATGAAAACATGTAGTATGTAGCAGTGTAATTTTGTTGGAAATGGGCGAATACTTCTTGGTGAAATAAATTAAAACAATCCACAAAAGCAGCAATGTTGCTTATGGGGGAAAAAATGGAATTTTGCTTCTAGCGTGGACACTGGATGGACCAAAGGGAAGCACATCAAAGACCACTCTTTGAGGATGTGTAATGCCTGTCTACCAATTTGGAAAACAAACTGAAATTATGCAGCATTTTTGAAAGTCGTAATTTTCAGGGAATTTTTAAAATTAAGCATTTCACCCTGGACCTGTCTGTAATTGTCGCACATCGTTAAAGTGGTCTTTTGGTTTCATTATTACATGTAAAAGTGAAATATATTGGCAAAAACCGCTGGTTGGGGAATTATAACCCATTTTTATAAGATCTATCCCAAAGGGAAACAAAATAATTTTTCACACACTGCTTGCTAATAATAGTAACAATTATATATTGTTACTATTACTATTGCAATGTTATATATTGTTTTGTAATTTCACTATGCCACACCTTCACATATACAAATAAAAAAAGACAGAACTGAAATATCATGCGTAGTTTTCAAGAAATGGCATGTTAATTGCTGCCACACTGTAGTGGAATACATATCCCGCTTGCCCCCTACAGGTTAATTAGGTGTCATTTTTACAGATAGAAAACGTTTCTGCACATGTCAAAATGTATAGAAAACAAATAACAGTATAAGTACATTACTTCTTTAACAGCTTAATACTTATTATAATTCATATTGCATTTATATGTAATATATACGTAATCATATTAATAGTTGGATATTTTCTGTTGCAGTCACCCGATAATCAAGAAGTTGTGTACTCTACGAAATTCAAATCCAAAATTTGCTGAACTTTTAGCTTCTCAGGTAAGATATTTTTTTATGGAATCGTTTATGTTGTGTTCTCAATGCTTATCATCTTATCTCTGACATCTATATGTCTTTATTTCTTTTTCCTGATATTATAGTAACTAATTTAAAATATAATGGAAATTTTGACCTAATTGAGGTTTAATCTGGGAAACCTTGTATTTTATGTAGCTATATCAGGTAATCTACCAAGCTAAAGCCTAGGTTCACCTCTGTTTTTTGTAACTTAGCTATGCTACATTTCCCTTACTTTCACCAAACGTTCAGTGAACTTCTTAGTAGTATACCAGTAGGGAAGGTGCCTACAGTTCAAATCACATAGCAAATAGGACATAAGGCCTATTGTTGAATAATGAGCATAGATGTCACTTTCAAAAGTTGCTTAATCTCTTATTGCCATTGTTTCTTGTGTGACCCCCCCCCCCCTCCGGCCCACCCTCTAACATCTATATGTCTTTATTTATTTTTCCTGATATATCATTACTCGTCTGACATAAGCACCATAAACATTTTTTTGTGAGTTATCTTTTTTTGTTTTAAATTTAAACCATGCATTGATTGTTAGACAGACATGAAAGTGGGTCATATCATAGCCAATAGTTTCTAAAACCCACACTTGCAAAATATGTCTTTTGTACTTGTATTCACCTCCATTCATCAGATATAAAGCAGTATGAAAAATTTTCAAATGGCACTTACATCTCGATCAGCTAAGTGGAAATATATGACAAAGGAATAGCTCAGTACCACACAGAGATACACTAATACATTTGTGGATCACCAATTACCTTTATGTTAAGTTATGACTTGTTGGTTTTAGCTGTGTAGCTGGGTCAGATCTTCCCCTCTGCCATCCTCTTAATCTGCCATTCTTTGCAGTCTGGACAAAGATTATACATTCTGCTGCTGCTAACTGTGCGTGTAAGCAATATAAATAAACATTTGTAGAAATATACTTTGGAAGAGTTTTCTACATGTTTGTGAAAACAGACATATATCAAATTAAATTCTTCTAAAAATAAGAGGGAAAGACATTAAATAACAGGAATTTTTTAAACTTTTTTACAAGAGTTTTTAAAGAAATTGTTTGTTTACAACATAATTTCCCTACTTCACAATACACTTGGTCCACCTGTCTTCAAGGTTGAGGAAAGGTTTTTGGCATGTCCTTTAGCCAACTTTGCACTATCTCCATTACCTTGTTATCATCTGCAAATGTCTGACTCCGCAAACGTTCTCTTGCAAAGATCCAAGCAAGCGAAAGTCTGGTGGCAGCAAGTCCAGCCTGTATGGTAGATGTTTCAACACCTCAAATTTCATGGTACAGTGTGGATCCACTGTATGCACAACCGTACTGGGGCAGGCATTGTCCTGAAGCAACAATACTTCTTTGGAGAGAAGTCTGCAGTGATCTGATTGTATCGCAGGCTTCAACTTGTTCACTAGCATGTCATTGTATCAATTACTACTCACAGCTTGACTCTTCTGCTGAAATGCTCCAATATACCCAAAAGATGATCAGCATGACTTTCCCGGTGTAGACCTGTGCCTTGGAATTTTTTTCATGACCAGAGACAATGTAGTGCTTCCACACTGCATCACTGGTCTCTTTCTCTCTGGTTCATAATGGTGGACCCAGGACTCATCTCCTGTCGCAATTCAATTGAGAAAAGTTTGTAAACATAATGGTGCAAATGCTCCTGGCAACTTGTCTTCCATGTACGGTTGTGATCATCAGACAGCTTCCTTGAGATCCATCTGCTTCACACTCCTATACCAGAGGTCATCATGCAGAGCTGTAACTCATATTACATTTTGCAACAATTTCATTAATTCAATTCAATCATGAATTCACTTCTTGTTCCAACTCTTTCACTGTCTCAGTTGCTATCTCCCACTGTGGTTTTGTTTACTGGCATTTTGTCTTCTTTTTAAATATTTCTACCCATTCATCCACTCCCTCCTTTCCCCTCCTGACTCAAACAAAAATGTTCCTCTTCCATGGTGTAAGTCAACAGTGGAGGAGCCATGTTGTATGAGCTACTGCACATTTGAATACTCTTCAATTGTCACAACTCCCTCATAGGTTTTTTGCCAAGAAGCCATTTTGTGTCTCAAAATAAGATTTTCCATTTTGTGAATTATTTCCCATGCACTTTAGAATAACATAGCTGTTATTTAATGACTTTTCCCTCATAATTTAATACAGCATTGATCTGGGACTCACATTTATATTAAATTATGCTGCACTTGTAAATCTCTATGTATTAATCTGTTTCCTACATTCATTTCAGCTATTTTCAAATGCTATGGTTGCTGCTGGTCTTATAGAAGACCCCAGGATGATTTTAACCAACATGAATGAACTGTTAACATTAGCACTTGAAAAGCATTAGATCTGACTATGTAACACATGTCAAAGCTATAAGGTAATGAATTAAAATTAGAAATAACTGTGCAGTTCTATATCAGACAGTAGTCTTTCTCAAAGCTTGTATCAGGCAAATTGTAAACTGTTTGCAATCTTCCTGTATTCATGTACAATAAACATGTTTTAATGTTTATCACCTTTAGTGATACAAGTGAAGTAGTTGTATAGAACTGTGTTGAATGCAAAATGTTCATGTTATAGTATATTGTACTTGTGCTTTGTTTTGCCTGCTGGACCACTGAAAAATAAGTATAGTATCATCCAGTGATCAGTGCCAGGTAATTTAAGGTTTTAAAGTGTTTCCGAATATCAATTACTTACCAACACTGAGGTCAGTTGTCATTTTCCAACCTGTGTGAAGAGCATTACCGTAGCTGTGATAGGTAGGTATGGTTGCCTTTTATTCACCACTGGTGGGTTAGTCATGAACTGGCCGAAAACATGAAGGGTGGAAGCGTTTTCTGCTTGTAGTTGGTAAGGTTTTCTCTGAAAGCAATGCAAGATTGGAATTAAAGTGAGAAACGAAGAAGCAGATCCTGGTGTATCACAGTTCTTTGAAAATAAAAGCAAATTTATATGAATCATTTCTTTCTTATTTTGGCAAGAAAAAAGTGACGTCACAGCAAACAGCTCAGAACTGAAGGCTCTGGGTTTCAATATCTGGTGTAATTTGTGAGTGCATCACTTGCACGTAACCATCAGTCAACCTCATCACAAGTAGCCAAAGTGGCACATAATAATAATAAGGAATACAAATGTAAAATTATAAATAAAAATTAATGTTTCTGTTTGAATACCTCTCCACTGCTTGTCCAAAATCACAGTCCTCAAATTTGCACTCTAAAAGCTTGACTACAAAGTTACAACGTAAACTACTAGACTAGGGCTGTCCAAACTACAGCCTTCAAGTTACACACAGCCCACCATGAGTACACACAAAAACTAAAGTTAATTTATTATTGCTCAACTGCTCATCTGCATGTGAAAAAAAAAAGTTACACCTGTACTTGACCATCAGGAAGTCTGTAATGTATATGGCAGCATCTTATTTGGCAATGCATAGAAAAGCATTTCCCTTTGTAGCCAATTAAAGTTTGAATAAAATGACCACAACCATTTATAATGGTCCACAGTAAATGCAGAACTACTCACCTGATGTTTTTTTTGTTGATCTATGTGGAGAGGTTTCATCATCATTTAAGAGTGATGGTATTGATGTGTGCGACTTTTCTTCATTGTTTAGATATTTAAGGAGTAAGTTTTCTAGCTGTGAACCTATTAATGGGAATATATAAGCAGAATTTTAGGTGGTTGTAGTCCAAATTTTGAAGTGAAGAAATAGCATGTACTGTTTTGAATCCTATTAGAGTGAAATGAATCATTAAAGCAGTCACAAATATATTTTGGAAATTGAAAGATAGGAATGGAAACATTTAATAAATATTCATTTACCTGCTGTTTCTATTTCTACTTAGAATGAAGAAACTATGTTTTTTTCCCAATCACAGGTAGGCCAACTACAATTACCTACATGACCAGTGCTCTATGTTGTTGGCAGCATACACTAGTAACTTAGGTAATGGTAAAGTTCCCGGTGCATATAGCAGCATGCCATGAAGGCACATGTAGGGGATGTGGTATAGGGCCCCACACATTCTTGATCTAGCCAATTTTGGAGGTGATGTGATCAACACCATGCACCAGTTGCCTTTCTTTACCCCTCGTGGTTGCCCCCAAGTACCCATTGATTTGAGGCTGGGTGAGCCCCAGAGTCACTTTATGCAGGGACCTTAGATCACTTACACTGGGAATCGAACCTGAGTCTCCTGCGTGCCAGACAGACTCCCATTGACTAGATCACTAACACTGGGAATCAAATCTGGGTCTTCTGCATGTCAGTCAGACTCCCATTGACGAGATTACTCACACTGGGAATCGAATCTTGGTTTTCTGCATGCCAGTCAGATTCCCATTGACTAGATTACTCACACTGGGAATTGAATCTGGATCTTCTGCATGCCAGTCAGACTCCCATTGACTAGATCACTCACACTGGGAATCGAATCTTGGTTTTCTGCTTGCCAGTCAGATTCCCATTGACTAGATTACTCACACTGGGAATGGAACCTGGGTCTTCTGCATGCCAGTCAGACTCCCATTGACTAGATTACTCACACTGGGAATCGAATCTGAGTCTTCTGCATGCCAGTCAGACTTACATTGTCTAGATTACTAACACTGGGAATCGAACCTGGGTGTTCTGCATGCTAGTCAGACTCCCATTGACTAGATTACTCACACTGGGAATCGAATCTTCGTTTTCTGCATGCCAGTCAGACTCCCACTGACTAGATCAGTCACACTGGGAATCGAACCTGGGTCTTCTGCATGCCAGTCAGACTCCCATTGACTAGATTACTCACACTGGGAATCGAATCTGGGTCTTCTGCATGCCAGTCAGACTCCCATTGACTAGATTACTCACACTGGGAATCGAATCTTGGTTTTCTGCATGCCAGTCAGATTCCCATTGACTAGATTACCCAAACTGGGAATGGAACCTGGGTCTTCTGCATGCCAGTCAGACTCCCATTGACTAGATCACTCACACTGGGAATCGAACCTGGTTCTTCTGCATGCCAGTCAGACTCCCATTGACTAGATTACTCACACTGGGAATCAAATCTTGGTTTTCTGCATGCCAGTCAGACTCCCATTGACTAGATCACTCACACTGGGAATCGAACCTGGGTCTTCTGCATGCCAGTCAGACTCCCATTGACTAGATTACTCACACTGGGAATCGAATCTTGGTTTTCTGCATGCCAGTCAGATTCCCATTGACTAGATCACTCACATTGGGAATCGAACCTGGGTCTTCTGCATGCCAGTCAGACTCCTATTGACTAGATTACTCACACTGGGAATCGAATCTTGGTTTTCTGCATGCCAGTCAGATTCCCATTGACTACACCACCACAGCTCCTACAATTTATTTGATTGCTTTGGACACATAACTCTTACTTGATTCATGCAACTTGTTACAAATTTTTGTAACCGGCCAGAGTATATCACAAGTGCCCACATCTATTGGTGTTTGCCAAGAATCAAGTACATGATGCTTTCTTAGACTTTCATTAAGAATGCTTGAAGTAGAGGCTCGTCCGAGTGGTAATTGGGATATTTCAGCACTTTTGTGGCCTTCCACCTGTGCAGGAGTACCAGAAATGGTGTTACTTTTGTCTTGGTAACCTCTGCAAGGAGTTTTACTGTGTGCTTCCTCATGTTGCAATGTGCTTGCTGTCACATTCCTGGTTTTTATCTGCTGCGATGGAAGTTTTTGTTGCTCGTTCTGCACAGCTATCTTTTTTCCAAACTTTTTGGATAACCTTGCCAAAATATTTGAACGAGTCTTATTTTTCACGTGCATTTTGGTTGTACTTCGTCTTGCATGTTGAAGAGGTATGCGCAAATCCTTATCTGGAATGGAGACTGTATCTACCTCATCGCTGGACACAAAAATAGATACAAGAGATTCTGGAGGCTGAAGTTGAGAATCCAAAGGAGGTGGTGCTATTGGAGAAGATTGAAATAAAAATCTTTAATTATTTTTCTAATCTGGGAATTGTAACCATTGCTGGCACTTATGCCTTATTATTGTCAAACAACTATAATCGAAAGATAACAATTTGGTTAAGATTTGAAACTGGGATCTTGACATTTTGGGCCAGTCTGTTAACTAACTGGTTACAATTTCAACCTTTGCAGATGATCTGCATATCTTATGGGCACACATGGACGTCCGCAGGATTTTTTCCAGGGAGGGGCAAGCAAGGTATTTTTTTTTCCAGTAGGGGCAAAGGACACATATTTTCCTCCAAAATAGTGATGCACCCTCAAAAAACACTATTTCATTCTGAAATTATAATTTTTCTTCAACGAATTTATAATAATTAACATAAATTACTGTGATTGAAATGAAATTAGTTGTGAAATATAAATTTCTAGATACATTCATTTTCCTAGGGGGGCTGTGCCCCCCCCTGGCCCCCCATTTCCAGACGCCCATACTCACAGACCTTTTTTTAAGTTATACTGGAGGTTCTAACTGCCCTACATAAAAAAAAAAATATGTAATAAGAATTCTCTCTTGCAACGCTGAAGCTGATTAACCAAAGTTTATATTTTTTATATTCATGCTGTATTGTATGAAGAATATGCAATATTATTTGATTGGGTTTGTCATATTTTCTATTATTTCATGCAACCTGCCTGTAACAGTCTTGGTAAAAACTTTAGTTGAGTTTATAAAACATGAAAGTAAATGTAAGAATATAATCCTGTATAAATGGCACAGTCCTGCTAAATTTATATATATACAGTTAAAGAATTCAAATATGATTAAATTTCTAATGAATGTCTAGCATGTTTAGGACTTCTGTAAGTGAGGGAAGGCTATCCTTTTTTTGAAGAACATTTTCAATATACAACCTCTGACAATAAAGTTCGGTGAATGATCCTGAATATCGAAAGTAGACGAATTCTTAATGAAACCTACCTTACTGTCCTTCAAAGTAGTCCCCTCCCATGGCTATGCACCGTTGAGAACAGCTGTACATGTCCTGGAAACTTTTAGAAAAGTCTTCTTTTGGGATGGTGTTCAAGACCCTCGTCACGTTCCGTTGGGTGTCCCGAATATCCTCAAATCTCTGACCTTTCAAAGTGATTTTGAGGCGTGGGAAGAGAAAGAAATCTGGAGGATTCAGATCCAAATTTCTTGCAATGCATTGCTACAGAGGATGAGAGCTGATGTGTGAGGTACGACCCTGAAACGAAACGCCAAAGCATGGAATGACGTTCTCCTGCATCACCCCATCAGAAGAAGGTCAAGGTGGAAAAATTGTTGTTCCCTCCGGCAGGAATTCCTTGTGGATCATGCCATCACTGTCAAAGAAAGTGATAAGCATCGTCTTGATGCATGATTTTTCCACCTTGACCTTCTTCCGACGGGGTGATGCAGGAGAACATCATTCCATGCTTTGACATTTCGTTTCAGGGTCATACCTCACACACCAGCTCTCATCCTCTGTAGCAATGCATTGCAAGAAATTTGGATCTGAATCCTCCAGATTTTTCTCTTCCCACACCTCAAAATCGCTTTGAAAGGTCAGAGATTTGAGGATATTCCGGACATCCAACGGAACGTGACGAGGGTCTTGAACACCATCCCGAAAGAAGACTTTTCTAAAAGTTTCCAGGACATGTGCAGCCGTTCTCAACGGTGCATAGCCATGGGAGGGGACTACTTCGAAGGACAGTAAGGTAGGTTTCATTAAGAATTTGTCTACTTTCGATATTCAGGATCATTCACCGAACTTTATTGTCAGAGGTTGTATTTTCACCTTTTTACAGACAAAAATTGCTTGTGCTTTTGTACTAATAATCGGTCTACATATCTTAAGGGGCATATTTATTTTTGTCTCAACTTATTATTATTTTTTACAAAAAAATATACAATCTTGAAAACTAAACCAATATTTTAAGCTGGTGTTGTCAGGTTGGATCAATGATTTTACATCAACATTTTAGCACCAACCCTATTTGACATGATGCAAGGTGTGTGAATATATTTAGAGAGACAGGTAGGAGTTGAATGAATTTTGTGTAAATTAGACACTGGAAACTGTGGAGGTACGACAGTAGTTGACAAAGCAAAACAAATACAACAATTGTAATTAGGCTGAGCCAATACCACTTTGAACCAATGCCAATACATTTACAGATTCCCACCAATACCAATGCTTAAAAACTGTTATAATTAAAAGTTCTTAGAAACCTTGATTAATATTATTGTGTAGGTATTCCACTCCAAGTATGTGCTTTAAAAGTTTCAAGAATCACATCAAAATATTAAAATGTGTAAGCACAAAATCCATTTTTGCCCACAAGGCTGGTGCAAAGTAAATGAGAACTTCAAGTTTTGCATAATTTCAAGGATGATTATACAGCATGCCCCTTTTTGTGGAGTGCAAAAGATTAAAACACTGGTAATTATCAGCAGGTATCGATATCTAATACGTTAGCATCAGGTTTGGCTCAGCCCTAATTGTAATTTATTCTTAGTTGTTCAACAAACTACAGGGTGGCACGGAGCCGACTGACACATTTGGAATGCTCATAGATGATGAAAGAAAGGAAGGAGAATAAGGAAAACCATATGTAATGGTACATTGAAGTATGCAATTTTATTACTAACTTACAAGTTCATTTTTTGAAAATTACATCCGACAGGTGGCCTCCTTTGGCATCAATGCATTGTTGCAAACGTCTCTGGAAGTTATCTCCGTAGTTTCTCATCAATAGCCGTTACTTCCTCAACAATGGTTTCTTTCAGTTGTTGAAGAGTCCTGATATGCCTTCTGAACACACGGTCTTTCAAGAATCCCCAGAGACTGCTGGCGTGCTGAGCATTGTGGACTACGTTCACACTCTGCAAGTTCTCGGGCGTACGCACTGTTGCTTGAGCTCCATGTTTCACATCCAGTACACTGCCAGTTTCTTCAAATTTCTTCACCAAAGCCAATATGATATTCCGAGACTGTACGTTACCATGTCGGCTAACAATGAATTGTTTTCTGAACAATCGCAGCACTTTAACCACTGACTTCGTTTCGTAATAACTACGAACACAGAAAACACGATGTTCAACGCTACAACGGTCCTTTATGACTGGTGCTGTCTTCATATGAAATGGCATCCTATCATCTTCTCATTTCCTCCGCAATCCACTTCAAACTATCGCACATGCGTAATATATTCAACTTTCAAATGTGTCAGTCGGCTCCGCACCACCCTGTATAAATGCCAGGCTTTCAGCATTTTCAATTCCACTGGCAATTAATGTAATTGTACTGCAAATGTTTGCAGGAGAGTTGTTTGTGATAATTACAAATCAACATACTAACATTTTAAAAGGACAGGGAAATTTAGAAACTATTTTGGTTACCCTGTGTGGACTTGCCTTGTGCATATTTCTCATGTGTAGAGTTTATTGGTTAATATATAGTAGGCCTCTTCAGTAACATGAAGGGATTCCAGATGGAGGCTTTGGGTTTCACTTTAATCTGGACTTAAACTTTACCATATGTTTCATCAATGTATGAAAACCTCATAACGCATAATAATGCTGTAGTTTAATATGCAGAGAGGTCACGTTAAGAATATTGTAAACAAAGTTTAATTCACAAACCTTCTTGTAGGTAATTCCGAAACACTACAATGATGTCATCCAAGACATTCTCTGCCTGGCAGCTTAAAGTTAACAGGCGGTCAATTTGTTTATTATTAAGGCGGTGTTCACTATCTGATGATACACTCATATTTCCTGTAAAGGAATATATTCAATGTAAATGCTGAATTATGAAATAAATGAATGTACTCTAGGGCAACTTCTCCAATGTGTGGAGAATTTATTTGCCAATTCCTCTTGACTGATTTTAAAAAATGGTAAAAACTACAGCTGAGCCGATACTGATGCCAGTGTATTGGTATCAGAAAATATCGGTAATATTTTATTTGCTAATACTTTTCAGACATTTTGATCATTCATAGAGTTCACAAAAATGCCATGCAACAATTTCATGCAATCTGATTATCGTGGAAGTTCTGTCCATCTGTGTTTGTGAATGACCTTTTGTCAATTCATCTTACCACCATTTATCCTTATCTTCGTGATTAGCAAAAGTAGCAGAAAGCTACTGACATACTTGGTTAGATTTCTAATTCCTTCCAAAAAGAATTCTTAGAGATGTAATACCTTTAGTGGCTGTAATTTATATTCTCAACTTTTTGCTGCATACAATGTGTCGTTAAAAAAGTATCTTATAATTCATTCACCACTCTGTTAAAACATTGAGGAAATACATTATAATTTTTAGTGTTAAATAATTTATCTATTTTAATTCTGCAATGGGTGTGTATATTGTCAACCCATAAATGATGTATTATTAATGATTTTCATATCAATAATCAGATCTAGATTTAGTGCTGGATATTAGACACAATAAACTTCCCCCCTCCCTCATTTTCCCCCTCACACAGTCGAGTTTTAGTCTGGGAATTAAGATGGGATCTACATAATCCCCAGGATATCCTATGAAAGTATTAATGTTACTATGATAAATTACATCCATAAAATGTGCACCAAAAATCCATAGCCACTGATAATTCAGATTGTATAATCATTGGATCTGCTTAAGATTATATACCCTACCTCTATAAGGCTGTTTCTTTCCCCATGACATTTTAAAAGCTACACTCCTGTTATTTGAAAAAGATGATGAACCTTAAGTTTACTGGTTTATATTAATTTGCCACTGTAGCTGTCATTCATGCTGTTGCTATGACTATGTAAAACAATGAAATTTTTAGTCAAGTAATTGATTAGTAAACCCTTGCTTGCCAAAGATGAGTATTTGAAACTCTTCTCGATGCAAAATAATATTATTGCAATATTTCATGTTCCACAGATGCATATAGATTTTCTAATTGCCAAATTTGCATACTCACTTTTCCATGTGTGTGAAAAGTAGCTTTATCTCAAAAAAAAAAAAAAAAAAAAAAAAAAAAGATGATCATCGCAACCTGTTCATGGCAAATGATTGTCACTGATTGCTTTAACATTGTCATCTGATAGTTGGGGACAAGTGCTATTTCTTGCATGCATTGATGGTCGTACAATGTGGAGGAGGATCATTTCCAAATGCACAATAAAAGTTATGCTGCACTTGCACAGTGGAATTTGTCTCGGCACACAACCACGTGACCATTTTGACCATTGTCATGAAACATCAGTGTCGCCACATGCAATTACTGTGCATGTTATGCATGCAAGGTGAGAAAAAAAAAATCTCAGTTCCTTTTACTCATCCAGTCCAGAATGTTCGTTTATCTTTGTATAGCAGCAATTTTGAATGTGTCAGATTCAGTACGAAACACACTGTATTTCTTGAACTTGTTTTTGTGTTTTCTTCCCAGTCCAGAAGCCACTGGCCTTTGGTTTCAAATCAAGCATTGGCTGCAGCAGTGCCTTTTTAATTAACCAATGGTCAATTGTCCATTTGGAGGGATGTTTGGTTCATGGTTGAGTTCGTCTATAAACATGTTGTGCTCAGAAATAGAAAAAGATAGTTCGAGGCCAATTTTTCACATAAGCCTTATGTTGAGCCCAGCATACTTACTGCGTAGCTGTTTAGAATTAATGAATTAGCTTATCTGGGCTTAGCAAATTAATGCCGTTCCTGGGAATGCCTTAATTTTGTACCTGTGCACAGCACAAACTCCCTTGTGCTGTGCATGCTAGCAGAGATAATCTGCAGGTGAATAGGCTGGAACCGATTAACCTGCCAGGGCAAATTTACCGTTTAGGGACTGCTGCATGTTAGAATGTAGAAGCAAGTTAGTGCTATGATAAATAGTGTAACAGAAGTACAATTAAAGCCTATTTTTTTTAAGGTTTAAGGCAGTGGTTACCAACTCGCAGTACACCATATGCCATTTTTTATATTCAGTGTCTTAAATGTGCCACTCCATCTTATAATAACTAATATATAATATAATATACAAATATGCTGTATAATATAAACTTTCACATGCCATACAAACATATTTTAGAGTACACCAGTTTTACCAAAATCATATTGATTGGCAATGCCAGGTCAACCCGAATTTAAGATCTGTAACTTAGATGGTAACATTTCTCAATATGGCGTACATTAACTTTCCCTTTTTTCCACATGTAGTAGTTGGTAATATTCTAATTACATAAACTTCGACATCATCATGTTGAACTTTCAATATCTTGCTTGAAAAGATTTTTTTTTAATATGTTGGCATCACCTTGCACCCTAATATTACGTGTGTTGGTTATATAAAAGTAACATTATTAATAACAAATCTCACGATTCCATATTTATTTATATATATATATATATATATATTGCCTACAACCTCCATTAATATTAGTTGTTATCGATTTTTCAAGAATTCAACAATGAAAGTTTTAAAATGAAGAGTTACGTGACATAAATTTTCTGTTACAATTGTACCCGATCCCAAAGTTTCATGTATACCCATCATGAATTTGTACCGGTATGATTCTAAGGAGAGGTATGTACCGTAATGGAACCAGCATTCAGATAAGGAACAAGTTCCATGCTTTCTGGTACGGGTATTTTAACGTTCCACTCTGTGTACCCAAAGTTGTCGTCCCCGAAGTACTCTCGGGTACGAACGGAATGGTATAGCAGAAGCGTTACTGTTCGCCTTACCAAGAGGTTCTGGTATTTTCCTTGGAACGGTCCACAGCACTTGGGCCGGTACGCGTTACCCGGTACGGAAATAACGTGGAACGGTGACAAATACCGATGAATTGCATTACGTTACAGGTCCCTGCTCTGAAGAGACCAAAGTGGTAAATACAAACCCCATACCTTGCTAATACGTTGTCTCTGAACAATTTTCAAAAATTGGAATTGTAAAATATTTTATTGCATATCCCCCCTCCTTCGCTCCTCTTGAACACAGCTATGTTTATCCACCTTTACAATTCCGACCCCCTCCGGAAAAGAAACTTGCGTATATGCTAGTGTTTACAGTATGTCACTTTGGTGTCAAATCAACCTTAGAAATGGTTATGTATTCTCAGGGACTGAGAATTCTGCATGGACTTTGAGTTAATTTTCTTCATATACATGAGCCAGCCTCTGTGGCAGAGTGGTTACCACAGCATACTATGATGCCACGGGCTCTTATGTTCGAATCCTGGCCTGGGCATGGCTGTTCTTTTGGAGTGTTCCTTCATCATATCATCACACATCCTCATCTTCGAAATTAGCCAAAAGTGGCAGAAAAGCTATGTAAAATAATCTCCATATACATGAAAAATGAAAAATTACTATATTAAATCAAAATCCAGTTTTACACTTTGGGGGGGAGGGCTGTGTTTTATAGCTATCTCTTACTATCTTCATTTAATATTTATATTATTATTTTGAGACATTGTGTAGCAGTTACTACTTTCCTGCATGAATTATGACTACTTGGATGTTTCAAGGGCAGTGATTTATCCACCCCCCAACACCCTCCCAAATTTTGATGAACACCCCCCCCCCCCAAGCAGAAAAGTGGAACCCCCTTCCTGTAGGGGGGGGTGTAAATATGGATTTCTATATTAACAATAGAATGACAATACATCAATATTAACAGACAGGAACCATTTGTAGCCCTACAAGAAGCATAGTCCAATGGACCTTTTGATCAACTAAAACCAAGGTGTCAAGGAAGGAGGGTGGAATGTGCAGCATCGTCATTTCCTGGAAACACTAGCTACAAGACTTCAGTCAGCTCTAGGGAAGGGACATTGCCATCTGGAAAATGTCAAATTGACCTCTCGCCCTCTTTACAAGGAGCACATACCACACAGTGTTGACAGTTCAGTGCTTGAATACCTAAATAAATATATCTTAAACATGTTACAGACTTGTAAATTCAACCCCTGAGTCAATGAAATTTATATTTTGTTGCATTTTCCTTTCGATTCTTTCATGTGAAAAATGTATGATAAAAGTAAGGGAAGACATTGAAAGATCCAGGTTTAACTCAGTGTAGCATATCAGTTTGTGTGTTGTAGTTCTGCTTAGTGTAACAATGTCTGAAACTTTACTGCAACACTGGCTGAAGAAAGTAGAGAAAATGAAACCAGACAGAGAGAAACCGAAAGTGGTGTGTAGAAAAGCAGTGACACTATATGTAGGTATAATTTCTTCCAACTGATATTCATAAAGTACCAATATAAAATTTACTGACTGTCGATATAAAACTGCAAGTATTTCATGAAGAACCTAAGTAATTCATTCACATCTATAGTTGATGTATGTGACCATTTTTGTGGCTTTAAGAGTTCTTACCTTTGTAAAATAAATTATATATTAGAAAGAGAGTTGTAAAAGAAGGAGGGGTCCACGTGGGGTGCTTGCCTGGGCACTAAGGACAATTGGGGTGCCAAAAAAAAATAGATAAAAATATAAAAGCGTTAACGTCATAGAGTTCTGTGAAATAACTGGCACCCTATTAAATTAAAGGGCCTCCCTCATGGGTAAGTGGTAGCGTCGCCACCTTGAAATCAAGGGGACCCGGGTTCGATACCCGGTGGAGGCACATAGTGGTTCGGATCCCACTTTAAACTTTAGGTCCAGTCCCGATTAGCCTTACTGTGCATAAAGTGGACTTAAAACACCAAATCAAACCAAACCTATTAAATTAAAGTTATTGTCAGTTTGCAAAGATATAGATTTAGTAAAAATTGTCTTCCTCTTTTTATCTAGTCAGGTCCCTGACATAATGACATATTTAATTTTCCCCAACTTTTTAGAAGAAGCAAAGTAACAGGGTGGTTACTCACCAGGTATTCCTTGAATTCCGTGAATAATGTGTGAATTATTGGCTCTGGGAATTATGCATGTATTCTGCATGAATTTTTTCTCCGTAGACGTGAAATACTCATACACCCATGTCTCATCACCAGTTATGATGCGTTTCATTCACTAGAGGCTCGCAAAATCATGTCTTCAGCAACATCCCTGTGATGTGCTTTTTGCAGGAAATTCAGCTCCTTCGGAACAAGTTGTGCCTCGACGTGTTTCATGCCTAACACATCAGTCAAAATTTTGTGAACGGACATGTGTGATATGCCAAGCTCACGAGCCACCTCTCACACACACACACGCACGCCAGTTTTCAAGCACCATTGGCCTCATTTTTCAGACGTTTTCGTCCGTCGTCGACGTAGATGGTCGACGAGAACGGGGCAAATCAGCAACAACTTATCCGCCTTCTTTGAAAACCTTGTAGCATGCATACGCTTGTGTTTGCGACAGACACAAATCACCAAAGGCCTTTTGTAACATTTTCAATGATTCATCACACGGCATTCTGTTGGCAACACAAAATTTCGAACAAATTCTTTGCTCGATTTTGTCTCCATTCTGCAAATCACTCTGCGTGGTCATTCAGTACAGTGTTGCCATCCACCATCCTACGGACAAAATTAATTCTCGATAACCTCCAATGTGGGACTTTTACCAGCCAAATTCCGGATACTTTTTTTTTTACTGAAGGTACAATTTTTAAATAATTGAAAATAAAGCATTACCTCAATTTAGAAGTGAAAATTCCTTGCCTTCCCTTTGCAGTTAACATGTCGTGTGTTTATTTGTACATGTTATTTAGTTTTCTTTTAAGGCAAAGAGGTACATGACTCCTCAATTCCCTACAGTCTCTTGTTCAGTATTTGAAAGATAAACTCTCAACAGTACCAAGTGTATTTTCCAAAGTTTTGTAAGGGTATAAGACTTCAGTATGAAATTACTTTTCCAATTTCGTTCAAAAGCAATACCAGGTATCTATCAAACAAACATCCCAACTTCCCATTATATTTTAAAACCTTCATGGCCATGCTCTAAACAGCAGCAGAATTTGGAACTCGCTCGCTACATAGAACTATTAAAATTATATATACAGAAGGTTGTTCGCTTTACATCCGACCATTTTTGACGGGTATTCACCTTAAGAGATACCGTGCTGCCACTACTGATCATGTTCTATTGGATCCCCAGCATTGTGGACTATTGCCCAGCATTGCAGTTTCCATTGCAGCAAGCTCCGGCGCAGGACAGGCATGGGAATTCTGTCCCACTCCTCCCTGTAAGCTTTCCATAGACTATCCAAGGTGCGCGGGCGTCGATGTTGAAGACGTCGTTTCAACAGTCCAAATGCGCAAAAATCCATTGGACTGGCATCTGGGCTTTTCACAGCAATGTCTTCAAATGGAATGACACGAATTCCTAATTCCTCTGCGATTTCCTGATAAAAACGTAGTGATGTTCTGCCGGTATGACTGAAAGCCTTGTCCATATGGATCATCACCTGGTTCGCGTCCATTCCATACAATTGTGGGATCTCTCTCCAATATATATGTGTCAGAATGGAGTCTTGGAAGTATCTGGCATTCACCTTAACATTTTTGTCCACCTTGCGTATCATCAACTTACCCTCATATCCGAATCCCGTCACAACCATAAAGCCACGAGGGAAACTTTCCCTGCACTGACGAACAAAGTTACTGTGCCCCTTGCCGTTAATGTCACGGTATGTAACACTTTGCTTGCAGCCCTTCTCATGGTGGTTTTCGTGGGTGAATGTTTCACAGTAAGAGCCTCTTGTGTGTAACGGGCCACAATAGCTTTCGCAGTAGTCACCCCGAGTGTTTCACAATGCGTACATATGAAAATTTAGCATGGAAAAGAGCCATTACGTAACCCTCCCAATACCGGTTGATTTTCGGCGCCATTTGATAACATTCACTACCAACACTCACGCACCTACAAGGTCAGACACAACACTGCTCCCACCAGTAGACCCATAAATCCAGCATGATATGCCAGGTGGCAGCACCAAATCAAAAATGGTCGGATATAAAGCGAACAACCTCTGTATATAATATATATACTGAGGCTAGAACAGGAGGGGACAGGGGGCATGTGTGAGGTAAAGAGGATGCAGAACGAGCAAAGCAAGATTGTAAAGAGTAAACATCATGGGATAGTCTTGCTATGTTTAATTAATAATATGCATAATCAGTTTGCAAAGAAATAGTTCTAAAAATTTTCTTGGTCGCTTTGCTCGCAGTGTGGTAATTTATTCAAGAGTCAAATTATATCTGTAGTTATTACTACTACTACTTCAAACATGCACGCACCCATGCACTGATATCTCATCAATGAATTGGGCACCCCCCAAGATGAACTCAGAGTTACACCTACGGCAAGAACCATACAAATACAGTTCAAAAATATTGCGCAAATGTTTCTAATTTCTTTATAACTAGCTTAGAATTGCATGAAATGATTCCTGGTAATAATATGTTTAAATTTTGTATTTTTTAATGTCATATTTTGTGTTTTATCTAACGATTGATTAAATCAGGTACTGAACATTATCAGAAAGCAATATTTGAAACATTAGACTGATATGTTAACATTATCACAAAAATCTCTTTTCCTGCATTTGACATATTTTTTCTACTGAAATGTTACGTGATGGAAAGGAAAATAATCTCTGGAAATATCTATGAACAAATTGAATTGGGACGAACATTTTAAAAACGGTCCAAAATATGCACTTAACATCCCCAAACTTACACCCCCCAAAAGTTTCTAACACCCCCCCCCCCCAAAGGAAAAGTCCTGGATAAACCCCTGTTCAGGGGTAATCAGTTAATTCTGGATTTCGAGAAGTGAAGTGGGGGAGGAGTGATCACATTTTTCGAACTTTTAAATTTTCAATTAGCATTAACACTTTGATTGGCTCTTTTTGCTGTTGTTGTTAGTTTTACACAACTCAGGTATAGTAATTGCATCATTTTATATGTCAAGGAGTTAAGGCAACAGATCATCTTTTTTACATCAGAAGGAAAGAGAGTCATCGATTATAATTTACACTTACGTTAGTTGTTGGTTCTTGAGATGTCTATAAATTAATCACACTTTTAGTAAGATGTCTATTCGAAGTACAGTGGGATCCATGAGTATTACTGCACAAATTATCCATAACCATGTTCGTGCACTTTATTTGACCCAATAAGAGCTTCAAGAATTAAAAGAAAACTCAAAACAAGCTGTTGAGAACTTCTGCACCAGCATACATAAAATTTCATCGCTTAAAAACACACAGGATGTGTCAGAAAAAATAATGAAAATTCTCATTTACAATTTACACTGTAATACTCATGGATTCCACTGTACAAGGAAATATTCGTAAATGTATAGTGCAAAATTTTTGTAGTAATTTTTTTTTTTTAACAATTATATTTCTTCATCTTGAATTTTTGTGAAATTCACCCTGAAAACCTGCAATTAGATTTGAATTTTATCTGCATGATGGAATATCCACCCTGTTCATCCAACACAAGTAATAATAATAAAAGTAATCTTTGTTTGTAGACCCATACTTTATGACTTTACGTGGGTATGCACATCATCAATTAGAGTAGAATCTACATGTATATTTTTAAAGTGCTTTACATTTTATATAATATTAAGTCGTACCCATTTTAAACTCAACTCTAACAAAAAAAAATCTCCCAAGCTTCCTACCCATGACTTCAATTTGAATCTCTCTAATATACCATACGTAACTCATCAGATCCGAGGTTCTAAAAATGACTGATAATTGCTTTTGCATGTGTGGGATAATGGGCATAACACGTATTAGCATAACCCATCAGTGGTATGTTGGAATTGGTTTCTGGTGTGGTAAACTGTTTTACTGTTATTTTCTAATTGCTACACAAGGACAGTCCACAGCTGATCGACCAGAGAATGGACTTAACTTGGTGTTGAGAAGTTTTCCCATTCTTTAAAAAATGTCTTCTGACATTGTTTTATTCACCTCTGATTTAAAAAAAATTAACACGTTCGTTTTGATGTAAAATATTTTCAGAATTTTCGTATGAGATTGATTACATTATATGTCAAGTGTATTTCATTTCATTCATCCATTCATTCATTCATTGGATCTTTCATTCATTTCATTCCTTTTTATTTCCATTTTCTTTTTGTGAATCATTCCTCAATTGTTGCCAAAATGTTGTTTCCAAACTGAAATTCATGTTTTCTTCCATAAACTTGCATGTTTCATGTTATTCTTTAGTATGCCTTTAAGACCTGTTTTCCCTTTTTATTTAAGTGTTGATAATCCTTCCTCCCTTATCCTTCTTTAATTGTAACTTCCATCTTTATCTCAGGTCTCAATTAGTGATATGCCTTAGACATATCAGAACAGAGGAACTGTGGTACAATACTGCCTCAAGCCTTCCATTCAAATATCCCCTTAATTTATCTGACAGTAGAAAAAAGTTCCGTCAGAAGAAAATGTAAGAAGATTTTTAGGTAGGTGGTAAGACAAAGTTGCACCAAAAATATTCATAAACCTGGTTCTCTTGAACAATTTTAGGTTTCCTTAAATTAGACACACACAGGAGATGTTCTACGTGGAATTTTCAGTGAAAAATGCAGGCTCGACTAGGACCAAGACTACTAGAAGGAAAGGCTGGGGTCAGACACGCCTCTTTTCACGACTGCCGCGGGTGGGATGTCCTTGGGCGGACAAAACCCAGCTGAGTCTTTACCCCATACGGAAAGAAACGTGGAAAGGCTGATCTGTTTTGTTCTTTTCGCTCCTTTTTTCTTGTATTTCTGGATTGTTGGGTTCAGGGTGCGAAATCCTGGAGGGGACGAGGGGGATCCCCTCCACCAACAATCTTGGCCACAAAAAAAAAACACCAAAAATTTCCCGGGGGAAAGAGTTTTTGTTATAACAATGAAAAGATAAGCAATTACTTTTAATTTCAAATATACTTTACTAAGAATAATATTGAAAACACACACAAATTAGTGTAGTTGTGAGTGTTGAATGCTTTCTGTCTCAAGAGATCATTAACAAATCTACATCAATACGCACAGTAAAAGTAAAACAAGAATGCAAAACAATAATAACTATGAAATCTAATTGATTTATATTAACATAGTGCACAAACTAAACAAAAACTTACACATAATAAAACCACTTCAACTGCCATAATTTATTAACATCTTTAACCGGTTAGTTAAGGAATTAGTTAGCTGCTTTACACTATCTGATATGTATGAAAGTAACAAATTAATTTCTAATTAATAATCACAATAATTATTTTAATTGAGTAATTTATTTTTACTTTTAATAACATTACAAATATGTACATCGTATAATTCACACATATGTTTGTGGGGAGGGGGGGTTGTAGGTTACGAACTTTCTCCCCCTCACCAGTTTTCAATGATTTCTCACCCTGGTGGGTTGTGAGGTGTTGCAGTTCACAATGACTTCAGTGAGGTGTTGCGACGTGTCGTGATCTCCGATGAAAAAATAAAAACAGCGGGCGACAATATATAACTGAACACATCGCATCTAAGGAGACTTGTTAGTGGATTGCAATACCAGTAGTCTCATTACACAACATCAGGCTACCATACACTTCAAAATACACAACTTGCTATTTATATACGAGTGATGCTTAAATGACAACGTAGTTCAACTTACGTCCTCCATTGTTTTATTATTTATTCAGTCAAATTTTCATCACAATCCCCCCCGAAAGTTAAGTGGACTCAACCAGCTTTCACATACCCGCCTGTAGGCACCCCTGTTCGACATTCCACTGATTATATATACGTATAAGTATATAAAGTGACCCTCGACTTTCTTCAGTTCTATGTCTCAAGTTTTCGTTCAGTGAAAAGTTTTTTAAAGTGTGTGTTACATAATACACACGGAACTTCCTCACATTCCTCCCTGTGTAGTTCAAAGATTCATAAGACTCAGAATTGTAATCTGAATAAGGAAAATTAATTAAGAAATAAATACCAATAGTCGAAGCAAAGTTACCAAATTTGAAGAAGTTAAGTGAAGACAGCTCCTCTCTCACTCCTAAAAGAGAGCAACAGACGAGATTGTTTTCTTTTACATATTCAACTTATCCATAATTTTGGCTTTCTGCCTTTCTTTATTTAACAAAATTATTTTACGCATTCAACATATATATATTTTTCTTTCTGCCCTAACAAAATGCATTACTAGGTGTATTAACCGCAATTTTACATGAAACTAATGTTTCACAGAGGAATGTGACGACTTATAAACTACCGATAAAATGTGTGCGTAAATGGCTGTGTAATCCAACTGTAAGGACATACGTTATGTCGGATCCTAAGTAAGTCTGTGTATTCACTCCCAATTAGCTTCTGGGCATAATTACGGCTCTTTTTTGTTCATAATTACTGCTTTGATTCGGCTGCGAAACCGGAGCGTAGAGCGATCTGTCCGCGCGTGACGTCACGCCTGACGTCAAGGACCACGTGATCAGGTATGGCCCCAGCCTTCTCCTCTACTAGTCTTGGACTAGGACAGATCCCGTTGTAGTAGCACTAGCAGAGACGATTCCACACAGGTAAAACAGCAGCAGCGAAAAATCAGGCGAGGCCAGACTGGCTCGGTAGCTCAGTGGTAGAGCAATGGCACAGTATGCCAGAGACCCGGGTTCGAGTCCTGGTCGAGCCTGCATTTTTCGCAGAAAATTCCACGTAATTTTAGTTGTTTTTTTGTTTGTGTGTGTGCATAAAACACCTTATATCTGAATTTGGGAAATGAGATGAACCGCTTAGAGATTTGAGTTTTAAAATCTGATAGAATAAACAAATGCATCAACAAGACAGTGGCAATGTGTCTCCTCCAATAATTAAAAATGATGACATTTATATAAATACCAATTAATGAACATCTGAACATTGACCCCTGCAAAAAGTATTTCTGTCATCCATAATCTGTTTTCACAGATGGCAGATATCAAAGTTTACACTTGTATCAAGTGTTGAAAAAGCACATGAATTTTGTCACAAACATGTAACAACCCTAAAAAAATATTAAATTTGATTTAATTCTGATGTATTTCAAAATTAAAAAGCTAAAAAATACTTTGGAAGATTTGCAGTTGATGATATACAATATGGTTTCATGTTCTCCTGGTGAATGGGGAGCTAACAGACCTTCATATAGGACATCGACCCCCTACAATAGAGACTTAGAACTAGTAAGAGAAAAGTTGCAGGTATCTGTAGAGTCTTCCAGAACATTTTATAAAAATCCATATCTAGATCGACAGTTTTGAGGTGGTGCAACTAGATTTATTGATTTATTTCAAAATATAAAAAGGCTTTCCTGCCAGTCTATTAGATGTCTACTGCAGCAGTACAAGTGAGACTGATCAAGAACATTTTACTTTTTCAATTTTAAAAAGATCTTATAGGGTGCTTCATGTAGCATATATTTGCACTGATTTCAAATTTATAAGGAGGGCAGCGTTTTTTAGGAATTTGCTATTGTTATTTACAAGAACTATTTATTATTTTGCTGGAAAAACTGCCATATCTACATCTTCCAAATCTACAAATATTCAACGTGATGGTGAGCAGACTTCATCATTCCAGCTAATTGGAGAAGTAATATGGCAGCCTGAATCTCATCTGGATTTGTGACTGAAGCATACCTTTCTATAAACATTTTCAGCTTTGAATTAGTGTGCTATGTTATCTCTTTGATAACTTGATCAAGGAAAAAAAGATCAGAAACTTCATGAATACTTTTTGCATCTTTTGAAACACCTTGGACTCCTGGTGGAAAAGACTTACATTCTGGCTTCTTCACGATCGATGTGGTGATGGGGATGGGCATTCCAACATAGTTTTGTCTTTTAGAAGAAACTGTACCCTCTGACCTCCCAAATGTTCATACTCCTCCCCGCCCTGATTTTTCACTGATCACTGTTTTGAGCTTGGCCAACATCTGTCTTCAAACTCGGAAGACAACTATAGATCAACCTCATCATCAGTATCGTCTTCTAGACACTCACTGATTACATTGTTTATATTAGATATATTTCACAGTATTCACAAGTTGAAATAATATAAAAACATTTATAAACTTTTCATATTGCCTATTTACAAGACAAAAAACAATATGGGTACAAAAACTCACTCACTACAAAGAAAATAAACTTATTGACTAAATAATGCACAAATCCAAAAACAACTGTAACATGATCCATCAAGGGTGAGCTCTGCACTCACTCTGACAGCACTCCTCTGATGACAATGGTCTCTCTCATACTGTCGATTGTGTCACCTCCAAAAAATGAAATCACGTCATTCATAACTTTCAAAAAGTCAGCTAGATAAGTTCACACACCAATATTTTAAATACTGTTAAAATTGCTCTTTATTAAAATTAAAGTTTGCACAGGGCTTACCAGCAACTGATCACAGTTAAAGCAGTCAGTTGTGTATTTGTCCTGTTTTCTGGTACTTGACATTTTGCACCAAAAGGGAGGTTAAAACCCCTGCCAACCTTCAATTCCTTAGGTATACCACTAATGCTTGAATTTAAATAAATAGATGTGCGAGAAGTACAGCACAAATGAAAATAAAACAAAATTTCGTATTAAGGTTCATATAATTCATTATATTGAATATATTCACTCGCACACCTATTTATTTAAATTCAAGCATTAGTGGTATACCTAAGGAATTGAAGGTTGGCAGGGGTTTTAACCTCCCTTTTGGTGCAAAATGTCAAGTACCTGAAAATAGGACAAATACACAACTGACTGCTTTAACTGTGATCAGTTGCTGGTAAGCCCCTGTGCAAACTTTAATTTTAATAAAGAGCAATTTTAACAGTATTTAAAATATTGGTGTGTGAACCTATCTAGCTGACTTTTTGAAAGTTATGAATGACGTGATTTCATTTTTTGGAGGTGACACAATCGACAGTATGAGAGAGACCATTGTCATCAGAGGAGTGCTGTCAGAGTGAGTGCAGAGCTCACCCTTGATGGATCATGTTACAGTTGTTTTTGGATTTGTGCATTATTTAGTCAATAAGTTTATTTTCTTTGTAGTGAGTGAGTTTTTGTACCCATATTGTTTTTTGTCTTGTAAATAGGCAATATGAAAAGTTTATAAATGTTTTTATATTATTTCAACTTGTGAATACTGTGAAATATATCTAATATAAACAATGTAATCAGTGAGTGTCTAGAAGACGATACTGATGATGAGGTTGATCTATAGTTGTCTTCCGAGTTTGAAGACAGATGTTGGCCAAGCTCAAAACAGTGATCAGT